>NC_092810.1:67764659-69166325 GCF_040954645.1 Diabrotica undecimpunctata
CGTAACAATTTTCTTCATCATATTGTCTTTGCAAAGCGGATAAATCCCAGACCCACTAAACTCACCGATCGCATTAGCTCTTGACAGACATCCAGAATTTTCTAGCTTTTTCATAAGCGAAGGAAAAACCAATTTGTCAACATTCTTGTAGCCAGTCTCTTGATAGTATTCTCGTAGAACTCCCCTCCAGGACTGTTTAACTGCTTTGTACACACCAACATCCAAAGACTGCACAAGGTGTGACGTGTGAGCTAGCAAGCAGAATATTTCTACGTTATTCTCAACAGCTGCTTCTACAAGTTCTAAAGATATGTGCGAGTTATGACCATCGAGAATTAATAATTTCGTTCCTTCGTATTTTGAAGTTTCTGGTACAAAACAGCTTATGAATCAATCAAAAAATTGAGCCGATTCCATCCAGCCAGATGGGGAACAGTTGTAACGAGCATTGGCGGGACCATTAACACACCAAGTATGGTACAGGTGCAACCCTTTGTAATTAATGAACATCGGCAAAAAATCACCAATGGCATTGCAGCACATTAGAACTGTGTATGTAGCTTTTGTAGAACTGGCAACTAATTTATTTGGATTACGACTTCCTCTCCCGGTTTGAAATCCGGTCTAATCGCAGTTAAATATATTTTGTGGTTTGGTCTGTAAGCCACATCAATTAACAACCAACTCTAGTTTTTGATAAAAGTCCTCCATCACTTCGTGTGATCCTGCCATTGCCCTGTTTTTCGGCAGGTTTTGCGCTACCCTTCTACTGGTTTCATGAGACCATCTTCTTTCAAACATCAGGCACCAGTCTGCACCTGGCATACCATTGGCAAATGGATTGAGCCGATCCATTCGCCTAACGTAATCTTGTACGCAACGTTGTAGTTGAAATCGATCGAAAACATAACCCCACTCTCCCAGTTTTACCAATGAATGAACCAAAAGCTCTTCCTCTTGATGTGTAAGAACTGTTGGTCTACCAACATTCTTGCATTTTATCCCCTTCACATGATTTAATAACGTTGTTCTATTAATACCATGACGTTCTGCCGATCTTTTACAACTTTCGCCATTTTTCACTTCTTCAACTGCTTTCTTCATTTCTTCACTATCATATTTCTTATAACTTCGGGCATCAGGGCGCCTGGGTTTCTTGGAACGGGGCATCTGAAACCACAAAGATCATTCTGTAGGTGACACTTTTGGTCCAGGGGTAAGATTGACACTTTCATTCTTAAACCAGCTGGCAACATTGACACTGTCAATGTTCACATCAAGGCTAACTTTGACACTGTCAATTTTAACCTATAAACGGAAAGTGCAGAAAAAAGCTGTTTACAACAACAGTGTGTTCTAATATTAAAAACTATAAGTGGTAATTGATTAAATACCATCCACTTACCTTGTTCAGCTAAATTACGTTTTTGAAACGGCCGTTTGTTGAAAGTTCCTTTAGCACAAAATTCACGTGCCACCATCCGTTGACTCATGAGAAGACATTTTGAAAAGAGTGTTGCCGGAGTCTCAGCACTTCGCTGTTAGATGGCGCTTGAGTAGGAGTATTTATAGATACCTTTACATTGGCGTTATCTTTATTAGCAGACGAACAGAAAACTAAATTCAAACAAATGTCAATGTTGTACCAGTGTCAATGTTGGTCCGCGTTACCTTATACTTACGACGGAAGATTCAACCAAATGTGGATGATTTACATCCAACCAAATATGAATTTTTAACTACTTGCTAGCTCCGCTACTTCAAAGACTATTATTTTGTGCGAGCTGGATTGTGGAAGAGCAACGTACCAGGTTTATTTATTTATTGAGCGTATGGCTTATATCACAGAATAGGTAATAAATTTACATTTATACATTATATGTAATACATAACAAACATATGTCCAATTTTTTATATATTCTATCGACTCTTCGGTTGCCATTACGAAGTCTGTATGCTCTGCGTGTCCAGTCTTGCATTATGTGCCTGATCGTGTTTCTCGAAGCGCCGCCACAATATATTCACAGTATATTGTTAATAAAGAATTCTTTTAGCAATATACTGTGGTATATTGTTATTAAACTGTGGCGCCGCAATCACAAGAAAGCGAGAGAAGTTTACCCATCTGTAGAGTGAGTCGGCGCGTCTTCCGCGGTTTGTTCTGATTCGATTAAGGGCTGCCCAAATCTTACTTCTTCTTCACGTGCCATCTCCGCGACGGAGGTTGGCAATCATCATGGCTATTCTGATCTTAGATGCTGCTGCTCTGAATAGTTCAATTGATGTGCATCCGTACCATTCCCTCAAGTTACGCGACCATGAGATTCTTCTTCTTCCTACACTTCTCTTGCCCTGGATTTTCCCTTGTATAATCAATTGAAGTAGGTTGTATCTCTCATTACGCATAACATGCCCCAGGTATTGCAGCTTTCGTGTCTTGATGGTTTCCAATACTTCCATTCTTTTGTTGATTCTTCTCATGACTTCGTTGTTTGTTACATGCTCGGTCCATGATATCTTCAGGATTCTTCTATACACCCACATTTCAAATGCTTCCAACTTTTTAGCAGTCGACGTGTTAAGTGTCCATGCTTCTATCCCATAAAGCAGAGTCGAGAAAATATAACACCTTGCCAGCCTAACTCTCAAGTCCAATTTTAGTTTTCTTGCACAAAGTACCTTTCTCATTTTATTGAAGTTTGTACGTGGTTTCTCTATTCGAACTTTGATTTCTTTGCAGTAATCGTTTGTGTGATTAATTATTGTGCCAAAATAGTGGTAGTTTTCAACTTGTTCTAAAGCACTACCGTTAATTATCAGGCTTTCACCATTATTTTGGGATTTTGATATCCTCATAAATTTGGTTTTCTTGATGTTTATTGATAATCCATATTCTTCTCCATACTCAACTATCTTGTTCATTAGCTTTTGGAGGTCTTGGAGGTTGTCTGTTATTATGATAGTATCGTCTGCATATCTAATGTTGTTAATTGGTGTTCCATTGACCTTGATTCCTGCTGTTTCTCCCTCAAGAGCTCTTTTCATAATTTCTTCAGAGTATGCATTGAATAGTAGTGGTGACAATACACACCCCTGTCGCACTCCTCTTTTAACTTCGAACTCTTCTGATGTGTGTTCATTAATGCGTACGTGTGCCTGCTGTTTATAATATAGATTTGTTATAATTCGAAGGTCATTGTGTTGTAGTTGTTTTGCTTTGAGGATGTCCATTAGCTCTTTGTGGCGGACTTTGTCGAAAGCTTTGTTGTAGTCTATGAAACAGACGTACATATCTTGGTTTACATCCAAGCATCTCTGGATTAGTACGTTGAATGCAAATAGAGCTTCACGGGTACCTACGCCATTACGGAATCCAAATTGAGTTTCTTCAATATACATATCAAGTGTTTTGTAAATGTGTTTATGAATGATCTTTAAAAACAATTTAAGTGTGTGAGACATCAGGCTTATGGTACGGTGGTCGGTGCATTCTCTAGCATTTTTCTTTTTTGGGAGACAAATGAATGTTGAGGTTAACCATTCGTTGGGTATGTCACCCGATTGATAAATTTTATTAAAAAGCTTTAAAAGGACAACAATGTACTCATTTTCTATTATTTTAAGGATATCAATAGGCAGTTGATCTGGCCCCGGGCTTTTTCCGTTTCTGGTGTTCTTTAGTGCATACAGTATTTCTTCCTTTATAATTTCTACACTTGTTTCTCTGTCCTCAAAAGACAAGTCTTGTGGGGTTCCTCTTTCGTCGTCGAAGAGCTCTTGCATATACTCTTCCCATCGTTTTAGTTTTTCGTCAGTCGTTATCATAGTATTTCCATTTTTATCTAAAAGAGTTGTGTTGTGGTTTCTTTTTTGCAGTCCTGCCATTTCTTTAACCTTTTTATGTATGTTGAATAGGTCGTATTTGTTCTGAAGATCCTCTATCTCTTTACATTTTTCCTCATAGTAAGTTTGTTTTGTCTCTCTTATCTTTTTCTGATTTCGTTGTTAATGATTTTGTAATTGTGACTGTCTTTGTTCTTGGCTTGTCTTCGTTGTTCCATCATGCCAAGTATCTCGTCGGTCATCCAATTGTCTTTCCTTCGTGTCGGTTCTTTTAATTTCCCTTTGCATGGAGCGAGGAGGCAGTTTTTTAGTGTTTCCCATTGTTCGTTTATCTCGTAATTGTTAGTATCTAATTTATCAAAGTTTTCGTATATTTTCTGTTGAAGTTTGATTTTTATATCAACTTCTTTCAGTTTTCAAACATCTATTTTTGGAGTTCTTTGTGGTTTTCTAATACGTTTAAGCTTAAGCGTGACATTAGCGATTAGTGGGTTCAAATCCGCCAAATCTTACGGGGACGTTCAAATCCGTCAGGTTTTAATCCAGATTTTCAATACAGCAGACTATGTTAATGCGGATCTGTCTTACTTTTCCCTTTCTTCTCTTCATCGGTCATTTAAGTCAAAATTAGAATGATGTAGCTTGAGCGGATTTCAGGGGAGGTAACCTGGATCGGGAATCTCATTGTGGACTAGAAGTTGACGATTATCCATAATTTTGTTGTACTCTTTAAAGAAAAACGTACCAGGTTATTATCCGATACTTTGAACAAATTATTATTTTTTAATACCAATTACAATTTGGCTTTAAAGTCTGTAGTTTTACTACAAACAGTTTAAGAGATGTTACTTTTTATCGGTATTATTTTTGAAATTGTATGCACAAATATAGTTTCAAACAGCCAACTAGAAGATTTAAAAAACTCTCCGACATACATCGATTTTTTTAGTTACCTTTTCATTACATTTGGATTAAACCTAAATTATGCATTTTATATAACGTGACTCGTGACTAATGTGTGAATTACGTGTTCTTGAGCGGGACTCAATATACTAACTTATGTTCGTGAGTAAAATTAAATAACCGTGAGCGAAAGTGATCACAAATGGAACAGCACTAACGTGCTCATCTCTAATTATGAGCCCAACGTTCGTCTATTACCTTATATGGTGTCATACTGCATGAGCTCCGTTGCGTAGCCCTCCTAATGCATCCTACACTCGTCTATTAGTCCGTCAACTTTTGACAAATCTACAGTTTTTCGAGTGTTACCTAGGTTTGCATTGCACCATCTTTTCTTTACTATATATACTTTTTAAATTTTTCAAAACGGATTTTTTTATCTCTAATACAGGATGCATAAAACCTTTACATAAAGATAAAGCTGGCAACACAAGGTCCTCATTAGCTTACTCAACAGTAAAAGATACCTTTAAATTAAAATAAATAATAATGTAACCATCAAAAATAAAACCATCTGCAATGTAGGGATGTTGATGTAAAATTTTCTTCTGTTTCAAATTATTGGTCAAACGACTAGTCTTATTTTATGAAAAACCATTAGGTACAGCAATTTACTTTAGTACTTCTTTAGGCGGTGAAACATTAGCAGTCGATATTTTACCGACAATCCAAACCGTTGCAAATTAATGTAATAGATACAACTATATTTAAAACAAGTCATATCACCTATATAATGCCATTGATGAATCAATTAATCACTTTTCTAATAAAAAAGAAACACTAAAAATCAATAGAAAATCAGGCAACACTACCATTTTGTATTGTGAAATGCCACGCAGTTTAACCCTTTCAGTGACAGCGTCTCCCTAAGAGGACACAAGCTTAATAAGCATCATATTGCCGAATAGTGGTATTTAACCTTACGAAATAACATGTTCCCTGTAAAAAGACCCAAGAATGTTCCCATTTATGAATGATGATGCTACCTAGGAGCGAACGAAGAACCATTGACATAAAGTTGATTACGACAGTTCGCGCGAATTTTCCAACCTGCATACATGTGTAAATTTGTCATTGATTTAAACTGATATTGTAGAATTATAAACTGAAATCTATATACAACTCGTTTGATTGTAACCACCTAACCACCAGTGATCACCTAAAGTAACTTTGTCCGTATAGAAGGGCATTGAATAAATCAAAAACCAAAAGGGCTATATCCAAATTATATGTTTTAAAAATTTTTAAAAAAAATAATAGAAAAAGGCTGGAAAGTTTCAGATTTGTATTTGTATTATTTCTTGTAGTGCGACTGAAAGGATTAAATTAAATAAGTTTTAATTTGTTTCTCTATTATTTTAGTTTAAACGTATTCTAATTATACACCAATTCGCCGACCCAACTTGGAGAAAAATTAAGCACTGAAATGTACTACACTTATTAATCAATAATAGTCTTAAAACATTTGTCTTTTATGTATTTAAAATAACGGTCGGCCATATATATATATATATATATATATATATATATATATATATATATATATATATATATATATATATATATATATATATATTTGGGATACTGCGAAGCACAATTCAAAAGCTTCAAATTATTTGTTTAGCATACTGATTTTCAATGTCCATTTTTCGTTCCTTATAATAGGTTATACCAAGCATAGCATCTTAGAACCCCCTCAAGAATATACATTGATATGGAGATGATATTTATAACTGTCCCGTTCAAACTTTAAAGACAAAATATGGCCAGCAGCATCTAAATCGGGTTTTCTAAAGTCAGCTAAAAGTTCGATATCAAAAGCAAGAATTTGAAGCCGATATTAAAAGATTATTGCATTTGCCGTACCCTTAGGCACCTAAAGATTTTCTGGAACACATTGATCATCGAGCAAAAAGACAAAAGAGGGAATGTAAAGGTAGTGGGGGCAAAAATATTGTTAGACAGGAAGTGCCATCTTGAGAGGCCAAATTAAACAAGGAAAGAGAGTCTTTCTTTGTTTAAGAAATCAAATTTAGTTGGGTTATGTTATTATTTGTCCCAACTGTCACATGAAAACTATTTTATAGCTACTGTTAATAAGTGTCGGAAAATTTAAATTTGGCGCATTCGCATTTCCGGATATGTCCGCCATCAGAGGCCACTTTTTTGGTTGCCTTTTCATAACAATTAGATTCCCTCTTTTGTCTTTTTGCTCGATGACATTGATACAGACATTCATAGGTGGACTACTTGATGTCAAAATGCAACAAGCTCTCCGATTGTAGGTTATTCCACGAATATACGACTGTTTTGCCTTATTGCAACAACGAATATTTTACTGTGCGAGTAGAAGTATGAAAGTCAATTGGTCTAATCATTATTCCAATAAAAGTGATCTACTGTTAGTATGACATCTAAACTAAAATTATTTCAGATAATAGGTGTTCAGATAGACGCAAAATTTATTGTGAAATTTAATCCGAAAATAACAAAAATTTTTACGCAAACGCTCCGACAAATAAATACAATGACGTCTATAAAGCCAAATGTGTTCATCAGACATTTGAGCTGGTTTTCGGTGAAATGTAAACACCAAAGAGGCATGCCGGGTTTCTTTGATATTACACTATTTTATTACTTTATTAGGTACTACAACTGTAATAAAAAGAAATATACTATTTTTAATGTAAAGGAAAATAAATTGGCAAAACGATGGTTCAGAAACCAAAAAAAATCTATTTCACTGTTAGTTTTAAATATTTGTTTTTGAGTGGATGTAATCTTAAAAGTTCCGAAAGTAACGAGTATAACATACCGGCTATTGATAGTTAAAGTACCGAGTCGTTACAGATATTAAAAAGTATCTAAAATTTACATACAGTTTCATATATCGCCGACTGATTTTAGTTTTAAAAACCGTCCGTATAGAGGTGTCCGGTGAAGAGAGGTGTCCGTTAAGAGAGAGTTTAATGTAGTGTATTTGTTTATTGAAGCCAATAATGCCGAGACGTGTTTTAGATGTAGACAGGATAGCGACGACAGTGATTATGGCTGTGAATCTGATGGTTAAATTATGAATAGTTTTAGGAGAATAAAAGAATAAGTAAGTTTTTTTAACACTAATTGAATATTCGACTAAATAAATTACACTATTTAATCACTTAAGTATACTATGTTACCCTTCGTTTAAATCACTTAATTCAAAAACCAACTTGTTTACAATACTAAACTCAACGATAGTAATTATATACTTCAAAATCTGAAATATACTGAACTGTTTTATAAACTATCAACTCTATATTATTTATATCATGACTTCATATTTAAATCTAAGGTTTATATCTGTCATAACAGTATTTTAAAAATGGGGAGAATTTACTATTGTACAATTCAGCACATTGGACCATTTAAATCGATACCTTAAACTCAATTTAAAACAGTCGTATATTCGTGGAATTGAGTATACATCACAAAACGCTAGATGAAGCACTAATCACAGCCCAGGTGTATGAAGCGGCAAAAAGTATTTGCAGATCTCGCCCAAAACATCCTAGTTTTCATGTCCTGTGTCCTATGTATATATGTCCTTTTGGAATTCAAAACTTTTTGTAAGAAAACGCGCATACAAAACAGTATCTCTCTGGTTCCTAAGCCATTTCTAAACACAAATTTCTTATCACCTATTCAGCTTTCGCATAGAAGAAATATTCGGTTCTGCAGAATTCGTAAAAATATCTTAGAATGTGACTTGCCAAACTGATCAGACTAAAGTCGCAGCATTTGGTGGATCAGTCAAACTTCAGTGTTATGAACAGTGACGCGACGCCAACCAATATTCTGGTATTGTTGCTTCGTTGTAAATTTTATTAAAGAAATCAGTTAAATAGGTAATCATTTCCTCGTCCAAAAACATAAGCAGCTCAGCAGGGATTTGATCTGATGCAGGAGCCTTAATATTTTTGGCTTGCTGTGTTGCCTTTTTACTTCTGATTTTAATATATTGCGACCCCTATCTATCTCAATTTCACAAATAGTATGTATATGGTTAACATTTTCTCTAGGAACATCGTGATCTTCTCTCATTTCACGTTCCCTCACATTGTTGTTTGTGATCGGACAAGTGAAAATTGTTTCGGGAGGTATATGTCATAACAATTAATTACTATTTAAATGGGAATAAGCCACAATTAAAGGTTAAAATACGTTTATTGACGTTTCAATTTCCACTTCGGAAATCGTTCTGAAAGAAGTGGAAATTGAAACGTCAATAAACGTATTTTAACCTTTAATTGTGGCTTATTCCCATTTAAATAGTAATTAATTTAAAATGCCACAAGAAAATAGCTTCAGAACAATGTCATAAAAACATTCGTCGATGGTACTGTTTGCGTTTGGTATTTTCATTATTTTGTATATTTTGTTGTGATAAACTGCCAAAGCGGTTTTGTCAGCAAAAAAGTATTAATTATATATTTGTTGATTCTCGTAGAAGTATATTGGTCGACTGGTTACAAAAGGTTAAGAAATAAATGCTAAATTTAATATCGATCTGTTACAAAGTCAAACTGATAGGATATCATTTTGATAAAGAATAAAGTGCTTAAATACACGTCAATGAATTGGGTTTTGAAATATTTCATTGTCCCTATTCCTTGGGTTAAACTCCCAGTGATGACCATATGTCTCGAAAGATGAGAAAATGGCTCAGTGGTAAGATAATTTCGTCTAATTCAGAGGTAATAACTGACTCATTGACCTATAAAGACTTTGCTTATTTGGAATATAGTTGTCTAAGTGTGTTGCGCGAACACACCACTACAAAAAAAAATAAAGTTTTATGTCCAACAAAACTTCCATTTTCTTTGTTACGACCATATAGTGTTCATTATTCCTCAGAATCTCTATCAAAAATCGTGAGCGTATAATATTTAAATTTTTTTTTTTTTTTTTTTTATTAACATTTAAGATTTTTACAATCTGTTTTGCAGTGAAAACAATAAGTAAAATTTTTTGTCTTTACATGACAGAGAGATGTAAGGTCCAGTGACCAAATCATCACGACACAAATTGGCTTTTTACCGGTAGGATGCGCACATACACTGATACGCGAGCACTAAAAGCGGCACTGATCACAATGGCTGGGTGCTGTTGAAGGCGTAACTCCCACTGCTGTATGCTCTGTCAGGATAGGTGAGGTAGGTCCAAGGGGTCATGTCGCTTCAATCTCTTCGCTTGTTGGTTGTTGAGAAGATTGTGTGCCAGGGTATTAGGATGCACCCGCAACCTGTTTTGATATTGTTCAGAAGTTTTTTTGCACTCTTCAGAGACTGTTAGTACCTGAAGATCTCTATGTATTGCATCATTCTGGATATACCAAGGTGCATTAGCGATTGTTCTCAGAGTTTTGGATTGGAATCTTTGTATTATCATAATATTAGATTTGCTAGCTGAACCCCAGAGCTGTGAGCCATATGTCCAAATGGGTTTTATTATTGTATTGTATATCAGCAGCTTGTTGTCAATCGATAGGTGAGAGTTTTTTCCCAACATCCAGTAAAGTTTTCTGTATAAAATTCCCAATTGAAGCCTTTTCGTCCATATATGTTTGGTCCAAGTTAGACGTTTGTCAAGGTGAATACCTAAGTATTTTACGTCATGCTTTTGGGGCAAAGGATTCCATTGAGGTTAACTTGTGGACATGTACCTCTTCTTAGAGTGAATGTAATTTGTGTAGATTTTGAGGGGTTTACTCTAATTCTCCAGAGTTTAAGCCATTCATTTGTTTTGTTCAGATGTAGTTGCAGTCTCTCTGATGCTATTATTGGGTTGCTATGAGAGGCCAAGAAAGCAGTATCATCTGCGAATGTTGCAAGCGTTAGGTTATTGCTTATTGGCAAGTCAGCCGTATATATCAGGTACAGAATCGGTCCGAGCACACTACCCTGAGGTACACCAGATAGGATGGGGTAGAGTTTTGTATAGGCTTCACTATATTTTACCAGATATCTCCTTTCTGTAAGGTATGATTGAAGCAGTTTAAAGTAAGGGTAAGGTAAATTTTTCTTTAATTTGTACAGAAGTCCTGTATGCCACACCTTGTCAAAAGCTTGAGAGGCGTCTAAAAAGGCTGCAGTACAATATTGCTTGTTCTCGAGACTACTTCTTATTGTTGTGTATAGTCTGTGAACTTGTTCTATTGTACCATGTTGGTTACGAAAACCGAATTGATGGTCAGGTATGAGACACTTTTCGTCCAATATTGGTTTGATTTTTCGTAGTAGAAGTTTTTCGAAGACCTTAGAGATGACTGGGAGTAGACTAATCGGTCGGTATGAGTTGACATCTTTTGGATCTTTACCAGGTTTTTGAATGAGTATAATCTGTGCCACTTTCCATTGCAGAGGGAAGTAATGCAGACTAAGCATAGCATTGAAGATCATAGTGATTATTCTGTAACAGTCATTGGTTAGTTCCTGGAGGATCTTACCCGTTATGAGGTCGAATCCCGGAGCCTTATTGGGTTGTATCTCATTCTTTATTATCTGTTTTACTTCTTTAATATTAAACTTGGTGATAGGTAGATCCATTTGATATGGAGCCTCAAGAAAAGAATTAAATGGTTCTTCTTGTTCTAATGGCACTACTCTGTTAAATGGACTAAATACTGTAGAAAAATGTTCAGCGAATGTCTCAGATTTTTCTGTGTCTGTTCTTGCCCATTTACCTTTGACATTTTTTAGAGGAGGTATGGCGTCTTGTGGACCTTTTACCTTTCTCGTCGCCTTCCATAGAGAATAATTGGTGTCTTTGGACGGAGTCAAATTTTCTAAGTAAGTTTGGATCCCCCTGTTTTTCTCTTCTTTTAATAGATTTTTAAGTCTTCTGGTAATTCTGTTTAAATTTTGTTTGTCAATAGGAGCGTGTGTGTTTTGCCACTTTTTCCTAAGTTTTCTTTTCTCATCGATCAGGTTTTTTGCACTTTGCGAACAGTTTATGCTTTCCTTCCATGTTGTTTGTTCGGGAGTAGAAATCCAACCTGCCTTTTGTATGGAGGTAGTAAGTTGTTGTACCGCATTTTCAATTTGTAATTCTGTTTTAAGTGGCAAGTTCGTTGGTATTTGTTCTGCTAGTGCGCTTCGGAATATTTTCCAATTTGTTTGATTATTGGTTAGGACTGGAGGCTTATTTCTGAGTATGATTTTGGAGTCTAGGTCAATTAGAATGGGAGAATGATCTGAAGAGAGGTCCCAGCATGATTCTATTGCTAAATAGTTAAGAGAGATACCTTTAATCACACAGAAGTCTAAGAGATCTGGTGTTTTATTTGGATCTGTAGGCCAATAAGTTGGTTCTCCTGTAGATATGTGTTGTAGGTTGTTTCCTGTTATTGACTTCAGCAGTTGTCTACCCCTTGTTGTAATTACCCTAGAGCCCCAGTGATGATGTTTACAGTTAAAGTCTCCTCCTGCTATGAATTTGTGTCCAAGAGAACTGAAATAGGCGCTAAAGTTGTTTTCGTTGATTGGTTGACCAGGAGGACAGTAGACCGCAGATAAGGTAAGGTTGCCTAGCCAGTCTTCGATGACAATGCTAGTTGATTGCAGGTACTTTTCACTGAGCTTATTTAACTCATGGTGTTTTATATTAGATTTGATAATAATAGCTGTGCCACCGTGTGCCTTGTCATTTGGATGTTTTGTGTAGTGGACAATGTATTTTGGAATTTTGATATAGTTTTTGTCTGTTAAATGAGCTTCTGATACAAGCATAACATCAATTTTCTTCTCGTCGAGGAAAATTTTTATTTCTTGGATGTGGTTCGTTAGGCCATTTGAGTTCCAGACGGCTATTTTAAGTCTGTGTTGCATTAGTGCATTTTGGAAATCATAGTCATAAGAAGGTTAAGCATAGTGTCCATTCTCTCTACTAGTTTTGTCATCAGGTTTTCAAGGTTGGCAATTTTCGTTGAATGGTTTGAGCCGACATTAGTTTGTTGATTTGTGATTTCATCCGCTTGACTATTTCCTGAAGTTTTTTGGGCGTAAGAAACACCAGGGGTTACTCTTTGACTATTGGTTTCATGGGTGTCTGTTCTGTGGGTCTCTTGATTCTTTCTGAGTTGGGGGAATTTTTCTTTTTGTATTTGTTTGTATACGCTGCAGCCCTTATAGTTGGCCGGATGGTTTCCCATACAAAGTACACATTTTACGTTATTGCTGCGTTCTTTTCGTGGGCAGTGTAAAGTAAGATGATTACTTGCACACTTTACGCATCTTGGAGGCATATGGCAGAATTTTTGTGTGTGACCGTAGCGTTGACATTTGGTACATTGGGGAACCTGACGTTTGGGATATGGTGGTTCGAAGGACACAATCATGTTCTGGAGTGCTCTCACATCATATATGTCTTTATTATTTGGCTTAGTTTTTAATTCTATATAAAAGAGCGGAAGCGCTATTTTGGATCCATTCTTATATATATTAGCTATGTTGGTTACTTCGTGTCCCATTAATCCTAGCTCATGTACTAAAGCGTCTTTATCTGCTGTCTGATGCATATTACGAAGCACAACTCGGAATGTTCTTTCTTCCTTTGTTTGATAGGTGTAATAATGTGTATTTTTCTCATTGAGTGCTTTGGTTATGTTTCGGTAATATTCAGAAGTTGAGGGCTGGATCTTTACTTGGTTGTTATAGAGACATTTGATGGAATATCCCAGAGGGGATATTGTTTCTAACAATTGTCGAAGAGGTTGTATATCACCTACATCTGAAACAAATATGGGTGGGGGTTGAATACTTTCTTTAACTGCATCAGTTCTGGTTTGGTTGATCTCATCAGGTACTTCATCTAAGCTAGCAAATCTATTAGACGTTGGTGTGGGTGCTTTGAGCCAGTAATCGCTCATTATTGTTTGTTTTAGTTGTTTATCACCTCCAGGGCTGTCATTTCTTGCTCGTTTGTGGGCTTGAACAGTTTTCCATTCTTGATCTTGGTTTTCTTGGCTATTTTGTGGATTTGCGATGTATATTTGTGACGGTAGATAAGAAGAAGAAGAAGCATGATTAGAAAGAAAAGAGTTACCTGGTTGTTCATGTTGATTCTCAGTTGACTCTGTCTCTTGGAGTACTATATTGGTTGAGCAATTTTCATTCCTTTGTTGTTCGCTAGACAAGGTTCTGTTGCTCGATGGTTGTTGCATGGTAGTTATTTGCAGATTAGCGATGTGTTTTTCTGAAGTTGAACTTCTCGGCGGAGATCTGCTCACTTTGTTTGAATTTAAGAACGGATTGTCTATGTCCATCCTGTATCACGATTAAATATTTTATACATCACGAACAATTATTTATGATACGCCTATGGCTTTTATTTGCCGGTATTTGGCGTTTGGAAATAGCACTTGTTTTATTTTGTTTGCGTTTTTAGAACACTGATAATTAATATTAGTAATTAACGATATAGTTTCCAATAAGAACTGGTTACTATAATAATAGATATTTTTGTACTAGAAAAACAAATTTATGCGACCGTCTCCAGCAAAGGTTGGAACGAAAATATCAATATTTAAAATGATATTCAATATTGTGTTTAAACGGTACAAAAGGCATATTTACATTTTTATAAAGCCTAAAACATATAGTAGTCTATTTTTCATTACAGCAAATTTTGCTGCACCGAAATACTTGAATTTACCACAGAAAAATGTGGCCTTAAAAATTTGGAAGTAATTTTAATATGTGGCATTCATCATATTCTAAGTCAAACGATTCAGCGTTCCACGTTTTGCTGACTTGAGGCCGAATACTTTTTTGGAAGATGATAAAATTTATGGTTACGTTCACGGAATAGCTGAAAATGTAGAACTTCGACTGAAGATTAGATGGATAACGGCAGCTACGCTGAAATTTATGAGGTTGAAAGAGATGAAACCATCATTAGTAGTCAACGCTACTATGAAAAATACACATATCGTACTACCGCAACTAACACTAAACACACTAAACAGCGCAGCAGTGACTTTTCAGTAAGCAGTGAGTAGGAATAGACTAAGCTTGCAGTGTTGTAAGATCTATCGCTTACATATTCATTTCTTGGATTTCCAACCCTGTAATGCACTCAAAATTTCCAATTTTATTCAAAATAAAACTATTGGTAAGTATAAATGATTTGTATACATATAAATAATTAAATTCCAGTCTGAATGAATCGAAGATGAAGGCTAAGGACTGGTAATGTGGTATGAAATCAGATCAAGTTTTTTTACTGATCACAGATCTTACGAATATACCATTAAGAGGCTAAATTAGGTATTGAATTGTCAGACAAATACTACTGGGACTATATACTTAGAGAATCCATCTTTCAGATGAACTCCGATATGATGACACCAGAACTAATCGAGAAGACAACACAATTATACCATCTAGGGAACAAAGAGTCCCAAATATTATTAATACGGTTCACTGATGGATCTAAAACTGCCCATGGTACTGGATCAGGAGTATTTGGGTTGACATGTAATTAAAACAAATCTTACAGCGTAGGTCAATATACTACACGTTGAAGATTTTGCTTTGAACATGGATGAAAACCCCAACGCAAAGAAAATCAACATTTATACAGATAGCCAAGCGGCTATTCTGGTCGTAAAGAACCCACTCACCAAATCAAATCTGGTGAGGAACTGCAAAGATCTCAACAACAACCTGACAAAAGGCAATAAAGTACCTTTAATATGGGTGCCGGATCAGGAAGGGTGCATGGGAATGAACTATAAAAAAACTAGTATGAATGAGTAGTGAATGAATTTATACTAAAATTCACATTCAGATGGCAGCGTTACAGAGATAGGCCTGTGCTTTCTATATGTCAGAACTAACTACAGGGTTGTCAAAGTTTTTAATCGTACGGTATGGGCCGGCCCCTCTAAAAGAATTATAATATGGGAAATATTTATGAATGTAAAATGGAAAAATATTGCTTTTTGAAGTTTTTTCTTTAAATTATATAATTTTTCTGTTGTTATTTTAAAAATAGAAAGTTATATTTCAGGAATCTAGTTTGCAATTCGTGGAAATGAATTTCTTTCTCTACTTGAATTTACAGTTACAGACATTGGAAAATAATTAAGAATTAAGAAAATATAATTATAAATTCAAAATTATTCTTTAATACCTGCAATTATAAATTCAGCTAGATAAAATGTTGGAAATCATTAAAAGGATATTTAGTTGATGTCAGACGTTTGTGTCGTGTCAATCTCAATAAGTGTAATAAAATTCAAAAACAGTAATTTTTTAAATAGCGAATGCACAAAAATAGTGTTAAATGTTTTTAACTATTTGTCAAACAGTAACAATGATAAAAGTTTATCAACACTGCGGGAAGTTTCTCCTATGACTGAAGTCTCTGAACGAACGATTATCTGATATATAGAGGTAAAAGTAAAAATGGGCTACTCCCAACCTCCATAAGAAAAAAAGAACCGGTTATTCGATTAGCCGTGAGAATAAATACGATGAAGTAACTCGCTTCGAAATAAGACAAGTAGTGCACGGTTTTTTTATGGACAACGTTTTCCAAACCTTGACGTGGTACTAGAAAAAATTAACGAAATGGAGCATCTTTTAAATTTTGATAAGAGAACATTGAGAAGACTATAGCACGACATGGGTTTTATATACAGCAAGCAGGGTAGAAACTCAATAATAATAGAAAAACAAGAAATAGTCGCTTGGAGGCGCCACTTTCTCGGAGAAATACAGAAAGTGAGGAATCAAGGAGCCAATATCATTTATACGGACAAGTCGTGGGTTATAACTGGAACTATCAATGGACAAGTATGGCAAGATACAACAATAAAAAATAGACGACAGGCTTTTGTTAATAAACTTACCACAGGTAAAA
The DNA here is from genome assembly GCF_040954645.1 of Diabrotica undecimpunctata. Lineage (NCBI taxonomy): Eukaryota > Metazoa > Arthropoda > Insecta > Coleoptera > Chrysomelidae > Diabrotica > Diabrotica undecimpunctata. The sequence continues at coordinate 67,781,373 of NC_092810.1, forward strand.
AACTCAGCACGAGCTGAAAAGGATCAAGATTTGTTTCAGTCCATGCGAGAAACAAAGGTGAATTCGTTAAATGTGGTGACATAACTTTTCTTGCCAAAAAAAAGGTGCTGAAGATTACCATGAAGGTTCGAATGGATATCTCTTTAAGAAATGGTTTGAACACATGTTAATACAGAATCTCCCAAAAAATAAAAAGAATTTGATTGTAATGGACAATGCATCTTATCATTCTAGGAAACTTAATTTTCCCAAACAATATTGGGTGAAACATCAAAAGGAGTGACTTTACCAAAACAATTGTGGAAATTGAAACATGAATAAACTTATTTTATCCTTCAATGGTGGCTTACTCCCAATAAAATAATATTTATTTTGTAGAATATTACTTAAAAAAACAACTTCTGAAAACTGCTTATGCATTTAAAAATATTTATAACAAATACAAAATTGATTAAATTGTTGAAAAATACACAAATCATAGTGATGAAAAATGCCGTGTAAATGTTCACATCTAAAGACTTCTGCCTTATCACTGTGAACTGAACCCAATATAAAGGATGTGGAGAGAAGTGAAATGGTACGTGTCCTCTAGAATTTAAAGTTTTAAACAAAACGCCTTTAAATCATTGATTTATGAAGGTTATGAAAAGTACAGAACAATAGACATTGGAAAAGTTACCTCAACCATGTTATAAAGGTAGAAAATAATTTTCGGAATAAACTAGATTATGACATTGAAAATAATTTAAAATTGTATTTCTGGCGTATTCTCTTAAAACACTTTCATTAAATACTTATTAATAAATGTTCATTAAAGGTCACTATTTACTTAAAATTATTAATGTAGTTCATATAATATAATATAATAGTTGTGTTTAACCAACAAATTATCTTTATAATGTGTAAACGCATTTTAGAAATTAAGACCATTTATTTCATTCAGGAATATTCTACTAAAAATTTTAACTTACCTAAACCTATTTTAGTCTAACCTGAGTTCGGCCCTGCTTGTTTTACAAAAGTAGCATAATTTACAATGACAGTAGAATTGGCAATGCTGTTATCCTATATCCGTACACTGCCATCTGAATGTGATTTCCACTTTAGTACATTTGTTGTGGAATTACCAGAAACAAGAAGTGTCCGGTAAGTAATCATTAAAAGAAATGGAAGACCACTAAAGAATAAATCCAGACTACGAAAATAATTAAAAATATTAATAAAACTCTCGGACAATTTGATGAATCTCAATACACGAGAGATTAAAAGGTCATCCAAATGGTAGCTGGACATTGTGGTTTAAGAAAACACATATAGAAAAGAGGTACGATGAATGAATCATGGTAAAGAAAATGAGAAACGGAAGAAGAGACTGCCATACACATCATATGCCATTGAATGTGCTAAGTGATATGAGGCAGGAATTCACTAACCAACTGAGGATTGAACTAGAAGAGATCTTTAAACTACCAATGAGGAAACTGACTGAATGTAGACCTTCTTTGAGACCAAATGACTTATTGGAGTCTAATGGAAAAAACAGTGTATGGTACAAAGCTCTAAGAAAAAGAAGAAGAGATCTTACAAAATGTGATTTCTAATCAGTACAGGAACAGCAAAGAACAATGCGGTTATCATAATTTATCAACGCTGCAGAATTTTGAATGATCTGTACAATCGGAGATTTCGCCCTTCCTTGCAGGCTTGTACATATAGAGCAGACTATTCAGGATTCTCGATAAAAATGAAAATATTTGTACTTGAAATAAAATATGAATTATCTAAATAACTGAAATAGTAAAGCTTTTATATACTCCTGTTCAAAATTATCACACCACATTTTCAAATTTATTTTGATGAGACAATATTAACGTTTATTGTAAGAAAACATAGGTGTCAAGTGGATATTACTGTCAGTTTTGAATTGTTATGTACAGTGGCTCGCAGCTTAAATGATGCAGTCGCTACTCAATAAAACCAGCTTGTGTCAGCGGCTCAATATTTATTAGAAAAAAATTTCATACTGAAATTAAATAACTATAAGTCTTCTTAAATAGGATAAGCTATTTATGGGTTTCAAATATACCATACTTAAATAACAATAAATATTTAATTCTTTTATGTACGATTTTGATGTTACAGCTAAAATGATGCAGATAAGATGAAGCATTACACAACTTGTCAATTTGAAATTTGCGAAGTAGGCGTTGCACTAAATTCATATTGCATTTATTTTTATGTTTAACTTGACATTTCGGCAAGTATTTAATCTAAGAATGGGTCGCCGAATTACGATTAGTGAAAGAAATTTAATTGTTACTCACCATAGAAATGGATATAACCTAAGAGAGATATCCAAAATGGTAAATAATTATTTATCAACAGTTCAGCACATTATTGAACGTTACCGAAATAAAAATAGTTGAAAATAAATAAATAAAAAATTAATAAATTAAAGGTTAGCTCCAAATAAGATTTTTACAGAACGTGATGAAAGAGAAATTGCAATTAATGCTACAAAGTGCCCCAAAGTTGCGAGATAAGGTGGAAAAACAGTTTAGAAAAAGATGTAACCCCGAAACAATTAGACGGATATTACGAAAGAATAATCTACTTGGCGAACTGCTAGAAATAAACCTTTTATTAGTCAAAGAAATAGGCGTGTTAGATTGGTGTTCGCTAGTGAGCATATTAACAAAGATTTGAACTTTTGAAATTCAGCAATACATATTTGCTGATGAAACCAAAATAAACTTGTTTCGGTCCGATGGAAAAATATCTGTGTGGAGAAAGCCGAATGAAGAACTAAAATTAAAAAATATGAAAGCTACGGTAAAGCACGGTGGAGTGATGATGAGGGGATGTATTAGTGATGATGTGGGGGTGTATGTCATCTGCAGGAGTAGGTAACGTCCATTTTATTGAAGGGAATATGAACAATACAATGTACTTGGATATACTAAGGCAGCATCTCACCGCTTCTTAGGGTGCCTGTCCATTCCGAACGTTGGCGATAATTCTGACTAAGATGACTTTGTTGGTTGCTATACGAAATAGCTGTGTCGAGTTCTTTCTATACCATGCTCTCAGGTTAGCAAGCCAGGATATTCTTCTTCGTCCTGGGGCCCTTTTTCCTTCAATTTTACCTTGCAAAATGCATTGAAGTAGCTCGTATCTGCCTTGATTTCTCATTATTTGTCCCAAGTACTGCAGCTTATGGCCCTTCACGATGCTGAGCTAATCCGCGGTTGTGTTCATCCTCCGCAGTACTTCTTCATTAGTTTGATAGTTTCCGCCTTCAATGTCCACGTTTCTACTCCGTACAGAAACACTGAGTATACGTAACATTTAAGGAGCCTTATTTTTGTTTCTAGGGTGAGGTCATGGCTCTTGAACACAGAGCTCATAGTCAAGAATGCACTTTTTGCCTTTCCGATGCGACATTAATCTCTTGGGTATTGTTCCACGACTCATTGATTATAGTTCCCTCTAATCTCACCGCTAATTCTTAAAAATTAGGTATTAATAGCAATTACAGGTTTTATCAGGACAAAGATCCAAAACACACGCCATATCGGGTTCGTACTTGGTTGCTTTATAATTGCCGAAATGTCATTAAAACACCAGACCAGTCACCAGATTTAAATGTTATTGAAAATTTGTGGTTGACATTAAAAAATAAAGTAAATAGTGCCCCAATATCAAATAGAAATTAATTGAAAGTAAAAATTACTGAAGCTTGGGACACAATTTCCCCAGAGTACACTAGAAATTGATAATAAAGGGGAAGCTACAAAATATTAGTAACCATTTTTCAATGCGTAGGGTTTGTTTTCTTTATTAATTTTCTTGTTTTAAAGTTTGCATCATTTTAGCTGTGACATCAAGATCATTCATAAAATATTTAAATATTTATTATTATTTAAGTATGGTATATTTGAAACCCAAAAAATAGCTTATACTCATTTAAAAGACTTGTATTGTAGTAATTTAATTTCAGTATGTATTTTTTTTCCAATAAATATTGAGCCACTGACACAAGCTAGTTTTATTAAGAAGTTACTGAATCATTTAAGCTGTGACTCACTGTATATACTGTATGTCCTCCATTAAGAGCAAAACAATAATTACTTCATGTCCTTTTAGTTTATTGCGTGTATTATTTAAAGTTGTTTAATTTAGTATATATTGTTTAACAAAGTGTGGTGTCATGAGGTAGTATAATTATTCACATTTGAATAAAATAATACAAAAAAAAAATTAAATTAAATATTTATTTAGGTCAAGATTGTGTATTATACAAAAATACTGTATAATTGTTTTTTGTTACCTTGAATTTTGAATATAAAATGGCTATATTCTAAAAGAAATGACCGGGAATCTTCTCACAAACTTAATAATGTATCTTCATCATTACATGGAGCTACAACAAGATATAAAACCTTTTTATTCTTACAAAAGGTTTGTTTATAAAATCAATAAAAAAATTTATATTAATTACTATTTAAATGGGAATAAGCCACAATTAAAGGTTAAAGTACGTTTATTGTATTTTGAGGACGATTTCTGAAGTGGAAATTGAAACGTCAATAAATGTACTTTAACCTTTAATTGTGGCTTATTTCCATTTAAATAGTAATTACTCTAACACGTCACAAGAAAATAGCTTCAGAACAATGTAAAAGTTTATATATCAGAAATGTCATTTTACCAATTTTCCGCCACCAAGCTGTGTTTTACGCTGTGAAACTTTTTGTATTTGACTCAGACAAGTATCAGTAAAGTTTGTGAACAAAATTCATGGTGGTAAAATGAAAATTGTGTTTTGTACATAAGAAAAATGCTTTCTGAAGTGCATAGAAAATAAAAAATTTGCAAATATGAAAATATCGACAGGAATGAGTTTAATTTTGTTACTCAGGGGTTTTTCGTTTGAAATCACTCGAAAGTCAGTACTTGGGGGGTTTTCGAGATCGCTGAACGCGAATATTATGATAGCGACAATCATCGAGCTACCTGGAGCTCAGTGTGGACATCATCTTCTGCAGTTTTGTTATTTTTATTCTATATCACTCAAAAATCATTACTCCAGAGTTGTAGTGGTTGCTGAACACGAATATTATGACAGTGATGATTAGATAGCTTGATGATTAACAAATAATCGTTTCAAATTTATTTCTTTCTCATCTTCTGTATCAGATAATTGATTTTCTTTTTAGTTCTCCATAACGTGAAATTTTCACCCAGCACAATTTTTCGTGCCAAACTGCAAACCAAGCCATTCTTTCTACATCCACATTTTAATATAAAAAACAGTGATTTTCATAATAATTTGAAATAGAGCGATGAGAATAAACTCGCTTTAACTATGTAACTTGGAAGATATCTGTGTACTAGTACGTGTGAGAGAATAAGTACGTATGAGAGAATAATAAGAGAGTATATGTGAAAGTAAAAGGCGGGAGCTGCTACAGAAAAGATTATAATAGGTATCACCTAGCACTTCATCAGTGCTACCAACTGCTTAAAAGCGCCTAATTTAAAAAATAATGTTTTGGATAATTTAAATTAAAAATAAAAGTTTTATACAAAGTTGACATTCTGAGGTCATTTATCAACAAAATATTCGTGATCAGTGACTTCGAAACCCGCCGAGTAATAACTGTCGACTGATTTCGAATGAAAATAACATAAAACTTCAGGAGACTAGGTCCATCCTGGGCACAAGTAGCTTGAGGACCATCGTAGTTATCATATTAGCATTTAACGACCTCGAAAACCCCCCAAGTAACAAAATTGAATTCATTCCTGTTGATATTTTCCGAGTTGCAAATTTCTATGTTCTTTGGAAATACATTTTCCTTTTGCACAAAATACCACTTTTGCCGCCAGGAATTTTGCCCACAAACTTTCCTGACACTTTCCCGAAGCGAATGCAAAAAGGTGAACAGCTATTCATCTTGCTGTGGAAAATTAGTAGGTTTAGTGCTTTTTTGTTCTTCATTTCCTCGTCTATTAGTATAAAACCTGCTACTGAAGCTTGCTTACCGTAGATTACGCGGATTAAGGTTCACGACTATCGATAACTGAAAAAAAGAGTTTTATTTGAAGATGAAACCAGAATAAAATCTTTAGATGGTTGTGATTGAGAACATCGAAGATCTGGGGAAAGGTTTTTTGATTGCACTATCTCTTCAGGGTGGCCATTGGGAGGTGATACAAAAATATTCTCGGGTAGAACTTATTTAAAGCACGTACATAATTAACCCCATTCATGTACAACCTATTAATTAAGATTTATATGTAAAAACATGAAATATCATGGTGTACCGTTTGCTCCATTTATGGGGTATACATTCATTTTTATGCAAGACAGTGTAAGGCAACACACAACAAGGACACTAGTCACTAGATTATATATATAAATCAGATTAATATTTTAATCGTAGAGTCGACACCAGGAAGTCAAGTCTTGAATCCAATTGAGCAGCTTTGACATGTTCTGAAAAAATCAACTTCCAAGAATTGGAGCAATCTTGTTACAATGGGACAACATTACCCAGCAACCATTCAAAATTTGATAACAAGCTACCTGGATGGTTACAGAGCTCGAGTAGACATTACTCATTATTTAGATACATTTTTTTTTTAAATTGGATTTTTCGTTTGTTTTACTTTTCTTTTTTGTATTTGATCGCTAAACATTGTTTAATTCTTTAAAATTTAAATTATAGTGGTACAATAATTTTGGTCAGGAGTACATATTTCTATGTTTGCGTTATAAAAGACAACTTTACATAATCATATTCTCATCTAGAGCTCCGCTTTCTAATCAAAAGGCTTAATTAAATGCAATCTGAAATCGTTTTTAGATCTCTGGATCTGCCAAACCGAGTTACTGATACAAAAATACTAAGTCTACTAACTGGGAACCCGGATTTAAACTAAGCTTTCATTTTCGTATGTTAAAGGATGAAATGAGATGAAAGAGTGTTAGCTGTGTAAAAATATCAAACAAACACGTTAACTTTGAAACACAAAACACTTAAGGTAACCTTTGAAAGAAAATAATTGTGTAATATTCAGAATTATTGTTTATTTTCTTTTATATAATTCTTAACACTAAGTAATCTAGTTGTTTTATTTTCAGTAATAAATTAGAGGAGGGATGTTGAATAAGTTATTGCACTGGCGTGGGCTTCAGGATTGTCATTTGTGCCAGCACCGCATCCCACACTTTGTGGAATGTTGTAACATACGAAAACAAGACGATAGGTATATAAATTATAAATATATATTATATAAAAAACAAACGGAGATCCATTTTATAAGGACCGCCATCACAATAGCTACCGACGCGACACTAAAATGTTTCGGTAAAAATTTTTTAATTAATTTTTTTACAAAGTCATGTAAATGTAAATAAAAATAAAAAGAAAAAACGATTAACAGTTGCGTAGCTATGCCAAAGTCTACCATTCACTAGGTAACAATCCGTTAATTTAAACACAGCCTCGCAAAGCCATAAATACTTTAAGGTATCTTCAATTTCACTCAATTAATTCACTAAATATTAAATATGTATATGTATAATATGATACAGTTTGTCTATGAAACATATGTACAATTTGTATATATAATCATTACATAATCACTTTCATATTTTCACAATCTACAGTATTTACAAATATATAGATATATAAATATATTTTTTATCACTTTTATTAGTCTGATAATCGTCTCGAAAGAAGTACATTGCACCACTAAAGTTGCTCCACAAATTTGCTTAACTGGTCTTGTGGAGTCATGGTCGGCACTTCGTTATTTGAGTCTTGATTTGGTGTGGCAACTGGTGAAGCATGCGGATGAAGAGCATTCGAGTGATTCTGACTCAACAGCATTTCCGATGCCGCTGCGAGGTCGTGCGGAGATTGTTGAGGGCCCCGTGGACTCGCTACTGTTTGGTTTCGAGGACTCGGTGCCGTCCGTGACGAAGGACTCGGTTGCGGACTTCTGCAACAAAATCATTATTTACAATTTTATAAATTTTAAATATTAGCAAATATAAAAAAATAACATTTTAACATATACAGAAATTTATAACTGACATTTTATATGAATTTCTAAACCAATATCTTTTGAGATCCTTGTATTTTTCACTACGTTTATTTCTGTTCTATAATTTTGAGTTTTAATATTTATTTTCCTATTTTATATTATTTTCCTTTTTACTATTTTAGTTCTTCTAAACGCAAATTCATTAAGTCATATAGTGAATGTTGTGCCACGACATGCCGTGACAAGTAAGACTTGGTGAGTTTTACGCGTTACGTGTTAATGCAAGGTAGTTTTTTTAACATAAAGCAAATAGCTTAAACAAAACAGTTGATTATAGCGTATTCTAATTGAAGTGATAAAATACATGAGTGGATTTATTGCTGAGAAATCAACTATGTATAACTTTATATTTTACTTCGTTTATGTTAAAAAAAAAAAAATAATATCCTAATTTTAAGATCGTAGATCTACGAAATGTGAAGACGAGCCTCAAAAATAATTTTTCTTGCGAAAATTCGAGTAGATTTAAATGTAACACTAAATTTAATGTAAGGATCAAAGGAAAGAAATGTAGAGGATTTGAGTCTTAAAAAACTCTTAGTTTAATAAAGACTGATAATCACAGCATTCAAGCACAAGTTGTGAAAATAAACTTATTTTAAAGTAAAATTGTAGCTTATTCCCAATAAAAATAGTAAATTGTATTAAGATGTCACAAGTAAATAATTTCAGAACAATATTAAGTTGTGAATGTGCAAAGAACAGACTAAGACCCAAAAAGAGTTGCCGAGCCAATGATGATGATGAATCACAGCATTCAAAAACGTAAGTCCTCGAATATATTTGAAATAAGGAAAAAATTTATAAGTGTTAAATATCATTATGTCTGTATGGAAAATAATTTTAAGGCTGTTTAGCATACATGTCTACAGAAGTTTTTATACAAAATCTTTCCTTACGTTAAAAAAAGACGAGTGCCAAACTTATAAACGTTATTTGTATAGGATGATTAAAAAATATAAATTAAGAATCACATAGCGGGGAAAAATGATTTCCTTATTAACTATTGACCCAGTGAAAGAACCAGCATATCTTCTGATATGTCATCAATGTACTAGTCCAGAAAACTAAATGGGTATACTTTAACGATTTATAAAAATCCTTAATCTCACAAAATGTATTCTTGCATTCAATGGAGTTCACATATTGGTACATGCCTATACAGTTGGATTCAAGAATTACTGTTTTTTCTGATACATGTATAAGTCAAAACAGGAACCAAAATAGCGTTGCGCTTTTTTATACTATATTTAGCTAAACTCAATAGATGTCATTGAATGTAAGTTCTTAGAAAATTGTGAAGCATACTTGGAGGTTGACTCCATGCAACATTGCTCTTTATGTTGAGAACATTTGACTGAGTATTTTAATAAGCGCGGGATCCAGACGCAATAAAAATAAAACCTATAGACCATACATTACCAAAGAGCTTTATTTTAAAGAATTCTTAAAATTATGACTTTATTGAGGAAGTCAGTTGATTGTAATAACATAAGAATCAATTGTCTTTAAGTTAAATGCTTTAGGATTAAGAAACCACTACCAAATGTTGTGGAATACTGATATAACAATTTAAACAAGTACAAAAAAATCAAGCATGACGATAGAGCCTATTCTATCTCTCATAAAAATTTTCTTTTTTATTTACGCGCAGATTACCAGCTCCTTCTCGCTTGTCGTACTATAATGTGTATTTTGTATTCTCATTTTTATGATAGTGGGTTTTTAAAAAGAAAATATTAACTTAAAATTGTAGAATGGAAATAAACTTATGTGAAAAATATACAGATCTCAAGAGGCAAATTTTTGCTATTTTGTACCAAGCCCACGATATAAATATTCTTCTAACCCCCACCAAATCTGTATAAATTTGCGTTGGAGTCATCTCTTTTAAACGCAAGTAATTAATCACTGCTTGTCCATTAATACTATGGTTTAATGCTTGTCCATTAAATCAGCTGTTAGGTAGAAAATACGAGAGTTGCACTGCCGCTTTCCCATTTATATATCAGAACCATTATTTATATTCACGTCACATTGCAGCGAATTTGAGAGTCACATAACAGTATCAAAATGGATTACGTTGATAAACAAGCAGTGATGGACTGAATGAGGTCTTCATGACATGTTCAATCATTGCATGTTGGTCAACACACTCCATTTTGATATTGATATGTGACTCTCTAAAATTCGAGCACCTATTGTAGGTATGCTGTAATGCCATTAAAGTATTACTCTTATATAAGATAATAACTTTATATAATTACTATTTAAATGGGAATAAGCCACAATTAAAGGTTGAAGTAAGTTTATTGACGTTTTAATTTCCACTTCGGAAATTGTTCTCAAAATACAAACATTAGTAAATTAAACAAATTAAAAAAAAATTAATTTACTAATGTTTTTGAGAACGATTTTCGAAGTGGAAATTGAAACGTCAATAAACTTACTTTAGCCTTTAATTGTGGCTTATTCCCATTAAATGGTAATTACTTTAAAATGCCACAAGAAAATAGCTTCAGAACAATATTAAGAAACCTTATATAAAAAAAGACTAAGTAAAAAGTAAAGCTCGTATGACCTTCTGTCTAAGGTCTAGTGTTAAAACATGTCTGGTTTTATTGAATGTTATATTGAATCTATAACATGTTGGTAAAAACCACAATTACATATGCATCAAATGTATGATGACTATAGGTACAACAAAAAAGTGCCATCCTCAAAACTAAGCAAGATGCCAAGATTTGCTTGCATTAGAATCACAGGGTATATGAGGGGCACACAATAGCAGCTCTGGAGACCCTTCTGGATATTCCTTTTTTTTACATATAATTATAAGAGAGGATGCGACGATGGGATATTATAGACTGTGAGAAAAACAGCAATGTACCGGTTAGATCATAATATAATAAATGAAAATAGGAATGCCAAATGGATGATGATTTCTGACCATATAACATCCAGATACAAGCCTGAAGTACCCTTCCCAGTGGACATTTGCCTACCAGAGGGATGGAGAAGAAGAAACAGTCAGCAATATGTCCAGACTGCTAGGTTATACCTGATATACAGCGGATCTAAAACTGCAGAAGTGTCGGGTGCAGGAATATTCGGTAGTGGTGGAAATTCAAACATCTCTATTCCACTAGCAGAATATACATTTGTATTTCAGGATGAGATTTTTGCAATCTTGCAATGTGCGAGAGAAAATAACATGGGGACTTTCAAACTGAAGCGGATCAATATATGCACAGATAGATCATAAACCCCAATGTGGACTTTAGGCTACTGTAGGAATGTCATGAATGCACGAACTCTGGTGGAACATAACAGTGTTATGTTCCACCAGAGTGTGTAACATCAGCGAATACATGACAATAAAAGAGCTGATGTATGTGCCAGAAAAGTATCAGCTACAAAATACTTCGGTCTGAAACAGTCAACCATATCTTGCATGCCTACGATCGAAGGCGGCAAACACTTTTTGGAGACAACGAAGTGATTCCAAATATATATGGTACCCACCCCCTAGACCTGTATAAGCTAGTACAGGGTTCCAAAATCCTGGAATGAGTATCATGAAGGAACGGAAGATATACAATAAAAAAGATGTTTAAAAAAGACAGTTTCCAGGAAGAAACAAAGGTCTAGTGTAAGGGTTTTCAGGTCACGTAAGTGCCTAACATTATTTAACGGACCACTTACGTAGCCGGGACCGACGGCTTTTGGTGCCCTCCGAACACAGTGAGGGCTCAGTTAAATCAGAAATTGAAAATGTTCTAATATTAGTGCCGGAAATTGAATCCGCGTCCTCCAGCTTGTTAAGCCAGTAACAAATCCACTGAACTAGGGCCCACCAAGCTCGGGTAAAAATATATACCAATTAAATTATATTATATTAAATTATATACCAAACAAATTAGCTTTTTAATGTTCCTCTTCATATAATTATACCCTAATATCCTTCATGTCAAGTTTAAATATTTTTTTCAGTTATTTAGTTATCAATATTGTCATCATCATCATCATCGATTCAGTCCTATGTCTTGCAATTTGATACCAGGTAGCTACAACCATTTTAATGAGATCACTATACACATCATTCCTTAAATCAACCTTGGTGTAGCTCTTCATCTATTTATTAGCTTTTGCCAATAAAATGTGTTGCAATGTAGCTTAACTTGCTCTGGTTAGATGTCCTGACCACTACAAGTCTCAATTTTTATTGCAGCAATTATATCTTTGGCTCCATTTATCTTTTTGTACTTATGGCATAGCTCGAAGTTATATCAACAACATCAGGTTATATTCTCGTTAATTGGATCTATAAACTGATATTTTCCAAGGAATATATGACAATATACAATTGTCTATAATCAAACGATATGTTATGTACAGAATATTTTCAATTTTAGTCAATATGTCTGCATTTCTTAAAAATCAAAGATTTAATATGAAAAAGAGATTTTTAAACTCTACCAAATAACTTCTTAAAGTTAATGTAGTTTTCCTCATTTAAATTATTATGCAGTGTAAATCAAGTTTTATTATATAGAACATAATACAAACCTAATAGGAGGCGGACTTCGCACACTTTGCATCAGTTGCTGCTGTTGAACAGATATGCCTTGTCCTTGAGGTGGTCCCATTACACCTTGTGGTGACTGTACAGGGGGTGGTGTTGGTTTAAGTCCTTGCATTGGTGGGTATTGTTGGTCGCCAAATGAATTGTTGTAACCCATATGTGGCTGCCTAATACCTGGTAACCTCTGTTGGTATGTCGGACAAGCTCCAGGTTGTTGAAAACTAGGCTGTTGTTGCTGCTGCTGTGCTGCCGCCTGTTACAACAATGGTTAGTTATTAAAGCTGTCAAGTCAATCAATAAAAAATTTAATTATGGTTGTGTTTTTTAATAATATAATGCACCTGTTTATATTTATTCATTTAAATCACTAAATAAAACTACTTGAAATTGTATATTTTGTGAAGGCACTTTTAGGAATTTCTTCCCTTTATTTGAAGGTCGAGGGTCAGATAAGAAAGATTTACAACATCTCCTGGATGTTTTGCTATTTATATGTAGCAAATAAAAAATTACGTCTCACTGTGGTTTATACTCTGGATACACCAAGCAACACCGAAAACGAATTAAGGCTACAAGCTTCAAAAGCTAATAAAGTAGCAGGCTGTGTAAATGACATCATCTGGATGGTCCCAGAAGTACCCGGCCTGACCTAGAGATGGCGGTATTTTTTTGAAAAATATCACTGAATTAGAAAGTACACAATCTATAAAGCATATGTTCCAAGTTTGAAGACGCCACGTTGTTTAATATTTGTTTGGCAGTCATCAATAGTGAACATTTTCGGTGAATTTGTGAAAATGGAGAAAATTTGTCATTGTTATGTGAAACAATACTTTTATTTGAAAGGCCAATATAAAAGCAGAACTAGATTATATTCTGGGTGAGTCTTCTTCCTCGTCTACTACAGTAAAATATTCTCTACTCGCCAGATTTAGCCTGCTCAGATTATTTTCTGTTTGAAAACTTGAAAAAATTACTCGGTGGTCAAAGATTTTCCAACCGTGAAGAAATGAGGTCGGCAGTTAATGGCTATTTTGAGGAGAAAAGTCAGTTCTTATTGTAAAAAGGGAATCAAACTTATTGAACATTTCTGGGAAAGTGTATAGCGCTGAAAGATGATTATGTTGAAGAATAAATACATTTTTTTTTCCAAAATTGTTGTGTTTTCTTTGTTGGGACAGGTATTTCTGGGACTTCTTGAACATCTAGTATTAATCTATTTAAAAATGTATAACATCCAACATTCTGACAAGTTGATTATGAAATGCAGTCAATAATTAATTCAAATTCAATAGTTCCTATAAATACAAAGTATAAAGTATTTCTTTTATTTACCTGTTGTTGCCGCATTGCCAGCATCTGTTGATGTTTGTACCATTGTTGCTGCTGCGTCATTGGCTGGCTAGGTCCAGGGCCTTGACTAAGACCTTGAGCTTGCGCTTGATTTATTAAACCGCCTTGAATCTGCATTCGGTTTTGATGCTGTTGGTTGGTATTCGGCTGTTGGTTGAGGATATGTTGCAGTTGTTGTTGTTGGGAAGGATTACCACCGCCCGCCTGTTGGATTTGCTGTGCCTGCTGAAAGATGTAATTCTAAATCGTTTGTTTCGATTGATTATATTGACAATACAAAAAGAATAAAGGGTGAAGATGATTTGAGGTTTAAAAAACGAATATTAAGAAAAACATGACATGTAATTATTGCCACACCTGATACTAAACTGTAAAATGTGATAAGGAATTATTTTCCGCCATCCAAAGTTAATGGAAACAAAAATCATGAATTTAATGAATAAATGAATCATGAATCAGAATGACCTGGGCAGTAGAAGTGACCAATAAATTTAAAGAAAATGGTATTCAAAAGTTGTATTATTCTACCAATTATGACTTATGGGTGGAGACTATGACACTTACAGAGTTATCAGCCATTAGATTAAGAACGATAGAGGGCCATCGAACAAGCCTTGTTAGAAGTTTCTCTGAGAGAACATATACGAAATGAAGATGTGCGAAATAGGACGAAGGTGGAAGATGAAATTTGAAGAATTGATCAAATGAAATAGAGCTGGGTAGAACACCATAGAAAATGAAAATGTTAGATCTTAATCAACACAAAAACATCCCCAGATTTATCATAAAGAACACAATCAATAGTGACCATTCAGTGAATAAATCGTAAAAACAAAAAAAAACAATATATCGTCGAACAACGGCAAAGATCTGAAGCTTAAAATCAACTATAAAAGTGAAATGGTGTAGATCCTGATAACTCGAAAGTATATATTCTGAACCAAAAAAATTTCCTGCCATAAAAACTAATAACATAAATAAAAACAGGAGGATCAAAACAATTTAACAAATTAAATAGAAGGATAATATTAAAAAAAAAACAAAATCGAATACTGTCCACAACCCCTACAATTTAAAAACTAAAAATGTAAGTATGGGACAAACTAATTAAAAATATGAATTAAAAATATGAAAAAAGTGAGAAGGGAAAAAGAATGAGATAACATAGAAGTCAGTAGATAAATGATAAAATTGCTGGGAACCAAAGCATGAAAAAATATATAAATATATTTTTCTCAAGTGTTCATTAAAGCCAGGATCATCAAAGGAAAACAATAGACTCCTGAAACAATCACTGGTATGGATACCTACAGTAAGACGAAAAATCATGGATGTAAGGAGTAAGAAAATCAATCAGATCAAAAGAACTTACAGAAGGTCAATGGAACAACTGACAAGAATGGAAATTGGGCATTGAACAATGTCATATATTAATAATATCAAATGAGTCAAATATTTGTATAATATATGTATAACTATAAATATATGTTCAAACAAAATTATAAATACCTGTCTTTGTTTAATAAATGCAGCCATAAGTTGTGGATTGGATTTAAGTATCGATAAAATTTGTTGCTGTTGTTCAGCAGACTGCGGCGATCTTAAAGTTTGCATAAGTTGTTGTAAGGCTTGTTTCTGCATCATACTTCCAGGAGCACTTATAGGCGCAGTACCCGGCCTGACACCCGCTTGGTTCGTTTGCATGGGTGTTTGTCCCATCTGGTTTGGCTGCATTACTGGTGGACCTTGCTGTCGAATACCTGGTGCTACACCACTTGGATACCTTTGTTGCCATTGCTCCATTGGTAAGAGATTACCTCCACCTATAAATAGAAATAGTTTTATTTGTTAACAGAAAATATAACATTAAATCATTATAGATGACAGTGATTACACTAAAAAAGCTTCTCCCAAATATGAACATTGCAAAATTTCTCTGATCATGTTAAATTTGAAAACTTGATCAGTTGATTAGTTGTTGTAAGACTCTAATTTGGGTACATGTAGATATCAGATTATTAAATACACTGTAAAAAGTTTTAGCAGATTTACCCTTTGCCAGCACATAAATTACCTTTATAATATTCAGTAATTTTACTGAGTTATATATAAGCAAAAATGTTGTTAGGACTTAAATATACATATAATTTAAGTAGTATTTTTACAGGTAAGGATGGTAAATAGTAATAACATCATGACTTTTGCTTACAATAGTAGTAAATTTGTCTATTAAAATGGTAACAAGAAACTCTAAATATAATACAAAATTAACAATAAATTTACTAGTAAGTTTGTAAAAGTACATTGGCATGGGCAATTTAAGTTTTAAATTTAATTTAATGATCAGTGACATCGTTTAAACCATTTTAAGTTTATTACTATTCATTAAGATCGATTAGTTATTACATTGTTATGCCATGTAAAATAAAGTGAATATTTTTGCATTTTTTAAGAAATATTTTTGTTGTAATTCATTTGTAATCTTTAAAATACCTTTTGGATGTATTAATAAAACCAGATTTGAAATTATTAACAATAAGCAAAAAAACATTTATTTTAATACAAAAAAAATGTCCTAACGTCAAAATATAAGTTGTATAGTGTTTTATAAAGAAAGTGGTTTAGAGGATATGGTTTAAATTGGTTTAGACAAATGTATATGCTTATCAGCAAGATTTTGAATAAGGAAAAGATCATTAGTGACTTGAAAACCAAAAATTGTGACTTGAAAACCGAAAATTTATATGCTTATCAACAAGGTTTTGAATAAGGAAAATATCATTAGTGACTTGAAAATTTATTGTTAATTTTGTATTACATTTAGAGTTTCTTGTTACCATTTTAATAGACAAATTTACTACTATTATATCCCAATCTTTAAAAAAAGGGGATAAACTGAAATACGAAAATTATCGCGGCACAGTATATAGTTTTTACTTATATACTAAATAAATGACTTCAACAACTAACTGACAATATTGTCGGGGAATATCAAACCGGTTTCTGACAGGGAAGATCTACAACTGATCAGCTATTCACAGTGAAACAAATTCTAAACAAATCGTGGGAATACAACATTGACATATTCATAGAGTTCAAACAGGCTTACGACCCAATTAATAGACGAAAGTTATATCAAATATTGCACAGTTTAACATCCCCCAAAAATACATCCGACAAGTAAAAGCAACAATGGACTCGTCAACAGCAACTACCAGAGTACAAAATGGGCTCACTGAGAATTTTTCAATAGTCAAAGGATTAAAACAAGGAGACGGGCTGGCACCCACACTATTCGACCTGACTCTTGAATATGTGATAAGACCACTGAATCTAGGAAGAGGTAAAAAAAAGGTTGAAAAAAATTTTTGTGTAATCTTCAAAAATTGGATAATAATATAAAAGAAGTTCAACTGTCATGTATAATAAATCAGATACAAAAAAATGTGGCATTTTTAACATTCTAGACCATAATAGTACCTACCTTAAAAGTGATATTGAAAATATGATTTCAATTGAATTTAACCTCGTAAAATGAGAAAATTATTTCTTATGTTACGTATGTAAATTATGTTAGCTATTTCGCTATTAAGGTATGTTGTTTGAAATCTTTAAGGTGGATTCAAATATTGATAATGAATTGATTGTTCCTTGTCGCAACATTTACTTGGAGACAGAAAAAAAACTGCAAAAAATGCAGAAGATTGTAACCATTATGCATCTTTAAACATTTCACAGAAAACATGAACATGAAGAAAATGAAGAGAGATCATTAAAAGACCAGTGGAACCTAATTAGTAGAACCTCATTAACTGCAGCAAAATCGATGCTACGAACTAAAGAAAGGAAAGATGAGCAATGGTTTGACAATGAGTGTAAAGCGGAAATTGAAAAGCGAAATGAGGCACATAGAATATATTTGACTAGACAAAGTAGTGAAAAAAAAATAGTATTTGGAAACAAAAGAAATTAATCACATACTAAACAAATAGGTATATCAATAAACACAAAAGAGACTAAAATCTTAGTACAAAATCGATTGAGAGAGCGACACGACCCTACCTAAAAGTTGACAAATTAAAAAAGTATATAGCTTTATCTATTTAGGAGTCAACATCATAAAGGACAACATTGACGATGAAGATCTTAGCAGAAGAATCATCCCATCATCATATGCTAATACGGCATACTTTGCTATGAGCCTGATATTTAAATCACTAGAATAACATTTTTCTCATGGGCAGAAGACACTAAGGTTTTTATTTGACAAAGGCATTGCCCAAAACCAATTTACTTTTGTATACAGCAGCACATCAGATTGTATGGTATAAGGGAACTCTGGAAATTGTCTGCAAATTAGTCTAAGAAGTTGAATAGTATTTATAACCTGTATGACTACATTGAAGACTAGATTTACATTCAAAGCAGTTTTGTCATCTTAATGATGTAATTGAAATACAACATTGTCGACGACAACCCATTTTGTATTTGAACGGTCCGCCACTGCAGCCCAGCCAGCCAGCTAGTCGGTACAGACGACAGATGACAGAATTCATTCCATCACCAGCCGTTGAGAAGCATAGAACTATTTGTTATTGTTTTCATATTTTTGTGCAAATTCATAAATAAATGCAGTATTTTAGACTATTAATTAATTTCAATGAATACAGTCCACTACAACAATAAACATTGGTCATTCGACCCGATATTTGTGATAAAATCAGTGCTAAAAGTGATTCACAGTTAACGGTCAAGTGAAAGAACACGTGGGATTGCCGAACAATATACAGCCAAAAATACCGGTGAGTTCCCATCTGATTCCTATACCTATTTATACTGTTTTTGTTTGTGTAAGTTGCATAAAACTATTTACAATCTATATATCTATTTAAATTCAATTCGAATCTATTTGATTAATAAACAATGTCGGACGAACACTTAAAAAGATTAATTAGAAAACGTGCTGGTCATAAAGCTTCATTTACAATTTTCTCCAAATTTCTAGAGTCTATTAAATGCAAATTAGAATTACATGATGTTGAAAAAATCGAACTAAGCGACAGAATAAATAAACTAGAAAATACATTTTTAGAAATTAAAATTATCCAATCAGAAATAGAAGAATTGGCAGACGATCCCGAACCACACTTTGTGATAAGGGAAGAACTTGAAAACAATTTTTATTCACTATCGGCTAATGCCAAAGCATTGTTAAATAAATTCATTTCGGATATTGATGATAAAAAGTCGGTGACAAGCGAGCATACAAACAATAACACTTCTATTTCTGACGGGGCTTATCGTTTACAAGGTGTAAAACTGCCAACAATACAAATTCCAAAGTTCGACGGCACATACGAATTTTGGCTAGAATTTCGAGACACTTTTGAGTCACTCATTCATACAAATGATAGTATTACAAATATTCAGAAGTATCATTATCTTCGGGCATCATTACAAGGAAATGCCGCCGTAGTCATAAAACCTATCGAATTTTCCGCAAACGGGTACAATTTGGCATGGGACTCTGTATGTGATCGATACAATAATAAAAAACTCTTAATACACAATCATATTAAAGCTTTATTTTCATTGGAATCTATTCACAAAGAATCTTTTGTAAAATTTCGTAAATTAGTAGATGATTTTTCAAAACATTTAAAGTCACTTCAACAATTAAATCAGCAGTGTGAACAATGGGATGCCTTACTTATATTCATTATAACATCAAAACTAGACGAAACTACTATTAGGGAATGGGAAAAGCATATTGCTACTCAAACGGAACTACCAACTTTATCCGATCTAAAAGGATTTTTAAAATCAAGAGCAGATTTTCTAGAGGCAATTGAAATGAACATTGAAACAAAAAATAAAAGTAAGGAGAACAGGACGACTAGGGGATTCTTAGCAACAAAAACAAACTATATATGCGTCTCTTGTCAAGTCGACCATAGCATTTACACTTGCGAAACATTTTTAAATTATCCAATAAACGAAAGGTGGAATTTTATTAGATCAAAATCATTGTGTACAAACTGCTTGCGATCGGGTCACTCCAATAAACAGTGCAAACTCGGGCCATGTCGCAAGTGCAAAGCACGTCACAACTCACTTTTACACAATAATACAAATGATAGGAGCATCATTATAAGCCAAAATAATTCGGGCACGTTCAATAGAAATTCGAATATATCCAATAGCAGTATTAATACAAATCCATCACAAAGTACAAGTGAGCCAATAAATCCAGGAACAAGTAACAATACATTTTGTGGTAACAGCATGCTTTCTTGTTCTGATACAGGCTATGTTTTTCTCTCAACAGCAATCTTAAGTGTTAAAGATATGAATGGTAAAATGCAAAGGGCTCGTGCACTATTGGATTGCGGGTCTCAATCTTCATTTATCACAACAAACATGTGTAACAAACTAGGAATCAAACCACAAGATGTCAGCTTAAATCTTTTGGGCATAGGCAACAAACTATCAACTATTACAGGTCAATGTCAGTTAGAGATTTGCACATCTAATAATAAATTTGTAAAAATAATCAACTGTTTTGTATTGCCAAAAATAACAAATATTCTTCCTCATACAAACATTGATGTAAGCGCTATAAACATTCCTAATACAATTCGGTTAGCAGATCCTAATTTTGGCAATGCTGGATCTATTGACAATATCTTGCAATCTTAGCACAAATCTGAAACTAACTAAACTTCTTCAGCAATTTTGGGAAGTAGAGGAATTGCCAAATATTCCTCATCTATCTGAAGAAGAGCAATTGTGCGAGGACAATTTTCAAAAAACTACTACACGTGATCCAAATGGTAGATTCATAGTTATGATGCCATTAAAACAATATCCGCATGTGTTGGGTGATTCAAGGATACAAGCTGAAAGAAGATTTCATCATCTAGAAAAAAGATTAGCACAAAACAATCCTCTTCGCGAACAATATATACAATTCATGCGCGAATATCAGGAGCTAAACCACATGTCGTTAGCAGATATCTCTGAAAACTCTACTGTCGACTACTACATGCCACATCATGGTGTCCTAAAGGAGGACAGTCTTACAACAAAACTTCGTGTCGTGTTTGACGCATCTTCACCAACAAGCAACGGGTTATCATTAAACAATATTCAATGCGTCGGACCCAGTATACAACAAGATCTATTCTCAATTCTCATCCGATTCAGAAAACACAAATTCATCATAAGCTCAGACGTAACCAAAATGTACAGGCAGGTGTTAATTCATCCCAGCCAACGCAGTCTTCAAAAAATAGTCTGGAGGGAAAGTCCTTCAGATCCATTACAACATTTTGCTTTAAATACGGTTACTTATGGCCAAGCATCAGCTAGTTTTCTTGCTATCCGATGCCTTTTCGAGTTAGCTAACGAATGCCAATTGTCGCAACCAGAAATCGCGAAGATATTACGTCAGGATTTCTACGTAGATGACTTGTTAACCGGTGCGGATACTATTACTGAAGCTTCGAACATTTGCCGTGAAGTCTCACGTATTTTACTTACAGGTTGCTTTCCACTCAGAAAATGGATTTCAAATGACCCAAGAGTTTTAGAAAGGGTAAATAATCAAGATGATTCCTTTGGAATTCTAAACCTCTCTAAAGATGGAGTCACAAAAACTTTAGGACTTATTTGGTCATCCCAACGTGATTCACTATTATACAATGTACAATATAACAATTACAAGGAAACTTGTACCAAAAGAGATGTTCTTTCTTTAATTGCAAGAATATACGATCCACTAGGCTTAGTAGGTCCTTGTATCATACTTGCGAAGATTCTAATGCAAAGGCTATGGACTGAAAAACTGAATTGGGATGAAAAATTAAGCGGTTCATCACTAAATACTTGGAATAGATTGAAAAATGATCTTGCCAATCTGAAACAATTAAGTATACCACGTCATGCAGTGTGCAATAATGCTAAAGATATAGAAATACACGGTTTTTCGGACGCATCACAACAAGCCTACGGTGCTTGTATCTATTTAAGAAGTACTGATGACAAGGGAAATATCTCGGTTAAAATTCTATGTGCTAAATCAAAGGTTGCCCCTATCAAAACTCTAAGCATTCCACGCCTAGAGCTTTGCGCAGCTGTATTACTTTCACGTCTTTTAACTAAGGTAATTGAATCCATTAATATAGACCTCAATAAATGTTATTTATGGTCAGATTCCACAATAACCCTTGCTTGGATCAATACTTCTCCTAACAATCTTCAAACCTTCGTAGCTAACAGAGTCTCCGAAATTCAGGTCTTAACAAAGTCCTATACATGGAAGTATGTACCCACACAAGATAATCCTGCAGACCATCTATCAAGGGGATTATCTCCTTCTCAAATACTAAATTCTTCACTATGGTGGGACGGTCCGTCATGGTTGTCTTTAAGGGAAGAATTTTGGCCCCTTTTAAATCCAAAGGTAGACATTCTACCCGAAATAAAATCTCAAACTATTCTCAATTTTGTTTCCTATTCTCAGCAAGAACAATGGTTTCCATTCAAGGCCTTTTCACAATATTCGCGTTTACTGCGCGCATTTGCATACATCCTTAGATTTAAAAATAATTTATTAACACCCAAAATTCTTAGAGAGTGTGGCTCTCTAACATTAACCAATATTAATGACGCTCGTCGTTATTTATTGAAGATCATACAACTACACTCTTTTCGCGAAGAGTATGATCAGCTGTCAAAACAAAAAAGCGTTAGTTCCAACAGCAAGCTCTTCTCTTTAAACCCATTTATTGACCAGGATGGTTTAATACGTGTTGGTGGTCGCTTGGCTAACTCGGATTTTCTATATGACAAAAAACATCCCATTGTCTTGGATTCAAAACATCATTTCACGATATTATTTTTCCGTCATGAACACCTGCGTCTATCATGCAGGCCCTCAGCTGCTTCTATCTACTATTCGGGAGACATATTGGCCTATATCAGGCAGAAACCTATCTAGGTTGACTGTTAAACAATGTACTACTTGTTTACGATTTAATCCTAAACCTATACAACCAATCATGGGTGATTTACCACGTGACCGATTACTGTACACATTTCCCTTTGCCATCACTGGTATTGACTACGCCGGTCCGTTTTTGTATAAAAATAAGGGCAGAGGTGCCAAATTAAATAAATGCTATATTTCATTATTCATATGTTTTGCTACAAAGGCGATTCATCTTGAGCTCGTAACCGATTTGAGCACTCAAACATTCATGCTTGCCTTGCGCCGCTTTATCGCTCGTAGAGGAAAGCCAGCCAAATTGTACTCAGATAATGGTAGAAACTTCGTAGGTGCCATGTCTGAACTTAAAAGATTTTTAAAAATTAACAATGCACACATACAAGATTCATGTACACATGAGGGTATTGAATGGCATTTAATTCCGCCATATTCTCCACATTTCGGGGGACTCTGGGAATCCGGAGTAAAATCTTGTAAATTTCACTTAAAACGTTCACTTAAAAATACAAATCTTACATTTGAGGAGTTTGCAACAATACTATCACAAATAGAAGCAGTACTCAACTCCAGACCTTTGTGTCCTATTAGTCCTGATCCTAATGATTTAACACCACTCTGTCCCGCTCATTTCCTCATCGGTAGAATGCCAACGCTAGCTCCAGAACCAGATCTACTCCAAGAGATTCCACAACGACTCAATAGATTTCAACGCATCCAACAAATTTTCCAAAGTTTCTGGAAGAGATGGTCTTCCGAATACGTCGTCGAGCTACAGAGACGTTCTAAGTGGCAAATATCCAAGGGAGAATTAGTAGAAGGAACTTTAGTCCTTATCAAAGATGACTGTCTGCCACCAGCAAAGTGGAAACTAGGCAGAATAACTCACATACATGACGGATCGCAGAATACCGCTAGAGTTGCAAAAATAAAGACTCAAGAAGGTATCATCACGAGGTCATTCTCCAAAATATGTCCTCTCCTTCCATTAAATTGAAAGATTCAGGATCTTTCAAGGCCGGGAGTATGTCGACGACAACCCATTTTGTATTTGAACGGTCCGCCACTGCAGCCCAGCCAGCCAGCTAGTCGGTACAGACGACAGATGACAGAATTCATTCCATCACCAGCCGTTGAGAAGCATAGAACTATTTGTTATTGTTTTCATATTTTTGTGCAAATTCATAAATAAATGCAGTATTTTAGACTATTAATTAATTTCAATGAATACAGTCCACTACAACAATAAACAAACATCTTGGAATGGTTCTTGAGCTCCATATTTTGAATATCGTATATTCTTGATATAGGTAGTTTCACAATTTATTTAATACACGGGATAACCCCATGAACAGTTTAAATTACAATATACTTAGGATTCAAAACTTGAAATTACTTATAATACAAAAATCAATATTAAAAAGTTAAAAAAAAATGAGACTAAAAATCTACATACTAAAAAAAAACAAAGTATAACAAGAACAAAATTCAACAATCCCAATATACATATCACAAAGCAAGAGATCTTTTTAACTGAGTTAAAGTTATATTGAAAATATCACAATCGCGATCATTTAATAGCCCCATGTATCTATCCAATGGGTTGTGAATACCATAGGTTGTTCTGTGAAAAGCAATATTGAAAACATTGTGGTACTGTAAAGCTTGATGGGGAACATTAAAGTTAATCTGACTAAACAGGTTTGGACAATCAATAAATCCATGTATGATCTTATATATAAATATAGCTCCTGACATGTCACGACGGTTCTTGAGTGAAGGTAAAGATAATTGTTGTTCGATACAGAAATAATCATGATTTTCAATAGTAGTGTGGACGTGGTAAGCACAATATCTCAAAAATTTATGCTGGACTCTTTCTATGGTTTCAATATTGTTCTGAAAATAGGGTGACCAAATTACTGAAAAGTATTCCAAAATAGTTCTAACTAAGCAACAATACACAGTTGATCAACCTTCCACAAATCCATGACAAAATCTGGCTCTTTTGTTATTTGGCTTTATAATATTTTGAGATAACCTCAGTTTTCAATTTCTTTATGTTATCCTGGCATAAATCTTGAACTGGTGACAGGATAGATTGAATCCATCACTGGGCTATTAAGTCTTTTTTTTTAATACTGAAGAAAATATTAATTCAAAAACGATTCTGACTGAGAAAAACGACATTGATGATACTGCAATCCACAAAAACCGCCTCATTTAAATGTGCAATTACTGCATTTTGGGTTGATTTAATATGTGCATGTAAGATATGTGACATACGATAATACTTCTTAAAAGGTAGATCACGAACTGCAACAAGGTTATGAAGTCAATTTTGGTATGGGTATGGGAAACACCAATTATACGAGAAAGTGCTCATCATAGCTTTATTGTAATAATTTACTTTAAAAATTCTCAAATAAGAACCCTTTTAAAATCGACGTAATGAAAGCTCACTATAATTGACATTTGCTGTTTATCACTAGTAAAACATAACATTAGCTCAAAATAGGTTAATACTGTCTTCTGGTATTTTTATGAAAGATCATGGCATTGTTATCATAAAATTAACTATTGAAAAAACAGCCTATAGCCTGGGAAGATGAAACTTACTTTGTCCTGCTCCAAGATGTCCCATATTCCTAATTTGTGGTGGAGGCATATTCTGACCAGGAACTTGACCTGGATTGACTTTACCATAACCAACATGAGGTGCTTGTTGCCTTGCAGCTTCCTCCTGAACTTGCTTAACTACTTGAAGTACATTGGCTGGTGGTGTTTGTGGTTTTAGACCAATTCCAGGTTGGTGAGGAGATGGTATTCCCATTTGAGGATTTGGCAAACCTATTAAAAACAGAATTTTGAATGTATTCATAGTGTACTCTATTAGAATTGAGTAAAATCGAATGGTTGCTATTTTATAGTTATTACATACCTGCACTCATTGAATTAGCAGGACTAACAGCACCTGGTACTACTGATTGCACACCAGCACCACCCATAGTGACATTAGCACCACCTGGTATAGGATTCGCTGCTGGTGCTGTTCTGGTCATAACAGCCATTCTTCTCCTAAGTAGTTGCGCCTGTTGCAACCTAAAAATATTACAGGTATGTATTAGTATGTGTGAAATCTGACAGAAACATTTTATATTAAAGGTTAAGTATTATTATATAATATATGTCAAATCTGATATGAAATATTTTTGTAACCCATATTTGTAAATATTCAGGAAGCTGAATGCTTTGTTATTTTCAGTTCCAAAGTATGTCAAAGACCGCAATTTGTCCCTCTTGTCAAATCAAAACCTATGTCAAGCAAAACAGAGACATTGAAATCATCATACAAAACCTTTCCAAACATTTCTATTTTGTGTGTATTTGTCCCATAAGAAGTTGGAAATATTGGTTTTTTTAATTGTTTGAAGAGTAAATAAGGACTTTTGGTTATGAACATTCATTATGTGCGATTGGTATGATTTGTTCGTGAATTTGGGAGGTATGAATATCAACTTATTAAGATATTTACTCGTTATCTTCATGTTTTAAGCATATGTTGTTCTTTGGTTAAAACTTTAATTATTTTTTACTGTATTTCAAGGTATTTTGTTGTTGTTTTTATCAGGATTATTTCAAAATAAATCATTGAATTTATTTACGAAGTTAAAAAATATTTATTGTAATGTTTTATTCTTTTTTCAATGCCAGAGATTTTATCCTTTAAAAAAGTCCTATCTATCCTCAACAAAGATATTCGTTTTCGAGTTTTGTAATATAACATTCTGTGGAAACCTTTCTATCAAATTGCCATAATGAGCGATTAACCCTCATCCGGACACTTATTTTTTCTGACGTAGTAGGACAGAATGTGTCCGTCGGACACAGGGTAACAGTATTATGGTATTTCATGTTATAATTAATGAAATATGTATCAGTTCTTTAAAATTTTTATTTTTAGCTAATAAAATAATAAGTGAGTGCTCGGTCTATAAAAATGGAAAAACAATGCAAACCTTAACCTACAATTCTAAAGTATCTACAATTATATGACATTTTATTACTTTCTTAGGCAACTAATACACTCACGTTTAACACTACTGTGCTCATTGCAAACGTTCTTGTTATAACTATTACAAGTTTGTTTTTGTGTTCTTGTTTATAAGTTGTTATGCTGTTTCAATTATGAATAGACGTCTTTTTTCGTGTCTTTTTATGTTCCAGTTTGGATACAGGTTGATCCAAATAACATGAGATGCTAGACAGCATACATCTAACATATTCATAAAATACGCGAAAGTCCATCGGTTTGTTCTACGTTTGCACATAATCTCTGGCTTATGATTCATCTTCTCTCTAATCTCATTCGAATAATGTATTGTTGACAACACTATGACACTTTCCATAGTCTTAGGCATGTATAATACCAATGTTCCACCTTTTTTTTTAAACCAAATGTAGAAAACAATGGCTCCTAGTTCTTACATGGTTGAAACTCAGGAGGAATAAAGTTTTTATTTTTTTTTAACTGTGCCAACAATAATTGTTAAACCATTAGATAGCATATTATAAGCCATATCTAAATCCGTGAAATAGTTATCAAATGTTACGTTCCTGTTGGTTCGGTAATAAGATTTGCTTAGTGATTCTACTACTTTACGTTCCAAACCAGTAGCTATTTGGTTACCTTCTTTCCGAGATATGAAATCGCATTTAGAAAATAAAAAGTTTCTGAGTCACATGCCCACCATATTTTCATTCCGTACTTGTCGGGTTTTGAGGGAATATATTTGAACGGGCATCTCCACCATAAGGAATCAACTGTTCGTCGATTGTTATATTTCGTCCTGGTAAATAATGCTTTTTCATATTTCCTAGTACTTGA
Source organism: Diabrotica undecimpunctata (assembly GCF_040954645.1). Taxonomy (NCBI): domain Eukaryota; kingdom Metazoa; phylum Arthropoda; class Insecta; order Coleoptera; family Chrysomelidae; genus Diabrotica; species Diabrotica undecimpunctata. Next base: position 67,809,324 of record NC_092810.1, read on the forward strand.
TCACATAAATCCCTTATAGCAGCCAGTTTATCTTTTTTACGTCTCTCGAATCTTGTCGTTTTGTCGTCGAAACGAATAAAACGCAAAAGCTCGTTGAACCGATTTATACCCATAGTGGCTCGAAAAATCTGTGGTCCATAAACTGAATTCCACAAAGCTTCATAACTTGCATAGTTTGATTTTAGATGCCTGGCAATGAACACCAGACCAAAGAAAGCATACATTTATATTATTATTCATCCACAATATTTTCAGTCGAATATAAGCGAAATGTATCTATTGGTTCTTCAATTCGTGTTTCAATTGGAAGTTGAACTCTGTGTAGTGGTTCTTTTACTAAATTTTGAACTCGAGTTCATCCAGTCGGAAAAGATTGTGATGACCACTCAGTTTTATCTTTAGCAACATACATTTCTGGTTGACTGTTTCTGATGTGTTCTTCAAGAGCTGAAATTTTATCATAAAGTATACTTGTCTCAATCTACGGTTGATTTTATACTTAAATGGATTTTTTTCTAAAATTTGTTCATCCTTCTCTTCTCTAGCTTCCGACAAATGATCGTCTGATTTAGATTCGTCGTGAAAATCCTCCACGCAGTATTCGTCATCATCAGAATCAGACAAGTTCTCAATTATATCTTCAAGCTCCATTACGCTTAACTTTCTTTTGCTCATATTTACTACTTTATAATTAATTCAATGTGTGAAAACTAAAAAGTAAAGATATTTCTATGTACGGAATAAACACCAGTAAAATAAATTGAGAAACTTACCCTAAACTACAGGATTACGAAAATATGAAGAATATCAAGATTTAAATTTAGATTAAGAGAGGTGGCCTTTCGGCCTATTCCACTGCGACCTTTTCAGATCTATTGTGGTCCTCTAGTCCTAGATAACATTCTCTAGCATGACCCTTTTTATAAAGTCTAGTAGCTTCGAGACTGTACCTTCCATGTAGCTATTTGCCGGTGGATTTTCTTCTCCTAATGCAAAGAACCGCACATTTGCCAGACTGTCACACTGACAAGAATATCAAACAAAGTAAACTGCACTCTAGGCTAGCAAAAATACAACTGAACTACTAGTCAGACTAGTCAGAGCTTGTTTAGTACTTCACGTGACCGACAGTCGATAAAGTTGATGACCAGTGGCTTAACCGCACCGAAAAGCAAATTGTGTCCGACGGACACACACTCTCCGGTTACGTCAGTAAAAATAATTCTATTTTTTTATATTTAATTTTGATTAGTTCAAAATATTTAGTTGTTGTCTCCAATAAGTTTACTGTAAAGTCGACAAAGTCCTAATTTTTGATGTAGTAATATACTATAATTTTTGAAATATACAGTAACATATCAATAAGTGTGTCCGATGGACACACCTTTTCCGGATAAGGGTTAAAAAAATGTTTTTTGAATGTTGTAATTGTTTTTGCATTTATTATTTTTTAGACCTGGGCATATAATGGATAGTAAACATGTGTTGAAGATATCCAGTATTACTGAATTTTTCAGTAATGGCAAAACTACTATTAACTATTTAAACTGGGAGAAAACGAATATACTAATATTTTAAGGGATAAAATCACTAGCACTTAAAAAAGAATAAAACATTAATTTAAATATTACTTTTTAACTTTGTAAATAAATTCAACTGATTTATTGATTAATTTTGAAATAACCCCGATAAAAATAACAAAAAATACGTAAGGCTTTCACGGCCATCGTCTAACTTGTTAAACTGTTTGTTCGGGCTGTTAGGCCGTTGTCTTCTGAGATTAGTTCTCGACGTTTCGCCAACACTAGGGGTTGGAATCTTCAGCAGATGTTTCTACTTCGCTTGTAATCTGAAACTGTCGCCGCGTTGTACTGCGGAGGCCATATTTATATTTTTTACTCGCCTCCCCTCCACTGATTTCGACGTGAGGGGGCGTGTCGTCGTTTGTAGTAGCTTTTCTTTCTTCGTGTTTTGCGGGAAGGGTTTTTGTGGATTTTAATATAGAAGGACGAAAAATCAACAAAACATGGATACCAATATTAAAATCCAGTTAGATAGTTATATCTAAAGATTAATAGTTTATTTTATAATCAGAAAAATTTCAAAAGATGACTGCTGAATATGTAATGCTGAATATACAAGACTGGATAATTAATATAACACAAGCTTCCTCACAGGCAACAATGTGATGTAAAAAGTAAACAGTGTGAGTCATAACTATTGGGACATAGACAAGAATCAGGATATTTGGACCAAAATATGGCTACTGTACAAGAGATGCCTAAATAAAATGCTGCTGAGTCTAATTATTTGAAGGATTCTCTGTCAAAACAATATATCCCCAATCAAATACATGGTCTCATGAGTTTTTATTGGATGACTGGCCTTTTATCAAATAAAAATGTTTAAAGAAGGTATAAATTGAAAATTTTAAATAAATCGGTATGCACTACTTATGTTCCTTGTAATTTTTGTATAGTATATAGGTTAGTATAGTATAGTAGTATATAAGTTACAGAAGAAGAATTCATATTTAAAGATAAGTTTGAAGAAAAATTGATAATCAAATGTCATTACCTTTGTTGTAATTGTTGTTGTTTTAGTTTGTGCTTTATGTTTGAACAGAATGGTACAGGACACTTGTTTTCTGGGCAGTGTTTGGCATGGTAGCAACATAGAGCGATAAGTTGTTTGCAAATAGGGCAACCACCATTTGTTTTCCTCTTGCACAATTTGGTGTGATTTGTGACTCGTTTCATCTTCTGACAGCTTGGTAACCGACAGTTAGCATCTCTGCATTGACAAGCATGTACCAAAGAATGGATACAACGCTGAAAAAAAAATACATTTTTATATATAACTTGAAAATAATTACTCTTTGGCAGAAAACATAAAATAAATACAATAATTATACATTTACCTGTATAGATAATTTTCTAGCTTCTCCTGGATTGGCTTTGCTATCACTAGGTGAACTTCCATCATCAATGTCCAATCCAAGTTTCTCCATCTTGTGAGGATGACCTTCTTTCTCATAACATTGGATGCACAAGTCAAAGTCTTCACACACAGTACAATGATACCTTGTTTCCACGTGGGCTTTACAACTATTACAAGTATATACAAATTTATCTTGACCTTGATTATGCAATTCATATAACATAGACATAGTACTATATTTGGCCCTTCTTAAAGAAGAGAATTCATAATGTTTTTCACGGGCGAGTGTCAGGAATGCATCTCGACCATCCATTAAATCACAGTTTATAAAAGGATCAGGATCCTGAATTGGCTGAAATAAAAAAGAATATCCTAAATATGGCAATTTTATAAATATTAAATATTGTTTAGGTTACAATCAGAAATATAAGAGTTAAACTGATTTAATTAAAGATCGAATAGAATTGAAACTAGCAACTCAATATGGTTTTATATCAAAACTAAAACCAACACATTTACCATAAACATTTAGATTAATCTTGTTTACATACAAACATTCATATGGCTTTTTAAGTTCCTGTACAGATTGAATATTATTCAGAGGTGAGCTTAACAGATTATTTTTTATACAAAATCAATTCCATTTTCTATATTCAGACAATATTTTCACAATTAGCTGTATCTCTTTATGTAATTTATTATTTGATACTTCCAATTCCAAACTTCAGTTTGTTACTGTGGGAAATGCATTGCATTATCTTCTTTATTATTACTATATATAAGGGCAAAAAAAATTATTTTTCATTTAAAAAAAAAACTTTAGGGTTTTTAAAACAATGGCTCGCCTTTTAAATGGGTTTTATTATTATTAATGTTATTACTTGAAAATGAAGTAAAACCGTGAGTGATAAAATGTAACGAAACTCTGAATGCTGTAGAAAAAGATGTATAAATTTATTTTAAAAAATGCTCGATAGGGTTTTGTGACTAATTTAGCGACTAATGATTAGAATCGAGGGATCTGTTCTGTTTAATCTCTCTTAGTATTTATAAAACAAGCAACAGAATTTTTCTTACTAATGGAGGCAAACATCAAACAGAAAAAAAAACAATACTTGATTTCATTTGAACTTGGAATAACTCCTCCAATCTTTTGTGTACTTTTTATGTGGCTTTTATATATGTGATGCTTCTTTCATTGGTAGTAGATTACTATATATAGCACTTACATTCTCAATGTCCGCTCTTTTATTCAAGGTGTTCATGTAGTTTTTATTAGACACATTTCTAAAAATAATCTTTTGTTGTGATTTCTTTCCCTTATTAGTATTTTTACTTGCTCATAGTTTGGAGTATGACCCATCGTGACTGAATGTTCACTTCATGCACAGGCTTGTGCATTTTTCAGATTAATGTCACTCTTGTGTGATATTAATCTTCCTGACATGTCCCTACATGTTTCTCCAATATAAACTTTGTTGCAATTATTGCAGGGTATGGGTAGAGAGTACACAATATTGGAGTTTCTTTTAATGTTTAATTAAGGGTGTTTTTAGTTTAGTATGTAACAGATACCATATTTATATTTCCAGTTCCAATGTTGATATTTAGTATCTCTAAACGTAGACTTTTAAATATGTTTAAATACCAGCAAGCTATATCTGATGACTTTAAAAGAATTAAAAATACATATAATAGAGTGGCAGGTGGATGATATGTAAATATTCATCCAACTAGGGCCTTTAATGAAAAGAGACAGAATGTCAGCAGTCTCGGAAACATGGAAATGAAAAATTACATTATATTTCATATTTCATTTTCCTTCTTGAATGTTAATTGTTACTAGTACTCTGTTGATAATGGTAGGCATTTTTAGCATATAGAACAATTATTTTCCAATGTATGTTTGTTAAAAAATATCTTACCTTTAAGCTAGCAGCAGACTGTACAGAATGTAACCTAATAACAAAGAACACCTCTTTATGTTTTTCCATTGTTGCAAAAATTTTAGCAGACAAATCATTGCCTGTTTGGGGAGTATTAGATTTTTTGCTATTTTTTCTTTGATTTGCTTTTGACTTTGTACTCTTTTTGGCTTTCTTCTGGCCCTTCTTTTTACCGTCGGGACCAACTTCATTTTCTTCCAGGGATGAAAAGATCTAAAATACAAAAATCAAAAATTAAACTAAAAAAATAATGTTTTTTAGATATATGAATATTTTAATGTCAACGTTACTTACAGCAGCCTCTGCAGCTTCAGCCTGTTTTCTCTTTTCTTCCTCTTCTTGATCTAACTCTTTTATACTTTCTTCTAAAACGTTTGGCCAAAAGTCACCCTCAAAATATGGAAGATCTGCTGCTGATTTTAAGTTATCTTCCATGGCTTGCTTGAGAATATCCTATACAAAAAATAAAAATGATATAAATCAAAATATTGTGATAATCAAGATACTGATAGCCAATTTAACAAGAGCAACTAAAAACTCCATAATGGTTCAATTAAAAAACTAAATACAATCTCATCAGCTATATGTGTATCTTTTATTTTTACCGGTACTAATAAAACTTTCTATATGATCTATGACCACAACTTCTGTGTTTATATATTATCCCTAACACTGAATAAATCCTAGTCTTTCATATTTTCATAGTTCATAGTAGAAAGACATGGCAGATGTGCATACATGCTACATAAATGGGGAAAGAACCCGTCTCCTCAATGTGACTGTGGGGAGAACCAAACCATCGACCACATTATTCAAGAGTGTCCCTCAAGATCCTACAATGGTAGCCCTGAAGACTTCCTGTTTGCAACTTCAGAGTCAATTGATTATATAAATACACTTGATGTTTGTTTGTAACTATTTAAAGTTTGTCAAATACCTATATTACTAGTGTTTGTGTATTTGTTCTAAATGTGTTGTAATTGCCATACGATAAATAAATAAATTTCATATTTTGTTATTTTTACCTTTCTATATATGGGTTTTCTTTGTCTTCTTATGATGTATTTTCCTTTAGTGATGGACAGAATATAAACACAATACAACACAAATACGTATTTACAAATCTTAAAAAAGTTAAATTATTATATTTGATAAAAATGGCATTCGTAGGATTTAATTTAATAGCACTATCCAAGAATTACTACTTAGAACTTTTGAATAGTCAAAATTTTAAGTAAAAGACTAATAGAACTACTGCAGAAATTTGTAAATCTTTTGTATTTATTTGGTTTTATAATCATTTGCAAAGTTCTTTGTTCTATGCCTTCAAGTTTTGGATACTAATTTAACATATTTATAAATATTAGGTAACTAATAAAAGGAAAAGATCCCTGTGGTTGGCTGTATATCATAGTTTGAATAAACTTATGGTGAAGTAAAAAACTTCTAGTGTAAAATGGCAATGTTTAAAAAAATTTTCTACAAAATAAAATATCCAAATAGATTGCAATTTCATCAAAAAGTTTTTGGTTTTATCAGACTATCATCAGTTGAAAAAATAGCAATTGAAAGTAGCCACTTAAAAACTGGTAATAACATTTTAATTACATTTTAAATGTCTTAAAAATTAAAAATAAAACGACATGAAGTCGATGTTAGTAGATTTAACTTTAAAGGGAACATACTAACCACTACTTGAAATTGAGACTACATCTGAGTCTTACTGAAGATACCAGCCAACGTATACAAAAAATTATTAAGTAAAACAATTGTTCCATTAACGAACTAATCATTTGTTATACCAAAATTCTGTTCAAATTTCTTTTTAAAACTGTATATTTATATCTATATTTGTATATTCTCAATATATTTGTATTTTCTCAATGTGACAATATTTTTTTATAAAATAATACAAAACAGAGCCATAGAAAAAATGGAAGAATTGTAAAAATGATAACTATTGAAAACATATAACTGTAATGTGTAAATACCTTATAGTCTAACACTATCCTTTCAATATATCCTTTATCTAACATCTTCTTATACCAGTCTTGCAATCTCTTAGGTTTTGGTATCTTTTGGTCCGGAGGATGGCAATGGAAGATGTAATCATCACCTTCCGAAGGAGGGCACGCCCAAATATGAGCAGTAGTATAACCTAATTGTTTTACATAGTCCATATATCCTAATAAAATCTCGTGGTAAACAGCAGTCCTAAATTGTCTTGGTTTAAAAAAATGAACTGAGTCTAAATACGCTATATAAACCCGTCGCGTATTAGGCGGCGGACATTCCGAACCATACTCTTGCACATGCATACCAAAAAAACATACATCAATCCCATCAATTTCTTCAAATGCAAAAAGAGCTTTCGCACGATAAGGAAATTCCCCGGCGAGTTCACCACTTTCGACAAACTTACCGCGCATGCCAGGTTTAACTTCGACTACTTTTTCCGAACTAGACACTACACGTATAGACACTTCACCCGCGCCGGCTTCTTTCTTTTTCAAAAATATATTCACCCTATGTTCAATGTATGTGCCTAAGTTTGTTGGAGGTAGACGTTTCGCGGTAAATTTATTGTCTCTTTTCTTTTGTCCTTTAAGTTTGAGGCACTCGTCACAAGTAAAACCTTGTGGCCAAATTGCTTCTATATGAAGAACACATATTTGATGGAGTTTACGCCCACAGTCTGTACAATTTACAAAATCCTCCATTTCCAGATGATCATTCTTCATCTCTTTGAATTGATCCTTCTTTATTGCTCTATAAAATAAAATACAATATAAAAAAAAATAAAACTATAATATAATTTTAAGAACTTTTTTATAGATTTAACACACACACTGATTGTACAGATTTAAAACAATAATTTACATAAAAATCCCATTAAATCCTTTTTCTTTTATCTAAAAAACGATAAAACAGCTACAAAATGGGCAGAATTATTAATATCTTATAAATACATGATTTATCTCTAAAACAAACTGTCTACGAATATCACATACTCTGATAATATATAGCTAATACTCAAGTTCAGAGTTATGACTTCTTTGTATTTCAGTAGGAAGGCATTTAAAAATTACTACCACAAAAAACGGAAAATGAATTTAAAAATTGCAGAAACTACGTAAAAATAATCCAACTTCAGCAGTTCACTATTCCTAAATACAAATACCAAGTATAACGTCTTTAGCTTGGCATATGAAACCATTTTTTAATATCTCAAATTACCCCTTTCGTACCAAAATTGTAAAATCTAATCTTTAATAACTTAATAATAAAATGTACTTACGTTTGGGCCTGAGTAGGATCATCTCCTAACGTAACAGTATCTCCTTGAATTTCATTGAAACACTTCTGACAAAAAGTGTATCGGTCAGATGCTAGCCCATACGCCTTCAGACTACTAGAATAGAAATTTTTAAATTAATCCATTATCGATACAAAATGTGTTTTTACAAAAAAAATTCACAAAATATTAGTAGGTAATTCGGACAGCACAAAATATGAAAAATCTGTTTCATAAAATCATTTGTTGTTTAGCTAAATTATAAAATATTTGAGGGGTTATGTGACTTAATATCATTTACAAATATTTTAATTTTACTATACACTAATTTGGGTAAAAGAGCTTAAACTTAAACTTGCTTACCTGTTCTGATAACTAAAGTATTTAGCATCTCTGGGGATTGTGCAAAGTTGTTTTCCATAACAGCATAAAACTTGTGGATTAAAAGTATACTTTCTTCCACAACAATACCCCATTGATTGCATAACAGGATCTATTTCTTGCTCAAAAACTTCTGACAACTGAAAATGTTTTAATTTTAAATACTATTTATTAAATTAATTATTCTAGTAATTTTAAATTATCCTACTACATTTTTCATACTTTTTATCCTAGAGTCCATATTTTAATGTCACAGAGTCAAACAGACCAAATTTAGCATTTTACAAAGTTTCAATCTCAATTTAATATCAAAATGTGTATTGCAGAGTAAAGGACATAGTTTAAAGAGACTATCTCTAGCTTGAGCAATTCTTGATTTAGTTCTGGTTCTAGATCAAATTTGTAGTTAACCCAGCAACCAAAGGTATATATTATAGAATGAAATAAAGTAGAGTAAAACATTATTTTCTTGATTGTGACACTTCTGTAATAGTACTTGTGAGAGAAAACAAAGCATAACGTATCTCATTCCGTTAACTTTGACTTAGACTTAATAAAATTTGCAAAATTATCAGTAGATCATCATTTTCTATCACCATTCAGCCAATCGCATCTACTTCTGGACATATACCTACACTGGGCCAGTTTCCCGCTATTCTTTTCACGTCGTCTGTCCATGTAGTGGGTGGTCGTCCTCGGCTCTTATAGTTTCTGGACATATTCCATTATTCGTCTTGTTCACTGTTCATCTTGGGTTCTCGCTAAGTGCTCTATCCTGTTTCACTTTAACGTCGTGATTATTTCAATGACGCCTTGAACGCCTGATCTTTGCCTGATTTCTTGATTTGCTACGTGGTTTTGAAGGCTCATGGTCAACATTGCTTGTTCCATAGCTGGTTGTGTAACTCCCGAGTTTATTTGCGGATCTTTGCATCAGCCTTAAATTATCTGGTCCATAAATTTGTATGGGCAAAACACATTGATTATAAACCTTTCGTTTGACACACATCATTTTGTATAATGTCAGGGTATTTTAATATTTCAAGGTATACTTCGTCAGGTCGTGGGAATTTGTCGATTTTTATGTGTTTTGTGGCATGATTTTTAGAATTGGTGTTTTAGTTTATTGGTCTGTTTAGATATACTAGATCATAATAGCGTTGTTTGTGATATATTTCCTTTTTTCTTCTTCTTCTCCTAGCACTACAACTCGAGGTAGGTTTTGGCTGACTGCACAACCCACTTCCATCTCAAACAGTCGTCCACGATAGTTAAGTCAGTGGGTAGCCCCATTGTTCATAAATCTGACCATATGTTATCTTCTAATAGCATTCGTGGATGTGCTAAGGGCCTTCTCCCTGTCGAGGATTCCTCCCAGATTAACTTGGTAAGGTAGTTATTCGGGAGTCTGTGTTGGGATTTAATCTCTTGAACTACATGGCTGGCTGACCTCCGAATTTGTTCTCATTCAGTATTGGTTAGTATTCGTGTCATGATAGGATCTTCTTCTGATGATTTTTCTCTCAAAACATCAGAGTTTTCTTTTCAGTGCTTGAGTCCATGTCTCACACTCATACATGAGCACCAGTCACTGTTTTATATATACTGATTTTTGATATTCTTGTTAGGCACCAACGCTATATTTATAATGAGGCACAAGTGCAAGAGAAATCATTGTAATACAAAAGGCCGGCATATTTATGTTTCATAGACCTTAAGAATGCATTTAACAGGGTCAATTTAAAGGATGTTATGCACTTACTGTATTTAAGAGAGATCCCTCTAGGAATAATCAAAAACGATAAAGATATATACCAGAACAACAATAAAAGTAGAAGAAAACTAACTGACCCAATTGAAGCTGGCAATGGGATAAGACAGGGGATTCCCTAAGTCCTCTATTGTTCAACCTGATCATGATTGAAATAATAAAAAAAAGTAGTAACTAAAAAAGGATACCAAATGGTAGAAAAACAACTTAAAATAATCTGCTGCAGACAATTCAATACTAATCTCTCAATTTGGCAGGTATATTGGAGCTGGAGCTTTTGGGTTCTTCAATTTGTTAATTTCTTGCAATGTTTCATTTATTTTTGGATCCTCTACCGATAGGTCCATCCCAAGGTATATATGGTCTTCCTCTTGATGTATGTTTAGTAAATTTTTGAAATATTTTTGTCATGTTTGAAACAGGTCCTCTTCATTGATTATTAATTCATCATAATTTTTCCTGGGTACAGATACACACTTAGGTCTGAAGCCTCTCTTTTTATTTGACACTGATTTGAAAATTGGAAGACTGTTATCTATTCCTCTCCATTTCTGCATATTGCTGTTGTTTGCATTTCCTTTTTTCTCTCTAATTAGTTTTCTTGTTTCTCATCGTGATATGTAGTTTTCTTTACTTTCTGTTGTTTCTTGTTAAAGTATAATGTTTCACTTTTTCTGACTGTCTTGTAGTTTTTCTTGGCAATCTTTATCAGAGCTGTCTGTAATTGATTTTTCTATTTGTTGCCACAGCCTTCAAACATCATTGATCTGGTCTACTATATTTGGATTTTTCATTTTTTTTTTTTGTATAAAAAGAATAATGTCTCTTTTTTAGTTCTTCTATTTCTTTATATTTTTTTTTAATTAGCTGGATCCATTTCTCTTTTGCTTCTTCTATTTTCACCTTTGTTTCTCTGTTTTAATATTTCTATTTTATTGTGTTTTTGTTTTTATGTTGCCTTCTTTCATAATATCATATCTAAAATGTGTAACATCATCTAATATTTATTTGATTTTGATCATTACATTCTTAGAATGTATTAGTGTATTAACCAGAATGTACTTAATGTGTTTTCATGTTCCCATAAGTAACTTCTTCTTTTTCTTCTTCGTCGCGCGACTAGGAGTACTCCTGTTTGTCTGCCTCTTATTCTGTTTCAGTCGTTGTTGACTGTACATTATCTTTCCACCTTTTTGGCGGCCTTCCAACGGCTCTTCTGCTATATGGCTTGTTGTTTTTCTGGTCCCATTCGGTTTACATGTTCATTCCAGTGTTTTTTTCTTGTTTTTATCCACCTGTTAATATTTTGAATTTTGCATTGTTCGCGTATACCTCTGTTGGTTTGTCTGTCTCTTAATGATATGCCCGCTATTGATCTTAATACTTTCATTTCGATATTGTTGATTTGTTGTTTCGTCTTTCTTGTATCGGTCCTTGTCTCCGCTGCATATGTTAGGATTGGTCTGACTGTTGTCTTGTATACTTTCATTTTGCTTTCTATGATCAGATATTTGTGTCTCCATATGGTTTCTCGAAGGCAACCAGTTACTCTTGCCGCTTTTGATGCTTGCCTCGTGGTCTCTGTTCTTATATCCCTGTCACTAGTGATCTCTACTCCTAGGTAATTGAATTTCATTACTTTTCTACAATTTTGCCATCTATTACTTACTGTTGCCCATAAGTAACAAAGACAAGAAATATAAAAATTTTAACTCAAAATCAGTAGGATTCACTTTATTTAATATACAATTTCATTTTGAACTGTATGATCATTTTCATATTTATTCATATTTAAATTTCAGTGTAGGAGCCTAGGGCACACATAATTAGAAATCAAGTAGAGTGAGAGGTTGTTGGAAACTTGGAAAAACCACTACTGACATTTATTTTTAATTAAAATAACTAAATAAGAGGCTGCCTGTCCACATCAAAAACAGAAATAATAATTGACTAAAACTACACACAAAACATTATCAAAAGTTTAACTCCTCTTATTATGGTATAAATCAATTTTGAAAAACTTACCTTAGTGCAGTATCTATACACTCTGCTGGTTTTTCTATTGTAAAGCCATGCATTGTCAAACATTAACCATACATCATCTACATATTCCCAAGGATCTGCATACTGGCCTATATCTAACTTTCGTCTAATAGTGGAAAGATCCATTGGTCTTCTAACAATATCAAAGTAATCTGGGATGCCCAAAGTTTGAGGATCAACAGGTTGTCTAAATGGTATGCTTTCTGGATCTTGTCTAAATAATTTTTCTAAAGTAGGCATCAATTTGTGGCGCAATTCATCTGCTTTGAATACTAAAAAGATACATGGTAGTAGAAAATATAGTGATTTTTTGTTGGTACATAACTAAATTATACATTTGTGGATGTCTTACTTACTTTTATGTTTACTATCGCTCCCTGTAGCTGTGGCATTGGCAGTGTCAGTAATAGAGGGCTTAATATCAGAGCTTTCAGACATATTGGACTCTTCCTTTATAAGACCAGGTTCTTCTTTGATTTGAATATTTTCTTCTAAGGGCTCTGACTTGATCTCCTGTTTGATATCCATCTTAATTTCATTCTTAATGCTCTTCCCTCCATGATTTTCCATATGATTTTCAGTTATTTCTGAGTCTTCCTGTTTAATATCAGCTTCCATTTTCATCTGTTCTAATTTTCCTTTACTTCCCCCTGCTGGTGGTGAACGGGAATCTTCATCTCTTTCTGCTGCTGCAGTAATTGCAGCAAATTGGGAGGAGAATGAGCTTTGTCTGGGTGCATTAAGAGCTGCTCTCTCAGAACTGCTCATTCCTTTACCTAAAATTATAATAAATTATTAGATTTCAATGTTTTACAAATAACACTACACAAAGTTGTTTATGTAAATCTAAGATGAGTAAACTTACCCATACTGGCAGCCATAGCTGATGGAGAAGCTTGTATTGGAGTTGCAGGAGCTGGTGATGCACCCCTGGAAGAACTGACAGACTTAGGACCAGCACTGGTAGCCAGAGGTGTTGCAACTGAATCTGATGAAGTGGTAGGTATTCGAGAAGTACTGTTTTGAGCAACATTTTGTTGATTTGATTGTGACATGCTTTGTGTTTGTTGAACAAAACTAGATGGTGATGGTGGTATTCGGTTTTGTTTAAGCATATCATTGAATTGATTAGTTTGAGAATTTTGGCCTGCTGGAGAGACCTGAGGTAAGCTGACAGGACCATTGCTAGTTGCTGGAAATTGACTGTTTGATGAGCTGTTGTGTGTGCTACCCTGTGAAAGAGGATTGCCAAAAGGCGAAAGACCTGGATTTGATGTAGTTGGACTCGGTCCAGGTAAACCAACTACATTTGGTTGTTGTTGAGTTGGTGGTTGTGAGTTTTGTTGCTGAACTGGAAACATGAGTCGATTACTAGCAGTATTTAGCACTCCTATGCCCCCAATAGGAGGACCACCTAGAGCAGGTGACCCACTTCTAACACCTTGCTGTGATTGATTAGGTTGCTGTTGCTGACAAGGAAGAACATTCACAGGTACCCCAGGTCTGGTTACCATGCCTTTATCAGAGATACAAAAGAAATTACCAAATAAACTTTTAAAACTTGTGAAACATAAATACATGCAACATTTCATAAGATTCTGATACTATTAAATTCTTCAAAAAAAGGTTAACTAAAGTGCTTTTATATAAAATTTTACTTCAAATATGTGAAAATTCTAAATATAAATTCATACCTTGAATATTGGGTCTAATTTGAGGTTGTTGTGTTTGTTGCTGCTGCTGTTGTTGTTGAGATGAATGTTGAAGTTGTAATTGCATTTCTTTTCTTTTCAGTCTTTTCTCTTCCAATTCCTTTTGAATTTTATAGATTTTTTCTGCCAATAAATGATAATATTCCGATCTTGAATTAGCCATTTCATACATATCACCCTCAACTTTTCGAGCATATGCTACCAAATTGTGCATTCTCTTGTCTAGTAAAGCTGAAGGATCAGGTGTTGGAAATATCGCCTGTACAAGTTTATGAACCAAGTGGTTTCTGAGATCAGGAGTAACATGTTGATGCCATTCTTTTGTACCTGTTACAGGTGATGCTGTCACCTGACCAGGTTGTAAGCCTGTAGGTAATTGATTTACTAATCCTTGATTTGCAGCTTCTGCTCCACTAGCTAAGCCAAACATGACATTATTAACACTTTGTTGAATACTGGCAGCTGTTTGACTAATCCCTTGAGCTTGAGCAGAGTTGGAAGGATCACTACTCAATGGTAGAGAGACATTTGGTGCAGCTGGTCCAGGAGGTGCAAGTACTCGAACACCTTGCATACTATTGCCAATATTTGGTAAGGCATTTCCAGTATTAAGAGGTAACCTTAAGGCAGGTCTTGGTTGACTTGGATTTGGTAGTAATCCTGTGGGGCTTGGACCTGATGCTGTTGTTGGGCATTGTATACCAAGAGCATCATATGCTCGCCTCATGTCAGTCGCTGAAGGATTTGGAGATTGATTATTTTGTGGAGGGTTTGTAGCAGCTGTAACAAAGATTACAAAGTATAACTCTACTCACATAATTACATTATATTTACAATTGTAATTTAAAAAACAATATTTTTATCTGATATTTACTATCATAACTTTATCAGACAATTTAGGGAAGATATGTTTATATTTAACTTAACAAACTTAACTATATAATTCAATACTATTGGCTATCCCCATTATATCGCAATTATACATACACTAATTGACGCACTATTAAATATTTTCCACGAATCTCTTACTTTATGAACTTCTGTTCATATTTCTTATATATTTGTATTTTAATTGTCATGGATTTCATTTATGTTTACTGTACCTACTGCTGCTCTAAATAGTTTGTTTCTAAACAATTTCTTCAATTATCAGCTATAATGTGCTCCCTTCTTGAATCTTTCAGAACTGTATTAAAAATCCCTTTTAAATACATCAACATTCCTTTCCATTAAGTTTCACCCAACCTTTTATTTATTTAATTGTTTCTGTAACTTTCTCTTTTCTATAATCCCATATTCTACTATATTCTTTTTATTTCTGATTCTGATATTTTGTTTAGTGTTTGAAACCAGGTATAATTTTGATAAGCTCAATTAGTATTAGTATATTAAAAATATAATCTTAATCTTGTTTATAAGGAAAAGAAAAACATACATACCATTTGGATTATTTCGATTTTTATCAGCCTGCTTCAATGGTAAACAGACAGGACAATCTGTTCTCACACAATTTTTCCAATGACTTATAATTTGCCTAGATGAACTACAATGAGCTACTGAACAACTCTTGCCTGCATTACATGTTGTCATATGGTTCAAAACGTTTTTCATGGTCTTGCAATGAGGTAAAGTACATGACCAAACTTCCCCGTTGGCTTGAGACTCCCTTCTTTGGCACTTATGGGCATGAAGTAAAAGTACCAATTGTTGTTGAATAAGTTTCCTCTTTTCTGGATCTATAAAAATACATTTTCATTTAAGGTAAAGGAAAAAAATTGAACAGTCAAAGATTTAGTTCACTAATCAGAAGACAATATATTTTTTTAAACTTACAAATATAAGAATAGGAACCTGTTTTCAATTTTTTTCCCTAAAAAAACCGAAAATCCTTAGGGAGATTTTTAGAAATAAAATCACTCAAGAAATATACAGTTTACAGAGTGTAAACCTTACAAGTTCAGTATTTTTGTGGATGATCATTAAAACTTAGCAGCAGTAAAATAACTACTTTGTTCTGACAGATAAATGTAACAAAAACTTATGTCACAATCCATATTGAAACATACTGAAACATCCTTGATGTCTACCTGAGAAACAAAAAAGAAACATACAGAAAGACTTGGTAGGGAGAAATAATTCAGAACAACTTATAAGAAAATTTATACTAACAGATAAAAAATTCAAGGCAATGATCAACTCATGCCGAAGCTTGAGTGGAGAGCTATTTATGGCAAGGAAACATTATTAAACCTATGGGTGGAACATTTTAGTAAGGCACTTAATATAGAGGATGAAGAAGAAAACTTGGAAGCCAAAAAAAAAAGATGAGGTAAGTACAACAGATAAACAGATTAGAAAGCACATTATCATCATCATTCTGGCTTTACAACTCTGTGAGAGTCCTAGCCTCCTCAAAATTTCTCTCCAGTTGTCCCTATCCATCGCCTTCCTCCGCCAAGCATTTATTCCCATATTTCTCATGTCGAAAGCAGATTAGAGACAGTGAGAGACAAAAAATAGTTAGAAGCAAAACAAATCACCAGGACCAAATAATCCACCGGCCTAAAACTTGGAAGTATTGAGACACAAAGTGTCTCCTAGTAATTGGAATATTGGAATACTCTGCACAATACACAAAAAAGGTGATGTCTTCAAATGCAATAATTACATAGGACTTCTAAACACCTAAGTATCTAACAAAATGGGTCTTATAATAAACACCAACAAAATAAAATGCATGAACATAAACTCCACAACCAAAAATCCTACAAACACTCGTTATATAAAATGACATCATCCAGGTAGTTAATGAATTTGTATACATGAAAAATTGGAAATTCTTACTGTACCAGCACAGTACATTCTAGAAAACCTTCGATTCATGAAGGGGATACCAATATTTATAGAAGACACGAAGATCAGAATGGATATGATACTAGACACAAACATAATATTATACCAACATATTGGCGTTTGAAAAGGTGTCAAAATGGACCAGGGTATTGGGCAATAAAATGTTTTAATGTTCTGCCTGAAAATATAAGAAACTTACCTGAAAAAGAATTTGAAAATGAAATTTAAAAAATATTGATAAAAAATTCCTTTTATTCAATTCAGGAAACTTACAACATAATTTTAATTTTAATTGAGGTTTTTTAAATATTTGACATGTATAAAATTTATTTTTAACATGAATAAACAGTATTGAGTATTGAGCACTTGCTAACATTGATAATAGCACAAATGCAGAGATTAACTGCAGAATTAGTATGGCCAACAGGTGCTGTTATGGGCTCAATTCCCTTTTCAAATCCCAAAATATATCAATACAAAGTTCTACAAAACAGTAATACACCCAGTCCTAACATAATGGCTCAGAGACAAGGACTCAAACAAGACATATGGGATGTTTCGAGAGGAAGTTACCAAGGAGAATTTACGGAGCAGTGAATTACAGTAGTGTGTGGAAAAAACCATACAACTTTGAACTATACAGAATATACCAGCAACCAGATATCGTCAAATACATTAAAATAGTAAGTCTAAGGTAGGTAGTAAAATAATCTCGTAAAAACACTCCTTGCCTAGAGAAAAGGGCTCAGAAAAGGATTTATTGGACAGGGAAGATTGAAGAAAAATTGTTGAGACAGCAAGAACCAACATAGAGTTGAAAAGTCAAAACAATGATAATCAATAGTTATTCTAAACTCAAGAATATCTTCTCAAGTATATATTCAACAAATGACTGACTGACTCTTTGACTTTCTATATTTATCTATCTATAATTATACTATTATATATTACCTGTAGATGGTGCTGGTGGACCGCCACCGCCTGATGGACCTCCTGGATTTTGAGTGGCTTGTTGAGGCCCAGGTTGTGTACCAGTTGGGGCTCCAGATTGTGGTTGAGCTGGTGATGGTGCTGGAGGTTGTGTCTGAACTATTCCACCTTCACCTCCACATCCAGGAGGTCCAAGTCCTGTCCCTGCTGTTGTCTGTGTACCACCAAAACGTGGACAAGAGTTTTGCAAGTTCATTTTTTGTTGTGGTGCTACTACACCTAAAAAAAAGTGACCTTAATTGAATCAGTCAAAAACTATATCAACATAAATACCAAAAAATACCAAGTTAGATGCATTTTTAAAATACATTTCACACAAACCACTATGCTTTTGCATTTCTTTGAATTCTCTTATTCATTCAAGTTAAATTGATTTCAAAGAATTTAATATTTCTTTAATAAAATTCTAGCTGCAGACTTTGATACAAGTATGTCCATTTTTCACCTAAAGAAAAACAATCAATTTGATACTTTTTTCACAGACTGAATGGTTTTAAGGCCAATGAGAGAATCTTCATTATAGTTTCCTAGAATACACTGTAAACAATTTTGTCATATGAAATAAATATCTACTGGAATCAATAAATAATATCATAAAATAATTACAATGAAAGATCTTTCCTCAATTATATTTATAATATTTTTTACAGAAATTTAACTCTTGTTTTTTATTGGGTAATCCTTATATTCCATGATCAGACAACCAAGCAGAATTTTTGATAGTCTATCAAATGTGTTCTTTTTTTTCTTGTTTACTTCTGTTAACAGCATTTAAGATGACATAAAAGTTTTATTAAATTGACCAATAACTTCAGATGTACTTCAGTTACATAAACTTTCCTGCTATGAGGATAACCTCTCAACTTAAGAGTTTTTTACCTAGACCTTCTGCCATACAGCCAAACACAAAAAGAATAAGACAGTAAAGTATCCATCCCTATAATTAGCCTAAATCATCCAACACAAAGATTTTGATGAAATCACCATTAGGACAGCAGTAACACACTCTTCTCACCTAGGGACCTATCAATGATAGGTCACTTGTTTATAAAAGACATAGAATACTAGTTCATGGAAGAAGTCATGGAGGAAGTTGTACAAGTGGTTTAAAACAAAGTTAATGATATTAACTAAAATATAGAGAATTATAATAATAGCTTGCTGCCTTTTAAAAAGTTAATCAAACAGTTTTACACCTCTATAGAGTTAAGTGGTAATAAATGTAATATTCCAAGGAGCTACTAATTCACATCAATAATCAATATTTAATTTAAAATTGAAAGAGTTGATTTGATTAATATTTCATGCAAATTTGATGTATCAAAACTAAACTGTGGATGGACTAAATTGAATGTTAAGATAAACAAATTACTTCTCTTCATTACTTGAGAATTTATTAATAATTTTGGCTCAACTAATTACAAAGAATGTTTTTAATAAATGTTCTAGAAACTTTTTGAATCCGACTGTCCAAAAAAAATATAATAAATCTTACCATACTCACCTACAGCAACACCTTGGGCAGTAGAATTGGGATTTGTGTATTGGGCATACTGAGGATTTCCAGTCATGCCCTGAGTCCCACAAAGTGGCGGTCCAACCCCTTGTAATCGTGGTCCACTGATATGAATTGAAGGTGCCCCTCTCTGATTTAAATGCATGCCCACTCTACTCATCATAGGCCCATTAGGTAATCCTTGGTTAACATTGTGGTTACCAGGATGTTGAGGATGTCCTGGTGCAAACATATTGGCATTTGCCAATGGCTTATTGACTGTACTGCTAACAACTAATCCTCCTCCTGCCATTCCTCCCATTGTACTCATATTGCTACTTGTCATTATCATATTACCACCACTGTTATTTATTCCTGTTTGAAAAACATTTATATGATAGAAATATACAGTAATAAGTATAAATAAAAGTTTGTGAGATTGGAAAAACATCTATGCAAAATTAGTAAATTTATTTAAAGAATGGTTATGTTTATAACTGACTAATTTTGTGATAATGTAACAAATCATGGTATTTAATTAAGGAAAGATAGGAAATGCCATTACCAGTAAAAACATTTAAAATACACCCAGGATTTGCAACAAAAATGATTTAAGTATTGGGTATACAAAAATATTGTCCGAGTATTGGTTGAAGCTGCAATAGCCAATTCCTGGAAAGTGCTGCTGTTCTGAAAGCTCTAAAATATTTACTTGACAATGTCCAAATATCTTACAGTAGGGCTAGAGATTATGCTTAATCTGTATATCCACCATTTAATTAAATTAATTAAAATTAAATTAGTTCATGGAAACTATAACTTGTAAAAGATTCATTTATATATTGAGAATAAACAAAATACTAATGAAAAAGATAGAAAAATTGGGCAAAACTAGCCCCAATCTGTGGCCTAATTTGAAGTCAATAAAATCCTTTACCCTCAATCTTCAGAGCAGTATTATATGCTTGTTCAATAGAAACCCATCTTTGGTCAGAGAAGCCTTGGAAATAATTGCAATCACTAAACTGACATTCTGGAATATTAGTTGTTTGAAAATGTTGCACAAGTCAGTTCCTATCATTTGTATTTGACTGCAATTTTATGTAAGGTGACTTAAGAGCGTAGGCGCAAAATTTTGAGCCAATGCTTTTTAAATGCCTTCATTTTTTTCGAATCCTGAGAAATCCAATAAGTATTTTTTAAAAATTTAAATGCAGAATGAAAGAATACATTATTACTGAGAGCCGAAGGTCCCTGAAAACTTCTATAATGTTTATTTTAATAAGTTACAGGGGTGAAAAACAAAGTGTGATTTTTAATTTTAAATATCTCCTTCAAAAAACTTTTTGTTTATTCTGAGGGATTTTCAGCAATCAGTAATATTGTAGTAATCTTTCATTCTGCATTTAAATTTCTCAAAAATAATAGTTAGTTTTCTCAGTATTCGAAAAAAAAAATTAATGCATTTAAAAAACATTGGCCCGAAATTTTGCGCTTAAGCTCTTAAAAATGAAGTTTGTTGTTGACAATCCATCCAAATATGAGGCTATGAGAGCAAGAGTGGGCTAACCCCAAATATTGAATAATAGATTTACATGAACCAAGAATATATGCGTTTTTTTGAAATTTTATAAAATTAAAAGATGATGCCAAAAGGTAGTCATTGTTTACAAATCATTAACTAATAACAAAAAACTCGAAGATCTTGCAGTATATTTGACAAAAATATAAACATTTCAGCTTTTTTGTGGATTAGACCGCTTTTGCATCAGTGTGCCCTTAAAAATTTTAATAGGAATGTGGATTAGACCTAGAGTACAATACAATTAAACAGTATCAATGTTGAAAATATGCTTTATTAAAAAACAAAGTAACAAAAATACTTAATCTTCATCGTTAATGAACTCTTCTTTTTGCTGTATAGCGGATCTTATTTTTCTGGTGCTTGTGTAAAATCCACGATGTATTGGAGGTATAAATGAAAGTAATTCCAAAAGATCTTTTTTTTTTTGCTTCGGTTATTGGACGTCCTTTGTCCAATTGTAAATGGATTTGTTTTCTTGTATTGCAACCACTGAATCTGTAACCATTGGGACTTTTGATTTTTGTGTATCAAGTTTGCGATTTGTTATATTTCTTTCTAACTTCTTAGTAAAATAAAAATCGTTTTCTGTCATCTTTATTACCGTAAAATGTGCTTTCTTTCGTGCATGTGCTATTACCTTTATCTAGTCGTCAGGTACGTAGATATCTTAAAAAAATCTTTTTTGCTTATTTATTACTCCGAAATCTTGGTCACAGGCAAGGTAAGAATATCCGCTAACTAAAAACTTTGATCAATATTTTCCACCCCAATATCAGGATGTGACACAATAAAATCGCAAAGGACAGCCATTTTAATGTTATGGTTCTGCCCTCCGCATTGATCGGAATATAGTATTACATTTTTTGTTGTAACAACATTTTTAAAATAATGCAGTAAACAGAATCCCATTTCTTGAGGTCCTCGTGATGCTTGTGTCTTGTTGGACTCCTAAGACCTAAATCCACAACTGGCGTTTATAGTAAGAAATTCCAGTGCTGATAACTGATGTGGACAACGTTCGCATTAAGTCAAATGCAATCACTGTAATTTCTTCAGGAATTTGTTTTGCATACTCTGCATCTTGTTGCATATCACATCTAGCACGGTCTGCTTTTCGTTGGTGAACCTGTAGTGTTACTTCAAATTCACGTTCTTCTGCTTGAACTGTTGAGAACTTTATTTTTATTGTTATACAAATCACATTTTTTGCACGAATCCCTAATTGGTGCATGGAATCCAATATTAAATTGAGTATTAAATATTACTCTATTAGGATGGTTAGCCCACTCTTGCATTCTATTACGTATTTATGTATTGAACAATTTTGGTCTATTCCACAACTTCGTGGGTTAGCCCATTCGTGTTTTCAAATTTTTGTTATTTTCTATAATGCAAAATCACCTTACTGGTGAGATTTATGTTATAATATACGAAAATGTTGGTTAGACCGGTTTTGCTTTAAAACTTTAGGTCGTTAGAAGTGATTGCAATCTATAACTCAATTACCAACAAAATGTTGGTTAGCCCACTCTTGCTCTCATAGCCTCATATAATCAGTGTGTGGTTATTCAGTTTTTGTGTGTTGAAGATTTGCAAACATTGCAAATTCATACAGCAATGCTAGCAGTGTATAGAAACACATAATTTGTGTACCCAATTTAGGAATGGTGTTAAAAATTTAAGAGTGGAAGAGAGAAGACAAATGATAAGCTGCGACCAGGTGCATTGCATACTGCATCAACAGACAGGAATGTGGCATGTGTGGAAGGATCTGTCCATAGTATCATACACTAATTGGGTTACAGCAAAGTTTATGAGGAATACATTACTCACATTTTGTTGGAGTACCAAAAAACAATGTTAAAAGATAATTTTTTCAGTCAGAAAAAGCAGTACAAAATGCTGTAAAAGAATTCTTTAAGCATGGTACATATCAGTTAATAAAAAAATGGGATATGTGCCTTAATTGTAGTGGTAATTATTTGTAGATATATTTGCAGATAAATTTTGTCTAACCTATCAGAAACCTGATGGGTTTCAATTGAACAAGCCCCATACATGCTACACAGATCAGTGCTTAAGACTTTTTCAGGCATGCAACTCACATGTATTGGAACAGATAATGACTTTTCCATTCCTACCAAACATTTAAAATAAAAAAAAAGAACAAAGAATTTAATCATAAAACTATAGTATTTACCTTGAACAGAACTCATGACTTGTGTAGAATTACCATTGTTAGCCATAGACTGAAGTCCTGCATTAGTAGAAATACTAGATGTCAAATTACCAAGGTTCACCTCCACCACACCACCCTTCGCCACAGAGACATTTGGAGGTGATTGGAGATTTGGACTCTTGTTTCCTAATGGACCACTTGCAAGCACTAATGTATTCCCTGCTAAGCCTTTATTACTCTGAAAATAATGTTAAATGTAAAGATATATTAAAAAAACAAACCTATGTAAGAATAAATTATAAAAAAATGCTAATATTAATTTTGATTATGTTTTTGTGATAAAACAAGATATGACAAAAGCAAATGAAATAGCTAGAAAATTTGAGTAGTAACATAAAATTATTTATAATTTTTATGGGGAATAAGCCACAATTTTTCTAATATATTTATTTTGATGTTTTGATTTACACTTGTTCTCAAATTTCAACTTGTTCAAATTATTTTCAATGTACAAAACATTAATTGTATTAAACAAATTTTGTTTTAGTTACTTTGTAAAAATTTTTTTTGTAAAAAATAATTTAATTGTCTTTAAAAAAACAACCACACACAATGATAGCAGTAAAGCTCTCCTGTTAGTGATCCAATAGTAAATCATAGGGAAAAACCAGGAAAAAAACTCTAAGATACTATCACAGCGTGATAAGTATTTGGTCTTGTAAATATGATTTCCATCTTAGTTTGCCTCATACGGTAAGCTTAGTATGAAAATAAAATCAGACTAGAGATGATCAATTTTATACTTTTAAGGAAAAATTATGTATTTAGTAATAAAGACTAGTTCATAAATGTCTTTATAACTAATTTATTGATGCAGTTAACTTGAGTGTTTAATGCAAACAAACTACAACACCCATTGTTTCTCGGAAGCTACAGTACTGATTGCTTCCCAGGATATGGTGAATTTAATAAAAGGCCCAAATTTTCAGCAATAAATTAAAAATAAAAGATGCATGTGTGTATGTATCTTAAAACTAGTTTATTTTCATTTTTTGTGAATTTAAGGAAGTGAGATCAATAGCACACAGTGTGAGGGGTACTTTAAATTAGCAATAAAATATGGACTATATCTTGTAGCTGCCATATTTTATAGATATTGTAGCTTAAGAATATAGCAAAAGCTTTCCAAGCTAAAGGCAAGGGTCAAATGATATATTATTTTTTATAAACTGTATCAGCACTATTTCGCCAGAAATAAGATTTGCATTGAAGGATGATGGGAACAATTTAGCTAGTAAACTGAACATTAAGATCAATTAAGAAAGAAAGATCAAGAAAATTTAATTAGCAAATCAATATGACGCTAAGGTATGTTCAATAATCATTATTTTTGAAAAACAGTTGCAGCAATAAAGTGTTTCTTGGCATAAAACTTCAGCACTAAATTCATAGAGGTTACTTTTCTAGTTTTAAGGTTTTTTTCTGATATCTCGATTTTTCCAGGGATGAGTTTTGAGCTAAGTGGATGATGGGGTAGTTTTTGGGGATTGGTCAATGTACCAATCAACAGCAATTAATTAGCAATAAAATATGCCACCAAGATGGGCCCTGTAACCATTTTAATCGCTGAGATATAGATATGGCTATGCAAAGCCATTGTTAGTTGCAGCAATATATTGTTTCTTGGCATAAAACTTCAGCAAAAATTAGCAGTAAATTCCACTTTTGGTTGATATCTGGGTTTTTCGATGGATGTATTTTGAGCTAGGCGTTGATGGGGTAGTTTTTGCTATGGCTTTACTAGCTTTACTATAAAGTTAGCATAATCATTATTTCTAGGAAAAGGTGGCACCAATAAATTGTTTATTGGCATAAAACTTCGGCAATAAATTAGCAACCAATTCCTTATGGTTCGCATTTTGGCAGATAACTAGTTTTTGAAGATTGGTTAATATACCAATCAAAAGCAATTAATTAGCAATAAAATATGCCGCCAAGATGGGCCCTGTAGTCCTTTTCCTTTCTGAGATAGCATAAGTTAGCATAACCATTGTTTCTCAGAAACAGCTACAGGAATAAATTTTTCTTCCGTAATAAATGAGGAATAAATTAGTGTTGGTCTGAATTTGGTCTTATACTTTACAGACAGAAATATTTTCTGGTCTATGCAAAGAATATAGCAAGTGTTATACAAAATCCAGGCTTCTCACCAGATTTATTCTCAGTTAATAGATTCTAGTGATAATCCCAAAACCCGTGAATGTCTTGATAGGTCTATTTTCTACAAGGCTAAAGGGGAGAGTCAAATTATATATTATTTTTTATAAACAGTATCAGCATTATCCGCCAGGGATAAGATTTTGACTGAAGAATGATAGGAACCATCTAGCAAGTTAAACATTATTTAATTAGCAATACAATATGACACTAAGATAGCTTCAGTAATCATTATTTTTCAGAAATGGTTGAAGCAATAAATTGTTTCTTGGCTTAAAACTTCAGCAATAAATTAGCAATTAATTCATAGTGGTTCACTTTTCTGATTTCATTGTTTTTGGATGGTATTCTGAGTTTTCTGGGGGTGAGTTTTGCGCTAGGGGATGATGGGGTAGTTTTTGGGGATTGGTCAAAGTACCAATCAACAGGATGGTCCAGGTGGGCCCTGTAGCCTTTTTCCTTGCTGAGATATAACCACTGCTAGACTAGCTTTACTGTAAAGTTAGCATAACCATTGTTTCTTGGAAATTGCTACAGTAATAAATTTTTTCTTTCTGTAATAAATTAGCAATCAATTATAATCTCAGTCTAAATTTGGCCTTATAAAATGGATATGCTAACTTTACCAACATAATTTTAATATTGATACTAATGAAAATATAAATTTTCTACAAAGTGACATTTATTTTAAGAAAATACAATAAGAAACAACAAAAATAAGAAAATTACAAATAGAGTTATGGAAATAGTAAAAAATAAGAAAAAGAAAATTTGGAAAGCAAAAAAAATAATATAAAATTATTATACAGGATATGTGTTGAAAAAATTAAGAAGCAGCAACGAGATAAAATTATTAAAACACATAATAAACAAGGAAAGAACAATTATAACTGATAAAAAGGAAATAAGGAAATATGGAGGGAACATCCGATATGCTGAAACATATAGGGGAGGATGAAAAAGAAAGAACTATTATGCATATTTATACAACTTAATATAAAAAAGAAAACAAACACCTAGAAGAATGGTCAAATGCAATAATTACAGCAATAAACAAGAAGGTAAACACAAGAGACTATGAAAATTATTGAGACATATTCCTAATATGTGTAGGAGACAAAGCTACAAAACCATGATAGAAAGGAAAATCTGGAAATGGAAATAGAACGCAAATTAGAGGATGAAAAAGCGGACCCAGAATAGGACATAAAACACAAAATCGTATATTTATCACACAGCAAATAATAGACAAAGTCATAAAAAAGAATATAGAAAAATGTATGTGAGTTTTATAGACATGGAAAAAGCTTTAGACTCAATCAAGACAGAAAGTATATACAAGAAAACAAAAACAGTAAGAATGCAAAATATGCTCCCAAAACCATTTGCAACAAAAAGAAGTACAATATAAATCTAAATAAAGAAAAAACACACATAATGAAAATAATACGACCAGAAGACACAATAGAAGTAGAGATATAACATCAAAGATTAATACAGACAAGCACTTATAAATACCTGTGAACAGTAATAAACAATATAGGAATCACAAGGATTGTTCCAACACACAATTTTTGTACAGCCCAGAAATCATCACAAAACTGCTTGTACCATTTTTTTATAAGCTGGTTCATCATTTGTATCATCTAATAATATGAAAATGAAATGATCCTCACAAAATCATCATAAAAACATCACTCAACAATCACCATGTTTGTTGGAACAGTCAGAAGGATGGTGCAATGAATGATCTTTTAATTGGAACATATTTTGTTTAATGTACAGAAGCATGACCGTTTTGTGATGGTTTTTCTTTGTGTTAGAACAAACCTATCATCTACATCAACAACACATTAGAAAATAAGGAAAACTATTTCTATCACTAATTAGAAAATCCTCTAATTAGAGGATACGTCAATAACAAAGAAATAACTGGATCTTAAACAGAAGACAAAAAGTAGAAGATGAAGTATCACACAAAAACAATAGGTGTTATAGACATAGACAAACATAGACTAGGTGTTAATCAGCACTTCTAAACATTTTATCTTAATAAAGACAACTGTAGCAATACTGTTACAAAGGTGATTTGATCATTTTAAATTTGTAGGAACAAAAATTTTCCTTGTAATAGGAACGAAAACAAAATTAAATGTTTGAGATAAAATCAAGTAGTACTTACCTGTTGCAAGAGATGATTGAGCTGCATTTGCTGTCGAAGGCTACTGTCTGTATTATCTATCCCATTTTGTAAACTACCAGGACCAGGACCTTGAGCAGGTGGTTTACTACTTGTCATGTTATCAGATATGCTCCCCCAAGGTGAAGATGACATAAGTTCATCTGGAAGATCATTTTCCAAGTCCAACATATTAGACAATACATCTAAAAAACAAAATGAATTAAATCATGGGTAATGTTCATATATAAAAGATTAATGGTATTATATTTTTGTTAAAATAAGGTTAAATAATAAAAGGTGAAAATGACAAACTTAGTAATCTGAGTAAACTGAGTAAAATAAACTCTTGCATTTTTTTCTGACTGTTTAAACTATAATTGGGAGAGCATTTACTTAACTAACCATGCAATACTAACCATAATAAACTTAACATTATTTTTTATATACAATTTCTTAGACGTATTATAGATTCATAGATAATATATTGTTATATATAAAAAATATATATATATATAAATATATATAATATATAAAAAAATTACATCGAAGGATACAATTAACAGAATAAATTGGATAAAACTTAACAGAATGAATTGGAAAAGATCAGAATGTTATGACCAATTTATAATGGCAAACTTGAAAATTAAGTCTATTAATAAGCCATACAACACTATAGCTCATGAAGTCAGAACACCCTGAAGCCCTGAATCTTTATGAAGCCTAAAAAGTCTTATTTACCATGAAAACTGATTCTTCAGGATAATGTATATGGTACATGGAACACAGAGAGACTTGTTGGGTTATACAATCTCCAAGCTGTAAAATTTTCCCAATCAGCTATACGAAAGTAAAATCAATAAGCTCAATTCTTATAACCAAGCAAGAGTCATATTATTTCTAGACCATTGCAGTCAACATAATTTTGTATGAAAAACTTTACTTTATGTAAGTATATTTTACAGTTTACATTTTTTATCTATTGACACCAAATGCAATAGGTTTCTTCCTTAGATGATTTAATAGATATGTAGCAAGCTAAAAGACTCTATGACTTTTCTCAAGTATTATAACGTAGAGAGAACAAACTGATACTGCAGCCAATTTGCTTTTAGGCACCCCTACAAGTAGCCAAGGAAAATTAATAGACTCTACTTAAAGATGAAGAATTGCAAATGATTATATTATTCTTAGATAAATTCCTGAATGGTTTTCATCTTTTACCTTTTATTCATAAAATACTAACATAACATGAGTAAAAGTTTTAAAAGGTAGATAAAAACAAAGAATATTTTGAAAAGGGATCTGAAATCTGATTTTGATCATTAAAACTTAACAGGAAAAGGAATAAGATATGTTGTGTTTTATGAATATCACATTGTTATATTATGAAAAGCTGTATTTAAGACTATTATGTTATTATAGTATAAACAACAAAAATATGGTTTTTATGCACTCTAGTATTGCATGGAATTAGATTAGTTGTATGAGTCCTAAACCACAATAATTAAAAGATATTTACTTTCATTTCTCATATTTGGATTGAAAAAAGACGGGTTAACATTAAACCACTTGCTGTTACTTATTTAGATCAGTTTAAGGGTGAAAGAACAGAACTAAGGAACACAAAGACATTTTCAATGTGTTTAGTTATGTTTAATAAACAAAAAGTGTTAAACATGTTCTCTAACTTTTTGTTGAAAACACCATGAAATGTTATTGTTTATTAATGTAGCTCAAAGCTAAAGACGGGGGTTTTCAGTTTTGAGAAATTGTTTTTCAATATTTTTTCATCAATAATGCCTGTAGATATCTTACATATCAAAAATTACAAAAAAATTTGGTAGAAATGTCTTTACACTACAATTTACAAGGGTTAGTAAAGTAGAAAAATAACAATAGTTATTTGTGTATTATAAAATATTTATCAAATTTATCAAAATAAAATTAAGTCTATATTCAAAATTGTTCATGGAATAAGTTAAAATAATATTTCTACGTTATTTGTAATAAAAACAAAAATGACATGTTGAACTTTTGTCTATAACCTATACTATATGAATTTTAGGATGTTTTTAATGGGAAAATATTAAACAAAACTGGCTACATTATGTAGATCAATTCTTTCTACATTCAAAATGTAAAACATCTATTAAATAAGCAAAGTAGGATGGTTCTTTGTAAGAAACATAGTTTAGATAGTTATAACTGACTTCTTAATGATACCCAAATTTCGGCAAAGATTTAGTTTTAAAAGAAAATATGAATACAATAAAATTTCTCAATTGTCAAACTAAGAAACGCCTCTCCCGCTTTCGTCCGTAAACATGCTGTTGTATATAAATAAACACAAGTAGAAAATTTTATTGTAAAGAACTATCTGAAAGAACTTACCGGATGAATCCGATGGGCCCTGAAAAGGGTCCAATTTTTGCCTTTTGGCATTAGGAGGCCCATCAACAAGGTGATCGGCCATGGCAAAATCGGTGCACTCTGCTGTTTACCAAGCCAAAACCGAGCACTGGCCCAATGCTACGGCTGACCAAACTAGCAGCACTGTAATCCACTATTTATTGTAACTGAAGTAACAAATACATTATTTATGGACAAAAATATGAAAGAAACATAGCCAAATGGTCGATGTACCAAGTGTTCGACAGTCGATGCATCTCACAAGGCACATATTTATCGAATAAAAGTCACCCATCAGCCATTATGAGTATCGACTAATGCGAGTGGTCGACTATATTTCGCGACTGCCTTTCTCCATCTTCCATCGGAACTGCACAATGATCTCTAATTTAATCGAGCAAGTTTTTTCACTTTTTCACTAACTATTATGAACCGTCACGAAAATTAAAACACTATTATATTATCTAACACTGATTTTACAAAAACGAGCCTCTATAATATACATAAGACAGTAGGAGAGAAGAAAATCATCTGAATTTCTACGCGACTTCAAACAGGCAAAATGGCGGCTGTTGAAACTTTTTCTACGCTTGTCAGAAATTCTCTTGTCTAATAAAACCTGTTTATGCTTTGATTGGTTGTCGTCTGTCATGTGATCTCATCCGTATATTTGATTGGCTTGATAACTCCGGAAGAAATGTTGTGACGCAGCGTCCGTCGTCACATGTGACGTCACTTACGAATATACGGAGAAATCCGAACGCAGATTAGAAGAACCTTGAAGCTCGAAGTAGAAACAAAACATGAAGATTTTGGAAGATGGTATAAACAAAAAGGACTACCAAATATAAATATTTTACCGGCAAATTAGAACGCCAACATACATTTTAAGGTTTAAATTTAGTATTAAATAGTATAATATTCGTTTTGTTTTACTGTAGCAACTACTTAATATTACCTATTTAATAAAGAACTGCAGATAATATTACTGTTAGACGTAAATAGTTGTTTTTAAATTTAATAATGTGTAATTACATCCAAGCTCCAAAACTTTAAAGTTTTATTGCATTTTATATTCATTCTTTGTAACAAAAATAGGTGAACCTATGGTCGAAAGTAGGTAACCCAGAGAAAAGGTGTAAATAGAAAGTAGAACTTCTCTATTTATTAATAACTATAAAAATCATATCACCTATAAAAATTATAATCTGAAATGTATATACTTTGCTAAAAAATATTACAATTATAGGTACCTATAGGTATTAAAAATCCAAGGTGTATGGATTGAGTTATAAAAAACTAATAAAAGCTTATTCAATCATAAAATTTGAAATACTGATACTGGTCATAATACTAGCAAATAAATAATTATTCGTATTTTTTAAACCTTTTTAATCCTCTACTTCATTCATCTTGCTTATATCTGTATTAAATGCATCTCAATCTTATTTCCCATTATTCTGTAGTATCTAGAGTTATGTGTTATGTCCTAGATATCTGGAACTGTCACTTTTTAAAAGAATTTCACAATATACAGTTATTGGTAATAGTCATTTCATATTAAAATGAATATCCTATTTTTTGTATACAAATACTGCTTTTGGCATTTGCTCAATTCTATTACACAGCCTGTCCCTGAACAGATTCTGTTCGCACTTCACCTTCTAGGCCATGATCATTCTTTTAATGACGAATTTCAAATTCTTCACATCTCAAATAAAGGCCTTATGCTATCGTTATTAGAAACTATGGAAATTTACAAATTAAAAAATACAGACATAATTCTGAATAACCAACTTGAGACAAACAGTTCTCCCCTGCTCAACCTATTCTGTTAAAGACTGTAAAGTGTAAACACATACCAAAAATAGGTCACTTGAGAAAGGTGCTCTGCCGAAACAGCTGTAGTGATAAGATATAATAAATTTTGTGGAAGTGTTGAAAACAAAAGTTTTCAGTGTTTTATTGTTATATAAAATGAATTTCCATCAAGTAACAGTCAAATCCATCACTGTACCTCTTTTCCCTAATTATATCCATTATATTAGCAATATTATGTTGTTTAATTGCTGTACCTTTCTTTGTTTTTTGTACTGCCAGATCAACTTCTTCGTTTATTATTTTGATTGCCACTGCTCTTACTGCATTCACTGGTGCTACCGGGTAAATTCTTCTTTAATAAGCTATCAAAATCTTTGTTCCAGCATATTTTCACGTCCTTATAGGCAATTGCTATTTGATTTTGCTTTCTGTGATGTATATTTCTCTGTCAAGTTCATCATACAGGTTTCGCAGTCAATATCTCAAAACACACATACAAGTCCATCATATAAATATTTATATGCTTTTGCTTTAGCTTTTGTTTCCTTCTTGGCATCTATACAGTTTTTTAGTTATTTGTCAAAGTTATTTTCTATTACTGTTTGATGATTTTATAGTCCTCTCATGGTTTTCTCCCTTTTGTAAAAATTTGTAAACAGTTACCATATCTAGTGTTACTTATAGTTCTACCATATCATGTCTAATATATTTTTAGTTCGAAAACTTTCCTGTATCACTTCATATCTTTTTATATATTGACAAACATGTGCATTAATATCACCTCTTGCTATTACTTTTTCTTATCTGGGACTATCTCATAGATCTGTGTACTAATTGATCATAGGAAACTTTTGTCTTATTCTCAGTTGGTCCGACTTTAGGTGCATTCACACATGACATTCAAAACTTCTCCATTAAGTATAAATTTAATTGAATTTATCGTATCACTCGTTCTTATAACTTCTACATTCTCCTTCATTTCTCTATCAACAATTATACCAACATCATTTCTAATGTTTTTTTGCTTGGACCATTGGCTAAAATTGCGTTTAATTACTAAGTAATATTAGCATAGTGATGACTATTGGAAAACGTAAGGTCTGGCTGGTACAATGAGTGCACACAGGGCCAGCGATAACGGGCCTGTAAGGGATGCACTGTAGGCGGGCGTCCATAATTGGGGAGGGAGCGCCAAAAAGAGCTTTCTTCTGGTTTCAATTCCAATTATACAATATAGTAAAGTAGAAAAATTAATTGTTTAAATGTGGTTTCAATTCCAGTCATAATACGCTAATCTGTTTTATTTTTGCATCCTACACACACATAGAATTTCTACCTTGTAGTAAATTTCTTTGTTTAAAGGTTTTGTGTCAGCGTAAATGATTTCTAGTAAAATAAACATTTTACATAAAATTTAGTTTGGTAGGAGCTTTATCAATTTAGTATTCTATGTATTTATATAGCAATACTTAATAGTTTGTCAGCTTACTGTGCAGTTAAAAGAACATTATCTAGTGTTGCATTCAATTAATATAAAGCGATTGCCAAAAGATTAAATAAAATAAAAAAAAACGAAGGTGACCTATGCTATTTTTGCAGGCGGCCACCTTATACCTTAGCACCGGGACCGAATACACACAAGCAAAATTAAGAAAACAGACATATATGATTCCAAGAACAAGACAAGTTGAAAGACATATGCGGATAAGATGTGATGAAAAATGAATGCTGAAAAGAAAAAAAGAACATCAACTTAAGAGCGTAGGCGCAAAATTTCGAGCCAATGCTTTTTAAATGCATTCATTTTTTTCGAATCCTGAGAAAACTAATAAATATTTTTGAAAAATTTAAACGCAGAATGAAAGATTACATTATTACAGAGGGCCGATATTCCCTTAGAATAAACAAAAAGTTTCTTTTGAATGAGTTATTTGAAATTAAAAATCACACTTAAATTTCTCTTCTTTTTCACCTCTGTATCTTACTAATAATTTAAGTTAAATAATAAGTTTCAGGTCCTCGGTAATAATGTAATCTTTCATTCTGAGTTTAAAATTTTCAAAAATACTTAGTTTTCTCAGGATTCGAAAAAAATGAATGCATTTAAAGAGCATTGGCCCGAAATTTTGCGCCTACGCTCTTAAAGAACCAAAGAAGTTTAACATCTAAAGAGAAACGCTGAAATTTTATAAGGTCAAATAAAATAAAAAGAAATTTAAGCCTAAATTATCAATCATCAATAATTTGGGTATAGTAATCAGCAGAACAGGCAAAGAGAGATAATTGGCAAACTGGAACAGATATTAAGAACGGAAAACTATGGGGATCAACTAAATATAAGGAATGAGATGTATGTACAGATTGAATATATAGAAGGTGAAAGAGGAAGGAAAACCACATTCCAACAGAGGATGAAATTATCAAGGCAAAAATTCTGAAAGGACAAATAGCCTGGAGCAGATGATTTTCCTTTTGAGAATTAAAAAATGGTGTACAAAAACTGACACACCATGTATGCCAGTAAAATTGACTTTAAGAGCGTGTTATATTACCAGAGGACTAGAAGTAGAGTAGGTATTCAGAAAAATAGAGATCAAGTAATTTGTGAAAACTAAAGGATAATTCAAAAATGTGACATAAAAACGGCATGTGGACACCGGGAGTGACCAAGGAGGGGAAGCACAGCTTTCTTATCGTCTACATACAGATCGATGGTTTTTAATTTAACTTATATTCGAATTATTAAGGAATCATTGTATCGCAGTACATTTTCTAATCAATATAACTTGCACTTTCACGTCCCTAAAAAGATTGTTGTGATCTATGTGAGGAGCTGAGAGTTCAGGCGCAAAATAATACTTTAACGGAGGAAAAGAAATCGACGTTTGAGAGGCACATTCAAAATAAAATTGCTTGCCGTGAGAATAAAAACAAGGACAGAGAGACTCAGACCACATTTCTCGTTTTTGATCTGCAAAATGTATTGAGTTGTCCACATACTGAAGTCAGCAGCTTCTACTATAAAAGCAAACTCAACGTTTACAACCTGACAGCAGTACTAGATTTCAAGCACCAAGCAGGTATATTGTTCTTTGTGGCACGAGTGTTTAATGGGAAGAACTGATAACGATCTAGCAGGTGCTCTGATAAAAATTTTGGAGGCAGTATTTTTGGATAATCCAAATTTAAGTTCTTTGTTGTTGTAGATCGATAACTGCGTCCCCCAAAAAAGGAATTCAATCATGTCTGTTGCAATTTCTCTTTTTATTTAAGACCATCCCAACATAGATACAATTATAATGAAAATTTCAATGCCCGGCCATTCGTGCAACCAAGAAATAGATTCTGTGCACAATTGTATAGAACGGGTTTTAAAAAGATCAGAGTATTATTCACCAGTATCTCTATTACAAATCAATTCCCTTTAGTCAGGTTGTTGCCTTGAAATTTACACAATCTGTATTTGAGGTAAAATATAAAATTAGTCATTTACAGGAAAATTGGAAGGAAGTTACTATTCGTGATTTTCGTCCTAAATACCGCAATCTTTTTAAACTTTAACTCATGAGTTTTTAAATGTTGGTCGACTTGAAACTTCTCACATAAAATCTGTAGAAGAAAAAAAATGTTCAAGCACCAAAAAGAAATCAATAGTCATATTAGGAGCTAAAGAACAAAAGCGGAATTGCCTACAATTTGATAATTTTTTGTATTGTGATGCTTCTCTCTATCTTCGTTTTTATATCAGTAAAAGCGATTTTACTGATAAAAAGGAAAATAAAATTCTTTAATTATAGCTTACTTAGTGTACACGCACCTACGGAAGAAAAGGAGGATAATGAAAAAGATGAATTCTATGACACCTTAGACAAAGAATATGATCGATGTCCACGTCATGACGTGAAAATCATTGCTGGGGACCTTAATGCAAAAATTGGCAAAGAGCAATTTTTCCAGCCAATTATAGGACGTGAGAGCTTACATGAAGAGTCAAATGATAACGGGTTGAGACTAATAAACTTTGCAAGTACTAAAAACATAATAGTAGGAGGAACAAGATTTCCCCATAAACTGATACACAAAGGAACATGGAAATCCCCTGATAACGAAACCAGTAACCAGATAGATCACATCCTGATAGATGCAAGGCACTCTTCCGATCTCATAGACGTCAGAAGCTACCGAGGCCCAAACATTGACAGTGACCACTTTCTTGTAATGGCAAAAATCAGAGGAAGAATATCAAACCTAAAGAAAGATAAACACATGAAACAAGACAGAATTAATGTTGATAATCTGCGCATTGAAACCGTTGCGAGAGAGTATAGGAGACAAATGGACGAGGAAATGGAGAGCCTGAAGGTGGGGAAAATGTAGAGGAACTGTGGACAAAATGTAAAAACATAATAACTGAGAAAGCAACAAAAATATTGGGGAAAATCAAACCAGTTAAAGAAAACGAATGGTTTGACAAGGGGTGCCAAGAAGCAACAGATAACAAAAACAGGGCATACCTAAAGACAAATCAAGCTGGATTCACAAGAAGAGCAAAGGAAGAATACCGGACCCTAAGAAGAGAAGAAAAACGATTACATAGAAGAAAAAAAGACAATTTGAGCAAAAGCAGTTGGAAAGCACAGAATGGCTAGAAGCAGAAATCAAAATGAAACTCGAAAGTTCTACAGAAATCTAAACAAAATGCGCAAAGAGTTTAAGCCCAGAATAAGGAGCTGTAAGGATGTAGAAGGAAACATCCTAAATGATACGGCCTCAATCCTAAACAGATGGGTTGAATTTTTCGATGGCCATCATATCGAAGAAGCAGATAACACCCTAGCAAATCGAAATGATTGGAATCCTTTCAACCCAAACGAAAGATCACCTACCATCGAAAACGTTGCCCAAGCCATTAAAAAGCTTAAAAATAATAAATCACCAGGAATTGATCAAATTTGCAGTGAGCTCTACAAGAATGGTGGCGATGCCCTACTACAGACACTGCATAAGCTTTTACTTCTTGTTTGGCATAATGAGACCATGCCTTGTGAATGGTCTCAAGGCGTGATATGCCCGTTACATCTGCCATACATAAAGTGACCAGCTCCAGTGTGACAACTATAGAGGTATAACCCTGTTAACAACTGCTTACAAAATACTAGCAAATATTCTCTACGAAAGGCTGCAAGTTTACACAGTGGGCATAGTTGGTAAATATCAAGCTGGATTCACTCCAGAAAAATCAACAATTGACCAGATTCATTCAATAAGACAGATTCTCGAGAAAACACTAGAATTCAATATTGAAACCCATCACCTATTCGTCGACTTCAAAGCCGCATACGACAGTGTCAAGAGAACAGTGCTATACCAATCAATGCATGAGTTTGGTATACCAGTGAAACTTATCCGACTAACGAGAATGACAATGTCTAACTTAGAAACCACTATTAGAATACAGGGAGAGAATTCTAGATCCTTTGAGATACAGGATGGACTCAGACAAGGGGATACTCTGGTTTGCCTCCTATTTAATATTGCCTTAGAAAAGGCAATCCGAGATACACGAATTAGGGATGGCGGTACTATTTACAATAGATCGGTACAAGTCTTAGCATATGCTGATGACATTGACATAATAGGGCGTAGCAAGCGAGATGTTGAGCAATATCTCCTAGAATTGGAAACAGCGGCGAAACAGGTCGGTCTAGTCATCAACGAAGACAAAACCAAGTACATGTTGGTTACAAAGGATCCGATAGCAAATGAGGAACGAAAAACAGACTTTGGAAGTCAAACCTTTGGACGTGTTGACAACTTCACATACCTCGGGTCGCTATTGACTGCTACCAATAAAACAAGCGAAGAAATCAAAAGACGAATAAATCTTACAAATAGGGCATACTAGGGACTCCAAAAGCATTTGCACTCAAGAGAAATTCAAAGAAGAACTAAAATTATTATATACAAAACATTGCTGAGGCCGGTCCTCACATATGG
Organism: Diabrotica undecimpunctata; assembly: GCF_040954645.1. NCBI lineage: Eukaryota > Metazoa > Arthropoda > Insecta > Coleoptera > Chrysomelidae > Diabrotica > Diabrotica undecimpunctata. The sequence goes on from NC_092810.1 coordinate 67,847,140, forward strand.
AGCAGAAACATGGACTCTAACGCAGAAAGCTGAAAGACTTTTGGGAATATTTGAGCGTAAAATACTCCGCAAAATATTTGGAGCTATAAACGACCAAGGGCAGTGGCGCAGAAGATATAATTTTGAATTGTATCAGCTCTTTGATGAGCCAGATGTCATAACGTTCATTAAAACACAGCGACTTAGATGGGCTGGACACATAATACGAATGCCAGAAAATACGATTGCTAAAAAGCTAACCACGGGAACACCTGTAGGAAGAAGAAGCAAAGGCCGACCGCGAATTAGGTGGTTAGATGGAGTTGAAACCGACTTACGGATATTAAAAATCAGAAGACGGCAACATGTTGCCAGAAACCGAACAGAATGGCGACGAATCTTAGAGCAGGCCAAGATCCACAAAGGATTGTCGAGCCAAAGATGATGATGAAAAGCGATTTTGCCCAATATAAATACTCTTTTCCGAACATTTTCTTTGGTGGGACATGATGCTGTTATTTGCCAGTTCCTCATTTAAGAAATGAAATACGAAAATGAATGTAACTTACGATTTTGGAATAGGCCCTGCAAAATACTTTGTCCCCGCTTAGCTTTAACTCGGAAAAACACTTTAACCAAGCACTTTTTTAAATGGTAGACATATTTAAATTTAAATTTCAAAAACACTAAACACGATAAAACGTTTACTTTAAACAAATGTTTTCCGGAAATTGACAAAATAATTAGACCCTTAAAAGCAGGTAGGTACGTACGACTTACTACGCTAATAAAATAATCTTTTTCTTGGAAAATACATATTTAATAAATTCAGGTGGTTTGGCTCGTTCAGATCAAGTTAAGGGCTTGTTCATATCCATAAAATTCTAACTAAGAGAGGAAAATTTTAAACTTATATATAATTTATTTTTAAAATATGCAAATTAAATCGTCTTACTTAAATATGCAATAGTTTGAGCAAAAATATGGAATATATGAATCTATATGCACTTTGCATATAATCCACTCTATAGTAATAAGAAATCTACATGGAACATGAAATTGTTTGGAGTTGGTCGGTTGTAGCAGAGTATATTGGTTAGGGTTAATGAAACAAAATTCTTTGTAAAATAAAGAAAACTTTTTATATTTGGCTTTAATTTTATTAGGAAATAACAGTACCTACTACTGTTACAGTACAGTACTGTACAGAAATAAATGGCTGTACCTACTACTTTCAGCAGTAATACATGCAAGTTGGTTTACATACTCAATAATATGGATTTTATTTTATGGGTAGCAGTTCTTTTTTTTTGGAAGCTACCTGTTGTAAACCGGCCGTACTACAGCCAGCGGTACAACTTCCATTCACGCATAATAACCATTCCAGGATTTTGGATCCCTGTACAGATCTAGAAGATGGTTACCATATGTTTTTGGAAGTCACTCATCAATAGTCTTCGAAAAGTGTTTGCTGTCTACAACTTAAGTCTCCTTGAAACAGTCCCAATGCAGGTGTCTCTTGACTGGCTTATGTCCAGTAAGTCTATTATGAATCTGAGTTGATTTCTGTACTACTTCAGCCCTATTAGCAAATGTCCGTCCAATATATATTTTGCCATGTACTTGACCGGGTATATTTTTCTAGTTAGAGTTATGTTGCCTTCGGACTCAGGCTTTTTTTCGATGGCAGACGGTACTTTTTGGCATTCCCACTGCCGGCCCTGTAGTTTTGAAGTAGTTTCTTCAGATATGGTAAGAAATCATCATCAATTCGGTATACCTGATTTTATTTATGAATTTATGATGTTGCTATGTCCTGATCTAACCTTTACGTTGCTCAGGTTTTCTTGCAGTCTGTAATGTCCGATTCTCCCTCGCCCTTATGACTATGTGAAAAAGAGAGAAGTCGCCTTATGACACCAACATGATATAAATCCAATATAACATGTCTGGTTATAAACCTTACAATTTCCCATGAATGCGTTTGGTTACCATTAACGTAGTTACCGCTTTCTTGGTCATTCGTTCTATCTGCTAATTCGAGTCTAATATTACCCCAAGATACTTAACTGCACTCACCAGATTTAGATATGTACCATTTAGGCTTAGGGGACTAAATATCTTCTATATTCCTTCTGGCAAATTTCATGATTTTAGATTCTGGGCATTTATGTTAAGCTTTGTATTTGAAGTCCATTCTATAACTACAGTCAGAGCCTGTTGCATTTTATCTCTTATTGTGTTAACTGTTATTCAATTTGCCTAGGCTAAAATAACCAGTCTTGCTATCTACCCATCCATGACCAGATTTCACAACAAAGGAGATAAGATACCTTATCTGTTATACTCCGACTGTTATATGTACACGGCTCCTTAGCATGCACTCTATCCATCGGCAGCTTGTTCTGTCTATTCCTTTTGAACTAAGCGCTCTTGTGATTGCTTCATAGAGTTGTTGTCAAATGCTCCCTCGATATTGAGAAATGTACCCAACATGATCTCTTGGTTTTCCGGAACGTACTGCAGCCTCCGTACGAGATGATGCAGTGCCGTTTCCATAGAGTCCTGCTCGATATGCATATTAAAACCAGAAAAGGTAAATGATCAACCCCAAAACTACCGACCGATTGCACTGCTGAGCTGTCTCTATAAACTGTTGGAACGCTTAATCTACAACAGAATTAGTACAAACATATTTGAATTAATACCTATTGAGCAAGCAGGGTTCAGCCCTAACCGCAGCTGCACAGATCAGATCATATCCCTAACAACACACATTGAAGTAGGTTTCCAAAGAAAACAAAAAACATCCGTTGCTTTTATTGACCTATCAGCTACATACGATATTGTCTGGAGACAAGGACTAATCTGAAAACTAATCCGTGCCATCCCGTGTCAAAAGGTAACTAAACTCATTGATAGCATGCTCACCGACAGACCTTTTCAAGTCACAATAGGCAACTTTAAAAGTGTACAAATGAAGTTCAGCAATGGACTGTCACAGAGATCTGTTTTGGCACGCTTTATGTAATATGTAATATACCAGCAAACCGAAATGCGCTGTTTCCATCTGAATAATGCACAAGCCAACAAAAAACTCTCCGTTCACCTTGAAAACAGACTGCTTACTCATAAATCAACACCAAAATATCTTGGAGTGATTCTGGACAGAACATTAAGTTTTAAAGAACACCTACAAAGAACGGCAGTAAAACTGAAAACGCGAAATAATATAAGTAGTCCAAAAGCTATGTAGCACTACATGGGGGTCCTCAGCCTCCGTACTCACATCATCCGCCCTCGGACTTGTATACTCGGCGGCTGAATATGCTTCCCCGGTATGGCTCAATAACAAACACACGAAGATTATTGACACCCAATTACATCAGACAATGCGAATAATCTCAGGTACAATTAGACCCACACCGAACTATTGGCTTCCCATTCTGAGTCACATTCCACCGCCTAAGCTGGGAAGAAGTCATTCTCTTCTCAGAGAATATAGAAAAATCGAGGCTAACCATTAACTATCGATCTACCATGATAAGCTTAATATCGAAATAAACAGACTACGCTCCAGATATCCTCCATTATTAAGAGCCAACTCCTTACATCAGGAACATTTCAACCTCAACAACACTTGGAGAAGACAATGGAAGAGCGATTCACCACAGGAAGCACACCAAATGGCCTGTATAGATTAGAAACTGCCAGGCTTTGAACTGCCCCGCAATACTTGGACAACGCTAAACAGAATAAGAATCAGCAGCGGTAGATGTGCTGGCAGCTTATAGAGATGGGGAAAAGCCCTTACTCCTGAGTATGACTGTGGTGCGTAATGACAGACCGTCCGTCAAATTGTTGAAGAATGCTCCCGAAGGTGATTTCCTGGAGTTTTCTGTGAGTTCCTGAATGTGACCGAAAATGTTTGATTACATTGATACAGAACTATCTTCAGTCTGCCAACTGTAGCAAGGTTGTTGATCATCATCAGATAATGCTTTATTAAAACTCTGAGAATTACCATCTGGAATTTGTTTATTTTTACCTGCATCATAAGCCTAAAAATAATATCAAGTACGATACTATTTTCAGTCAAGCAGAAGCAGAAGGATTAAATGGCACAATTCCCGTAGCCTCGAATGTCGAAGTTCCATTATTTACAGTTGCAGACTTGTCCTATCTTTCAGCAAGTAACTTTCCAAATTGTAGTCTAGTAAGCTTTCGTCCTGGGTTATTTTTAATGCATAAATTACAAGCTGAGTAGTAGTTTAATTTTAACGATCTGAAACAACATCTATCTAGCGGTTGTTAAAATTGTTTCGTATGACTTAGTAAGCAAAGCAGTATGATGTGTTCAACACAGTATTCTAGCATCTGAACGTTACTGCAGTGTGAAGCATGACCATCGGCACCCATATTATTGTCTTTTACCAGGTTGTTGAGGAAATTTTTGCAGTTTCTCACCAGTTTTTAGTTTGGTGAGTTTGGTGAGAGGATTTAGTATACCAAGAATGTATAATTAAGTTAATTTTCTCAGAGAAGGTGTTTTCTGGTGTCATCATATCTGAGTTAGGTCTCATGATGGTTATCGCTGAAATATGTAATTCCAGTGGAGGGGAGACTTAGATAGCCTCGAGAGATGTCATTCCTGTACCATTCAAGCCTCCTGTCATATTTAGAAACATTTGTCTCTGTAGGGTGGTGAGAGAGGTCAAAGGTGGTGAGAAGATTGCAAAGCAGTCTTTTTTGACCAAATGAACCTACTGAACCATAATATGTAACTGTTGGTCGCATCACTGATGTGTGTAACCAACAGATCACCTTTGCTTTCAGCTCTCAGGTTTTACCTACAATCGTCTGCAATTTCAGAACAGTAGCGCTGCCCTGTTAGTTATGTTGTTAATATGAGTGTTCTAATTGAGTTTGGAATCCAGGGTTACTCCTCAATGGTTTTTTCTAGTTCCTCCTCAAATAATTTTATCTCATTTAGTCCGGTAAGGTTGCTCTTATTATTAAAGGTTACTATATGAAAAGCATATCGCATTTGATCGTCAACAGTACTCGGAAATTTTCGCCTAGTCACTATTCTAATATCGTCTGCGAAATCGTGGATCCAGATTCCTTATTGCTCAGGTAATCTGCTTTTCCTGGTTTCGGAATAATCACCACCCTTGCTCTTCTCCAAGCCTTGGTAATATACTTCGGAGCAATATTTGGATCCGGGAATCCATAATTATTTCCAGTTTGTCTTGAAGTAGCCTGGAAAATATATCTTATGTCCCGCATTCTTATATGGCTCAAAAGTTTTAAGAGCCTATCTGACCTTGTGACTCCACTAGTTAATTAGAACCCTAGGAAGTGAACACATAAAAGATATTCTACTTCTTTTCAGTGGCCATATACTTCACATTGGGCAATTTAACTAACTTGAGTTTATTAGTCTCTTTTAAGAATTTTGTTAACCATGGCACTGACAGGTACACTTTTAATGTTTTCATAGAATTCTTTCTAGGATCTTTCCTTAGAGGACGGTATTGTCCCCTTATAGGTTTTTAGTTTGGACTTATATGCTTCATAATCACCTGATTTCTTCGCCCTATTAAAGAACCGTCTTGTCTAAGATCAGGCAGCTCCTTATTCCACCAAGCTGCTTGTTTGGGAGGGCGACTTTATTTTAATGGGCCGTTTTCCTCATATAAGGCGACTAGTGCATGTTACAACCAGCTCAAACTCTCTTAAGATCCACCTAAAGGATTCCCTGTCGGTCCCCTTAGGGTATCTATAAAACTTCAGTTTCGGTTTGAATGAGTTTATGTCAAAGTATATGTATGCATGATCCGTTAAGGATAACGCATCCGACACATGACAGTTAGATATCATGGCCCATAATAAGTCAATTAGTGATACTGTTCTTGATGTCCTGCAGGTGGGTTTAATGCCCTTGCTCAGCAGATCAAATTCAGTAGCGCAAAGGTAATCAAAACCGTACCTCTTTTGTTTATACCTTCGCTGCCCCAAATCGTATGGTGGGCGTTGAAGTCGACTCCAATAATTAGCTGTGTTGTGCGCTTATTTTTGATATATTCTAGAAGGTTCTCTAAGTTAGTCCCTGGAAGTTGTTCTTTAGAATCAATCGAAAGGTATAGAGGCGCAACAATCATCTCTTTACTCGACCCATTACAATTTAATTTTATTCTCGTAGCCGTCAGGTCTCTCCTGCAGGTACCACGATACTGGTACCACGTCACGTAAAGGTCAGATCTGTAAAAGATACAAGTTCTTATTGTAGTGTCTGATATTTCCAAAATTAGTTCCCATTCCCTAACATTTAGTTTCCGTATCTTACCTTCATTTATCTACAGTTCTCGTGCACCATGCACCAAGTCAATATTTTTCTTAACTATTTTTTGGCACAATAGTGCCGAAGCTGTCTTTTGTACAGCAAATACATCTTTATGATCTTGAATTTGCAGTTTATTCATTTCTGGAGCCTCCAACAGGCCCTTTTGTAATTTTTTCCACCTATATAGATTCCTTTTTGGTCTCCTGCTATTTGGGTGTAGTAGTTGCTGACTTTGGTTCCTCAATGGTTCCCGCCTGTTTTGTTTTGCCTTCTTCCAACGAACTGGAAAAGGTAATTTTAAAACCAAAAAGTAGAAATTCGAACATTTCTTGGTTATCGAAACCAAAGTTTGGATTTTTGCTTAAACCTGTGCCTTCTATAAATCATAAGGCAAGACAGACGATGAAAGGACCGACATGGGGAATCTAAAATAGTATTCCCCAACATATCGATTCATCTAAGCAAGAACCTTTTGTGAACTGGTTTCTTATCGATAAGAATTGTACTGATCTGTACTTTCATTCATTTATCTTATAGTATTTGATTAAAGATTACTCACACAGTTAACATCAGAGCTAAGCTGGTCCACAATATGTTAATATCTAATTTAAATTTAAAACACACGTACGTTTTTCTATTTTATTTTATTTGTTAACATCTTTGTAATTGGTTCACATCTTATAATCTACTTGTTACTTTGAAAGAACGGGGTTTCTTTGCTGCAGGGACTGTAAGAAGGGGGCGGCTGGCAGGTTGTTGTTTTTTAGAAGACAAAGTTCTAATTACAAAAGGTCGTGGATCCTCTGATGTAAAAATAGACAGCTAAAAATATTGCATCTCTGGTGTATGAGAATAACTCCGTCGACATTAGCATCGAACTAATATAGGAAAATATCCTTTTAATGGATATTTTGGATGTGGGATATTTTGGGTATGTGGAAATCAAACGGCCATCAATTGTTAATAGAAAGAATTTAACATTTCGATGGAGAGTGTTGATTTGCATGACCTGCTTTTGGAACTATGTAGAATCAAAATCAAGCCAAAAATATTCTATTTGAGAATAATATTTCATCTTATTAATATATGTATTATCAACTCCTGCCTACTGTACCGAAGATACTGCAAACAAAAACGAGTATGACACATCGCCTTCTCCAATTCAAATCTCAAGTGAAACATGCGTTCGTCCTCCGTGGTTCGTCGTCGCAGGTCCGGTCGTTCAATTCCCGCACACTCATATAGTTTCTCCAGTGGCATTGCTTTTAGGCACCCTGTTGCTATTCGGCATGCTTCGTTTAGGGCCACGTCCACTTTTTTGGCGTGTGCCGATCTACCTTAGACAGGGCATGCATACTCGCCCGTATATAATCTGGGAGTCTAGAAGGACGCCCCATTTAGAGAAGCGGACTTTGCGAAGTACATTGTTACGGGACGCTACCTTCGAGAGCGGTCTTTTGGCAGTGTGCTTTATATGTGTGTTCTGTCCAGCTTTACTCCAAGGTATATTGGACGCTTCGCGTGTTTCAGTTGGTATCCGTTTCAACTTCAATAGTTTAATTTCTTGACAAGGTTCTACACGATCTTACTGCTATATATCATATCCATCTTCTCCAACGTCTATACCTACTTTCGCTCCCTCCCCTCACTCGTGCTCTTCATGTTCTTCTTCGCGTTCTATGGTTTCCTCACTAAAGGGGTCGGTTTCGAACATTCTCTGACTTTACATAGTAAAGGCTTCCTTCGTCGTTAAGCCCTGGGACGTATCATTGTCTACAGCTTCTATTTCGATAAAATCATAATTTTCTGGGGTAGCTTAGAAAGCTAACAGTACGCGGTCTATCACGGTAGCTTACCTGCCCCATTTGGCTTTTTAAAATTGAACCTATTTTTAACTATTGCGTGTACGTTCAAACCAACTGGACGGTGCTGTGTTTTTAGGATAGGATCGTAGACCGTCCTTGTGCAGCAGCCGTCAATTACGCCACTTGCGAAGGTCAAGTTGGGGTTGTACGCCTTCCTCCATATTCTGCTGTAGAACGATTTTCGCAGTTTCGGATCGTGGATCAGAGTTAGGCCGTTAAGTTCCCTCCATTCTTCAATGGTCTGTCCGCAATTGTCCGTTTATGCATATTCCCATACTGTGTGATGGCAGTTGAAGTCACCTACGACTAAGTTCGGACTGGCGGATTTTTTGGGAGGTTGAAATACAAATTTCGTTCCTGGAGACTTATATACAGAAGTTACTGTGCAATTATGGAGTTCGATGGAGAGGATTCCTGCACCATCCTGGTTTGTCACTGTCGGTTGTTTTGCCAGTCAGACCGCTTTTTGTGAAAATAACGCTGCCGTGTCTTCTGTAGAGAATCTCAATCGTACGGTTCATCCCATCGATGTTTGGTCGTCTCTGCTTTCAGTCGCGGTGCGTTTCCTGGACACTCAAGATGTCACATCTAGAAGTTTTACACATCTGTTAAAGTAGAACTTCCTTTTCATCAGCAATTCCCTCGATATTGATTGAGATTATCATCAGAAATGGCTCTGAAAACAACTGTGTTTGATGCGGATCATTCATCTCAAGCTCTTTCTTTCTTGTTCGCGCTTGGTGTTGGAAGGATTGGCCGTTATTTTTATAACGATTCTAGGGACGCCGACAGCTTTATCGCTTATGATGAATGGCAAAAAAAGCTGTACTCGGGAAGCTCCTTCTGTCTTCCAAATTATGTCTTACTCTAGAAAAAAATGTTCTAAGTGCCATGCTTTTTTATGGTTAAACAATAATAAAAATTGTTTTTATAGTTTCCATGTACAAAATTAAATTGTTCATAGTATAAGTTCAATAATAAACATATTTCCTATTATAATTAATTTTTTACGGCTACTATATAACAAAGTGTTATAGATGGATAATTCAGCTACCACCAACGCCAGATGATTCGAAATGGGATAATTTTTGTTGAGAACAGATTCTAGGATGCAACATTTTTGAAAAAGCTATCAACAATTATTTGATTAAACTGAATGTTAAAAGTGAAAAACTCTCATTCGTAAAGCACCGATTGTCTTTTAATTTCACTTATTGCCCTCATGTTTACTGATTGTAAGCATATATCCTGTTTTTATGTACCTCCTTAATCTTTCTTTTATTTAAGTTAATTTTAAAGTTATCTATTTCTGTAACAATACAATATCTATGTCTGTAATTTCAAAAGGACCTAAATATTGACTATCAAACTATTATTTTATTTCCTTTTGACCAAAAATTGGTCACCTATTTTGAAGTGTTGAGGTGTCAGTTTTGCTTATTTGTATCTTGTCTTCCCTTTTTGTGTTTTATTAAGAATGCCTTTGCTCTGTCGTGGGCTAATTGTAATTTATATCGGAGCTCATTATAGTAGGCATCTATGTTGTAACACTATTGAATTTCTTTTGTGAGATCTTCCGATAGATTTACTTTAAGACCATACAGCAATTCGAAAGGTATACCAAAATGGACCATGATATGATATTCGTTTAGTGTTCTGTGTAGTTTTCTACAACTTCCAATCGACTGAGAGTATACCGTTGAAAATTTCTGTTTGATTTCAGCATTTTCGTTAATTCAGTCATTATTTAATTTTCGTATTTCGTGCCCCGATCTGATCTAATATGTTTCATGAGTCCGTATGTTGGTATAAAATGTTCAGTGATTCCACGAGCTAGTCTCTCGCCTTCTTTATTGCACACTGGGATGCTTTTATATTAGTAAATAAAGATAAAAGTGAGTGTCCTATATTCAGTATAAAACATATTGTACCGTTTTTAAATAAAACGAGCGGTTCTTAATTTATATAAATATATTTATTTATAAGTTTACAGCACGAAAATATCTTATCAACTCCACACAACTCTTAACAGCGTTCATATATATACCAAAAGTATTATTCTAGAATCATCGGGAGTAGTCCACTTCTAATTCGTTTGTTTGACGGGTCGATCTCTCCCGCGCTAGATACATCTCTGGAAATTTCTTGTCTTCTCGAGAGATGAGAGTTGGACAACAATGTTTGCAGATATTTGAAATAAACAATGGATTAAAACTGGGAGGTGCACTCTAATCACAACTCCTCAACATAGCTCTGGAATACATACTCAGAACTGCAGGAATCGAAAAACCGACTTCAGTATTTCATTGAAAAGGATTAAACATACTGTTGGCATTTACAGACAATATCGATCAAATAGGAAACACCAGATTAACGATGAAGGAAACTTATCAGATTCTAGATGGAAACAGAGAGAATGCGGTACATAATAAATGAAAAAAAAACCAAATGTACGCATAAGAGCCGCAATAACAGAAACAAATATATTCGGACAGAATATCACCATTAACAATTTTAACTTTGAACGTATCGCAAGATATAAATAATATGATACAAGCTGGGAACAGATGTCTTTATGCCCTTCAAAAGCTGTTTTCATCAGGAGTGCACTAATATTATTATTAAAAACAATTAATACATAGAACATACTTACAAACAAATAAAAACTCACAGAGCGGAATTATTAAAATACAAACCAGTACATGACAGGACTTTAACAATTATACTAAAATAATATTACCAATTTTAAAATAAATTAACTATTTTTGATTAGATATTAAAGCTTAAATAAAATTATATAGAGGTATATTTTATTTTTGACGTTACTATAAAGTGTTTAAAATGTTACAATATATACTACTAAGATTACTATATTATAGTATCTGTTTTATTATTAATGGCATTCTTAGTTCGATTGATATAACACAACTCGACAAACAATCTATTTTTGTAACTGCTTAATGAATGCAATATTTTCACGTCATCATAATCAATCTGGTGGCCTGTTTTCATAAAATGTTCGACAACAACGCATGTTTTATTTCTCCTGTTGCAGTCACTTTTGTGTTGTGTGATCCGCCGTTTCAGCCATTGTCCGGTTTGTCCAATATAACATCTCTGGCAACCTAAACACTGTAATTGATATATGACATTGCTATTATACATCACTGTGATTAGAAGCATAGTTTATAACTCTTCCGGATGTTGTACGCTTTTGATACCACTCTAGTACAATATGATTATTAGATTTGCGGAAGACTTTGGTATCTATAAATGGTACACTTTTGTCCGTCTCCATTCTAACAGTAAATTGTATGTTTTTGTTGAATGAATTAAAAACTTTTAACCTTGTCTGTATATGATCTTATGGGACAGCACAATTTATATCATCAACATATTTGTATAGGAAAGGTAGCTAGAAGGGCAAAGTAGGGACAACTTCTGTTATTAAACGATTAAACAATCAGAGCTAAAATCGGACTGGTATGACTACCCATGGGCGTTCCAAAAAGCTATAGGCGTGGGGATGGTACAAGAAATAGTTGAGTTTCCAAGTGTTATCATAATTAAATCTATGAACTTAGTTTACGTACACATTACGCAGCATAAATAAAAAATATACCGAAATTTTTTTCAAACATACTTTATTTAATTAAATAAAAAAATGAATTTATTAAAAATCGATAAACACTTGATATATCATTCATCTAAAAAATCATCTAACCATTTTTCCAATTCTTGATTATCTTTTTGTTTTTCATTCGTGTTTTTAATATTATCCATAATGCTGTCTTCTAATGACAATTTTTCTACAATCTCTTCAGGTTCTTGACCTGAATCTCCACATAAAATTTCATGAGATCTAGGTTTAGTACGTCCTAAATACTTTTTAAGATTCTCATCTGCTTCAGAATTCATGAAACGTATTTGACTCTCCTAAAACAGAAGAAAAAATATTGTTCAAAAATTGTACATCCTACATTAAATCGATTATTTTACCCTCTTATTAGAGATTAAAATTTACACTACCATACATCAGGATTAGAAAACAATTGTTGGAAAACTTATTAAATTTCTACTGTATGTATAAGCATTACTGATGCACCACTAGTGTTTTCCCCACCATTTATGTTAGTTAGCTTTACTCTTTTATCTTTTAAAGCTCAAACTGAAATTCTTTGGACCATCTGTAAAGTTGTGATAGCCAAAAATATGAATTATAATATGATTCTAATAAGGTCAGAAGCCCCCTCTTCCAATAGCTTTAACCAACGTATTTTCTGCATTCAAAATATCCGGTCATGCGACTGCTTCTTCCAAGTGCCCATCGGCAACATTTGCAGCCATTTCATTTTCCCATCTTTTTCGTGACCTCTAAGTTTCTAAGATGGGTGTTTCTTTAACTTGGTAAAGTTCATGGATGTATCTGGATCTCTATATCACATTTTCCTTAATCGGTATTGGAATCTATTCCAAGATATTCCTTGGAATTTTTTCAAAAACTTTTAACTTTATTTTTGTATTTTCTGTTGTCACCCAGGTCTCACATCCATAACATACTATAAGGATGGTGTTATAAATTTTAATCTTCAACATCAGGTGTACGGTTTTGAAATGGAATACGTGAGTCAGCGATAAATAGGCAACAATGTTGGTCGCAATAGCAGCAAAGTGTATTTTTAAATCTCTGCTGCTTTTCTAATTCGACTCCTGGATCTATGAAGCTTTAACTGCTTCAATACTCTAATTTTGTGATCGGATGCAGTCGTGAGAAAAATCTGACTTAAGGTTTCCCATGTGCAAACAAGTATAGACAATTGAAAACATTAATGGGTTCAGGTATTTGCACAGGTGGCTAGATGCAGGTGTTCGCACAGATTCCCTGAGATAACAGATCTAGATAGAGAAAAAAAATGACTAACTGTATCAAATTTTGCTGAATTGCAGGTAACCGGCTGGAGGTGTTCGTACAGGTGGGCTGGAGGTGTTCGTACAGGTGGCCTGAAATAACAGGTCAAGGGAGAAGAAGCCTACAGACCTTAACCAATTTCGCTGAATTGCAGGTGGCAGAACGCATGTTTACACAGGTGTCCGAATGCAGGTGTTCGCACAGGTGGCTTGAAATAACAGGTCTAGAGAGAAAAACCTAATAACGGTATCAAATTTCGCTAAATTGCAGGTGTTTGCGTAGGTGGCCGAATGCAGGTGTTCGCACCGGTGCAGGTGGTCTGAAATAACAGGTCTAGACAGAAAAAAATGACTAATTGTGTCAAATTAGCTGAATTACAGGTGACGGATGCAGGTATTCGAACAGGTTGTATGAAATAACAGGTCTAGAGAGGAAAAAGCTTACTAATGTTATCAAATTTCGCTGAATTGCAGATGACAGGATTCAGGTGTTTGTACAGGTAGCGGAATGCAGGTGTTCGCACTGGTGGCCTAAAATAACAGGTCTAGACACTTACGGTCAAGAGCTTACTAATGGTATCAAACTTCACAAAATATATGTGCACCACCAGACCTCTCTCATTTCCTATCCCTGTATTTATTTGGACTCAGAGTAACCATAAAAGTATACATATTTTTTAGTAGAAATAAAATAATCTCTATCAGAAAATTAAGAATTTGAAAATCTAAGTTAAGAAACCAGAACTGCTAATTCAACTATAATAAAAGGACAGCGTCAGCATGCCACACCTCTGCGTCACCGAGATTATAAATTTACCTTTGCATTGTATAGCGTCACTCTTATTTTGCATTTTACTGTAGTAAGTAGTCCCTTGTAAATAAAGTTATTTTTTAAAAATATCGTTCTTGGACTTAGAAACATCATTGGCGCAGTCAGTACAGATTTTCGGGAATTACGTCGCTAACCGTTACAAAAATCGAACCGTTTCGCGTAGTTTTTCGTTTTAACGATTTACTGGAGAACCGAACCTTTTGTGAAAGTGTCCAAGATCAGCTTTAGACAAGGTATTACCAAGATCTGGGGAAAGAACAAAATCATCGAACCCTATAGGCAGCAGATTTAAGCAGTAGTTTCAACAAGACCTGGGAGAAGAACAAAATCGTCGAATCCTATAGGCAGAAATGCTGAAAATCTACATTTTAATGTAAGTGTTTCCTATTTTTTCCATTTTTATTTTCCATTTTATTATTTTCATATTTGAAAATACTTATAGTCAGAGAGCTAACGAAAGTAAACAATTTTTAAAGGTTTTATGTTATGAGATATTTTTAATAAGAGAAAGATTATTATTACTATATTATATTATCATATTTTTGAAAATATTTGATTATATTTAAGTTGAAAGTTTTATATTGAAACATATTTTATATTTTATTACAATTTGATATATTATCTGAATAAAAAGAATAAATATTTAATGAGTGAAACTGATAGTAAATTAGATTTAAATAGCCTTGTAGCAGAATTAAATTCAATTTTAGAACCAAATAGCGATAAAAATAACGAAATGGCTCAAACAAACTACCAGTTGTTAAAACTTTACTTAGATTCTATCCCAGCATATGATGGTAATCCACATACCTTAACCATATTTATAGACAATTGTGAAAATTTAATAACTAATTTTGCTAGCCAAACAGACGGCACCTTAAATACATTTTTACTTCGAGCTATATTAGGTAAATTAAATGGAAGAGCTCAAATGTTAATAGGTTCTAGGACAGAATTAAATACATGGCAACTCGTAAAAGATGCCCTTAATCTTAGTTTTGGAGACCAGAGAGATCTCGATTGCCTTATCCAAGACCTAATAACGTTGAGGCCTTTCAAGAATGAAACTCCTTATAATTTTGGCATGCGATGCCAAGAAACACGTAGTTTAGTAACACAAAAATTAAATACGCTTAATATTATTGCACAAGAGAAATTAATTAGAATAAATAGTTACGATGACTTATGTTTAAAAACTTACATTAGAGGCTTACCCTTATCGTTACAAACAAATATACGATTGAGAAACCCAGAGAGTTTAGAGAAAGCTATGAGCTTCGTTATCGAAGAAGAGAATTTTCTATATTCGTTACAACGTGGAAATAATTTAAACTCGCAAAATTCTTTTAGACCATCATCGAGACATAATCCTACGAGAAACAGTAATCTTAATCGAACTTTTATTCCTAGAAATAATTTTCAACAAAATCGCCCTAATATGAGATTTCCACCTTACCAATATCAAACCATCAGACCACAATACCAAAATAATAATTTTTATCCTACCAATACTTTTCAACCACACCAAAATCACTTCCGAAATTTCAATAATTATAATTCTAACGCCAACCCAAGAAATTCTGACAATAATAATTCTAATTTCCGACCATGGAACTTTCATACTAATAACCCTAATTTTCAACAAAGAAATGTTAATAATAAACCCCAAAATCAAAATCAATACCAGCCAGAACCGATGGATACAAATTCACGAAATACTTCTTTAAGATCTAGACCACATTTTACCTCCACCCAATTATTTAATCAACAAATTAATAACGATCAAATACAATTCAAAAACCCCTTTGAAAATAATATTCCCACTGATTACGTACACCCAACTCAAAGTTCATTACCGCCTTACGATAACAATTATGAAACTCAATCCAGTCCTTATCGCAATCCAAATGAGACAAACGAAAGATCATATCACAATCCCACTCAAAATGTTGAAAACACAAAGTTTGCATTCGCCAAGAAAATTACAATCCGACATAATATATTTAAATACAACTATAGCAGATTTAAGACATATTATTATTCCTGAACTCAATGCCAGATTTTTATTAGATACAGGGTCTTCCAAAAGTTTGATATCTCCACAGTTAGCGCATAAATTTTATAAAATTTTTATTTCTTACGAAAATTTTAATATACAAACGGCTCACGGAATTTTTATGCACAATGAAATAATTAATATTCCAGCTTTTAACATTTTTAAAGTAAATCAATATAATAAGTTTTATGTTTTTAAATTTAGCGAAAATTTTGATGGATTAATTGGTATAGATTTATTACAAAAATTAAAAGCTTCAATTAATGTCAACATGCGACAAATGAAAACGCCTTATGTAACGATACCCATAATTTTTGAACCCAGTAAAAAGAATATATTATATCCCAAATCAACTTTTAATCATACAATAATTATTCCCCCTAGAACTAAGCAAATAGTCAAAATACCGGTAAAATTAAATGTAGGATTAGGTATATTAGAATATAAAAATTTCGGTAAAGGAATCGAAATGCCTAAAGCAGTAGTTAACGTAAAAAATAATTTTGCTATAACCACTATTACGAATATAAGCGAATATAAGACAACGTTAAGTATTACTGAACCCTTTGATATAGAACCATTAGATATAGTAAATATTAATTTTATAAGAAAGATGGAAACTGATGAAGAAACATCTATTAATGATGATAACATGTTAAAGAGGAATTTAAAAAATATAAGGATAAATCATTGTAACAAAGAAGAAAGAGAATTACTAAAAAAGCTTTGTTTCCAATATAGAGACATATTTTATTGCGAAGGAATACCCTATTTTACTAATAGTATTAAACCTAAAATTAAACTCACTGATAATTCTGCAATATATACAAAATCATATCGTTTCCCGGAAGTTCACCGAGAAGAAGTTAAATCCCAAATAAATAAGATGTTAGCAGAAGGTATAATAGAAGATAGCAATTCCCCATTTTCGAGTCCCATTTGGGTGGTCCCGAAAAAACAAGATGCTACAGGAAAAAGAAAATGGCGTCTAGTAATAGATTATAGAAAGTTAAACGAGAGAACCGTAGATGATAAATACCCGTTACCAAACATAACAGAAATTTTAGATAAATTAAGGAAAGCAAATTACTTTTCGACACTAGATCTTGCAAGTGGCTTCCACCAAATAGAAGTAGACCCACAAGATGTTGAAAAAACAGCCTTTAGTACACCACAAGGTCACTTTCAATTTAAAAGAATGCCTTTTGGTTTGAAAAATGCACCCTCGACTTTTCAGAGAGTTATTGATAATGTTTTAAGAGGATTAACAGACGAAACATGTATAGTATATTTAGATGATATTTTAATTTATAGTACATCTTTACAAGAGCACCTTGAAAAGTTAAAAATAGTTTTCGAAAGACTCAGAAAGAGTAACTTAAAGGTACAATTAGACAAGTCAGAATTTTTACAAAAAACAGTTATGTATTTAGGACATGTAATTATCCCTCAAGGCGTTAAACCAAACCCTGATAAAATCTCCGCCATAAAAAGATTTCCCATTCCAAAAACTCAAACTGAAATAAAAAGCTTTTTAGGATTACTAGGTTACTATAGACGATTTATAAAAGATTTTTCAAAAATTACTAAACCGATGACCAAATGTTTGAAAAAAGGTTCTAAAGTAAACCACGATAAAGATTTTATTGATTGTTTTGAAACTTGTAAACAAATCTTAACAAACGACCCCATTCTACAATATCCGAATTTTTCCCAACCATTTATTTTAACGACAGATGCTAGCAATTATGCAATTGGAGCTGTATTATCACAAGGAAATGTTCCAAATGATCGACCCATTGCATACGCCTCGAGAACTCTAAATAAATCAGAGACAAATTATTCAACTATAGAAAAGGAGCTATTAGCAATTGTATGGGCCTGTAAACATTTTAGACCATACCTTTACGGAAGAAAATTTTATATTTACACGGATCACAAACCATTATCTTGGCTTTTCAGTCTAAAGGAGCCAAACTCAAAATTAATACGATGGCGTCTAAAACTAGAAGAATACGATTACAAAATTATGTATAAAAAAGGAAAACACAATACAAACGCAGACTGTTTATCTCGCATTACAATTAACGCATTAGAAGATGAATCAATAGTAAATAATCCTGGAGACGTAGACGAAGATATTTTAAAATATCTCCAAAATTTTGCAGAGAATCCATTAGACCCACAACCTTCAACAAGTAACAATAACGACTCAAGAAAAATTAACATTATTTCTGATATAAGAATACCTCCAGACAAAATAGATACACCAGATGAAACCTCAGATGAATCTACACAACATTCAACCGCAAATGAAACAACGAATCAAGGAATACCCATTTTAGACGAAATAATAAATAACAAAGTTCACCAAATTTTAGTGTACCCAAAAACCGATATAAACTCATGAAACTTATCAAAACCATAAAATAATTAAAGTCAAAATTCCTGAAACTGATAATGAAAAATATATTTTTGAATTTCTTATGGCATACACAGATCTTAACAATACATTTTATTTATATTTCAGTAAAGACAACCTGTATAATGATTTTAATAAGTATTACCTAAAACATTTTTCTGAAAATGGTCCGAAACTAATTAAATGCACTAGATTAATTAATACAGTAGCAAACGAAGAAGAACAAATCATTTTATTAAAAAATTAGCACGAAGGAAAAACTAACCATAGAGGAATTAATGAAACTTTCGAAAAATTAAGTCAAAATTATTATTGGAAAAATATGAAGACATCTATTACTAATTACATTAACGAATGTTCTGTTTGCCAGAAAAATAAATACGGTAGACACACCCCCTATGTCCCGCTAATGCTTACGGAAACCGCCAGCAAACCTTTTCAAGTTGTTCATATAGATATTTTTACATATGACGGTAACAAATATTTGACTATGACGGACGCATTTACTAAATTTGCCCAAGCTTATTCTATTCCAGGTAAAAACGCGATTCACATTGCGAAATCCTTAATAAAATACTTCACTTCTTTCGGCATTCCCCAATTAATAATAGCAGACAAAGGTAGAGAATTTAATAACGAAGTAATAAAAGATTTATTAGCAATACACAAAATCAAAGTTCACTTTACTACTCCTGGCCATCATGAATCAAATTCAATAGCTGAACGAATACACTCTACTTTAATCGAACATTTAAGACTTCTAAAACAGACATATCCTAACGAAGATGACTTAATGGACTATGCTCTTATAGCCTACAATAATTCTATTCATAGTTCCACAAAATTTACCCCATTTGAATTGACTTTCGGACATACAGACTCTAGAAACCCCAACGAACTATTTCTTTCTCAAAATTTCTATTCCGAATATATAAATAATCATAAAGACAAATTAAAACACGTTTACCAAAAAGGACATGAAACTCTAACAGAAAATAAAATTAAAGTAATTAATAAAAGAAACGATCAGGGAGAAACAAATTCAGAATTCAAAATTGGACAAGTAGTTTATAAAGTTAATACCCAAAAACGTAATAAAAAACATCAACCATACTTAGGTCCCTACAAAATAACTAAAATTCTTGACAGAAATCGAGTAGAACTTGTACGACAAAGACTTAAATATAAAAAAGACATTAACCAGACAGAAATTATACATATCAAAGAACTAAAGAAACCTCCCGTTGCAGGTTCATCCTCTGGACAACAAACGTCGACGCAAGACGAGACACATCCAAATTCCATAACTTAAACGACAATCCCGGACTTTTACCCCTTCATTTAGGCACAGCCCGAATTCAGACAGATGTTTGGACTTTTATACATATCTATGACATTACAAATATTACTACAAATTTCCTAACTCTACAAAATCAATATAATTCCATGATAAATACCCTTTCAAATACTTCTCAAATTCTAAGCTTTAATAAAGAATTTCAAGACTCCTATCATTTAATTCAAATTTTGGAAAACAAAATTTATCTTGAGTTAAACCAATTAAATCCCTTTTGGAATACCAGATCTAAAAGATCTCTATTTGATGGTGTAGGTTCCGCAATCAAATTTATAACCGGAAACCTAGACCAAAACGATGCAAAACGTTACGACGACGCTATATCAACTCTAACAAATAATCAAAATAATATTAAAACTATAGTTAAAAATCAAATCACCTTATTAAGTTCTTCAATAAAGAATTTTGAAAATAATACAAAAATCTTAGCCCATAACCAGTTAATTTTAAGCTCACGAATAACAAGTTCAAAACTTAATTAAAGATATAAAGATAGAAAAAGTTGAGACATTTCATTATTTTGCACTAGAAAGACTTGTATCGCAATTTTACACTAGTTTCCAAATTATTTATGACCTATTACAAAAAATCGAAGTTGCTATCAGCTTTTCAAAACTAAATACCTTTCATAATTCAATAGCCGACCCAAATGAACTATTTCTCGAAATTTTAAACGTTAGTAAACTTCTTAAAAATAACAAACTCCCTTTTGAATTATCTTTGCAAAATATTTTGTTGTTCGAAAAAATAATTAAGATAAAAAGTTATAGGAAAGCAAATAAAATAATTTTTGTACTTGAATTGCCTATTGTTGAGATCAATGACTATGATTATTATCATCTTTATTGCTTTCCGACCAGATACCAAACTCATTTTAGAACAATTATTCCAAAATCCAAGTTCCTACTTTCCAATCGATACCAATATGCACTTGCCAACGTTCAATGTCAAAAATTGGTAGAAGAAGAATATTTATGCCACGATGTCCAGTCAATTGAAGTAACACCAACAGCCCCTTGCGAAGTTCAACTCATACAGTACTCAAAGTTTGTAAATCAATGTCAATCAGTGCCAACAGAAATTAATAATATAAAAATTCAAAAACTAGAAAACAATAAGTGGATCGTAATAACGCTAAACAAAGTGATCAGTATTCAAAAATGCGATAAGAATTCGGACAATATTCCATTAAACGGTAGTTACTTAATCGAACTTAATAGTGCGTGCGAAATATATATAGACAATTACGTTTTAAAAACATTTGAACTAAAAACTCCAAATTTTGTTAAAACGGAACTGCCAAATTTAGAAATATGTATTACTAAAAATGCCGGTCAGTGATCTAAACTTTAAACCAATAAAAATAGACTCGATAAAATTAGATGAATTAAATAATGAGCAAAGTGCTTTAGCAGATCAAGAAAACAAAATAGACAATCTAGACACAGTTCCTGTTCATTTTCAACATGTCAGTTTTTATACCATAATTTTATATGTCTTAGCAATCATTTTCCTTGTCTACACCATTTGGCGAATATACACAAAAAGGACAAATCCAGAATCACCAAAAGAATCCACAGTACGAGAAAAAAAGGTACCAGATAATTTTCCATTTCTTCGAACTATGCCACCCCATAGTTCTCATCTAGCCCCGGAGGAGTTAAGAAACCAGAACTGCTAATTCAACTATAATAAAAGGACAGCGTCAGCATGCCACACCTCGGCGTCACCGAGATTATAAATTTACCTTTGCATTGTATAGCGTCACTCTTATTTTGCATTTTACTGTAGTAAGTAGTCCCTTGTAAATAAAGTTATTTTTTAAAAATATCGTTCTTGGACTTAGAAACATCATTTCCATATTAATCAAGGGTTAAAATCAGGCATAAAGGAGACTACTCTGATCAGTATAACATCCGCCTATCTATAGAACGTGAAAAAATGACTAACTGTATCAAATTTCGATGAATTGCGTTCCTACTTCTTCTAAAATATCTGGATATAAAAATATTGTGAAAAAATAGGAAAAGAGAAGTAAAAAAAAGAAAGAGGGGCAACGAATGCATGTGGTGGAAATGAGAATGCTTGGATGGATGAGTGGACAAAGAAAAGATAAAATTAAGAATGAGTATATTAGGCGGGCAATTATAGAAGAATTATGAGGGTTTCCTGGGTAGATAAAGTTACGAACAATGAAGTACTAAGAAGAATAGGTAAAGAGAAGGAAGTTGAACTTACAATTAAAGAAAGAAAGCTACAGTATCTCGGACATGTGTTGCGGGGCGAGAAGTATGGCATCCTACGACTCATAATGCAAGGAAAAGAGCTACTGCCTCAAAAATTAAAGTAGCTATGATGATTGCCAACCTCCGTAGCGGAGATGGCACCTGAAAAAGAAGAAGAAGATATTAGAAGGCTTACCATACGTCCCGGTTTAACAGGGATTGTCCCGGTTTTAGATATAAGTCCCGGCATCTCGCCGGTTTGGTATTTTGTCACGGTTGTACAAACCGGAATCCACAAATTCAGAAGTGGTAACTGATCGTTAGTGAAAACCCGTTGTAAAAGAAGAGGTACTCGCGCATCCCTGCACGAATCCTACCCCACACCTTCTTTCTCTATTACTTTCGCTTCGCGCTCGCTCGCTCTCAGCATAGTACATAGCTCAGTTTACTCTAATCACTTGCAGTGTAATTACGTTTCGTTTTTTAGTGAACGGTGGGGCGACAACGCTTAGGGCCATACCTAACCGGGGCGACGTAGCCAGCGACGTCGGCACGGCTACTCCTGGCCACCGTGGGTCGTCAAAACACGTCGCCAAGAACGCCGCCAGCGATCACCACAGTCACTCTCGTTATATAGACAGAAATGGACGTGGAAGAAATCGCACTGTTTTTTTATATACGTCGTAAAAATATTAAGCAGAAGAAGAAGGAAAAAATATGGGTATATCCTTTTATATCAAATCCAAGCGAAAGTGGTATTTTTGTCAAATTATATGAAGATTTAATGAAATATAAAAATTTTTCAATTAAGCGAGAATGTCAGTGGCATCGTTTAATGAATTATTGAACTTATGTCGGCATGCTCAGACTAAACAAGATACTGTGTTAAGAAAATCCGTGAGTCCAGAAGAAAAACTCTTTGTAACATTGAGGTAAGTAAACATTTATTTCTAGTATTGTTACATTTAAACTATCACACATTAAATAAAATTAAGTAGAAAATTTAAATTAGTTACAAGTCATATATATCAAGAATTGATGATTCTTCGGAAAAATTGGATACGGATGCGGGTGACTGATAGAAAGAATGTGGCATTTCAGATCCTCCAGGACGAGAAGAATATCCAAAGTGATGGGTAGAATTATGCACTTGCTGTGATTGCGACCACGAACTTTGCTGATATGGGTGTCCATAAGTCCCCTGGTGCCCATAACTGCCCGGAGACTCAATATTACGGGTGGCATTGTCAAGCAAGGTCATCATTTGAATCCTCGTAACCATTTTTTTTTCTTGAGGTACTTTTTTTAGGGTACTTAAGCAAAAATAGTCTATCTTCGTCCTCACTATTGGCCTCATGTTTTTCTCTCATTTCAATACTTCTGTTAAGCGTTTCAAGGAATTTATCCTTCTCAGGTTCTGTAGTGGTATCTTTTTTTTTCCTTTTGGGACATTGTACCACCTCGCTGTCTGTTTCAACATTCTCCACAGATCCATCACCAGCAACCTGCTCTGGTTTCTTAATAGCTACCACAAGTTTTAAAAATTGCAGCTGCTGGAAGAATACATACTGACTTTTTCGTGATCCACCACCGAATCCAGACTTTTTTTGTCGACTAACTTCCCTTGTATAACACCCTCGTATACTTTGCCACTTTTTCTGTAAAGCAACACCTGAAACAAAAGAAAATTTATATATAATAAATATATATGATAATATATTTATAATATACATAATGGATAACAATAAATTGACGAGATAATTTAATTATTTTTTTTGTTCTAGGAATCTTGCATCAGGATGTACGTTCAAAGAACTCTATTACAACTACAGACTTGGTTATACAACGATTTGTACTATAATTAGAGAAGTGTGCGACATAATATGGCAACATTAAGAAAAATTTATAATTATGCCAAACACAGAAAACGATTGGGAAACAATTGCAAATGGATTTGAAAAAAAAACTCGAATTTTCTACATTGCATCGGTGCTATCGACGGAAAACATATCAGACTAATTCAACCGATAAATTCCGGACCGCTGTACTATAACTATAATTTTATTAATTACTTTTCCATTGTTTTACTTGCAATATGTGATGCTAATTACAATTTCACCGATGTAGACATCGGAGCGGATATGGAAAAAGCAGTGATTCGGGAATTTTCAAAGAAACTTCTTTATACCAGAACCTTGTTAGCAATTCTCTAAATATTCCTGAAGCCACACCACTAGGAAATGGTGACTACATTCCATATACGGTAGCAGGAGATGAAGCCTTTGGTTTATACGAAAATCTTATGAGACCATATGGAGGATACAATCTTAGTTACAAGCAAACAATTTTCATTGAATGTACATTTGGTATATTATCCAATAAGTGGAGAATATTTCACAGACCATTGAATGTACATATAGAATTAGCAAAAAAATAGTAAAGACATGTTGCATTTTGCACAATTTTGTACGGTCAAGAGATGGTTATTCATACGACGATACTTTGACGATACCGGGGTTCCAAACTGTTACAGATCAAGAACGAAATAGAGGAGGTAGAACAGCACTTACATTTCGAGACAAACTGACAGACTATTTTGTTAATCACCCACTGCCATGGCAAGAAACAAATGTATAATAGGTATATAGGGCTCAGAAATGGATAACTACCTATTACCTTTTTTGAATCTTTCTAATATCTGTTCAGGAAAACATTAAATAACTTAATGTCCTCTAATTATATTATATTTCTTATTATTACAGATTTATTATGTATTATTTTATTATACCTAATATAATAATGCATGATAAATCTGTTATAATACGAAATATATAATTAGAGCACAGATTATTAGGTTAGAAATTTTTTTTCTTAGGTTATTACATTATAATAATTAACATATATTTTATGTTATAAAATGGTAATAAATTATTGTACTTACATAGTTGTTTTTTCTCTTGGTTGCTCATTTCTTCTTTATCTTGAAAAATATTAGCTAATTCCTCCCAATATTAAATTTTTAAGTTGCGATCTGTGTAATCATTTGACGCACTGTTCCACAAACATGGGCGATTTTCGATTTCTACAATAAATCTTTTTCTATCAAAACTCATTTTGCTTCCTATTTTTTCAAGTAGTTGGCGACTGAATGAGTGATGGTACGTACACTCTCGTTTATATTGCTGGTATCGTCGTCAAGTGGCCAGGGTAGCCAGTCGCCACAAGAGGAACTGTAGACACCGGCGACGCCTCCAATTCGGGCCCGTCGCGAAGTGGTCGCCAAGTGAGGTAGAGGAAATGGATTTTGACAAGAGCTATGAGTCATGCCGATGCAGTACACAAGTTTACCTAATATTTACAAGGTCATAGTTCTTGTCAAAATCCTTTACCTTTACCTGCCATTCATTTTAAAAGAATTAATTGGAAACGTCGCTGGCTATGCTGCCATGGGGTCCCGGTGAGGTATGGCTCTTAATCTTGTTTTTCTAGTGAATACTTCTTATCGATCGGTATGATGTTTTGCACGGCCCGAAATCCTATTTAGCGTGACTCAAAAAATGAGAGGGTATTATAACCTTGCAGTATACCGTAATATGCATAATAATACACTTATTATACTTTTATATAATATATTTTGTATAACAATTCGGACAAAACAACTGGATAGATTTGGCTAATTTTAATATATTTGTATGAAATAAAATAAATTAAATATAATTATACTAAAATTAAATAAAATCAAATAAAATTAATTAAAACGATAAAAAAATAAAAAATTAACTAAAACTAAAATATAAATAAATAAAATTAAATAAAATTAATTAAAATAAAACAAAAGTTTATTTTAGAAATTTTTACAAAGGGAAAGTTTTTAATGAAAATTAATTATTATATCCTGCCATTATTCATGATTGTTTGTAGAATATAATGATAATCAAAATGAAATAATTATGCATAAATACAAGATAATAATGAAAATTTACATAATGAATAAATGATATAGTATTATACTTTAAAAAATTTGAAAATTACTGAAATCATTAAACAACATTTTTAAAGAAAAAATTAAGATTTTTTACATTTTAAGGAAATTAAATGTGCAGCCTATCCATAAAAAATATTAACAATTCAGTAATAAGCAGACATATTATTTCATTAACATACATATTAATAACACGCTATAAGAAGTATTCATCTCTGTCGGCACTCACGAAGTGTCACGCTCTTTTTTTATTTTATTTCTGTATTTGACTTAAAATGTCGAAAATAAATTGTAAATTCACAAGCGAACTGCAACAATATTATCCTTTTATAAAAAGCTTTGTAGAGACGATAGTAAAGTGAAATGCCAGAATTTTTTTTCGAGTTTTCAATTCAGCACAGTGGGCGAACAGATATTAAAGATCAAACTTGAAGTGTGCAAAACATAAGGCTAGTGTAACGTCGACTTCAATACTTCATCTATTAAATCAGTTTTTAAAAATGATGATCCCATTAAAAATGATTTTACTTTTACAGCTGAAAAGGCCACATTCACTAATCACACAGCAATGCATGATATAAGTTCTGATTGTACGTCGAAATTGATATCAATATTCTTTGAATAAAAATTTGGAATTGCGAGTGTTAGAGTACACTCAATTTTGGGAGCAAACCTTTAAAATGTTGTGATGGCAACAATGACAGCAAGTTCCTTTCTTCAGTAACAACTGTCATGTGTCATAGGATAATAATGTAAGTCAAGTGTAATAAAAAAGGTATGGCACCTTTTTATGTCTGTAACATTACGGCTAATATAAAATAAAATTAATCCTTAAGACATTTTCCAAACATTATTTAAAGAACCTAACAGCGAGAACCAAATGTGAAGCGATAATTTTAAATGTGTTGATACTTTGTCATTTGTCTGTGTCATTACACACCGATTTACAGAAGGCTTTTTTTGTAAGTGTTACCAACGACACTTCAAATAAAAAAATTGTACAACAGGCACCTATTATTGTTAGATACTTTTTACCATTGGAAGTTGTACACTTGAAACTACTTATTATCACAGAATATACTTAATAACAAAGAAAAGGACATATGACAACAGTAGAGGATTTTTACAGCAGGTTCAAACAAGTACTCGTTGTAAACATTGTAGGAATTGGATGTGGCGCACATATTGTACACACGTGTCTGGTGCACTTCAAAATGCTGTAGATAGTTTGTCAATTGAAATTCCGGCACTAGTTGTCAAAATATATAAAAATTTGACATCTATACAGTTCGTGTAACGCAATTGAAGGAATTCTGTGAATGTGTAGATATGGAATATAAAAACCTACTCCAACAAGGAAGTATCAAATTTCTTTCTCTGTTGCCAGTAATTGAAAAAAATCGAAATATATTCGAAGCGAGAGTTTTAAATGATACTTTCTTTTCCAAGAAAACTGTCCTCGTGCAATTCGAAATTTATTTGGAAGGCTTATAAAAGTTCGACTTATGCCCTTTCTCCTTAAACATAATATTTCATCGCAAAATCAGTTCGGCTTTTTGTCTAATAAATGTACTAGTGGTATATCTATCACTAAATAGTAACCTCTCCTCCGCCACCGTTTTCTGCGACTATTCCAAAGCCTTTGACTGCGTAAATCACGACATTCTATTAAAAAAATTAACTTTCTATGGAATTCGGGGTGTGTCTTTGAATTGGTTCAAAACTTACTTGATAGGTAGGAAACAATTGGTTAGAATAAAAGACACCGACTCTAGTTGTAAAGGCATTGAGTGTGGAGTACCGCAAGGTTCAGTATTAGGTCCCATTCTTTTTTTACTTTTCATTAATGACATCACTGACTTGAAAATTAAAGGGAAAATTTTTCTCATTTGCTGATGATACCAGTATTACTTGGAGCAGCTCTAATATTTAAACGCTTCATTCAATTATAACCGCTAATTTGCTTATAATCAAGGCTTGGTCAGACTCCAACTTACTTAGCTTTAACGTGGATAAGACAGTAGCATTATCTTATAAAGGAGTCATTGAACCCTTGCTTTTGAATGAGGGCCAAATCAGTATTGTTAATTCCGTGAAATTTCTAGGTATTCTTATCGACAGCGATCTTAAATGGTCCTTGCATACTGACTCCTTAAGGAAGAAACTAGCCTCAGCTTGCTTTGCAATAAGATCTGTTTCGAAGGAACTAAATTTATCTTCTATCAAAATGGCATATTTCTCATTGTTCGAGTCCCATCTTCGATATGGGCTTCCATTTTGGGGTTCTAGTACAGCGGCCCAATTTGATACTATTTTTAAGTTGCAAAAAAGAGCAATTCGTTATCTATTTGGTCTCAAACAAACAACTCATTGCAAGACCTACTTCAAAAATCACGGAATTTTGACGCTTCCCTCTTTATTTATTTTGGAAACGGTTTGTTTGATTCGCAAGCATCTAAACATTTTTCCCAATAGACCTGATCACGGCTCTCCATTAGAAATTCGGATTGTAACGTTTATTTACCGATCCCGTCCACTCAGCTAGTAAAGAATTCTATTCTATATAGTGCAAAAAAACTTTATAATCACCTTCCAAGAAAAAATAAATGCGCAACATCTTTCATTAAGTTTCGTAAGATGACAAAAATCTATCTCTCTGAAAGACCATGTTATTTAGTTGACGAGTTTCTTAATGTATAACAAAGAAACAAAACTAGTATTGTTTATAATTACATTTGGGTGTCTCCAGCAGTGGCTAAAATTTGTCTCATTTGTTGTTGTCTGTACAAATTATGTAAGTGATACAATAATTTTACTAATTTAAAATTGTATTGTTCTGTTTTTTTATTATATTTGTTTTTGTTTTATACTTTTTATACTTTTTGACTGATTTTTTTTAGCTTTGTCCATAAAATTGTTCAATAATTTTCAGTGACAATAAAGCATATTTCTATTCTTTTCTATTCTATTTGAATGTGAGACGGATGAATAATATTTTTGGTTTGTGCATTAATGAGCGAAACAGTTACTAAAGAGGAAACTTGGTGGTAACCAGGATATTAATAAATTTGACGGTGCATTTCGTAAATTGAATTGTGAGAAGACAGTTTAGGAGGATCCAAAATTTTCTAAGAGATTGCACTGAATCATGTATTGAAATGGGACGAGATCGAATGATCTGCTGAAACTATAAACACAATAAAAGGTTCTGAGGATTGACAAAAAATTAATACTGATAACCTTTTTGACGAGTTGTCACTTGCTAAAACTTTTATATTATCAAAAAATGAAGAATGGAAGTAGAAGAGAATGCAAATTGAGTATGTTAACAAATAGGTTCAACTATGTAGATATTTTCACTAATGCTCAATGCTCCCAACCTGGTAAAAATGGTGCAATATATTTTGTATCTACCAGCCACATCTGCTCCTTTAAGAGTGTGTCTTTTCGATGATGAAACATATTTGGTCGGTCGCATATTGTACTGCCATACAAGTACTACTGTACTGTAACCTTTAATGTGACATGCCACGATTTTTATAAAAAGATAAAAAAATCACTCTCCTGGTTAAAAGTTTCATAATTATGGTAAGCCTAATGTTCGGGGAAGTCTAAGGATGGTTAGATTACCAATTGATACCAAAATGAGACAGTATAGTTTAATGACCCAAGATAGAAACTTAATTGGAAGAAATTTAATGAGAAAATACGACCTCGCATAGGGATAAAGGCAAAGAGAAGGATGATGATTATGTGAAGGAATAAGAAAATTGAAAATAAGAACATAAAATAGGGGACCAACATCAGAATGAAGGAAATAAAAAACACATTCAATAAAACAAGTAAATATTCTAAATATTAAGTTTTTTGGGATTAAGCCACAATTAGTGGTTGCGATTGTGACGATAATCACATTTTTAAATAACTAATGTTCGATGTTTCGATTTCCACTCTGGAAATCGTGCTCAAAAAAGGTTTTTTTATACAAATTCTGAAAAATAACCAAAGATTTTGTTATTGATTCAAAATTGACATGCTTGACCAAGTCAATCTTCAAAATGTCAATTTTTATATGACATGCTTGACCTAGTCAATCTTCAAAATGTCAATTTTGATTGATAATCACAACCAATAATATGATATTTAACTTAGACATGCCACAAGAACGTAATTTCAAAACCTTGCTAAAGTAAATATTCATTAATACTTGATTACAAAAAACGGATGAGTTCAATTTTTATATCGACCCCTTATCAAATGGGTTTTAGCTGAATCATACTCATAATTCTGTAGAGAATACAAAATTTAATGATAAAATTATAGAAATATTATACCGTATCAAAATTTTATCGCTAAACAAAAGTTAAAAAAACTTACAAGGTTAAGAAAAAAATATATGACCTCTCCTCTACAGATATTCAATATTTTGTTAGGTAAATGTTGAAGGTATAACACATTAAATAAAATTATTTATTTATGAAATATAATGATTAACAGTTTATGCTAAAGTAAATTTAATGCTATATTTAGATATCAAGTTATAAATAGAAAGAATAATCTAAATTTTATTTGATCTTTATTGGGTGTAAAGGTCTAGCTTCATAATGCAATTATTTTATTTCTAAAATAACATATTTCAGTGATAATTTTGTATTAGTCTAGTTTCAAAGCATCCTGGAAAAATATGTAAATATTATTAATTTGGCAAAACGTAAAACCGGTAAAGTCAAAAGATATAATCTGATATAATATGTGTGAGTAAAACAAGTATAAATCATTATTATCAAACACGTTAATAATATTCTAAAATACATAAGTATAATAGATATTTTGGAGTAATTTGAGTTCAGCTAATAGAATCAAGTCCGCAGTCAAAAAAACCGACAGGACACACAAAAGAGATTGTAATGATAATGTACCTTTACCACCATAAGTGTACTCTAGGTCTAGGAATATATTAGCAGTGTAGTTCTTTAGGGCTTATACGAGAAACTTCATTATTTTGACTTAAACTTAAAACTTATATAAATAAAAAGTTTTTAAAACCTGCTTCATTTTATGATCAATTTTATCTCTTCTTCTTACGATGTATATTCGTTCCGGATGTTGGCGATTAACATGGCTATCCTAACTTTGGTGGCAGTCATTCGGAATAGTGCGGTAGTAGACGTATTGAACCACTTCCTTAAGTTTTGAAGCCAAGATATTGTTTTCCCTGGTTCTCTTTTTCCAAACACCTTGCACTGAAGAATGAGTTACAACAAGCCATATATAGTAAGTTCGGAAATTTAATAATAATCTAGCGAGTGATGTTTATGGCAACAATCTAGTGGGCGACGTTTACGTCATTACCTAAGCAATGACATTTGAAATTATCATACAACAGTAAATTTAACAAAAATTATAATAACGAATAATGCAGAAAAACAAACAGTAAATAAAAAACTACTATTCGACATAGCCTCCACCACGTTCAAAACATCTCTCCACTCTATTTCTAAATTGTTTCCAAGCGTTTGTTAAAACTTCTGGGGTGATTTCATTTACACCATTGTTGTTTTGAACTCCGCCTGCAGTGCTGTTGGATGGATCGAGCAGCTCGAAAAGTACCGTTGCCGGTCCCAAGCCCGGATAAAGGAGGAGGGAATATTCAGCAAGGTTAGCACCCTACTTATAGACTTTAAATATTTTGCGCATAGAGACAGGGTTATGCCCCGAAAGAGGACGGATTCAACGATTATAATCAATGCAATAAAAAGGAAAACGAAAAATATTCCTCGAGCAGGTAGGTGGAATGTAAAATCACTAACCACAAGAGAACAAGAAATTAACAACTTAAAACGAAGATTATTGATATCTGCGCACCTTAAGAGACAAAGAAAAAGTGAAAACGTCAAATTAGGTTGGACAACAATAGTCGGTTCGCTGATCCCAGTTCCAACTGTCTAGTAAATTTAGTAATTTTTTTTGCTACGTTGCACAGTGCCCAATTTGACTAGTCTAGGAGGACAATAGATATTTAAATAATATTGTTAAATCTACGTTTAAGAACTTCCTTTCGACATTCAAATACATATTTTAACTGATAACACAAAACAAAGACCCACCCGGGGCGGATCTTTTAGAAACAAAGGGCGAAACTACCTGTACCCTTTTCCGGTAGACGATTGGCCGCTCAGTGTGACCGTTGACTCCAACGTATGTACATATCTCTTGGTGTTCTGCGCGATTTAAGTGCTTTTTTGTGATGGATTCGACAAATAGAGGTATTTATCAATTTTTTTAATATATGAAATATAGACAGATATGTGTTTGTAAATATATGATACACAATGCAAAATAGGTCATTCAAACTGTTTTTTTTGTCATACGTAACATTCATTTAGAGCTATACTATGTTGTCGAGTGTGGTACAGTTGTGCTTATGGTCTTAAACCATTCTCTATTTAGTACACTTTCATAATACAATTAATATTTCTTACGATTTTGAGCGATTCTTACCATATTTTATTTTTGTTCATACAGGTGCCTAAATGCACATCAACTTTGCGAAGATGAGTTTTGATGATTTGGTTATGACTAAACAGATATTTAACTTTCGATATGATATTGGCAAGTCATTCTCTAAAATCAAGTACTATTGGTGGTAGATCTCTAAAAACTTTCATGGAAATTTCTTCAATGTCTTCTTCTGGGCGCCCGAGGTCTCAGTCTCCCAAGCCCCCAGAAACTACTACACTGATCACGCGTTACTGGTAAACATGGAAACCTTTCGGGACACACACACATTATATATATATATATATATATATATATATATATATATATATATATATATATATATATATATATATATATATATATATATATATATATATATATATATATATATATATAATTTACAGGAGATCATATGGAAAAATTCTCGGCCATCATCACCAAGATTCTGTAATAAAGTCAAATTTATTTATGCGAAAGAAAGCGAAACACTAATAAAAGACGAACGTAGAGCAATTGAAAATCAAATTCAAGAATTACTTCCAACTCTTATAGAAGTCCGAAGCATTTGGAATATCTAGCTTACATGCCTACATTCGTGCCATAAACGAAGAAGTTCACATAAACAAGCAAAAAATACAAAAAACACTTGAAAAACTAAAGAACAGAAAATCGGCTCATAAACTTAGATATATGCAACAAGGTTTCCGTACAGGAAGGTACAGATGCAATATTCGTCAAAAAACAGGTTGCAGAGAAATCATTAGAATACAATAGACCCGCAGTTTTATGTTTAGCCGACTTGAAGAAAGCATTTGACAGAGTAAGACTTAAAGATGTAATACATCTTTTGTATAATGAAGGAATTCTGCTGCATATTATGAAAACAATTAAAAACGTTTACCAAAACAACAAAATCGAAGTTAGAATAGATGGACAGCTATAGATACAGGTAATGGAATAAAACAGGGGGATTTATTAAACCCTATTCAATATAATCATGGATGAAATCATAAAAATCGCCAACAAAGAAAGAGGATACAATGGGAAACAATGAAATTAAAATTTTCTGTTACGCAGACGATGTAAGATTGATAGCCCAAAATGAAAATAGTCTTCAAAGACTAGTTCATAGGTTTAACACAAGAGCAAAATAATTTAACATGACAATTTAAACTAGAACAAAAATAATCAGTAAAGAACCAATAAGATGTAAACTGGAAGTACAGTGAACAAGTAATGGAAATAAAGTTCCTATGGGTTACACTGCCCAGCTATGGAGACATTGAAAAATAAGTAAGATATCAAGTACAAAGAGCAAATAGATAAGCAGAATGCCTTAATAACACTACATGATGTAACCGACACATTAACATCAAGATAAAATCAATAATCTAAAGACCGGTATAGGTCCACCACGCATTAGAAACAAGACCCGCAACAGCCAAAACACAGAGGATGCTGGAAACAGCAGAAATGAGAATACTGAGAAGAATTATAGGGAACACGCTAAGAGACTGAATAAGGAGTGACGAGATCAGAACAAAATATGATATAGAGGTCACTAAACAAAAAAAAAATTAATGGAACATTCACATCAGTGGAATTACAATCACCAAGTGGTAGAAGAAGTATCTGCCTACTAGACAAGAGACGATGTGACTATCTTCAATAAAGGCAACAATCCGCCAATAAACAACCAAATTTGCTTATATAAAGGTAGAAGAATAAGAAATTTGTTTCGTAAAGTTCTTGATTAAACAGATACTTTAATGGTCATTTGTTATTCCTCATAGGGGTCTCCATACAAGGTAGGAGTATGTTCAGTTCCTCATGACTCACCCTGTATAATTAATCCTCCGGCAAATTCGGAATCTACCACAATAAGTCTATTGAATCGATTTAAAATTTAACGTGCTAATAATAATTTATTTATTTATATTGCCTTATTAGGTATTTCTATTTAAGTTTAAAAATAACTATTTAACTAGCAAATATTTTAATTATTATATAATCTCAAACAAAAATATGTATTACAATGTAGTTTATTTCAAATACATAAAAACAGCCGAAAATTACTGTAATAAAATATTTTAAAGTTCATTAAAATTTGCGAACTAATAATACTTGTAACCGACCAAGGACCAATTGAACGGTTTTAGATTAATTCAGAATTATTATGAACTGAATGTACAAAAAAAAATAATTATGAACTGTATGTGCTGGAACGAAAATTCGTTTAATGAATTGCTGTAACAAACCTTTACATATTTCAGATTTCTTTACAGATAGTCCTTACAAATAAATGTAAGCAGGTGTCGGGTAATGCTGTACTTTGCTAACACCATCACCGTAAACCACCCATATAAAATACGTGTCTCCTAGTGGTGGAATATGGGCAACAACACATTGGCTGACAAGAGAGTCCTTACAGTAGAGATTCTGAACTGTACAGAAAAATGTAAGAGGACGTAGAACACCATTAGAAAATAAAAGAAAAGCTTTCTATGATTAAGAGGCATACTTAGAGATGTTTCATCAGAGGAGAGAGTCAGAATAGGTGATTTTAAAGTACAAGTTGGTAAATGTAACGCAGGATATGAAGCGATACATGGAGGACCATACTTTGGAACTAAAAATTATGGAGATAATAAATATGTTAGGATTGTTAATACCGCTAGATATGGCGATTGTTAACATATTCCTTTGAAAGAACGAAACTCAACACACAAAAGTGAACAAAATTTTTCCCAAATAGACTATTTTGTAGCATTTCGTTTTATTTCGTATATGTTAAAACACCGAAAAATATTCTCAATCTTTTTGTGTCGCTGAGATTGATAATATAAACACTTTTAGTCTGTTTATAATAACAATAATAACGGGTTGGTGACAGATATAGGAGATTTGTAATAAATTTATTTTTTTCTGTTTCATAGTCCAGGTACTATAAAAAATTTTTTTATTTCCCGAAAAAAAAAAAATGTTTTCTGTATTTTGTAGTCCGTGTTTGTCTTTTGTTTTACAAGTAGGAGGAAATAATGATTTGGGAGGAAATAAGGATGACTTCGTTTGTCCCTGGCTAAAGCCGATTTGTTAGTAATATAGAGCGAAAGTATTGTTATTTCCTTCTGTCTGTTAATTCTGTGTCTTTGTGTGGTCAGATGTTGTCAGTAGTAGATGTATGTTAATGGTATTGGAACATATTATTTTGTGATTTTTTTGAAATATCCTCTAGGACGTAGAATCACGCGACCTGGATTTTTGTATCCTTGGATATTTCTGTTGAAGTAAGACTTCAAGCGTTTCCAGCAGCATTCCTATATGTGAGTTGACATATGTGTGGTCTTCTAATATAGTTTATTAGACCAAATAGAAGGATTAGGCCTTTTTATGTGTTGATGTAAGACTTCTGGCAGTCCCAGTAACTTTCGTTAACAGATAGAACTTGGAATCGTTTTTGATTTTTGTTAGTTTTGCTTGATTCACTGGAGTCGGGATATTGTATTGAAGCATTTCGTTTAACCTCGTATATGTTAAAACGCCGAAAAATATTCTCAATATTTTTACGTCGCTGAGATTGATAATATAAACACTTTTTGTCTGTTTATAATAACACAAATTGCTTTCGTTTGATACTGATTCCGCCTAATATTGCGCGTCAAATAAATATCCATTTAGGTTGGTGATGCGGGGAAGAGAATTTTTTGGAAGAATGAGATTACTCCACGATGAACCGCCAAAGCAGTTAGTTTCATTGTTTAGTTCAGATTTTTTTTTAAATTCGTTATTGTTTTTCCGTTATTCGTTATTGGTTTTTGTCATCGAAAAATAGTGTAAAGTGTAGTAGCAGTTAAAGAAGAAGCTGTTTGGGGTCGGGACAGATAAGATCTCGGCATATAGTTTTCAACGGCAATTTTTTGCTTAATTTCATCAGTTATGAGGTGAATTTAAACTCAAAATGCTATTTGGCAGTCTTTATTCAGTGAGTTAGTTAATCACCATTCTGTTGGATGCAAGAGTCCATGAGGAGAGTTTTGAAAAACAGCATTTCCTACGTTTTAAGAAGTCCACATGGTTTTAAGTAAGAATTAAGCAGCCGAGTTTTGAAGAATACATTTTGTTATCATCCAGGATAATCTGAAGCCAAATTCAGTGTTTGACCTCCCCAAGATTTGTCCATTTTGTGTCTCCATGGATCACCCCAGATCATTTGCATTTTGTGTGGGACAGAGTGTTTGATCTGTATCCAATTCCAAGGTAATAAACTTATTAATAATTTAAAAGGAAATACACAGCCAGTGAAGCAAGGTTTTGTTAAAATTTTTCTAAGTAAAATAAACATTTTTCATTAATATACAAAGATTTGCTTTCATGACAAATTAAAAAATTATAAATAAATAAAATTATAAGTTTTATGGATTAGCTAATTGTCATATTTCAGTTTTCTTTTAAATAAAGTTAACCTTAATACTTAATTAATAATTCAAAAAAGTTTGATATTTCATTTCAACATATGACAGTCAGTATTATCCTTTTCAGTCAATTGGTACATAAACAAAATTTTAAATTCTGTTTTGTTTAAAGGTTAAACCCAATGTAAGTAATGTTGATCAAAATTAGGATATTTTGATTTATAATAATTGTTTAAATTGCTACAAATAGAGCCAATGTAAGGTTTGTTCATAAATTTGAAAATAATTTTTTTTTTAATTATTTCCTTTAAAAAGATTTTCAGCCTTAAAACTTTTTTAGGAAAGAAAAGCCTTTCTTTCTATTCAGTAAGGATTTTTTTAAACGGCGTCCAATTTAAATAGTTTAGGAATCTTCTTGTGTTTGTTGCCCAGGAAATCTCTGTATTTTTTTTAATTCTTTTTTGGTGTAGTTAGTTTCCTAGTTCCTCAAATAAAGAAACCTTATTTACGACCCAGCTCTCCAACAAGAGTAGCCGTTCACAAACGTTTCAGTTTATTTGCTTACCTTATCTCCAGCCCAATAATTGTTTAGTTCCCCCTTTCAACCCCCTATAATCAATTTATATTGTTACAAGTGACACCCAATGTGGTAGGCAAATTAAATTGCTTCAATTTTATGTCAAGAAAAGAATATATACGTGAATGTAGGGATTGAAAGATAATACAGATTACAGACTATGGCGGATCTTGATCTGACATGCATGCGATCTTTTACTGATCTATTGTTCTTCCTTTGTCACTTAAAGCTCCTCATCCAGCCCTATCCTCTTAATGAGGTTACATAGCATTAAGAGGGATGTTTTCATATAAACTGATAGTTCTGGTTTTTCCTCTCTGTTCTAGATACCTCAGCCTGTTGAGGCCCTCATGTAGTAAGGTAATCCCTTAATTATTAAACACAAAATTCTTATAATAACATAAATAATTTATTCTAATATAAATCTTTAATACTCGAGTTGAACTTGAACTGATATTGTCACCACACGATTTGTTACTGTGTTACTACATATAAATAAGGTGTACCAAGATATAATCATTGTAGTATTATGGTATATTTAAGTAACTATGAATCACGCTAACCAATAGTTTGTTATTGTTTACATTCTTTGTGTCCGGTTAATATTCGATTCTATAAACATAATCAATAAAATAATGCAAAGTGAATTAAAATGTATTCATTTACCAACTAAGCCTAAAAGCTACATCATCATACCATCAATCATTTTATTATTACACACAATACGTACAGAGCCGTTTCCTCTTCTAGGCAGAACCGATAAATATCCTCTTACGTCAAGCCCATACGACTTAAATTCTTGAGACTACAGTGTCCATGAGTGTTCTACAAAGTGAAGTGTCCAAAACTCAGGCAAATAGTGTTCTACATAGCACACAAATATGGTGACATATGTTCCCAAGCTTAACCGGATTTCTGTCCTTGGTCTGGTGCTATATATACCAGTCCCTGTACCTTCATCAGTTTTGGAGTCGTCTGTATCCCAACTTAAATTTGCCATTACTGGCGCACCGATTTTCCACTCTTCGGCAGTGTGATGTTAAAATGTTTATTGTGCTTGATGCAACCAAGCAAGTTTTTTTGTGTCACTACCCGAATCGCCCCAGACTGTTGTGTCTTGATCCACCATGCTGCTGAACCGTAGGTCATCATAGGCCTTATAATCCTTATGTATAACCAAGGGTTCATTGTTGGACTTGGTTCCTATTTCTTTTCACATAGTCCTCTACATCTGCCAAGAATCATTGTTCTCTGTCTTCTATGTAACATTTTTGATGTTTGGATTCCAAGTCAGCTTCTAGTCAAATAGTATTCCTAGGTACTTGGCCTGACTGGCAAATGGAATCTCCACTCGCCTGAGCATCGGTGGATGTAAATCTTTTAGTGTCCTTTTTCTAGTAAAGGTAACAACTGTTGTTTTCCTCGGATTGACCATTAGGCCTTCAGCTTTGCATCAGTTATCCACCTCTCTCAAGGTGATCTGCGTTGGCAGACTGTTTTGGCAAAACGCCCTCTGACTACTACTGCCAGATCATCTGCATAGCCCAGGCAGTAGAAGCATTTCCACAGTGTTATCCACAACAGTGGGGCAGCTATTTCCGGCCCTCACGTCGACACTGGATTCGCCTAACGTGAAAACAATCGTACTATTTGTTAAAGCTGCCTGTGTCCACTCGCATATGAAGGTATGCGCTTTTTAAAGCACTTCCGTCACGGACTCGAAAGAGACGCTGTTAAATACTTCCTCCACGTCTAGAAAAGTCGCTACCGCTTTCTCTTTGTGCATCCATGAGTTTGAGAACAGTCTGATAAGATCATCTAGCGCCAAGTTTATCGACTTCCCAGACTAATGCGCATATGGACGAACGCTGAGTGGTTTTTCCTTCAGCATTTCGTTTCTAATGGACCTACCTAGATCTTTCTGCAAGATAATAGTCAGTAAACTATAAACTGACAAATGCATAAGGCCCAACAATGGATAAGCTACAGTGCCATAAAACTTACATACTTAAACACACCATGAAAACATGGGAAAAGGTACTTAATTGGCATGAAGAATCTGAAATATACAAAATCAGTTTCGATTTATGCAACTCAGATCAACTACAGAAGTAATTTTCATAACAAGTTAATTTATTGAACAATATAGGGATAAAGACTCTCACAAACAAACTCCCATATGGTATTTATTGATCTAAAGAAAACATATATAGTTCCTCGAAGAATTCGTAAGAAGAAGCTTCAATAAGAAAAGAGTTACCAGTGAGCATATTAAGTGAGACATTTTCGAGGGAGTAACAATTAGTGAAAAAATGATATTTTTCAAAAAAAAAAAACATTGCGAATCATATACTTATCTGATCTTAACTTACACTGAAGTATTTCCTATCAATGCCCATTCTTTCATAAAAGGGGATAGTCATCAAACTTTCTTCCAGCTGTCCCAGGTTTAGAGTAAAGAACTGATCTATTGCTGTTGATTCTGTTTCACTAGCCAACAATTTATCACTTTTTGTTTGAAAATGTTTACCCTTAAAATAAAAATAAGTTGAACAATTAGTAATATTCTGAAATAAATCAGTGATTCTATATCTTAAAAATATTTCAAATTATTTATTTAATGGAAATCCCAATATAAGTAGTTAATGTCTTTGTTAAATGGTGTTGGCAATTTATTGACTGACCATATACATAAAGCTTAAATTCTGCTTGATTATAGAAAAATATTAAAATAATAATCAAAGACAGGTTATTAAAAAATTACGTACTAAGATGAAAGGTATGGATGCAACATATGGATACAGAAATAAATGGAAATAAATATTAATAAAGTCACCAACAAGTCAGTTTATTAATTGTATTATTGAGAAAGAACTACAATGTAGTATTAGTAAATATCTTATAATGACGTTTAGTTTTCCAGGCCGGGACTCATTTAAAAAACTAAATGAGCCATCTTGTTTTTGTGGCAAAAATAAATAGATTATTATTGTATTTTAATTTATGTAATATCCTTCTAATATCCATCCGGTTAATATGATATTTAAACCATCCAACGCCAACGGTATGATAAAAGATAGATGGATTGTGATATATTTTGAAAATAGCACATTTAACAGAGCGTCAAAAAATTAAAATTTTAATACTAAAAGGATGTGGTGACAGGTAATGATACCAAAACATTATGAAATTTGAGTATTAACTTGCTACATTATTTGTAGAACACGAACACATGAAGAGGTATGTGAAATTTTTAATAATAGTAAGTATGAAGACCTAACGCTTATAGCACGTGGGACTGTATATAAAATTATTCATAAATTTGAGGAACGTGGACATGTACGAGAACTTTCAAAAAGTGGTACATTTTTTTGTCGATGGTTGAAGATCCTCATAAGACTACTAGAATAATTGCAACTGAAAATCAATTCAGTCAAACAACTGTTCGTAAATATTAAAAAAAAGGAAAATAGCATCCCTATAAAACACAAAGACATTTTTATAATTGGAGATAATTCCAGAATTAGCCAGGCTTTTTTGTGATGATATAAATCCTCATCTCGTGAATAGATCAATTTGGTTTCAGGAATATGGAGCACTTCCTCATTATCTTCAAAGCACTCGTGAGTTTCTCGACAATACATTTCGAAATCGTTGGATTTGAAGAAGAGGAGCTATCGATTGGCCAGCAAGATCCCCGGATTTGACACCTCTAGAATATTTTTTAAGTGGATATTTAAAAAGCAAAGTATATGGAAATAGGCCATAAACCATCCAAGAACTGAAAGACAGAATTACAGAAGAGAAGCACTAATTTATCTGGAAGCGATTAGAAAAGTCTTAGATGAATTTTCATTTGGAATGGATTTCTGTTTCCAAAGACAAGGTGATCATATTGAACACTACCTTTAATTTTTTTAGCAATATTAATTACAAAATAAAAATATTTTTCCTAATTTCTGGATATTAATGGGCAATATTGGCCATTAACAGATTATATGTTGCATCGGCAATAAAAAACTGTAACAAAACATTATAAAAAATACGGGTAGTCCCATTTAAAAATACGCATATTATCCGTATATCTCATAAACTTTATATTTGGCAACGTCCGAAATATAAAATTTTAAACTGCTGGTCCATCTACATAACCAGTATTTTGTTACGGGGTGTCAACTTATTTATAAATTCAATTAAATAAATATGTTTAGCAGCAATTTATTAACAAAACTAATTTTATTTGCAGCTCTTGAAAATAATTGTAAACACAATTGAAAGCTTGAGATAAAAAATAGTTACCTAATAGTCCCTTTTATTGACTCCAACCCATCCAAAACATATTTATATATATATATATATATATATATATATATATATATATATATATATATATATATATATATATATATATATATATATATATATATATATATATATATATATATATATATATATATATATATAAGGTGGTCCTTAAGTAATTGTACAAAGAGAAACAGTAGATTCTACACTTTAAAATATTAAGATTTCAGCCAAATTGCTTGAATAAAATGTTGATATTAAGAAAGATACAGGGTGTTAAAGTGCAAATTTAAAATTTTATTTTTCGCTATAACTTTCATGTTTGTAAACATTCATGCATAAAAATTTACATCTGGGTACTTTTAAATATGAGAAATTATAATTTGATGCACACTTTGATATAGCTGATAGAGGACGCCACATATGCCACATATGTGGCATAAATTTGCACTTAACTTTTTTGCTCTTCGAGTTACTTGTATTTGTGATAAAAATATTAAAGATACATTATTTTAACAAAAAAAAGGTATACCTGTTAATAACTTCAAAACTCAACAGTTTTCGAGATAATCACATTTTACAAATCAGCTGCATAATTCTGATTTAAGGCAATTACTCCAGGCAACGAAGGAAAAATAGACAAAAGAATAGACAAAGAAAGAAAAATAGACAATAGAAAAATAGACAAAAACATTAATAAATCTAAATTTTGGTATAAAATACCTTTAACTAAAGTTAATAGTTAACGAAATATTAAATAAAATAAATATATCAGCAGGATAATTAATAATAGGATTTGACAAAAAACCGAATAATAGGATTTTACATAAAACATTTAACGTTTTATGTTAAATTAAAGTCATAACCAAAACATTTTGTTTACAAACCAAATTAAGAAATAGTTAAACTAAATAACATAAATTTTTGTCAAAGTAAGTGTTCGATATGTCCACCATTTTCTTTAATTCATTGGTCAATATATTACATAAAAGATTGTCTCGTATTAAATAGCATCATTGGTTCTAAAGAAACTGCTGCAGTATTTATTTCTTCCCATAGTTGGTTGCGAATGTTTATGGAACTCTTATAGACACGTTGTTTTAATACGCCCCATACACCAAAATCAAGCGGATTAAATTCTGGGCTACGTGGTGGCTATAATGTATAATGGATGAATATATTCTTTTGGATACATATCTAAATCTTATGGTATATTATGGAACTACATATTATTTGTCGCAGAGGTTAAATAATGTATTAAACTGTGATGTATCTCATTCATTGGCTACTTATATACACACGGAATAACCTATCGATGACATTACTTATTTATATGATTACGTTACAGCTTACGAGTAACTATAATTACATCTCGAACAAATGGACTATTATGATTAACTAACGAACTAATATTATGCTGAACTAAATTGCCTGTGTGTTTACTACTATATTTATAACAATATCGGTTATTAGGCCAACGATGATGTTTTTGTAAAAATGCTGAATCTTTAAGGTTAGATTTTTAGCAAAAGTATTTTGAAACAAGACACATATGTGTTATTCAATACCTGTGCTTTAGTTTCTAATTGTCCTAATAAAGATGGGTAAACAATTTATGTAATCAATAATAAGTATTCTTTTCGAATTTTTTATAAATTAAATAATTATATCAATATCTCACCACATTGCCAAGGAATATGACTGTCACGACCAAACTTTCGGAAAAGTTATATTTAAGTAAGCCTTCTCTCTAGAATGTGGTGGTGTACCATCTTACATAAACCACATATTTTGGGTTTTCAGCACTTTACAATAGGGAAAAAGTAATACAACGCCAATAGGTATAGAAACTCTACAGGCGATAGAAAAGGGAAATTGTAAACATGATGACGGTCAATGTCTGAATACGGACACGGCACCTAAAGAAGAAGATGAAGAATATTTTCTCCAATAAGACATTTAGCAGCCATAACAAAAATTTTGTAATGTTACATTATCATCTTTGAGTTGTTTTAATAAGAATAAACTATGAATATTATGCTTATCTACGGGTATTCAGTGCTTTACCGCACAAATATCACAATTAAGAATTATTATGCAGCTGACTTATAAAATGCGATTATCTCGAAAACTGTTAAATTTTAAGGTTACTAACAGGTATACCTTTTCTTTGTAAAAATAATGTATCTTTAACATTTTTTATAACACAAATGGAGTTAACTTAAAGAGCAAAAAAGTTAAGCGCAAATCTATGCCACACATGTGGCATATGTGGCGCCCTCTATCAGTTACATCAAAGTATGTATAAAATTATAATTTATCCTACTTAAAAGCATCCAATTATAAATTTTTGTCCAAAAATATTCAAAAACGTAAAAGTTATAGCGAAAAATAAAATTTTAAATTTCCACTTTAACACCCTGTATCTTTCTTAATATCAACATTTTATAAAAGCAAGTTGGCTTAAATCATAATATTTTAAAGTGCAGAATCTACAGTTTCTGTTTGTACAATTACTTAAGGACCACCTAGTATATATGTATACACACACACACACACACACACACACACACACACACACACACACACACACACACACACACACACA
Organism: Diabrotica undecimpunctata; assembly: GCF_040954645.1. Classification (NCBI taxonomy): domain Eukaryota; kingdom Metazoa; phylum Arthropoda; class Insecta; order Coleoptera; family Chrysomelidae; genus Diabrotica; species Diabrotica undecimpunctata. The sequence continues at coordinate 67,891,512 of NC_092810.1, forward strand.
CACACACACACACACACACACACACACACACACACATACACACACACACACACATACACACACATACACACACATACACATATATATATATATATATATATATATATATATATATATATATATATATATATATATATATATATATATATATATATATATATATATATATATATATATATATTATATAACAATGAATATAGATAAAACCAAATACATGGTGATCTCGAAAACCACTGTTGACAACTTACATCTGACATTGGAGGGTAAATTCAAAAATATAAAATATATATACTTATATTACCTTAGTTATGGGAGCATCAGCTAAAATAGCAAAATCAGTATCTGTTGTTGATACACTTTCATCTTGTATTTCTTCATCTTCATATCTATACCAGTTTGATTCCAAATTGGGTTTTGACTTTTGAGGAACATACTTGGCATTTTTTGTAGAATTACCTTTGTATTTTTTCTTATCTTTGATATGTTTTAAACCCCTAAAATCAAAAACTAGTGATGGAATTTTAATTCAATACTTTATAGTACTTCAAGGTAAATACTACTGTCTTTCTTACAATTCAATTTATGCTCAATGAATTTTTTATGAAAAAACATAGTTCAAATTTAATGCATATCAAATGCCTAGTTTTCTATACAGAAGGCAATTATGTTTCTCATATGAATATGCAAATCAATTAATATTTGATTACATGTAATATTTGATGATACAAATCTGATTTGAAGTGTTAACATAATTAGTCTTGGTCAGTACGGGAAATTATATGTGCACAGTAAAGGTCAGTGTAAGAGAGCATTAAAAAAGTAAGCATGGCACTTGTTAAGTGACTACTTCTTATAGCACATTATTACTATATGTATTATATAATAATATATGACTTATATAATAATAAAAATAGTCTTTTTCTTATGTGTCAGTTTATATAATTGGTCAATTTAAAAAAATTTTTTACAACATGTATTTTTTAATTTTTAACTCATTTTATGAGTGGTGCGTAAAATTGTCACATGTTAGTGTAACATCCAAGAAATACTAATCTCAATAACTTTTTTCCTGACGATGAAAATAAACATTTTCGAAAGCTTGAAACTCAGTTAAAAGAGTACACTTATTTCACCTCTGCGTATCCCAATAATCCTCAAAGCTCCGTTTTCTAACATAGTCAGCGAAGACTTCTTTTTTTCTTTTCTATAATATATATATATATATATATATATATATATATATATATACATATATATATATATATATATATATATATATATATATATATATATATATATATACATACATATATATTTCATATATAAAACACTAATAAGGCCAGTGTTAACATACGGGTCTGAAACTTGGTCACTTACACAGAACGACCAAGAATTGCTTAAATGTTTCGAGAGAAAAATTCTAAGAAAAATATATGGAGGAATCCAAGAACAGGGTTTGTGGCGTAGGCGCTACAACTTTAAGTTATATAGAAGTTTTGGGGAACCTGACATAAAATATATTAAATTAACACGCCTTCGATGGGTAGGACATGTAGTTAGGCAAGATGAAGATGCAACGATCAGAAAAATTTTCATCCGAAGAGGACCAGTTGGAAGACGAGCCAGAGAAAGACCAAAATTATGTTTTCCATAAATGATTCTAGGAAAGGTTCAAAGAACATTTCTTTTCATTTTATTGTATGATCACACTATTTTGTTCATTCATTAGTACTAAATTAAAAAACAATGATGTCACAGTTGAATATATTAAAAAATAATTTTTTGTTCCATATATTGTTTAAGTAATATGCAGATTAATTTAAGATGAATCAAATATGGGTGGTAGAATAGTAATTGAAATACACTACAGGATTTTTCATGTTCTTTTGTACTGTTTAAATTTCTTCTTCCTCCTTTATTCTAGACAAATCACCTGTTTAAACTTCACCTACCTACAGCAATGTTTAGATGGTAGTTCCACCTGTTTTGGGGTCGGCTTATACTTCTCTGTCCTGTTGGCGATTTATCTCGAGCTATTCTCTCCATTCTTCTTTCTTCCATTCTGTCAATAATAATTTCATTCCACTCTTTTTTCCTGTTTATCACCCAACTTCTAATATCGTCTACCCCACATACATTCTTTATGTTTTCACATGTTTCCCTGTCTAGAAGTCTTTCCAGACTTGTTTGTAAAATTGTTATAATGATATTTAAAAAGGATATAAAATTACCTAGATTTGTCATGTTCCATAGCAGATTCTAAATAAATTGTTAATGAGAACGACTTAGTTAAAGCTGTAAAACAACTATTATTTTTTGTCCCACAACCATAGATTATACATATTATATACTAAAACTACTATAAACTACAAAAACGTATTTAACTTATTGTTTATGTTTACATGAACCTTATTATTTTTTTTTTTTTATGAAAATTAGGTTAGAAAATCGCGTAGTTTTTCTTCTTTGTTCGTTACTTTGACAGTGAACAGACACATAAAGATTCAAAGTGTTCAGCCACAGAACAAATCAGCCATGACTAGGGTGACAGTGACAGTGTGACCAGGGGAGTTCGGGCAAAGGCTAAAAAAAATACCTGAAATCCGGGACATTTTAATGAAAAACGGGCAATTTTTTTATTTTTTTAAACAAGGACTGTATTACCATCATTTTATTGATTATTTAACATTTTTAATTTAATCCGGAAATCATTCTCAAAAAAGGAAAAATTAGAAAATCAACTGTTGTTGGATTTCCATGTTAATGTAACCTTAGGTTAATATAAGAATGTAATTATCATTACAACCAATTGTGGCATAATCCCATAAAAAATACAATTGTTAAACATGCCACAAGAAAACAGCTTCAAAACATTTAAAAATCAATCCATTCATATTTTAAATTGACCTCAACGAACAAAATATATTAATTTCTTGCACTGCTTATTTTTTAAAATCATATTTGTCTTGCGATGAAATTTGCTTTAACAATGACGGCGACTCTTTTAAAAACTTATAAAAATCAACACCAAGTCCAAAGCCTGTGTCATTTCAATTGCAGCTATTTCTTCAACAATTACAATTCAGGTTAGATTCAAATATTCAAGGCATGAAGTGATTAAAAGTAATTTTTGAACGCGTTTCTTGAGATGGTTTTACATTATGCAATTTTCATGCTAGACAAGAGCCAAGCAAGACAGATTATGCAGCAGGAAAAATTAAAACGTGTTCAATTTTTCATACTATTTTGCTGCAAGTTGCTATCAAAATTCATGTTGCCAATATATTAAAATTTATAGTTTAGAATAAAACTGAACATTATCACATATTATTGTGTAAGTTTATAATATTATTTATTCGATGTAATAATTTGTGATTTATATTTTAATATATTTAATGCTGGACTGAAATTTCCACGTGAAATATCTAAAGTGGTATCAAAAATTGCACAGAAATAGCTCTGATGTAAACAGGCTAGGCAAGAGATATGCCATGCAAGACAGACTTGCATAGCATGGGACTTGCATTGCCTAGATGTAAAGCTGATTTTACCTGATCAAGAATGAGCAACAACAAAACTCTCGAACATGGGTCCTTGAAAAAATCTTTCACTAATTTTGCGTTGTTTGAAGTTTCCAGAAAAACGCCTTTAATCCATCATAAAGTCGTAAGATTGATTGCACGCATGTGAACATTTCCAAAAAGCGAGTTTTCCCATAACTAAGAATTTTCTGGAATTCAACGTTTGCAGTTTCACAAAACTCTTTCAAATGTATGACACGAACAGTGAAACGATAAAAATGTGAATAAATTTTCACCATAATTAATTCCACGTCAAATGGTAACATATTGCAGCCACATTGCAAAGTGTTGTGAATAATGTGAGCCGCACAACCGATTCCCATCAAATTTGGATTCACCCGTGATTTTAGTTTGTAGTAAACATTGTTTTGCCCCCCTCAGTTTTTACCACCAAAATTAGTATTAGTATTATCGTAGCAGAATGAAACTAACTTTCTTGAGATGTTGTACTTTTCAAGAGTGTTTCTCAAGAGCTGTACAATAATATCAGATATTTTCCCATCTTCAGTCGTAAAATTCAATATTTTCGTCTTCAAGCCTTCTAATGGAACGAAATATCTCACCACAACCGGAAACATTTTTACTTTTCCATGGTTAGATGCATCGTTAATTATACTGACGTATATTGCGTTGTTCATTGCATCAACCAATTGATTTTCGATGTACGGACCAACGGCATTTTTAACAATTGCCTCACATTTAGTACGAGCTGACTGAAATTTGGTCAATCCAGAGCAATTCCGAAATATTTTCTATAAGCAATCAGCTGAGCGAAAGTTTTCATTTTCCTTAATCATATGATACGCCCAAACACCTTCCGGAGCTGCTGTCTCTAAATCAATATTGCTCGATGTTGCTGTTGCCTTGAAAAATTCAGTCAATTTTATGCTGCGTGCCGCGGAGCTAATACCTCTTTGGTGGTTTTCACTTTTGATGTGACTCACTACATCGGCTCTACCACTGTGGGCGATCGAAAATTTGGATCCACTAGTATCACATTTTATGTTACTGTTACTTTTTTTTTAAAAAATGGGAATTCTTCTTGCAATGTTTTATTAAAAGTGCAATAGCGTTTTCTCTTTTTACTTTATTGTTCTGGTTCCATATTAACAATAGAATGGAATGAAAAATGTAAAGTCAACCAAACAATGCTTCGGACCTTCGTAGATGACCAATAATCTATTTGAGGCTTCAAACTGATCAGTGACATAAAATAAATCTTTACATAAAATCATATTGCAACGCAGCAGATTTTATCTTAGTTTAAAGCACGTAACGGTTTGGAAATGAATCATTTATTCTTCAAGAATATAGAGCGAATAAAATCAAGAAGTTTGTTTACCTACTTAGAATGGTTGACAAAACCAAAAAAAAAATCATTTATCAGCAATCATCGTTGAATGCGGCACACCTCGGTCGGCATGATGTCTGTGTATACAAGACATGAATTGTTATCGTTTTTGAATAATCTTTTCGGAAGAGGATAATTAAAATACAGAAACGAAAAAAAGTGCACAGTTTGAGTTTTCCTAAACATAATACCACGATAAAATGCATGCGTTTTGGATGTGGTATTAGTATTACACTCTAGAAATTTTCGACTTTTCTTCGTCCCAACAATTCAATTTGATGTGATTCTTAGAAGAATAATGTATTTAAAATTTCAAAATAGAATTTTACCAAAAAGTTAAAAATTCGGATGGCCCGGAAGCCTTGTCCGGGACGCCGGGACGCGATTTCGTAATTCGGGCCATGTCCTGGATTTTCGGGATAGTTGGTCAGACTATCCATGACTCATGTTTAACCCGGTATCATCTTGCAAAAAGTTTTTGCTCGATGGCAAAAAGACAGCCCGGTATCCAACAGGGGAATTTTTTTTCCAGAGAGGTGTGGTGTGACCTTGGAGTGACAAACCCAGGCAGCAACTGAAAAAGTTGAAGAATCCCAAAAAATATTTTTACGTTTATTTTTTATTATTTTGTTATTTATCATTTTAGTTGTACAACTAAACTTTTACTTTCGTGCAGGTGCAGGCAGATCCTGTATAGACAGTATATTTTCTCTAAAGCAGGTTATTGGGGAAAGAGTAGCCTACAACCTTTCAACTCACGTACCTAGTCTTTATAGATCTAACAAAGGTATATAATAGTGTACCAGTCTCAATGCTCTGGGTAACAATGGAAAAATAAGTAATAAATATAAAAATATAAAAGCAGTACAACAGTTATAAATATATATCTTCTCACTAGAAGAAAACGAGGTAGACCAAGATGGTCATAGGGAGAAGATGTCGAAGACGCAATGACCGCCAGAGATTTAAAAACTAAAGATTGCTTCGACAGAAAACGTTAGGATGCGAGAAACGGGGACTGCTGTAGGGAAGGCTCGCCTAAATGATTATTTCCATTTATCAACGTTACTATAGAGCGTTCCACGTTAAGAAAATAACATTGCGGAGATAGGACCATGTATTTATTATGGACAATAAAAGCGCAGCGATGCCACGACGAACACAAGCGCGATTCAGGGTTGTATTATTTATATTTTAGTTTCCACAGACATGAATTAAAATTAATGTTTTTTAAAGTAATTGACCAAAAATGTCCATTCGAAACATAAGATGAAAAGTAGGGAAAATAATTTTAATTAAATAAACAGTGTTTACAAAGGATAATTTTATTTTATATTATTTTAATTATAGTAACGACAATTTATTTATTTTTCGGTGAGAATACCATATGCCATGAATCATGGAAATCAGTAGAAAATATTTCTTAGCTAAATCATGCATTTTGCCGGCTATTAAAGATAAGCAATTAAACGGACCGCTTTGCATATATCTAATTACTAATTGCAACTTAAAATAATACGGTGTGCGTATGTCAGCGATTTTATGTCGTTCCTGACTACATAAGGCTACATAAGGCTTTGCGGTTCTTTAGTAGTTATTCTGACTTTACAGTTAAATGTTAATTGAAAATGGAAATTCAAAAATTAAGCCAAGGGAATATCTTGGACACCCGTGCAAAACAAATTGTTTTAAATGTATTTAATTATCATCTAAATGTAAGAAGTGGTGAAAGTGTTAGAAGTTTAACCGATAAAGTAAGTGCTATGACGGGAGTAAGTTTTAGTACCTACTAATTCTAAAATACGCAAAGAAGTTACGGAAGGAGGACTAAGGCCCATAGAAAACGTACCACAAGTAGAGTGAACAGCAGAAAGTTCACTTACGATGTAGCAGTTCGTACGCAGCTACGTGCCATCGTGCATAGTTTTTTCTTTAAAAATTTACCGCCGAGATTGAACAAAGTTTTTGCACTGCAGTTAAAAAAGACATAAGATTTGGCAAACATGTTGCGCACAACAATATGGAGAATACTCCTTGAAATGAACTTTGTTTTTTTTTCAAACGAGAAGTAAAGTTAAGCATGATTGAACGGCACGATATTCTAAAATGGAGGCATCAGTATTTGCGTAACACAAAAAAATTTCGTTCTCAAAGATACATCGTTGAGTCGTTTATTTGGACGAAACTTGAGTGAATGTTGGACATAGTGTTTCCAAAGAATGAAAGGACCTCTCAGTGACTTTAACCAGGGATGCTTTTGTTAAGGGGTTGTCAACAAGCCTAAAACAGCCGACACAACGAGGCCCCCATTTGTTATCGTGCATGCGGGTAGCGAATTGGGCTTTGTAGAAGGTGCTGCTTTTTGGTTTTTAGCTAAAAAAAACTCAGCGGACTATCATGATGAGATGGATGGTCCTATATTTGAACAATGATTTAAGGAAAAGCTGCTTCATAATCTTCCAGAGAAAACTGTTGTGGTGATGGAAAACGCTTCGTACCATTCGAGGAGAAAATAAGTAATTCCGACACAAGCCTTCAATAAAGATCAAATTAAGGTATGGTTGCTAGAGAAAGATATCTTTTTTGAAGAAGATTATTTAAAATCAGAACTCATGGAATAGCACGATAATAAGCAAACATCGCAAGAGATAAATCATTAATCAGCAGAAGAAGTATCGGCCGACCACGCAAAAATATGGAGTGACAACCTTCCATGGAGGTATCAATCCGCCAATGAACAAGCATGATTGCTTATAAAGAGGAAGAAGAATAGGAAGATAAAATATAATTTTGATGCGCCGAAATTTATTGCGACACGCTGTATATTTCAAAATAATTTTAAAATGTAGATTTATCAACATACAAACTAATAATTTAAAATTTTTTAAATTTTTTTACTCTTTCGCTGTAATCTTCCGTTCCGTTAGTGGTGATTCACCTTGTATGCAAGGAAAAATTTTTATGTATGTAATTGTTGTTATTTACTTACATGAAAATAAAATTAAAGCTGCACTTGTCTTTTTTTAGTTACATCTTATCTGAAACGTTTATAAATATGTAATGTTAAACAATAGTAAAATTTAACTATTTTTATTAGTCCTATAATAATTACATACCTATATCTGTCAATTAAAGAAACAAGTATTTATACTGCATTATTTTGTATTCAACTATACGTATCCTTTTATTAGTGAAATTAATTAACTACAACTACACAGTGCTGAATACGGCTCTGATTAGAATGAATCATATATCGACAATCTAATAGCAACACTTGCCTGAGAGTTTTGGCAACACTGATCTCCATAAGCGCAATGTTATTTTCTTAACTTGAAACAAAGTATAGTAGAAAATGATGAAAATGTAACATTTTTGACTGCAGAGGAAACCACTTTATTTACCAACTCAGAGTCTAGTGAAATAAATTTCATAATAGACAGTTTTACTACTAGTAACTTAGTTACGAAGGATACTGAAAGGTTTTTAGATAATATCATTAGTGGCAACAATGTGCTTTAAATCTACAAGCAGCAAATGATAAACAAATTGAGATGAAAAATGTATGGATATGGAATCAATTTTCATGTAGTATAATTTTGTGTAAAGAAAATGGAATAAGCAGGTCTTCAAATTGTATTCAAAAGAGAAATAGGTCTAAATAATAAAAGGAAATAACTTGTATATTGTTAAATTAATATGTAAACATCTATCAGAAGCACAAATCACAGCTATTGAACGTGGTGTTATTGCATAGGAAAATGAGTCATTCTGCAACGTATCCCGTATCTAATATAGGTGTGTGACATATTTTTCAAAAGGAAAACAATCACTATTACCAATTCACAGTATTGATAGTGAAAGAAAAGCAAAAATAATTTTAGACGTTGTGTCAACAGATGTGCGTGGTCCCACAGATCCTGTAACTCATGATAATAAAAAGTGATTTGTTACGTTTATAGAACATTATTTACATTTTTGTATATGTTATTTGATTGAAAAGAAATTTGAAGTAATAGATACATTCAAGGAATATACTGATATGGTCACTGCTAAATTTAATGTAAAAATTAAACGAATAAGGTGTGAAAATGAAGGTAAATACTACTCAAAAGTTTTTAAAAGATTACGTTCAAATATTGGGATTAAAATTAAGTATAAAGTACCTAGGAATCCAGAACAAAATGGTGTTTCTGAACGAAGAGAATCATTATGAAAAAGACAAGATGTTTAATTTTTGATTAAAATTTAGATAAAAGCATGTGGGGTGAAGCTGAGAGAGTAGTAGCATACTTAATTAACAGAATTGGAACTCAAAAATTATCTCATTACAAAACACCTGCTGAAATTTGGTATGGTTAAAAGGCAAATATGGAAAAGATAAAATTATTTGGTTGTAATGCTATAAACATAATTTAATTCCTGAACAGAACAAGAAATCTACATTTGATCCTCATCGTGAAAAGCTATATATGGTTGGTTATTCAGATAATTCAAATTGAAAATGGAGTGGAAATATTCCAGGATCACTGAACAAAAAATATACAGGAAGAAGTAATTGATGAAATTAATGAAAATGGCAGAAGTACAAGAAATAAACAGAGATTAACATATCTTGAAGACTACAACTGTGAGTATGATTCAGAGACACATTTACTAGAGTAGGACATTTTCTTGATGATGTTCCCGAGACTCTCAAAGACGTGGAATGGAAACAAGCAATCAGCGATGAACTTCGGTCACTGGAAGAAAACAATACATGGACTTTGGTGAAACAAACAGAAAGTGTAAGTGAATTAGACTCAAAGTGGATGTTTCGTGAAAAAGAAGTAAACGGAAAGTTTGTCAAGAAAGCTAGATTGATAGCTAGAGGCTTCCAACAGTGTAACTTTAGTGAAAATGTATATGCATCAGCAGCAAGAATGGCTACAATTAGAGTATTACTTTTATTGTATGTAGAATATGACCTTTTTGTAAAACAGCTAGATATTTTCCATAAAGGAAAGTCCTCTTTACTTTATGGAACGTTGAAAGAACCAGTATATATGTATCAACCAGAACTACTTGAAGGATATGATAAAAATTTAATTTAACAGAAAAGTAAATCATTGTATAGTTTAAAAGAAGTTCCAAAATGTTGGAACTCACTTTTTCATAAAAGTCTAACTGATCTTAGTCTTCAAAAATCTAGGAAGAATCTTTGTTTGTATTATAACAATTTTACATGTTTACTTGTGTACATTGATGATTTGATATTATTTTCAAAAGTAGAAATAATATTATTTTTATAAAAACTGAGATAAAGAACAAATTTAAAATGAGAGTTTGGTAATAAAAAATTATTATTTTTAGGTTTACATAAAGTTAAATTGGATATAAAGTTTACATTTGACAAAAAGAATTAATTAAGAAAATCTTGCGCATATTTAATACGAGTAATTGTAAAATGTTAGATATTTCAAAACAACCTAAATTGGCTATTCCATTGGTTGTCTTTTGTACGTGATACTAGACTGTATGCCAGATTTAAGTTTTTATATGTCATATTTCAGTCAATTTCAAAATAATTACACCAAAGAACATTGCAAAAATTTGAACAATATTTTGAGATACTTGACTTCTACAGAAAATTATTTTTTGAGATTTGTTAAAGGTAGAAACAAAGAGATATAGTATCCTATGTTACAGCAGATTTTGTAAACAATTAAATTGGCAGAAAAAGTATTAGGGGTTAAGCTATAAAGCTTAACAATAATCTTTTTTAAAATTAAAAAGCAAAGTGTAGTGTTTATCTAGTGCAGAGGCCGAATATATGGCATTATCTTCATGTGGAATAGAAAGTTTGTTCTTTAGTCTGATGTTGGAATAGATTTTTAAAATTATGTATAATAACTTGTGTATGAAAACCACCAATTATTATGATGACTTCTGCATTGGAATCAAAAAGAACTAAACATATTGAACTTAAAAATTAATGGGAAAATCCCAGTAGTTGACTGTATGCCATCGTTTAAAAAAACATACAGAAGTTAAAACACTTCACCATTGTATTTAGGTATATAAAAACATATAGTTAAAACTTTTACAAGTGTCGTCAAAATTTATACAGTAGGTAGCATAACGTTTTCGATCTATCTATCTATCAGATGTTCTGATTAGATCGAAAACGTTATGCTACCTACTGTATAAATTTTGACGACACTTGTAAAAGTTTTAACAATATGCTTTTATATACCTAAATACAATGGTGAAGTGTTTTAACTTCTGTATGTTTTTTTATATTGAACTTAATTTTATTAGAGATTGTTTGGAAAAGGAACTCATTGCTTTAAAGTATGTAACGTCTTATCAGCAAGAGACTGACATTTTTACAGTCATTGTCAAAAGCTAAATTCACCTGTTTTAGCGAACTTTTAAATGTTGTTAAGTTCTAATAGTTTTGTAGTTAAGCTAACATAGAATTGCAGAAGGGTGTTGGTTACATTTCTATATTGGATCTTTTTATTGTTACGGGTTAGCACTACCTGTGCATGACAAGTTTGTCAACAAGTAGCTCATATTGTAACCAGGCATTATTGTTATAATAAAAACACTTACATTCGTCAACCTATCCTTTATAATATTCCATCTAAGTAGATTCTTTCCCACCACGTATCCTTAAAGCGACTTTCTATGCAAGACCACATTCCACCAGAATACCTACATAATTCAAGTTCGAATAGCATGCTCCTGGGTTCAATAAGCATGCTCCTGGGATAAAAATCCTATTGAACATGGCTGGAACTATCTAGGAAGATGTAACAACAAGCAACAGACTACCTATGAATAAGAATGAACTTCGTGTTGCGCTTACAGATAAGTGGGAACACTTCGGAAATTCAAAGTTGAAATCGAAACGTAAAAATAAACGTATTTGCTACTGAAATTTTGGTTATTTCATATTAAAGATAGTACATAATACTAATATGACACAAAAATAGCTTTCGAACAATATTATATTTGTTATTTAATCACTTAAACACGTTTCAGTGTTTTCCTGTAGCAAGTTCTATTTTTTACTAGCTTATAATAATAGAAGACATTTCAATAAATTTTCTTATTGCGTGCTTAATTTTTCCTCCCATTTTCCCCAGTTTTTTCTCTCGCTTTCGCTAAAAAAGGTTCTGTAAATTACCTAAACCTAACTAATTACGTAAAAAAACTAAAAAAGTTTTTTGAATGCATTTTATTAAAATCGTATCAAAAATACTTTACATGTAATAATTTACAACAAAAATAAAACATTTTGTAAAAATAGATTATGTATTAAACTACCTATTCCATTCAAGAAGCTTATCCAATATGACATTAGAATCTTCAGATCCATACATTTCTATTTTTTTGTCAAATCCAACGAGATTCTCAGGAGTATTTAAAACAGTCTCTAGAAAGGCAAGAAACATGTAAGTCTCCGTAAACATGTTTAAAAATCTTCTTATTCCTTTTGATTTTGCATTTTTCAAAAACTCTTCTTTCTAAAAACACAAAAGAATACAATTAAATAATGTGGATATATTTCACTATTTGTATCAATAAAAACGAATTTACAACACAATAGTAAAACCAGTATTAACCTATGGAGCTAAACTCTGGCAATTAACCAAGAAGTACAACGCTAAATTTGTAGCCGCTGAGATGGATTTTTGGAGGAGGTCAGCAAGAAGATCTAGACTAAAACACATAATAAATGACGATATTAGACAACAAATGGGAATAGAAAGAATAATCATAGATGACATCGAAAGACAACAGCTAGTATCCCCAAAATCCCCAAAAAAGTGTTAGAATGGAAAATGAGGAAGACCAGCAACCACATGGATGAAGGGCATCTACAGGGTGATATCAGAAAGAAATTCAAGAGATAATTACTGCCACAGTAGAAAGGAGTGCGATTAGGAATGGAAAGGCGTATATCGGTATAAAACCTGTTTAATATATTATATGTATCAATAAACATAAATGCGCAAATGCAATAAATTATCAGCATAAATCATAAGTTTCATAAGTATCTTCGAAGAAGTGACTTGGGCAATACTTCTTCTGTTTGTAATAGGAACTGGACCCACAACATTCGGTGTCACAAGCGGATTCACAAGGGCACTCACTCAAAACCTACTATGCCGCCTAGTTTAAATATATAAATATCATTAAATATCTGTTCTAGTATAGACAGAACTTTATATTCTGCAAACTTTTATGAATATCATGTGGGCCGGGGACTTAACCTGCTTTTTTAATTAATCTCATGTGATGTTAAAGAAACGAAGAAGATTGAAGATGACTAAATCGTTCGAAAGGTTTGGGTGTGAGTGAAAAAAACATTCGTATGTTTAATATTTTAAACAAGACAGGGTTACTTTTGGACATTATTTAATTATTATTAGTGTTTAAAAATTATTAGTTATTAGAAATTCGAATAAAATTATTAGTTAATCAATAGAGAACTAATTTTAGTAACAAAACATAAATAATTAGCGTTCTTATAGAAATTCTTTTGAAAAGATATGATATAGTTATACTTCTTTTTATAGGACGACAGATCTAGCAAGGTGGAGATCGAAATAAGGAATGCGGCAGAAACTGTAGAACATACATACGCATGATAGACTTTTTTTTTTATAAATAAATAAATAATATATATACCTGAAAAACTCCATCCCTAAAATACTTCTTATAATCCTTGAAACACATGATAAATACTTGAAGGTAAGCGTCGCTTAAATACACCGAACGAACGTATTCCAACGAAGTTGCGGCTTTGTTAGCTAACATAATACTTCTTCTCCATACTTTCTGCATACTTCCAGCCAATATTTTATTTTCGTCTCCTTCTTCTCTTTGCACTGTACCAGTATCTAAATCTACAACGATACCCTAAAACATTAACAAAAATTAGTGCACGAATTTTTTTGGGATGGCTAAGTGTTTTCAAATCTTAATATTTGTGTTATATGATTTAAATTAAAATTTTTGATCTAAAGGTTCCAATTATTATTTGTCCAAATTCTGGTTATTATTTTGAATGCAATATTCTGTAAATAAAGATTGTAGCATTTTTGTCCACCCTGTATACTATATAAATTTCATAAGAATTGCGTTTTAGATCTTTGAAAGAGAATAAATATAATCCAATTTTTTATTTATATTGGCAAATGCCGCTGGGCGAATCCAATCGCTTTTTCTTTCTTATCCCACGAATGATATGATATCTTCATCTTACATGATAATAAAATAATAACTGAATTAAACAACTAAACAGCCTGCTCAAGATCCAAAGTTAGGATAAATGGCACCGCAGCGAGGAACATTTCAGTGTGCTTTCCATTTGGCAGTCGGGATGGGAGGTCGAATTCTGACTTTGAGGGTATATCGGCCTCATTAGCAGCATATTTTTGTCAATGTTAGTGTGTTTAGGAAAGTGTTTGTGGTTTTATTATTTTTTTTTGGGAGCTATTATGGTTTTCTTAATTTCTGGTTTATCTCTTGTTATCAAGATGATAAAACATGTCCACTTACAAGAGCAAAGCTGAAATAGTGGCCTCAATTCTATGCTTTCCTATGGTAGGTTTAGTTCAGAAGTAATCCTGGGAAGTGGTTCATCCAGTTATTCGTCGTTAAATGAAGACGTATAGACTACCACCAAAGTGTATGGTGAAACAAGCATAATTCACTTTAAGTTTTTTAATCTATTTTTGGTATTTCTGAAAATTAACAAAAGTTGAAATTTTCTTAATATACCCTTTCAAATATCCAGTGGACAGTGAAGTGTTAAAAAGAAGTATCAGTATGTCGGGGGTATATTTTTTATTTTCTTGTATGTGTAGAAATTTAATAATCAATATAATGAGGACTATAGTGCACCTGAAAGACTCCCTAATTTTCCTTTTTCTTCTCCATTGCACTCTCCATTATTGGAGGTGTGCGATCACTATATCAAAATGTTCTCTATTCTGCGCCACTATTAGTAATTGTTGAACGTTCATACCCGTTAAAGCTCTGATATTGCCAAGCCATGACATGACTCTTCTGCCTACTCGTCTTCGGTCCTCTATCTTCCCTTCAATTATTATTCGTAGCAGGTTATATTTGTCATCTCTCATTATGTGGCCTAGGTACGAGGTCTTTCTTTCCTTTTCTCTTTAATAATGTGGATAATTTTCCACTAGAGATATTTCAATGAGATCGTGAGATGACTTTATCATTATTGATCTTTAAAAGAATATGGAACGAAGAAATTATTCCCGAAGAGTGGAAGAAATGACTAGTGATCAATATGAAGAAGGGTGATGTGTCATTAGTTCAAGTATTTCGTCTGTCTCTCTTTTTATCATGACATAATTGTTTTAATTCACACTTTTTTATTCTGAACGGAGAGTTTTGTTTCGATCCCATATTTATTTTTTTTTTGTTCTTCACTAAGTATAAAAACTTCCCAGTAAATATAATTTACAATGAATTTCAATATCGGCCACTAAACTTTTAGAAAAAGCACCCTGTGTCTGTTACGCAATATATTTTTTTAAACTATTGCGTTATAAAATATTATGTAACAGTTTTGATAACAAATTATAAAATAGTTATTATAAAGGCAAATATACTTAAGGGATGGACAATAATTGTATTTTGGATTTATTAGTAATATTTGAGTAGAAAAGGATATATTTATCAGTGGCAGACTAAGACTAAAGCGGGCCCTAGGCAAAAATATAATTCCGGGCCTATTTTTCAATCATGACACATACTTTGCTTTTGATAGTTTGGTTTTAAAGCATATAATATGCAAAGCATAAATAATATACACGTACAAAAATTAAAAAAGCATAATTTAACGAAACAAAACAATAATACTTCTAAATAGTAATAATACTACTACAAAAATATACCCATATTGACTATATTGCCTTTTTTGTCACTTTTAATTTTGCAAGCTCGTCAATTAGTTTGTCATAACTAATTATTATTTAATAACTCTTTTTCTATATAAAGTAATGATAAACTATTAAATATTTTTGTTGGCCTAATGTGTTTCTTAATTTTTTTTATTCTGGCCATTACCGAGAATGATCTTTCACCTCTTGCATTGCTTATTGGAAGAGTTAAATAAATTCTCAGAATTGTATTTAAATTTGGGAATGCTGCAATAATATTATTTTCCTGAATAAATTATCACATGGATACAGGCGAAATAATTTTTTCTTTACTTATAAAAGTCTTCAATTGTAATACCTCATTTTTTAGTTTTGCTACGTTTAAATCTTGTTCCTAAAATTTTAATTCCTCTATTGAAGAGTCACTAACATCAATATCATGAAAAATTGTTTTGAATTTGTTGTTATTTGTTTTATATCCCTCAAATCTTTTTCAATATTTCTAATTAAAAAATCTTATACAACAAAAAAATAGAAACTTTAAAATGTTATTTGTCACTGAATCGTGTTTCAAGTTCTGGAATTTTATTATGAAATAGTATACATAATTTCTGCCGTTTTTTATTATTAGTTTATGCAAAATCTTTAATATTTCTCTGCTTCTTGTTCTAAATTGTCAAAATCTTCCCTTTGTATGAAATATATTAATGAATCATATATTAAAACTGCTGTATTCAGGGATTCATCCTTTTGTTAGAGAGTGTTGTTTGAAACATTTATTATCTCTAAAATCTTTTCTGATATGGTAAGTAACAGTACATACTCAAAAGTATCAAGTTTTTAATGTAAACCGGTAGCTTCAGATCTTGTTAATGGTTTTTCATCTTTGTTTGAGGAAAAATGATTTATCTTTAAGGATTTCACATCATCGGAGCGAGCAGACCACCTGGCGTTACAAATGGGTTTAATACTCAAGTGCTCTTACAAAAATTTTGTAATGCATTCCACCTATTGGTGTAGAACTTGTATCTGGTCACAGTGATATTGATGTATAATTTGAATGTTTTAGCAATAATTATGAATATCACGTTTTTAAGTTATATAAAAATAATAATTTGAAAGAATTATAAAAATTAAAAACTCAATTTTCGTTCCTAAAAATTACGGGCTCTAGGCACGTGCATAGGTTGCCTAGGCCTTAGCCCGCCCCTGATATTTATGAATCATATATTAATATTACTTACATTCTCAATTTGGTAATTTTCAACAACGGATCTGGACAGTACTCCACATAGTACGGGTGTTGGACTTTCCACGATGTCCCACAACGATTCTGGGAGAATTGGTATGCATGTATGATGCCACGTAAAAGGATATAGAATACTTTGAAGTGAGTCTATACACGACGAAAGATTACTAAAAATATATAAAAGTTTATGTATCGTATCACATTAAATTAATAACTAAAATAAATTAGCATCTATCTAGATTTCGTGAAGCCATTTTTCTGTGGCATATTACAGTTGCATTCTTCTGGGGATAACATTATTATTTGAATTATGTGTTTAGTATGATGAAAACTTTTCGTCAAAAAAGGTCTTGGAAAAGGAGAAGCACTAACTTGCATTCTATTCAGTCTAGCCCTAGAATATATTATAAAAAATCCCAAAAAGGTGACAATAGAAAATAAGAGCGTACAGATTATGGAATATGCAGATTCAACATGAATCAACTTCTTCAGGTGCCATCTTAACTACGGTTGTTGGCAATCATCATAGCTATTTTAATTTTTGAGGCAGTAGTTCTAAATAGTTGTTTTGAGCTGCATCCAAACTATTCTCTCAGGTTCTTAAGCCATGAAATTCGACTTCTTCCGATGCTTCTTCTGCCATCTATCTTTCCTTGCATTAAAAGTCGCAGGATGCCATACTTCTCGCCCCGCATCACATGTCTGAGATACTTTAGCTTTCTTTCTATAATTGTAAGTTCAACTTCCTTTTCTTTACCTATTCTTCTCAGTACTTCATTATTCGTAACTCTATCTACCCAGGAAACCCTTATAATTCTTCTATAGGTCCACATTTCAAAGGCGTTGAGTCGTCTCATTGTGTCTAGATTTAACGTCCATGATTCCACTCTATAGTATAGTATACGTACATTTTGTTAGGCGTACTTTAAGAGCTAATGTTAAATCTTTGCCACATAGGACCTTTTTCATTTTCATATAATTAGAACGTGCTTTTTCGTTTCTGACTTTGATTTCTGCAGTGTAGTCATTATTTTCTGTTATAAGTGTTCCTAGGTAAGTGTAAGTGTACTTTTTTACTCTTTCGATCTGCTGGCCCTCTACTATCAAGATTTCGTTGGTATTATGGTTGTTTTTACAAATTTTCATAAACTTCGTCTTTTTGATATTGAGCGAGAGTTAGTACTCCCTACTACACATTACTTACGAGTCTTTCCAGATCTTGTAAACTATCCGCTATTATTACTGTATCATCTGCATATCTCATGTTGTTAACTAAGACTCCATTTATTCTTATGCCGACTGTTTCATCTTCCAGAGTTTCTCGAATTACCTCTTCAAAATAAGCGTTATAATAGTAACTAGTAAGTAATAGAGGTGATAGTATGCAGCCTTGCCTGACTCCTCTCATTATTTCCATTTCTTCAGATGCCTCTTTTTCAATTCGTACTATTGCTCGCTGATTGTAAGCCTTAAATCTCTTTCATTTAGGTTTTTATTTTTTTAGAATTTCCATGAGTCGGTCATGTTTTACTTTATCAAACGCTTTATTGTAGTCTATAAAACAGACGTAAAGAGGACGGTTAACATCCAAACATCTCTGCGTCAGCACGATGAAGGAGAATAGTGCCTCTCTGGTACCCATACCATTGCGGAACCCATATTGTGTGTCACTAATATCCAACTCCAGTTTAGAGTGAATTCTGGCGTGGATAATTTTCAACAGAATTTTCAAGGTATGCGACATTAAGCTTATGGTTCGATAGTCACTGCACTCTTTGGCATTCACTTTCTTTGGCAAACACACAAATTCTGATGTCAACATTTCGCTAGGGATGATTCCCGTAGTATAGATAGCGTTGAACAGTTCTACTATTATGTCCAGGTTTTTCTCGTTGACCAACGTTAACATGAACCCTATTGAGAGCATATGGGGACTAACCGAGTGAGTTATTACCAAACTGCTAATCTGAGTGATCTACCAAACTGAGTGATCACTACCAAACGCCAGTTAATTGAAGTTCTCATTAAAGGATGGTATCACAATACAGACCTAAAAAATATTGCATATAGAGCATACCTCGACGTCTAGAAACTATAATTAAAGCAAGAGGTGACATCACTAAATATTAGTGAAAAACTTAAGAGTAGTTTGATTGCACCACAACCAATTTTTTATAACAACTGTACATAAGGTTGAAATAGCCTTGATGATATCGAATCTCCGATATAAAAGGAACATAAAGACGAACAGGATAAGTGGTAAAAGCTGCTATTTTGTGTTAACAGCTACTTCTATGGTGCCAACTTATTGAGTATTTAACACATTTTTTTAATTAAATAAAATTGGGATTACTTACCTCATCATAGAACTGATAAGTATAACTTTTCTTTCCAACAACATCGAAGAAAATATCTTCAATAATACTTCCGAAGGCAATTGATGCAACTTCTTGAGATCAGAGTCCTCATATCTAGTATCAGGATGAAGCGTTAATACCAGTTCATTCTTTTCTTCGCTTTGTACTATATAACTAGGTATCGAACAAAGATTTTTCATATCATCCCCATTAATGAATATTTGTTCTGAAAGTCTCCGACTTCCTGCATAATCCCCAGTTCTGTTTACGTGAATGTATGAATCTAATTCAACGGATTCTTCTAAGTTTTCCTTAGTGCTATTTTCTTTATTATTTTCAGTCTTGTAAACATTTGGTTCTATATCATTGAGGTTTATCCTTATTGAGTCTCCATGTTTGGGAAATTTTTGATTGTAGAATTGATTGATTAATTCGTCTCTATATTTGTTCGGAATTCCGTGCCTCGATTCTAGTTCAACTAAAATCTTCTTATAAAACCTAGAACATAAAAATAAATTCAAGATCTATACGATTAGTTCACCAAACATTATATATTATTAAAGAAAGATACATTACCACGAGGAATTAAAATGGATACAATGTAAGGTTTCAAATAAATTTATTCTAATTATACTCAAAATTTGATAGTACTATTTGGTGGGGTGCGACTATATACTGATTTATTTATTATCACGCAAATTCGCTTCTCAATTAATATTTCTGCCACTAACACATATTATAGATAAAGTGTAGATTCGTCGTGTTGGTAAATTTACTATTTACCACGTATCAGTACAGTCAATATGTACTTGCAGGTCACGGGATGGGCAGCGAGAGAATTATCTTTTTCGATAGTAATAAAATACTTAATGGCAACTACGTAATCTCGAAGGTAAACAAACAATGAAATCGGATAAGTCGCCAGTATTTAATAAACACAAGAGAGTAAAATGAAGACGAAACCAACTTTCAGTAGATCTGGTAGAAGATAAATGGTGTTGCGTTACTTGTGAGAGAAAAAAAATGATCAAATCGATATATGAAGGATTGGGTAGAGACAATACAGATATGTTGATAGAGAATTTGCAGCATTGTGTGAAGATTTGATGAAAGTATCGAATTTTCCGAATAATTCAAGGTAATACAAACCTTAAAAAACTGATTCACGAAGGATGTACGAATATTGTATTAAACAGTGTCAAAAAAAAAAATATAATCAGAAGAAAAATTCACGAATTTTATTTAAGGAACGAAATCACCACGCTAAAAGCTATTTAACAGAAATGAATGCAGATTGTATTTTAAATAGGGTATTACCCTATTGTAAGACTTAAAACTGTAAATATATACAAACAATATTAAACTTTTAGGGAATTAGACAGAATACTACCTAAAATAAATGTTCGATATGTAAAGAGAAATCTGAATCGAGAAAGATAAACTTATAGTGTTATGGCGGAAGAAGAATTTACAAAAAATTCAAACAAATAAACATAAGAGTATTCGTTGATCTTCATAATGCATATGATATAAAACCTAGAAAAATTCTGTGGTGGACTAAATATAACAGGAGTTTCCGGAATTATATGTATGATATTAGTGAATAGCATTAGCAAAGGTGTTAAATAAAGGGAGTGTTAAATTTCATGTTTAGGTAGGAGATTGCAAATCGGTGCTAAATTTCTATCTAATCTTATCAGTGCTGTATTAGATAAGAGTGTTATTCCACGATAAAATACAGAAAGGTCATTTTGAAAGATGATCAGGGCACTGAAACAGGGGACTCAAACTCTTTAAAAAAAAGGTCACAACCTTGTACAAAAACAGAATATCTAGAATGTTCTAACGATTAGAACAGTACGTTGAGTTTTGGATTAAATATTGCAAACTACATAAAGCGCTAAAATCATCAATATTGCCTCGTACGAGGTAATTGTAACACTTCGACACCTTAGACTCCTAGACAGAAAACGAAAACCATTTAGTATTGTTTATAACACTTATAATATAAACTAGATTAAAATATACTGACCAATATAAGGTGGTGCATTTGTATCGGTATTTAAGTAATAATGTAAACATTTTTTTGTGGTTGAATTAAAAATAAAAGCGAGTTTCTTTAAAAAGATAAAACAAAAAATATACTTTAATTGAAAATAAAAAAATATTTCCTAATAAAATAAGAAATAATTCTTTATATGAATGATTCAAATATTTGACCTTCTGCGGCTGAATAGTATCCCAATCTGTCATAAAATCGTCTGCAGGTAGATGTAAGAGTTTCTGCTGTAACCGAATTGGAGACTTCTCTTATTCGGTTTTTTAATTCATCCAAATTTTAGGCTCTAGCCTTAGGATGATCATAGACGATGCTTTTTAAATATCCCCAAAAAAGAAGTCCGGGAGTGTAAGATCTGGAGATCGAGCAGACCACTTAATATCGCCTGTTCCAGTAATAACTCGATTCGGGAAAGCATTGTTTAAGTACTCCCAATTATACTCTACTATTCAAGTTACCTAAATAAAAAATGGACCTATTATGTGGTCTCCTAAAATGCCAGTCCAGATGTTAACTTTTTGAGGACGTTGACTTCGATCAACAACACTTCTGTGCTGGTTTTCTCGCGCCCATACCTCGTAATGGAAGGATTGTGTCTCCCTACTAACGAAACAGAAGATTCATCAGTTAAAATTGGATTCATCATTAGCCTTTGTTATTAGAGTTTCACAAAACTCCATTCTTCGAAAGTAGTCGTCTAGATAAAGCTGCTGCGTTTTCGAATATTTAAAATGTTTGTAACCGTACTTTTTCCATACTTTCGTTACAGTAACATTGCTAACAACTAACTCTCTAGCAACGCTGAACTACTTGAACGTGTTGAATCTACCTCGATTGTTACATAAATTTTTGTGTCTCGGTATTTTATTTCCTCAACTTTTTCTGATGACACTTCTTGAGCGTGACATTTTTTGCGATTTTTGAGGCAAAACAACTCAAATTTTTTAAAAATATTATAAA
Source organism: Diabrotica undecimpunctata (assembly GCF_040954645.1). Lineage (NCBI taxonomy): Eukaryota > Metazoa > Arthropoda > Insecta > Coleoptera > Chrysomelidae > Diabrotica > Diabrotica undecimpunctata. The sequence goes on from NC_092810.1 coordinate 67,913,973, forward strand.
CTGACTGTAAGGAAGGAATTGGTCTCCCCTCAAAAAATACAGAAAATAAATCTACACACTGTTGTCCAGAATTACCACCATAAAACCATTTTATTATTTGAACCTTTTCTGCGGGCTTTATAAACAGACATGTTGTTTACAAAAATAAATTAAAAATCTACGCTCTTATTGCTTTAAACAACCACTGTATAATGACAAATTATTGGCGACGGGGCAACGGATGTTCGTGGAAATTTGACGGCGTGCAGTGTTGCCATTTATAGTGTGTATATCTAATTTAAAACTTAACTTACTGTATCTAGAACAGCTTAGAAATGAAAGGAAATGAGAAAAATTTCAATGAAACTAAAAAGTAAATTCTCTAAGACTACTTCTAAGTTACGACGAACTATTGTCGAACATATAGCACTGAATGTTCAACAGTTAAAAAAAAAAGACAAAAATAACGAATGAATAACAAAATTAAAAATGACTACATTACACCTGGCTCTGTATATTCATACATACATTCATTTAATGGTATAATTGATTCTTACCTGGGTGCTCTATATTTGCTCAAGATGCAATAGGTTAGTGGTAAACAACACGATGAACCTTCAGGAAGGACTCTTCTGCAGTATCCATATGTACGTTCTCCTTTATCATTGGTTATCAAGAGGGAATAGTTTTGCGAGAGGTCCGACATAGTTAGCGTTGTAATGTCATTTTCGGGAAAGCACAGATGTTCGATGCTTTGAGGAACTTCAGCCTAAAAGGGGGAAAAGTATTATTTATTAAATCAAAATTAAATAATTATACAAGGTAGCGACGGCAAGTCTATTCGAAAATTCAGATTGACTGATCAAATTACTAATTTGTGAATAGTGGGTAATCATACGAGCTTATCTTTGAAAAGAATAGGGAGATAAAGTAGAAAATATTAAGTGAAATATCGGTACAATTAAAAGATATATATATATATATATATATATATATATATATATATATATTATTCATATATATATATATATATATATATATATATATATATATATATATATATATATATATATGTAAATAAGTTTAATGTTTCAAGACAAGAACTGACACATTAATTTCTGAATGCCTTTTCGACTCATCTTTCAAGATATTAAGTGTATTTTCAATTGAATCAATATTTATACTTACATTTGAGGGATATTTAAATTTAATCCTGGCTATATCTTTCACTTTTTCTATTATTAAACAACAATAAAATAACGTATCCTTGTTAACTTTATTGGTGCAATATTTGGGCACATTTTGCCGATATGTCTCGAATTTCTTAATAATAGAAGATACTTTTTCACTGTCATTATTTTCTGAATCAGAATCTCGTATGGAACATATATTGTTAAAACTTGTATCCAAGGTTTTTTGAAGTGAATTCTTTAAATTCTCCACTCGATTTTTGCCAGTCGCCCGGCTAACAGTGGGAGAACTTTTAGATTCGTAACATTCTATAATACTGCGAATTTTTGGAGATTCCTCAGTTGGTGATGTATCAGCCTCAGATGTGGAAGAAGAGAGGGATGAGTTTTCGGCAGACATCTGAAAGAAACATTAATATATTTTAGATAATATTTAATATTAATTCGCAGTTTTAGATGTAGTAAATATTGAGAAAATGATGGTATTTCTAAATAAATAGCATATCAAAACAAACACGAGCAACTAACAACTCAGGGATATTTAAAAACTGGGGGATTATTGCTTTGGTATTTCTTTCAAACACACTCGATTTTTTTCTAGAAAAACAATTTTATACTTTTTGAAATTTCTAAATTCTTTCTTTTATTTCTCTTAAAACAGTGGCTCTCCATCTCTCTCTTTAGTTCTGACTCCCCAAAGGGAGTGTAGTGGTCACCGTGATGTCGTATAGTATCCGCCTCTAAAGATTTCTGTCTTTGATCATTTCTTTTAACTTATACATACGTCTTTTGCATGATTTTGCTGCCAACAGTTCTCACTGTTCAGATTTGCATTTATAAAACGTACCTACATCTGAGACAGAGCTAGTCGAAGACATTACAAAAAAATTATCATCTTAAGTGTCGCTTTATAGTTACACGACTAGGGTGTCATTTTACTGTAAAACAATTACAATCCAATGATGTATGTAGGTAGTAACTCCATTATTATCCATTGGCTGTTACGATTGTTACACATTGGCGCCCAACGTGGGGTCCGAACCCACGACCCTTAGATTAAGAGTTTCATGCTCTACCGGCTGTATCTAAAAAACATGTGACGTTTGTAACGTTACAACATGTCCAAAATATTTTAATTATTTGAGATTAACTTTGCTGGAAAGCCGTTTGCTGACCTTTAGCTCATTTAAAATTGAATTGTTTGTTCCGTGGTAAGTCCAGGTAATTCGTAATATTCTTCTCCAAGAGAACATGCCATGGCGTCTATCTTTCAGTATGTCAGTATTGGGAATATTAAACAGTTGATCAACCTCATTTTTATAGTTTGTAAAATTTTTGGCCATTCCAGATTATGACCATGTTTTCTACGGCAAACTTTGCTAGATCACATCTACGTTTTATTTTTTCCTGTAATGACCTTGTGTTTGCGATCAATGATCACAGATATAAGTATGAACTCACAACCTCAAACTGGTCAATCGTGGTTATGTGTGGATGATTATTATGTAGTTTATCCACTATCATGATCTTTGTCTTTGATATGTTTAACTGCAATCTCCACACTCTACATAAAAACACGCCCTGAGTAAATCAATACCTGGTAACGATTGCTGTGATTTTTGACTTGCAGTTTAATATTAGATGCTGGTAAAGAGATTCCGGAATGGGTCTCAAGATACGAGAGGGAAAATAGAAATAAAAATAACAGTAGCCATAGAGATGTGAGAAGAGATACAAATCATACGTGGAGTTGGACAAAACTGCTTTCATCTCTCTTCTTCAACTTGTACTCTGAAGAAATATTCTATCAAGCATTATATAAAAGATAACATTATTACTCTTAATGACAGTCACCAATTTTTATCAATCAACATCAGCTGCCCTCCGACGTATCCTTTGAAAATATCTGTCGCAGCCGCTAAAGAAACGCTGGGAAGAAACAGCCTATATGGTAGGAAACAGACTACTAGACAACGGCCGCGGCCGTGAAAACCAACACTTTGATGAGTGTCATAATAATAACCATTATACACAAGAAGTTCTTACTTCTATGTAAGTTTTTTTAACTGTGGTATACAGCCAACCACTGAGATTTTCCCCTTTTACTTTGTACTTAATAATAACTATATTCATTACGCATCGTATTTGCAAAGAAATCTTTCATATGTGGTTTAAGTATTTGGTAATATTCAAGCAGTTAAAACCTATTCCAGGTTCGTTAGTCAGAAGTATTGACTTTTTTGTGAAAACTGAACGTCAATAGACATTTCTCTTAAAATTAGGTTAAGTATTCTGCGTGCATACGTCGTTTAAATTGTATGTGTTACTTAAAACCACAAAACCAACATTTTATCGTAAATCTGGCAGAACGTATTGATCTCAGATGTAAAAGTCTGTAAATATCTTTGTGATAAGCGATAAGTGGAATCCACAGAATGACCACAAGTACACAAGTACAATTTATATTAAAATCAATATAAGGTTATTTTTAACGCAGAGAACATAATATGGTGAATGTATTGTTTATATTCTAACATATTGTCTTCAGCCCTAAATGTTAATAAAATAATAAAAATATAATTAAGTTTTTAATATTGCTAGTCCAATTATTTTCTTAGATCTTGATCTGTACAATTATAGACAACGACTTTTATATTAAATGTACATTATTCTTTGTATGCTGTACATGACAATATTCATAATAATTGTGATTTATCTCCACATTGTGAAACTTACTATACCATGACCATCAGATCTGTTGGCCGAAGGCAGAACTCTCGGTTGAAGAATCTACGTGATTGGCATCAACGCAGATAGATTGATTTGTTTATAGTAGCAAGTTCAAAAATAAAAATAGCCATTATGAATGCCAACCTCCGTAGGGAGGCGGCACTCTAAAAATAATACCATGACATAATCGTAACAATAATTAAAAAATATTGACCATTCTAACAAAATTTGACAATCATTTTTTCTGCTCTTTCTCTATCTCTTCCTTTCTTTCTCGTATTATTACTGAATATTAGAACTATTCAAGGAGTAGATCTTCATCAGTCTGACGACAGCCAAGAGTGGTGCGGAAAACCGAATGTCACCAGTAAATGTCTGACTTAATTTGTAGACGTGTACAATAGTACAAACAAGTCATTTAACGGAGACTACAATGTAACCACTTGGACGATGTAGTCTTATATAGTAATTGTATATGAAAATAATTATTTTATTCCTCTGGAAATTGGTATGGGGTATGTTTTTTTAACAAAGAACCTAGATGCTACTACGTATGTATTATTTTATTATTGTTATTCATAGCTTCCTTTATATATATATATATATATATATATATATATATATATATATATATATATATATATATATATATATATATATATATATATATATATATATATATATATATATATATTTCATATTTCATGGAATCTAACACAAAATTCGTTCACTTTTCATAGAAAACGTTTTTATCTATCTAATGTTTTATGTGATAATGGTATAACTAACAAAAAGAAAATATAACAAATCGTCTACGACGATTATGTAAATGAAAAAGTCAGTTTTAAGTATCATTCATTACATGGAATTGGACCTAACATGAATAAGGTCAACGAAACAAAAAGATGCTCCACACTTTAATTCCTCGAAAACCAGTTGGGAATTGATGCGATGAATCATAACAGACTCGCCAACATTCTAACTTAAAAATTCGTTATAATGAGTACACTGTAATATTGTTGATACATTATAAGATATAAGAAAGTTATATTATTTAATAATACTATTATGTAAGATTACGTAATATCAAAAGTAAAATAAAAACAGCAGAATAGTAGAATGATAGAACAGAAATAATCAGTAATCATTACTGACAGGTTTCAGTATATAATATGCGAAACAATTCACAGAACATTGAATAACAAGATAAGAAACCGTACAATAGGACTTTTCATCACAAACTAGTGTCAGCCATTTCTTTCGTACAGTTTTTTGTAAACAAACATGTTAGGTTAGATCTGTAATATAAATAACAATAAATTGCAGGTGAACATATAATTAAGATAAACAATACCAAAGAAAGTATAGTTATTGAAAAAAAAAGAAATGCGAAAATAAAGAAAAAGTGCCTCAATTAGCAAATCAATTTTGTTAATCGATTATTATTATGATACCTGTAGGAAAAGGAACAACGAAGCGATATCCTTATGAAGTATGTAAGAGTGATACACGCTTTAAATCATTTAAACACAATACATATTATTTTATAAATTTTCCAAAGCCTTTATTTCTTTATAAACAATACTATTTCTTTATAAATTTATAAACCAGTGACGTATAACGTATAGTATACTAATGAAAAGAGATTTCTCATAAGAGTAAAAGTCATTACAGGATTTGATAGATAGAAAACTGAAGGTGGAAGAAAAAAACTCAATATCTACTATCAATAAGATAATAAGATCAATAAAATAAGAAAATAAAAGAATACGACTAACGAAAAAAATCGACTAACCAAACAGTTTTTAAATTAAATTTAAAACTGGAAGGAAGAAGTGTCCACAAAACTCGATAGTTCGTAGTGCAAGGAGGTTTCCACACAGCCGTTCAACCTTATACAATACAATACAGTACCACTACTCCGGCCCGATCCGACCAATTGGTCGGACCTACTGTTAACTGTCGAATCATCATGATCCTGGCCGGAATTCCAGAGTGTCTGCTCCACCACTGAATTGGGTCTGACTTGTAATCTATAATCGGAATTTTAAAGTATACTTCAAGTTCATGGAGTATGTTAGCTTTGAAACTACTCATATATAATGTAGATGTTGAAGGTCCAAGTCAGCGTAGCACTTCCACAGTGCGAAAGATGAAGAATCTTTTTTTTTTCATTCATCCTCGCTCTTTTTTGCTTAGCGGTTAAAGATACTTCATCGTCAACTTCGCTAATAATAACCACGCTATCCCTATCATCTACTTGTTTTTCAGGCTAAGACTTATCGTCATCGATATTGCTTTTATTAATTTCTGTGATTTTTACAAGTTGTTATGGAATTGAAATAATTCCGTATTGGCAGGTACTGATCCGACCTTCCGGGGTCCGGTTCCGTTAGCGGTAGGCATTCCGGTTCCGTTCGGATTGGCCAGGTACCCGATCCGGTACATCCCTAATTTTTATTAAAAAATCAATATCAGAATGTGCAATTAACTTATAGAGACGAATAAAGCTGAACCATCTTGACGATTCCTGATATGATTCCCCTTAACCCACTTTTTATTGATTTACAATATTACAATTTTATTGTAGTTTATCCCAATATATAAAATATTTAGTAAAAAATATTCCACAAGAAAATAAGTGCCACTGAGTCATTAGTTTAAAGAGACAGACGATCACTTTATATTGCAACCAATATTGACTGTACTGCGGTTTTTCCTCCATTATAAACTGTTAATGACGTATTAGTTCCTGTAAAGATTTGTTTGTGTTAAATATTTACCACCATCCTTCAATTATTTTAATTGCTACATGTAGGTACACATTTACGGAATTTCTTACGTAATGTGGAATAGATTATTTCTAAAATGGCGTAATTGCTGTATGGAATATTTTAATAATTTAAACCTCTACCTGTTCATATTTGAATGATGCTGGTGTAATATAGATATAATTCAACCTTCAGTTGAGAAAATTGTTTGAAATTATAGCGTTTGATCAACCGTTTATTTTTAAATCTTTGAATTTGCGTTTTTATATCTCTAAGCACATAATTTTATATTTCATCTACTATTGAAGGTATATGTTCCTGTGGAAACTAGTTGTTTTCAATTAAAAATTTCTTTGTTTTTCAATTGTGTTTTTGCTTTATACTAACGTGCATGTAGTTTGTTTTTCCTTCGTTGGTTTGTAGTTTTAAGTTTCGGTTTAAATTTCTTGGAACACTAGGAACACATTCTTTTTGGAATCTTAGGTTTCTTATCGAGGACTACGGACGGAATGCATTGATCGATGAAATGGATCGCGCAGAGGTGTGAAAAAATAAAAACAAAAGAAATGCAATGTATCGACAGATCACGCGACCACACTACGTGGAGTGCAAACGCAGTCCCATGCGTGTTTCTTAATAAAATAAACTAAAATACAATAAAATTAAAATAAAAATATCGTTAAGTAAAATAATAATATTTCGTCAGTTAAATCAATGGTGATAAGTCCCAATTGCAAATAATTGATAATTTTCCAAATACCTTTAAAACCAATTTTGCTTTAAAATGTGCATTTTCTGGTCCACTTGATGATGCCGATTATGAATCTGCAAGAACTTTTGTAATTCGGCTTCTTGGCACGAGATATCCACTATCAAAATTAAGGGATCCCAAAAAGAAGCAGTTTTGGGAACCTGAGAAGAAGAGGTTCGAGGTGCCAGAGAGTGAAGCAAAAGATATTAAGTGGGTAGGCGAGGTTTAGTAAGGTTTGATTTGAGTAAGTTTGATTTGCTTAGGTTAAGTTCGGTAAAGGTTATTAAGTTGTTCATTTCATTGTTCAATGTACCTTGTTCATTTTAAACCAATCTTGTCCTTGATATTTATGTTCTTCCCTAAATCAAGCCCGAGGGAGCCAGACTGCTAAAGTTCGAAGCTATTTTTAGATTGTTGTGATGTCAGTTGCAAAATTGACAAAAAAGCACTTTTTAGCAAACATTGCTTAGACAAACCAAACATTTTTAGAGTAACATAATTGTTTTCAATTGGCAATCAGCATAAACCACTCGACACGAAATGCCATATTAGGATACAATGCCTGGGCTATCTAAACAATATACCTACTATAAAAGCTTATAGTTTACTTGTATGACATAGTGAAATCCTGCTCGATAAGATTTTCACAAGAAAATTTGATTTTTGCATCATAGTCTCCCATTTCTGTTAGTTTTAAAATTATTTTCTGTATTTACCTACTTAATAAACGCATTTTTAAAATTATTACTTCGAAAATATTCGCAAAAACGAAGTGCTTTTTGAAATTTATTCTTCGAAAACAGCTGGTATCTTCCTAGCTTTTCTTGCTCTGTAATTACTACAAAGTTTCAATGAAGCTTACAAAATGATAAGAACATAAGAACTAAAAGAGGAAATAGAACAAGTAGGCCTGAACATAAACTTTATAAAAATAAAATACATGACCAATTTAGTTCCAAGTGACGTTATGCAAATAGGTGCAACGAAATACATCAGGTTTTAGCTACATTTACTTGGGATATGAAATTAGAATAGGAAAAAACAATCAAACCTGTGAGATTCGGCGCCGTATAGGTTTGGAATGGGCAGTATTTGGTAAGTTACGACATATTCTAAAAGGAACGCTACGATTTGCGTAAAGAAAAAAGTTGAATTAAAAATTCTTCTCGGAATATTTCAAGATCAAATAAAAAAATGTTCGATATAATCTCTAGATGTACTATTATACAATATATATTATAATCTACAATAATAAACAAGCTACCAAGAATATATTCACATATGTCAGAGCTACACGTTTATTGAGCTAATTATAGAATGAAAAATACACACATTTGAAACCTCTAGATATTTTTATAATATAAAACGAAAAAATAAAATTAACTAGGTGGTTGTTTAAATTATATTGTATTATTATAACTCCTCGTTCTTTATATTTTTTTAGATAACCAAAGATCCAAAAACGGTTTCAACCATTTTATTAAGAAATCGAAGGAGAGGAGAAACATAAAAAAAATATATTTCAATAAATAATCTGTGGAAGGCCTTCTTGAAGCTGGCATGCAATAAATTAAGCGTATGAGAGTCTACCAAAGTGTCAGTCGATTATGGCTCCGTTTTCGTAAAACTAGAAGTAGTACCAAGTAATATTCTGGACGTGCAGGTGACAATTTTATTGCAGCACCTGAATTGATTATTCAGATTATCAATCTCCATAGTTAAAGAACACTTTTACCCGCCTCTTTCCAGAGGCCATTGCGCTGTGTGGAATCAAGAGTGAGCGGGATCCAGAATTTCAGAACTGAGATAAAAATGATTGGACTACTGCGGTACCATCCGGATTTCGGTTTTATCTAGAATTTTAGATTCTCGTAGAACAAATAATTTACGGCAAAATCGATCTCGTCTTTTTAAATTATAAAAGTATTTTCTGAATTGTAAAAATTAAATTATTTTTTTTGTTGGGTAACCAAGCTAAGCAACTTGTACATTGTTTCTATAATGAGGTAATCATTCAAAATGACGAATTGGTGTCATTTTGTAAAATAATAATAATTGGCATCGTATGGCAAGCAATACCTCATTCGAAAGATCTGTAACTGAGCATGTTTTTATACTTTTGTGTAATTATGTTGCGCCGTTTTAAAATGGCGACCGATTAATATTCAAAACGACCATTTAAAAACAAGTACGCATTACCCCTAATAATTTGTGGGTTTTGAACTGAAAAATACTACAACAGTTCAATTTACTTTCTCAGTTTCTCACATACTAATAGCATTCATTTGTGTTGATTGACCGAATGACAGATATTTTTCATCGAACATTGAATTGTGAAAATGATTTTAAACTGAATCCCAGTGTTCTTTCCAAAAACATACTGAGTGAGACAAGAGGTTCTATTCACCTGTTCGGGTGTTTTCTACAAAACGCGAAGGCAACTAAATTATTACCATACTCTTTTTTACCCAGTCGCTATTAAAGAGTTAGGTCGCCATTTTGAAACGGTGCGACCAAATTGCACAAAATTCGGAGAACATCCAACAACCCAATAACACAAGAGCACCCAAATAGGATATTACGTACCATATGATCATATTTAAAATAATTTTACAAAATGACTCATCCGTCATTTTTAATGTTTACTTTAAAGCATCATAAAAAATGTCTTAATTCACTTATCCAGAAAGTTTTATGGTCGAGAAAATACTTATACGTTGGGACGGACTTTGGACGAGCAGTTTACAAGACACTCTGTGGAAAAGGGATAAGAAATAATTGAAACAATTCAAGACTGTTGGTGAAAGCACCATTACCTCCATTTATCCCATTTTTAGACATCCAACTTGTAAAATGTTTTCAGTTTTTTTTTTAATTCAGAAAATTCCAAAACTCTTTTCCAATTTAAGTTTGATGGGTGATGTGGCAGAACAATCCAGGGCGAAAGTCCTAACCATCAATAAGAACTCGCTTTGTAATATTTATTATACGAATATTTGAGTGGAAATTGTTTAAAGAACAATTTTTTAACAAAGTTTAAATTTGCAAAGAAGTATATTGTAACACAGTATATTTTTATATTTCGGTAATAAATAATTAAAAAATATGTATACAATAAAAAAAATATACAAAAAATTTAATCAAAAGACAACAAACAATAACGACAAAACCGTGTTATCTTCATATATACCGATACCACGACAGCAAAGAAATCATGATATATTAACAGTGTGAATGCTTCGAGATAAATATTTTTCCCTTATAATTTTTTTCAGCATAAAACATACAATGGTTGTGTAGTCATGGTAACTTAAGAAAGGTCCGCTACTACCAAAATAATTCCACCAATTTAGAAAAAAAATGTAAAACGATGGAAAAATAAATTTTCAATATTTTATTTATAACATTATTAATTATTTATTATTGTGAACCACCTACTTCCAAGGTTAAACGTGAAAATGAAGTTTTTATCTTATATGTGGTATTTGGTTATTTCCTGCGATAAAACCCTAATATATGAAAATATTAAAGAATATACTCACATAACTATTACCTAAATCCAAAATCATATTTCAATCTACAGTATCAAAGCCATTAGTTGATTGTTTTCCGAATACTTCTGATTTTCACTATACGCAATTAGATGCCACAATTTTAAACGTTCTGGGCTTTCATCTATAAATAACCGCAATATACAAATATTTAAAAAAAATAGCGATAGACACCAATACTGAAATGGTAACACTATTATAGAACACTATATGAACGTTTGCATTCCACCGACCACCGACCGGAAGAAGATTAGTTCTGCCTCTGCTTTTGACTACTGACTAGGAGATATTGCGAGTATAGTATAATATCGTCCTATATGCAACTCGGTCTCACGTCTCACACGAGCACTGAATGATTGGTTGGAGGTAGCAATTATTTACAGTTGACTGGGGAAGACCCACTGGGTTTATACTCAACTTTCAGCAGGACAATGAAGCGAGCCGTGAGTCATTCCGCAATTATCTCTTTCATGTACATATTAACAAAAGAATTGGCGTGTATCTAGTTTTAAATAATTTTTTTAGCGTTGCGCCAAATTTGGAAATTCTTAGAATATGTTGTGATTTTATAATGAACATTAATATTTATAGAGGGCGTCCAAAACATATTCATAGAGAATGCTGATTTTGGACGTACTAATTTATTTAATTAAAAAATGGTTCTTAACGTATTTCCTTGGTGAATTGTCAATTCTCTTACTTCTTAAACTGCTTTCTTGTGGCATTTGTAAGTTAAAGTGTTTATATGGGATTAAGCCACAATTGACTGTAATGAAAATTAAATTTGTAACTAACTAATGTTTGACGTTTCGACTTCCACCCCGGAAATCGTTTTCAAAAAAGATGATTTTAAAGAATTCTGAGAAAATGTATAACCAACAAGATGTTGTTTGTACGTTATGTTTTTCAAAATGGATGGTTGACTTACTTGGCGTCGATCTTGTAGGCAACAGCATGTTTGTGGCTATACAGCATGTGTGCAATATCAAATTATGACTGTTTTGTGTGTTTTTTGTATTACATGTTTGTGTAATGCGTGTTAACATAGTAATCTATGTTTGTGTATTGTGTATAGATTGTAGATGGTATATCTCCGACTTCCTATTAATCCGCTATTGTTGGTATGTTCTTGTTATTGAGTTCTTCTTTTAGTATTGGAACTACATTCTGCTGATGGGTTGCTACAAATTTTCCTTCATTAAATAGGATGGAAGCTGTTTCTTTGACTGTTCTCTTTTTCATGTCTGTTTCTTTCATGGATTATTGATGCATCTTTCCATAGTGGTTGGTATGTGTTCGTTGCCCCACAGATGTTTGCATATCTGTTTTTTTGCGTCTCTATTCTTGGTGTATATTTCATGCTCGTTTATCCTGAGGCTTAGTGGTCTTACGGTTTCTCCCACGTAGAATTCGTATAAATGTTGCATTCACAGGGTATTTTATAGATGCAGTTATTTTATCTTTCTTGTGTATTATTGAGTTTGGTTTTGGACAGGATAGATCTCAGTATGTTGGTTGTTTTGAATGTTGTTCTGATGTTGTACTTGTTTTCTACCCTTTTAAATTTTTCTGATAATCCCATACATATGGTATTGTCGTCTTCTTTGAATTCCTTCTTGTGAGGGTTTCTGGATTGCTTGTGGTTATTGTTTCCTTTTTTCAATTTTGTGGAATTCCTTGTTTATAAATGATACTGGGTAGTCATTTCTTGTCAAAACCTTTGTTAGCAGGTGCTTCGGGCTCTATCATATAATGATTTGATAATTCATTTTTTGATGTTTACTTTGTGGTTGCGGTCGTAATTTAAATATCTGTTGGTGTGGGTTGGTTTTCCGTAAATTTTAGTTACATATTTTGTTTCTTCTTCTGTGATTGGCATATACAGAATAAGAAGTGAATTGTTGTTTTCTTTTTCCATGGTGAATTATTTTCAACTTATTTTCATTTAGATAATGATTCCTATAAGAAAAAATTCGGATTAGCCATGGGCTCATTATTAGCAGATATATTTATCGAACAAAACACTGTACCCAAATAAAACAAACAACCCACAGTATGGTTGAGATATGTAGATAACGAGTTCTCCATTTTGCATCACGGAACAGAAGCACTGAACAAATTTTTGATGGATATTAACAATAAAGAAGAATAAATCAAACCCTCTGGGTTTAAGAATGTTAATCTCTTCGAGTACTCATTGTCTGATATCCCAGCAATGTGTCCAACACTTCTTTCTCCAAAGGAGAAAGGAGAAATTGGAAACTACAGACCTATCAGCTTGTTATTTCATTTATATAAGCTCTTTACGATAATAATTACTAACAGACTGGAACCTAAGCTAGATTTTCATCAACCACTATACCAAGCCGGATTTAGTAGTGGCTTTGGAATGAACAACCACCTACAGGTAATAAAATTCTTGATAAAGTATATTTTCTTTGAGAAAGTATCTGACTCAGTCCAGCATAGCTCCATGTTTAGAGCTATTACGGAGTGTAGTATTGATCATAGGTACACAACTCTTCTTCAGAATATATATAATACAAATGCAGTGAAAATGTACTAGGGTGACATAAACACATTTCCCTTGGAGAAGGGTATTAGGCATGGAGACCATATCTCTTCTAAACTATTCACCGCTTTATTACAGAGAGCAATAAGAAAAAATAGTTGGAAACATATTGAAGTCAATAGGAGTTTCTAAACAACTTGAGGTTTGCAGACGACATAGTCCTTATTGCAGACCGGGTAGATCATGCCTGCCAACTTCTTTAAGACCTTCAGAGCTCTTGTACACGAGTCGACTTTAAAATTAACTTTTCCAAAACAAAATATATGACCAACCTTGTACTGGCTAAAAACATTTCAACTAATTAAACGCAAATTGAACAAGTTTATACCTACAAGTATCTGGGACACGAGATTAAATTAGGAAGAGACAATCAAACAACAGAGTTAAACAGGAAAATAGAACTAACATGGGCAGCTTAAAGAAACTGAGGGAAGTCTTTAGATCAGATATTCCCATGTCCTTGAAAAAGCAAGGTCTTTGATTAATGCATACACCCTGTTCTAACGTATCGAGCAAAAACAGTGACTCTTACCAGAAAAGTAATCGATAAAATACATGTGGCACAGAGAGCAATGGACAGATCAAATATATCTCTCAGTCTCTCAGAGACAGAGTTTTAAATCAAATAGAAGAAAAACTGGTGTTATGGACGCAATTAAAATAATTAAAACGCTAAAATGGAATTGGACAGGAAATGTGGCCAGAGTCAGAGATGGGCCAAGAAAATTTTGGAATGGAGGCCTAGACACGATGCTTATCGTAATAAAGGACGTCCACCAACAAGGTGGTCAGACGAGATCAAGCGCATCCAGCAAAACTGGATTCAAGGTGCTCAAGATAGGATGCAATGGAATTATTTACGGGAGGCCTATGTTCAACAGGGCTTGAGTCAAAACAAACAAACAAAAATTAGTAAAACCAAGGCAATTAACGAAATGCAGGTTTAAGCCAAGAAATATCGATTACAAAGAAAAGAAAGGAAGACAAAATATATGGAACTAAGCCAAAAAAACAGACAGGTACACGTGATGACTGATAATTTCCAATTTGAAAAAGTAAAGACATTCAACTACTTGGGAAAGACCAAGGGAACAACGGAAAAAGGAAAAGTCCAATAAAGAATTATAAAGCAAAACCAAGGAGGAAATAAAAAAATAAATGCATATGAAACACTGATATGGCCAGTTATCACATACGAGATGAAAACAACAGTGACGAACAAAAAAAAAAGAAGAAAACTTAAGAAGACGTGAAAGGAAAATAATGGGAACAATCCTAGAACTTTACATCACCCTTAACGGAGAAAGGAAATTAGATAGTAAAGACAGACAAAGAGTTAGGAACTGAAAATATAGTGAGAGTAATTAAATCACAACGCTTGGAACAGATAGAAAATATCAGAAGACCGGCAAACGAGATGATCAAATAACGAGACATACCTCAATCCAAGGGAGACCAAGACGGGGATGGTAGGATATGACATGGGAAATGAGATAAAAATCACGAATATAAAACAATGGAAAGAAAAATATAGAAATATCAAGGAATAGAGACAAATAACGAAATTATCTCGGACACACAATAAATTGTAACCAAAACAGAGAGAAATAGGACGAGAAAACGTATTGACGATTGAACGAAGACGTCGGCGATGATGATAAAAATCTCTGCCAAAGTGTGGAAAGTTGCTCAGATCTAATTACGTTTAATATTTTATCCAATGTAGGCACCTCTTGGTCTACATAGAACGAATAACCTTTTTTTTTTTTCGAAAGATATTTTATCTAAATCATCAACGCAATGGTCAGTATTTTTTGTATGCTTTTTTAGTCCATTATAATTTCCAGGTTTTCTCTCACTTACAAAATATGTAAA
Organism: Diabrotica undecimpunctata; assembly: GCF_040954645.1. Lineage (NCBI taxonomy): Eukaryota > Metazoa > Arthropoda > Insecta > Coleoptera > Chrysomelidae > Diabrotica > Diabrotica undecimpunctata. Next base: position 67,929,392 of record NC_092810.1, read on the forward strand.
AACTTATTTCCATAACACCCATTGTTGTAGGTTTATTATGCATAAGTGGGTTATAAAACATTAGAACAATAGTTTAATCTCCCGGAGAATACTTCCCTTATTAAGTTTAACTCGAACATATTCAAAAGTTGATGTTATTTTCACATATTATAAACGGCTAAAAAATACTTGGTGGTTCGACTGTACTTTCTGTTAGTTTTATGCATTAAAGCGATGATGTCAGAGAATTGTAAACATAGTTTTCTTTTAAAAAAGAGTATTTATCACTCTTATCTTTAAAGAATTTTAACTGGAAAATGCATACTATACGCATTAGTACTTTTAACCTTACGTGCGAGAAGCTCAGAATTTTATCAAATAAAAGTAAACTAATGACCCCAGGCCCCAGACACATATTGCAGAGAAGACGAGATGAGAAATGTCTCTGTTCGTAAATCGGTAGTTGATCGATAACTTTTCAGCTAGTACGAAATGTTTCTATTTCATTCCTTTAAAATTTATTAATAGACTTACCGGTCGTTTATTAGCCACAGATACAAGAATGAATATATTTTCTCATCTCGTGTCTCATCTCAGCTGCAAGTATACTTATAACATCTAATTTATACACCGTTGCACGTCATCCGCGTCATAGCCCGTGAGGTCACATGATACCAACACGAAATATTTAGGCGGTAGGTGTGTTCTTTTTTAAAATCACTTTGCCGAGTACACTGACATTACAGCCACTAGACATATTTTATTATATACGCGTAGAAATAATATTTTAAGATTTCTATTAATGTTGACTTAACGAAATACACAATAATATGTTTCATTTAATTTGTATAAATGCATTATAAAGCTTTTTTATGAAGAACATTTGTTCGGAACACACTGTAACTGTAATCGAACGAAGGTGATATTTTAGCATATATTGGTAACACTTATTGGATAGTTGCGGTGTTGACACTTGTTATTTTACATTTTACATAAAATTAAATAAATATCTATGTACTCCATTTTACATCTTTACGCGACGCATACAAGCGGCTCAAATTATTTTTAACACGATTATTTTTTAACTCTTGTTTTGGTTCTATTTATTTACATTAAATATTAATTTGTTTTGTTGTATAATCCACTTTTGCAATAATTATGTGACCTATTTGATTTAAAATGGATTCAGGATTTTTTTATACTTTGGCAACTATGTCAACTTCGATCTCTGTCAATGATAATGATGTGCAACGGTAAGTAAATTAGATAGACTGTAGTATCTGATGAGATCAAAATATCGATATACATATAACATGGTAGTAATTAGACGAGTTATGTTCATATTATATTGTTTTCACGAATATAATTTAATAGTTTTAATTACTTCGATTACGACAATTTAAATGCAATCAAAATTTAAGTCACGTCAGAATAAAGTAATCTCCACAATTAACGATTTGCGTATTTTGAGAAACTTTTTTGCACACATTGTATCTTAATACAGTATGATCTAATAGGGTCTAATGGATTATCGATCACGTAGTATTCAAGATGAGCTGTAAATCTTAGCGGGTTTTTTCCCGACATTTGTAGACTTATTTATAAGAAATTAAAATATACTGATGAGGAAAACACTAATATGAGGGCATTATACCTATTACTAAACAGATATGATATAGCTCAAGCTGTTATCAATTATTTAAATATTTATAGTAATCAGTAGGTTGTTTGATATAAATTATGGGTGACGTATTCTTTAACAGGGTACAATTTTAAGTTTTTATTTTAATTTTCATTTTTCATATCTTTCGGAGTATTGAGATTACTTAAATTAGTTTTAGTGTAATATTAGTATTATTTGTATCAATAAATAAAGAAAAATAAAGCAATAAAGTCTTTATGAGATTATAAATCATATTTTCCTGATTGTTAAAAAAAATTTAATGACGATGAACTGAAGACAATATTAATATATTCATTTTGACCAACGATAACTTAACTCTATGACTCAATTGAATTCTACAACATAGTGATATTAATGATCGTTCAAGAAACAAAATTAAGTGCAGTAAAAACAAGAAGAGAACAAGGGTGGACGACAGAGGAAATACTGAGACTCATACTGAGAGGAAATACTTAACTCAAAGAGGAGAAATCAGAAATAAAGATAAAAACGAATACAAGAGGATTCATGCGATAATCAGGCAGAAGATAAGACATGCGAAAACACAATTTCATAGTAAGAATGTATTGAAATTGAACACTATGAAAGAAAGACGATACATTTCATCCGCAAAAGAAATTAAAAGAGATCGCCGGAATCAAACGGAAAAAACTATGCCGAAGTTTAGGAGACAAAAAGGGACACAGCATATTATTTATCAATGAACAGTTAAAATATTGAAAAAACTACATTTTTGAATCATTTGAAGATAATGGTCGCCAACATCCGAAACGGATAGGCACTACAAATAGAGGAAGAAGGAAAGAGTCGAACACTATGCACCGATTGCTATAACAGGTCCTTCTGTAACAGAAATTAAGATTACATGGATAAGTAAGTGCTGAAATACTAAAGTTTTTGAGAGAAAATGGAATTAAAGCACTGTGTGGTCTCTTTAACAGAATTTATGATATTTTATTACCCACTGATTGGCTTAAGTCGACATTTGTACAATACCAAAGAAACATCTTGCAAAAACATGCAGTGATTATCGGACAATAAGTCTGATGAGTCACGTTTTGAAGATCTTCCTGCGAGTAATACCTAGCAGAATATACACGATATTAGAGGAGAGAATTAGCAATCCTCAATTCGGATTTTGGAGTGGCTTGGGTACGAGAGCAGCCTTGTTCAGTATCCATGTTCTGATCCAGATATGCAGAGATATAAAATCAAAATTTATACGTCTGTGCAATCGATTTTGAAAAAGATTTTGACAATATTGAAAACAGTTGGATTGGGCGATAAAGAGTTACGAATAATTACAAACCGATACTGGCGTCAAGTGGCAAGAATAAAAGTTGAACAAGAACTGTCAGATGAAATAAATATACAAAGGGAAGTGAGACAAGGCTGTATACTATCGCTTTTAGTCTGTAACTTATATTCAGAAGAAATATTTAAGGAAGCCCTAATGGAGTCAATAGAACATTAATGGTGTAACCGTAAACGATATTAGATAGGCCGACCATACCTTAGTGCTGACTAATTGCAGAGAAGAGCTTCAAAATCTAATGAACAAAATAAAAGAAACATGTGATCAGATGGATTAAAACTCAATGTTAAGAAAGCTAAATATACACTTCTTCAAGAAATTAACGCACCACTTTGAAATATTAACATATTTTATTAGCGTTAATAAAAATTTCCATTGTAATGTTATATTTTGCAAGCCCCTTGTATATGCTATTCGTACACTTTATATTTATTGACTGTGTTTTATCGCTATAGTTTTTTTTGCAAAAAAACAAAAAAAAACAAAAAGAATCAAAAAATGTACTAATTCTATAAATATACTAATTTCCAAGTGTTCACGAATTTTATTCGGCTACTGTTTAATTGTTGATTATTGTTAATTGTGTTTATTATGGAGCGTCAATCACGTAATTTAACCCGAGATGAATGTGCCCAAGTAGTGATACTGTCGGAAGAAGGTTGGAGTTACCGAAGAATTGGTCGTCGGTTTAATGTGTCCCACATATCCGTCTCACGGGTGTTAGAAAGATTTCTCGAAACAGAGGATCATACTCGCAGACCAGGGCAAGGACGAAACCGGGTAACTACCCTTATTCAAGATCGATTTTTAAGAATTTCTGCTCTTCGACAACGTTTTGTAACACATCGAAGTCTACAAGTTCAGCTTCGAGACGTGCATGCTATACAAATTAGTACTGAAACTGTTCGCCAGCGACTTAGGGAATACAACTTAATACCTAAAAGTATATTAACTGCAGAGCATCGAAGGGGGAGACTACATTTTGCCAGAGAACACGTTAATTGGTTAGAGGCTGACTGGGAACGAGTGCTATTTACTGATGAATCCCGATTTTGTTTGTACAATAACGACAGACGTGTTCGTGTGTTGCGACGACCCAACGAACGATATGCTCAGTGTAACTTCTCACACACCACATTTTTTGGTGGAGGATCCGTTATGGTGTGGGGTGGTATTTCTTTGACCGCACGTACGGACCTAGTGGTCATACAAAATGGAACTGTTACAGCTGAAAGGTACATATTGGAGATCCTGGAGCAACATGTAGTACCGGTTGCTCCTTATATCGGTGAAAATTTCTTACTAATGCAAGATAATGCCAGACCTCACGCTGCACAGATCGTCAGAAATTATCTAGAAGAGGTAGAAATTAACACTATGGAATGGCCAGCACATAGTCCGGATTTAAATCCGATTGAAAATCTCTGGGATATCCTTGGTAGGCGATTAAGAGCGACACCGATACAACCAAACAACTTACAGGAAGTGGGAGAGAGACTGATCCAGATTTGGAGAGAACTAGACCAAAATGAAATACGGCAATTAATTTTAAGTATGGGCCAACGATGTGAGGCTGTTATACGTAGTAGAGGTGGAAACACTCGTTATTAAGACTTTTTTCATATTTTAGTTTACTTTTCTTATCATTATTTTTTTAGAATTTTCCGTTTTATTTTTTTTTTCTTCTGTACTTCAACATTTTCTGATGATTAGACAAATTGTTATAATTACTAATAAAATGTAGAATAAATCTGGTGAAGTTTCATTTTTTATTCTTTGCCCTTTTACAAATAAAATTGATTTATTGAAGTGGTGCGTTAATTTCTTGGAGAAGTATATGATAATCAGCAAACAAACTATATACAGGATGGCGGTATAAAAGTCGGAGATGCCGTACTGGACAGAGTAGAGAAACTCGTGTATCTCGGCAGTAAGATCAATGTCAGCTTAGATCCAACCGTAGAAATTAAAAGCCGCATAGAACAAGCCAGAGCCACTTTTGTAAAAATGAGGAACGTACTTTGCAGCCACAATCTTAGTTTTGACTTTCGTGTTCGAATGACATACTGCTATATTTTTCTAGTGCTACTGTATGGAGTGGAAGCGGGGACCCTAAGTGAGGCGATTCTTAAACGCTTACTACGAATAAACTGGGTCGACAGCGTTAAAAATAAGGTCACAAACAACACAACTGGTCAATATAATAAAGAGACGTAAGCTGGAATACTTCGGTTACATTATGAGACACCCTGAAAAATATGAACTTTTACATCTGATTATTCAGGGAAAGATCCAAGGTAAACTTGGTCTTTTTAGAAGAAGAACAACATGGCTGAAAAATCTAAGATCGAAAAATCGACTACATCGTTATTTAGAGCTGCTGTCAATAAAGTCACGATAGGAAATATGGTAGTCCAACTATCGAAAACGGTCATGGGACTAGAAGAAGAAGAAGTCATTATCTCAGAAGATGAGAACAACTTACAAAGACTAGTATCAGTTCGAGTAAATAGCAAGCAAATTCAACATGCAAATTATGTGTAAAGAAGACAAAGGTATTATCTAGAGTACCTAAAATATGTAAACATACAATCTACAATCGCTAATATCAGTATATCTTAGAGAAATATTTTGGAAAAATAAATATATGAGCTTCAAGAGTAAAGTAAGAATATATAAGAGATGCGTAAGACCATCATGAACTAAGCAATAGAGACCAGAACGAAAAACATAACAACGAAGAGAATTTTAAGAACCACTCAAATACGAACATTAAGAGTAATAGCAGAATATACTCTATATGAACGTAAAAGTAATGAAAAAGTAAGAGAGATATATGACATCCAAGACGTAATACTATGGACAATAAACAAAAGAGAATGGAGAGATCATGTTAACAGAATGCCAGGCAATCCCAAATTTACGTTACAAAGATGTTAGTCAAAATTGCCAAAGAGAAACGCCCTAACACACCACGAAAGTTGGTCTTCGTCGTCACAAATACTATTGATGAACCATTAAAGAAAACACAACGTAAGGGGACGTAGTCCTAACGTAAGAAGAAGAAGAGAATAAGAAGACAATAGGATGGAACTTTCCAAAAGAACTGCAAATAAAAGTTAATAGTGTAAATGTGAGATTCCGTTTTTATAAAATACCGATCATGCTGAAGCATTTGTCTAAACAAAATTTTCCTAGTCGCCAATATATTTTTGTTTTGTTGTTTAATTTTCATACTCAATAGATGACATGCCTCTTGTGAGACTGATGAATATTTTAAATTCTTTGTAACTTCCTGATAAATGCATTTTCAAAGGGCATATCTGTATTGCGCAAATTTTACCAGGGTTATAACTGGGTGCAAAAAAAAACAAGATAATATGGTAGCTTTTTTCCGCAGATAGATCTTCTAAATCCAACATTATAATGCTCCCGGGTAAATGATAAATATTTAAAAAATATCTTAATTATAAAATTAAGTTAAATTAAATTTTCTCAAAGGCCGTGTAAATTGCGCTAAAATAACGCGGTCCACAAATTAGACTGATTTTAATTTTTTAAGGATTTCTCCTTCCGATAACAGCAGGGTAAAAAATCTCCCACACCATTCATTCATAGTTTAAAAAAAAATCCGGTCAAAATTTCATTGTTAAATTAATTAATTGTATTAATTGTATTCTTTAAATTGTGTTCCTAACAATAACCACGGAGGAAGCTACAGCCACCTGAGGAAAGGAATGCCAAATGTTAAAACGTTTAAAACAAAGGATAATGCGAGTGACTAATAAAGGTAAAATGTGTTGACATGTCTCTCAAACAGGCAAACTCAAAACAAAATAGGTATATCGATGAAAGGCAACCGTAAATACGTATTTCTGACTATTTGGTCGTAATCAGTACGGTGCAACCAAGTTATAAAAGGAGCATGTTACCTTAGAAAAGGATCACTACAGGAGCAATGCAACCAATTTGTGGCAATATTCCAGGGAAACAATTAACAATAACCACGGAGGAAGCTACAGCTACCTGAGTAGGTACTCTGTACTCTGGTACCTGATGAACTCTATATACCCAACTTATTCGTTACACTTCAAAGAATTTTCCGATACATCCAGATTTCAAAGGCTTCCAGTTTTCTGAGAAGTGTATCCATTAAAGTCCAACCTTCGACATCAGATAAAAGAATAGAGAACACACCACTTTACTTATCTAATTTTTAGTCTCAAAGTAATATTGATTCCACATAAGATTTTCTTTATCTTAAAAATCCAGCTCTGGTCTTTTCTATACGTATTGTAATTTCTTTGCTAATGTCCTAGTTCCCATTTAGATTACAACTCCACAAGCTGTTATCACTTCTGGTTGTATTGGAGTTTTACTGACAACATTACCTTTGTCTTTGTAGTATTTAGCTTCAGGCCATATTCATCACACGTTGTGGTAATCCTATTAATCAGATGTTGAAGTTCTTCGTAACTATTTGCAATTAACACCGTGTCATCCGCGCACCCCAAATTATCAATATTGATGCTATTAATTTTGATACGAAAAACGAACTGTAAATATATTTTAAACATTAGTGGGGAGAAAATGCAACCATGTCTTACTCCTATTCTTATTTGAAGATCTTTAGAATTATCCTGGCTAATCCTGATACTTACACGTTGATGCCAGTAAAGATTTTTAATGATAAAACACATATAAGCTGAATGGCCAACATCTCTTCATCTCTGTACCATAACTTCAGTACTAAATAGTGCTTCTCTGGTTCCAAGGTGACTGCGGAATACAAACTGCGTGTCACTAAGTTGTTCTTCTATTTTTTGGTACATCCTTGAGTGTAAAATTCGAAGAAATATTTTTAACACATAGCTCATTATGGTTTGGTAGTCACTGTATCTTTTCGCATTTGCTTTTTTAGGTATCGTCACAAAATTCGACAACGGGCAATTCTTTGGTATATAGCCACTTTCATAAATTTTATTAAAAATATGAAGGAGAGATCTTTTACCTGAACTTTCAGAGCTTTATTATTGCACTCGGTATTTCATCCGGTCCCGTCGATATTCTGGTCTTTGCTAATCTTAATACTCGTTTAATTTCGTCCATATTTATTACTACTTCTGTCACTACCTCTTTAATTTCTAGATTAGGCCTTTCATTATTAAACAGTTCCTCAATGTACTCTTACTATTAACGATGTTATTTGTATGTTTTTTTACTGACCCCATACTTCTTTTATTTTTTTTTTCAATTTCCACACATGTTCTCGAAGTATGTTTCTTTTGCAGCTCGTATTTTAGTCCGTATCTCCTTATCAATTCGTTTATATATTTCGACGTTTTGATTCTTAAATTTGCGTATTTTTTCCATTACATTTAAAATCTCATCGTTGCTTTTTTCGAATGTTATCTTTTAACAGAAAGATGGTATTATATTTAATTTCAATGGAGGGCATCCGCCAGCCGCTTATACGTATTTCCACCTCATTAGGTATCATCAGAGCGACATACGCAGAGGCTCTGAATAGAAATTAAATATATCTCGTCATAGGACAATAATTATAAAAATGATTATTTACATACGTTACAACGCCATCTAATAACAGTCAAGTTTTCTTTAGTTTCGCTTAGTAGGAAATCATAGGATTTTTAGTGTTGTTATCTTTTAAGTTTGGAGTTGAGCTGTTTATAATTGTTTTTGTTTGGTTCCAATGACCCTCGATGAATTCTTGTTGTTAATAAAAAACCATGCTAGTTCCAATTGTAAATAATGACCAGGTCATTTCGATCGGGCGCGTGTAACTACGTTTTCTATATGCGTGTTATCGGGTCAAATTCGTAAAGTTCAGTTATATAATTTACATTTCCTGGAATATTTCCATATTACTTAGCATTACTAGTGTTATATATTATCTCCTTATTGTTTTTTATATATTTTCATTGATATTATTAAATAAAAATAAATTTGTTAAAAAACCATGCGAGTTCGAATTGTAAATAATGACCAGGTTATTTCGACCGTGCGCGTGTAACCATGTTTTTTTACGCGTGTTCAGCCGGGTTAAATTCGTATAGTTCAGTTATATAATTTACATTTCCTGGAATATTTTTGCAATTTATTTAATCAATTGATAACACGTGCATTACATAACATATGCGTGTGCCATCTAGAACATAATTTTATAACGATAACGGTTTTATGTACGTTTCATAGTGTCCTTAAAAGAATACAACATAGTTCTGAGATATAGCTTTAACAACAATTCAAATTTTTCTGAATTAAGATTGGATTAAAACACAATTAACCGTAAATTACAATTACATTTTTTATTCAATTTTGACGTTTCGATTTCCAGTTCATAAATCGTTTTCAAAAATTATTGAAATCTTTAACCTATAAACAGGGCCGGACTGGTTCGGAAAAAGGTGCCAACCTTAACTCTAAACGGGAGGCGCCAGGCCAACCTCCTAAGCTTTTTAAATCAATATTTTTTAAATCCTAATTCATGTCAAGTAATTTTGTTTAAGTTCAATTTAAATCCATAAACTTTAATATCATCCAAGACGAAGAGTTTCTCACTGTCCCTTATACTACATTATACTCTTCTGTACTCCCTGAATACTCCAATAATTTTTTAAAAAGTGTGATTAATTTTTCAACTGCTTCTACAGAAGAATCCTCTCGTTCAAAAAAATTGAGAAACATCATGGTGATTGGGGAGACTCATCGAGTTAGAATCTATGGAGAAGCTATGAGCATATTAACGTGTGTATTAAAAACGGCGTAGGTAGGCGTGGCTAACGATGATACCAATATGGCGGTGAAATCATGGCCGGACTCAATAATATTAAAACTACTATAAAAATATGACTAGTTATTCAGAAGATTTAATCATAATCTAAAAAAGTGCAATACATTTTTAATAAACTATGATTTATTTATCCCGCGGTCACCACTAAAAACACGATATATTATACATACAAATAAATTAATACAGTCAAATACTATTAATTTATTCTCTGAAGTACGGGCCATTACTTTGTTTACATATTTGTATACTAACCTGTAGAACGTTATTCCTGAAGATTTTTTATTAACATTGCTTCTGCTACTGCAACTACGTTGAGAACAAGAAACCATTATTATGCACATTATCACAATATATTATTACAGTTTCTATAAAAGTATTATAAAACTAAAAATATTCGAAAAACAACAAACGTAATCAAACATATACGATCTGTCAAAAGTGTCAAAACAATCTTTACAATATGGCAGAAGTGAGGTCGTTTTTAGTCACGTGATGCCCTCTCCATAGATTCTAACTCGATGGGGAGACTTCATAAAAAATTCAGTTTGTATTTAAAAAAAAATCGTCGATTACGTCATTATGCCAACACTGATGACGTAATGTCCAACACATATGTTGACATATATTGATGTATTTTAAGATTTGTTTACAATCATCTGTTTCTGAAATAATGAATGTATCCCATATATTTGCATCATACTGTATAAGCTGTTATCCTCTAATTCCGAAACGATTGAATCGTTTGAAAAGAATAGTGATCTCCATTCATATTGTACGAGAATATCAGACCAAATCCATTTATAGAAATTTAATCATATTAGTTTTAAAAAGTCCCTTTACTACACTGTTTCCTTTCTTTACAATAATTTACCGTCGTCATTAAATCAACTTAATATTCACAAACGACTTAATCCTTTCTTTACCAGACCTGATCAGCGACACAGCGCCACCGTTCCCAGGGTTTTTGAAGTGCCAGTAGTACCAGCGACGTATATATACGGTTGCTCTTTAAATGCAAAGAAAAACTCAGAAAATGCTCTTTAATGTTCAAAAAAATATAAAAGGAAAGTATTTTTAATAACTAACTATAAACTAAATATGAAAACCCACGTCACATTCCCGACACATGTACCTTGATTCGCGCCGTTTCTTTGCTTGAGTCTTTGTTGCTGAGCAAACAGTGCATCTACGAACTTTGTTGTTGGGGACAATATCAGGAAAATGTCTACCTACAAGACGAAAAACGTTTCGCACAGGCACTACAGTTGTATGTTTTGGTAAATGATACCTAAAAATAACATCACATTGTAACAAGATAATTTCAAGATTAGATCCACATACCTGTCTAGAAGCTGACGAATAAGATTCAAGTGAAACTGGGCCAATGGTGTTTTCTCTGGGTGTTGTGTAAGGTATATTGCATGTGCATTTAGAATAGAAAGGTTCAATATGCGAAAGAAGAGCTTTTTATACCATTTGACGGTTTTCCTGACGCTTTCTGCGGAACTTAGTAACATGTCAGTCCTGTCCACTGCTCCCATATTCATATTGTAATCTATTACACAAGCTGGTTTTTTAATGAATTCGTTTGTCTTTCTGTATTTTTTAGCCAATTCTACCATTTTGTCTTGGTGCATGGTAGTAAGCATATTGACCTCTCTTCGATCCTTCCATTTTAGTGCCAACATATTGCAACTCGACATTGAGGAAGTTGCACCTTTTTGTAGTTTTTCTGCTAAATTAGGCATGTGTTTTCTGTTGACCCCGACTGTTCCACAAGAGTTAGTTTTGTGGTCAAATAGGTAACTTGACAAACTAGGAGACGTGTACCAGTGATCAGTAAAGAGCGAGTGACCTTTGTCCAAGTAGGGTTTCATAAGAGTGGCAACCACAGATCCTGAGAGGCCGATATCCTCATAATGATTTATTTCGGTGGTTTTACCTACATAAATGATAAAGTCTAACACATAACCCGTTTCACAGTCACACAGAAGAAACAATTTTATTCCAAATCGATGGCGATTGGTTCTTAGAAACTGTTTAAACTGCAGCCGTCCTTTGAATAGCACCAAACTTTCGTCGATTACCAGATTTTGGAATGGCGTAAAATTATTAGCAAATGAGTTTTTTACCTGCAAAAAAACGCCTCGCACGTAATAAGAATCCGCTTGAGGTTGATCAGCATTTTCAGCGAAGTGTAACATTCTCAGTATAGACTGAAAGCTATTCCGGGACATTACACTAGAAAATATGGGTGTATATAACAAATCGTGTGTTGACCAATTTTCTGTAAGTTTGGCTTTTCTATGACGTGCTTCGAGCAATAGCACAGTGATAAATGTACAAAATTTCATTTTCTGTAAGTGGCGACCAAGCAATCTTTTTATTTTTGCAAACTTCCGCTGCAGCAAAATTATTTGTTTCATGTATAATTAAATTAACGGTACCTGGATTTAGAAAGGAAAGAATGAATCTATGTCCCTGGCAGGATTCTCAAAATTGTCTAAATGGGCACCTAAATTTGTGTCATCAAACTCGTACACGACAGGAACAAATTGCTGTTTATCCCACTGTATAGTAAAATCATCCGCTAAAGCCTTTTGCTTTCATTTCTCGATGTATTTGCAACCACAACTTCGGCTTGGTCCTTATAAGCAGCTTCATTTTCAGAAATAGCATCATCATTCCCATAAATAATATTAACAATCTCCTCCTCTTCTGAATCATCTCTATCTAGTACATAATCGCTTTCACTTTCTACAAAAGGCTCTTCATTGGAATCCAAGCATGCCAGTATATCATCATATTCTTTTTGCGTTAGTCCACACAAACCACCTGTATCGCATGAGTGCCTTCTTTTTCTCAAATCAGACATTTTCTTGAAATTTCAAAATACATTTGCACTGCAACAGTAACAGCAGAAAACTGCGTAGTCCGTGCTAACGTGGTATTTGCGGTACAAGACGCATGCTAAAAATAGACCAAAAACCCGACCATACCCGGCAGTTACCGAAACGCCGTGTATCAGAAGCTGCCGTATCAATACGGCAGTGGGTTCATCTCAATGCATGTTCGAACGTACCAATACGGGATTGGGGCTGATGGCACTGTAACAATGCCGGATAGATACGGCAATGGGGCTGGCAGAGTTGCAAAAAAAAATTTGATGCCGTATACAAACCGCATGGTATTAAGAACGTTTTTACTCGAGAACGTATATATACGTCACTGGGAACATTGGCACTTTTCCCCAAACCGTATATATCGTCGCTGGTAAAGAAAGGGTTAAAGAATAATTATTGGATAAAATGTTCTACTCCGTAGAGGGATTTTTTGTGCGAGGCGACTGCGTAGTTACAGATGCGACGATGTATGTACTTATGTTTGTCCTCTATTTTCGTATATGTTTATATGTATATATCAGCTCAAACAGGTCCTAGAGGCCCAAGGCTTCAATGGTTTTCTTTCATTTCTTTCTATCTTGTGCTAGGTTTCTCCAGTTTTGTACTCCTAACAAACTCAAGTTTTCTTTTACCGATTCCATTAATTTTCTTCGTGGTCGTCCTCTTTTCCTTGTGACAGCTTCAGTATTTATTAATGCTTTGGGGACTGTTCTTTCCTGCATTCTAGCTACGTGTCCGAGCCATCTTAGTCTTTGAACTTTCGCAATGTTTGAAATTTTTTGTTGTCCATATATTTGCATTAATTCATTATTTGTTCTTCTCCAGATATGTCTATCTTTTATACATCCGTATATCCTTCTGAGTATCTTTCGCTCCCCTATCTAGTTTCAGTTCTGTGGTTTTGCTTAAGGTCCAGGTCTTGCTAGCATAAAGCACAGTTGGTCGGACAACTGATATATTCTTCTTTGTGCTACTCTGGATATTTTCTTTGATCTCAGCATCTTATTTAGAGTTCCAGCACTACGATCTTTAACCACTCTTTTCGATTTCTTGAGTCTCTTCATTTCTATTTGTTAACGTTACTCCCAAATAATCGAACTGTCCTATCTCAGGAATCTCTAGTATCTAGAGCAGATACTTTCCAAAACTGTCCTAAATGTTCAGTATTTCCTCTCATCTTCATACACATTGTTTTCTCTTACTTCCAGCCCATACTCCCTGGCTGTTCTCTCGAATCGTTTAAAAATTTCTCTCTTGTTATTAGGGTAAGATCGTCTGCGTACACTACGCATTAATGTTTGTGGTGGTAGATTGAGCTTTTAGTGTGTATATTGCTTTCTCTTTAAATCCTTTCCTGTATTATATTAAAAAATACAGTAGGCAGGGAGTCACCTTGTCGCATTAAAGCTGTAAAGTAATAACTTTACTTTTGGTTTCATTCAGAAGGGATTTAGTTAATCGTATTATTTAGTTAATCGAAAAGTCAAAATATTTTAATGTTTCGATCAATTTATATCTGTTTATTGTGTCATATCTTCTTCTTAAAGTGCCTATGCGTTCCGGATGTTGGCGATCATCACGGCTATCTTTACTTTATTTATTGCAGCGCGGAACAGTTCAGTGGTAGTCGTGTTATACCACTTTCGTAAATTTTGAAGCCAGGAAATGCGTCTTCTTCCCGGTCCTCTCTTACCATTTACTTTCCCTTGGAGAATCAGCTGGAGAAGGCCGAAGACAGCCTTCTCCAGCTGATTGTGTCATATGCTTGTCGAAAATCAATGAACAATATGCTTAGTGACAGATTGAATCGAACTAGCCATGATCTGTTTAATTGTTAAAATTTGGTCTATTACTGATCTATTTGCTCTAAAATCAGCTTGATATTCACCCAGGTTTTCTTCAATGTTGACATTAATTCGATATAGCTAGAACTTTATATATATTGTGTCTTGTAATGCTATACCCCTGTAGTTTTTATATTCCGTAACATTTCATTTTTTGTGTATTGAGCACAGCAGGGCTTCTCTCCACTGTTTTGGTATTTACTCTTTGGTCCATACTTCACGTATTAACTCTGAGATTTCTTCCTGTAGGCTTTAGCCACCTTGAATAATAGCAACCCAAAATAATAAAGCACAGGAACACCGGGTGCTTTATTATTTTTAAACTCATTTTAAACTAATGTCAAACAAAAATGTCAAACCTATGATAAACATCGAAGGGACAGAGATAGAACACGTAGATGAATATACATATCTGGGTCAAAATGTCAAGGTAAGCAAAGAAAATCAGACTACCGAAATAAGCAGACGTGTAAAAATGGGATGGGCAGCATTCGGAAGACTCTCATACGTACTTAAAAATAAAAATATAGCTCAAAGACTGCGAACGAAAGTATTTAATTCCTGTATCCTACCTGTACTTACATATGGAGCTCAAACCTGGACATTCACTAAAATAAACATGGAGAAGATCAAAAAAACACAGAGAGCTATGCAACGACAGATGCTGGGTATCTCACTCAAAGACCATAAAATAATGAAAACATTCGTAATAGAACAAAAGTAAAAGATGCTGTCGAACTGGCAGCTAAACTGAAATGGAAATGGGCTGGACATAACGAACGTCTTACGGATGGCCGATGGAATAAAGAAATCGGGAATTGGCGGCCATATCAAGCCAAAAGACCACGAGGAAGACCGCAAATGCGATGGAGCGACGATATTAAAAGAACTGCGGGGCCAATGTGGAAACGTCTTACAAACAACAGAGATGAATGGCGAGAATTAGGAGAGGCCTATGTTCGGCAATCCGAATAGAGAAAAGGGCTTAAAAAAATTACTCGTTTTATCAACAGTTCCCCGCACTACAAATATTCGCCGCTTCTACTCGAAAATACTAATAAACTAATACACTAACAAACTTCTAAAAACTGAACTTGTTCGTATATATGTATATTTTATATATTTATTTTTTTTTGTGACTTTATTTCATACTATTAGTATGATTCAAAAGTCAAATTATATTATTATCCAGATTTAAGCTATACGGCTTATAGTCCATCTAAGGAGAAAATTCACTCATCCCAGATACTTACGGTCTACGGTATCAAAATGATTGAGCTCTTGTGGGAATCTTCCCGTGTTATCGAGTCCTAGGTGACTTGGTACGTCAGAGCATCTTCCAAAAATTTTCTTACTTATCTGGATATTGAGAGTAGTATCACTTTCTGCATGGCCTTTAGAGAGAATAATAGGTATTGTCTGGGTACTTTCCATTCTCCATTGTTACTTTATTTTTATCTCCAGATATCTGTACTTGTACAGGTATTTGTACGGTGCCGAAACATGGACAATAAAATCAGAGGATAGGAAAAGGATTGACGCATTCGAAATGTGGTGCTGGAGACGAATGCTACGCGTCTCGTGGACGGAGCACAGATCCAATCAGTCGATTCTCGAAGAGCTAAACATTCAGACCAGACTCTCCTCTCAGTGTCTTGCAAATGTTTTAAAGTTTTTTGGCCACATTGCGAGAAGAGACAATGACAACTTAGAAAGACTAATTGTGTGCGGAAACGTAGAAGGACGTAGAGGCAGAGGACGCTCACCTATCCGATGGTCAGATCAAGTACAGAAAGCCACTGGAGAGACGTTTTCCGAGTCCATGAGAGCAGCCCAAAATCGCAAGAGATGGAGAGAATTGACAGCCCGCATTGTAGGAAATCACGATCCTCAGCAATGAGGAAACGACAAGAGAGAGAGAGAGATCTGTACTTGGCGATCTTTTCGTTGTATTTAACACGCAAATTATTGTTACGTATCACATCTATTAGTGCTGTTTGCCTAGTAAGTTTATTAAGTTTATTAACTAGTATGAGATCCGGTCTATTATCTTATATACTAAAACGCTAAACCCTTTTCTTGTCCAGCACTTTACTCAAAAACCATATTAGATAATTAAAATATTTTTTCGGAATATTATTAGTATTACGTATAAGATTGTCAAGATATACTTTTGGTACAAAAATTCACTTCCGGTTTTGAGATGACCGGAAGTTAAAATTTACTTTAAGTTTTAGAGCCCACAATGTATATATGGATCGAAAGGTCTCGTCGAGACGAATCTAAATATGTACTTCCGGTTGCGATCCGACACCGGAAGTAACCCGAAACGCACATAAAATGTCAAGATAGAGCAAATCTGATACCGGATTCGTGATCAGCATGCAAAATTAACTGCTAAATGATATCCATGTCGACATTTGATGAACTAAAAATTGCATTCCGGTTTTGAGGTCGACTTCCGGTTTCGTTTTTATTAGTCAAATCAATAGAGAATTCAACGTAGAGTTCAAAAATGTAAGTTCACGAAATTGTCATTTATAGTTTTTGAGTTATTGATAAAAATATTTTTACTTCCGGTCATTGTATATATTGTATATTTTTCTCGCAAAATAAAAATTTCATTTAAAAAACTCGATGTCGAGTTGGTCCGCTAGTATGCTATTGATTGGTCTGCGAGCATAGTACGGTCCCATTTAGCTTGTAGTTGTCGTTTTCAAGCATTCTGTCCGGGACATATTGATAAATAAGGGAGATGATCGGTTTGGAGAAGTCCTAGTTTCTTAGGTAGTTGTTGGTGAATAATCTTTCCTACTGAGCCATGGCGTTCTTTATAACCAATGACAACGACTAACATCTGGCAGCACCCGGTAAGATGTAAGATGGTTTCTTGGGCTTCTAGTTTTGGACCTGAGGGTCTTTCACAATCAGGTTTCAATTAAGCAATCAAGATTTCAGTTAATTTTTAAATTTATTTTATAAGTTGTACTGTTTTTTATGATTCTGGTGAAGTTTAACTCTGAAGCACTTTATCTTACTTGTCTTACTGATTCCTCATGTTCTAATAGCTAGAGAATCTCAATGTTCATGTGTGGATGTAATTTACTTTCGTTTTTTGTTTTAAGGCTTTATTAATATTAAAAATCCAAATATCCCATTATAAACTGTCAGTTCAAATGTCCTATTTAAACAATGGTACCACGATTCGTTTATCGCATATCTTAGTCCATTATTTTGTAACTTATAAGAAATCTAGAAACATCAAGCCATTCCAATTCTGTATTTTATTTATTTATTCCAGTTTTCACTTCATAAAACTAAAGATAACCAACGCTAATACTCAATCCAACGAAGAATAAAAATAATCTGACGTTGAAGGACTATCCGTTTTGAGTCACTCGTAGTTAAAAAAAATTTATATATACTAATTAAAACAAAAAAGTTATTCTTTAATTACTAATGACGCTATTAGTATGTTTGTGCTTTATTTAATATTATGAAATAAATTATCACATTTATATTTTGCGTATTCAATTCAGAATCTTTATAGACAAAGGCATGTCTGTTTTCCCAATTTATCGTAAGTAATGTTAACCATATCCATTAAATTTGAGAATTGTTTTACATAACAGATAAATATAACAATAGTGTCCGTTTATTTACTAATATTGGAAATTTCCACTGCATGTTATTTCTTTTAATCCAATTAAAAGGAGTATATTTTGAATTTTTTTTGGACACAATAATTTGAAACTAAGCATTTTCTTGTTGTTTACCACATGAATACAGAAAAACGTAATGAGCCAACTATAACTGCTTTTCTTGCTTAAATTTTACCCATATTTTTATTTCCCGTTTTTATATTAACCTCCTTTAATTGTTTCCCCCCCCCCCGCTTTTATGCGGTATTTATCTTTGTTTTTAGTGATTCTAATTCTCTGTAGACTTAATTTCTTAATGGTTGAAAGTGACAGGACGCTAAATGGTAAATTATATACCCGTTGTAAATCAAAAACATGTAGTATACAATTCACATAAGGAATTTATTTACTATAACATAAATACCCACTCGATCGGAACTATAGATAACAAAAATTAACTGTGTAAATATATTAACTGAATACAAATTAGCTGATGGAGGCTTTTGGTTTGTCTGGTTTGCCAGTCTCATGTTACCTCGATCCAATAGACTACAAGCCCATGGGACATTTTTAATGGGTCATTTGACCCAGCATGAATCACATATAAATAAATACTACAATATGTAATATCAACTTTGGAAACTATGTCGTCAAATCGTATCAATACACAAAGTATGGACTTTCAAATTAAGGGTTGCGCCTTAGATTTCTCACCCCTGCACCAGCCAAAATGTACGGCGTTGAAAAAAATTAATCTATATACCGATTAGAAACTTTGTGTATGAATGCCGTACTGTGTCAAATTACCGAAAATGGGGAAAAAGTTTTCCGAAAATAAAAAAATTTTCCCTGCTCCTGATACCAATATTTTTGTACGGCATTAGGTCGCAAGTCATTATTTTTGTATTACCTACCTAAGTTATAAATGCCATACAAAAATGTTTGGACAAAAAAAACTTACCCCCTTGAGTTGTAAGTTTGTCTTACCTGTGACTCACATGTACCGATAAGAATTGACGGCATAGTTGTTATTAGATATTGTAGAATTGTTTTATATGTGAATCATGCTGGGCGTAATGACCCATTGAAAATCTCCCATGGGCTTTTAGACTATAACCCATGGTAGTCAATTTACGAAATTTATTTTTTGATAAGAGGGAGAAACAGTCCCCAATACCTACGCAAATAGGACCACCTATTCTAGTGGCAGAAATAAGAGCTGTCATAATATCACTAAAAGAAGGGAGAGCTCCAGGACCAGACGGAGTATAGTCTGAATTTCTTAAACTTCTTGATGATGAATCTTTAAGAATACTATATAAAATCTTCAATAATATCTAGGACACAGGCAATATTCCAAAAGATTGGCTAGTTTCAGAATTTATTACGTTACCAAAGAAACAGGGAGCGAAAAAGTGCGGAGAATATAGGCTAATCACAGAATATACAAGCTATGCGAAGAGAGAATACAAGACACACAGTTTGGATTCATGAAAGGCGTAAGTACCATAGATGCATTGTTTAGTCTACAGGTATTATTCCAAAGATGCAGAGATATGACTTGCGATATCTACACCTGCTTTGTGGACTACCAAAAAGCATTTGACACAGTTCAACACCAAAAAATGAAGAATGTTCTAACAAAAGCCCAAATAGATGATAAAGTCCGGCGTATAATACAAAATTTTAACTGGAACCAATCAGCCACAATAAGAACAAATCTTGGAGATAAACCGACGGAAGCGATCCAGATTCTGTGAGGCGTTAGACAAGGATGTATACTTTCACCTATAAGAGAGAGAACGCCTAAACAACATCCCTTATGCAGATGACATCGTTATTTTTGCAGACAGTTTAAACAGTTTACAGCAACTAATAAACAAAGTTAATGAAGTAAGTGAAAGATTTGAACTATAAGTAAACATATCAAAAACTAAATTTATGGTCATCAGCAAAAATAAAATTAGAGACGTCCAACTGTTTATCAAGAATACACCAGTGGACCGAGTAAAACAGTCATATCTTGGAGCAATAGTAAACGAACAATGGGATCACTCACAAGAAGTAAAATATAGAATGGAGAAGGCTAGGAGTTCATTCAACAACATGGCAAAACTCTTTAAAAGCCACAACCTTAATCTGGAGATAAAATTAAGGCTCCTACGATGTTATATCTTCTCGATATTATACTACGGAGTTGAATCCTGGACACTCACTGAAGCGATGGAGAAAAAACTTTAAGCATCCGAGATGTGGCTATACAGAAAAATCCTAAAGATATCATGCACGGACAAGATAACCAACGAGACTGTACTACCAAGAATGGGGAAAGAAGGAGAGGTGATGTATACCATTAAAAGGAGAAAGTTAGAATATCTACGACATATAATGAGAAACGGCACTAAATACAGATTACTGAAAATAATCCTTCAAGGCAAAGTATGCGGAAAGCGAGGAATTGGGAGAAGAATATCATGGTTAAAAAACCTGAGGAAATGGTTCTCCACAACAACAACTAATCTATTTAAAGCATCAGTTAATAAAATCATTATAGCCAGAATGATCGCCAATATTCGAAACGAATAGGCACCAAAAGAAGAAGAAAATACACGACGTGCTAGAATAAAACAATAAAATATCTTATCTTATTGTATTGTTACAATGGAAGTAGCTACTGTTAGAACTATAGTCTCAAATGTGCCAATATGACAGAAGTGAGTGAATCTACTTAGAGATTGGAAAAATGGAAATGTGGTACCTCTATTAATGAAAATTGGATATATTGCTATAAATCCGAAAAGAAAAACCAATCAACAGTATGGATGTTTCAAGACGAGTCAACACCAACAAAAGTATTCCGCGCTCTCAGCTTTGACAAAAAAATCGTCGAAACAAACTAGGCAGTACATGTTTTAACGCTCGGAGTTAACGAGCATGAGTAACGTTAAATGTTCCGAATCGAAAATCTTAAAACCGAATACTTTGAAAAACAATAAAGCTGTTTTTTTTCCAAAAATATATTTTCCTTCTACTATTTGAGCAAAAGTTTTAGTGTACGCCATGTATACTGTTATCAACTTAATGTTTTTATTAATTATATACGCAGTTTTCGCAAAACATACTAATCATTTTCTTTAGATTTTTAAAGACAAAGTACGGCCTTGACTTAAGCACTGTTTACACGTGTTCTGTCAGAACCGACCCCAATAGTCAACTTATTACTGCCAACAAAAACATCGGGCGAGTACACAAATATAAACATCTTGAAGCTTTAATAAATGAAAATATTGACTTCACAGTGAAACTATGACTAATAATTTAAAATTCACGTAGTTATAATAGATGTTATTATTTAGTATCCTGCTATATGGCATCGAAGTAAACCACTACGACTAAAGAGATGAGAAAGGTAAAAATAAACAAATCTTGAAAAGTTTTTCAAAAAAAAAAGAGAACAAATAACGAAATAAAGGTATGAAGCTACAATAACTTGTACACGTAAAGAGAGGGGAAAATACAAAATTTTGCAAGTAATCATGCAAGGAAAAATTATAGGGAAACAGCGTTGAACAAAAACGAATGTCATGGCTGGGCAATCTCGGAGAGTAATTTAATTGCTCATGCAATCCACTGCAGTAAACAGAATGCAAATAATCATACTGATTGCCAACCTTCGAAAGGACACCGCAAGAAGAAAACGACGTCACAACAATGAAGATATTAAGATTTTTGGAGACTAATTAAAAAAGGGAAGCTCATGAAAATGTCATATAAAAAAGAATAATGCATTCAAAATAAAAGTTATTGTTAAAATATAGAGAGAGAAAAGTTATTAGTTTTCGCTTTGTATTAGTAGGATATTAAATCTACACAGACATGGTATACAGTGATGAGTGCCTTAAGAACCGGCAAAATAACGCAAAAGATAGAAAACATAATACGTTGTGAAATAAAAAGAGATGAAAGTAGTAAAGGTGGGAAACTATCGATAGAAACCTCTAATTTACATTACATTATATTAGGACTATCGATAGTTTCCCACCTTTAGACGTTAGCTTATGAGCTATTATAGTTGACTTCAGTCATAATATTACAAGTATGACGTCAAACATTAACATTTTTTAAATTTCGCATAAAGTAAAAACTAATTGATGGCAATAAAGCAAATGTAAATAAACAGTTTAATTAGTAGTAATTTGATAATTAATTCTGTGTTAACGAATACAGAATAACAAGCTATGATAATTCTGTATTGAGAAGAGTGTATGCGACGTCTCAAATCATAGTTTATTATTGATCAATACTTTAATTTTGGATAAAAAAATACTCCTACTTAAACTGTTTTTACTTACATTACGTGATACGTATTACTATGACTGAAGTCAACCAGCTCATAAGCTAACATCTAAAGGTGGGAAATTTTCGATAATTCTAATGTAATGTAAAGTAAATTGTAGGTTTATATCGATAATTTCTCACCTCTACTACTTTCATCTCTTTTTATTTCACAACGTATTATGTTTTCTATCTTTTGCGTTATTTTGCCGGTTCTTAAGGCACTCATCCCTAATTTGATAATTAATTCTGTGTTAACGAATACAGAATAACAAGCTATGATAATTCTGTATTGAGAAGAGTGTATGCGACGTCTCAAATCATAGTTTATTATTGATCAATACTTTAATTTTGGATAAAAAAATACTCCTACTTAAACTGTTTTTACTTACATTACGTGATACGTATTACTATGACTGAAGTCAACCAGCTCATAAGCTAACATCTAAAGGTGGGAAATTTTCGATAATTCTAATGTAATGTAAAGTAAATTGTAGGTTTATATCGATAATTTCTCACCTCTACTACTTTCATCTCTTTTTATTTCACAACGTATTATGTTTTCTATCTTTTGCGTTATTTTGCCGGTTCTTAAGGCACTCATCCCTGTATAAAGTTTTCAGGGCAGAAATTTTAAGTTCGTACCATAAAATGTTGATATTTGAAAATTATTCCACAAATATTTTCAATCATTTGGATGTTCAAAAGTCGAACGAATCAACGTTAGGTATATCGTCGCGTCGAAATAAAAATTTAAAAACTTTTTCAGTTATATTCGCATATTTCCTATATAAGATAAAAATATCTGATAAATATACAATCCTAGAACAATACTTTTTAAAAAAGTCTTAAAACTTTTCTCTTGTAGCGATCGTTTCTACATTTTTATGATGGGTTTTACTTAGAGACCGGCGGATTTCAAGAGGAAGTTCAACCACGATTTTATCCTTTATACCTTGTTGTGTACTGAAAATGTCGTATGAGATAAGCAAAAAGAAAAGAAAATTAAGAGATAAACCGGGTTCGTTTTTCTAAAAATCGATTTTTTCTGATTTTCCGCAACTTTTCCAATGTAAAATTTTTCGTTTTTACGACTTGCCGTTATATCTTTTTTTGCAGGTCCCTTATCGTGAAAACTAACAAATTTTCAACTGGCATGAAAGAGAAAATCACAGACACTGACTTCAACATTACATGTTTAAAAATAGATTTTAACTATACATTTTTAAAAATAAAGTCAATACTAATCTATCGATTGGTAAAATGGCATGAGGGAGAGAATCATCGCAGCACATTCGATTTTCTTTACAAAACAAAATTCAATTTTCACGCAAATTTCCCTAGGAAACCCCACAGTTTTCACATATTTTACTCTCCTGGATTTCATATTTCAGTACTCTCAAAGGCAGAAGGGATAGAATCGTGGCTGAACTTCTATTGAAATCAGATGTGGTCTATTAGTGAATTTATTTCATTTCATAACTACAAAATATTTGGTTGTTTATTAAAGTAAACTTAACTTTATTTCTACTTTATAGAATCATAATAAATTATGTGGTCGAAAGCTTAGGACAAGAGATGAAGAGAGAGGGAGTGACAAAGAAAGAAAGCGAGAGAGGAGCAACCCCATACCGAAATGGTAAGCAGAAAAAATAAATATTTTATTTGACATCAATATGATGTTCCCATTATTACAATCTAGTCTATAAGACCAATAAGCTATTTAATTCCAGACTAACAGAATCTATTAATAACAAATTAGACTCTTTAGCGTTCTTAGTTTTACTATTTTAGTTTAGTACACCACCTTAACCTGTACACTTTACACCGCACCTTTTCGAACTTTAATTTAACACTCACTCTGTCAGATAAAGTCGTTTTGTTCGTTTAAGTCGTCTAATCACGTTAGTATTGTCTTAAGAGTTGACGAACCTCTAGATTTACTTGGTAATGAAGCCGTTTTAATGACCCTTGATTGTTTTTTATTACCTTAGTGACGGTTTCTACATTTAAGTCTTTATGGAGGTTTTCGTTAGGAATATACTAGGGGACATCGACTTCACCTCGAAATACTTTGTTCTGGAACCCTTGTCTGACACTTACATTGCTTGCACTGGTACATCCACATAATTGGATACCGTAAGTCCACACCGGTTTAAGGACTTGTTGATAGATCAGGAGCTTATTATATACTGATAAGGTCAAATATCGACCCGATAACTAATACATTTCTTTTGTATTTCAACTAGAGTTCTTGTTGCTTTTTCTTAACATGTATTTTCCCTCTCAATTTAGCGTCCAGTTTCATACCCAGGTATTTAGCCGTATTGACATGCTGTCAGGGTGCTGTATGATGATTGATAAATATCAGTTTATGCTCAATCTTTCATTTATTCAGTTCATTTCATTTAATACGCCACTTGTTTGTCCACTTCTCCATTTCGAAAATTGCATTCTGTAACTTATCTGTGGACTCAATTACGCTGTCACCAACAGCCATAATTGCCGTATCATTTGCAAACGTAGCTACATTTTGCTCTGAAACAGGTAGGTCTTTAGTGTACAGGAGATACAGGACGGGTCCCAGTAAGAACACTTCCCTGAGATACTCCTGCACTAATTTTCATACAGAATAAGCGTCTTCCTGCTTAATCCTGAAGTATCTCTGTGATAAAAATCAAATTACGATCTTTGACTATTGCACAGGAAGGGCCATTTTTATCTTATGCTCCCATCCTTCGGACCAGACCATGTCGAAGGCCCGTGCTATATCCAAAAATAATGCTGAGCAATTTTTTTTCTTCAAGTGATCTTTCGATCACGTCTGTGATCCGGTGGACTTGATCGATCGTAGAGTGCTGATTTCGGAGTCCGAATTGGTGATCAAGGATGAGTCGTCTTTCTTCGATGATAGTTTTCAGCCTCATGAGCAAGAGCTTTTCAAACCGTTTTGACATAATCGGTAGCAAGAATATTAGCCGATACCACGTCATTTCATGTGACGGTTTGCTCGGTTTTGGGATTATGATGATCTCAGCTACTTTCCATAGTTGTGAAACATAATTTAAACAACACGATGCGTTAATTAAATTGGTAAGTTTAACCAGTGCCTTTTTAGGTAGTTCCTTAAGGACCTGCCCAGTTATCAGATCGAAACTGGGGGCCTTTTTGGGATTAACGTTTGTGTCGATTTCATTTTTAACCTATTTTGGTGTGGTTAAAAGAATAGCCATCATCTTGTCAAACAACTTCTGGGAGAAAATCATCTATGTCTCCTGTATATCGTTGGAAAACACTTTCGAGATAGTTTTCAAATCCTAATGCTTTTTGTTCGTTGTTTTTTGCACAACCTCATGGCCCATTGCCAAATGAATTCATTTTTAAGTTGCCTAATCTCTATCTTCAGTTGTGAGGAAAGTTGATTTACTTTTGTTTCGTCTTGTGGTGCTCTAGTTAGTTTGCATTTTTTCTTGCTCCTCTTCTTTCATAGACTAATTCCAAGATTTTCTTAGAGTAGTTTTTTTCTTTAAATCTTCTTAGTAGTCCAGGTGTATTTTCCCAGGTCGCTTGTTGAATATTGGTCTTGAATTTTTATAGATCCAAGTCTTCTTGAGTTTGACACTGCCAAATCAATTCTTTCTTCTAGTGTAAATCCATAGCTGTTCCAGTCCATTTTATCGTTGGCCAACACAGAGTTGCAAGGTTTTTGAATGACATTTTCACTAATAGTTAATATAATGGGAGTATAATCCGAGTTCACTTTTAAGTTCGCTTCTATTTGTATATAGTTGCTCGATACGCTCTTAATTATGAAAAAGTCTATTAAATCAGGAATTTTCAAATGGTCTGCGGGCCAATACGTAGGTTTTCCTCTTGAGATTGTTTCACACTTATTTTCATTTATTGCTTTGAGCAATTCTTTACCCTTTGTTGTTATGAGTCTTGAACCTCATTGTGTGTGTGTTTCGAGTTAAAATCTCTTCCCATGATGAACCGATCACCCGCGAATTCAAAAACTGCAGTGTATCTTTCAGCTTCCATATTATGTTTTGGAGGACTATATAGGTCAATAGCTGCCAGGTTATATTTTTTGGTCCTATGGTCATAACGTTTACCACCGTTGCCTGAATATCTTCAACTTCAAATTTTACTTCTTCGTTATGTTGAAGATTTTCTCTAATTATACCCGCACTACCTTCACTTGCATTATTTTTAGGATGTATGGTGTGATAAACTGTATTCCTTAAATCTAATGAATTATTGTTTAGTAAGGTGTGTTTCAGATATTAAACACATGTCAATCTTGTTCATATCCATGGTTAGTTGCAATTCTTGTTGTCTTTGCATTAATCCGCTGATATTCCAACTCATGATTTTAAGACCGCTGGCTATTTATATTTTCTCTTTTGGAATGGCTCCTTTATTGTCATATTCTAGAGCAGTCAATCTTTCCTCAATTGGTTTAAATAACTTTTCCTCCAGATCAGTCAGTTTTTCCATAATCACTTGAAAGTTGGTTTCTATAGTCGAGTCTTGTTGATTATTAGATTCCGTTTCCTTTCTAGTCCTAGTACATTTAACAGTCTGTGTCTTATTAACGCTTACTACTGAGGATATTGTATGTTGGTTTATCGCGGAGTTTTTATTAGTATTATCATAGTATATATTATATATATTGTAACGAAATATTTTGCCTACCACATAGGGTATAACTTGGGGGGGTTGAAAATTGGGGAGAGAAATTATTGGGGGTGGAGATAGTGCAAGCAAAATAAACTATACATATGCGAACGGCACTCAGGGTTTGTTTGGAGAGATGGGTCGTGGATAAGTTGAATATAGTACAAAACCCACCAGATTGATGAACCAGTAGGTACATTAGCATCCTGGGACTGAGTGAAATCATATGGAACGGAGCAGGTAAAACCCAATGTTAAAAATAATCAAAATGCTGTACTGAAAATGTTAATGAAGAAGCAAATTAAGAAGCAAGTAAAGAGAAGTAGCCTTTACGTTAAACAGAGAAACTCAAAGTGGTAAAGCATGTCAGACATATTAATATGATGCAGACTAAAAGTGAAATTTATGAATTTAACAATTTTAAATTTATATGCACCAACCAAAACACATAATGAAAAAGCAAAAGAACTATTTTGTGAGCAGGTCCAAGCAGTGGTAAGAATTAATAACTGAAAACATTTTGCTCATTAAATAACTTAGGAAAGAATAAATATGGAAACATACAAACACAGCGGAGAAAATATTTGGACGCAAAGAGAAAAAAGACAAACCACGGTCGATTAACACAACAATGAGAAATATTTCGAATCACGAGAAGATAAAACTAAGATTTATAGTAACAAACTATGTAGAAAAAAAGTATGTAATATCTGTGTATCCTCCATATGTTATTCAATTCGTTATGATTGAGTGTGGTTGCCTTTTTATTAAAGACAAATTATACGTTATCATTTTTTCTGACAGGTATTCTCAAGTTAAAGTTTATTAATGTAATCAAATGAACTATCTCCAACAAAGTCGTTCCAGGAACGCATCTCAAAATATTGATAATATCATTTTAAGTCCTCTACTTTGTAACGTTACAAACGTCATATGTTGGTTATTTTTCTTTAAATAATTATTGTATTTCAATTTCTTCCGATTTTATTTGTTTATAAACTTTCTTTCTGTCATAATCTAAACTCAAATTTTAATTTTCACTTATATTATATTCCCTGTATTGAGACCCCATTCTGTTCTATGCCGTAGGCACATATAAAGTGTCTATGATCTTTCAAGTCATTACAAACGTTATTTGTCAGTTGGCAACTCTTTACTTCTGTATGCCACTTTAAGTTCAGTACAGAAGTAGGAAATGATTTTTTTACATTTAAGTTTGTACACACCACTGTGTAAGTGTTTTTTATGTTGGCTCTTGTTGTTTTTAATATATTTGCCTAGGTTGTTATTTGTTCTGAAAGCTGGTGTTATTCCTTTCTTTTTTATGTGTTTGGATATTTTTGTTGATATTTTGCCTGTATATGTAATCGAGCAGAAGGTACTGGGTTTTTTCTCTGGTGGTGGAAATACTAAGTTCAGGGCTTTCTTGTGTAGTTTTTGATTTAACATTTTATTAATTGTTTGTTCGTTGTATCCATTGTTTACTGCTATTTGCTTAATGATATTTAATTCTGTCTCAAAATTGTATTTTGACATAGGAATTGCTGTTAATCTATGTAACATACTATGATAGGCTGCCAGTTTATGTTGTGTGGGATGGGATGATGAATTGTGAATAGTCGTGTCAGTATGGGTAGGTTTATGAAATATGGAGAAGTCATGTTTGTTTTTAAGTCTGGTAATTTTTAAATCTAAAAAATTTATGGATTGATTTTGTTCTGTTTCTATTGTAAATTCAATATGACTATGAAGAGAATTAATATACGATAAAAATTGGTCGAGTTGCCTGTTAGTTCCTGTGAAACATACCAGTACATCGTCTACGTATCTCCACCAATATAAAAACTGTTTGAATATGGGATGTTTTAAAATCTTTGTCTCTAGATGATCCATAAAAATATCTGATAGCAATGGGCTTAGAGGATTGCCCATTATCCAAGTCCTGCACTGTTATTTGTATATAATTCATTATTAAATTCAAAGTAGTCCTGGTTTATGCAAAGTTCAAGAAGATGTAAAATTTTAGATGTAATGATTGGATTTGTACTATTTTGGTCTAAAAGGTTTTTTACTAGAATAGCCTTAAGCTATGTTTGTTAGAATCTATGGAAATCAACAAATTAAAAAACACAGATATAATTCTGAATGACCAGCTTGAGACAAACAGTTCTCCCCTCCTCAACTTATTTCATTAGAGACTATAAAGTGTAAACCCATACCAAAAACAGATCACTTGAGAAAGGCAATCAGCCGAAACAGCTGTAGTGATAAGAATTTAAAATAAATTTTGTGGAAGTTTGAAAACGAAGTTTTCAGTGTTTTATTGTTACAAAAAAAATGTATACCACAAATTAAAAGAATTAGGAAAATAGAAATAAAACAAAATTCAAAAAACAATACAAAAAAAAACAAATAAAAGCTAAAAACAAAAAAAAAAGCAAAAAAAAACAAAAAAAGAACAAAAGAAAAAACAGGAACATAATAAAAAAATAAAAAGAACAAAATAAAAATATATTAGGTATAGGTAGTACTAATATTTTATACTAAGATACTGTAGTACAACTTTGACTATGAATCTGCAATCAATATTAATTAAAATTCAGTTGATTTTAACAACAAACAAAAACAAGTCTGGCTAATTGGCTCTGCCAAAGCCATTTTTCAGAAAAAAAAATATTTAAAAAGTTATGATGTTGCTAACAAAAGGCTTATTATTCTAGTTTTTTGGTCTAAATCATATTTTGCTGGCACCCTTTGTCGGGAGGGACCTTTCCTAAA
Source organism: Diabrotica undecimpunctata (assembly GCF_040954645.1). Classification (NCBI taxonomy): domain Eukaryota; kingdom Metazoa; phylum Arthropoda; class Insecta; order Coleoptera; family Chrysomelidae; genus Diabrotica; species Diabrotica undecimpunctata. The sequence continues at coordinate 67,959,365 of NC_092810.1, forward strand.
CAACAGGGTCGACCATAGGGACTAATATACTGCAGTTGGTGGCCACTGCTACGAAAACTCTAAATATCCCTGAAGTTATAATTCCAACCAGTATCTGGAAACAGCAACAGCATTCTACAATCCATCCAACCAGCATTATAAGCCAATATAAGCAATAAATATCAATTTAAAATTTCTGTAAAGCTTTTAATGACTGTTTTATTGTCTATCGAAAAGCATTTAATTACGTTAACCATCAAAAGATGTTCGAAATTCTGAGAACAACTGGAGTTGACGAACAAGACTTGCGGATTATCTCAGAACTATACTGGCACCAAACGGCAACAATTGAAATAGAGCACACAACATCCGAAGATATACAGAGAAGCATTAGACGAGGTCCAAGGCGGAATTAAGATTAACGGAATCAGCATAGACAACATCAGATATGCTGATGATACCGTCTTAATAGCAAGCAACGCACAAGAACTACAAAATATAATAAATGCGGTAGTTCACCACAGCGAAATGTTCGGTTTATATCTAAACGATTCCAAAACTAAAACTTGAGTATTTTAGAATAGTCATATAATAGAACAGGTAAATTCCATAAAATATTTGGGAGCAAATATCAATAGTCAGTGTAATCCAAAAAAAGAGATCCTATCAAGAATCGAACAAGCAAGGAAAGCATTCATGAGCATGAAAACATTTTTTACAAGATCAGACCTTAGTCTGCAGCTTAGAATCCGAATGATCAGATGTTACGTTTTTTCTGTCTTACTGTAATGGACTCTGAAATGGAAAAAAGAATAGATGCCTTTAATATGTATATATACAGACGAATGTTGAGAATTCCATGGGTACAAAGAGTTACTAATGTTGAGGTACTTCGTCGCATGTGTAAACAAAAATAATTACTAAGAATAATCAAAGAGAGGAAAATGCAATACTTGTGTCATGTGTTGAGACGCAAAAGATACGAATTACTTCATGTTATACTGGAAGGAAAAGTACAGGGCAAATGATTAGTAGGAAGACGCCAGAACTCGTGGCTGAAAGACCTGAGGAGATGGTTCGACCGCTCATCCGCAGAAATCTTTCGCGCAGCAGTTTCCAAAACTACAATTGCCATTTGGATCGCCAACCTTCGAAAGGAGACGGCGCCATAAGAAGAAAGCTTTAGGCAGCATTTGCTTTGTTTTTTTATTAACATTAAAATTTCAATTCTTTTTTTTTACAATAACTATGATTAGTTAATATCAAGTTTTATTTGTCCCAACTAAACTCATTTTTCAGATTTACATTAAGATAAGACGTTCTCATACCTGAGAGACTGAGCTAGACGAAGCCTAACAATTGGCTCCCAAAGAAAGTTGAGTTTTATTGTTATACATACATTGGGTCCCAACTTTTAGAGGGTAGTTATATTGTTACAACTTTAAAATGTAAATACTAAATACTGTTAATGCAGGATGTACAAATCTACAAAATGATATTTAGTGGGCGTTTATCACTAATATTTATCATAATATTCTAAAATTCCAACATTAAAACTTAAATATATATAATTAGAACACTTCTAATAAAAAAGTTATACTCATATACATGGTGTTTCCCATAGATTGCACTTTAGACTTATCTTAAGCACTTAAGTAATCAGAGTTAAAATATGAAAAGTTTCCCTATAGCTGCAACTGATCAATACTTCTAAAATATTTCTTCCCCTTACTTTTTTGAAATATTTTAAAATGTCTACGTAATTATTGATTGTAACATACTCTTTATCATTGAAAAATTAGACCACATTTTTGATGACTTTTGTTTCATATGTTGATCACCGACATAGCTATTTTTACTTTACTGGTAGCTATTCGGAATAGATATGTTAAAACAGTTAAAACTCATATGTTGATACTAAGAAACAGATCTTCTGCTTACTCTTCTTTTTTCATACACCTTGCTCTGAAGAATGAATTGATGTTGGGAAAAACAGATGTCTGTAAAACTGAGGGCGGGGGACGATTACGGTATCCCTTACGGTACCTACTATAATTTTCGATTTAATCCTTACAGCACGATAATTATTAGGTACTTACAGCTTTAATCAAATTAATTAGCTGTACATATCTCAAATAATAATAAAAATGTTTTATACTGTAGCGAGATTAAATAAAACGAGCGGTTCGAATTTATATACATATATTTATTTATAACTTTACAGTTCGGTACTCTCTTATCGACTAAACTCCTCCTAACAACGTTACATATATATATATAATAAAGTTACTTTTCGAGAACATTCTGGCGTTGTCCCACCTCTAATTGTCTCCCGTCCGAAGGACGGGCGCTATTGACATGCCGTTTCTTACGTTTTCTAGATTCGTCCTTCTAAGAATTATGACGTATCGGAGATGGGCTATTTCGTTACACTGCTCCCCTCTTAAATCTGATCGTCCCGATCAGCAACTCTATATGTAGGCACAGGATGGCGGAATCTACAGGACTCTCCAGCTCTGCATGAACCCTTTAGAAAGAAATAACAGTCTACTGACTTTGAAGGATACGATTTCATCGGGTTAATGCAACACACAGTAATTCTTACACCGGTTTCTCGGAAGATCACTTCAAGCATGCTTCTGACAATCTTCCAGTCCAGATTATCTAGTGCATGGCCTATCTTGGGTAAGGCCAAATTCTTGATGTCGTAATTGCACACAATTTTCTTCAAATTAGTTAGAGCACGCCATATGTCCTCGTAGCTTGCCCTGTCTGTATACGACTTCCTGGTCACCATATACAGCAAAGATCGAGAACCATCTTCTAATCTCATTACTCTTCCAACTTTAGGCTGCTGTTTTTTTAACTCGTCCAAACGACCGAATTTCTTATAAAATACGGATGAGATTCCTTTAGTCATCTCAAGATCTTGAGCAACACAGTGGGCTAGAGAGACGTTATGCGGAACACTAAAAAGATCCTGCTGAACTTCTGTGGTTACGCCGAATCTAGCACTCTTTCTCTCTGCGTAATTTGTCATAAACTCATTAAAACTTGGTCGCCGGTCATCTTTGATCTCATGTTGAAGGGTTCGTGCTTCTTCTGTTTCATTTGAGCCAGCATATGGTGCAAGACGATTTATGTGAACTACTTTTGGTTTACTTTTCGGCAACTTCTTAATTCGGTATATTACGTCATTTATTTTCTTTTTAATTTCATACGGACCTTCCCATTGTCTTTGTAGTTTGGGAGACAAGCCTCGACGACGTTGTGGATTATAAAGCCAAACAAGATCACCTACTTCATAGCTTTCACTCTTGCATCGAGAATCATATTGATCTTTCATTCTGTCACTGGCTATCTGGATGTGTTGTCGGGCAAGTTCATGAATGTTGTTCATTCTTAACTTCAGGCGGTCGACATAATCTTCGCTGGCAACATGTTCTTCGGAAGGTCTGCAGCCAAACTCTAGGTCGCAGGGTAAACGAACTTCACGACCTAACATCAGGCAGGTTGGAGTCTGGCCTGTAGTTTCATTCACGGCCGAGCGGTAGGCCATTAGGAATAAATGAATATGCTGGTCCCAATCTCTTTGATGTTCTGATACAACCTTGGATAGGTGTTTACCCATTGTTCGGTTCATTCTCTCGACCATTCCATCTGATTGAGGATGCAGGGGTGTCGTTCTGGTCTTATTGACACCAATCAATTTACAAACGTTTTGGAAAAGAGTTGACTCGAAGTTTCGCCCTTGGTCGGAGCGGATCTCCAAGGGAACACCAAATCGGCTAAAGAATTCTTTAACAAGTACCTCTGCAACGGTAGCAGCTTCTTGATTTGGTATCGCATAAGCCTCAGTCCATTTCGTAAAATAATCCATGGCTACCAGGATATATTTATTTCCATCATTTGTCTCTGGAAGTGGACCTGCAATGTCGATTGCTACTCTTTCCATAGGACTACCAACATTGTACTGTCTCATGGGTGCCCTCTTTTTACCAGCTGGACCATTACTGGTTGCACACAGTTCACATTTCCGGCACCATCTTCTTACATCATCTTTACAGTTCACCCAATAGAACCGTTCTCGAACCTTTTGCAGAGTCTTCGTGATACCAAAGTGTCCACCTGATGCACCGTCATGCAACTGACGCAAAACTTCTGACACTTTACTTTTAGGTACAATCAACTGAAGCTTAGTATCTGTACCATCATCGTTCTCAAAGGTTCTATACAGAAGATCATCTTTCAGCATTAGGCAATTCCATTGGCTCCAGTAACACTTGACTTCTGGACTACATGCACTAATGTCTTGCCAAGAAGGTCTTTCACTTCGACGCATCCAATCCAATACTCTTTTTATACATGGATCATCTGCTTGAGCGTCTTGTAGCTGTTGAGGCTGCCATTGATCATTAATGACGGTGGTTCGTCTCACGGGGCAAAGTCGTTCTTCTAATTTAAGACAGTGATTACAATTTGCACTGCACGGCCGTCTCGAAAGGGCATCAGCATTTGAATGAACTCTGCCAGCCCTGTGTTCGATCTCGTAATCATATTCTTGTAATCGTTCTAACCATCTTGCCATCTGGCCCTCTGGATTACGAAATTGTAGGAGCCATTTTAGAGCAGCGTGATCCGTGCGAAGAAGAAACTTTCTGCCATACAAGTATTTATGGAAATGCTCACAAGCCTTCACTACGCCTAGCAATTCTCTCCTGGTAACGCAATAGTTTCTTTCTGGTTTTGACAAGACTTTGCTAAAGTAAGCGATGACCTTCTCCTGCCCATCTTGGATTTGGGAAAGAACAGCTCCTATTGCACTGTTGCTTGCATCTGTGTCCAACACAAATTTTCCTGTCTGTCTAGGGTAGCTTAAAATCGGTGCGCTGATCAGAGCCATTTGTAAGTGTTCGAAAGCTCTTTGACACTCTTCGCTCCATGTATATTCTTTGCCTTCTTCTGTCAACTTTGTTAATGGCTTGGAGATGTTGGCAAATCCTTTGACAAAACGTCGGTAATATGTACATAGGCCAAGAAAACTTCTAATTTCGTGTTTATCTCTTGGTACTGGCCAATCCTTAATTGCTGCAAGTTTTTCAGGATCAGCTGTTACACCATTACCTGCTACAATATGTCCCAAGTACTTCACTTCTCGTCGAAACAAGTGACATTTCTTCGGACTCAACTTCAGATTCGCTGCCCGCAATCGTTGAAAGACTTCTGTTAGGTTATTGGCATGTTCATCGAAGGATCTTCCAACTACAATTACATCATCCAAATAAACCAGGCATGTTTTCCATGTTAGACCTCTTAAAACTGCATCCATTAATCTTTCAAATGTGGCCGGGGCATTACATAAACCAAAGGGCATAACTGTGAACTGCCAAAGCCCTGATCCTATCGAGAATGCGGTTTTTTCACGATCGGCTGGCTCCATGTCTACTTGCCAATATCCACTTTTCAGATCGAGTGTGGAGAACCAACGAGAACCAGAAAGTGTATCCAAAGTATCGTCTATTCTGGGCAAAGGATAACTATCTTTTTTAGTTACTGCATTGAGCTGTCGGTAGTCAATACAAAAACGTGTTGAACCATCTTTCTTTTTTACTAGGACTACTGGTGATGTCCATGGACTGTTTGATGGTTCAATTACCCCTTGTTTGTTCATATCTTTGATGATGTCTTCGGCTTCATCTCTTTTCGCAAATGGAAGTCGTCTAGGTTGTTGTCTGATTGGCTGAGCGTCTCCGGTATTAATTTTATGCTTTACTATGCTTGTTTTGCCATTATCCTTCTTATCCATGGCAAAAACATCTTGAAATTCTATCAGCATAGACTTCACTTTTTTAGTTCGTTCATCATCAAGATCTTGGCACGTTTTAATCATCGTCTCAACAAGCTCCTTTGGATACTTAGATTTCGACGGTTTCTCATTAGTATTCATGGAACAAATCGAAGCCACGGGAACACACTGTCCAATCAAAGTTCTTTTACTTAACTTAATAGCAGTTCCCTTTAAATTCATAACTCTTACAGGAACGACATCTCGAATTCTCACCAAAGCTTTTGCTGTTAGGAACTCGGCATTATTCACATCTTCGACCATCCTTAAACTTCCCTCTCGGCAGTAACCATCAGGTCTGGTCATCAAAATTTTCTCACTATTACCGGGTATTGTTACGTCACAAGTAGTTATTAAGCTGATAACATCTTCTTTGTCTTCATGAAACGGCAACTCTTCACCACTGATCTCGAGAACTCCATCTTTGACATTCAATACAGCCCCAACTTTCCTTAGTAAATCCATCCCCAATATGAACTCATCGGAGATCTCTGCAATTAATACTGTATGTTTCACTGTGGTCTGGCCAATGGATACTGACATATTAGCCTCGCCATATGTATTAATTATCTCACCAGTTGCTGTTCTAAGCTTTACTGTTGCAGGCAATAATTTAAGATGGTCTCGTATTACTTCTGGCCGTGCAATAGTTCTCGTTGCACCTGTATCTACCAAAAACGATCTACATTTATTATTGATACGACCCTCTATGTACAAGCTATGAATTCCACCTGAGGACGTAATGTTCACAGTTACTATGGGGGCTGTGTTTCTCGAGGTCGGCAGTTGCCCCTTGTTGTCGACCCGTTCTAGTTTTCCGACTGTTGTATCATTTTCTTGCAATTACGGCGAATATGACCTACGTCACCGCAATTCCAACATCTGGGCTCGCGTCTCTTCGGCATCGTGGCACGAACTACTTTTCGTACCATTTCTTCCAAACGTTCATCGTTTGGTTCGTCGCCTTCTTCAATGGTTCTTACTCGATGACTCCGTGAAGTTTGACTAGCTGTTTCATGTTCCAAGGCAATAGCGAGCGCTTCATCTAGAACTTTCGGTCTTGCTAGTCGTAAAGCTTTCTGTAATTCACTTTCTTTTATCCCATTGACGAAAGTATCTACAGCAATCTCTTCTAAAATGTTGTCTGGTACCTCCGGATAAGCCAACCGCACTATACGAGCAACATCTGCTTCAAACTCTTGCAAATTTTCACTTGCTCGTTGAATTCTACTTCTTAGTTGCGCCTTGTAGACTTGTTGTAGATGGGCATCTCCATAACGTTTGTCTAGTCGGGTAAACAAGGTCTGGTAACATTTTTCTTGACCCTTAGGAATCGATCTTAGGATATCTGCAGCATCACCTCGTAAAGCAGCAGTCAAGGAAACAGCTTTTTCTTGTTCTGTCCAATGATTGGCTGTCGCAATAGCTTCAAATTGTCTAAGGTATATGGACCAAGAAGACTTTCCATCAAATGGTGGCAATTTGAATCTCATATTATGTGTCGTTTCGTCTCTAGGTGATTCTTCTTTCACTACCGGATCTAAGGCTATTGTATTAACTGGTGGTAGCACTTTTGTGTTAGTTATCATGGTCTCTAATTCTTTGATCTTCTCTTCTACTTTATCGAATGTTCTTGAGACTTCTTCAAATTTCTCATTGTTTTCATTACATACTTCGTCGAATCTTCTAGACATATTTTCGAATTTCTCGTCGTTTTGTCTAGCTACTTCTTTAATAATTTGTGAAGTCTCGTCGAATCTTTTGGAAACATTCTCATCATTCTTTCTAGAACTCTCTTCAATCATTTGCGAGACATTCTCAAATTTTCCATCAATTATTTTCGTTAAAACTGCTTCTTCTGCTGATTGAAACTGAAATGTCTCTGGGTCTTCTCCATTCTTGTTAAGCACAGTCTTCAGTCGTTCTTGGAGTATCTTCTTGGACCCACTGCAGTCTTCATCGCGTTCTTCTAGCTGCTCACGCAACTGTTTTACTGAAAGTTCTACTAGCAGCATCTTTGGTCAGGTACACACGTACTTTTTAAATGTTCTTTTATACGAAGATCACAACCGAACTACGCGGATGTTCCCGACGAATAATACTTTTCAAAAGTTCAAAAGTTTTTTTTCAAAAATCACTGCTGAATTTATTTGCAAATCTCACACCGGACACCAACTGTAGCGAGATTAAATAAAACGAGCGGTTCGAATTTATATACATATATTTATTTATAACTTTACAGTTCGGTACTCTCTTATCGACTAAACTCCTCCTAACAACGTTACATATATATATATATATATATAATAAAGTTACTTTTCGAGAACATTCTGGCGTTGTCCCACCTCTAATTGTCTCCCGTCCGAAGGACGGGCGCTATTGACATGCCGTTTCTTACGTTTTCTAGATTCGTCCTTCTAAGAATTATGACGTATCGGAGATGGGCTATTTCGTTACAATACTTAGTAAATATAAGTCTGTAAGTGTATATTCTTGGAATACATTTTTATATTTTGTTTTCATTTTTAATTATATAACCTAACCTATTTCGTCTATTAATGCATTACGGTGCGGCGGTACAGTCGTACAAGGAAGACATTAAGATATTACGTCACTACGGGAGGTGGCGCAATCATACCCAGTGATTAGGGTCCATCTGAGTTAGTTAGCAATCGTGCCCTCAGCTGAACGTACCTTAGGTAAAATCGGCACAATCATCCCATACCCAAAACGGAGGGCCTGTCAACTGTAGGTCAAGAGGTCTCATGGAAATACAGAAGAAAAATGATAAGTTTAAATCTTGATTAAACTTCAGAACACGAGGAATTAATCAGGGATGAATGTTGAACAATATATAAGAATGAACATTATAGCTCTCTTAATCTAGCTCTGCTGATTGGATGTCAGGATAAAAAATGTACCATAATTGTCTTTTACTTGTTAAACGAACCCGTGAAGAATTACAATCAAACGCCTAAATTGTTTTCATGCTTAATAGAATTTCTTATTTTGTGTTACACTGTTTGCTGACATTCGCTCCCAAATATTTTATGAAAGATGCTGATGTTGTCTGCTCTGGTTCCGTTGATCTTGGTTCCACTTTGGACCTCGTCTAATGCTTCTCTGGATATAGACTCCGAATACAGATTAAATAATAGCGGTGATAAGACTAACCAATATCTTCGGATGTTGTGCTCTATTTTCATTGCTGCCTTTTTTTTAACCATAGCTCTGAGATAATTCGCAAGTTTTGTTCATAAATTCCAGTTGCTCTCAAAATTTTGATCATCTTTTGATGGCTAACGCAGTCAAATCATCATCATCATCACCAATAGCGTTACAACTCTACGTGAGTCGTTGCCGAGTTTACTATTGCCTTCCATGTTTGTCGGTTCTGTGCCAGTATTTCCTAATATCTCACTTCCATTTTCTCCAGATCCCCTCTCATTGCATTTTTCCACTTTTTTCTAGACCTTCCCCGACAGACCTTCCCCATCTGGTCTTTCCCACTGTTTATTAGGCGATTGTCGTTACTGCGTATCACATGTCCTGTCCATCTTAGTCTACTGGTCTTTATATATCTGACTAGATTTTCCTTTCCGAAGAGAGACTTTTAACTCGTTGTTGTGTCTGCGCCTCCATTCGTTTGTCACGCTATCTCTGTAAGGGCCATATATTACTCGAAGAATTTTACGTTCCCACACCACCAATTTATTTACTTCTATTTTTGTTAGCGTTTTGTAAATCTTAATTTTTTCACATCATGGGAGGAAATGTTTACCTCATTAGATGTTGCATTGCCAGGAAAGATCTGTTTTCCGCCATTATTCGTGTTTCAACTTCCCGTTCTACTTTGTTGTCATTGGTGATTGTTGCTCCTAGATATTTAAATTCTGTAACCACTACGAAGTTATAATCGTTTATAATAACATTTTGCCTTATTCGCCGTCGGTCTTGTTTTGAAACGAAGATGTATTTTGTTTTGTCTTCATTTACTTTTAGACCGATATTTAATGCAGATTCTTCAAAGCTCGAGAAAATATCCTGAACTTCCAATGTTGATTCTGCTACTACATTTACGTCATCGGCAAAGGCAAGAATGACTTATGCTCCCCGAGCAGCTATGTCTGATTTGATTCTAGGATACATTTTTCGCATGACATATTCTAAGGCCAGGTTAAGCAACAATGGGTACAGCGGATCTCTTTATCTCAGTCCAGAATTTATGTAAAAAGCATTTGATTATTTTCCTCTTATTGTAACTTGTACAAAGGAGTTGTGCGCACATTTGCGTTACCGCAGCTAGTTTCTTAGGTATGCTCAGCGCAACCATTGCGTAGAAGATTAATTAAATCATAGGCCTGTTTGAAATCTATAAAGATCTGATATACGCCTTAATTATTATACTCCCAATACTTTTCAATTATTAGTGCATTAGGGGTTTAAAGAAGTAGTAATACGCATTATAAGATGCTGTCTCCAGTTAGCATCTCTAGCCTCTCATACTCAATTCCTATCCTCACCTCCACGTGTGCTCTTGACCATACGGGTGAACCCTGGACACCTGAGAAACCTTGCTGTAGTGTGGGTAACCAACCCCAGTGGAAGGCGGTCCGTCAGGGCAGACGAGAAATGGAATCAGCGATCCATACATGTAAATCAATAATGCTACGAAAAGAATATTATTGCCTCGGAACGTAGTCAAATGCTTTTCGATAATCTATAAAACATGTATACACATCTACATTTATGTCTCTGCATCGTTGAGTTAACACATTTAAGACCAAAAGAGTTTCTCGTATTCCCAATCCGTTTCGAAATCCGAATTGAGTGTCACTCATCTGAAACACATTTCATGTAAATTTGTGTATCAATGATTCGGAGATAAGTTTTAAGGGCATGAGAAATCATGTTTAATATTCGATAGTCATCGTATTGTAAGGCACTGGGTTTTTTTGGTAATATTACGAATGCCGATTTTAGCCAGTATGATATTTGCCTGTGTCGTATATCTTATTGAATAGTGCTGTTATTAAGTCTAGGCTTATACTTTCGTTGTCTACAATTAATTTAAGTACTTCGACATTCATATTTGTGAACCGGTGGCTTTTCCATTTTTCTGAGCTTTTACTGCATGAATAACTTCTTCTTTGGTTATTGCTGGATCTTTGCAATTTAGTCGATCATCTGTGGATGCTGGAGTACAGTATCTATTGTCATCATGAAGTGCCTGAATGAATCCTTGCTAACTCTTCAGATTGTCATTTGGACCTATAATTATTATTTCGTTACTATTTCTCAATATTGTTTCTTGTCTCTTTCTGTGTCTACCTGTCATTTCTTTCACTTTCTTATGGACATTAAAGGTGTCGTATCTTTCCTGAAGTTGTTCAATTTCTAGGCATTTTGTTGACATCCAGTTTTCTCTAGCTTCGCTGTACTTTTTTCGAATGATTTTATTGATTCGTTTGTATTCAATTGGTTTTGTTTTATGTTTTCATCTTACGTTCATGAGGTTCATGCTATCTTGAGATATCCATTATTGTTTTCTGTTGTTTTTCTCTCCATCTTACTTCAACGTCTACATGTACCAAGTTCTTTATCGTCTCTATATGTTTCTCAACCTTAATACTTATTCTTTTTTCCTTTCAGGGTTCTTCAGTTGTAAAATGTCTATTTTTCTTGTCCCCCTTTTTTTTTTCTTTTTTTTTTGCACTTTGAGAACTTCTATAATACAACAACTATATTATCTTTTAACATGTATCAAAAGTGGAAGAGCAAAAAAAGTAAAGCGCCTTAAAAATAGAAATATTGTACCTCCAGTTCAACGGCATAATACTTTTATACAATGCAATATGTTTAATTAGTAAAGAGAACACAAAGTGAACTTTAAATTATAAATCTCAATCAACTGTTTAGTTAATATTGTAGCAATATTAAATCTCCCATGAGTCCCATGTACTGAATAATTATAGTTACAAGATCAATATCACACATAATATCGTGTTTTTGCATTTTAATACCTAAAAGTGAAAATTTTAAAAGGAGTAAAAGTCTGAAGTGAATTATATTTCATTCAATTATTATTGAACATTATTATTCACAGATTAGTATCAGCATACTGGTTTCACGCACTAATTACCAACAACCACAATACTCCTATTCTTTACAGATAATGTATGAATTACTTTAGTATAGGCAACTCATTAAACATTATATTTATTTAGATTGTTCTAGAAAAAATATACTTTGTTATTATAAGACTAATATTATTAGATAACACGAAATGATGTGTATGACAGAAAATGTTGATGCTTATGTGCCTACCTACATTAATTTTATGGATTTACCTAATCATTACTTTGCTACATACTAATAAATGCCGAAAAACTGATAAAGATCGTGTGATTCCTTTTTACACGGTATTATTGAAGTTTTTGTATTTTTATCATTTCTATTGTCAATTGTTGGTTATTATTCTTGTTCGGTATCAACGTGAGCAAACTCCCGTAATCCGTGTGTCGTATTCAACCAGAAAAATTGTTGAATTGGACCGCCCACAAAAATAAAAATACAAAATTTATACTTCTCGTCTAGACCTTTCGAATATATATAATTTAATTATGCATTTCCCAGAAGAAATCTTTTGTCATTTTCTGTAATATTTCTAGTTTTATATTGCCTTACAATATTTTACTCCATATAATAATTATCATTCATACAGATATCTTTTTAAATTAAGTTGAAGCACATTCAAGCAAGTAAGCAAAAGTAGTAATCTCAATATGGAGGCTTGCATACCCATATGGACATTCTTGCATACCATTCATTTGGAGACGAGGATTGGTCAGAGTAAATCAGGGACAAATCCTCCTCCCCCTCCTATTAGCTCGCTGATGCGCTATGAAAGATTACCATCATAACAATTATGCATCTCATATGAGAGTCCCGGGAAAAAGGACTCTCATATGATATCTTTATCGAGTTATGAGGGACAGCTTGAGGCGCTATAATCCCGCTATCATCTTAGTGCTTTGCTTGCCTTTGGGCCAGCCCTCCGCTCTAGACTTGGCCCAATTTGGCGACTCAGCGCTCGAGTATTTGGGCTTCCGAGCTGTTTTTATATTTTTTGTTAGTAGTATTTTTTGTTGGCTTACGTCGTTTTGTTAGTGTTTTTATAATTTTTGCCGTTTTTTGTTTGTTTATATATTTTTTTTTTGAGAGGAGTATCTGAAAAGAAAACACCGTTATTTGCCTGGCATTAACTTAAGTGTATCCTTCTGGCCGTATGAACTTCTAAGTTTCTTCGGATAGAGCTACGTGATTATTGAGCTCTTAAGCATTTGTTATGGCCTGCTTGTATCTTAATTTTATTTGTCTTGCTCGTATGTCTCCATGCGAGAGACGCATATGTAATTATAGGTAATATAGTGATTAACCTTATCTTGTTGATTAGTTGATTAGTCTTTCTTGCATATTAATTGCTCTTCTGTGTTATCTCTTCTCTTATTGAAGATGATTGCTTGCGTCTTCTCATGATTTATCGCTATTTTCCACTTGATGCACCAGTCTTCTATTATATCCAGTGCTGCCTATAATCTTCTTCTTTAGATGCAAATCCACTAATGGATGTTAGCGATCACATTTTCCATTAATTCTCTATTTCTTGCAATATGTATCAGAGATTGTATGTCGTTAATCCCTGTCCATTGCCTTATGTTTCGGAGCCAGGACATTTTCTTGCGTCCCATTCCTCTCTTGCCTTCAATTTTACCCTCGATTATAAGTTGGAGGAACTGGTATTTTTCATTTCGCATGATGTGACCTAGATACGCCGTTTTCCTTGTCTTGATGGTTTCGAAAAGTTGGCGTTCTTGGTTTATTCTTTTAAGGACATCTATATTTGTGATTTTCGCTGTCCATGGTATTTTTAGGATACGGCGATAGAGCCACATTTCGAAAGCTTCTAATCTGTTTATATCCCTTGTTTTGAGTGTCCAGCCCTCTACGCCATATAGCAGCACTGACCACACGTAGCACTTAGTAAACCTTAGTCTCAGTTGAAGATCGAACTCTGAACAAGTCAGTACCTTCTTGAATTTTACGAAAGCTTGTCGAGCTTGCTCAATGCGACATTTTACTTCCCTGTCCGATGCCCAGTCTTCAAAAAGCCACGATCCCAGGTATTTAAATTTACTCACTCTTTCAATGGACTTAGTATTCAGTGTTATGGTGGAGTGCATCCAAGTTTCTGGAGATGATCATAAATTTGGTTTTTTTGGTATTAATCTCTAATCCCATTCGCTTACTGTATTCTCCGATTATAGTGACAAGTTGTTGAAGATCGACTATGTTGTCACAAATTAAGACACCATCATCAGCATATCGTATGTTGTTGATCAGTACTCCATTCACTTTGATTCCCATCTTTGCATCCTCCAGAGACTCTTGAAATATGGCTTCCGAATAAATGTTAAATAAAAGAGGGGAAAGCACACATCCCTGTCGAACGCCCCTTACCTTACGAACGCTGCCTATAATGCTATACCGAATTTTAAAGAAATTGGATTGGATTGTACTTGAGTCTGATTCGATTGTAGGACGGCTTATTCTTGCAAAACAGTTAACGACAGTTATGAATATTTGTTTATTTTTTGTACTTTCATAGACAAAAATCGAATTGACAGAATAAACAATGGTTGAACGAATTTCTCAACATATCGAAATAAATTAAAGATTTAAATACAAAAGAAAATAATTAATATATTTACATTGTAAATTTTACAACATATACATGGATAAAATTAAATTTATTTGTAACACAAATTCACGGTTGACTATATTTAATATTTAAACTTTTACTAAGAGATTCTAAAAATGTAATTTTAAAAAATATACACCAATAATAAATTATTTTTACAATAAGTTTATAGAAGATTTATAGATTCTAAAAAAAACTCCTGATGTTTTTCCTTAAGTTCATAATTTTCATTCAGTTTTATGACATACCGCTTTCGGTGATCTGCGAACGCCATTTAGAAGTAATAACGTTGCATTAAAATATAATATTAAAGAATCAATAAGCTGAAAACAACTTAACTTTTACACCCCTTTAAACCGAGAAGTATTTAAAAAATATCATGGTTAATGTAAAGACATTAATTCTTTAGTTCCACTCAAAGATTTTTCTGAAACTACTTTTTTAGCAGTAATAAAAAGTCAGTATCAGTTTAGCAATAAAAGATAATTACAATAATTGACTTAATGAATCCTAATTTCAATGATATTTTTTAACCAGCAGTATTCCGGTATACATCCATCACGGAATAAGTTTTATTAAATGTTTATGGATTTCATATGACAACAATAAAAATATTACAATAAAAATCAATACATTTTTTACCTTATTAATAACGCTACTAATAACAACAAAAGGACATGAGTTACTAACAGCGGTCACAGGAAACAACATGAAATTTAGATCTACCGAAGAACCTACATACTGGCCGACGGACCCTAATAAAATGCCAGACCTTCTAGACTTCTACATATCAAAAGGTATTAACACTAAGCTATTCAAATTCTAGGAAAGATTAACATGGTAACAAATCTGCGGGTATCAGTAAAATCACCAACTGAGGTGGAGAATGCTCTAAGGAAATTCACAAAGAATGTACAAAAATGTGCCTGGTCGGCTACTCCACAAAGTAGGTTATCAACTCACAAAGAATATTGGCAGTAATAGTAAAACAAAAATCACAGAAAACAAGAAACTTGCAAGAAATAATGCAGAAAAAGCCAAAGCATTCGGTGAACATTTAGTTAAAGTATTCCAACCAGGTCGACTCAGCCTGAATAAAATGAGTACCTTGGGTAAAACCAGGAGTAATAATAGGTGGTTGAAGCGTAGCACTGGCCATGTTACCTTCCTTGTATACCGTAGGCCCTAGATATAGCAGACTACCCTGCTATACTCCCAAAGCCGCGAAGAGGTATAAAACGGGAGACTATTATTATTATTCCAACCACACAATTTTGTATCAAGCCCCAAAGAAACTCAAGATATAGGGAGGGTCTTAGACGAGTCGATCCAAATGGAGTTCACAATAGAGAAATTTACACATAGAGAATTGAAATCCAGCATCATGGAAGAAATAGACCCAAAAAATCTCCTAGCTATGACCTTATTACAACGGGAATAACGGGAAAAGTATTACAAAAAATTACATCGTATAGGCCAATCAGTCTATTGCCAATTATATCAAAAATATTTGAAAAATTGCTGTTAAAAAGATTTCAATCCACCCTAGAAGTTAAAAAAATCATACCTGATTACCAGTTTGGTTTCGGTCAAGAACATAGCACTATCCAACATGTACATAGAATTACTAACCAAATCGATAACGACCTAGAAAATAGACGATACTGTTCCGCAGTCTTTCTAAGTCAGGCGTTTGATAAGGTCTGGCACACCGGCGTACTCTACAAAATTAAAAAACATCCACCGCATCGATTCTATGGTGTGCCAGAATGTTATCTAACTAACAGATACTTCCTAGTTAGACACCAAGAGGAATGGACTGACTTGTACCCAGTTGAATCAGGTGTACTCTAAGGCAGTGTTCTTTACCTATTATACACCATGGATAAAAAACCCTATCCCTACCCTGGATATCCCTAAAAAACACTCAACGACAGTAGGTAAATTCGTGGATTATACTGTAATATTAGTATCACATCAAAATGCAGCTACTGCTACGAAAAACCTACAAAATTGTCTCAACAAGATCGAACTTTGGCTGAACAAATGGAAAATTAAAGCAAATCAAGCCAAATCCAAGCAAGTAACCTCCGCAATGAAAAGGGTTCCACCGGTCACAATGTATACAGCTTTAATAAACCAATGACGTAAAGTACTTTGGTATCCATTTAGATCGTCGAATGACGTGGAGAACACATATCTTCACAAAACAAAACAAAACGTAAACAATTGGGAGTAAACAAATGTACTGGCTGATTGGCACGAAATCGAGCCTAAAAATAGAAAATAAACCTACAATAAATAAATCTACAAATAAATCTTGAAGCGGGTATGGACATACGGAATAGAACTCTGGGGTGCTGCTAGTAACTCAAACCTTGAAATCCTCCAAAGATTTCAAAATAATATCCCATAATAACAGATGCCCCGTAGTACGTGCCCAATATACCAATCGAGAGAGAGACTTGAAATTATCATCCGTAAAAACCTACAGTGATAAACACAAACATAAAACTAGTGATCAGCGTAATGTGCTAGTACGTGAGCTACACCAAATCACAGGTGAAGTGCGTCGCTTACAACGATTCAAACCGACAGACTTAAGTAATAGATTTAGTTAGATAATAATATGTGCTATAGTAGTTTTGTAAACTAATATTAAAGGTATTTTCTCATTTGAGAAAATTCCTACATATCCTAACCAATATTATTAAAAAAATTGTTCGTAGCTTAAAATCGATTGCAAATAAAGTGGAGACAAAAAACCTTATTATTAATCTATTTCTAAACAGATAATTTATCTTGGTGTACTTCTATTCAAGCACCACATGAAGACACAAAAGAATTTTGTAACAGTCATTATGAGGCATTTTTTAAAGTAGGTACTATTTTGAAACAAAAAAAAACAACATGCAAATATTTTCCCCAAAAACTTTTATTTATATTAAATGCCATACTTTACTTTTCTACATAAAGTCCATTAATATTAAGGTAATTATCGTAACGTAGGACTAGCCTCAAATAACGTTACCGCATCAATACACTCTGCAGCACTGTTGTTATCATTATGGCGTTGCCTAACCAGACGCGTCTTAAAATGCAGAAATAAATGGTAATCATTCGGCGCTAGATCGGGTATGTGTGGTGGGTGGTCCAATTATTCCCAGCAATGATATTATAAGGTATTGAGTTTGATTAGCCGTATGTGGACGGGTATTATCGAGGAACAAAATTACACCCTTATTCAGCAAGCCATGCATTTTGTTTTTAATTGCCCGGCTCAGTTTTTGTAATATCTCACGGTATGTTGTTAAACCTAGTATGCGTATCGAGTCAAAAAATCGACTAGCAACACTATCTTTTTGTCCCAAATCATAATACACATTTTGTGAGTAGGAATTGTTTGTTTGAATTTCACTCTCATAGGAGATGATGAATGTTACAATGTAGCTTAAAAATCAACCCCTTTCGATAATTTACGTTCGGTCACAATTAAGATATACTGAATATACCGACAAGTCTGAAATAAAAACTATTATAATGTTAACCTTACACCATCATATGGTAGAAAGAAATCTTTTATTTAAATTTTCACGTTTTACCTTTATTGTTTCGTAAAAAAATTTAATTATTTTTTGTATGATCATTTCATTATTTTTTGTATGTTCGACAAGAACCGGAAGAAATCGACAGCGAAACGGGGCCAGAGATCATAATAGAGGAAATCGAACAAGCAATACGAAACGCAAAAAACGGAAAAACTGTAGGTCCAGACGAAATACCTGCGGAACTACTGAAATGTCTAGACGATGAAACTCTACCTGTACTTCTGGACCTATTTAATGAAGTATATAAAACTGGAAAAATCCCACAGGAATGGTTGGTGTCCACCTTTGTAGCAATACCAAAAACAGTATATGCCAAAGATTGTTCAGAGTATAGGACAATATCACTAATAAGCCATACCCTCAAAATATTTCTAAAGGTGATTCATGGAAGATTATATAGAAAACTAGAAGATGATATGGATGATACTCAGTTTGGGTTCCGCAAGGGACTGGGAACGAGAGAGGCATTGTTTGCTTTTAATGTCCTCTCTCAAAGATGCTTAGATATGAACCTAGATATTTATTCCTGTTTCATCGACTTCGAGAAGGCATTCGTCAGGGTCCGACATGAAAAACTAATAGAAGTACTGAGAAACAAAGATATAGACAGACGAGACTTACGAATCATTATCAATCTGTATTGGAATCAAAAGGCCAATATAAAGATAGAAGAACAAAAGTCCGAAAATATAGATATAAAGAGAGGAGTAAGACAGGGCTGTGTTCTGTCACCATTACTGTTTAACGTGTACAGTGAAGCCATATTCCAAGAAGCGATAGCGGATCTGGGTGATGGAATCTCTGTAAACGGAAGAATAGTAAATAACATAAGATTCGCTGATGACCACGTTATAATGGCAGACACCTTGGAATCGCTACAAGAATTGGTAAATAGAATTAACGATTATTGCATTAGATACGGACTAAAAATAAATAAGAGAAAAACTAAATTTATGATTGTCTCAAAAACGCAACATGGAAATGAAAGATTAATGATAGAGCAAACCCAAATAGAAAAAGTAGAGACATATAAATATCTGGGAACCTGGGTTGATGACAAAAATGACCAAAGCAGAGAAATCAAAGTCCGAATTGAAACTGCAAGGCAAGCATTTGTGAAAATGAAGACAATGCTTACCAACAGAGACCTTCAGTTGCATCTTGGATTGAGGGCTCTAGAAATGTGGTGTTACAGAAGAATATTAAAAATCCAGTGGGTTTAAAGGATTACCAATGCTGAGGTACTACGACGTCTAAATAAGGAGTTAGAAATTATGAACAGCATAAAAAGAAGAAAACTAGAATATTTGGGTCACATAACCAGAGGAGAAAAATATGAGCTGTTGAGAATTATTATGCAAGGAAGGATCCAAGGAAGAAGAAGCATAGGAAGAAGACGCATCTCCTGGCTGAAGAACCTTAGAGAATGGTTTAACTGTAGTTCACTACAACTTTTCAGAGCAGCAGCCAACAAAGTGACCATAGCCGTTATGATATCCAACCTCCGATAGGAGATGGAACTTTAAGAAGAAGAAGAATGATCATTTCACGGAAAAATCACATTATACTGAAATTCAGATGAATTCACTGCTGACGAATCAGGTATTATAACGGTATGTTACTTTTGAAAATCTGACAAAGTTGATATACATCCAAGTAAAAAAACTTTTTGTTCCTTAGTTATTTTTTGTGTGTATTCTATATTAAAATTAAGATAAAAAAGATCTTTGGGATTATATATAGTCCAGTCGTCAGAGATTTGATCTCTGAAAATCATACGATCAAGCTGTTTTGGGACCCCAAAGTTTCCCTCGAGCTTCCCCCTGAATAAAGGGGGAGGAGGAGGACGGAAAATTTTAAACAAAAATGTTGATTAGGACTGTTTGTGTAGAATGAAACGTTTGAAGCGACCTTCGATTTTAAATATGTTACGCATGCGATATCAATAATTATCAGAGAGTCCTATCGACAAAAATATTAAAATGGGTTTTAAAGGTGAAGAGCGCAGCTTTCTTATGCATTTTGCAGTAAGTGAAGTCAGTTTCTATAAAGCTGTTAAATAAATGTTCCGCTATTTTTGCCATTTTTTACTCTTCTCGTTGTTCGCGCGTAATCTTCAAAACTTATAACATGAAATTTCGATTTTGAGTTTTGGCAACAAATATGAGACACATAAAATATGCATGAAAAACGCTCAATTTAAACTTTTACATTACAAAAAATCGAAAGCAAAAAAAGACCTTTTGTAAACCAGTACAAAAAGTAAAATATGCCTACTGTAAACAGAATACCATAAAAAATACCGTAAACAAAATAAATCAACAATAAACAATCAAATCAATAAAGCAAGAAATATGGCGTTTATTTTATAGTTGTTGTGATCATAAAAATATTTTTGAAGACAAATTTAATTTATTTATATTTATTATTTATTAAGATGTAAAACAATAACAGTATTTATCAATTAACTTCAACCTGTAATAACAATAAAATGCGTAGAAATAAATTGCCCCCGTAAAAACAAAAATAGTTTACTGCATTCCCTTTTTCCTTTAATAGATATTTCAATATAAGATTTATTTCAAAATCTAGTGCAAAGTTCATAGCTCTCCAATTAAATAACACAGTATTATTAATTCACATTCACAACAGCCAGTTTAAATTCTGTACATGATAGATTTTATATTTTAAATAGTTAAAAACCAAATAAGTTGAATAGTTACAATTCAATTGATACAATTTTGTTTTAAATAAACAAATATAAGTGCTTAAGTGCACCCTGGGAGCCCAGGATGAAGGAATTAATAAAAGATTGTTAAAAAGAACTCCAGTAATAATTTCATGGCGTACAAGTATAGAGAGGTACGACCCACGGCTTCCTCACGTCTCCTTTTAATCTTTAACAGGCAATGCCTCAAATCAGGCAGATACTTTGCCGTCAGACGTGTCGTCATCCAAACCGAGACGACACGTGTTATCGTTTAGCTATCTCTAACATTCGGAGGAGGACAAACTCTTTTGAACAAATATAGTACTCGAGCCTGTGATACGAGAGCACATAGTTTGGCATTAATATTCAGCTGGTTACTGGTCTCTTCTTCATCTAAACCGAGACGACACGTGTTATACTTTAACTATTCCAATAATTTTGAGGTGGTAGTTCAGAGAAGAAATGGAAAGGATTAGACCACATTTAAATAGTCGAGCATTTTACAAATCGGTGTCAAAAGAAATGAGAGGCTTCAGTGCTAACTGCGCGTCTGTATTTAGGAAAATAATGATGTTGGCTATCACATTTTGTAGAAAATTTCATAGGGGAATATCAAGCAGGATTCAGAAAAAATAAATCGACCATTGATCAGATTTTTACTCTAAGGCAGCTGCTTGAAAAATAATGGGAATTCAGTAGAACGATCCATAATCTCTTCATAGATTTCCGACATTTCAGTTAAAAGAAAAACTTATCCAGCTCGTTAAAATATGTGTAAATGACTGTAGATCATGGATAGGTAACAAACTCTCAGAATCGTTTGAAATAAACAATGGCCTGAAACAAGAAGACGCGCTGTCACCACTCCTTTTTAATATAATCCTGGAGAAAATACTAAAAACAGCACAATTTAGAACAGAACAGTAAATGAACCAAAATTATTACTAGCATACGCGGATAACATTAACATTGTGAGAAACTCAGTCACCAATGTGAAGGAAGGGAGGAAGGAAGTTTCAATAAATTAGAGATAGAGGCAAAAAGCCGGTCTAAGGGTCAATTGAAGAAAAACCAAATATTATGTGCATTAATAGACAAAAGAGACGAAGATAGAATAGGGCAAAATGTAACAATAGACCCATAAAACTTTAAAAGAGTAGAGAGTTTTAAATATGTCGGAGCGACAGCAAACAGATGTATATATGGCCTCCATAACATTATTAAATCCAAGAGGCTAACACGAACATAAAAAATCAGGATATATAAAACAGTGATTAGACCGGTGCTCATGTATGGGTGCGAGACCCATACATGAGCAAAATGGAAAGCAATGGAAAGAACACTCATGATGTTTTGAGAGAAAAATCCTCAGAAGAATCTTTGGATTCTACCACGACCCGAATACTAACCAATACCGAATGAGAACAAATGCCGAGGTCAAACAGATGTACATATAAGGCTAGCGATGTAGTCCAAGAGATTAAATCGCAACGTCGAAGATGTAAGACATGTCCACAGTCTCCCTAATAACCGCTTTACAAAGTTAATCTGGGAGAAAGCCTCGACAGGGAGAAGACCCTTAAGACTTTCACGAATGCAATGGAGACATGATATATGGTCAGATTTGGTCAGATAAGAAAAATAACAATGGGGCTACCCACTGACTCAACTATAATGGACGACCGTTCGAGATGGAATCAGGTTGTGTAATCATACAAGACCCACCCCGGGTTTTAGTGCTACGTAAAGAAGAAAAAGAACTTCGAGGACGATGTTTTTTAAACAATAATTGTTATAATTATTATAGAACTCGAGCCTGTGATTCGCGAAACACATGGTTTGGCATTCACTATTCAGCGATTACTCATCTCTTCCGCTTATGATGAGAGTGTTTGGTACCTGCAGCAGGACTATGGACAGAATAACAGCGTTAAAGCAAGTGATTATTGATGACCAAACGAATTGAAAAACCATCGCAAACACGATAGAATATTCAGTCTAGAGCGATATAAAATACGGAGACCACAGTTCAAGCCACCGCGGCCGGTTTTGTCAAATGGTTTAATGGTACTAAATTCTAGTACTGGCACGATTAGTTTTACAAAATAATGCCACATATTGACACTATGTTAATACCGAGGAATTTTGAAACGGAATCGGTAAAATTGCAATATTTTATTAACAGTTTAAAAAAAATAGTTGTTAACATCAGATATAGCCTACCCTCTGTTAATAAAAATATATAAAAATAGAGGAGACACATGACTTAAAAGTCATCTATCTGGTGCAATGTGGTTTTAAAGAGAAAATTATGAACATTATAGAAAGGAACTAGCCTTAGAAGGAATTGATATCTTCTGCAACGCCTTTCCAATGTTTGAAAATATACCCTGAAATTGGAATTGACAATATTTTACTCGCGACCAGAAATAACATAAGAAAACGAACATGTAATCGGTTGCTTACGTACTTCAAACTTACATTTTGCGAAATAAGTAAAATTTTGATTATTTTAATAACGATTCCAATGACAACTGCAGAAACTGAAAGACGTTTATATGCTTTGAAATTGATCAAGACGTTTCTATGGAATACAATGTCGGAAGAAAGATTGACGGAGCTTGGCGAAAAAACTTGAGTTAGAGAAATTTCTGATTTCAACGAACAGTTGATGGAAAGATTCATCTCCGATAGAAACAAAAGAATTGCGTTTCATAGACCTTTGGTAGATATCTAATTATTTTTTTTTTTGTATTCTCGAATCCGCACTCTCATGGAAAAGTTAAAATGTTATCACCAACCGCCACTGGTACCCACAAATCTCTATGATATCGACTATTCTCAGCATTTAAAACAATTTTAAACCAGTGCTAAAAGTACCTCTGAAAAACTTTATAGTCTAACCAGCTATCTAAGAGACACATTAATATTCAGCTTATGAATTTTCACAGCTCGGAACAATAGCACCCCACTGAGCTGAATATTCCTGACCTTACATAGCTTGTTAGATATACAGCATTTGTCTATTATATCTAATCTGCACATTATTTAGTAAAACACATTACAATGTTCTTGAACTCTGTAAATTCATACTGCCACTCACTATTTTTTTTACACAAGTATGAAACACAACATTTCACAATATTTGCTTTTTGTTGATTCTTCATTCCGTTTATTTCTACTCTAATTTTTGCGTAATCAGCTGTTCATGCATTTTTTTATGTCACTTTTAATTATATAGAAAACTACAACTCGATCATGTGACGATAACCTAAGAGCAGAAGTGATGACAAATTAAAAATTTTACACTCTTTAGTTTTTTTCTTTACTTCTCTTATATTCTATGATATATCTTCGGTTCGGACTGCATCGTTATTTTTATATAAGTTTATGTCTTATAGAAAATATTACTAAGAAATATAAATGAGTTTATTATAGATCATATAAATATATAAATAAGATAAATATTAAAATACCGACATTACAGCAATTTTAAAGAATGTCTTAAACCTACAAATAAAACAATCATAAGAAATAATGTATTAATTATATAACTAAATATGTCAAAAGTCACCGTCGGAATCAAACAAACTTTAACAAAAAAGAATATATCACATATTTCTTTAAATCAATTTAGAAATTCTATCTACATAAATTGATATTATTATCCTCAAGTTTGTACTAGACTATTTGTAATACAGTTATTTCTACATAACCAAGTTAAAAATAATATAAAAGAATGGAAAAAGAAAAGCATTTTTGAATTGTGTAAATAATTTTCTTTTTCCATTCTTTGATTTGTCATAAGTGTCTACAAAAACATATCAGTATTTTCACTTAAAACTAATATGTTTGTCTAAAAAGACTACTTTGTAGCATTAAAACCACATTATCGAAAAGTATTTGTATAAATAAATACATATTATGATTATAGCACATTTTAATTCCAGAAAAGTAAGCCCGCCTTAACAGAGCACGTTAACAGGTTGCATTGGTGGTTCACTCATATGTCAGTCATGCATGTGAGCTACGTTTAAAATAGGATCATCCAGAAAAGAATAAATCTAAGAAAAACAGTCAGTAGAAAGGCATTAACTCTTTCTGATTATAATTTAAGTACAAGCAATTTCACAAATTAGTCAATATTTTTTATCAGTAATAGATAAAAATAATAATGAAGCATTTAAATAAATCTGTCTTCTCTTCAAATGCAGACGGACTGATGGTAGTTGACGAGACTCAGTATAAAAGAAATTTGTTAAATGCAATGTATCTGCGAGACCTACAAAATGAAAATGTCCCCACACAAACAAATGTATTAATAAAACCTATCATATTATATAAATTTACAGAACGGAGAAAAGTAAGACTCCCAAGAAAACAATGGGCAACATAACACGCAACAGTACCATGGGGATATTTTTTAGTGAAAGGTGTCACTACAAAAAACAATAATAATAAAAACCAAAACTGAAGTTCAGCTAGAGTTCAGATGGAACAAAAGCGGCATCATTCAATATGAATCTAGTAATGCAAAATGCTTAAATTAAAAAAAAATTGATAAGTTTGGACATATTAAGTAAGGAAGAACGATTTAATGAACGGAATAGGCTATTAGAATCATAACGCCATTAGATTGGAACGATGTGACCACCAAAATACAGATATAGAATAAATTATCAGAAGAAATACATATACTAAGAGGAGTCATAAATGGAGAGGTTAATAATACTTTACGTTCACTGATGATACAGTTACAATTACAGACAACCTTTAAATAATTTGAAGAATATAGTAGAATGTCTGGATAACACATGTAGCAACTAAGGAATAAAAAAGATTTCAAGAAAAAATTTATGAAAGCCACTTAAAATTCTAAAAACAGTAATAATGAATATTCTGTTTATATGGTGTTAAGCTACAATTGATGTAATGAAAATTAAATTTTCAAATAAAGTTTGACGTTTATGCATTTAAAAAATTGGGCGAAAAATATAACCAACAGGTTGTTAAGTTGGGTTATATTTTTCAAAACTGACTGTCTTACTTGGCATCGATCTGTAGGCAATAGTCTTTATTTGGTTGACAAAAAATATGAGGATGGTGTTTTTACCCTCGGAATATCAAATTCTGACTGATTTGTGTATTTTACTGTTTTATTTGTTTGTATAATGTGTGTTTAACGTAGATTATGTGTTGGATATGTATTGTGTACAATTGTAGACCAAAGCCTGCTACATTCTGCTAGTGGGTTTGCTACACATTTTTCTCTTTTCACTTCCTTTTTTGATTTTTCTCTTTTTCATGTCTGTTTCTTTCATAATTATTGATGCATATTTCCATTGTACTCTGTGCTGGTTATCCCAGGCATATCTGCATATCTGGGATTTGTCGAAGTCTCTGTTGATGTATGTTTCTTGCCGTAACATTTAGTGGTCTTGCGATTTCTCCCGCATATAAATTTTTGCATTCACAGGATATTTTATAGATGCAGTTCTTTGATCTTTCTTGTGTGTTGTTAAGACACACTGAGATCTATCTTGTCAAAAACTAAACCCAACAACACACAGGAGAGATCAAAGAACTACATCTATAAAATACCTTTTGAAAGCAACAATTTCTATGTGGGAGAAACCGCAAGACCGCTAACTGTTAGGATAAACGGGCTTGAAACATATATCAAGAACAGAATCTGGACAAATCTCAAATATCCAAACATTCCTGGGAGGACGAGCACAGAGTACAATGGAAAGATAGAATCAATAATCCCGACAGAAACAGACATGAAGAAGAAAAAAATCAAAAATCTTACTTAATGAAGAAAAATGTGTAGCAAAACGATCAGCAGAATGTAGCAGACTTTAGTTAGAAGCCAGAAGTCAGAAAGAAGAAGTCAACAACAAGAATATACCAAAAATAGTAGACTAAAGGAAGTCGCAGACTAAAGGAAGTCGCAGACATCATCTACAATTACACACATAACATATGCAACACACAATACACAAACACATAATCTACATTAAACAGACATTATACAAACAAATAAAACAATAAAACACACAGATAAAAAAAGATCGAGGCTAAGTCAGTCAACAGTCAGTTTTGAAAAATCTAACTCAACTTAACAATTTGGTTATATTGTTTGCACAATTTTTTAAATATCTTTTTTGAGAACCATTTCCGAAGTGAAAATCGAAACGTCAAACGTTATTTAAAAATGTAATTTTCATTACATTCATTATGGCTTAACCCCATATAAAAATAATAATATTTAACATGCCACAAAAAAACAGTTTCAGAACCTTTTTGGTGCTTTGGTACTTTGGTGCATGGAAAATTGGCATAGTTGTCAAATTAAGTCAGTAGTGTAGATAAAATTACAGTAACCTACTTCGTATGACTTTTGTTCGTTAAACTATGTGAATTAATTTTTAAATGACATCCCAACAGACAACAAAAATATTAAAAATGATTTTTTAATAATTTTCAAGAATCTTTTAATTACTATATCTATCACTTAAATCATATACATGATATGTAATCATATATCATCTATTTTATCGATGGTTTTGTCAGAATTCAGCTACTCTACATAAACAAAATTTACAACGATGCATAGCTATCGCGCAGTGTAATCCTCTCTAAATAACTTACGGGCATGTCAGATAGCGAAATTTAAATACGGTGTAGGGAAACAATGCAAATGTTAAACTAATGAGGTACACAGATATACGCTCAAAATTCTATGTTAATTATAATACAGCATATTTATTTGCTATTAAAAATCGATTATGATTATGAAGCTTCTACTTCTACAGTAATGAGAGAGAAGAACTGAATTTTGGTACCTGAAACAAAAAATAATATAAGTAAATATTGTAAATATAAAATAAAAAAATAAAGAATTATTTGATAACTATTCCATGTACAGTTTTGTTAATTATGTTAATTAAAACGATGCCGACGTTATACCTCAAATAGTCTTTTAAAAAGGGGTGACAGTAACTAAAATAAACAAGTATAACTAAAATATAGAGACGCAGATTTCAAATATGATATGAACAACCGCCATCAAATTGTTTCTCAGTCTCAATTTCTAATTCACAATTGTTTTTTAGTCAATATGAATACTATGTCATTAGTGAATATAAATATTATATTATTATGCTTTGTATTTAAATCTGTAACTGTGAGCAGATAATAATTAAAGAAAAAATTACGGAGTATAGAGCGTCTGGCAGTATTCTATAATCCAAAAAATTTGACAGTCCGACACCGCCCTGCAAAACGTTTGTCAGATTACCGAGGGTTCACCGTGCACAATTTTTAACATGCTATACTTTCTTAGGTTTGAGGTCAATAACTAACCCACTGGAGGACTGTACTTGTGCGTATTTATGCGTACCAGCCACATCTGTTGAAAATGAACGAAGCTTTAGTAAAGCATATTATTTGTAGAGTAAGTAAATCATGTTATATTTGAACAGTGTTTCAACTTAAATGCAGAAAGGGTTAATAGGGAAAGCTCAAATTTTTGTTAATATTGAATGTATTCAATTATTATTTAAAAACTATAGATACCAATCAACAGTTGATAGATCAAATATGAATAATTATCGAATCATGAAACTATCGACCTTTAGCTTTAGCTAGAGTCCCAGGTGCTGAGACGAAATCCATCAAATTAATATTTTCTTGTTTTCGATGCATACCCAACAATAAATTCTACACAAATTTAATTTCTAAGTTGTCTCATTTTTTACAAGACAATAGCTAAATATGGTTAATCGCTGTTCTCTAATCCCCTCCAAAAGACAATCTCAAACGGGTTTTCCCTGAATTTTGAAACGAAACACTTTCTAGCATACAACATTTAATAATTCTACTTCAAATTTTAAATCTATTATCTATTACAATCTAAACTGTCAATTTTCTTCTTCTTTGTATTTTAAAACCACCGGTGTGTTCCGAATCATAACAATATATAAAACATTTTTTAAATTTTTTTCTTTTTTATTTTTTTTTATTTATTAATTTTATAAGAACTATAGGATACTGTATCCTGGTAAATCATCGGGAGGTAACTTAAGCACGCCGATTAGACATACACAACTTTCTTCCATAAATATTGTGCCTTTTTTATATTAATAGGTATCGATGGGAGTAGAAAGTTGACATGAGTTCGAACTGGTAACTTGCAGAAGATAAAAGAGCTTCTGGCTGGATTGTTTAGGAGACAAGGCGTGTCTAGTTTACGCGATTTATTTTACTTTGTTAAGTGCAGTAGTCTTACTAGAACAAGTACTTCTATTAAGAAATATATATATATATATATATATATATATATATATATATATATATATATATATATATATATATATAGTAATAATAATATATCAAACTCAAGTTAAATCTAAATATGTTCAAATAAGTCTGCACCATATTGGAAACTTTTTTATTGTTAGTTTTATGAAAAAAGTTATTCTTTATAAAAAATGTGCATATTCTAAAACCTAGAATAAAATTCAGATATTAAATTTAGTCATACGCGGTTTGTCAAAAAATATGAATTTTATGTTAAGAAAAACAGTTAAAATATATATTTTAGATGAGCTAAAAAAAACTTAAAAACATACCTAGAAATATTTATTTTATGACTTATGCGTATAAAATATTAACTACAGGAATTTTTTAGTCATATTCGGTTCAGAAACAGTGAAATCCCCTGCTTTTAGACAATGTTGACCTTCATAATTAACATTAATTGTTTAGATGGGTAATTCTCAAGCGTTTTAACAAATTCTACGCAATTTACATATTGTTTAACCAATTACACTATCAATGGGTTTTGGATGTCAAAGCCCTTTCTAGATATGTAATCTAAAAAGAAATGCTTCTCATGTTGTGTCATGTACGAGGACGGATGAAATATGAACCAACCTTTGTTAATACGCTTCCCGCCTTTCGACCTATAGGCCGGTTAAACACGCTGGAAAAGTTTGTAATGCATTAAAATTTCTGCTATTGTGAAGAAAATAAAGTAGCAGAACACCTACAATCTTGTGTCCAAAACTATATCTGCAGACAGCAGAAAGTTTCGACTTTTTTCTATTCCTTACTTATTTTTTTGTACTCCATAGTGGTGTACCCGAGCCTCACCACAGGTCACTATGTGATAAATATAAAAAGTTCTGTTTCGTAATGTGTCTACACCCGTTCATTGAATGGTTCGTGATTGATTGAATGGCGTCAACGCTTTCCTAAATGGTGCTTCTTTTTTAACTATATTGGTGAGTTACGAGCATAGCAGCTACAGCATAC
The DNA here is from genome assembly GCF_040954645.1 of Diabrotica undecimpunctata. Classification (NCBI taxonomy): domain Eukaryota; kingdom Metazoa; phylum Arthropoda; class Insecta; order Coleoptera; family Chrysomelidae; genus Diabrotica; species Diabrotica undecimpunctata. Next base: position 67,989,589 of record NC_092810.1, read on the forward strand.
AGCTAGATGACAGACAATAGGCGGAAAAACGTCATCTTGTTCTAAATGTACCTATCTTCTAGAAATGTTGGCGACCTCATTGACCCTTATCTCCATTATTAACCTCTTATTCTATTTACAGCAACTCGAAATAGATCAGTTGACGTTAGACTAGTCCACTTCCTAAGATTGGTTGTCTCCCACAGTGAACATTACTCGTAAAACTTAGGTTGTACTTGGAATTTTAGGGTCCAAATAGAAAGTCCTATCCAGACTAAATATTCGCAGAAGCATGTATCATCTCGCGTCGTCATTTCCGATCCACAAGAAAGCATTGGGCGTATTAAATAGTTTCTATTTTGTTGCCTTGACAAACACTCTATGTTATTTGAGGACTTCCTCTATCTTATTCGAGGACTTAGGCCACAGTGTTGTGTTTAAAACTCTACTATTTAGCGCAGGTAATTACAATACCATGTAATAATTTTACATGGGGAATTGTTTCATTACGACTCATCTGGGGAATTGTTTCATTATATCACCAGATATCTTGTCGACAGTTGTAATTTCCACGTTAAAATAAAAATAATGAACTGTACGTCTTATAGCTTTATTATTGTGTACGGAAAATAGCAGCTATGTACGCCTGTTGCGTAGCGCAACCTAAAATTATGATCCAAATGACGAACACCCTTTTTTAAAAAATACTACTTTTAGTTTTAAGTCGAGTTGTACCCGAGAATGCACGATAGATGTTGCATATACTCTTTGCACATAATTGCGAGATTATCACGTATTCTCTTCTCAATTTTATTAGAAAAAAAAAACATCAGTCATTGTGTCACTGTCACATTTGATTAATTAAAATTAATTTGCTCATTTTTCAACACACAATGTTCAATTAACGCAAAATAAAGTTTCTCAAGTAGTAAGATGTTTTTTAAAGTGTAATACGGGAAGTGTGATCGCCAAATGTAAGGTAACACATTTTAATTAATTAATAGATATAATTAGAACCAGATCGAAGGTACTGCCCCAACAGGCAGTGAGCAACACGTCAGGAGGAGAAGATAAAATCCCCCGGTGTTCTACATGTTCCTAACGAGCCGGATACAGCAACTGTTCCCGTTTATGTAAAGCTGGAAGCTGAATTTTCATTAATTATAGCACGAGGGCGATCATCTCTCGTTTCTGCAAAGGCGTTTTCACGCAGTACTCAAGATTTTCTCACACTATTCGTAAAAAACATCACTCGCTTCCTCATTTCTTCGCAAAGAAAAGACATAGTTTTTATTCTCTCATATACACACATTGGAGTTTTGGCGGTTCCAGGATCCAAGGTTGTTCTATTAGCGCCGGGAGGCCGGTATATCGACATCGACACTTGCAAGGGATAAGGAGTTTATGTGAGGTCGCGGTTGGACTTAATGTGCGGTTTGATCATTTATTGTAACTTTTACGAATTGTTTTTTGCATCGTCGCATGTCATTTTATTTTTAGATTTTAGATTCGCAGTGATTATAAGTAGATTTTTATGGTAATATTATTTAGTTCATGATACTAAGTATCTCTTGTTGTATTTAAAATTTGTATTATTTTTTCTCACGTTCAAAATGACTGATGTTGCAAAAATTATAAAATTGAGAGGGCATACTAAAGCTTGTATTACTAGAATTCAAACATTTGTCTCAAAAAACCAAAATGTAGTTTTAGATTGCGGTCAATATATTGCACGCAAAAATGTATTAAATGAAACTTATCGCGAGTATCTCAACCTACAAAAGGAACTTGAATTAGAAGATTTTGATAAATATTGTTCAGATAGAGACATAGTTGAAGAACAGTATTATAATTTAGATTCATATTTGTACGAGAAAATCACGCAATTATCTGCAAAACCAGTTCAAACTCAACCTATTGTAACAAATGTAATACCATCTGTTAGCACAATTCAAAATGTAAAGTTGCCAGAATTAAAAATACCTTTTTTCTCGGGCGAAATCTCAGAATGGCCCAGCTTTTTTGATGTTTTCACCAAATTAATAACAAATGATAAACAGTTATCTAATGCTCAAAAACTTATTTATCTCAAATCAGTGTTAAGGAATGAACCGTTAAAGTTAATTGACAATCTAGAAATAATTGATTCCAATTTTGAAATTGCAATACAAAATTTATGCAATAGATTTGAAAATAAATATTTAATAGTAAACAGTCATTTGAACAGTTTATTAAATGCTCCACTCATTACAAAACCCAATGCACATGCTCTAAGGGATTTCTTAACTCAAATTAAAAGCCATCTCGCTGCCTTAGAAAACCTCAACATCTCGAATCAACTCACTGATTTAATTCTCATCAATCTCTTTACTCAAAAATTAGACTATAATACTAAAAGATCATTTGAAACCGAGCGTAATATAAACAAACTCCCAAGTTTAATGGAGTTCCTTGAATTTATTGAAAGAAAATGCAAAATTCTCGAAAATCTTGTTCCTGAATACTCTCATTCTCCGAAACAAAAACAACCTTCTCGTTTTACTTCTCTTAACACAGTTAGCAATAATTTGCAGTATAGTAGTAATAATCAGTATTTTAAATGTTTCTTATGTCAAAATAACTCCCATAAAATATACACTTGCCGGGAATTCTTAAATATGTCTGAAGATGAGCGTTTTCAAACGGTCAAGGCAAAGAAAGCGTGTCTCAACTGCTTGGCTAGTGGTCATTCAGCAAGCTCATGTACCTCTGCGTCAAATTGCGCTAAATGTAACAGGAGACATCACACATTGCTCCACTTCTCTAACGCTTCTACTCATAACTCAAATAGTTCTCGTTTCAGAACAAATCAAGATTCTCGTAGTCTACCCACTAGAAACACTCATTTCCAAAACACTCGTCACTCTCAAGACTCACAAGAAAATCATAATTCTCAAAATACTCGCCAGTCTCACAATATGCATGATACTCCAAATTCTCGTACTCACTCTAATGTATCTCGTGATCCCAATACTCAAAGCGAAACTTCAAGTTCACCTGCAATCCCACGAATAGCAAATCAATCTCAGTCTAATGATGTCTACCGAGCATCATCTCTCTCTACACTCTCAGGCAAAAAGGAGGTTCTACTCCAAACAGCATGTGTTACAATTTATGATTCTCATAATAATCCCGTTAAGGTTCGCTGCCTTACAGACTCAGCTAGTCAGCTTTCGTTTATCACTGAGGAATTAGCAAGTCGCTTGAAATGTATTCCTTACACAAAAAGTCTTCAAATTTCTGGAATATCCGAAATCTGTTCGACGTCGAATAAAATGGTGGATTTAAATATTTTCTCAAATGTTAATCCCACAAAACATTTTACACTCTCTTGTGCGATTCTCCCAACCATCACTTGTAAGCACCCTCAAATTACATTGGATTTTAATGCTCTCAAAATTCCACCAAACATTCACCTAGCTGATCCAGAATTTTGTACTCCTGCCGAAGTTCAAATGCTGCTTGGAGCAGATGTTTATTTCGACTTACTTACTTACGGGTTAATAAAATTAGGCCCTAATCTTCCTACCTTAACAAATACTCATCTCGGTTATCTTGTAGGTGGAAATGTACCTCAATCATCTGGGTCAATTGACTCATATTCTATACTTAACATTCAAGAAAATACTCAACCTCGAAATGAAGTATCCTTGTTCGTTCAAACTCAAAATACCGATTCACTCGTACGGTCGTTTTGGGAAATAGAAGAAATCTCGTCTTCTACTTGTACTCCAAAAATCCTAACTCCTTCGGAGCAACAAGCCGAAGATATTTTTAAATCGTCACTTAAAATATTATCATCTGGTAGATTCCAAGTAGATCTCCCTTTCAAATCTCCCAACGAATATAAAAAATTGGGCGAATCGTTTTTCCTCGCAAAGAAGCGATTCCTAAACCTCGAACAGAAACTGATCAAGTCAGATCAATTATACGCACAGTATAAACAATTTATTCATGAATATATTGCACTTGGACATTGCAGATATGTGCCTCTCTCTACTCGAAATATTCACTCTGATTTAAAATACTTTATTCCTCACCATTGCGTTTTAAAGGATAGCGTAACAAATAAGTTGCGTGTTGTCTTTGATGGCAGTATGAAAACTACCTCAAATCTAAGTCTTAATGACATACTGCTTCCTGGTTATACGGTACAACGCGAATTATTCGATATTTTGATAAATTTTAGATTATTTAAATACTGTATTGTAGCAGATCTACGTCATATGTACAGACAAATTCGAATAAATCCCGAACAGGTATTTCTGTTGAACATCTTATGGCGTGATTCACCTCAAGAGGATTTGAAATGTCTTCAACTTGAAACTGTCACTTATGGATTAAATAACTCCGGTTTTCTCAGCACTAGATGTCTTAAGGAATTAGCTCAAAAACATTCCGACAAATTTCCCTTGGCTAGTGATGCTCTTTTAAATTGCTGTTATATCGATGATGTGCTGTATGGCTGTAACGATTTTGAAACACTCTTCGAAATTCATCGTCAATTAACCGAATGTTTGAACCTCGCTTGTTTCTCGCTTCATAAATGGTGTGCAAACTCACCTGAATTTCTCGCAGGTATTTCTCATATCTCTAATGAAGCTAGTTATGTAATCAATCCTGAAAATAACACGAACAAAATTCTCGGCCTATGTTGGAATTCTCACTCCGATCATTTTTCAGTTCTTGTGCCAAAGGTTACCGTTAAGGATACCTATACAAAAAGAGAAGTTCTTTCTTTAATTGCTTCCATTTATGACCCTATCGGATTGATTAACCCTGTAGTGGTATCTGCTTATTATGAGAAAGATTTGGTTAGAAAGGTCGAATTGGGATGACCACCTCAGTCCAAATTTGCTTACACAATGGAATCTATTTTTACAAACACTTCCTCACCTCTCCAATCTCAAGATTCCTAGGTTGCTGCAAAATTCTAGCAATGTAACAAGTACTCAAATACATGGGTTTTCGGATGCAAGTCTTAGCGCGTATGGTGCTTGCGTTTATTTAAGAACATCACATGAAAATGGCTTTATCTCTTGCAATCTAATCTCCTCAAAGAGTCGTGTTAGTCCTGTAAAAGTTGTGACTCTTCCTCGATTAGAACTTCTAGGAGTATTATTACTCTCTAATCTTGTTACGAAGATTCTTTCTGTCTTGATTCCATCCCAATCTCAGATAAATTCTGTCAATTTATGGACAGATTCCGAAGTCGTCCTCGCATGGATTAATTCACACCCTTCTCGTTGGTCTACCTTTGTAGCCAATAGAGTAACTCAAATTCAAGAACTCACCTCCAACCATACATGGAGACATGTACGATCGAAAGACAACCCTGCGGATATATTATCTCGTGGTGCTACACCCTTGCAGTTGCTTGATTGTGATCTTTGGTTTAATGGTCCTCAATTTTTGTCAGATCCACACTTTGATTTCAACCTCTTTGTATATAATGGTCCTTCGAGTATTAATGTTGATGAACTGCCTGAACTCAAAAGGGTTACTCATCTGATCAGAAAACCAGATTCACAAGTGTATGATGCCCTCTGCAAATTTTCATGTTTCACTCGACTTCAGAGAGCTTTTGCATACTGCATTCGTTTTATTCACAATGTAAGAGCTAAGTCTCATAGACGTACAGGTCCTCTCACTCCAAATGAACTCTCTAGTTCTGAGTTAATGATTATCAAATTGACCCAGTCTCATTTCTTCAGTTCGGAAATCCAATTTTTAATGGATAATCGTCTGCTTAACGATAAGTCTATTCGTAAATTGAATCCCTTTCTAGATTCGTCTCAAATGATACGAGTAGGCGGTCGTCTTCTCTTTTCAGATGTTTCTTATGATCAGAAATTCCCTCTACTGTTGCCCTCAAAATCACATATTGTCAATTTATTACTTACCCGAGAACATCGAAGACTTCTACATTCTGGCCCTCAAAATACACTGTCCAATGTTAGATTGAAATTCTGGCCTCTTGATGGTCTTCGACAAATCAAACGTATAATACAAAATTGTCTCACTTGTTACCGTTTTAACGCACAAGTCGCTTCCCAAATCATGGGTAATCTCCCGAGGGAAAGAGTTCAAATTGCACGTCCATTTATAAACGTTGGAGTTGATTTTGGTGGTCCATTTCCAATCAAGACCTCTAAACTCAAGAGAGCTCCCCTTACTAAGGCCTATATGGCAGTGTTTGTATGTTTAGCTACTCGCGCCGTGCATGTGGAATTAATTTCCAGTCTTTCTACTGAAGCGTTCTTATTGACTCTGAAAAGATTTATCGCCCGAAGGGGTAATCCGAGTATCATTTTCAGCGATAATGGCACCAACTTTCTAGGTGCGAAAAATCAATTGAAAGAACTTTATGAGTTGCTTCTCAAAGGTGATACCTCTGAATCTATTCGCTCTTTCGCTACTTCATGTCAAATTCAATGGAAGTTTATCCCTCCACGCTCACCACACCACGGTGGTATTTGGGAAGCTGCCATAAAGAGCTTCAAATATCATCTCGTAAGAATAATGGGTAACTCCAATTTTACTTTCGAAGAACTATCCACTGTACTTTCGCAGATTGAAGCAGTGCTCAATTCACGCCCTATCTGTGCGCTCTCAGACGACCCGTCCGATTTTTCCTTTCTTACTCCCGGACACTTCCTTATTGGATCTAACTTAATGTCTTATCCTGAATTAGATCTCTCTGATATTCAAGAAAATAAATTGTCTTTGTGGAATAAATGCACAAGAATTCAGCAGCATATGTGGAAGGTTTGGACTCGCGATTATCTTAATAGGCTTCAAAATAGACCTAAATGGTTCACTCCTCAGGTAGGCATAAAGCCTGATGATCTCGTCTTGCTTAAGGACGAAAACTCGCCTCCTCTCAAATGGCCTATAGCACGGGTAGTTGAGACATATCCGGGAAAGGACAACAAGGTAAGAGTTGTTAAGGTCAGAACTCCTGAAGGGTTATACGTTCGCTCTATTGCTAAACTGTGTCCTCTTCCTATGACTCACCTTCAAGAATTTTAATAGTTTTTTTTAGATTAGTTATACCTTTCCTCAAATTGTACATAAATATTTTTTTTTTGATGCGTTCACATCAAGAGGGGGACTATGTTGCGTAGCGCAACCTAAAATTATGATCCAAATGACGAACACCCTTTTTTAAAAAATACTACTTTTAGTTTTAAGTCGAGTTGTACCCGAGAATGCACGATAGATGTTGCATATACTCTTTGCACATAATTGCGAGATTATCACGTATTCTCTTCTCAATTTTATTAGAAAAAAAACATCAGTCATTGTGTCACTGTCACATTTGATTAATTAAAATTAATTTGCTCATTTTTCAACACACAATGTTCAATTAACGCAAAATAAAGTTTCTCAAGTAGTAAGATGTTTTTTAAAGTGTAATACGGGAAGTGTGATCGCCAAATGTAAGGTAACACATTTTAATTAATTAATAGATATAATTAGAACCAGATCGAAGGTACTGCCCCAACAGGCAGTGAGCAACACGTCAGGAGGAGAAGATAAAATCCCACGGTGTTCTACAACGCCGTTGCTCCCGCTTGGCGGCGCTAGTGTAGTTGGGGGTCAACGTCATATATTATTTATCTATGGTCAACGTTATGACAGTTCGTGAAGTTTGTATATGGTGTTTTTGTTTACGATTTAATAAATAATAAATTATGGCAGAAAAATACGGATCTTGGACTGTTTGTGCGTTAAAAAACGAATTAAGTAGAAGGAATGCCAAAGTTAGTGGAAAAAAGGAAGCCCTTATCGAAAGGTAAACTATATTAATCATCTTCTTAATGTTTTATTTCTATAGCTCAGACCAAAGTAAAAAATTTATGTTCATCTGAGTTTTATAGTGAAGTATTTGTATTTGGATTTGAGCTAATACAGTCATGTAACGTAACATGGTGACTTCTTTTGTATGTTAGTATATTAAATTAATTTAATATAAAAACATACAACAGAAGTCTTTACTTTATTTTAATATGTTATACCTATGGCATACAGCCAACTACAGGGTTTTCCCTGTTAAATTCTTAGTAAATATGGCTGCAGCTAAATATTCCAGAAAAAACATAAGTATTTTAACAAATACGTGCATTTATTGTCGGCACATATTTATCCCTTCTTATTGCTAGAATCCACTTTTTTCTCATCAGAATATCTTTGGGAAACCTGTGTCCTGATGTTCTCGATGAGCACAAAGGCACAACACAACATTGTGGCATTTTATTTTCTCAAATTAAATTCACACAGCCAAATAAAGGCAATATTTACTTACAAGTAAATTGATTTTTGACACAAGCGCCACCTACGGTGAGCTTTTCAGATTAGCTGCCATTGCATTATTTTTTTCGACCCCGTAAATGTGTTTATGCATATACATATATATATATATATATATATATATATATATATATATATATATATATATATATATATATATATCTTCTTATGGTGCCTGTCCGTTCCGAACGTTGGCGATCATTCTCGCTATGATGACTTTGTTGGTTGCTATACGGAATAGCTGTGTTGAGGTCTTTCTATACCATGCTCTCAGGTTAGCAAGCCAGGATATTCTACTTCTCCAGACGATCGAGAAGCCTTCGCAATGGTGATCGCCAACGTCGGATAATTCTGATATTGCACGCGAAGAAGAAGATATATATATATATATATATATATATATATATATATATATATATATATATATATTCTATTATTTGCAGGTGTTCAACTATAATGTGGAAAACATACAAGAATATCAAATTTCTTAAACTGAGAGGTATAGAATTTCCTTTTAAAACTAATGTAAATGGAAGACACTTTATGACATATATTAGTACAACTTATATTCAGTTTTTTTTGTTATTTGTACATCTTCATTTTTTATCTTAGAGATAAAGTACGCAACATTAACTGATTTAATATGGATAGCAGGTATCTAAATGTATATTTTATTATTAATAATAAAGGGAACGCCCAAACTAGTCCAACATTTATTATATACACGTATTTATGTAACATTTCATAACTTTCCTTTTCTAAAAACAAGTTTATAAGTAACGTAGATCATTTTGGACTTGACATACATAACCTGTTTTTAAATTCATAATAGATACGGACTATTTAACATAAATCATGTAATAAATATCCTATTCGGTAGTTGAAAACGAATCAGTAGGTATTATAAGGATACCTCTAAAAAATAATATTTCGTCAGGCACTGCCGAACACATGTGAATAATAATATACATATTTTTTTGTTATTGCAGTATAAAATATGTTATTGAACCGAATGTGGATTGTTTGTTTTTATAATTACACAAAAATGATGAATTTAATTTCGCATAAAAAATACAGTTCTAGGCTTAAATTGGGCTGGAAAGTTTTCTTCTCCATTTTCAAAAATATTTTTTCTTTTGTTCTACAAGCGATGTTTACAACCTTTCTCATCCCAATTTTATTGTTGTTGGAGTTTTGGAGTTCAACCAATCTTCAGAACCATGTGGAACTGATAGTTTTGTTCATTTTCAATACTCTTGCTTTTTTCTTTGTTGGCTCGGATAGTCAAGCAGTTATTAAGGCTATAGCAGGCTTCATCTTGACTTCCAAGCTAATAAAAAAGTTTCATACGGCAATTGACTTGAATTGGACTTAATAATCACCAAATGGCTTAAACAAGAACGAAATTGACTTTACATTTACTAACAAAAAAGACGCTGTTCAAGACGCAACTGTATTAAATCAATGTTCAAGAAGACACAAGAAACCTAATGCAAAAAAAAGGGAAATGAAAGATAAGTACACAACGAATATTGCAGAGCTAAGGAATTTGAACAAAATCATTTCAAAAACCGTTAGGAAAGATATAATTAACTTTAATACTAAAGAAACAACTAATACCACAGACCAAAACAAAATCCTAACAGTTCTAAAACGAAAGTTGAAGACAGGATCGAGGAATATTTATAAGTTAAAAAATAAACAAGGGCATGCCATATATGAACAACAAGAGATCCTGAAAATCATCGAAGAGTAGTACAAAATATTATACAGTTCAGATGCTCACATTCCAGAGGTAAAAATCCCAGCAATACAAAATCAAGGGTCAAAATCAATACAAGTAATAAAATCCTTGATACAAAAAATTATGGAATACAACAAGCCAATGATATTAATTAATATTTCTAGGCTGTGAGAAAGTATTTGACTCACTCCAGCACAGCTCCACGTTTAGAGCTCTTACGGAGTGCAGTATTGATCATAGGTACACAACTCTTCTTCAGAATATATATATATATATATATATATATATATATATATAATACCGCAACAGCTGCAGTGAGAATGTACTAGGGCGACACAAACACATTTCCCTTGGAGAAGAGTATTAGACAAGGAGACACCATCTCTTCTAGACTATTCACCGCTTTATTAAAGAGTGCTATAAAAAATAATAATTGGAAAAATATTGGAATCAACAAAAATGGGGAGTTTCTGAACAACTTAAATTTGCAGACGACATAGTCCTTATTGCAGACAGGGTAGATCATGCCTGCCAACTTCTTCAAGACCTTCAGAGCTGTTGTATACAGTCGAACTTAAAATTAACTTTTCTAAAACAAAATACATGACCAACTTTGTACTGGCTAAAAACATTTTGACTAATGGAACGCAAGTGTATACCTACAAGTATTTGGGCTACGAGATTAAATTGGGAAGAGACAATCAAACAACAGACTTAAACAGGAGAATAGGACTAACATGGGTAGCTACGGAAAACTGAGGAAAGTCTTTAGATCAGATATTCTCATGTGCTTGAAAAGAATTGCTAAGTTTAGAAATGGATTATAAAATAAGTGGCACAGAGAGCAATGGAGAGGTCAATGTTGAGTATATCCGTCGGAGACAGAGTTTCAAATCAAATAGTTAAGAGAAAAACTGGTATTACAGACGAAATTAAAAGAATTAAAACGCTGAAATAGAACTGGGCAGGGTATGTTGCCAGAGTCAGCGATGGAAGATGGACCAAGAACATTTTAGAATAGAGACCTAGACACGATGCTTGTTGTAATCGAGGACGTCCTCCACCAAGGTGGTCGGACGACATCAAGCGCATTAGTACAATCGAATTCAAGGTGCTCAAGAGCGGATGCAATGGAATTATTTACGGGAGTCATATGTTCAGCAGATTCAAAACGGTGATGATGATAATGGTAATTGGAGTCCTACAACATAATGATGTTACATTGTGGCACATTCTACATACGTTACCCAAGTCCGTATCATCCAAGCTGTTCTTCACTTCTCTACAGCTATTCTACAAGCACCTTCTTTAAGATCTATAGTTCTTTGTTGTTGCACAAGAAAAATTAATAAAATGTGTTTATAAATACGAGTTGTTATATAATTTGCAATATCCTAAACATATGGATGCCAAGCAATGGCCCCTAGTCTATGGCAGAGGTGCTAAGAATACCTACGAGGACATCCACAAAAATAACATCAACTAACTGTAGAAAGCCTGTGAAAATTGGCACATGGAATGTCAAAATCATATACATGCAGGAAAAATTACATAACGTAAATCAAAAGATGTGCAGGCTGGGAATAAATATTCTCTGAAGACGTGAAACAAGATGATCCAACAGCGGAAAAGTCCAAGTGAACATCTATTATTTTTATTGCTCTAGAAATAACGATCCCAGACATCCTAATGGTGTTGGTATTATGTTAGATCCGAAAACAGCTTGCTCGGTCCTCAATTTATAAGTTGATCCTAGATTAATCCTAGTACCATAAAGATACAGGAGTAGCATTCGCAATGTAAAAACTTACCCTGTAGCAGATAAAATATGGAGTCAGATCACAACCCCGTAAGGTCCCAAATATAGATTCGATTAAAGAACCTTAAAAAGAAAATTTTAGGAAAACCTAATGCATCAATTTTAAAAGACGAGGCAAATTATTGGATTATCTCCAACAAACTCAATGAACAAATGAGTAAAGCCCAAAATAATCAAAAGGTCAAATACACTACCAAAGAAATTATAGAGCACGCAGAGAAAATTTAGAAACACGGATATACCAAAACACAAACTCAAAAATTTATTAGAAAATAAATTAGATATGCCAAGAAAGCATGGATGGGAGAGAGGAGCAAGTAAATAGAGAAAATGTATCAAAAATGTACCACAAGAGACCGTAAATATCCAACACATACAAAGTTAATAAATCATAATGATAAGACAGTGCTAGACACACAAGAAAGAAAAAAACTTTGGACAAACTATATTTTGTCTTTTTAACTACAATGGTCCACCTTTTTGTAACAAACATCAGACAGAAATGGATCAAGGCATAATGATGTCAGAAATAGAGAAGGTTATTAAGGAGATAAAAAATGGCAAAGCAGCTGGCCCAGATTACATTTATCCAGGATTCCTGAAACTCATAAACGAAAAAGCCAAACTATTTAACACCATTTACAACAGTGGATATGTATCTGAGGATTGCCTAAAATCTACATTTGTCCCTAATCCTAAAAAACTAGGTGCAAAACGATGTGATGAGTTTTGACTAATCAGCCTAATGAGTCAAGTATTAAAGATGTTTCTAAAAGTTCTACATAATCAAATATGTAGAAAATGCGAACAAGATCTGAACGAGCTACAAATGGGCTTTCGAGAAGAATTGGGAACCAGAGATGCTTTGTTTGCACTGGCAGTCCTGCTGCAAAAGTACCAAGATTTTTTTAACTTCTTTATTCGGCAATCTGTCCATACGGACAATTAGCGTTTGTTCTGGCACTGTTGACTTGTACAGTGTAGTCCACTGTAGTTTGATTGGATATGGTACAATAGTTAATGTTACTATTTACATTACATATATACACCATAAGCTAAGAGGTTCTTTGCTTAATTTTAGTTAAACTTAGTAATTAAGTCTGTAGGCTTGATTTTTTACTCTTCTTGTTTCGTTGTCGAATTTAAACAATTGTTTTGGCCAGCACATTCGGATGCACTTCGGAGACTCTGTCAAGGTAGGTTACATTGTATTCACTTATCACTTCTTTCACTGATGGAACTGCTATATCTCTTTGGACCACTAAATTCGGTAGATAGTAAAGGTAATCCAGTAGCATTCTTAGTGTCCTGTTTTGGAATCTTGGGATTATTTCTATATTTCTATTGGGGGCGGCTCCCCAGAGCTGGATTCTGTAGTTCCAGATTGTTTTTAAAATGGCTTTGTAGAGTAGTAGCTTGTCTTTTACAGATAACTTTGAGTTCCTGACTATAATCCACTATAATTGACTTAACTTGAGTCCTACGTGTTTAAGCTTAGGAAGATGTGTTTTCGCCAAGTCACTCTTCTGTCTAGATGCATTTCTAAATATTTAATGTCATCAGTTTGAAATAAAGTGTGGTTGTTCAATTGGTCTGGTGGACACGTTTCGTTTAGTGGAGAGAAAATATGATGTGTGTTGACCTATTAGACCATTTGACTGTCAAACATAGTGCGCTATTAAATATTCATTAAGTACCTGTATAAACAGCAGGTAGCAACAATACAGCTTGAAAACACAATAACAAAAGCTGTTCATACTACACGTGGAGTGAGACAGGGCTGCGTAATGCTATTAAACATGTACTCTGAGATTGAATCCCAAAACCCCTAGAAGATATGCCGATGCGACAGCTATAATTGCAGAGGGTCGTAAAGGCATACAATCCTTGACAAGATATCAGTAGAAGTAGATCTATTGGGCCTAAAAATTAATACTGCAAAAACGAAGATATTAGTGGTAAACCGGAATCCAGTGCACATAAATGTATACAATACAGAGATAATCAAAGTCTCCTAGGTTTAAATACCTGGGCTTCTGGATCAGTGAAGATCTGAATCCTGACTTAGAAATCCAAGCACGAATTGAAATGACCAGCGCAAACTTTTTGAAAATGCGAAGCCCCTTATGCGATAGGTCGCTTGATCTGCAATTAAGATACAATTTTGTGAAGTGGTACAGTATATTCCACACTGTAATATGGAATTGACGCGTGGATTCTAAAAGTTAAAAAGTTAACAGACTTGAAGCATTTGAAACCTGGGTATATAGACGAATACCTTGGATTTTCCACTCCACCAACTTAAAAGTTATCCATCGAATGAGCAGAGAACGTGAGCTCAATGAAATCATAAAAAAGCGGAAAGCTGCTTATCTCGAACACATAATGAGAAACAACAAATATGACTTTATACAGCTCGTAATCAAGGGTAAGATTGAGCGCAAACGTGGACCAGGACGAAGAGAGTGCTCCTATCTTAAAAATATACGAGATTGGACAGCCTTGCACTCGAACGATTTGCTGAGAAAGAACCAAAACAGAAAAGAATTTGCCAAAATTGTTGCCGAACTTCGATAAAAGGCACTCGAAGAGGATGGAAACCAAGTGAAAAAAAAAAGGCATGGAAGGAAATTTGAATCAAATTAAATTATCTGGTAAGATTAAAGTTGCTTATTTTTAATTATAAAAATTACTATCATTTATTTTTATTAAATATCACGATCCATTTGAACTTGAGAAAAATTCTGCAAATTGAATGTATAGGAGTCTTATGTACTCTCCTGTGGAATCTGGGCAAATATGTGTGTGTGTGTGTGTGGTTATGGATGGACTTGATAGACTCGCAATTATGCCCTGGTGTGTGCGGATGATCTAGTCATCTTAGCCTACAACAAATATAATGGCGCTGTCAGAGATATAATGCAAGAACATATAATGGGCTTCAAATGTAGGCTTTTCCTAAGTCCACAGAGGTCCAAAATGTTGTAATTTACCAGGAGGAATTTAGAGTCATCTAAAACTGAATGGTACAAATATAAATCTGGCAAGTCACGAAAGTACCTTGGAATAATATAAGACTCAAGGCTTACTTGGAATCAGCAGATAGAATAGATAACCAACACAACGTTGACTACAATAATGGTGGTCAGACGCACTCATGGAAAAATTTGGGGGTTTAAAACCAGACATGTTATATTGGATTTATAATTTATAATTACCAACAATGAATCAGTGGTATAATGGCCACACAGCTGCAGCAAAAAGTGTCATCATTAAATTAAGCATGTGCAAGTCCTGTTTTGCCTTGTCTGACACAGTTTGAGAGGCACACCAAAAGTAGCTATAGAGGCCCCATTGAACCTCTCTCCTCTAAACTTCGTTAGTGGAGGCAAGAATGAGGTATTACAAACTTTGGGAAAACCTGAGCAATATAATTGTTAGATCAGCACACAGTAACTTATTAAATGAAATTTGATACGATGTACCACTGGAGAAAATTAACGTGAGGGCTTCTGAGGTTAAGCGGATCAATATATGCACAGATAGTCAAGCAGCTATCAGGACTCTTAACACCCCTAAGGTAGACTCTAGGGTAGTGTGGGAACTTCGATAACACTATTGATAGGCGAAACATAACAGTGTCACACTGATATGAGTTCAAGTCGGATTACAGAGCTGAATACATGAATACAATTGTCAGAAGCAGAACAGGTTTCGTTACTAGACATGATCCAATCAAGGGACACCTGCAATGGGACTGTTTCATGTTATAACATTTTAAGTCTTCCCAAGCTTCTTTTTCCTTGGATCTTTCCCTGCATAATCAGTTGGAGCAAAGTGTATCTCTCTTCACGTGTAATGTCGCCGAGGTATTCCAATTTTTTTGTTTTGATTGTGTTTAAAATTTTCATTTCTTTATTCATCCTTCTCAGAATTTCTTTGTTTGTGACGTGTTCTGTGAAATGTTTACATTTGACATTTACATGACTATGAGGCACTTTTTTGAGACTACCAAGTGAATCCAAAAAACATATGGTACCAATCCACTAGGCCTGTACTAGCTGATGTTGGGTTCTAGAATTCTAAATGATATATATTTTGGGACATACGAATGATTAAATGGAAGATGTACAGTAAGCCAATTGGCTACAGTACAGTACGAGGGTTGTCTTTTTAGTTTTGCATATATCCATGCAGAAAAAAAAATATAGACTTACAGTACTTTATTGCTTTTCAAAATATGTCCCACCAGGTCGATACACTTTTGCATATGTTCAAACCAATTGATAAATCAGTTATTCCAGTCATCAGTTGACACCTGCAAAATCGCTGTTTTAAAGGCATCGATGGCTTCTTCTGGCGATTGGAACCGCTGCACACGCATTGAATTCTTGATATTTGGGAACGTGAAGAAGTCGTTGGGACTTGGGTCGGGGCTATACGGTGGATGGTTTAACAATTCGATGTTTTGAAGTTCCAGAAACTCAATTGTCTTTTGGGCAGTGTGAGTACTTACACTGTTCTAATGTAGGATGATTTGCCCTTGTGTGTTGCTTTGTCGGAGTTTCGCGATAACTTCTGGTAACCAAAGGGTTATACCAATCAGAAGTAACCATTCTTCGATCTTCTAAAGCAATTGTTGCCACAAGACCAGATTTTGACACAAAAGTTGCTACCATTTTGATATACTTCGAGAACGGATAACTTTTGTTGGTATTTTCTTATCGTCAAACACCCACACAGCGGATTGGCGTTTATTTTGCGGTTCGGAGGAGTAAATCCAAGATTCATCGCCACTAACAATATTATAAACGTTTTTTGAGATCCTTTTGTTAAACTGTTCCAATGTCTTTCGACACCAATTGAGGCGAACCGCTTTTTGCTCTTCTGTAAGTAAATGAGGGATCCAACGGGAAACCAACTTCGTAACACCCAGTTCTTTATATAGGATCTTTTGGATCGAGGTCATTAAAATGCCCAAAGATACCTCTATCTCCCGGTATATTACACTGCGAGATATTGCTGTTGGGATAATAAAAAATTATTTATCTACACGACCTATTGTATCGCAACGAAACTCTCGATTTATGTCAACAAAAGATTGATTGATTGATTAATTTGTGTCGGAAGGTTTTATTGGTAGAACTCTCTAAGCGGCTATACGCAAAACTAAAAAGACAAACCTCGTACGACCAGTTTATAATGGCATCGATCTATAGATTCCAGAATTCAACTCTTTCAAATCTTTCTTCTGTCTCCCATTCTGCTAATATGTTTAATTATTTTTTGTGCTAATGTGCAATAATTTATACTTATAAGTTTTCATTTTCCTGCAATTTTTCATTTTGTTTTCTTCTTTGCGCAACTGTTTTGTATTTTTCAGTTATTCTGCGAAATATTGGCACGTTCGTTGTCTTTAATATTCGTTTAGTTTTTAATGTTTCTAATGGAATATACAACTTTATAGTTCTTTATAGCCCCGCTGATATTTCTTGTGGTTCTTATGGTAATTACGCAAACTTCACTTCCTATTACCTAATTAGTTTATCAATACCTAGTTTGCAACTGTTGGTTATTTTGATGTTTCCACATAATTAAACTGAAATTTAACGAAAATTGTGTAAAATGAACTAACATAAACTAACTACAATTATACTTTAGAATTATGATCGATAATTACAGTCATGCCATTGGTGAAGCAGTGACTACACACAAATTACCTTTGAGAATGAATTTACTCAAATAATTTCTAGTACAATCTAAATTAAATCTTAAACCCAATAATGAAATTGTGAAATGCATGTATAGGAGCATTTAAAAAAACATTATGACGTTATAAACGTCACATGTTGGTTATTTTTCTTTTAATAACTATTTCATTTCAATTTCTTTTAATTTTATTCATTTATTAACTTTATCCTTTATTTTACTATTTTTCGCCAACTATTCTAAAAATAGTTGGCGTCCAATTCTTATCTCAATTCTTCAATCAACTAAATATCCTATTCAATCTTTTTTTTCATTCCCATTTTCAATCTTCATTTATTTCAGTTATTTGTATTTGACTCAATGTCTATGCCTCACGTCAGTCGTCAAACGTTATTTGTCAGTTGACAACTCTCGACTTCTAACAGTCACACTTTTCTGTCAATTCTGTAGTGGCATATTTTTTATAAATATCGTTCGTCTATAAAAAGGCAAGCTTGAATTGAAAATTCATTTATAATATTAAATCTCTGGGGTAAGTTCTATTTAATATTTAACCAATATCAAGTGTCTTTTTATGATCTCAAATTTTATTTAATTTTTTATACATTCATACATAACCTCTTCTACACATGATTCTTTTAAACTTATAATTCGTCCAATAGTTAGTTAGTAGCAGTTAGTATCTTTAATATAATTTAACTAATTTTGTCTAATAATAATTATATTTATTTTATCCTTGCGACTTTGCTATTTTTTATTCAATATTTTAATATTTTCAATCTTCAAATGGCAATAAAATATTTTAAAGTTAATTAACACAAGGTTAAATTTTTTAGTTTTTTTTAGCCTGATTATTTTTTCCTGTTCCCCCTTGTTGAGTGGAACTTTATAAAAGCCTTGTGGTGCACCACACACATGGAATGACAACTGCAACAGATATTCAGAACCTAATAGCTGCGTAGAATAATAGGTGCTCAGAACTAAACGGGTTTCGATCCCGGCATCTCCGGTAAGTTATCCTATGAAGCAAACATCAGCAACTAACCACTACATTCTGCAAGCCTCTGAAGCCAACAACAAACTATCTAGTGGAGCCCTAAGTATCATATTTTATATTTGTAAAGCTTATAGGCAAAATTTTGCTTTGATTTTTAATATCTTATTAAAATTTATTTTATATTTTTTATGTACAATAAATATGATTGGCTAATATCTTGGTTTATTTGTCCCAACCAAACTAATTTTTCAGATTTACTTCTAAGATAAGACGTTCTCACACCTGAGAGACTGAGCTAAAGGGGGCATAACAATTGGTTCCCAAAAAGTTGTGAGTTTCATTGTTCTACATTTGTAGCATGCATAAATTCTTTGTAACTATCGAATATTCAATGTATAAGATTTATTTGGTACGCCCCTGGCTGCTATGTAAATTCCTTGAATGTTTTGCGACACATCGAAGAGAAATTTTACTGCGTAGTTAAATAATTGATATTTACGTTTTAATTCTACAATCTTGAAAGCCAAGCACCCTTAAGGTCCATTTTCCTATGAAAAGAGTCATGGAAAAAAATTCCGATTGGCCGGCTGCGAAAACTGATCGGAGGAGTGAGAAGGCCAGAGAGCCGGTACAGGAGTCAAGTCGAGGTCAAGTTTAAATTGGATTTGAAATTTTGAAGGAGAAAGATCTCGGTGGGTGTGAAAAAGCCGGTAAAATTTTTTTTGTAGAAGTAGAAGTAGAGTTAATCACCGATTTGTTCGTGCTGTATTTTATTTGAGAGATTTTAAAAACAGCGTTACAACAATTTAAGAGGTCAACATGGTTTCAAGCAAGAACTTGAGTGGCCGAGTTTTGAAGATTGCAATTTGTTAATCCGAGGCCCGAATCCAGTGCCTAGCTTCCAAAGAATCGTCTATTTGTTTTCCCTGGTCATTTCAGACCAATTTGCAGCTTGAGTGAGACGCATTTGTGTTTGTTTGCAGTGCTTTAATCCAATTCTAATCACAAGAACTTTGTTAAAGGAGATACATCAGCCAGTGATACAAGGTACTTTTTTTAAATTTTACTAAGTAAAAATAGACATTTTTCATTAAAATAAAAAATTTGCTTTCATGACAAGTTGAAAAAGTTTTATGGATTGGCTAATTGTCATATTATTCTTCTTTTAAATGCAAATAATTTTAAAATTTAATTAATACTTCAAAAAGTTTTGATATTTTGTTTCGACATGTGACAGTCAGTATCCTATTTTTTGATAATTGGTACATAACCATAAATTTTAATTGTTTTGTTTAAAAAGGTTAACCTCAATGTAAGCTCCGTTGAAAAATCTAGATATTTTCATTTTAATAAAAATTTAAATTCCTCTAGTGTCTCCAACGTCTAAAGTTTGTTGTAAACCGATAGCACCATTGTAAGTTGTTTTTAAATCCTGTTAATTTTATTTGTATTAAATGTTTATGGTGGTTGGTTTCTCCCTAAACCAAGTGTAGTATTATTTCCTTTAAAAAGATTCTCACCCTTTTATATTCTTTAGGAAAGAAAAGCCTATCTTTCCATCCAGCAGAAAGATTCTTGTAAACGGCTTCCTTTTTAAATAGTTTAGGAACCTTCTTGTGTTGTGTTGCCTAGGAAATCTATGTAAGTATTTTTTGATTCATTTCTTTGTAGTTACCCCTTTCCAGTCCCCCTTTTATTCACTTACTTACCACCCAGCTCTCCAACCAAACCAAAAGTAGCCGTTCGCAAACGTTCCGGTTTGTTTGCTTACCCTATCTCCAGCCCAGTAATTTTTGTCCCCAGTTTCAACTCCTTATAAATGATACCCAATGTGGTAGGCAAATATAACCGCTACACATTGGCACCCAACCTTCGGAGGTTGTTATATTATTACCCGTTGGCACCCTCCGTTTCTGATGGTTCGTTCAATGGTTACAACATACTAAACAAAATTTACTAAAAATGAATAAGATAGCAGAAATAATAAAATGACAGATGCTCAGCTCGTTTGACGAGTCGAGCTTCGAGCTCAAGCTGGTTTGTTTCTTGCGAGAATAGCTTCAAGCCGAACCAAATTTTTTTCGAGCCGAGCTGAATTTGCCGATGAATGTTATATACATTAAATAATACATTTACACAAAACTAACACTAGACAAAGGACAAACAGTTTAAAATTATTTAGAACCTACATTGTGGGCAACAGCAGGAGAGAGAATCTCTCCCCTGCTGTCGCAAGATATAAAAATATTTAGAAAGTGTGAGCTGCCTGCCTTTATTAAATAGCACAGGCATTTTTTTAAACATTTATAATTGTTGTCTCCTCTTTATAAAAAATTTGGTAAAAAATTGAAAGTGGTGGATCTTAAAATGTTCTTAGCTGTAGCTTGTATCTTTATTTTTTCATTTTATTATTAATAATAATAACATCACAGAAGATACCAAAAAAAACAAATAACTATTTTAATAACAAAATTAAATTCCACCTTTACATAATTCTACAAACATTTAAAAAAAAAATTGTTCTTCAAGACTAAACATACACTAAATCTTCTCTGCAACAAACAAAACAACCCTTTTTGAAACATTTTCTGGGTTTAGAATTAGTGATCCGTACAAAATATTAAATATGTTTAAAAATTAATCAAATATTTAGTTGGAGATGGGAATTCAGTGTTCCTGCTTATTATTCTGTCATCAAAAACTCTGAATCGGTTCACTGGTTAAATTGCGTGCTCATGATTAGTAATAGGTTCCCATTTTTCAATTCACAGTGTTTTGTGACACTAATTGTTTACTTTTACATATTTATAGAAGTAATATTCGTTAATAATTGCTGTTGAATACCATTTCTGCTGAATATTCCCAAAAATATTTGTTAAAATATAGGCCAAATTGACGAATTTCATAGCGTCTTAAATGAAAACTCTACAGTTTCAGATTTCCGACTATATAATTATAACGATAATTGGCATTTATGACAAAACATTTGATATAACTACGAAGCTCTATTCTCTATAAAGGCTTTATAAACATATGAATAAGTACAGATCTTTTTGGGTTTGCTATTTACTGTAACAACATAGTGAGTCATTCTAATAATATAATATATGTGTTTTTATTTATACTTTTTTATATTTTTCGAATAGTGCGGTTTGTGTTATCGGCGTATTATTAAAGTCAAGGATTATTTAAATGACGGAACTTTCAACAGCTAGTAAAGCAAAAAACACACGTGCGGCTGTACAAATAAAATAGCGAAATATACTGTTTTTTTTTTTCTATATTTAACAACTGTTTCAATAAGAAAGGATATGGCTATAAAGGGCGATATTAAAATTGCTTTTAATTGGTGACGAAAAAGTTCCACAAACATGTCGCTAATATACAGAAACTAAACTAGTTTCAAAACATAATAGCAGTCAAGGGACCTCAGATCCATGGCTCGTAAAAGGGATATACATATTTTGACAGCTTCTCTTGTGTATGGCTGTATCATTGTTTTAGTTAAGAATTCCATAGTGTTCGGAATGAGTTTAAATGTTTTGTAAAACTTCTTCTCTTGCAACCATAGTATCAGGAAGAAAAAACATATTGATATTTGGATATATAACTCCCATATAATGATAGACAGTAATGTAATCGATACCAGACATAAATCAGATGTTTGTATCAGATGAGAGGCCAACGCACACTTTGTCCATGATATTGTAGAAGCCTGTAAAAAAATTATACATAAAGCCCCTAAAGAAATTCTAGGTACACTAAAAACTAGGAGAAATAAGTACTAGCGAAAACAGAATGGAAAAAACAAGACATGGGAAAATGTAACAAAAACATAGAATATGGCGGGCAGAACTACAGGGCTATAGATGGCTAAATAGAAGAAAACAGAGAGAACTCAGGGAAGAGTTTCGAGATATGGGAGAAATAAATAAGCCAACAAAAACTTAAAAACTAGAAAATTCTACCAAAAACTGAATAAACTCAGGAAGGAATTCAACCCTAGGACAAGAATGTGCAAAGACAAAAGGGACAGATCCTGACAGTACATAGAAATATATTACAAACATGGACCCAATTCTTTAAATAAATGTTTGAAAAGAGGTATATGGACACTAGATAGACAATAGAGAAAACAACCCCCTCAATAGCCAAAAGCAGCAGCCAAACACAACCAGGCTCAGACAAAATTGTTGCAGAACTAATTAAAGGTGGAAATACTTTATTAAAAGCTTTGCTCTAGTTTAGAGAAACTAATTACAGAATACGCAGTCAATACCAGAGGAATAATAATAACAAAAAGTGTACAAATTTTAGCGTTTGCAGATGACGTAGATATCATAGCTAGAAGTAGAAAGAACCTGATAGAAACTTTGAACCTGATAGAAAAGGCGGTTAAGAACATGTCTAAACAGTAAGAAAAGCATAATAAAATACATGCTCGCTGGCAAATCAATACTAAGGTACCTCTATATCAATACGTCAATACTTCTAAAACGTATTGATTATGATAATCACGTTACACAACACTAGTGAAAAAATTAAGAAAACACATATTGCATTAATATACTAGTCACCTGAAATCCGATCACTTATCAAGACAAACAAAGTCTCAAATGCAACCAGTTTTAACACACAGATAGTTTCAACTATAAAAAATTATTGGGTACCTTCAAACTAAAAAATCTAAGGCATATATCCAATATAAAATCCAATATAAAAGGTATCATAAACTGGCATATGAAGAAAAGTTGATAATAAATACCTTATTCTAACCTTAGAAACAGGGTTGGCAGCCTTGTAAATCTCCTCGTTGATCCGAAGGGTTACATTGGTTCTTCAGCTTCATGGATATTGTCGCACAAAATTATGTGTATTAAGGTCTTTAAAACACGCACGAGCCGGAATGCTCGAAATAGAGCAAGTGTTTTAAAGACCAGTTATCCACGAATACTTTACGCTATTTTTTTTTATTGGTACACTTTCAAATCATGTATTATTATTACAAAAACTTGAAATAAGAGCTAATAATTTAAAATGATTGAATTTCTGATGTACATCAGTATACCTTTCGTTGTTATCGAAATGAAAAAAACAAAAATTAATTTGCAGTCTGTTACATAAAATTAATTGTTATTACTGGTTGTATATTGCTTAAAAATTAGTTCTAATATTGATTACTTAAATAGTAAAGCAGAATCGGGGTTAATACCGCAAAAA
Source organism: Diabrotica undecimpunctata (assembly GCF_040954645.1). Lineage (NCBI taxonomy): Eukaryota > Metazoa > Arthropoda > Insecta > Coleoptera > Chrysomelidae > Diabrotica > Diabrotica undecimpunctata. The sequence continues at coordinate 68,013,409 of NC_092810.1, forward strand.
TCAGAAGATGCTTATAGAAAAGAATACGACAAGTTCATTAAATGGATAGGCAAAGTATGTTGATGATAAACAAAGGGGTAGATTTAAAATAATTTGTGAAAGTGCATGCATTCACGAAGACAATTAGCAAGAATGACGTGGCCAAGGAGGCGTATGTATTCAAGGAAGACGATTTGCGGAAGTTTTTCACAGATGCTCCGGACATTAAGTATTTATTTTTGAAGGTGGTAGCCATTTGCGGTATCTTTGGATCTTGCAGAAGATGTGAATTGTGCGATTTGCGCTTAGATGACATCAAGGAACAAGGAAGCGTATTGCTTATTACTATCCGACCATCTAAGATTGTGATGGCTCGACGTTTTACAGTTGCTGATAGCTATGCAATTAATTATGAGCGTTTGGTAAAGAAGAATTTATTATTGCGCCCCAAAATAAAAGTACATATTGAGTTTTCATACGGTATGATAAAGAGAAGTGCACTAATCAAGTAGTGTATTAATCTTCTTCTTCCTTTGCCCTATCCGTTTCGGACGTTGGCTATTAACAAGGCTATTTTGACTTTGTTTACGGCACCTCTGAACAGTTCGGTCGATGTTAGTCCGAACCATTGTCGCAGGTTATGCATCCATGAGTGTCGTCTTCTTCCCGGTCCCCTCCTACTGTCGATTCTTCCTTGGACTATTAACTGTAGCAGTCGGTACTTAGTATGCTTCATGACATGTCCGAAGTACTCAAGCTTCCGTTTCTTTACGGTGAAGATTATTTCTTTCTTCTTCTTCTTCTACGGCACTACAGCCCAAAATGAGCCTTGGCCTCCTTTATTTTTTGCCTCCACCCTTGTCTGTCTGTGGCTGCTCTTCTCCACACACGGACTCCTAAAAGTGCTTATTATTTATTATTTCTTATTATTATTTCTTTGCTTTTGCCTATTCTCTGCATTACTTCCACGTTAGTGATGTGGTCTGTCCAGGATATCCGAAGAATACGGCGATATATCCACAGCTCAAAGGATTCTAGTTTCTTCAGGGTGGCTTCCGTTGTGGTCCATGCCTCTGCTCCATAGAACAAGACCGGGAAGACATAACACTTGACCAGTCTTAATTTTAGTTCCATTGAGATTTTGCTTGTGAACCACTTTTTCATATTGTTGAACGCGTTTCGCGCTTTTTCAATTCGTGATCTTATTTCTGTTGACTGGTCCCATTTTGTGTTGACTGTATTAATACATTTGGATAATGTACATTGCAAAATAGACGCTGAGAAATACACGGGATATGTGTTTCGACGTACGTCCACTACAATTATGGCGAACAGTGGCATGATAATGGGTCTGTTGAATAAAAATAAGTGTTACCTTAAAAGTAGTGTTACGATAAATATCCTGGCCTAAAAATAACTGTAAAATATATGATGACTAATTCTAATATGTTTTAGATTTTACGAGAGCCTTCTATTTTACCTGAACGACCTTCCAGAAAAAAAGGTCGAACCGATGCGAGGGAAATTCAGTTTGCCCTTACCGTCGCCATCCGGTCTACTCAAGAAGGTTTTAGACTTTTCGAGTCTAACGGTACTGAGTATATAACAGGACATTTTATTTGGAAGAGGACAGTTAATAAAGAAGATTCGCGCCCGCGATATTTATTGTTACGCTCGCTTTTAAATAAATTATGTATTTTTAGTGATAAATAAATTAATATAAGTTATTGTGCTTTTTAATAAATTTAGATAAGAACCTTTTGATAAAGACATTATAAATTAAAGACATAACAATTAATAAATTCACAACAAGTGGTGTAAGAAGTGAGATCGAACATAAATTAGACTTATAATAATAATACAAGTGAATATAAAATAAATTGTGAAAATGGCTACGATTTATGAGCTCACAGTTACGGATTTAAGAAGGCATCTTGAAGATAGGGAATTAGCTTCTACCGGGAAAAAGGCTGATTTAGTCCAACGACTAAAGAACGCTTTAAAAGAAGAAGGTTTGGATCCGGAAACTTATATATTTGAAGACAAGCATGATGCTGTCCTCTCGTCGATTTCGAAAGTTTCTGGTGATGTAGCCAAAGTTTCTGGTGACATCGCATCACTGGAGAACAAAGTTTCCTGCGACATCGCATCATTGGAGAACAAAGTATCCGGCGACATCGCTTCATTAGAAAACAAAGTTTCTAACGAGATTTCTTCTCTGGAAAGTAAAGTTTCTGCTAACATCTCTAAAGTCACTTCTGAGATGTCTGCCCTCGACGATAGAATGTCTTCGTTAAAAGACCAAGTTGCGGCCGATATGTTGGCCTTCGAAGAAAAGATATGGAAAGAGATGGAAAGGAAGATGGAGGAAACAGGGACAGCAGAGAGAGGTAACAATCCGATTACAGTGGAGATAAAAGAAGACGAGACGAAATGTAAGTTGGAGACACAGCCGAAATTTGAAGGAAGTGGAGGTTCTATTCATGTTAAAGTCCCAACTTTCGACGGAAAATCATCATGGAACAACTACATGAAACAGTTCGAATCAGCCGCAAGAGCAAATGGATGGTCTGAAAAAGAAAAGGCGGTAAACCTGACTATCGCTCTTCGAGGAGATGCCTTAGATGTGCTTCAGACCATAGCCGTAGAGGAGACCGATGATTTCGAACAACTGAAGAAGAGGTTAAATATGCGATATGGCCACGAACATTTGGAGCATGTATATCAGTCACAGCTTAAAAATCGTAGACAGAAGAAAGATGAGGCTCTTCAAGAATATGGGGTAGATATTGCCAGATTAGTACGATATGCTTATCCAACAGCTCCCGAAGACATGATGGAAAAATTGGCCGTTCAAACGTTTATTGATGGTCTTCGTGATCATGAAATGCAGAGAACACTGCGATTAGCTCGTCACAAAACGCTGGTTGATGTCTTATCCGCCGCCCTCGAATACGAGTCAGCTACGCAGGCCTCTGGCGGGTACAGTAAAGTTAGGACTGTAAAAGAGGAAGGAGACGAAGATAAACTTGACCAGCTCTTTAATTTGATGAAAAGCATGACATGCAAGAAAAAGAAGACCATAAAATCAAGAAACTCACCATCAGGAAAACCAGAACGAGTCAACCTTAGGGGGGCAGCTTCGACCCGGAACTCTTCCAAAGACCCTCTTATACTAATAGCTTCTTTGAAATGTCGTGAAGATAGTGTATATGTAGATGGAGACATAAATGGTAAAAAGCATACGTTGTTGGTGGATACCGGAGCGACCAGAACCATCATACGCCCGACAGTTATAAACAGCCGAAAGAAACTGTTACCAACGAGGTTGCGACTTCGGACCGCTACAGGTGAAAATGCCAACATTCATGGAGAAATCCAGGTACAATTGGGAATTGGAGCAGAAAAGTTCGTCCATACTGTTATAGTTGCTGACATCGAAGAGGATGTTATATTAGGAATGGACGTAATGAATATGCATGGATTCCAATTGGATTTTAAGAATAAGGTAATCAAAGTTGGCAACGAGGAGGTATTTCTCCATCCACATAATGACAACACTGTGCAAGCAGCCATTACAGAAGATACAGTCGTGCCTGCGAGAAGCGAAACGATCATAGTAGCGCGGCTACAGGGATTTGTGGACGAAGGGAGACCTGTTATGATGGAGCCTTGGAACCACGACGATGAGGTTGGCCGTGGAATCATAATTGGAAAGGAATTGGTGACTTCGGCTAAGGAAATTCCTGTGAGACTTATCAATGTCAACGACTACCCAGTGACCATAAAGAAAGAGACAAAAGTAGGAACTTGTGTACCTGTGACATCCATAATCCGTCAGGCGAAAACATCTGATAATTCCAACGACAAATTCGACCAAATGGTTGCAGTTGCAGGACAGTCTCTAAATCAGATGGAGAAAAGGAAATTAAGGGAATTTCTTCGGCAGTATCGTGATATTTTCGTACCGAAAGGAGGAAAGACGGGAAGAACTACGGTTGTTAAGCATAAAATTGATACTGGTAATGCTAAGCCAATTCGTCAAACAGCTCGACGATTACCACAGGCGAAAAGAGAGGAAGCTGAAACGATTGTTCAGGAAATGAAGAAAGACGGGGTGATAGAACCTTCTACGAGCCCATGGGTCTCTCCGGTGGTCCTGGTTAAGAAGAAAGACGGAACGACGAGGTTCTGTGTGGATTACCGTTTGCTGAACAACGTTACCAAGAATGATAGTTATCCTCTGCCTCGGATCGATGACACATTGGACACATTGGCTGGAAGTAAATTGTTTTCTACTTTGGATTTGAAGTCTGGATACTGGCAGGTAGAAATGGACCCAGTAGATAAAGAAAAGACAGCCTTCACCACAGGATCTGGATTGTGGCAATTCAACGTTATGCCATTTGGACTCTGTAATGCTCCTGCGACATTTGAGAGGCTTATGGAAAATGTGTTGAGAGGGTTATCTTGGAAAACATGTCTGGTTTATTTAGATGACATAATCGTCTTGGGGGAGACATTCAAAGATCATTTGAGGAATTTAGAAAACGTTTTTAATCGACTTAAAGCTGCCCAATTGATGCTAAACCCCAAGAAGTGCCAGCTATTTCAAGGTAAAGTCAACTACCTGGGTCATATAGTCAGTAAAGAAGGAGTGGCCGTGGATAAGGGAAAAATCGATTCCATTAAGGAGTGGCCAAAACCAACTGACAAACATCAAGTGAGGAGTTTTCTTATACTATGTACTTACTACCGGAGGTTTATTAAGAAGTTTGCAGATATCGCTAAGCCATTAACGCGACTTACGGAGGAAGCAAGAGAATACCGCTGGGATATAGACTGCCAAAATGCCTTTGAAACGTTGAAAAAGCATTTAATAACAGCACCAATTTTAGGGTATCCACTGCCAGAAGGAGAGTTCATCTTAGATACGGATGCAAGTAATGTGGGAATTGGAGGAGTGCTGTCTCAGATTCAAGGAGGACAGGAACGAGTTCTCGGATATTTTAGTAAAGTTCTTTCAAAACCTGAACGGAATTATTGCGTCACGAGAAGAGAACTTCTGGCAGTAGTAAAATCAGTAGAGCACTTCTATCAATACCTCTATGGCAGAAAGTTTCTAATCCGAACCGACCATGCCGCCCTTAAGTGGTTAATGCAGTTTAAGAATCCAGAGGGTCAGATAGCCAGGTGGATCGAACGACTCCAAGAATGAGATTTTAAGATTGAGCACCGGGCCGGAGTTAGCCATAGAAACGCTGATTCTCTTTCCAGAAGGCCATGCCCAGCAGAGTGTTCCCACTGCAACAAAACGGAATCCAAGGAAGCAGCAGTGCTAAGAACGACGATTGTCAACGACGACTGGACGCCTACTAAGATAAGGGAAGAACAAGAGAGAGATCCAGTTATACAGAAAATCCGAAAATGGAAAGAGGAAAACCGTCGACCACCTTGGCAGGAAATATCAAACCTATGCTCAGTAGTTAAGACGTATTGGGCCCAGTGGGACTCATTTATCATCGAAGATGGCTTGCTTAAACGAGTCCTGGAAAATGATGACGGTTCAGAGAAGAGAAGACAGTTGGTGATCCCAAAGAGCAGAATAGCCGAAGTACTTCGTCAGTTACACGACAGTCCATCGGGAGGGCATTTTGGTGTAAGGAAAACCCTTCAGCGAATTCGGGAACGGTTTTATTGGATGAACAGTTCCGACGACGTAAAAGACTGGTGTAAGAAATGTACTATTTGTGCTACGAGTAACGGGCCTCACCGAAAAAGGAGAGCTCCTATGAGACAATATAATGTTGGAAGCCCGTTTGAAAGAATAGCTTTGGACATTGCAGGGCCATTTCCAGAAAGTGAAAATGGGGGCAAGTACATGTTGGTAGTAATGGATTACTTCACTAAGTGGGTCGAGATTTACGCACTTCCAGACCAGAAGGCCGCCACCGTTGCAGATAAGTTGATCCAAGAATATATCAGCCGATTTGGAGTGCCTTTGGAGATCCATAGTGACCAAGGCAGGAACTTCGAAAGTGATCTATTCCAAGGAATATGTGATAGACTAGGCATGAAGAAAACAAGAACTACCGCGTATCATCCGCAATCGGATGGTATGGTAGAACGAATGAATAGGACAGTTGGCAAGTATTTGACAAAGATGGTGTCCGATCATCAGCGAGACTGGGACCAATACCTTCCGTTCTTCACAATGGCCTACAGATCTGCTGTTAACGAATCAACAGGCCAGACACCAGCCAAAGTCCTATTCGGACGCGAAATGCGACTACCTTGTGATCTCGAGTTTGGATGTCGACCTGGAGAAGATGTAGCAGGTGAAGATTATGTGATCGAATTACGAAGAAGAATGGACGATGTACATGAGTTAGTCCGTTCCCACCTTCAGATCGCTAGCGACCGAATGAAGAAACGGTACGATACACAAGCCGAAAAGGGTTGCTTTAAGAAGAACGACAAAGTATGGCTGTATAATCCCAAGAAGCGAAAAGGTTGTTCTCCCAAATTGCAGCAGTTTTGGGAAGGTCCATAATACCAGATTATGGAGAAGATCAACGATGTCATCTACCGAATAAGCAAGATTCCGAAGGGAAAGCCGATGATAGTACACCATAACCGGCTGGCGTCTTTCGAAGGTGACCACGACGTAGATGAAGAAGTGGAAGTAAACCAAGTCCAAGACGTGTGTGACCTAACGTTTGAGGAATTCATGGGTGCCTATGGAGGTACCGGTAAAGCAAGACATGGTGTTACCACTGAAGAAAAGCAAGATCTACTCGCGCTCCCCGATGACTACTCGCTGGCCCTTACCATCCCGGCCAGTATCAAAGACGCACCAGGGTTGGCATCCGTCTTTCGAAGGAAGTTTGGTCGAGTTGCAGAACTTCAATGCCAAGTGCCAGCTCCCGGTAAAACCTTGAAACTCCAAGATGCATCACGTTACCTTTTCTACCTGGTAACAAAAGACACTGCCCGTGACCAACCTACCGACCGAGATGTATGGGAAGCCTTACTTCAATTGAGAGAGCACGTACTGGAGTCCGACGTGCAAAAGTTAGCCATGCCAAAGTTGGAGTGCCGCCAATTAGATTGGAGGGTTATCCGAAATATGGTGGAGGAGATCTTCAAAGCCACCGAAGTCCAGGTATTAGTCTGTTGCAATCCGCATAGTTACTGGTGCGGAGAGAAAACCGTCCCTTGTCATTTTTATACAACTGGAAGTTGTAAAAGAGGGTCCAGTTGCCGATACCAGCATACAGTTCCGGTTCCAGTCCCGACAAGGTTCCAGGAGGAACCATCTTTTAAGAGGGGGGCAATGTTACGATAAATATCCTGGCCTAAAAATAACTGTAAAATATATGATGACTAATTCTAATATGTTTTAGATTTTACGAGAGCCTTCTATTTTACCTGAACGACCTTCCAGAAAAAAAGGTCGAACCGATGCGAGGGAAATCCAGTTTGCCCTTACCGTCGCCATCCGGTCTAGTCAAGAAGGTTTTAGACTTTTCGAGTCTAACGGTACTGAGTATATAACAGGACATTTTATTTGGAAGAGGACAGTTAATAAAGAAGATTCGCGCCCGCGATATTTATTGTTACGCTCGCTTTTAAATAAATTATGTATTTTTAGTGATAAATAAATTAATATAAGTTATTGTGCTTTTTAATAAATTTAGATAAGAACCTTTTGATAAAGACATTATAAATTAAAGACATAACAATTAATAAATTCACAACAGTAGTAACTTTTAAGCACAAGCTAATACTTATAAGGATAAGATATTACTTATTTTTATTTGAATAAAAGTAAGTGTTCTCTTATAAGGTAATACTGGAAAAATATTCTGAAATTTAAGTATATACTTGTAAGTATTAACTTATGCTTGTAAGTATTTAAATTTTAAAATTGTCTTGTGATGTTTTTATAGGTGCAAGACAAGTTTTAACACGTTTGTAAACGTCGCGTGCGTCGTTGAGATTCTGTCTAGTAGGTACATCTACGTCAGTTAAATTTTAGCGCTATAAATAGTCATGTCGTCGTCAAGTGAGGAAGAATTACCTGTCGAGAGTGGCTGTCAAAGGCTTATATTTGTAATAATATTGAAAAATCATACGGTTCTTCTGAACAAATCAATGGTTTCGGCAATTGTTAAAAGTAAAGAGAAGACATGGAACGGGATAAGAGATCAATTTATTAAGGCTTCTGGTACAAGTATTACTATTGACAAATTAAAAAAAATTCTCAATAACATGAAAACAGATGTAAAGAAGAAAACGGATAAAAATATGACTGGTAACAAAAAAATTAAATTGCGCGAGTGGGAAAAAGAATTTATGGATATATTGAATTTTGAAAAGAATCCAGTATTCACGAAAATTCCTGGGGGATGTTCCATTGGAACTAACAATGGAGAAGCGAACAATCTAGAAAATACTGGATCAGCTAGTACCAATTCACAAATACCGTCATCTATAGGAACGCTGAAAAAACGCCCAAAGAACAAGAAATTTAAGTTAGAGACCGATGAAACGGAAAGTTTATCAACACAAGAGTTGCAACAACTTGTTCTTCTTGAACAATTAAATGTTGCTAGACTTCAAGCGCAAAGGGAAAAACTTCTGATAGAAAAATTGACAAATGTTTTGCCATATCGAATTCCCGAAGATAGTTTTGGAGCAGAAGTGGTTAATAATCGCATCGTATCAGAACTACGAGAATACATAGACTTGTAATGTATTTGTAATTTCCAAATATGTACTGCCATTTTTAATGTATTTGTAATTCCCATATATGTACTGCAATTTTTAGTTTCACATTTTTGGTTTTCTTAATTTTGTATTAAAAGTTTCAGTGTATTAAATAGGTATCAAAACAAAAAATACTTCTTTTATATTGTAGTGTCTATGGCACAAAAATTGACAATGATATTTAAGTAAACAAATTAAAAACAACGTTAGAAAATTACAAAATCAAGTAAAATATTGTTTTTAAATATTATTGTTAAATATTGTTTCCACTATTAATTGGCGTTTTGCAGCTCCTCTTTGACGAATGATATCTACTTCCGCTTCATTGTAATGTACATCATGGAGGTCCTGTGGGTTTTCCCGTTCATTTTCGGATAACTCAAAATCGTCCCGTAGATATTTGCAAATATTATGCAAAACAGCACAACAAACAATGATCTTTGGAACTTTTGAAAAAGATACTCTTACATTAGACCCTAATATAGGAAATCTCTGCTTTAGGTGCCCAAATACTCTTTCAATTATCACCCTTTCCCTGGAATAAGTGATATTAAATAATTCCTCGCTTCTGTTTTGGGGGTTTTTGAATGGGCATAATAACCATGGAGAAATTCCATATCCACTATCTCCAAGGAGGCAAAAATTGCCTCTAAAGCTATGTAACTTGATAAATCGAACTTTGTTTCCAAATCCTCGAATCGTGAACACTTCCAGGCCACTGAGTGTCCATACTTGTAATCACTTCATTTGCATCACACGTTATTTGTACATTTATGCTAGGAAAACCTTTTCTATTAATAAATTCGTCACCAAATTCTGAAGGTTTTTTAATTTGAACATGGGTACAATCCAGTGCGCCAATAACGGTAGGTATTTGGAATCGATTTGCCCACTTTGTCCTTGCTTCTTCCATACCTTCCAGGTCAGACGGAAACTTTATCCACTGATGTGATTTCTCACAAATTCTGTCAGTAACATTATTTATGGTTTTACATACAGTCGCATGGTGAACGCCGAAATCTTCAGCAATACCTGGTTAAAATCCAGTATCACTAACGTATCGCAGAAAAATCTCCATCCTTTGTCGAGAGCTAAGGGCACCTCCTCTGGTTTCATCTAGCTGTGGCAAAAAATAATCTGATAGAAAGTATATATATACTTTCGCTTTCAAAACACAATATAACCTTAGACTTGCTGGAACTTACGTTTTTTCTTTTCATGTAGTGTTTATGTTTACGAACATATATAAAGTCAGCCATAATTATAATAATCGAAAAATGTTTAGAACTACCACTCTACTATTGTAAGTATGCATAAACTACTGGCGTAAGTATTCATTTGAGATTCCTGAACAAATATTAAGGTATTACTTACTAATTGTAGAATATCCTTCTTTTTATTCAACTAAAAAGAAGTAATAACTGGAAAAATTTTTGTGTAACCTTATACATTCAGTAACTACTTGAAAATAAAAGAGATTACTTATTGCTCTAAGTAAACTCTTTTACATAAAGTAATTACTGTTCTTTTATTCAATTAATATTAAGTAAATACTTAAATACGAGGAAGTAAAAGCAAATACTTATTTTTATTCAATAGACCCAATACATCAAATCCAACGACAAGTAGAGTGAAAATCGGCAGCTGTGGCGACTGGTTGAAGAGAATATTACCAATAAGAAGAATAAAATTCTCTCTCTCTCTCTCTCTCATTCTCTCTCCTGATGCCGACCATAATGTAGCTTCGCCTAGTTTATAAAGAATTTTAAAGTGTTTGTCCTTGTGTAGTGTAGTGTGATGTACAATTTTATGTTTATGTCATTCGATAATTGTTGGATAGGCCAAAATTGACGAAATGTCCCTGAAGATGCTCTAGGAAGCGAAAGTACTTGGGCAAGTTTTAATTAATAAAACTGTGCTCGATATCTGCCTTTTATTTGATCAAAATTGATCAAAGTTAATAAGAAGAATGTTTCAAACATTATTGGGAGTGCCATTAATGGAAGTACAACCCCATTGGCTTCCGAGAATGTCGGTAGTATTAATTTGAACAGCATTTCCTCTGATTTAAAAAACGGAAGTATACATATTTCAAACAATACCAACTGTACTTTTCACATTTATTTAAAATATTCAGATTTTCAAATATTTGAATAAAGCGTTTGAAACATTTGTTAGTAATATTTTATTCATATTTTATTTATTTGACGTTACAAGGTATGTACTCCTGTCAGATCAGATCAATATTTAAAACTGTTGATGTTGCCATGGTAAATTTCAAACACGCACGTTTTTGAAAGTTGAACTTAAACACGCTGAGGGTACTAATAAAAAAGTACATTGTTGCGCAGTCTGACCGAAATATTTGCCGAAAGTTGATTTATACCATTTAACAATAGATTTTTATAAAGACGATCTCCGCGCTGCTAGAATGTAAAGAATGTAATGAAACAATATAATGATAAGTGCAATGTTGTATGTCAGGTGACGTTAAAACTTTACACCAAAAATCAGTTAGGAACAAATTGTAAAAATACTGGTAGTTACGTTCAACAATACTGTACTATATTATTATAGTATAAAAAAATGTAAAATACAGCAACAATGTATTAAAATTACGAAACTGTTCTCTATAGTTCCAAGACAATAGTATTTTTACAATCACAACTTAAATCCCGTTAAACTAATCTTCCCAATAACAATGTTGTGTTATAACCTAACATATATATCACATATATTACCACTTATATAAAAATATACACATAATTATGTCTTTCTCTAATCGGAGTGGATTTTCCAAACAAGTATGTAATGTAACAGGTGTGTTATTTCCACAACTAAACTTATTTAGAAAAGATAAACAAATTATAAGAAAATATCTATATTGGACACATATCGACGTAAAATCCTATATAAATCGTTATTTTAAGTATCATTAAGACGGATCGAAAAGTCTGTTTAATTACTTATTGTAAACATGTTCATATTTATACAAGCAATTATTATTGATCTTAAATAACAAAAACAGTCTAATACATGTACTATCAATCTTTTTAAATACATCTTTGTATCTTTTTGGTTTTTACTCTTATGAGAAATGTAATATCTCAACAGCCAAGTGGAATACCGCTGGAGATTTTTAATTATGGTGGAAGCACACTTTTTCAGAGGTACAAAAAAGCTAAGTGGACGAAGGTTTGTTTCAAAATAATACATAGCTCAATAGAAAATATATATTGATAGAAAAATAATTATCATTGCACGTTACAGATCCAATGATTTACTACCAACAATATGCCAAAATAATTCAACAAAAGTTTCTTCTAAATTTAGGTATTTTAATACCTATCTGCAATCAATTCTGTTACCAAACAAAAAATACGTAAAAAAGAATTCCTGAATAAACTCTTTCTCTTAGTCTTCACGAATATGAAATTGAGGCAATAAACTATTGCTGCTAAACGTGTCATTCTTGAGTGTTAAGAACCTTATTTGAAGGATATTGTTTTAGTTTATATACTAGAACAAGAAATTGAGGAGGATGATGCATATATGTAAGAAAATCTACTAATGGTACGAGGTGCAAATCAAATACGTCGTTGACTAATAAAAAAATCAAAATAATATTGTCCCACAACATTATGATAGCTCCCCTTACATTTCAATCAGTAATATTCGGTCCTTTACAGTGAGCCAACTATAACAACAGACATATTCACGATGTGTTAGGGTACAAACACAATGAAATCAGATTTCCGCCTATATGCAAACAGAGTGAATACCTGTGAATGCGAGAAAGTCCTTCAAATTTTTCAGAATTTAACAACTTTTAGTAAAACTTCCTTCTGTTAACGATATGATTGCTTTGGATTATGTTTTGACTATAGTGAAAAGAAAGAGAATTAGTATATATTCTCTTAATCGCGAAAGAATAATTTATGTAGAATATCATTATCTATTTCAAAATAAAAAAAAGATAATTATGAATGGTTCTTCCAATATTTGCGATTGACTCAAGAGACTAATTATATTTGTCCCTCTTGTCCCAAATATGTCTTTCAAAAAGGGCAGCAATTGCCTCCTTATCCATGGTACAACCACTAAACCAGCGCGTACTAAAAGCCAAAATAAAAAAATGTCATTCCGGTAAAAGCGAGAACCCTGGTTAAAAGTGGTTACTGGCACTGACCTGCTTTAACTGTGCTTTTTTTAAAAACATGCATTCATTTTGTAAATTTATAAGCGTGGCTCGGCGCTGATTGCCGGTAAGCGGAAGTCTGCTTCCAATGTGTTTGTACGCTTATACCAAATTAAAATTTGGTTAGTACAAATTATCTGAATCATTAATTCTTTACTCTCTATCTGAGGCGTTTCATGAAGGGATCAATGTAAATTTCTATATCGAAAATTAAATTTGTTTCGAGAAATTTATTTAAAAAAATAAAAATATGTATATAACAACGTTTTTGAAATAATTTGTCTAGATAATTAATTGCCAAATAACAAATATATCGATTGTTAGTAAAACATGTTTATTTTAGTCATTTAAAATAATTATGGAATTTTCCAACAGTTGACGGTCCAAAATTTGAATCCCCAATGAGTCACTCTCTTCAATTCATTGTTTGACTATAGTAAAAATTCTGGTCTTATCAAAGGAAGTCTCTTAATTTATTTTTCAATTTGGATTAAATTGTTGAGTCTACCGAATGCTTTAAATGTATTACAACAAAGATGCCACAAAATCTTAATAGCAAAATAACGATTTTAATTGAATGTTTTGAAGAGGATTGTAACAATTGTGGTATATTAATAGCACAAGCTGTATTGTAGAACTTTGTTATTTAGCATTATATAGACACGGAGTGTAGGTTTTCGTGCGCAGTATTTTGTAAAAAGATATTGTTTTTCGGTTTTATTCCAAGGAAGATAGGTACACGAAACGTCTATTACACTTTTCACTTGTTTTACCGTTGTGTTCGTAGTATATCCCCATACAATCGCATTTCTGTCTTTACGCTCTTACCATTAAGGTTTTATAAGCTTATAAAATATTGACTTTCAAAAAAACTAGTAAAGAACATTTTTGTCTTAAAATTTACTATTCTATTGATTACCATAATAACATTTTTTTATAAACTTTTTCCACCCCCCGAGTTGGGGTGATAACCACCCTCCAGAGGAAAAGCACATATTGGCATGGGGTAGATTTTGATATTCGAGCTATTTTTTAACTACTGTCAAATTTTTAAGCAAATCGATGCATATAAAATCCGTCAGACGGCAATGTCGTTCGTATAATTTACTCCATGATAGTGCCATTGTCGGGTTGGGCCGACACTAAAGCGGCGCTGCTAACGCGACAACATTAGCGCTCATATAGCAAGGTCCTAATGCGGGGACAAAAATATACACATTCCTACAACATAATAATGCAGGGAAAGATTAAAGGACGAAGGAATCCGGACCACAGAATAATGTCCTGGATGAGAAATCCAAGAGAGTGGTTTGGTTGCACCATAAACGAACTGTTTAGAACGGCTGTGAACAAAGTTCGAATAGCCTTGATGATATCCAATCGCCGATAGGAGACGAACAGAAACAAGAAGACTCTGAGAGAATGCAAGTTCACAGATTTAACATGAGAGCAAAATAATTTAACATCACGATTTAAACTCAGAAAGCTAGAGCAATAGTAATCAGTAAAGAACCAATAGATATCGACTGGAAGTAGTTGGGGTTAGCATTGAACAAGTAACGGAAATAAGATACTTAGGGATTACACTGTCCAGCTATGGCGACGTTGAAAAGTAAGGATCAAGTACAAAGAGCAAATAGATTAGCAGGATGCCTTAATGGCATAACTATGATATTATGAGAGATTATAATGAGAGACCGAGTAAGGAGGGACGAGATCAGAACAAACTGTAATGTACAGGGTATAAAAGAGTGGACACTAAATAGAAAAAAAGAGTGGAACGATCACGGAAACAAGAGTTGTTAAAATAGCAAGGGACAAATCACCAAGTGGTAGAAGAACAGCCTTCCATAGAGACAACAACCCGCAAATGAACAAGCAAAATTGCTTATATAAAAGAAGAAGGATATATCCGTTAAAAATAGATAAATTAGCGGCAGGATCTGTTGAGTTTCGTTTGTATATCGCATTTTAGGTAGAGGGGATGTATTCATGGTGTATATTTTTTAAATTTCTGATTTAAGGTTGTTGAACGTTCTAGTTAAATTGAAACACATTTCCATAACAAATAATCTTGATCAAACATAAAAAACAAAAAAAAAATCTGAGTTATTTGCCTACTTTCTAAAGGATGATTACGAGTGCAAAGGGTTAATATTTTTTAATCTGCGTTGTTTTTACAAATAAAGTTTACATTTGGTCATTAGTATTTATCCATCTAATAAACCAGGTTTGGTGTATTAAAATATTATTTCTATTTTTCTAATTAATGAAAAATGCCTAAGTAAATAACCTCCAAACAGATAAAACTATGACAGACGAGACATTTCAATGCATATATCCAAAAATTGAAGCATCGGCGCAACTAATTATAAAATTTAAATATGACAACAAGGAAATATGACTTGTAACGATATTTGTTTTATTTTCCGCAACATAATAATGTAGTAATTGTTTGTGTAATTTATACTAGAATTATTATATACAGTATTCGCCAAAATAAGCAGTACTTACTGAAAGTGAACATTTTATTTATTTTTTAATTTAAATATTCAAAATATGCACCATTACGGTTCAAACAAGCTTCATAACATTTTTGCAGATTATCCAACATAATATGTATATAATATTATTTATAAATATTGCTGGATGCTTTAGGGCTGCTGTAGTTGGAGGCTTTGTTTTCAAGACTGTAAGATCTGATCCAAAACGCGTCCTTAATTATTATTATGAGAGTAAAAACTGTTTTAAGACGAGCGGAAGATCCCTTGCGCTGAGACAACATACTAACCAGTGCGCAATGTCGGGAAATTTCTTAACGATTGCTAAGGGTACGGAACGGACATACCAAAGATACATGGATGTGCGCGGTGGAGGTCGCGGTCGCGGTTTACATCGATGACGGGTTTTGCGGTTTCTGAGGTGACTGCCATGTGTTTCGGAAGTTAGCTTTTTACATTATAAAATTATGTACATGAGCAACAGTAGCGACGACAGTGAATGCATGTCTACAAGGAAAAAGTAGTGTATCATTTGTAATTCTTTAAATCGCCAGATTTTGGCTCATCCTTTAAATAAAAAAGAGCTTAAGAAACACCAGTCAGACAGATTTTATGCTTATATGAGAATAAGTCTGGATACATTTCAGTATATTTATCCTACCATCCGTATCTCCGGCGAGTGTCACGTGGTTTGAAAACCACCAATAAACTTGTAATTTACCACGCGATCAACAGCTCGATAGCGATGTAAAACCAACTATTTTGTTCTGGCATCGACATCGCTGTAAACCGCGTAATGGGTCGCGAGGGTGAACGGTTGAAACATCCTTTGTATATGAGATCTCATAAGAAAATGAAGGTTTGTTTTGACATCGATGTATCGACCGCGAACTCCATCGCACACATCCATGTATCTTGGGTATGTCCGTACTCTAACATTACACTTTTAGTGGGAGGCCGCCTTGTTAAACACTTGTCGATATTTTTCACATATAATTCACACATAATACATATTAAATAAGAGACAACAGAGTAGAAACTCAAACGACAGTGCTGAAACCCAAAGGACAGTAGTAGAGTAGAGTAACTTTTAGTAGAGTTCCTCGACATAAACGACTTGGTGGTAACAAGACTGCTGCTAACGAGATTGCTGATAGTCTTGCTAAATAAGTTAGTACTCCTTTTACCAAAATCACATTGTGGAAAATGTCCGAAAGTTTAAAATCAATTTTTATTATTTTCATCTCAAATGAATCTAATCTGATTAAAACCTTTTGCATTATCTGCTCTATAAAACCGGAAAGAAAAAAAATAATATTCACCAAGGAAAAGTAAAACAACATCTATAATTAACTACATAAGAACAGAAAAATCAGAATTTTATATCAATTTGAGGATACAACCAAACTTCTCACAATTTTACTGAAAACATGGCTAACGCCTACAATATGGAGGCCAAGTAACTAATTCAATTGTCAAAAATCAACCGGCAAAATAACCATAGGGAAAAGTTTTCATATTTCGCTATGGAAAACTATGCTGGTTTTATTACACCATTCATTTTGTTTATTTATTGTTCCTTTAGTCACTTAGTAATCAACATGTGATGCAAACAACGTTTTTCCTTCGAAATTTATAAACCTAAATAATTACAATTTGATAACAACTCCGTTTAAGTGATCTGTATTATAAACCCTTAAAAAATAATAAAATAATTATATGCGTGAAGCGGGATAAAATAATTTTATGCGCGAAGCGGATGCGCGTACGCTTCAAGCCGCGGAGCTCAACGGTAAAAGTGCGCTCAAGTGTCTTACCTTTTACGTCAGTTTTAATTCTACTGGCGTGTTGTATGAACATATATTTTTTTTTGCTCTAAATTTCGGAAATCGTGTGAGAATGGCCCTAGTGTGCTTTGTTATATTTGTGGGTATTTTGTGGTTGTTTGTCCGAGACAACAATTAGCAAATTTGTACTTTTCATAATTTGGTGTAAAACTTGGCTCCTCATACTGTTTGTCTAACTAGGGTCGAGGCATTGTGACTCTTGTTAACATGTAAAAAGAAAGCTTTGTCGTTTGGAATACCGATGGTCTGGAGAGAACCATCAAATGCTTGTTACTTTTGTCTGACTAATATATGTGGCTGCTCAGTTAAGAACCAGAACTCTATTATTTATCCTAACTTACCTTCTGCTATTAGACCAGTAGCTCATAGCGACATTCTACCTGTTCCTGTCCCTCTTACCGTTCTAAAAGGTGTTAGTAATGCCTGTGACTGTGAAAGTAGTGACAATGAGAACAATGTATGTGATGAGACATATGAACATGATAAAGATCGCTCAAGTAAACTTTTTACTCAAAAAAAATTAAATGATTTAGTTAGAGATTTAAATCTCCCAAAGCATGCTGCATAAGTTCTTGGATCCAGATTGAAATAAAAAAAATCTCCTTGCGACGAGTGTCACTTTTTCTTGGTATCGTCTTCGTGAACGAGAACTTGCTTCTAACTTTCAAGAAAGAGATGAATTGACTATAAACCTACTGAATGGAGACTCTTTATAGATTCATCAAAAGTTAGTTTAAAAGCTGTCCTTTTACATAATGGAAATAAATATGCTTTATTTCTAATAGCTCACTCTGTTCATTTAAAAGAAACATACAACCATACGAAAATTACCTTAGAAAATATTGAAATCGAGACAAACAACTGGTTAATTTGTAGATTTTTCAAAATCATCGGTATTCTTCTAGGTTTGCAAAGTAGTTTTACTAAATTCCCTTGTTTTCTTTGTGAATGGGATAGCAGAGATAGGTCCAATCAATATACAGTCAAATCTTGAAAAACAAGAACACAGTTGGCACAAGAATGTCATTAAACAGTCGATTATTAAATCCCAAACATATTCTGCTTCCACCTATATATTATATTAAATTGGGTTTAATGAAACAATTCGTGAACGCGTTGAATTAGGACAAACAATGTTTCCAGTATTTGGGTAAGAAGTTTCCTAAGATAACTTTTTAGAAAATAAAAGCTGGAATTTTTGTGGGTCCTCAAATTCGCCAAGAAAAATGCATGGATACTCAGGAAGTTTCTTGGGTACCAAAAAAATCCCAATTACAAAGAAGTAGTAAATGGCTTGTTAAGAAGTTTCCTTCATTCACACCTGGACTATTTCCCCGATCATTTGGGAGATTACAGCGAAGAACAGGGGGAGAGGTTCCATCAAGATATTAAATTAATGGAGCAACGCTATCAAGACAGGTGGAATACTACTATGATAGCTGCCTACCTCTGGAACCTCAAGAGAGACTGTAATCCAGAGGAATCTACATCTAGAAATTCAAGAAAGTGGAAGTTTCCTTTGACTTAATGGCAAGTAGGTAACATTAAATTAATTTGTGTAATTGTTGTAGAGAATTAAATTAATCAGTTTTTAACTTGTAACCAATGATTTTTTTATTTTCTTCGTCTTAATATTTTCATTTATTAACTATAGACACTATAGCAGACCTGTCTTTTCGTACAAAAGTTAGAAGGTGATGTGTGAAAAATCTGTACGTGATAGGGAAAATCCTATGGCTGATTGAAAACGAACACGGCAAACGAGTTCTAAAAAACCTTCCACTTCTCAGTCATCGATCATTTTTTTTAATTGCAGCACTGTATCATCTATTTAGACATAAAAATACCGGTCCTAGGTAATTTGTCCGACTCGAAAAATTATCGAACTGTTTTTTAATTTGTTTGGGCGGTGTATTACAAATAATAATCATTTAATTTTAGTTTTAATAGTTGTATTTGAAAATATCGTTATCGTGAAATTAGTCGGAATACATAAACTTTTAAACTAATTAAAAATAACGTACCACGGCAGACAACATTAAACTAAAACAATGCAAACTGTACTTCCTATTTTATTTTCGATTGTGTATATATTTCCAGCACGCTATAAACCGTTAATAATCAAAGTTAATGAAATTTTATTGCACTAAAACAAAAGAGAAGAAAATTATAGCGCATAAGGACACACAAGTACCACTTCACTTTTTTCTTTTGTTTTTTATAAAATATCTCGGTGATTCAGACTAACAATTAAAAAACACCTTTCATATATATGTTATTAAATTATAATTAAAACAATTAAATAATATGCTAATATAAAACATATTTAGCATTGGTTCGGCGAGCAAGCCTTTTTATAATAGAAAATTGATAAAGCAAACAGATCCTTCAGTCCCTATGAAACACGACATATGAATAAAACTGGCTGATTTATTGAGTCTGAATATTATTATAAACAAAATAATCAAGTAAAAACAGAAGAATATACAGAACAGAAAATAGCTGATGATTTCCTTTGCAAGTGATACTAACTTGCCAAGAATGCTAAATCAACTGAATATGCAATAATATGCATGTTGGTTAAGATAATAGGTATTTTTTCTTTTCTTGTTCACTTCACGTATTAAATACTGTTATCTGTTAGAATACCCTGAATATTTGTATGTAAAAGTTTTGTTGGAAATCTTTGTTCATCTTCATTTATTCTACAGTCTTCGCATGTTTTTGCATTTGGTTTTTTTGGTGTAGTTCCGAAGATCGCATTTAAACAGCTTTGTGGAATTTTACCAGATATATAGATTTAGTTAAACATAGTTAACCATTTTATTCCTTGTTCATCCATAAGTTTTAAGAATTGAGCACACAACTTTTTAGATTCTACAATCAGCTTTAGTATCTTTGATCTTACTTATAGCAGATCTGACTTCTTCGATCGTAATCGTGGGTCTTGTTTGATATTCCGTGTCGTTAACAATGTGTGTCGTTCACCTTAAAAAGTTACTTCTGCATATCTCTTTCAAGTGTCTAGTCTTGTTTTACACTCAATAAAGGTCTAGCTTTGTTGTCAGTCAGACAACCGACGACTTCTATAAGCTTGCATATTCTTTAACCTTTTTATACATAATTGAAAGAATCGTGTTTATATTGCAGCAGCTGTATTTCAGTACATTGCTCTGTAAGCCATTCAAAATTAGCTATTCTAATTGCTTTTTTGACATGTGACATTCTTTTCGTTCTGTATCATCCGCTTGAATAGTCGACTTTATGTCGACTCCTGGGTATGTCACGACTGATGTTATCGAGTTACCGAATCTCTTATTAATCATAATGTATTCTATCTTATTTCTCACTATATGGTCTAGAGCAGGGATGTACCGGAATTCCGGCGGTACCACTGATTCAGTCCGATGCGGCCAATTGGTCAGAACTACGATTCCTGTCGATCAGCATCATGATCCGGCCGGAATTTGGAAAATTTTAAAATAGGTCAAATTAATAAATAAACCAACAAATTTAATAGCTTCAACTATAGTAATACTTGAACAAAAAATGTTTTATATCTAAGAGCAAAATAGTAGATATGGTAAAACAATCCTTTGGCTTCTAATCGGAAAACCTTTGGTGATTCCAGTAACGAGACTTTCTTTCACAGTCCTAACGCCATATAACTGTTCTATTATTTTATTGGACAAAACATACTGCCTTAATACAGCAATAATTGTTGGAATCACTTCTCAAATAACTCATTTATTTAATAATAATAATTATTCTCAAATAAGTCCATGCTGCTCATCAGTTCCGTTATCTCTTCAAAAGGTGTAAGTAATTCAAGAACAGATTGCAACAGGTCCCATTGATCACTGCTTAAATTATTTTTATCACTATTTTCAGTAAGATAAATAGTTAAACAAAGCACAAAAAGTCTCAAATAAAGCAAACTTTCGAACACGTAGAAAGTGGAGTTCTACCTTGTTTGTAAATCTTGAATAACTTTTTCTGGTCCATATTCAACCATTGTTCTATTTCCCTTAATTTGCTGCATTCTAAAGACGAGTTATTAAAATGAGTTGCAATTCGGCGGTCAGTAAGTCCCGGTTCTACCCATGAGGGGGCGACTCTAAGTCATTCGGATTATTATTTACTGAGTTACAGTATTTAAAGAAACGCTACTTTTGTGATTTTTATAAACAATTGATTCAAAGCAATTTCGTGTGATGATGTATTACTGTTTTTGGTGGGAAAAAATACAGTTCAAACTGTCCAATAGCTCTACTCCATCGACTACAACCATTAAACGATAGTTTGCTGAATTCAAACGCGATCGTACCGACACCAATGATACTGAGCGCCTCGAAGGGCCAAAACAAGCAGTTATTCCCGAAAACACCAAAAATATGCTGAAAATTATTATGAAAAACCGCAAAGTGAAGTTTCAAGAGATAACTGACACTCTAAATTTATCAAATGGTAGGATTTTGACTATTATGCATGAACATTTGAATATGAGAAAGCTGTTTTCTAAAAGGATGCCGCGTTTTCTCACACCAGTGCAAAAACAACAAGGAATTGATGAATCTCGGCGCTGTTTGACCATGTTAAATTAGAATAAGTCTGAGTTTTTGCGTCGGTATTTCACAATGCATAAAACATGGATTCATCAGTTCACTCCGGAATCAGATCGGCAGTGATCTGAGTGGACAGCACCCGGAGAAAGCCGTCCTAAGCGACCAAAGACGCAACAAATCACCGGAAAGGTTATGGCCTCTGTATTTTGGGACACGCAGGGAATTATTTTCATTGACTATTTCTAACATAAAGAAACTATCAACAGCGACTACTATATTGGTTTTTCTTCAAACGTCAAATAATGATGACATTACTTATCTAACTTGATCCTGTCAAAGTTTGATGTCTCCGCCGGCAGCAGTTTTTTTTTCCCGTTTCTTTACGGCGGAGGGAAAAATGTTGTCATGGCAACAATATGAAACATGTCACAAAGCAATAATACAAATGTCATTAACAACAATTAAACATCATTTTTATTTATAGTAATATTAAAAGTACAATTCGTTAATGAGGCATTTTCAAAATTGAAACCGTGCAAAAATGTTCCCGACTCTTGATACGCATTGGTAATTGTTGATGATACTGATGGTCGAGAACAACTTTCAGCAATCATTCCCGATGTTGGTGAATCATGAGGGTTTAAAATTTTTTGAGCATTATCGTCGAGCTTATTTCTTGCCCCCTATTACGCGCCTCACTTCGTTCGGCACGTAATATCGGGCGCGTCAAGAAAAGTCATGCTTCTCCGCCTCATAAAGTAATATACTATTATTGGAGCGTTTGAAGACCGAATTCGCAAAGAAAAGGCCTCATTTGTTCAAGAAAAATTGCTTTGAATTGCTTCCGCACCCACCGCATAGTCCAGATCTGCCCCCCCCCCCCCGATAACCATCTTTTTCCGATCTAAAAAAAATGCTCCATGGCAAGGGACATCGCTTCGATGACAAAGTAATCGCCGAAACTGAAGCCTATTTTCAAAGCAAAGATAAATCGTTTTACCAGGGCGGCATCGAAAAATTAGAAAAAAGTTGAAATTATTGTATGGCCACTAAAGGAGATTATTTAGATGAATAAAGAATAATTTTTGCAAAAAAATGTTTTACTAGTTAGGCCCGGGTCTTATTGGACGGGTTATTTGACAATGTCTTTAGCCCTTTATCTTCTACGATCTTGTGCTTCCATTTTCCATTCTTGTACCCCAATCCTAGACAAATCGGCTGTAACATCATCCTTCCTTCTTTTTCTGGGACGGCCTACTGATCTTCTACCGTATGGTCTCTCAAAAAATACTGTTCTCTCTCCTCCTCTGATATTACCTCATGACCTGCCGATCTTATCCGGTTAGCTTTTATAAGTCTGACGATGTTTTTGGTACCATACAGAGTCCATTCAGCATTTCCGCGCCTTCTCCAATCTGCTCTTAACTCATCTCTTTGAGGGTCAAATATCATTCTGAGAACCTTCCTTTCAAATACCAGCAGCATATTTATTTCCCGCTGATGTAGAGTCCATGTTTCACTTCCATATGTAATAACTGGGAGAATAATTGACATGAACAGTCTTAATTTAGATTTTCTTTTTAGCAGTTTACATCTTAATAATGATGATAGGGATTATAATGCTCTATCTATTCAACGTAGCTATCCTTGCTGAGACCTCTTCTTCTATGTGGTTGCCATCTGTTTGGTTACTAGCATGTCTTTCGTCTTCTCTTCATTTATTCGAAGACCCAGACTATCTGTTTCCTCCGAGATGTGAAAACACCTCTCTCACGTCTCTTGTAGACTGAGCGACTGCATTTAGATCATCGGCAAAGGCCAACATTAGTTTTTATGCTCGATTCGCAAATTCCCCTGTCAGCTCAGACTTATTGCAAACTCTAAGACCAAATTGAATAGCAACGATGATACGGGGTCTCCTTGTCTGTTTCCTATCTTTACCTGTGATGAGTCTGTCAGGCACATTTGAGTTAGATCCACTACCTTGAGATTAAACTACTTACCTTTGAGTCTAATATAGCAGATTGGGTCGTTTATTGGCTTGAAAACTGTCACTGCCGTTTTTAATCTTTTTGCAATGAAAAATCTACATCCGTATTCATGTCTGTTCTCACTACCCGATCAAAAGGCTTCCTCCGTTTCTAAATTTCACGTTGCCATCCATCTTATTTCCTGTATTGCTGATATACATTGCTGATATATATTAAGTTATATTTTCGCAATTGTCCAATAGCTTTTGTCGCTATTCCAGATCTGTGTCAACTTAACACTTCCACGTCCCTATGCAAATAACCTTATTCCGTTGCGTGTGTCGTTTATATTGAATATCCGTTCTGTTTCGAGGCAATAGTTTCTGTTTCGTGACTTCAAATTTTTACATGTACGGAACGCCGGCCCATAGCACGACCCCCTTTTCGGAGGACCATTCCACCCGTTTCTGACCCAACTTTCCACCCGTGTTGAATACCGGATCTCTAGTTGGGTTGCTGAGTAGAAGAGGCTAAGTGGAGTAAACTGGAACCAATTCCATGTTTTCGCATTCTACCTCCTTACCCTCATATTTAATAAGTAATATATGTAAGGATTATACTGAATATTGCTAGTAACGCAGCTCAAATGTTTTCCACATAATTTGACAACTATTTTCATATGTATCATTACAATCTCCTTCAATAAACATTAGCACAATAATTTATATTTAATGATTATTCTATTAGGACTATTTTACGCATATGAACATACATATGATACGTATACATATACTTAAATATAAATGTTTAGTTCACAAGGATATTTGTGGGAGGGTTATCGATCAAAAATGTGGAGAAGAAAACAAAGGATCTTACTACTTTAATGAAAACGTTCGTATATCAATCCATACTATCAAAAAAGACTAACAAGAATATGTGGCTTATCGGCTGATGTAAATAAAGTTTCAAACAGCTCAATATCGAACCATAGTATTTTAAATATAAAAAGTTTTGTTTTAGATGTCTGTATACTCACATCTCAAAGGCTTCCAAGCGTTTAAGCATAGCCTCACTTACAGTGCACGTCTCAACTCCATAGAGTAGCACTGGAAATATATAGCAATGTGTCATTCAAGTGCGAAGGTAAATAATAAGATCGTGGCTGCAAATTACTTTTCCCATTTTTACAAATGTAGCTCGGGCTCGTTCTATTCGGTTTTTTATTTTTACGGTTAGATCCCAGCTCTCAATGATGTTACTGCCGAGATATGTTCTCCACTCTGTCCAGTACGTACCCTCATCTTGTATATATTTTTGTTTGATATCATATATTTAGTTTTCTTAAATTCATACCGACCACAGGTCTGGTTTATTTTGTTCATTCGATTTTGAAGGTCTTCGCTGCAATTACCTAGAACTAGGGTACCGTAGGCATATCTATGTTGTTCACGGTTACTTCTTCTTCTTCTTCTTTAAGTGCCATCTCCGCGACGAAGGTTGGCAATCATCATGGCTATTCTGATCTTCGAGGCAGCTGCTCTGAACAATTGCCTTGAGCTGCAACCAAACCACTCTCTCAGGTTCTTCAACCAGGAAACGCGTCTTATTTCTGCAGTATAATCGTTATTTTCTGTGATTATCGTTCCCAAGTAAGTATATCTTTTTACTCTCTCAATCTGCTGGCTGCCTACCGCTAATATTTCGTTTGTATTGTTGTTCTTGCTAATTTTCATGAATTTGGTTTTTTTGATGTTAAGAGAGAGTCCGTATTCTCCACTATATCTTAATATTTTGTTCATTATTCTTCTTCACAGTTACAGCATTCACAATAATATCTTCTGTTGTCTCTATTAAGGCTTTCCTTAAATATTTCCTCTGAATAAAAGTTAAAGAGTAGAGGCGAGAGTATACAGTCTTGTCTCACTCCTATTTTTATATTTATTTCATCCGACAGTTCTTGTTCAACTTTTATTCTTGCCACTTGATGCTGGTATGGATTTTTAATTATTCGTAAATCTTTATCGTTGTTTTCAATATTTCTAGCATTTTGTTATGAACTTTGTCAAAAGCCTTTTCAAAATCAATGGCGCAGATGTATATCTCTGCATCTGTGTATCAGTACTTAGATGCTGAAAAAGGCTTCTCTCGTATACAAACCGCTCTTAAATCCAAACTGAGTATTACTAATTCTCTTCTCTAATATCCTATATATTGTGCTATGTATTACTCGCAGGAAGATCTTCAAAACGTAACTCATTTGAATTATTATCCCGTAATCACTGCATGTCTTTGCACGACGTTTATTTGGTATTGTGACAAATGTCGACTTAAGCCAATCAGTTGGTAATATCCCAGTGTCACAAATTCTGTTAAAGAGACCACAGAGTGATTTATGCCATTTTCTCCCGCAAGAACTTTAGTATTTCGACACTCACTTTATTAAAGCCAAGTGCTTTTCCATTGTTTGCAGTTTGTATTGGTCATATAACCTCACGCTTATTATTCACTTGACAAATTTGCAATATGTAGTTAAAAATCCCAATAGGTGTTTTTAGAAAGATAAAACTTGTCAAAAACCATCTTTTAAGAGCTCTAGGTTTCATTGTAAGCAGTATTGTATTTGCTGTAAAACTAATTTATAGACGTATTCGCCTCTAAAAATATATTTGTATCTTTGCCAGAGTTTAAATTACTCGATGATAATTAAACACATTTGAACCGTTAGTAATTAAGATCTAAATAAAATTTAAAACGGAGACCTAAGCATTTTTAATCTACTATTCACACTATTTAATCACGACAAACTTCGTGGAATTATCGAATCGCTCTGGTAGTATGATAAAAATGAACAATGCACAAAAATGATGATATGATTAAAGGTTACAAAAGCCATTGTGAACAATACTGGTATTGATTCTAAGAACTAAGAAGGCTATTGTATTGTGTGCCAACTATGATACGGTCAACACTTTATGCATAAGAAATAAAAATGTATGTATATTTATTATCTCGGAAGATATTAAAATAGTTATTCGTTGGAGATAGGGTGTGAATGTAATTTATAAATAATTTCTTTTAAATAATTTTAAAACTAAGAGCAGAATTTGCTTTAGTATTATTTGATTTAGCTTAAATTGGTACAGATACCAGTGGTTGGTTGTATACCATAATAATTAAAAAGTAATGTAGAATAGAACAGTTTTTTTTTATATAGAATAGAGATAAGATAAAAAGCAAAAGATCAATATTAATGCATTTCACTTAATTTTTAGTGTCATATATTCTGCCTTTTACTCATAATATGTACTACTATATTAAATTAACAGATAACAGCGAGACTCAAATAAGATCTCAATAACTTCAAATTACCAAGGAAAATTCAACTAATTAAGTTTGAATCATGTACTATATGAGAAGCTATACTCTGAGAAGAAAATAAGGAGGGTGATTTATTGTTAAGAACCGATTTTAAAACTGCCAACTATTGGTAAATTATACAATTCCAGCGGCATGGTTATTTTCATTATTTCATTATGTTTTTTAGAAATGAATTATTTTCTTAGAAATTGTGTCCCTGTACCTGTTTGTGCCTTTGTCGTTCTGTGAATTTCGTATTACCCGAACTTGCCTTACTATTATGGGAATATAGGTACGTGACTTCCTACGATTAAAGCTTTTACCCGAATCAATTTCTTAAATCCACACTGATCATATCATTGAAAAATTATTCGTATTATCTAAAAATTGTTATCGACAAGCAAATATATGATGCGACGGCGAAGATCGTATTACCATCAAATTCATACTTGTCATCATTATTACATTTTTATTGAAAATGAAATGGTCTGGATAATATCTTAGTGGGAATTGCATTGGTAAGATCAATCGGCAATTTGTTAATTAGTTTTATATTGTGAAGTAGGACAAAATATTAAGTTAAAATAAGACAATTTGCAGTAAATTTCATCAGTTTTTCGTAAAATAAAAATAGATATAACCAGTGGTATAAGTTCACTACACTCATCTCACAAGAGGAAAAACAAATTATCTGGAAGGTATATGATAGACTAAGAAACACTACCTTCAACGGAAGCTGTTAGTCGCTGTTCTTTTTTTAACATGAGTATCAGTGGCAACAGTTGAACGTATTGTACGTGAGAAAAAAAACTAAAAATGGTTTTAAACCTCCATCAACAAATCAGCGCGGACGAAAAACTGTTAAGTTGGGAAATCCAAAAAAATATCCTACGCAGAACTGTACCTGTATCTTTTTTTTTTGAAAGTAGGGCTCCAACTCTTAAATTTATAAAAGTAAAATCGATAATTTTCGTGGATAATAGCATCGTGGTAGATATCGTCAATATGCTGTTGATTCAGTGGCTAGACTTCATGCGAGTCACACTACCATTGCGAGTTGAATCCAATTTAATTAATTTGGGCTCAAATGAACGGATATGTTGTCCGAGAGAAAGTAACGTACATGATACATAATAATGTAAAATCTAAAGTGAGTATGAACGGCAACCACTCTACAAAGCATTAAGGGCAGCTCATTTCAAGCTGTATTACAGACTTGGAAACGTATCCTTCAAAACCATCAGAGGCCTCGTGGTGGCTGTGTTATCGGCTTGACAATCTGGAGGGCCTGGGTTCGATTCCCGGTACTGACAACAGAAATGTTTTAATTTCTAATTTAAGTGAGCCGCTACTGTTCTTTGGAGTGCACGTAAAGTTGTCGATCCCGGCGTTAAGTCATGTTATGGGCGCTGAAAACCCTAACACTAGACCTTAGCCAGAAGGTCACATGAACTTTTTTATCGAGAGGCCTCGGTTGCTCCAATCAGAGTCATGGAGCTCCAGCATAGTAAGGCAACTTCGGCAGAACTTAGTGTTGCTATGAGAAGGTTCGGTGTAGCTTTGATACAAGAGCCCTCGGTTTACAAGAGTAAAAGAAGACGTATATTGCGCATTGGTGGAGAGCTGATATATAGCCGATCTCTCGAAGACCCGAGAACCTCTATAAAAGTCAAATGGCATGTCAAAATACTGCCGTTGATGAAACTTTGTTCCAGAGATTTAACGACGTTAAAGATGAAAACCATAAAGGGAAAGAGTATGAAATAGATAATTCTCGGATCAGCATACGTCTCAAATGATTATCCTGAACAACAATCACCAAGGTAATTGGAACAGCTAGTGAGAGATTGCAGGAAAAATGGACTGCATTTGATCATCGGCTGTTATGTGGATGCGCACAATTTGACCTGGCGCAGTACGAACATCCAAAAAAGAGTGAGTCATTACTACAGTCAGTATTTAGTCTTACATTTAGTTTAATCTTAATATTAACATCAAACTCGGATTTTATATGTATGTTTTATTAAAACATAAATAATGTATCCTCGACATTATATTGACTAACTAATAGTGGGAAAGAGTTTTTTCAGTTAGTGAGGAATACGGCCTGAGCCTCAACTTCAAGAAGACAAAGTGGATGCTGATAAGCAGGAAGCAACAGCCTGCTCGACAGTTACGGATAAGTAACATACTAATTGACCATGTAGAATCTTATGTGTACCTTGGCACCAACGTAAATGCAAAATGGGAACAGGCCACAGAAATTAAGGCGAGAATAGAACGAGCTAGAGCAGCATTTAGCAATATGAAAAAGCTCCTCATAAGCAGGGATTTGTCTCTTCCCCTAAAACTACGTCTAGTTAAATGCTACATTTTTCCGATCTTACTGTATGGTGTGGAGGCCTGGACGCTGACGGAGACGCTCACGAGAAAACTAGAAGCATTTGAAATGTGGGTGTACCGACGCATTCTTCGTATATCCTGGACCGAACATGTCACCAACACAGAGGTAATCCAAAGAATCGGAAAGGAGAAAGAAATCGTGAACACAATTAAACAAAGAAAGCTTGAATATCTAGGCCACATATTGAGACACGATAAGTACCGTCTACTGCAATTGATTGTCCAGGGAAAAATAGACAGTAAGCGAGGGCCAGGCAGGAGAAGACACTCGTGGCTCCAAAATCTGAGGAAGTGGTTCGGGCTCACATCGGTCGAACTATTCAGAAGCGCCGCAAATAAGATCAGAATTGCCATGTTAATAGCCAACGTTCGCAACGGACAGGGCACTTGAAGAAGAAGAGAAGAACTAATAGTGGTATTTTCTTTCTCTTGGTTTCTTCCCTTAATATGGATAACTAGATCCTACTGCACTTTGCCGAGAAATTTGGTCTTATTATGAAACCAATTGCATCGCAAATTCCAAATAATTACCATGTCGGGATAGGTTTTGAAAAACCATAAGGTTTTTTCTTGATTTTTTTCCTCATGATTTACTGTGGGATCACTAGCAGGAGAATTTTACTGTCATCATTACATCTGGTTGTCTTTTTTAAAACAAATTTCATGGTATGATTTTTCTGACGGGAGTTATAGTCGTTGACCCCATAAGCCAATACCCTAAATCCGATGCGTCAGCACCTGAACTATGATCGACCTGAATATAAAAGTGCAACTTGTGAATTACTGTTTTATTTTCCAATGTGTAATGTATTTCATTTTTATTAATTATTATTCAGTCTGATTTGAACCTTTGTACAGTGAAGTCTGATTTTAATATTGTAACTTTTAAGAACGTAATAAAGTCCTCTTGCATTTGTAAATTAAATAATTATTAAAAAAAAAAAAATCGTCCCTGAAGGGCAGAAACTATTAGTGGCACAGTCAGTAGGATTTTTCGTAGAATTCCATTGCGGATATTCGTGAGTTTTAACTCCTTGACGAAAAAAAAAACCGGTTTCCGTTTTTCATTAACTTTTCGAACTGTCAGTGATTTTGGGCTCCATCAGGACATCCAGAATTTCCAGGGACATCAGAATAAAGAAGCAGAAGTAAATAAATATGGTAAGCTAATAATTTTTATTCATATTCAGACTCCTCTTTGCCTATTAAATCCTTTTGTGAAAATAATAGTCAAGAGTACGTATTAGTTACTTATTATTTTTGACTGATAAGAATATAATTAAGAAAGAAAAGTAGTAAATAAAAAAATGACTTCACCAAGCACTTCAAATGCTACTATTATTGTACCTAAGTTAGATATCGCAAATTTAGCCATTATTCCTCGTTTTAATGGCAATATCAATAAACTTTATAGATTTATAAATTTATTTACAATCTTACAACATTATTTTCATACAACTAATCCTAATAACTTTCAAAATTGTTTATTATTGAACGGTATATTAAATAAATTAGAAGGAAGAGCTGAAGAAATAATTGCGATTAGCGGCAATACTGATTGGGATGGTATAAAAAATACATTAATTTTAAATTTTGCTGATCAAAGAGACGAAAATTATCTAAATTAGGATCTAGTTAATTTTAAACAAAAGCCAAACGAATCACCATACCAATTTCATGAAAAGGTGATAGATTTATTAAATTATATTTGTATATTTGTAACTATATAGATTTACACCATCTTGGTCAGGAAAGTACATACAAACGAGATTTCTTTAACAAACAAGCATTGAAAATATTTTTAGCAGGTTTAAGAGAACCTTTAGGACCCATAATTTGGGCAATGAGACCACAATCTATCGAGCAAGCTATACAATATATTAAAGAAGAAGATAATATTAAATACTATCAAAAAAGTCAAAATTTTAATACTAATAATAATAGTAATAAATATTCTAGAAACCCAAACTTTAACTTTCATTTAAATTCCCAAATAAATTCTCGCAATAATAGACATTTTCAGCCTTCACAATCACATCAGTATCAAAGAAACACTCTCCAAAACTATCAGTATAATGTCCAAAATTCTAATAGGCCAACTCAAAATGTTTGGCGACCAAATCCAAATTTCGTTCCTAACAGATCCACTAACATGATTATATCTACTAGGAATAGTACTCCCCAGTTCAGAAATAGCTTTCAAAACCCTAACAAGCCAGCTCACAATGGTTGGCGATCAAATCCCAATTTTGCTCCAAGCACATCTACTCCTATGAGTACAACTACTAGAAATAGTACTCCCCAATTCAGGAATAATTTCCACAGCCCTAGAAATCCAAATCAAAATTTTACATTCGAAGAACTATATAATACCGAATACGAATCCATTAATTATAGTGATCAACAAAATACCCCTCAGACTTCTCATCAACAAGCTTATGATATTGTTAACGAAGAGCATCATCAAAATTTTCAAGACAGCATCTTTCAAAACCAGCCGACTTAATAGAATTAAATTTTCCACAAATAAAAGAGAACTGCCATATATTCAGATTCATGATCCTCCATTAAAGTTACTGGTAGATACAGGTTCCTCTAAATCTTTTTTAAACCCCGAAAAAGCTAACCTTTTCTACAAAAATTATATCTGTTATGAACCCTTTGTTGTTTCCGCAGTATTTCAAAGTACATACAAAGAAGGACTTTTGTGCAGAAATACCCATTTTTTCATAATTTAATCAGGAAGGTAAGATTAAGTTCCATCTTTTTGATTTTCATAGAAGTTTCGATGGTTTTTTAGGACTTCTTAACGTGCCCTATCAAGTCCCCTTGACGTTGGCAATTAACATGGCGAAACTGTCCTTGTCTTGAGCTATTATAAAGAGTTGCTTAGCTTTCCTCATTCCTGTCCACTCCCTGATATTATTCAACCAAGAGGCTTGCTTTCTTCCAATTCCTCTGCGTCCTTCGATTTTACCCATCATAATAAGTTGAAGAATATTATATCGGTCTCCCCTTACTACGTGTCCAAAATACGCCATCTTTCTACATTTGATGTTATCAAGCAGCTCGCGAGCAGCATTTGCTCTCTCAAGGACTGCCACATTTGTCAGCATAGCCGTCCATGGAATTTTTAGTACACGTCTGTGCAGCCACATTTCAAAGGCCTCCAGACGATTAATGGTAGATATTTTTAATGTCCATGCTTCGACACCGTATAAAAGGACTGACCAAATGTAGCATTTAACCATGCGCTTTCGAAGTTCTAGTTGCAAGTTATCATTACAGAAGAATGACTTCATTTTTAAAAATGTCGTGCGGGCTATCTCGATTCTACGTTTTATCTCTTGATCTGGATCTAGTTGTTCAGTAATATGGCAACCAAGATAATTAAAACTGGACACTCTTTGAATTATATGACCATCAACATATAATCGTGCATCTTGATGTGCTAAACGGCTAAACACCATGTGTTTTGTTTTTGAACAGTTTATGTTTAGGCCAAACTCTCTTCCCACTGTATCAATGGCATTTAAAAGGCATTGTAATCCATTCATGTCACCCCTTAAAATAACTGTATCGTCTGCATATCTGATTGTATTTATCAGAATTCCATTAACTTTCACGCCCCATTCCAAATTATGCAGCGCTTCTTTAAATATTCTATCTGAATATAAATTAAATAACAGTGGGGATAGTATACAACCCTGTCTGACACCTCTTTGTATTTTACATATTTCTGTTAATTTTCCGTTTATGCGAGCTTCGCTGTTTGACGCCTGTATAACTTTTCTATGAATCGTATGTCTTGACTATCAACTCCTTTATCTTTTAATATTGTAATTAATTTGTGATGCTGTACTCGATCAAAGGCCTTTTCATAGTCAATAAATACAGAAAAGACGTCTTTCCTTTCATCTCGACATTTCTGCAGTAATACATTTAGTGCAAAGAGGGCGTCCCGAGTTCCCAGTCCATTTCTGAAGCCAAATTGTCTTTCTGAAGCTTTTAGGACTAGATAATATATCTTAATGCTAAGTTAGATTTCGTAAATTCCCAATTAACTACTCCATATTCTAGTATATGGAGTAAAAATAATCTTCAAACAAAAATTGGACCCCTTATCTTGTAGTGTAACCAAAATTCCAGTTTCTCAAAAATCAGGATGTATATTTATCCCTGACCAAACTATACATGACCCTGACCTACCTATACATCTATACATTAATGGGACGCAGATAGAGCGAGTAAAACAGTATTGCTACCTGGGAACTATTATAAACGAACAGTGGAGCAATGTACAGGAAATAAAGTGCCGCATAGGAAAGGCAAGAACGGTCTTTAACAAAATGAGCGCCATCTTCAAAAGTCACAACATATCCCTGGATACAAAAATGAGACATTTGAGATGCTATGTTTTCTCTGTGTTGTTGTACGGGGCGGAGGCATGGACGCTTACAGACACCACTATTAAAAAACTTGAAGCATTTGAGATGTGGCTTTATAGAAGAATGCTGAGAATATCATGGACAGCAAGGATCACGAACAAGGAAGTTCTAGAAAAAATGAAGAAGGAACCAGAGATTGTGTTTACGATCAAATGCATAAAATTGCAATATCTGGGACACGTTATGAGAAATCAGCACCGTTACTCCCTGCTGCAGTCTATATTGCAAGGTAAAGTCAAAGGTAAGCGAGGACCCGGTAGAAGGAGAATATCATGGCTGCGGAATTTAAGAACATGGTTTAAGAAAACCTCAATGGAGCTGTTGCGAGCCGCAGCGAGCAAGGTCATGATTGCCAATATGATTTCCAACATCCGAAACGGATAGGAACCAGAAGAAGAAGAAGACCAAACTATTCAAAAATGTGAAATCCCTGCATGTCTCTCGAACGCAATAGACGGTTTTTCTCTAGTAGAAATCTATAACCGAACCCAAGATGAAATTTTTGTCACCTTAGATGCTCCAATTGATACTGTTCCTTTTGACGAAAATTGTCATGAATTATTCCATGCAGACATAGTGCCTGCTGACGAAATCAAAAAATTTAATATTGAAAATTTAATCCGTACATCTCATATGAACTCTGAAGAAAAACAAAATATTCTAAAAATTTGTAATAAATATTCTAATCTTTTTCATAGCGAGGAAAAACCTCTTACATTTACAAATAGAGTTAAACATTTTATAAAAACAAAGGATGAACTACCTATTTATAGTAAATCGTATGGATACCCCTTTGTTCATAAACCAGAAGTAATTAGTCAAATAAACAAAATGTTAGAACAAAGAAATGACCAAGATAACAACATTGAAGACAACGATAATGATGGAGAAACTGTACATACTAGTATAGAAGATCCAATACTAGGAATGCTCATTTCTGATAAACATCTCAATGTTTTTGATCACCAAATTGTAATTGATTTTGTTTTACATTCAGCTGCAATTAAAGACGACCTTAGTAGTCCTTATTATTCCGAATTAGAAAATTTTGATCGTGTCCTTTTCTTCCAGCTACAACTAGCTGAACAAAAACTCCAATCACTCTTACCTAACCCATCGAGCAAAAAGACAAAAGAGGGAATGTAAAGATAGTGGGGGCAAAAATATTGTTAGACAGGAAGTGCCATCTTGAGAGGCCAAATTAAACAAGGAAAGAGAGTTTCCTTGTTTAAGATATCAAATTTAGTTGGGTTATGTTATTATTTGTCCCAACTGTCACATGAAATCTTATTTATATTGAAGTTTTTTAACAATTGTTTCACATTTTAGACTGTTATCGTTAATATTTAATTAAAATTTTCTCGTCTAAGACACATTCTGAAAACTATTTTATAGCTACTGTTAATAAGTGTCGGAAAATTTAAATTTGGCGCATTCGCATTTCCGGATATGTCCGCCATCAGAGGCCACTTTTTTGGTCGCCTTTTCATAACGATTAGATTCCCTCTTTTGTCTTTTTGCTCGATGACCTAACCACAGAGCAAAAAGAGGTCTTATAGACGGACTAGGCTCAATTATT
This sequence comes from Diabrotica undecimpunctata, assembly GCF_040954645.1. Classification (NCBI taxonomy): domain Eukaryota; kingdom Metazoa; phylum Arthropoda; class Insecta; order Coleoptera; family Chrysomelidae; genus Diabrotica; species Diabrotica undecimpunctata. The sequence continues at coordinate 68,049,028 of NC_092810.1, forward strand.
AAATGTATTACAGGAAACTTAGATACAGAAGACGCAAAACATTATGATAACGCACTAGAAGAACTAAAAAGTAACCAAAATAAAATTGTAAATAAACTTAATAAACAAATTTCATTATCGAAAGAGATTGTAGAGAATTTTAATAATACTATTTCTCTCATAAAGAGTAATCAAGAAGTAATTTTCTCTGTTTTAGAATCTATTCGTTCAAACCTTAATAAATTTATTTTTAATTTCGAAGATTTCCTTATAACTAGAAATATTTTAGACCAATTCAGTATAAGTATAAATATTATATTACAGTTGCTAACAGAAATAGAAAACTCTATAACATTTGCGAGACTAGGTATTTTAAATAGTAGTATAGTAAAGATTAATGAACTGAAGTCAATATTAACTCAAATTATGAAATATCATTCAAGAAACCAACTAATTTATCCGAATATCACATAAGACGTAAATAAATATTATAATATCTTAGAAACAGAAGCGTATTACACTACCTTGACCCATAGTGCCCCCTAATACCTATCTGATAATGAATGAAAATTTTTACCAATACACATCTGTACCATGCTCAAATCTGAAGCCCAAATTCTTCTGTCCCGAGAATCATCTGAAAAGTAAAAACGAAGAAGACCTTCAACTAATTACTGGAAATTATCTGATCACAGTTCCTTTCCAATGCCAGTTTAGCACAGAATATCAAACATTTAGCAATAATCTCCTCATTTCTGAAAGTCAGCCACTATTACTTCCAAATATAATTATTCCTCATCCTCATCAAGAAGAAATTCCCGAAGTTCATATCGAAGATGTCCAACTGGACAAGATTCACTTAGTTAAGAAGAAACAAGAAGAAATTAAAACATTGATACTTAAAAACTCAAAAGCTACTAGTCTTTTTAATTTTTGGAACCTATCAATAATATTTTTGATTATAATAATTTTTGCATATTTTGGTATTAAATGTATAAGAAGGACGAATTCACAAAGAAACGATGATATTTCCATGGAGAGTGTTCACATCCAAGATGATCCTGAAGAAAACCTACCACAAGCCCAACCTAGGTCATTTTTCAATTCCATGAAAAATTCCAGAAACTAAGGGTGGAGGAGTTATAGTCGTTGACGCCATAAGCCAATACCCTAAATCCGATGCGTCAGCACCTGAACTATCATCGACCTGAATATAAAAGTGCAACTTGTGAATTATTGTTTTATTTTCCAATGTGTAATGTATTTCATTTTAATTAGTTATTATTTAGTCTGATTTGAACCTTTGTACAGTGAAGTCTGATTTTAATATTGTAACTTTTAAGAACGTAATAAAGTTCTCTCGCATTTGTAAATTAAATAATTATTTTTAAAAATTATTCTTAAGTTAATCATGAATAGAATTAACTATCTTCCAAAAGTCGTCCCAGGAATGCAACTCAAATATATTGATAATATCATTTGAATATATGATTTTAATGTCATCTACTTTAAAATGTATAATATATATCTAAATTGTCGATGTGAATGAGTCAGATAAGATTAAATTATTACAAGAATTTTTTAAAAAGTAACAAAAACAAAGTGTATATAATTTATTAATGTTTATTAATTTAGTTTAAATAAACAAATTTATTTAAAAATAAAATTGTGGCTTATTACCGACAAAAATAGTAAATTGTAAGGAAATATGTGTCACAGACTCGGAGAAATATAGGTAGATAGGTACGTATAGGTAGATAAAACCTTAGATGGAAGGATGGTATGGACGAGCATGCTAGAAAAATTGCTGCTAAAATGTGATAATGATCATCATCACCATCATCATCCAGCCTTCATTTATCACATTCACTGCTGGACATAGGCCTCCCTTAAACTCCTCCATTCTTTGCGATTTTGTGCTCTTTGTTGCCAATTTTTCGTGATACGCCTGATGTCGTCAGCCAAACGTGTAGGTGGTCTTCCTCTACTACGTTTGTCTGCTCTTGGCCTCCAATGTGTAATTTTACTCGTCCATCGTGAGTCACGCATTCTCGCTACATGGCCTGCCCAATTCCATTTAAGTTTCGCTATGCGTTCCACAACATCAGCAATACTCGTCCTTCTTCGCAGATCTTCGTTTCTTATTCGGTCCCGCAGCTTCACTCCCAGTATAGATCGTTCCATTGGTCTCTGTGCCACTCTCAATTTCGAAGTCGTAGTCTTGGTTAGAGTCATAGTTTCCGCCCCATAGGTCATGACCGGTAATACGCATTGGTCAAATACTTTTCTTTTGAGGCTAATTGGTATGTTGGCCCTAAATGTGTCTCGCAGTTTTCCAAAGGCTTTGGAAAAATGATAATGATAAATTCTCAAAAATCTGCCAACGCGTATGACTGGCGTGGAAGATTACCCTGCACACCGCTTGATAGAGATTAAGTGAAAGAGAAATGGGAAGTATATGTCTAGATAGAATAAGGCAAGACAGATAGATACATAGAAAAGTTATAGTTAAAACATAAATTAAGATACGTTTTGAGTAAATTAGAACTTATGTTCTTGCTGATTAAATTATCTTCTTCTTCTTCCTCTTAATGTAGGACTAAGTCATGTTCAGCCTTATAACTAAGTCTAGTACTCTTATGCCCAGCTCTCGTACCATCGTTTTGGAGATCTCTCATCGTACATTCTACTGTGGTATCTCGACTCCATGCGTCTCTGTCCAGCCCATCTTAGAATATCCTAGATGCCGCATTGTTCTCTTATAAACTTATTCCTTTTTCGGTCCATAAGAGTGTAACCAGAAATGGATCTCAGCTTCTCATTTCGGTAGTTACTACGAGCTTTTTGTTACAGCTGTTTCCGCCCTGGTCTCGATCGCATAGGTCATTTCTGGTCTTACGGAGGTATTATATATTCCCATTTTACTTCCTATGCTCATGTGTTTGTTCCTCCAGATAATGTCACGTAGGTATCCAGATATCATTGCTGCTATATTAGTCAGTGCTTTGACTTCATCCTTGACGTTTCTGCTATTGGTAATAGCGTCATCAGTCTAGCAGCATATTTTAATTTATTTCTATAACCTCTTTCACCATTCTGAAACCTCTTCCTGCTGTTTTAACTTCTTGTATGATCTCATCCGTCACTAAATTGAAGAGAATTGTAATCCTTGTCTGTATAGGCATTTTCCACTCTTAAAAACGTACTACTGTTGGTGTTCACTTCTTTGATGATTGCTCAAATCACGGGGTCTATATTTCTAGATCTTAATAGTGTAAAGACTTTTAAGATTAAATTATAATATGAAAAAATATTGTCATATTTTGTTTCTTCGAATTAAAAAATAAGAAGTATAATACAATAAATACAATTTCATAAACTGTATATCAACCACTAAATTTTTATTTAAAAATGTTAGATATAATTAAAAAAACTCACCTGTTTGTCACTATTTTCAGTCATGTTGAAAAATTTTGATCCAGTCAATACAGGCGTGCTCTGTAAATAATTATTAGAATATTAAAATCAGTTTAACAAACTCTCTACAAAATTAAATTCGATTAAGTAAGCCGGATCTTACCCGTTCAGACTGTACGGATTCAAATTTTTGTTCGAATCGATAAAAATGTCGAATTACTCAGTGGCACATAGTTTTAAATGGTCGCGTTCAAACGATGAGATCGTATATCGCACTCGAAAATTTTACCGAATACGCCCAAAGTTGCGTTCGATTATGGCAATGCAAACCATATGCTATGACGCGATAAAAAATTCTAATCGAACGTCAGTGGCGCTTGTATATAGTTAAGCTCCACGATCCGAATTTTTGTCGACCTAGTCTAACATCAAAAAAGCGTAGGTAAGAGAATGTTTCCCTCAAGTAGTGTAATAACACGAGATGAATAAAGTGGACGTCGAAATGTTAAGTTTAGAAAGTTTATTTACCAGTATATGTTCGCTGATGTTCCTTTACATCTTCTGTTTCGTTATTTTCGTCGTTTTAGATATCAATACATCGTAACAAACGCATTGACATCCATTATTCACCGTTGCCACAAACTAACTAGGGCTCTGGGCTAAAGATATTTGGTTCGATAATATTTCGTTTCGAATAAATTATCGTGTCGTGCATGCCCTCTGAACGGGTTGTCTAGATTCGATTAAAATATCGAATAAATTATCGTATTGTGCATGCCGTCTGAACGGGCTGTTAGTCCAAAAGATTGATTGGCAAAGGATTTAAATATGTCTCAGCTGAAGAAGTTCAGAAAAAATTGGATAATAATAGAAGGATAAAATTGGCGTTACAAGTTTATATTTTCAATCCTTTATCCTAAATATCTCGGAAAGTATCATAGCTATGACGAAAACGGACGACGTAAACTTGTTCGCAACTAAATTATCTATCAAAAGGTGCTTGTGCAATTAGTAAAAAGTTTTATCGACACGTCTGTAAAAATGAAAATTTCTATGCATCGGCAAAAATCACAGAAAAAGCTGTATAAACAACATTTGGGATGTTTACTTACAAGAAATCGGAAAATTATTTTCTAAGAAAGATCTTTTTTGGAGCTGGAGCACAGAACAACCTGTGCTCCAGCTCTGGAAAATTCGAAAATTTTCTGCGTGTAAAATTGCCTGTTATAAATTATATAAACTTCTTATATATTTTGAATATAGAAGAACAAACGAGCTTTTAAACCCTTTTTGAAAAACGAAAATCGATTAATAGGGTAAGCCTAGAGAATTTTTAAAGGGGCTGTAGCAATCAAATTTTTTTCTTTATACAAATTTATATATATTTTTATGAACAAAATATTCAAAATTTAATATAATTATTGCATACCTATCAATATATATATATATATATATATATATATATATATATATATATATATATATATATATATATATATATATATATATATATCCCTAGTATGGTACAATGGTGTCGCCGGCGACACCACGCAGTTTCGATTAAATGCAGTCAGCACGTACCTAGAGAGGGGAGAGGCTTAGATTCTCAGTACCTTTACCTCTTTTAGTTTCAACTCAACTGTAACCGTAACCGCCCGTGTTTATCGGGCGCTAATAGCTATTGTAAAATATTTATAGGTGTCACATACGACACCACAGTACAATTCCCGTTATAATTTTGAATATAGAAGTAAATGGCTTCAACGAGCAAAGCGTTGACTCAGGCTGAGTTAGAAGAAATTGTTGTACGTGCTTGTGAGGCTGGTGAGAGTGATGAAGATGTCCTTTTAAATAATACAGAATCTGAATGTTTGAGTGGGGATGAAGACAAAGAGCTTAGTGAAAGTAAACATTCTGATACCATTTTAGCAGAACCGGAGGTTAGTGCAGAGGAGAGTGAAGATTCGCAGAAAGATAGCGATAAAAAAAGTAGTATATGGAAAAAATAGTTTTTAAGTGGTATAAAACTCTGTTTTTCTCAAAGAACACTCGCACAGTTCAAAAAAGCATAGTGCTTCGTCCACCAGGTCCAAAGGCTCACACTTCAAATACAACAGAAGAGATTCTGCCTTGGAAACTATTTTTCAGCAACTCAATGATAAACTATATTACTCAATACACAAACCAAGAAATCTCTAAACAATCTACCAAATTTAGTCAAACTCCAAGTTTTACAACTGCTACAAGCAAAGAAGAGATTTTGGCATTATTCGGTCTTTTATATACGAGTGGTGTTCTAAAAACTAGCTACCTGAGTACCTCGGATATATGGTCAAAACAAATGATGAAGAGTTGCTTAGTTTTTGGGGCAGATGTCCTTTTAAAGTTTATATTCTAAATAAACCAGATAAATATGGAATTAAAATCGTTATGTTTTGCGACTCTGAGACTTTTTATATCTATTCTGCAATACCATATGTGGGAAAAGAGAGACGAGATGCATCAGAAACTTTACCCATCCAATACGTTCTTCGCTCATGCAAAAATCTCTATGGCCCCAATAGAAATGTTACCATGGATAATTGGTTTTCGTCCTCAGATCTTGCAGAAAAGCTTTTACAAAAAGAAGTTGACAATGGTTGCAACCTTAAGAAAAAACAATTCTGACATTCCGCCAGAATTTCTTAAAAAGAAAAAAATTGTTCCAAGTTCTGACTTTGCTTTGTATCATTTTCTCCAAAACCAAAAAAAATTGTTCTGTTGCTGTCAACATTTCATACTTATGGTGTAATTGATGAAGACACTAGCAAGCCTGAGATTGTTTTATTTTATAACTCTACAAAAGGAGGAGTAGACACTTATGATCAGTTGTGTCATTCTAAATCCGTGTCTAGAAAAACTCGTCGGTGGCCTCTTAGATTTTTTTATGGCATGCTTGATGGTGCAGGTATTAATGCTTGTTATATATATGTTATTGTTTAAATTGTTGAATTAAATTGACTGGTCGCTGATTGATCGTGGTGGTAAATAGTTGTTCGATAGGGTGAAGAAATAACTTATAAAATGAAATCTCTTCACACGTTCTTTATTGTCTGCTCTTATGGCAACATATGGAAACATACTACCTTTATAAACTTGTAATGACTTTGCCTAGGGCTGGCAGGGTTGCCGTCTAGGCAAATTAAAACTTAGGTCTAAGAATTTACATATATGTACATAGAATAGAAATATTTTGAAACAATAGAATAAAAATATTTTGAAACAATTTTAAACAAACTCCCCCGTTGAAGGGTACCTTCAAAATAGATTATAAATTTAAATAAAGTCTTATATATTAATATTCTCACTAACACTCTCTTGCTGCATTGGCAACGGACACAAATGACGAACAGAGCGAATAACTGTCTTATTGTTTGTTTTTACCTCTGCCACTCTTGAAAGTTTATCTTTACCGGAATGCAAGTTAATAATACGTCCCAAAGGCCATCTACATGGTGGTTGTTGATAACTGCGAATTAACACTAAAGTTCCAATCTTCAAATGGGACGAAGATTCTTTCCATTTGTATTGCTGTTGCAGTTGCGAAACGTATTCTTTCACATAACGATTCCAAAATTGTTGATATATATGACGAATCGTTTTGTAGTTGGAGAGCCTGCCTATCGGGAGTGTGCTTAAGTCAGTATCGGGAATGGTTGTAATAGGACGGCCAATCAGGAAATGGGAAGGAGTAAGTGGCGTTAGGTCAGTTGGGTCGTTAGAGAGTGCAAACATAGGTCTAGAATTTAAGACTCCCTCGATCTGAATTAGCAGAGAATTAAAATCTTCGTAGATAAGTTTTTTGTCGAGTAACACCCTCTTTAAATGGTGTTTCATACTTTTAACTGCCGCCTCCCAAAGACCGCCAAAATTAGGCGCATACGGTGGAATGAAATGCCAATTTATATTATGATCAATAGCGTAATTGTGAATATAAGTATTATTTTTTAAAAGAAATTGACCAAATTGTTTAAGTTCATTGCGAGCTCCAACGAAAGTGGATCCATTATCTGAATAAATGTCATTGGGGATACCTCGTCGAGCTATGAAACGCTTCAAGCAGGATAGGAAACAGTCTGTTGTGAGATTTGTAATGAGTTCAAGATGAATTGCTTTGGTACAAAAGCATACAAAAACACAAACGTACCCTTTTATTTCTTTGGCTCCCCTACCCGATTTATTGTTTAGTAAAAATGGTCCTGCAAAATCTATGCCACAGTGCTGAAATTGCAGTGATGGGGTTGTGCGAGCTTCGGGCAAACTGGCCATTGGACAACTGGCAAATGTAGGTTTAAATTTAAAACAAGTAAGACAATTTCTTACCGTTTTTCTTGCAAGGTCTCTCCCCCGAATTGGCCAATAATATTGTCGAATTGATGAGAGAAGGAGTTGAGGACCTGCATGTAATAGGACTTTATGTTTATGCTCAAATAGCAACTTAGTGAAAGGATGATTAGATGAAATTAATATAGGGTATTTAGAGTTAAAGTCTAATCCAGATAATCTAAGTCGACCCCCTACTCGTAATACATGATTACATCTAAAAATGGAGTAAGATTTGAAAGTTTATGTTTCATTGGTAATGGTTTATTGGAATTTAAAATAGATATTTTCTCTGCAAATGAATTCAATTGTGCAAGTTTTATTATGTATGAAATATCTTTACATCGGGCTTGTAATTCTGAAAGGTCATTAGAACCCGTTACTAGGTCATCAACATAGAAATCATTAAGAATTGTCTGTGAAGCTGTCGGTAATGTATTACAGTTATCAATTGCTAATTGATTTATGCATTTTATTGCTAAGTATGGCGAACTAGTACAACCATACGTAACGGTGTTTAATTGATAAATTGAAAATTCATCTGCTGGGTTGTCCCTCCACAGGATCTGTTGAAGGGGCTTGTGTGCATCATGTATAAGGATCTGCCTATACATTTTACTAACGTCAGCAGACACAACATACTTGTATAGTCGGAATCTAATTAAAATGTCAAATATGTTATTTTGCACCTTTGGTCCAACATATTGTAACTCATTGAGAGACCATCCAGAACTACTTGGACTTGATCCATCGAAGACCACTCTAAGTTGAGTAGTCAAACTACTAGGCTTGTATATGCTATGGTGGGGAAAGAAATAAGTTGGTTCAGTGACCATGTCACTTTCCACCCTGGTCATGTGACCTAAATCGATATATTCATGTATAAAATTTTTGTATAATTGATAAAATTGAGGATGAGTTTTGAATCGGTTTTCGAGTGATATGAATCGTTTTTTTGCTATTTCTTTTGAATCTCCCAATAAATCGGTAGAATATTTGAAGGGCAACTTCACTACAAACTGACGGTTTTCATTTCTTCGAGTGTGTTTGGTAAATAGTTCCTCACACTGGACGTCATCTTTTGATAACATCATAGGTTCATTTATCTCATTGAGTTCCCAGAATTTACGTAACTGATTGTCTTCTGGTATAAAGCATTGTGAAAAATTGCATAACGACGTTGATATCGGATTCATTACAGTACCAGATATTACCCACCCAAGTTTGGTATTTTGAAGCACTGGTGCATGTTTTCCTAATTTAATATTACCATCTAATAGTAGTTCCCAGAACAAACTGGCACCTATGATCATGTCAACTTTCTGAGGAGTATTGAAAGTAGGATCAGACAATTCGATATTTTGAGGAATGGAAATTGTAGAGATATCAAATTGTTGTAACGGAATAGTTGAAATGAATGGTGTTACATAACAAGATAATTGAAATTGGAAACTATTTTTGTTTGAGAAAATTGTAATTGAAGTTTTCTTTTTTAAAGTAGAAACCACTTGGTTAATACCAATAATAGCTAATTCGGTATTGGTTAATGGTAACCCTAACCGTTTGACAAACTCTTCGGTAATCAAATGGGATTGAGCTCCTGAATCGAGCAGAGCTCTACATTGATGCAATTGATTGTTTTGGTCTTTAACTTTGAATGTTACTGTCGACAGAATTATATTAGATTGTGTATCTCTGTCTGTAACTAAACATTGTTGATTTGGGACTGAAATTGTTTGAATATTGTGAGAAATTGCTTGTGAATTGTGTGACACCTGGTCACTATCATTTGGATGATTATGAGCACCTACTGATTGAATTGTGTCTCGAGAATTGTATTGATTATTGTTGTTGTATGCATTTGACTGTGTGTTTTGACTTTGATATGAACGAGAATAATCTTGATGTAATAAAGTGTTGTGTTTACGTTTACACTTACGACATGATCCGCTACTGCACCTTTCCTTGGAGTGACCAAAACGTAAACAATTCGGACAAAGTTTTAAAGATTTAATCTTTTCCCATCTGTCATTAATTGTTAATCTTAAAAATTCGGGGCAAGAATATATTAAATGATCACTCTTGCAAAAATTGCACTGAATTTGATTTATTGCTAAATGAAATTGTGATCGAGATTGTAGAGGTTTCTGAAACCCAGAGTGACTTTTAACGGTCATCATTGAGGAGGAATGAGGCTCTTCTTGAGATTGTAATATGTCTTGTCTCTGTTTAAGGAATTCAAGAAATTCATTTAAATGAGGCAATTCGGCAGAAGTGTGGTATTCTTTCCACTTATTTTGAGTTACTTTGTCTAATTTATTGTACACAACATGAATAATTGTCATATCCCATAGAGACTCTTTAGTGAGCTTCATTCCTTCTAAATATGATAAATGCTTTGAAACTTCATCGATTAACCCTCTGAATTGCATGAATGTGCCTTTATGTATCGAATTTAAATTGAAAATAGATTTTAAGTGGGTGTCGACTAGAAACTTTTTTCGATCGAATTTGTTGCAAAGCATATTCCATGCAGCATGGTAGTCTTGGGAATCAGTAAAACCTTCTATTGTTCGTTTGGCATAACCTTCCAACGCAGCCTTTAAAAAATTAAACTTTTGACCTGCACTTAATGATGAATTTGAATCGATAGTGTTTATAAAATTGGTTTTGAATTCGAGCCACTGCTCATATTCACCATTAAATGTAGGAAGCTTGATTTTCGGCAAAAGAAAATTTTGAAGTGGATCGTGATTAACTACATTTTGAGGTGTGACATTTATTACCGGAGAAGAATTGTTTATGTATTCCTCTAAATATGAAATTGCTGTATAAAATTGATTTTCAAATGGATCACGTTCATTAAAATGAATTTCTAATTGATCGTCCGAACATTTCTCCTCGATAGATTGCTGAATAATTTCAAATTGACTTAATAATTCAAGATTATTTTTGTATCGCATATTTACATCGCCTAATGTCGGTTTAAGTGAACCATCAATTATTTTATTTACAAAATTTGTTAATGAAGTTAATTTACGTTTAAGAGAACCTCTATTTCTTATTAATTGTGCAATATCTGAGCTCGACATTATTTATTTTTTAATTGAAATGTTCGTAAATATCTCTAAACCTGACAAGTTATAATACCATGCAAATTCAAAAAGATAAAAAAAGTCTGAAATACCAGAATCTATAAATAGCACTGCGATAAAGGTTAAGGGTAGGATTTATCTTAAGATGGTATATAAGTGGAACAGACTTACAGCTTTTAGGGATGCGCGTCTGCAATCGCTCAGCAAATTGGCCACAGGAACACCGCTTCGTGTTTGTCAACGTTCTTTTGACTCGCTGTCCCGTTCTCTGATGGGTTGAAAGGCACAGATGCACTAATAGAAACTTTCCTAATCTTGCTTTACTTTTAACAAATTGATGATTTAAAAATTGAAATTGTTACGATTTACCACCGAATCCGGCTCGAAGGACCAAAAAATTGTATGTTTAAATTGTTGAATTAAATTGACTGGTCGCTGGTTGATCGTGGTGGTAAATAGTTGTTCGATAGGGTGAAGAAATAACTTATAAAATGAAATCTCTTCACACGTTCTTTATTGTCTGCTCTTATGGCAACATATGGAAACATACTACCTTTATAAACTTGTAATGACTTTGCCTAGGGCTGGCAGGGTTGCCGTCTAGGCAAATTAAAACTTAGGTCTAAGAATTTACATATATGTACATAGAATAGAAATATTTTGAAACAATAGAATAAAAATATTTTGAAACAATTTTAAACAGTTATATATATATATATATATATATATATATATATATATATATATATATATATATATATATATATATATATATATACATAAGAATTACTGGATATTAGTGACTGTCAATATAAACAAACAACACAGTTTATTAGGGTTGCAGTCAGAAAATTGGCCGGGATGTTAATGAAACACTCTTGTGACTTTTCGTCTAGCTTTCGGAATCGTTTTGTTCCTTTTTCAAGACACTATAATAAGAAAAAAGTGTAAATATTTATAAAATATCACAAATCTTCAGTGCAACTTACTAGTCGTTGAGATTATTTACAAAAGCATAGACACTCAACATTAATAACAACACACATAAAATATTATTAATTTAAATTATTAATTTAAAGTTTTCGACGTTTCTGTTTGTAAAAAATTAAGCGATTTGTATTTAAAAAAAATCGTGAATTTTATTTCTACACACTAGATTTTTTTTACTAATTGCACAAGTAGCTTTCGATAGGAAATTTAATTGATAATTTTTCGACTGTTCTAACAACCATTCAAATTTCGTCATTTTGTGTCATGTGGAACAATTTCACCCAATCATGTCAACATTAGACTGATAATTGCATTCAGTGCAATTTTCAATCCCTATGACGATCGAGTTTGACAACTTCATCCAAATAAATTTATAGATCTTCTATAGTAGAGAACAGCAACGAATCTAATGTTAACTTAAATTTTAATAATTGTACTTTCACTAACTGTACTTTTAATAAATAAATGTTTCGTTATGTTGAGTTATGATTTTTTTTTCGAAAAATTATCCGCCGAATATCCCTCGGACATTGATGAATGCCTCATAATTTCATGACAAATTTCTCAAGCTCGTTGCTTGGTAACAGCACTCAGCCTTCGGCTTCGTCCTGTTACCAAGGAACGAGCTTTCGATTGTCATGAAATTATCACGTCTGTTATCAATGTCCTAGGGATATTACTACTGATAATTTTTCGACTGTTCTAACAACCATTCAAATTTAGTCATTTTGTGTCATGTGGAACAATTTCACCCAATCATGTCAACATTAGACTGATAATTGCATTCAGTGCAATTTTCAATCCCTATGACAACACGATCGAGTTTGACAACTTCATCCAAATAAATTTCAAAATGTCACGTTTCGGCAATGAGAATGTTCAAAGTATAAATGCGCTAATCAAAGAAAAAATTCCCAGAAATACAACCTACAGTCACAAATATATTTGGGGAATATTCATGGAATTTTGCTGCGGACGAGAATGTGAGTTGAATGAACATAGAAGCTTAGAAGAATTGGCGTTGATACTAAAAGATTGGGCCGTCAATATGAGAAAGAAAAATATGAGTTCATTTATTTTAATAATTTTACTTTCACTAACTGTACTTTTAATAAATAAATGTTTCGTTATGTTGAGTTATGATTTTTTTTTTTCGAAAAATTATCCGCCGAATATCCCTCGGATATTGATGAATGCCTCATAATTTCATGACAAATTTCTCAAGCTCGTTGCTTGGTAACAGCACTCAGCCTTCGGCTTCGTGCTGTTACCAAGGAACGAGCTTTCGATTGTCATGAAATTATCTCATCTGTTATCAATGTCCTAGGGATATTACTACTGAGAATAAGTTTACTTCTGTATGGCGATTTTTCGTTTTAAAATGTTTCTTGTACGTTACAGAACTATTCTGCTGGAGAAAATTTAAGTTACAAACCACCTTCCAAACAGCCACCTTCCAGACACAATGGATTTTTGAGACATCTGCAATCAGGCATATTTATCGGGGACACTAAATGCTAGTTCTATAAAACCCTGATCAGACCAATGCTCACCTATAGTTCAGAAATCTGGATACTGACAATATCGGACGAATCAAAACTGGCATTATTTGAAAGAAAGGCTCTGCAACATATATATAGTGGTGTATGCAAAAGTGGCATTTGGGGTAGACGATACAATTTCGAATTGTAACAAGTTTACGGAAAATTTAATGTTTTAAAGCTGATTAAGTTTAGAAGTCTGAGATGCATGGGTCATGTCGAGAACATGGAACACTCTGAATCAGCAAGAATCATAACAACACAAGGTGAAAAAGCTATACAAGGGGCGGCCAAAAATATTGTATATGGATCAAGTACAGAAGGATTTGAGATAATTTGAAACTAGAAACTAGCTAGATAATAGACCAGATCAATTAGCATATAAAAAGCCTTTTGCGTGACATTCGTTGATACAGGTATATAACAATGTAAGATCGCTATTTTATTTTAAATATTAAAAACATGAATCTACATGAGTCTACATGAATTCTGAAAACACCAAATTGAAGAGGACGGCACCAAATTGTACAAAAGTTCTGAGATTTTAAGCTTATAGACATTTAAAATAACTCAGACACATCAACACACAGGAAGATAATTTTTTTTATTTGAAATGTAGGCATTTTTACACGAATTTAACAAAATACAATGTACTACGACTCTTATAATTCGATTTGGACGTTTTTTATTGCATAGATTATAAAAATTCAATTAGATAATTTGTTAATTGTTTATTTAACCGAGTAATTTGTTTAAACAATTTAAAATAAAGATTTATTTTGCAAAATTTGACTTTTTTCTTATTATTATTAGTGGAAAAGTTTATAAAATAATAGATAACTTAAATATTTATGTATTATAGTTATAAATATAATCTTTTAAAAATAAATTTTCCAAAAAATTAATTTTTTATTTGAAAATCAAATTTATACGTGTTAATTATTGGGCTCAACTAATTCGGCTAGTAGAGAGAAAACATTAGATACAAATAAACTGTAGACAATTTCGTTGGCTTGATAGATTTAAAAAGAAACAGAAAAGCAACTAAAAATTTATTACCCAAGTAGGCATATAACAAGCATGTGCTAAAATACCTGATGTAAATCTTTCCACAGATAAAGACTTACCGGACTTACTCCCCGATTCCTCAACTTTTGACGACAATTAAAAGTTTGAAGTATCTTCTAGCTAATTACTATTTAAATGGGAATAAGCCACAATTAAAGGTTAAAATACGTTTATTGACGTTTCAATTTCCACTTCGGAAATTGAAACGTCAATAAACGTATTTTAACCTTTAATTGTGGCTTATTCCCATTTAAATAGTAATTAATTTAAAATGCCACAAGAAAATAGCTTCAGAACAATATTAAGAAACCGTTATCTTCTAGCTAGTTTTGTAAACATATAAATACTGTCAAGTAATCCTTAAACAATTAATTATTAAGGCCTAATTGTTAAAAATGGTGTTAAGTACAGAGGAGTAAGTGTTTCTTGTGGAGCATTATTTTCGATCATACGGAATCGGCCGACGTAATAGTGCAAGTCTGCAATACGTGTGTGATCAATTCACACAACAGTTTAATAAACGTTCTTCAAGTAATGCTGTAATTTTGAAGGTTGTTGAAAAGTTTAGAAATACGGGTAACGTATTGTGCCAACGAAAAGGAAACTCAGGGCGTCCCAGGACAGTTAACAACAACGATAACTATGAATGTGTTTTTGAGCGAATCTTGGAAAATCCGAAAGCCAGCCAGACAAGAACAGCGTGGCATCTTGGCTTAAGACGAACTTCCTTGAAAGAATCCTTAAGGAGCTGGGTGCATTTTAGTATGTGATACAATTACATCCCAGGGATTATCAGAGTAGAGTGAAATATTGTGCCAGAATTCTTGCATTACAGTACGAAAATCGTGAATTTTTGAAAAATGTATCGTTTTCAGACGAAGCACATTTTTATTTGTCAGACCATGTAAATCGTCGCACAAATCGATTTCTGGGCTTTGCCAGACCAGATGAAGTTCCTTTACATAGCGCAAAAGTGAGTGTCTGGTGTGCAGTTTCGCGACACGGACTCATTGGTCCATAATTTATCGAAGAAAATGCTAGACAAGGCACACTTAATCAACAGAGGTACATACAAATTTTAACACGCTTTACCCCTGATCTACGTCAATTTTGTCGTGCACGTAATTTGGCATTTCGAGACCAATTTTTTCCAGCAGGATGGAGCAATTTGCCATAATGCTGTCACAGTTCGTCAATTTCTTTAGGGACATTTTCCAAACAAATTCATTTTACGATTTACTGACTTACCCTATCCTGCACATTCTCCAGACTTAACATCTCCAGACGCATACATTTGGGGCATGGCTAAAACTGCCGTTTTTAAACGGGCACCACAAACCATCAATGAGTTAAAGGATGCCGTTAGAGCCTTCTTCGCGCACTTGGGATAACCTTCATTCCATAACATTACGAGAAATCTGGAATATCGGTATGAATTCTGCCTTGAGAGAGGAGGAGCTCATTTAGAACATGTTATAAAGTGTCAATAATATGTATTTTTTAAAACAATAAAATAATTGCAAGTTCAGTACTGTTTATTTTGGGCTATACTGTATGTTACATTTATGCAAGCTTGTATTAACATAATAAAACCTTCCATCATCCAATGGTATCATTCTTATGTTCCATTTATCGCTTTAGACATATTTTGTTCACAAATATTCAGCATAAAATTTTTAATCATTTAGGAAAAGTACATGTAAAAACAAATTTCAAGTAAATTATGATTTTAAACATCTCTAAATCAATTTCATTTTTTTGTAAAATTTTTAAAGTGTGTCTCGTTTTCGCCTTTTATGAATTGTCTCCTATTTCACGCCCAACAGCAAATTATACAAAGTTTATAACAATTAATTTGTTTAAAATATATTTCTAATGTTTTTCAAAAGATTATATTTATAACTATAATACATAAATATTTAAGTTACCTACCATTTCATAACCTTTTCTAATAATAATAATAAGAGAAAAGTAAAATTTTGCAAAATAAATCTTTATTTTAAATTGTTTAAACAAATTACTCGGTTAAACAAGCAATTCGGCATTTGACAGAGTATGGCATCAAGGTCTCTTCTTCAAATTGAAATTACACCTAACAGACCAACTATACTTTAATACTAAAACCATATCTTACTGACCGTTACTTCCGAGTCAAAATTGAAGACAGCTACTCAAATTACCACATCATACAATCTGGCGTACCTCAAGATAGCGTTTTGGGCCCATTTCTGTATCTGATATTTACAGCCAATGATAACTTCTTAGCTACATTTGCCGATGACATGGGAATCTTGGCAGTGGATATCGACCCTAATGTAGCATCATAAAAAGTACAAAATCATTTAGATCAATTACAAAATTGGCTTAAGCAATGGAAGATCAGTGTTAATGCTAGCAAATCAGTACAAATTACTTTTACAACAAGAAAATCCACATTTCCACAAGTTTATATTAATAATACTCCCATTCCTATAAAACCAGTTGTCAAATACTTGGGATTTCATCTGGATGAAAAACTTACATGGACAACGCACATTAAAACTAAACGGAAACAACTAGATCTTAAACTAAAAAATATGAACTGTCTCGGTTATCTCTTGAAAATAAAATGCTTCTGTACAAAGCTATACTTATATCAGTTTGGGCATATGAAATAGAACTATGGGGATGTAGTAAACCTTCAAATACGAAGATACTTCAAACATTGCAGTCCAAAATACTCCGTATGATAAGTAAAGCTCCATGGTATGTATCTAACCAAACACTTCACAATGATCTGGACATCCCATTACTTAAGGACATAATAAAGAATCACTCAATAAAATATAAAAATCGCACCACTGATCACAACAACGAACTGATAAATAACTTATTCACCCAACCACTTGCCGAAAGAAGATTGAACGGGGTATGGCCAGAAGACCTACCGCAATAATACTTAGAGAACCGTCACTGGACGGTACCTAAATCACGTTAATTTACTTACAGACTATTTACTTATTACTCTGTATAGAGTAGATTGGAAACATGCAATGTAACAATAAAAAAAACAAATTAACTAATTGAATTTTTATAATCTATGCAACAAGGTACCCCAAATTAAAAAACTCATCAATGCTCGTTGATTAGAACAGGAGATATTGCGACTTTTATAAATTTGAATTTATGAATTCAGTTTTTAAAATAGTAAAATCGCTTTTAAATCCTTTATCATTGGCGCATCGTAGACGCTTAATTTTTAAAGGAATAGTTTTAAATTTTTATTGTCTAAAATTGAACAGTTTTTGAGATGGTTCTTTTTAAATTGTTTATAAAAAAAGCCCCGGTGAATTTTTGACAAAAAGGGCTAACTTGGGTTTTAAAATAGTAGGGTAATATGTTTTTTAATACGTGTAAAAATGCCAACATGGCGAATAAAACAAAACAACATCGTACATGTTATTGCTTCTGAGTTATTTTAATTGTTTATAAGCATAAAACCACGGTACTTTTGAAAACCTACTTTACAATATGTAATATAATCTTTCTAATCGTTAAATGATTTAATTTGATAAAATAAGCCTTTTTCCTCAATTTGATGCTTTCAGAATTCAAGTAGACCCAATAGTTTACGCATAATAACTACTAAGTGAAACTTCTTGAAATTTTTAAAGCTGAATATTTGTATTATTGTCCTTATTCACATGCGAAATTAAGGTTTTTTGGACATTTTTAGAAAAGTTATTGATCATTTTCAAAAAATCGACTTTTGAAGCTATCTTTGCAATAATTAGGCAACAAATTGACATCTTTACAAACTCTCATTTTAAAGAATTTTTTATGCCTTTTCAGTAAAATTGTGTCACTTTTTCATACATTTTACCGGTTTTCACCTTAAGTATTTAAAATCAAATAGCAGTTGTTAGATACTTGTATCAAGTGTCATGGGAAAATCGTTTGTTCCCTGGGCCCTGATTCTATTTCATTTTGATGTCGAAATTTAAAAGCGACTACGCAATGACAGTCGCAATCGCTAGCGATTCTCATTCATTTCGATTGTAGTTAAAACTGGGGATATTTACTTTATCATTTTGACACTGCTGAAAATTTGGGTTGGCCCTTTTTTTTTATTGGCTGCACGCTGCACAACGCTTGTTGAATGTTTGTTTTGTTTACGTTACGTGAACGTCTTTTTTTTTTATTTGAGTTGTTAAATCATATAGTGACCATTCTCAATTATATTTTGAATTAAAAGAAAATGGATGGAGAGGCTGTCGGTGATCGTGGCACTAAATTGTCTGTGGAGCAAAAGGAAATCATGGTGGCTTTTTTGGAGGACCATGCTGATTTTGCTAAGGACAAACTCCTTGGCCATGAAGGCAAGGAAAGAAAAAATGCGATGTGGGAGATCCTTAAGTTATAACCACTAAGGTATATATTAATATATTTTTAAATTTACTGCAGCTTAGTAATACTTACCCTAAACATTTTGGGTATCCTAGAGGCATAAACACCCTCCTACAAATATGGTTCTAATACCCTTATCAAATAATTTGCAGCTTGTTTATTAAGCTGGAATTGCTGCCTAAATTGAGCATCACTTAGTGAAAAAGGATTTTGAGTATCCCGTAACATTCTTCTTATCCTCCGTTGTGAGCGTCGGATATCTATCGTCTCTAAACCTCCAAAACCAGCAAATGTCCGTAAAACGCAGCCATATTAATACTTTTTGCCTCAGTTTTCCTTGCAAGAATCAAAACACAACACCGCCTAAACTTGTAGAGAAAATGGTCTGGATATGATGTAATTGCAGAATCGTTTGTTTTCTTCACAAATGTTCTACTTTTTTTTAGAAACATGTTGAATTAAAAATGCATTTTTAACTTACTGCTTGTAGATATTCAGTTTAAAAATTAATTGGCCAGTTATTTAAGGCTAAATAATTTTTAGACTTTTTCCACTTTTTATATCGGATGGAAGGCTTGATAGAACTAACAAAAACAAATGAACAAGAAATAAAAACTTTTAAACTTAAAAGAATAAAAATTGCTTATTTAAATCATAGAATTATTAGTTATTACACTTAGTAATGAAAGGCGAAGCTAAGGAAAGATCGGATTTGGTAGAAAAAGGTTTTCACTAAGGAGAAGATAGATGCATAGAAGAAGAAAGATATAAAAAGATTTTGGTTTGTATTAAAAACCGTTTTAAAAGTTTTTTTTTTCTTTATTTCCTGATTTTTTATTCGTGACGTTTATTTTAAAAGATTAAAAAGAATTTTCTAGATATACTCGTGATATGTATGTATACATTAGATGTTAATTGAATGGAAACAATTAATCAGCAGCAGTCAACCGCAACGGAGTCAACATTTTTTCACAATCATAGCGAATTCTAACAAATTGTTGCATGCGGATAATATTCCAATGAAAACACGTGACAAGATAGCTATAATTAAACTTATGGGTAAAAATAGGTTTACTCCATATACATATTTAATGGTCGATACCATGGAATAAATCAATGGGACAAAGTGATATATTTGATAGAAATTGTATATGAGGATATGTTTATTGGATAAAATTAGATAAAAGAAGAAGATATATTTAAATTGAATATTATGCATCAGTTTCGCATAAAAGTAGCCTTATTTCACAAAAAAATGGAAAGAAGCATCCTACTGAACAAATGCATGGCAACCAAAGATAGAGAGATTAAGAAAATAAGTAGAAACGCAAAAAGGCTCTGAAACTGTTTACTTGAGCGTTTCAAGCAAGTTTAAGTAAATATTGTTTTTATAAGGGATTATCCACAATCGATTATTATAAAAATTACATTTTACATTTGCTTTTGACGTTTCGATTTCCCATCGGGAAATCATTTTCAAAAAAAAATTATTATTAACAACAAATATTTTAACCTATAAATGTTTAATAATTTGGCGCTGTGTAGCATACAATTTGACAGTTGACTTACTGGACCTCGATCTTGTAGGCAAAATAGCCATGTTTTTGTGTTGAAATTCTAACGGTGACGTTTTACCCTCGGATTTATATCAAATTTTGATTTTTGTGCGCTTATGTAGTTAATTGTAGATAATGTGTCTCTGACCTACTAATACATTAATGTTGGTATATTATTATTGCTGACTTCTTCTTTTAGTATTGGTAAGCAGAGCCTGCTACATTATGTTGATGGGTTTGCTACACATCTTTCTTCGTTCAGGAAGATGAGGACTCCTTTTTAAATTTTTCTCTTTTTGCTATCTGTTTTTTCATGCTATTAATGCATATTTATATTGTACTGTGTTCTTGGCGCACTCATATTTGCATATCTGGCATCTGTCAAAGCCTCTGTCTTTGACGTATGATTCATGCTTATTTATCCTAACATCTAATGACCTTGGGGTATCCCCCATATAAAAATTGTTGCATTCATAAGGTATTTTATAGATACAGTTCTTTTATCTCTCCTGTGTGTTGTTTGGTTTGGTGTTGGGCAGAATAGGTCTCAGAGCAGGGCCGGACTGGCTAATAAAAAAGGCGCCAACCCAAAATCTTAAAAAGGGCGATAAACAAATGCGCCTCACCCTCCTCCTAAACTTTTTACATCAAACTTTTTTCAAATCCTAATACATGTAAAGTAAATCAAAATTATTTGTGAATTTTTTCAAGTTTAATTTTAATTTAAATCTTATCATTTACTATTTTTTAATATAGTTTATATTTAAAATATATTTAATATATTTTAAAATAAGTTTATTGTGACGTTTCGATTTTTACGTGAAAATTACCGACAGGACGTCCCACGATACGCCAGTTGACACCACGTACGATGAACCGGCGGCGTATGATATAGATTCGACTAGCTGATTTTTGACCGCAACAACTTAAATATACGCTATTGGAGCTGGAATTACCGCAGATCCTGGCACCAGACTTGCCCTCTAATTGATGCTCGTTAAAGTGTATAGAGTGTACTCATTCCGATCACGAGGCCTTGGATGAGTCCCGTATCGTTATTTTTAGTTAGTACAACTCGTGGCGGAAGTGGGTAATTTGCGCGCCTGCAGCCTTCCTTGGATGTGGTACCCGTTTCTCAGGCTCCCTCTCCAGAATCGAACCCTTGATTCCCCGTTACAGCCATGGTAGTTGCAGAACAGTTGATAAGGCACCGAAACGTCAAAATAAACTTATTTTCAAGGAAAATTGTGGCTTATTCCCAATAAAAATAGTAAATTGTATTAAGATGCCATAAAAAAATAGCTTCAGTTTCTCATTATCCCTTTATTTTGTTATACTCTTTTGTACTCCTTGGATACTCCAATATTTTTGTAAAAACTGTGAGTAATTTTTCAACTGCTTCTACAGAAGAATCTACTCTTTCAAAAAAATTTAAGAAAATCATGGTGATTGTTTGTCAATAGAAGTCACTTTTTGAATTTAATTCAAATTTTTAATGCGATCTAAAACTTCATATAAAATACTTTTAAAAATGAGAATATTTTAGTAATTTACATTATCTGAAAACAGTTTTCACATAGTTTAAATACTTTTTCAAAAAAATTTTTATTGTGTTTTCATTTTTTTAGAATCTAAAAATCATTAGTCGCCAAAATAAAGTTGGATATGTCTCTGCGTTAATTTAGGGGCCCAAAAACAATAAGTAAGTAGTAAATTAAATTTACATACCAAATAGCTGCAAAAAGGGGGATAAAGGGGTAGAATGCGAAAACATGGACTTGAATCCAGTTTACTCCAATTAGCCTCTTCTACTCAAATCCGAATCTCACCTTCATGCTGGTGTCCCCTGTAAACTGAGCAACCCAACTGGAAATCCGGTATCCAACCCGGGTGGAAAGTTGGATCGGGAACTGACGAGAGCGGGTGAAATGGCCCTCTGAAAAGGGGGTTTGGCGTTGGGTTAACTACCCAACCCTGTAAAAAACTTTTTGTTATAAGAGCTCCAAAGAAAGAAACCGGACTAACCTAAGACGAACTCGCAAACGAAATAAGGATAATGATTTTAAAATTTGCACGTGGAACGTAAGAAGCCTTTATCAGCCTTGAGCCACGGCTCTGCTCATACAAGAAATGAATAATGCCAAAGCAGATATCGTTGCTTTATAGGAAATGGGGTGGATTAGCTCAGGCATCCTGGAAAAAAATAACTGCAATATTTACTACAGTGGACATCCTACCCGACACGAATTTGGTACGGGATTTATTGTAAGCAGCAAGGTCAAACATAGTGTAATCGATTTCAAATCTATTGATCATAGGATATGTCGAATAAGACTTAAAGGGAAGTTCGCTAATATTAGCATTATTAGCATCCATATACGTTGGCGATCATATTTGCAATAATAACTTTGATTACGGCAACTCGAAACAGATGCGGATGTCTCTTGATACCAGTCTTGGAGATTTCGGAGCCAGGATGATCTACTTCGGCCTAGGCCACTTCTTCCGGCGATATTGCCCTGTATTGTGAGGTGCTGCCCTGGTTATGGACTGATAGAATTATAAATAAAAGAAGTACTGGAGACAGTTGGTAAAGAAACAGAACTAATCACCACTATTCAAACAAGAAAACTGAAAAATATGAAATTTTGAGACTCATAATACAGGAAAAGATTCAAGGAAGAAGATCTGTTGGCTGAAGGCAGAGTTCTGTGTTAAAGAATTTACGTGATTGGTATCAATGTAGATCGATAGATTTGTTTAGAGCAGCAAGTTCAAAATTAAAAATAACCATTATGATTGCCAACCTACAAAGGGACACGACACTCTAAGAAAAAGACCAATTCGAAATAAACACCAGAAGAATACAAAATATAATAATAGTAGTCTCCCGTTTTATACCGCTGTCGCGGCTTTGGGAGTATAGCAGGGTAGTCTGCTATATCTAGGGCCTACGGTATACAAGGAAGGTAACATGGCCAGTGCTACGCTTCAACCGTCTATTATTACCCCTGGTTTTACCCAAGGTACTCATTTTTATTCAGGCTGAGTCGACCTGGGGCCTATAGACATTTTTAAAATGTCTAGATGTTCTTGCCGGCGGTGGGATTCGAACCCCGGACCACCGGCTTGCGAGGCAAGCATCCTACCGCTTGCGCTACGCAGGCCCCAATACAAAATATGATTTTTAAATTCAAATCATAAAAAGGGAGATCGGACAATATGCGATAATTACAGGCGCATTTTAGTAATCCCAACGTTTTACCAGACTTTCGCAAAAGTTATAAAAGTAAAATTTGAAGACGAGTATTAACAATAAGAAGCAAAAGGACAATGTGTATTGCTGTCCCAAAGAAAGTAAATGCAGAAATAATCATGCACCTAATTTATACATTTACAGAAAGCATATTATGGCAACGAAACTGAAACTTAGAGATGGTTAATTTAAGATATAAAAGATTGAGAAAATGTATACCATTGTACAATTTTATTTCAAATTTCAAATATATGTGGAACACCACTTAAAAATAAGTATTCTAATCAGATTCTGTTAAGATCTGATCAAATTCTGTTAAGCAGATTTTTTTATTTGTAAGACATTGAAGGCCAGAGGACTAGATTTTCAGAAAAACTTGCTCTACAAAACGTTAAATTTTAGCTCTCGTATAAAAGGATAAAAGTTTATTCGTTTTGTAAAATCACCATTATGCAATAAGTCAATACATTTCACGTTATAAAATATAGCTCATTAACAACTACAAAAATATACTCATTTCTCTCAAGTGCACTGACGGGTACCATCTAATCAAGAAATTATATCTAACAGATGATCGTTATATAATCACTATGCCATTAATCAAGTAGAAAGTAATAAATAATGTAAAAAAACTGTAGCTGCTTAACTAAAGAAACTATAAATTAAAAACGTTTATGTTGTCTTTCATTGAAACAGGAAGAGGGTCAGTCGATTGTTGAATTAATTAACTAAAAATCTATAGAAATTCACTTTCTCGACCATATAAGACAAGTAAATAAATTTATGTATTGTCAAAATGGTAGTCTCAGTTTAGTTTAAAATTGTCAGCTCTGTTATTAACGCTTTTTAGGGAAATAAAAAAATATTTAGTTAGAAGTAAACAGATATGCCAAACTATAAACATTAAAATTTACAAGAAAACTAAATGGAATACGCAGATAATAGATGCTGGATACATGCTGGAACAACAATATTGGTAAAGATTGGTCAGAGACCAGTGAAAAATACAAGCTGAGGTCTACGTCCAAAATTAATTAAAGGTAATATACCAAAACCAAGATTTGAGTAATATTATTGGATGGGGTAAAACGACGTACAGATCAATTCGCAAAATACATAAACTAAATAAAGATCTGGTATTGTAGATCTTGGGTTTCAAAGAGGTTATTTGGTCTCGTAGAAATGCATACCCTGCACCTGTATTTAAGTCCAGGAGATCTAGACTTCCATGAAAAACTAGTATCCGTTTTGGAGCAGCGTTTGTTACCTGATCACATACTAAAAAAACCTGTTCTAGATATTTATGGCGTTGGCGAACAATTACCTGGCAATTACAGCAAAATATTAGGCCGTTTCCTCTGCATTTTCATATAGTCTACATATCGCTCAAGCCACGTTGCTCCCTTTACAGAGATGATATAATATCTGAGTGAGCAGCGTCCATTGAGAACACTTGCGATTTTACACCTCTGAATTCTAAGGAGTTCTTTCAGTGACAATTTTAGCTCATAGCATAATCTACGTAAACAATTTGGAAAATTTACTGTATATCGTATTTTATTAAATATCGACAATGGTATTGCGGTATCTTTATAAGGAAATACTTACTTAAATAATATAGGATTAGTTAAAAGTGAAATGAATGTTGTACAATTGCTAAATATTTGCTCCTGTCATCCAGGCCTGATATCAAATACAGTTCAATCTATGAATATACTTGATTTAAGAACATTTTTTTTCGTGATACAAAGCTGATCATATTGAAATTTGGTCACTAAAAACTGGTATGTGTTTGTTCTATTGATGAATGTTTGAGACTTATATGGAGATCACTAAGAACTCATTTGGAAGATAAATGAAATATTATAAAACGAGTCATATAATTTTCGATTAGATGCAGACAATCGCACGTCACGGGAAATGCCTCCACGAAGACGGTATTTTAAATCGTTTGTAATGTGAAAGTTTAAATTCAGCGCTTTTAGGCACATTTCAAAAGCCTCACATTTGTTACCAATACTCAAAACCGAAATTTCATGCTATAGGTTTCCAAGATTAGATTCTAAAAATGGAAATTCCATAGTGACCAGTCAATGAAAGTGATAAATTTTATTGATCTCATGAGAATCATAAAAAATTGCAAAAATCACGCAAAAATTAAAACCTTTATTAAAACTGACTTTATTTGCGGCAAAACACAAAAATTGCATATAAAAGCTGCACTCTTTACCTTTAAAACGCAATTTGATTTTTGGCGATACGACACTCTGATCAAAAGATATCGAATTTTTACCGTTAAGTTGATACAAATTTTATTTAAAACTGATTTTGCGCGCGTAACTAACATTCAGAACCGCCGAAAATATTTTTTTCAACGGTGTACACATTCTTGGCCCCAAAATTGACATTCTCAGCAAAATTCAGCTTGTTCGTATAATTTTTAAAAGTTCTGTGGCATTTTCGTCTCTGGCGAATGAAGTTAGATACTAACAATATTTGAATTGCCAATAGAGCAATTCAAAGTCATTTAACAATTGAAAGGATTTTAAACAAGTTTGAAAATACTGAGACCGTTATTCCTAATGGTACATGAACAAACAATATTGCTTCGATACCAAGAAATTTAGAAAACCAAAACGAAATCAACGTATTAAGAGCAGTAGTTGAAAATACTAGAATAAGTTCTCCAAACCATTACAGACCACTTTGACATTTATAATTCCAAAGCAAAATTTTGAAAAGAAATAAATTCCGTTCGTATAAATTTTAATGCCATCAATAACTAAGAGAAGGAGATGAAGAGAGATAAGCTAAATTAAAGCATTAAAAATGCGAATTAATGAAGAGTGGAAAAATAATGCGTGTTTTGGCTAATAGACGAGAATTTTACAATTGAGATAGTGATTAGTACAAAATGGCGAATTTTTTATAGATTTATGTTTGGAAATTATTTTTTATTCGTTCTTTAAATAATAATAATGTACAATGTTACGGTCACGGTCCCAGTATATTCAAATTTTTTTAAAATTCTATGAATTTTTTTATAACTTGGAATTGGTTTATTACACTGCAGTGTAATACCCAGATTTTTCCTAAAAATTTGACGTTTAAAAAAGTTTAGCATGTTCTTAATCGAAAAACCATAATAATGAAAAACGATATTTAATAGGGTGGATTATTACCACTTGCTCTAATTACGGCTCTTAGCCGATCAGGCACACTTTGGATTAAGACGGCGAATTCTTGTTAAGGGCGAATTCTTGTTAAGGGATTTGCTTCTATTCGTCACAAATTGCTTGCTCCAAGTCATTAATGATTTGAAACTCAACATGTTTACGTCGAATACGTCCCAGAATATCTTATGCATGATCTATTGGATTAAGTCTGGATTCTTTGGGGGCCATGGTAATAAAGGAATACTAATTCCATTCAAGTAATCCTGTGTTATTCTTGTAATATGCGGACGAGCATTATCTTGCATTAGACGAAAGTTTTCTGCAACAAATGGGGTAAAGAGCACTACATGATCTTCCAAACATTGTTCAATATACTTTTAAGCTCAAGTTGCCCCCTCGAATTGTAACAAATTATTTATAAGCCTCTAGGGAAATGCCTGTCCATAACATTATTCCAACTCCACAAAATTGAACTGTGGGAGTACAACGAGATTGATAACGTTCACCAGCTCTTCTAAAATTTCTTGACCGCTCATTTGAGTATCTGTTACATCTTGATTCATCCGTGAAGAGCACCGCACCCCATCCTTCAACATCCCAATTAAGATGTTCGACAGCAAAGTGTAAACGTTGCCTTAACCCATATACATTTAAACGTCTTCGAACGGTATAAATGGAAACTGTATTTCTATCGATATCACTTAATCTCTGAACAAGTACTGGTGCTGATAATGGGCGATCGCGTAACGCATGCCATCTTGACCTGGTCTCCTGGCGTATTGTCCTTTTTCCGAAATCTTTGTATTGCATCAAACACTGTACTTTGAGAAATTCCTAAAACATTTACGATGTCATGAATGCTCCGCCTTTTATCCTATAAAGCAACAGCGTGTGCTACTTCTTTTGGTGTCATCATTTTTTCACTGCAATTTTTGAAAAGAAGAAAACAAAAAAAACTAAAGCCAAACTTGTACACATTTAAAATACCAAAATAAACTTAAAATGATGCTGTTTAACTTAGGACTACTTCCCATTAATAACAAAAAGTCTAAGTAGAAATGTTGTTGTTCACAAAATTCATCCAAACACGTTCAAACAAGAAAAAAACATTATTGCTAACAAGCCACAAAAAAAAAATTCAAAAAAAAGCAAATAAGTTTTATCTAAAAAGAAAAAATACATGAAAATCTGAGTGTTCTGTTAATTTAGCACTCTAGTGTAGAATATCTAAATTAAGATCTAGCAGTGCTCACACTATTGCCTAAATAAAACATTGCCGATTTTTCCGCAGCTGAGGACATTAGCTTTATTGGTTTTTAAACAATAAATCATAAAATACTGACCATTCAAATTTTGTTAATATCATCGAGTTAGAATTTATGGAGAGGGCATCACGTGACTAAAAACGACCTCACTTCGGCCATATTGTTAAGATTGTTTTGACACTTTTGACAGATCGTATATGTTTGTTTACGTTTGTTGTTTTTCGAATATTTTTAGTTTTATAATACTTTTATAGAAACTGTAATAATATATTGTGATAGTGCATAATAATGGTTTCTTGTTCTCAACGTAGTTGCAGTAGCAGAAGCAATGTTAATAAAAAATCTTCAGGAATAACGTTCTACAGGTTAGTATACAAATATGTAAACAAAGTAATGGCCCATACTTCAGAGAATAAATTAATAGTATTTGACTGTATTAATTTATCTTTATGTATAATATATCGTATTTTTAGTGTTTACCGCGGGATAAATAAATCATAGTTTATTAAAAATGTATTGCACTTTTTTAGATTATGATTAAATCTTCTGAATAACTAGTCATATTTTTATAGTAGTTTTAATATTATTGAGTCCGGCCATGATCCCACCGCCATATTGGTATCATCGTTAGCCACGCCTACCTACGCCGTTTTTAACACGTTAATATGCTCATAGCTTCTCCATAGATTCTAACTCGAAGGTTAATATCTAGCTTCATTGTGACTGAATGCAACCCCTTATACACATTCTGCACTATGTGTGGCCTAACTTTACAGCAATATTCTGGCAAAAACATTATATTTTTACAAAATTTTGGAAATTCGTATGACAATCTTAACATGTGTTTTCATACAGATTTCAGTCCTTTACAAATGGCATCTCGTGGCTTTTGATGTAAAATAATTAGGGAAGCAGGAAATTTAACAGTTTATAATTTCCCATTGTGTTTCCTATGGCCCGTTTAACGATTTACCACCCTTTTAATTAAAAATTTAAATGAAAAAGGAAATTTTCGGTCTTATCAGAGACCCTTATCAGTGAAAACATAGCTGACACTTGAAACTAGCCACATAAAAAGTTGTAATAACCTTTGGATTACTTTATAAATTTCTTAAAAATTAAGATTAAAACGACATAAAGTCGATGTTAAAAGATTTAACTTTTAAGTTAAGGGAACATACTGAACCCTACTTGAAACAAGGACTACATCTGAGTCTTTATTGGGCTAGTATCTTTCTTAAGACTCACATGTGGTTCTCGTTTCTAGTAGTGTTCAGTATATTACCTTAAAGTTAAATCTTTTAACATCGACTTAATGTAGTTTTAATTTTTAAGATATTAACAATTGTAATCAAAAGACACATTTTTAAGCGGCTGGTTTCAATTGCTAACTATGTTTTCCCTGGTGATATTTAGAATTTTATTTTAACAATCTAGACATAATTTTTTAAAAATGTCTCTGCGACAAGTTGGCGGAAAGGGATATATTTTGATCAAGACTTAATATCGGATAACCAAAATTACTTCCAGCAGATACAGAGGATGACATTTAACCGAATGGACTATAGATGTCGAGTTAATTTTATATAATATATCTGTTGATACCGTCAAATCATAAGATCAAGCAAGACAAGTGTCAACCTAATGTCAACCCCACCTGCACTTTGGCGATCTAGATGAGATAAACTTTCTAAAATTATATAATATCTCATAGTAATTACGTAATCTCAGCAGATTGCCGCAACTAAACAACGAAGCAAATACTTTAATTTTATAAGCGTCAATAAAAAACTAAAAATTCCGTCAAAGGAAGAACTGGAATAAAAAGTAAACGTTTAACTTGCATGGCATTGGCATAGATGGAGTCATGCCGGAGACAGTAAGACTCGCCGCACTAAAATACCCGCAGGTTTTCCTGAGATTGCTAAACAAACTGCTTGAACAACAGCAGTTTCCAACAATATTGAAAGAAGCTAAGGTTGTCCTTATCTCGAAAGGTAGAAGTGAAGAGGAAGAGGTACGATTTCGGTCAATTTGCCTTCTTAGTTCGATAGCTAAATTGTACGAACAGCTTGTAAAAGGCCGCCTTGAGCGAGAGCTAGAAGAAAAGCATGCACTGAGCGACCGCCAATATGGTTTTAAAGCCAAAAGGTCTACCATAGATGCGGTCACAGAAGTAGATCCTTAGTTACGCGGGATACAAAGAGGTGGATGGCTCTTATCCTGCTTGACGCCAAGAATGCCTTTATTACGGCATCATGGGAAAAAATCATATCCAGACTGAGAGAATTGGACGTTAGTGAGTACCTTCTTCTCATGGCGCCATCTTCTTTCGAAGGTTGGCGATCCAAATGGCAATTGTAGTTTTGTAAACTGCTGCACGAAAGATTTCTGCGGATGAGCGGTCGAACCATCTCCTCAGGTCTTTCAGCCACGAGTTCTGGCGCCTTCCTACTGATCTTTTGCCCTGTACCTTTCCCTCCAGTATAACTTGAAATAATTCGTATCTTTCGCCTCTCAACACATGACCCAAGTATTGCATTTTACTCTTTGATTATTCTTAGTAATTCTTTTTGTTTACACATGCGACGAAGTACCTCAACATTAGTAACTCTTTGTACCCATGGAATTCTCAACATTCGTCTGTATATATACATTTTCAAGGCATCTATTATTTTTTCTATTTCAGAGTCCATTGTCCAACTTTCACAGCCATACAGTAAGACAGAAAAAACGTAGTTAACATCTGATCATTCGGATTCTAAGCTGCAGACTAAGGTCTGATCTTGTAAAAAATGTTTTCATGATGATGAATATTTTCCTTGCTTGTTCGATTCTTGATAGGATTTCTTTTTTGGATTACACTGGCTTTTGATATTTGCTCCCAAATATTTTATGGAATTTACCTGTTCTATTATTTGATCCTTGGCATACACATGTACGTTTATTGATGTCTTTGAAAATACTAAAGTTTTAGTTTTGGAAACGTTGTAAACCGAACCGAACTACCGCATTTATTATATTTTGTAGTTCTTGTGCGTTGCTTGCTATTAAGACGGTATCATCAGCATATCTGATGTTGTCTATGCTGATTCCGTTAATCTTAATTCCGCCTTGGACCTCGTCTAATGCTTCTCTGAATATAGACTCTGAATACAAATTAAACAGTAGTGGTGATAAGACGCAACCCTGTCACACTCCTCGTCGAACTTGTATATCTTCGGATGTTGTGTGCTCTATTTCAATTGTTGCCGTTTGGTGCCAGTATAGTTCTGAGATAATTCGCAAGTCTTGTTCGTCAACTATAGTTGTTCTCAGAATGTCGATCATCTTTTGATGGTTAACGCAGTCAAATGCTTTTCGATAGTCAATAAAACATGCGTATACATCTACATTCATGTCTCTGCATCGTTGCGTTAACACATTTAAAGCAAAAAGAGCCTCTCGTGTTCCCAATCCGTTTCGAAATTCGAATTGAGTGTCACTTATCTGGAACTCACACTTTTTGTAAATTCGTGTATGGATAATTCTGAGAAAAGTTTTAAGGACATAAGACATCAAGCTTAATATTCGATGATAACGTTGACCATGACAAGGAGAACAGTTCAAAAGATCCGTGTGTGTCAAAGGGCGATGGAGCGTGCTATGTTGGGCGTTTCACTACGAGACAAGATCCCAAATCGCCAGCTACGACAAAGAACAGGAGTGGCTGATGCAGTAGAGAGAGTAGCAACACTGAAATGGAACTGGGCAGGTCACGTGGCTCGAATGACAGATAATAGATGGACAAAGCGGATACTGGGATGGAGACCAAGAGATGATGCCTACCGAAGCAGAGGTCGTCCACCAATACGTTGGACTGACGATCTAAAACGTTGTCATAGGACTTGGATGCAAGAGGCACAAGATCGAAATAGATGGAAAATTATGAAGGAGATCTATGTCCAGCAGTGGATAAGCGAAGATTGAATGATGATGATGATGATAAATATTCGATAATCATCGCATTGTGAGGAATTCCATTTTTTTTTGTAATGCTACTAATGTTGATTTTAGCCAGTCTGTTGGTATTTTACCTGTGTCATATATCTTATTGAATAGTGCTGTTATTAAGTCTAGGCTTTTACTTTCGTTATCTGCAATTAGTTTTAGTATTTCGACATTGATATTGTCTGGACCGGTGGCTTTTCCATCTTTACTGCGTGGATCACTTCTTCTTTGGTTATCTCTGGGCCTTTTTCATTTATTCGATTATCTGTGGATGGTGGAGAACAAGGTATATCGTCGTCAAAAAGAGTTTGTTTGTATTCTTTCCATCGCTCTAGTTTGTCTTTTGTATCCATAATTATTTCGTTATTATCATTTTTTAATATTGTTGCTGGTCTCTTTTTGTGTCTACCTGTCATTTCTTTTATTTTTTTATGAATATTAAAGGTGTCATATTTTTCCTAAAGTTGTTCGATTTCTAGGCATTTTGTTGACATCCAGTTTTCTTTCTCCTCCCTGCACTTTTTTCTATTGATTTTGTTGATTCGCTTGTATTCTATTGGGCTTGTTTTATGTTTTCGTCTTACGTTCATGAGGTCCATGATCTCTTGCGTTATCCATTGTCTTCGTCCATCCATGTCTTCTTCTTGCATCTTTGTTTTTAGAGCAGTCCATGTTACTTCAATGTCTGTACCAAGTTTTCGATCGTTTTTAGTTCTTCCTCAAGCTTGATACTTCTTTTTTCTGTTCAGGGTTCTTCAGTTGTGAGATGTCTATTTTTCTTGTCACCGTTTTCTTTTTGACTTTGAGAAATCTTTTTAATCAAAAATCCATTATAACTGGATTGTGATCGCTATGTATATCAGCTCCAGGGTATGTTTTCGTAGATTGTATGCACTTTTTAAAGGTGTCATTTAGCAAAATGAAGTCAATTTGATTTCTACCAATTCTGTCTTTTTTGTGATTTCCATGTGTATAGCCTTCTAGGATGTTGTTTGAAGAAGATATTGGCTATTAACAGATTGTTTTCTACGCAGAATTGTACAAGTCTATCTTCTCTATTATTCCTGGTACCTAGACCGTATGCTCCTATGTGGTCTCCTTCAGCACCACGACCAATTTTAGCGTTAAGTAGCGTGAGTACCTGGCCAATGTAATTGACAGATACTTTACTGACAGGTCCATAAGAGAAAAAGATACCAGCATCAGTTTCTCGCAGGGTGTTTCGCAGGGTTCAGTACTAGGTCCCATCCTCTGGAATGTCCTGTACGACGGGGTGTTGAGGCTACAGATGCCAAGGGGATGCACTCTTATAGCTTATGCCGACGATCTCGCACTGGTTGCGGAGGGGAGTCAGAAACCTGACATGGCTAATACGGCTAACACATCCCTGCGTCGCATTAGTAGGTGGATCAGAGAGAACGATCTACAGCTAGCGCCTCAGAAAACTGAGGTGTTAGTTCTCAAAGGGAGCCGGGAACAATCCTCTCTTCGCTTTATAGTGGAAGGTGTGGAGGTTGCACCGGTTAAATCGATATCTGGGAGTCTGGTTGTCGGAAGGACTAAGGTTCGGAGTACACATCCAAAAGACGGTAGAGAAGGCGAACCGAAATCTGGAGGCGTTGATACGGCTGATGCCAAACATTGGAGGCCCAGGTAGCACCAAAAGCAAGGTGTTAAATGGAGTTTTCCAGCCGGTGGTAACCTACGCTGCCCCCGTGTGGTGTAGCGTACTAAACACTGCGAAATACGCTAAGCTGATGGAGACTTCGCAAAGGCGAATGCACCTTAGGGTATCTAGCGCATATAGGACAACTTCAAATGAGGCTCTATATGTCATTGAAGTGGTGATACGGGTCGTTTTGTTGAGCGAGGGTGTATGCGAGGAGGATGGATGTAAATATAGATGAAAATGAGAGAGAAAGAACGATAGTAGAGTGGCAGAGAGAATGGGCGAATGATAGCGGAAAGGCAAGGTCTTATTCCCGATCTGAGGCCGTGGTGGGAAGGTAAGTTAAGGAAACTAGACTACTTCCTGATGCAGTTTCTGACCGGACATGGTAGTTTTGGCACCTTCACAAATAGAATAGGCAAATCTGCCTCGGCAGACTGTACTGTTTGTGGGGTACCGGACGCTCCCGCCCACATTTTTAACTGCCAGAGATGGGCAAACGAGAGGGGAGATTTCGAGAGGCGAATGTGTTTCGCGCTGGTGAAAGAAACGTTGTAAACATAATGTTGAGAGGAGAGAAAGAATGGAGAGAAGTACACTGTCTGATTTCTGGGGCGATGAAGAAAAAGGAGCAGGAGGACAGAGGAGGAAATTGAGCCTCTGATTTCAAGAGATGACTTCTTTTTCACAGCAGTTTTTTTTAATCGATGGTATAATTTTAAATTCGCTCGAAAAGATATATACAAAGGCACCTGGAAATCACCAGACGGACTTACAGTAAATATTATAGGTCATTCTATTCACAGGACTACTGAATCGAAAGTAGGACAAGGGCTACAATTTTAAACGTTTAAAAAAGGAAATAGGTTCTAAACATAAACAATATAATGTAGAAGGACAAAAAAAACAAAAAAATAGAGAATATAAATAAAATATAAACATCAAACTAGAAAACAGACTAAAAAATTGAAAACATAAAAGAAGAGTGGGAAGGGTGCGGAAACACAACGAAAGAAGCAGCTGAAGAATTACTAGGCATGAAAGGTAAACAAAGAATAACAAGAACGAATGACTGTTTTGACGAAGAAAATTAGATTATAACATAGAGAAAAAACAAAGCATATTTAATGATGCAACAGGGGTACAGAACCGGAGAAGCAGAGGAGGAATATAAATAACTACGCAAGGAAGAAAAGAAAATCCACCGTAGAAAGAAGAGAGAAACTATGAAGAAACAACTTCAACAACTACAAGATCTAAGTAAGCCAATAGAGACGAGAAAACTTTACCAGAAACTGAACAAACGAAAAAAGGAATTCAAACAAAAGAAGTAAAGAGATAAGGAGGGTAATATATTGACAGAACAGCAAAAAAAAACTAAGAAGATGGAATTCCTGAATGAGAACGAAAATGTTTTAGATTATATTGACATATTAGATGTTCGTTTGCAGTACTCCATTTAAAGTTTTTTATAAAAATATTGCTTTTAATTATGTGTTCCATTATGCATGCCATACACTAAATAAAATATTAATTCTTCGTTACTAATACGCGTCTTGGTAAAACTCATAAGGACAGCTAAATTATACGATAACTTACGATATCACGCGTATGACTCATTTCATTATTTTTTTGCTGGAGTGTAGTTCTCAACAATGTACCGACTAATCGGGCAGCGTGGAAGAATATAACCAACAAAATTCGCATGTCAAATAACGTACTATGTCGCAGCAGGTGTTTTGTAATGGTACTTGTTTCCAAACTTTACAGGCCCTAGTTCAGAATTATTTCTTCCTTACGTTTCGTCTGCAACTGCGACAGATATTACAAAAGACGATGTGGCAATGGTCATATCTGTCTTCAGCTTACCAGTGGACGAAGTGGGGGCCATAGATCAGTGGCTAGGCACTGGCTTACCAAGCCGGAGAGCACGGGTTCGATTCCGGCGTACAATAGAAAATTTACAATTTCTAATTTAACTGAGCTGTCACCGAGCTTCGAAAGGCACGTAAAGCCGTCGGTCCCAGTTTGTAAGTAATCGTTAACACTAAAACGTGAGCCAGAAGGTTACACGAATGAAATATGTACAATAAACCAATTGGCTGCAGCATGACTAGTTATAACAACAAACCGCTTCCGAAAAAAAAATCAATAGGCGAAAGGCAACGTCTAATTTGTCTGATATGATAATGTATGTCTCAGTTACAGACGAAACGTCAGAAAGAAATAATTCCAGATCACCTATAATACCCAAAAATAATTTAGATATAGATTATTCAAAATTAATATAATTGATACTTTTATACAAAATTTAATTTTATACTAATGTTTATATAAAATAATTTTTAAAACAACTTCTTTTTAGCAAAAACAAACGGAAAAGTATTTCTAAAAAAAGTTATTAAAAGTTATTGCCATTTATAGATAGAATGTGAGCATGAAAACTATCACTTAATAATAATCTAACTAAAATAATGTATCATATAATTGACTTACCATATAATACAGACTATTTCGTGCACTTTCCTTGCTTCTGCAGGACCCGTCTCTCTTCATAAGGACAGAATCTAGTGAATCTTTTCTGTGATGATATGGCTCTGCATAAACGGGTTCCTTGGGATTTTCAACAAAAAAACAAGAGTTCGGTTCTTTGATTTTTTCATAATTCGATATGGCAAATTTTAACCCATTCAAGCAATTAAAATTAAATGCAGAAGTATTACTGTAATCTAATTCCTGACTAGGCAATCTAGGTAGAGTTCGATTGGATTTAGTACGTGAAAGTACACTGTCATCGCTATCTTCACCAGATGTGATAGATAGTTCTACACGAGGTATATGCTTCTTACCTCGTAACTTATTATTCCTTAACGCATCTTCGAGTTTATTGAGCATATATTTTGGGTCGCCTTTTTTTATTACTTTTGGCAACACAAGAGGTTTCTTTTCAGTTTGATGGGTATGTAAAAATGATGAATTTTTTGAAATATCAGACGCTTTTTCTAAATTTAGTATTTGGAAGGCTCTAGGGGGTTTTTTTGGTGCTGGACCTTTAGGTAAGGGCCTACTTAGTGCGAGTTTTAATGAATCACTAAAAGATTCCCTTTTTTTATTATCAGATAATTTATCCACTAATTTTAGAGTACTTGAGTTATAGATAGAGTCAATCTTTTTAGTAGGAAGAGGAGAATTTGAAGGATCTGTACAATTCGAATTATTCCTCCGCAGTGCTTTAGGAATAGGTTCAGTATATAACATTGATAAATCCTTTGATTTATCATTTGCATTTGTACTGTCATGGCAACTATTAGGAACATTTTTGGGAGATTCTTTATTATCTTTGTTCCTACAATATTGAAATTCAAGAGAACTTTTAGATTTCACTAAAAACGGTTTTTTGTTACTACTTTTCGGCACATGTTTGGATTCCTTTTCTATCAACGGTGTAGTCTCACTCTTTTTACTCAATAAATTGCTGTTGCTATCACAGTTATATTTAACGGCACTAAACTGTTTTAATTTACTTTCATATAAGGTACTTGGGTTACATCTTTGGAAAGCACTGGTACGTTCTGCACTTTTGTCCACTCTAAAGGCAGGGGTTCTCTTGATGTTTCGTTTAGAAGGGTCACTTAACTGCCTCTGCAATATTTGTTTTTCATGTCGCTTTGTTTCAGGCACTTCATCAGATTTGGGATACTATAAGATAAAAATACAACTCAGATAATTTCTCCACCCCATAGTACTTTTTCAAATGTGAACAAGTAATATTTAACAGTATTGGTACCCTGCTAATTATGATAGAACCACTACTAACGGTTTTATGCTCAAACTACCCATTTTAGTTTTACAATTTGAATTTTGTTTGATATTATACAATTCTTGTGACCGTATTTAACATATACAAAAACTAGATGTTGTACATTTAAAATTACACGCAAAAACAAACTGTTACTAAAAAATCAAATCAAATCAAATCGTTAGACATGTTTACCTATGAAAAGAAATTTCATGAAATTTTTCTAGGGACATAACTGATTTTAATCATTCACATTTTTTAATATTTGATTGCTCATAGTTTATGAAAGATTTTCTGGCATAATTTTATAACTTGCAAACCCTCTTATAAAGACCAAACTGCAGCCTCAAATCTGTATTATACCAAAATGTATTTTCTGTTACTAAAATTGCAATAAGTAAGAAACAATAATTATGTCAAAAATATATAATAGTACAAGATCCCGCAGCAGGAGCACTTCGTTCATAACGTAGTGAATCAAACTTACATTTTTACATACATTTAAATTTAAAAAAATACATTGATAGTAGGTTGCTAGTCAAAAAGTGCCCGCACATATTTTTACTTCAATTAATAATAATTGATTTTTTAACAAAAATTTTATTTGGTTAATTTATTTTTTAAATAAAATACGCTGCTCATGACGTATAAGCATATTTTTTATATCAAATTAAAGCTAATTTAAGGTTTTCTAAGAAAAAATTGTCGCAAATTAGAGTTCTTCTTCTTCTTCTTCTGGCATCATAACCCTGGATGGGTCTTTGCCTGTCTGGCTATGTCCTTCCATTCAGATCTCTCTTGGACCCTTCTCCTCCATTGTCGTATATTCATGGTTTTCAGGTCGTCTTCCACGTCATCCAACCATCTCGTCCTGGGCCTTCCTTTTTTCCGTCTTCCTACCGGCTTCCACTGTATCATCTTCTTTGTCGTTTTCGTGTCTTCTTGTCGCTGAACATGTCCCAGCCATGACAGTCTTTGACTTTTCACAAATCTTACAATTTCATACCCTTCATTCAGTTCATTAACCTCGTCGTTTCTCCTGATTCTCCATGTGCCGTCTTCCTCTTGCACCAGGCCATATACTTTTCTCAGTATCTTTCTCTCGAATATCCTAAGTTGGGCTTCCTCTTTTTTCGTCATTACCCAGGTTTCACAACCATAGGTTACTACGGGTCTAATCAAAGTTCTGTAGATAGTCATTTTGGTTCTTTTGTCTAATATTTTCGATGTCATCAATCTTTTATTAGCATAGTATGTACGATCTCCACTGGAAATAAAAGCATTAATTTCGCTACTTACGGAATTCTTCTGATTGATTTCTGTGCCCAGATATATGATATGTGAAGGTATCCACACTTTCAATCATCCCAGATATGTAAAGGCATCCACACTTTCAATAGTATAGTTGTCTATTGCTATATTATTTGGATTCTCAGGTGTTCTTTTGATGGTCATGTACTTAGTTTTTGTTTCGTTTATTTTAAGACCTCTTTTTTGTGCTCCAGGATCAATTTCCTTGAACGTTTCCATTAGTCGTGTCTTGCTTCTACTAAGAATGGCGACATATGAAGTAATTTGTACTGTTTTGGTGTTTATATGGCCGGTTACATTGGTTTTTCTGATGACTGCTTCAAGAACTAGGTTGAACAGCATGGTTGAAAGTGCGTCTCCCTGGCTCACCCCCATGTTGAAGTCAAACAGGGGAGACAGTTCCCCATCTACTCTAACTGCGGCTTTTGAACCATGCAACGTCATTTTTATAAGGCTGATATATCTTTTTGGTATACCTAGATTTTGGAGGTCTTCCAGCATTTTGTGTCTTTTCACACTATCAAAAGCTTGTTTAAATTCTATATACACATTATAATAGTTCTATGTCGTATTCATAAGCTTTCTCTTGTATTGTTCTAAGTATGAATAGTATGAATAGTCTGAATCCATTTTGATAATCACCAATTATATTTTCGGAGTATTCTGACAATCTAGTGTAGATAATGCCAGAAAGGATTTTGTATATTACATTTAGCAATGTCTTCTTCTTAAAGTGCCTATCCGTTCCGGATGTTGGCGATCATCACGGCTATCTTTACTTTATTTATCGCAGCGCGGAACAGTTCAGTGGTAGTCGTGTTATACCACTTTCGTAAATTTTGAAGCCAGGAAATGCGTCTTCTTCCCGGTCCTCTCTTACCATTTACTTTCCCTTGGAGAATCAGCTGGAGAAGGCCGTAACGTTCTTGATTTCTCATTACATGTCCTAGATATTCCAACTTTTTAGTTTTGACGGACAGGAGAATTTCACATTCTTTCCCCATTCTATGCAGGACCTCCACATTAGTAACTCTGTCAACCCAGGATATACGTAAGATGCACCTATAACACCACATTTCGAAAGCTTCGAGCCGATTCATAGATGCAACAGTCAGTGTCCATGCTTCCATTCCGTAGAGCAGAACTGTGAATATGTAGCAGTTCAATAGACGGCATTTTGTTTTTAATGATATGTCTCGACTGTTGAAAATGGTTCTCATTCTAACGAATGCTGCTTTTGCTTTTATTATTCGCTGTTTAGTTTCTGTTGAGTGGTCCCATTGGCTATTTAAGTTGGTGCCTAGATATGTATATTGCTCGACTCTTTCGATATTCTGTTGGTTGATTGTAAGTTGAGCGTTTAGTATTGGTTTTTTACTAATTGTGATAAATTTGGTTTTCTTTATGTTAAGAGCTAGTCCGTATCTGTTGCTGACTTCTGTTATGCGATTTGTTAATATCTGTAAGTCATTCAGATTATCGGCAAAAACTATAGTGTCATCTGCATATCTAATGTTATTCAACCATTCACCGTTTATTAGTATTCCTTTCGCACAACCGTCTAAAGCTTCCTTAAATACCCATTCAGAATAAATGTTGAACAACAATGGAGACAAAATACAGCCCTGTCGTACTCCACGGTCTATTGTAATTTTATCAGTTAACTGGTCTTCTATTTTGATTTTGGCCGTTTGATTGTAGTAAATGTTTCTGATAATTCTAAGATCTTTGTTGTCAATTCCAATTGCTTGCATTAGAGTCATTAATTTGTCATGTTTTACTCTGTCAAATGCCTTCTGGTAATCTATAAAGCATACGTATATGTCACAATTCACATCCCTGCATCTCTGAAATAGCACCTGTACAGCAGCAAAAAGGGCCTCACGTGTTCCCAGAGCATCACGAAATCCGAATTGTGTTCTTGTTAGTTGTTCCTCACATTTTGTATATATTCTTTTGTGAATGACCTTTAGAAATGTTTTAAGTAAATGGCTCATAAGGCTTATAATTCTATAGTCTTCGCACTTTCTCGCATTGGGTTTTTTTGGAAGATTTATAAAAGTTGACACTAACCACTCTTGGGGAACCACGCCCGTATCATATATACTGTTAAATATATTTGTCAACCATTTTATGCCATCATAGTCCATAAGTTTTAAGAATTCTGAGTGAAAATTATCAGGGCCTACTGCTTTACCATCTTTGGTGCTTTTGATGGCATATTTTACTTCTTCGACTGTAAATGGTGGTCCAGATTCGCAATTGGTGTTTGTTGTAATACCAGTGTTACTTCGTATATCTTCAAAAGTTTTTTCTACATATTTAATCCAAATATCTCTTTTATGCTCTATTTCCAGTACTATGTTTCCCTGATTATCTGTCAGGAATCCAGTGTTCTTGTGTTTATATAAGCCTGCCGCTTCTTTAATCTTTTTATGGAGGTTAAATGAATCATGTTTTTGTTGTAATGACTCTACATTTAGCAATGTAATTCGTATGTAATTCTGGCATTCCCTCTTTATCTCCTTTTTTATATATTGGCTGTATAAGACCAACTGCCCATTCCTCCGGCATTTGCTCCTTGGTCCATACCAACTTTATCAAGTAATGGATTCTTCCCCAGAGTTCGGGTCCTCCATATTTCAACTATTTGAACTACTTCATAACTCGGATTTTCAATGTGCTGCTCCGCCGTAAAATATATTGTCTCGTTTTGATCATTTCCATTGTCTGCATTTAGGTTTTCCTCAAAGTATTCTTTCCATCTCATTATATTTTGTTTCTGTGTTAGTAGTTCTCCGTCCTTGTCTTTGCATATTGTCAATTTTGGTCTAAATGACTGTGCTTTCTCTTATTCTTTTTAATGAATTTTCTACTCTCGTGTTTGTTTTTATGTTCTCGGATTTCTTGTACTTGTTTTTTCAAAGCCTCTCTTTTTTTCTTCTGCATATTCTAGTCGCTTGTATTCTCTTTTCGTTATAAATTTTACTGCAATTTCTTGTATTTTTTGAAATTGGTTAAGCTTAGCTTGCCTTTTTTTCCTCTACTGCAGTTCTGCATTCATCATACCATTCCGCATTTCTTTGCCTTTTGGCTTTTCCGACAGTTTCCTCTGCAGATTGAGTCATTATTGTTTTTAATTGTCTCCATTCTTCCTCTGCAGTATCTTCCTCTCTGATTCCGTTGAGTTTTATTTGGAGAGTATTTCGATATTCTTGTGTCTTTGTTGGACTTTTGAATCCCTCAACATTCCATTTTTTTGCAAATTATGGTTGCCAGCTGTCAAAAACGCCAAATCGAGTGGTATCAAAGATAAAGTAAAATAGAGTTAGTGAGCAACGACACTGATTTGACAAGTCATAATGAGTATATTTTTACATGTATATCGACGCATGCTTCAAAAACTCACACAACTGTCATTTAAAACCAGTAGAGTTGCGCGCTAGCTGTCTTTTATTTTATCTGATACCTCGCGTTTTTAACGTAATTAGGAAACCTTATATCATCATATTAAGAAAAAAATTAGCTTTATTTGATATAAAAGTATGCTTATATGTCATGAGCATTTTATTTAAAAAATAAATGAACGAAATAAAATTTTTGATCAAAAATTAATTACTATAAATTTAATTAAAAATATTTGTGGCCACTTTTTGACACAACTAATTTTAATTATAGTTTATATATATATATATATATATATATATATATATATATATATATATATATATATATACATCATCATCATCATTCTCAGCACATTCTACCGATTATGGTGTAGCCTCCCTTACATATTCATTCCTTATA
Source organism: Diabrotica undecimpunctata (assembly GCF_040954645.1). Classification (NCBI taxonomy): domain Eukaryota; kingdom Metazoa; phylum Arthropoda; class Insecta; order Coleoptera; family Chrysomelidae; genus Diabrotica; species Diabrotica undecimpunctata. The sequence goes on from NC_092810.1 coordinate 68,091,695, forward strand.
TCTGCCCACGATTTTCTAAAATTTGCTTTTCTGTCTCATGTTGTACCGGCTTTTTTCCTTATGTCATACTCCCATCTTAAATTTGGACGTCTTCTTGGTCTCTTGACGCGTCTTGGATACCACAGTGTAATTCTAGTGGACCACCTATTGTCAGTTCTTCTCGCTAAATGTCCCGCCCACTGCCATTTTAAAGATTTAATTCTATGGATTACATCAATAACCTTGGTTTTCTGTCAAATCCATTCTATTCTTTTTCGATCTCTCTTTGTTATTCCTAGCATGCATCGCTCCATTGACCTTTGAGTGACTTTGAGTTTTAATATCTCTTTCTTTAGTGTCCAAGTTTCGCAGCCGTATGTCATGATTGGTAGTATACACTGATCGAATGCTTTTTTCTTCAGGTGGATTGGCATCTTCGATTTGAATATAACTGCATTTCCACCAAAAGACGTCCAAGCTAGTTTCATTCTTCTGTTGATTTCTGGACGTAAGCAGCCAGATGTATGTATTAATTGCCCCAGGTATACATACTCGTCTACTGTGTCAAGTGCAGTGTTGTTTATTATTACATCTTAGACATCCACTAGCTCGTTGTAATGGTTTTTGTTTTTGTCAAGTTCATTTTTAGGCCAACTTCACTGCTAGCTGCATTTAGGTCGCTTATAAGTTCTTGTAGTTCTGCAGGATTATTAGCAATCAGAACGATGTCGTCATGTTCATTTTGCTAAATATATTTTCTAGAGTTACAGTGAAGAGCTTTGGTGATATTGCGTCTCCTTGTCGGACGCCTCTGGTAGTGGAAAATTCTTGAGTGTTTTCATAAATTTTTACCTTAGCTTTTTCTTCTCTGTATACATTTGCTAAAGTTTCTATGTATGGTTCGTCAATGCCTTGGTTGGTCACTGCCTTGGGATATATAGAATCTGCCTCTGGTAGTGGGCAATTCTGGAGTGTTTTTATGAATTTTTACTTTAGCTTTTGCTTGTCTGTTAGAATCGAAAGCCTTCTCAAAATCTAAGGTTAATGCTAGCGGTATTTCATATTCTTTAGCTCGACTCATTACTTCTCATATATATATATATATATATATATATATATATATATATATATATATATATATATATATATAATATATATATATATATATATATATATATATATATATATATATATATATATAACGTTAGGAGTGGCTACATTCGTATAAATGCTGATCTGGCAATCTCTATTCGCCTGTTTATTTCTGCAGTACGATCATTGGTTTCATTGATCAAAGTTCCCAAGTACTGATATTTTTTTACCTGTTCTATCCATTAATTTTATTGTCATTATGTGGTGTATATTTTGTGGTCTTTTCGTAATTAGCATCCATTTAGTTTTTTTTTTAGCGTTTATAGTAATTCCCATCTCAGCACTATTCATACTTAAGCTTTCGACTAGATGTTGTTAACTAAGTTGTTATTTAATTTTCCGTTAACGGTAACTCCCGCTTTGACATTATTAAGCGTGGTTTTGAAAATTTCTTCAGAAAATAAGTTAAGCAAAAGTGGCGTTGAAAAGCATTCCTGTCTAACTCCTCTACAGATCTTCATTACTTCTGACTGTTGGCCATCAATTTGAACTATGGCACTTCGGTTCCAATATAATGTTTGGATTATCTTTATGATTTTACTGTCAATGAGCTTATTCATAAATATTGATATTAGTTTTTCATGTCATACTCTATCAAAAGCTTTTTCGTAGTCAACAAAGCACAAGTGTTGAACAACGTTTACATCCCGACATTGCTGAATCAGGATAATAGGGCCAGTTTTAACATACATAGCTGAAACGTGGTCACTTACACAGAAGCTTAACCAAGAGCTGCTGAAGCGTTTCAAGCGAAATATAATATACATGCTATAACTTTGAGTTATATAGAAGCCTGAGGGAACCCGATGAAATTCATTAAGGTAGCAAGCCTGAGATAGATTGGGCATGTCATCAGAAGGGAGGAAGGTGCGACAGTGAGAAAAGTATTTGAACGAAGAGGAACAGTGGAACAACATACTAGAGTAACTTGGATAACTGGACAATTTCGAAGACGACTTAACCATCGAAGTTAAAGGATGGAGAAAAGTTGCTAGGGATAGGACGGAATCGGGGAAATGTTCTAAAGATTATTTAAGACTTATAGGGCTGTATTGCCAATGATGATGATGACGATGATTATGTATTAGAAAGAATATAGACATTTACAAAACAATTACATATAACTAAATTAAATAAGGAAAAACTATTCAACATACATATATTGATTAGGACGATTATTTAGTTCTGCAACAATTGAAAATGTTTTTTTTTCTTTTTTTATTTATAGTTTAAATATTTAGTAATATTGTCTGTTGTTATTTTTGCAGAAGTTTATTTGTTATTATTCAAACTAAGTTCAAATGAGATGTAGCATTTTATTCTTTCAATGATAAAAGCGATAAAATATTTTGAGAATGAATTAACAATAAATATTTTGTGAATAACATGCGGAAGCACAATAATTTTAAAAATAAATATTGAAATTAAACTCAATTTAAGTATAAACAATCCTCTATACCAAAACTTTTCGTTCAATTAACGATCAATTAAAATTTTACTGTAAGAGCGCCTAATACACAATCAACATGGATTTTCTCAGAATTAATCAACAGTAACAAATTTAGTACTATTTGAACAAAAAATATTAAAAGCGTTGGAGAATAAAATTCAGATGGATACTATTTATACTGACTTCTCCAAGACATTTGACAGAGTAGATCATAACACCTATTAGAAAAATTAAATGCCTTTAGCTTCAGTCATCATTTCTTACAACGGTTTAACAGCTTTTTAAGAGACCGAACATGACAAGTGAGAATAGGTTGTTTTAATTCAGATATAATTCATGTGACATCAGTAGTAGGTAACCCAAGGAGCTCACTGTTCATCCTTGTTATTTAATATGTTTGTGAACGATATATCAGAGTGTTTTAGAAATTGTGATTTCCTGATGTTTGCAAATGATTTGAAATAATTTAAGTAAATCCGTAGATTCAAATGATGGCATAACTTTAACTCAAGAAGATTTAGACCGGTTGAGTATTTGGTGTGAGAATATTATTTTGCATTTAAATGTTGCTAAATACTGCTATATAACTTTTTATAAAGGTTTTAAAAAATATGATACTTCTTATACAATCATGATAATGAATTGTCTTATGTCAAAACAATAAAAGACTTATGAGTTGCGTGTTGTACAACAAATAAATAATGTAACAGTTAATTCATTAAAATATTTAGGCTTTATCATTCCCAACTGTCTGAGACTATCTGTTTGTGCTTTAAGAGCGGTTTATTATGCTTTGGTGTATTTAAAGTGAAATACGCATCTATTGTATGGTCTCCACAACACCAAGTTCATTCTACTACATTGGAGAGATTGCAGAACAAATTTTTAAGATATTGTGCCTATAAATTAAACATATGCATTATTAATCATGATAATACAGATATTTTAAAAACATTCAACATTAATTTATTAAAAACCCGACGAGATAACTCTACTTTAGTATTTATGTTTAAATTAATAAATGGTTTAATTTGTTGTCCTGAACTTCTCCAATCTATTAGTTTATAATATGTTCCCTCCAAAAGTCTCAGATATGTTTATCTGTTTTATATACCTTTTCACCGTACAAATTATGGTACGCATTCACCCATTGAGCGAACAATGAAAATTATAAATAGGAACAATTTAGAATGATTTAGTGTCTCCTTGTTTTCATTTAAAAATCAGATAAAAAGTGCTTGACAAGTGATAGGTACTTTTTTGTTTATTTTCATTCATTTTGTTTCATACATAATTAATATTTTGTTTTATTTATAATTAAGATTTTAATTTCACTTAGTTTGTAAGCAATTGAAGAGATTGATTTTTACACTGCATGTTAACATATATTTTTTTTTGTAATGGGGGTAATCTCGTATATTATTAAATAAAAATATATTTATTTACATATGTATATTTATATAATATAAATAAATAATAATTAATATAATCGTTTCTGTCATCTTTTTTTATGATCCTCATATGAGAATACATTTATAGGGTATTATTTTTACTCCACAGTTAATAATTCGAAAACATTGATAATAGTACTAGGATTTGTTTACTACCAATATAATTCATAACTGTAGTTGTAAATACATTAAAAAATGAACATTTCGCACTTCTTCTTAGTGTCATCAGTTGACGCTACAGCCCTTCGTGAGCACAGGCCTGCCTCAAAACATTCTTCCATCCTTCCATGTCGAGTGTCTGTCTACTCCATCCCCGTACTCCAATATCCATTAGATCGTCCACCAAAAAGTCTAGAGTTCGAAATTACATTGCCTTCTCCACAGAACCTGTTCGTTAACTCGGCCATATATGGTCCTCAAAAATATTCGTAGTAACTTTTCATCTAGGGTCGTCATTGAACATGTTTCCGATAGTGAGCACTGGGGTATTATTGTTTTATAAAGTTTGCACTTTGTTGGTTTTGACATATTTTTCGCTCTTAGTTGAGGATCCAGGCCAAAAAAACAGCGGTTAGCCATGCATATTCCTTTTATTTCTTTGGATGTGTTATTTTTGCAGTCAACCAGCGACCCTACGTAGCAGAACTCTTCCACCGTTTCTATAGTTTAGTATTGCACCTCGTAAGGTATTTTGTTGCATTCTTGATATAGCCGACGTATATTTAGTTTTCTGGGAGTTAATCAGAAGTCCGATGTTTTCTGTGGCATTTTTAATACGTGTGAAAGCTTCAACTGCTTAATGTCGGATTCTTCCAATGATCACGATATCATCAGCATATGCCATTATTTGTATACTGAGGGATATATCGCACCCGTTAAGGTGATTCCCGAATCTCTCATAACTTGTTCTAACGCTAGATTGAACAACGTGGATCAACAAAATGGATCTGAAAGATCCCCTTATACTCGCAATTTACATTCAACTTTTCTCACTGCCATTTTAATTAATTCTACCAATGCTTTTGGTATTCCAAATTCGAGCATTGCCGAATATAATTGGAGTGTGTCAACAGTATCGTAAGCTGCCTTAAAATCTATGAAGATGTAATGGCAGTCTTTGTCGTACTACATCGTTTTTTGTAATATTTCTAATATTTGAGGATATGTGATCAATATTAGTTCTGTTTTTCAAAGAGCCTCTTTGCTATGATCCTATTATATTGTCAATATACTCTGAAAATGGTTCGTTAATTATCTTCTTCTTGTGCCTCATACTTTAAGGGCATTGACAATCATTACGGCCCATTTTACTTTGTTTGCAGCAGTTCTGAAGAGTTCTATTGTTGTTTTTCCACTCCAATGCTTTAAATTTTTCGACTAGGACGTGCGTCGTCTCCCCGGTCCTCGTTTCCTTACACTTTCACTTATATAGCCAATCGCATCAACTCATGTTTTTCATTTTCAGTCTATATGGCACAAGATCGCAACCTATGGAGGCAGCAAACCAATAATATTTAGAGTGTCACCAGACCCTGACAAGGGCTCAAGGAATGAGAAGGAGGAGGGCCAAAGTAGCACATTTGTCGTTCCTTGAAAGTGTTGAGTGTTTCTTTTTCTTTTTTCATCTTTCTTAATGTTTCCGTATTTGTTACGTGTTGTGTCCATATTTTCCACATTCTTAGATAACACCACATCTCAAAGCTGGCAAGTCTTTTTTCAGTTGCGTCCGTAATTGTCCAGGCTTTAAGTTCATATAAAAGAGCAAAGAATACGTAGCATCTCAATACTCTAGTTCTAATTTCTATTCCCAGTTTTTCATTGCATAATACTGTTTTCATCTTATTGAAAGCGCTTTTGGCCCTCTCAATCATTATCATCATCATCATCTTTGGCTCAACAATTGTGTGTGGATCCTGGCCTGCTCTAAGATTCATCGCCATTCTCTTCGGTTTCTGGCGACGTGTTGCCATCTTCTGATCTTTAATATCCCTAAGTTGGCCTCAACTCCATCTAATCACCTAATTCGCAGTCAGCCTCGGCTTCTTCCTATAGTTCCTGTTGATAGCTTTTTAGTAATCATATTGTCTTTGGTCATCTCAATGCGTCGTTTTATTTCAAGGTTGCGGTGCCATTGCTCATTTAGCTCACATCCCAAGTAATTGTATCTGAGTACTTTCTCTAAAGCTTTTCCTTTGACGTAGATTGTTTCGTCTTCAATCTTGTTGTTACTGACAATCATAATTTTTGTTTTTTTTTTGTATTCACAGCCTTTCGTTACCCCTCGCAGTACTGCGTAGTGCGATCAACCAAAATTTGTAGCCCTTCTCTGCTGTCCGCAAGGAGTATTGTATCATATGCATATCTGAGATTATTCACTAGTGTTCCGTTAATGGATATACCTTCATTGATGTCTTCTAGTGCATCTTTAAACATCTCTTCTGAGCACATATTAAAAAGTAGAGGTGATAGTGCACATCCTTGTCGAACTCCTCTTCTTATAGGTATCTCTTTAGATCTTTGTTGGTCTACTCTTATTATGGCTTTCTGATATCGGTAAAATTTTGTAATGATTCTCACATCCTGATCATATATTTCTGTGTTCCATAATATGTTTGCAAGCCGTATGTGTTATATTTTGTAGAAGGCTTTCTCAAAGTCAGCTAGACATATGAATGTCACAGTTGACATCTCTACTTCGTTCTATGAGTGTTTATATAGTAAACAATGCGAATCCAATAGGGGGCGATCGACCCCCCTCTCAAATCAAGTGATTTAATTTTGTTTAAACTTAGCTCAAGTTGTATTAGAAACTTTTTTGAAAAAATCAACTTTGGATGTTGTTTAAATTCAAATATGGTTGTGTGGACTAATCAAAACATTTGTCCTCCCTGTATTCCTACGGTCCCTTAATAGGACCGCTGAGGCTCGGAAATACATCTCGCTAAAGACAAGAGCGTAAGTCGTTGAGAAGAACAGACGTACCCGGCAAGTGAACCCATATTGAATTCGTTTTGTTCGTTGTTTCGTAAAGTAGTGCAAATCTTGGTAATTAGCGGTAAGTTCTTCACCTAGTTTTACCTCAACCTTTAAATTGTTTTTGATTGTTTATTGCAACCATTTAAATTTGGATAATTACTTGCACCTATGAGTTAAAGTTCATTTATCTCGCCAGAGCTATAGAAGGAATAGTTCGTGTTAATTTAATTACTATTAATTCGTAATAGTACATTTGTTTGTTAATTCCCCACAGATGTTAATGGGTAATGAAAGAAAAAAGCAAACACACATAAAAACACTTGAGGCAATTGTAAATAAAGGCAAGGAATTAAGAGTTGAATGTAAAAACGTGAAGATAAAGTACAAAAAACTAATTGTGGATGGCATAAAAAGGGAACGGGCCGGAAATCGTACGTTCAAAAGAGAAAATTCTTGAAATATAGACCCAAAAAATATAGGAGTGGAAAAAGAAAAAGATGTCCCATTATACCGAGAGACCCTAACGATGAATAGGAAAATGAGTTTGAACATAAATAGCGAAACAAAAATAAGAATACATACTTAAATATTGTGACATGGAATGTACAAGTAATTTACTAGCAGGGAGCATTAATTAACCAGATAAAAGAACTTAATGTAAAATACACATCGTAGTAATACAAAAAAAGGCATTGGAATAGAAACAAAATCTGAATTAAAGGAAATTAGAATTAAAAGAAGAGAGAGCATGATATCTCTGATAAATCAATATGTAATCTGAAAAAGTATACATGTTCCAAAAGAAAAATAAAGGAGAAGTGAACGATGAATTGTATGAAGAACTAGAAAGAGTCATTGACTGAAGAAATGTCCATACAAGATATTAAAACAGTTCAACCGAGCAGCCTGTTAAATTTGATATTGATTCTTGTAAGAGTATTAATCTTAGCTTTAGGTTTAATTGTACTAACCACAGAAATCTTTTGGAACGTACAATATATATATATATATATATATATATATATATATATATATATATATATATATATATATATATATATATATATATATAAATCTGTAGGAAATATCCAGTATAGTGGTCTATAATAAAAATCTTTGTTTTTTCTAAGACTCAATATTTCACCATTTATTTTATAGCTTCATCAGGAGTAAACTGTGAAACAATTAGAACATTACAAACAAATGATACAAATGGTACAAATAAATTTAAAAAACACTCACAGAAATTTAAAAGATTTCACAAATAAAAATAACATTGAAATATATAAACTTTTGAATGTCAAGATTAAACTGTCCTAAGTACGTTCCACACAGCAATATGATAAAAAAAATTAAAATTACTTCAAAATGTACTAATAAAAACAAGAATAAAATAAAAAAAGAAACGTTAGAAGAATGATATTATATTTTTTTAAATCTATTTGAACATCATTTGTTTGTAATGTTCTAATTGTTTTACAGTTTACTCCTGATGAAGCTATAAAATAAATGGCGAAATATTAAGTCTTAGAAAAAACAAAGATTTTTATTATTTTATTATAGACCACTATACCTGATATTTTCTACAGATTTATAAATTATTTTTTGGTCGAAATAATCACTTTTAATATATATATACATATATATATATATATATATATATATATATATATATATATATATATATATATATATATACAAATCTACTCCCATTCAAGATTATTCTTCTTTTTTTAATGTGAAAAAATTCTGCAACAGTACGTTTATTTTAGCTATTAATAGTGAGGGGTAGGCATTTTTGTGTTGTATGATTCTGACAATGAATCTGTCAAAATATTCAATGCGGGTAATTGGAAACAGGGGTGATTGAAAACACTACTCCTGGCGGCTAGAAATAAAATATGGCAAAAATGTCACATACACTATACACAGAATTGCAATTCCATCTTTGCTTATTCTGTGAAATGACATTCAGTTGTTTACAGGCCAAGTGAATCCCCATTTTGTGCAACTTAAATTTGATTGTTTTTAAACACATAAATCGATTTAGAACAGTGCCAATATTTTACAAATTTCATCTCTCTGTATTAGGTCAGTATCATCATTGACTCCACAACCCATGGTGGGTCTTGGCCTGCTCAAGGATAAGTCACCATTCTCTCCTATTCTTCGCCTTGGCTTTCCAGTTTCGTACTCCCAACATTCTCAAGTCTTCCTCCACCTGATCCTTAAATCATGCTCTGGGTCTGCCTCTCCTTCTCAGACCATCTATTCTTTGGTTATTAATATGTTTTGGCGGCTCCATATCATTCATTCTCTCTATGTGACCTAACCACCGCAGCTGGTTTATTTTGATGGACCTAATAATATCAGGTCTGTCATACAGGCGGTAAAGTTCGAAATTATAGCATCTACGCCATAATCCGCCCTCCTGTACTCCTCCATAGATATGCCGGAGGATTTTACGTTCAAAGCATCTTAAACATTCTTCATAACTCTTTGTAATCGTCCATGTTTCTGACTCATAGGTGACGATAGGCTTGATAAGAGTTCTGTATATCACTAGCTTCATTCTTTTTGTAACTAGGCTTGTTGTTAAAATTTTTTTAATCCATAATAGGCTCTATTTGCCAGATATATCCGTCTGTTAATTTCTGCACTTACTGCATTATTCTGATTCATTTGTGAGCCTAGGTATATTTTCTTACTCTTACTCCTTTGAAAGTATATGTTCCGATCGTTAGATCTTCGGGTTGTGCTGCTTGTATAATAATTTGATACTTTCATATACTTCGTCTTACTAGTGTTAACCTCTAGTCCCATTCTTTTTGTTACTGCATCAAGCACCTTGAATGATTCGACCACATCTTAGGTAAGAATAGTGATTATATAATTTATAGCTACTATGAGAATCCTTATATTGCCTAAAATGTTAATTTGAAGGTTATTTACTACAAGAAGTAAGTACATTAAGTGTTTACAATTATCCATACGTGAAATTTACGAAAAGTTGTACAAGAGAAAAATAAGGTGCTTTATGTAGGTGGAATGACAACAGCATAGTTACTTTGGCATCGAATTACTATAAAATGACGCCAGTTTATCAAGAAAACAGATACTCCTTTGCCCAAAGCAAAAAAATCAAAGTAACACAACCTCATATTCGGGCTTATAATGAAAATATGGGAGGAACTGATCGGATGGATCAAAACGTTGCCCATTACAAAACAAATATAAGATCCAAGAAATGGTATTGGCCTTTATTTATCTGGGATCTTGATGTCTCCATACAAAATGCTTGGTTAATGACTGTAGGATGAGACAAATTATCCCTGAACAGCCCGAAATGGATTTGCTGCAGTTTCGTCAAAATATAGCCAAAGCCTTGTTGACGATGTTTGGAACTCCTCCAAGAAGATCTGGTCCATCTCAATCTTCCATAAACAACATTATACAAGATGTTCGATTTGACATCAACGGCCATCTTATTTATACCCAAGAAAAACGAACCTGATGCGTCCTTTGTCACTCAACAACCAATATAAAATGTAAGGTTGCATTACATAAAAAATGTTTTATTAAATTTCATAGCAATATTTTCTTGTCAGTTTATTTAAAACTCTTTTATATGATTTAATAAAATATTTCAAACAATGTATTAGTAAAAATTTTTTTTACATCCCAACTGCCCAGTGTTGCGTTTTCACAACAGCCAATTGTCAAAAAAGAAGAAGTTTTTCATTTTTTAAACATATATTTTTGTTCATTTTGTGACTTTTAGAACATAAATTTTTCAGAAATTAAAAAAATAAGCATAAATAGTTCTGGGCATTAATGGGTTAATACATTTGGCTATATCTTATTAAGCAAAATGAAAAAAGTAAATGTATATGTAAGTATGTAATAAACAAAAAATTAGTTTTGGCAACAAAATGATTTAATAAACAGTATGCCTATATGTAATTGTTGATATCTCTTCAATTCCCCTGAAATTTTGTCTAGTGTATTAAAATGTTTAAGACTCATTTGGTTTTTAATTTAAATTGTTCTTCAAATAAGTAATGCAAATGTAGATGAAAATTTAACCTGTTATCATGGATCATCTCTTAATTTAAAATTATTAAATATGTGTAATAGAAACAATATCTGCAATTTTAAGAAACCATTAGCAGTGACCAATACTGTAAAATTACAATATACCTACTGGAAATTATACTTAATTTGAAAAACATAACAGTCATTCCTTTAACATAAATGACATGTTTTATCTCTTATTTTTGGATGGAAAATTTACCTGATGTTGAAATCCTAAATCATTTAACTGATCTCGTGTTCTTATAGTGATTTTTTTTGGACTCAAGTTATCCCTTTTCCAATTTGTACCATTTTGTCTTTCAGGGGATTTGCTGTCACTACAATTTTCAAACTTCTTTCTTATTAATTTTACTCTGTTACTGTTTTGTGGGGGTTTGTACATTATTTTAATGTAAACAAGCCTTTTTTGATTACATCTTAGCTCTACTAAACTACACAGGAAGTATCTAATTTGTTAGTAGCTCGCAACAAGTGGCACAACCAGGTAAAAAATTGTTAATCTGGAAAGAAAAATTAAAACTTACATGAGCAAATGAAGAGTCACAAGAAGACTAAATTAATTTAAATTGAGACACAACTTACCATTGAGATTGTGATGTTTTTAATTAAACTTTACCAAGAATTGAATTTAATTACTGTACACTACACACTTTGACATACGGTAAAACTGTTTCTTTACTTCTGCTTGTTTCCTTCATTCAATTTTAACAGTCCAGTCAACGGCTGTTTATTTTTTGGAAGTGACTAGTAACCGACCTGTTGGAAAAATGAGAGTTAAAAAATTAATTATTGGTTTACAAAATCATTTATAATTAAATATCTCCCTGGGCAACAGGGAACTTATATCTATATATTAAAAATTCCTTATTTTAATTTACTATTTTTGCTGAAGGGAAGCTCCTATACTGGCGTTGTATTACTTTTTTCTTTATAGTAAAATGCTGAGACGAGCATCACGGAAATAGCGCCACGAGGAGAAGGCGACACGGGTAGCGTTACAAAATATCGGTTCTTCACATCGATTTACTAGTCTCGATCAATTCGTTTCTACACATCACATATTTGTTCCAAGTAGGTTTGAATTAAAAATTGCTCAAAAAATAACTAACAAAATAGAGCGAAGATAGAGACAGCGGTTTTGGCAGAATCAATTTTTTGGCAGTCACAAATTACGTGAGTTGTTGATTATTACAAAATGGAAGATTTTATCAGTTTCATCTCATATATTTTGAAAAGAAAGAAAAAAAGGAGAACACAGACAATGTTGGTTCATCCGATTATTAGCGAAAGAAAAAAAGACATTTTTTATAATGTATTTTTCTATATAAGGCAAGATGAAGACAAATTTTTCAATTATGTAAGAATGTCAATTACTTCGTTTGATGAGTTGTTGAATAATATAAACCAAATGTAATTAAAACAAACGTCCGCATGAGAAAATGTATTCCGGTAGAAGAAAAACTGCTTATTACCCAGGAAATAATTATTAGATGTAGATGTACTATAATAATATTTTATTCAGAAACTTTTCTACAAATGCTAAATTTTAATTATAATAGAAAACGCTAAACGCTTCCTCTTCTTCTTCCTCTTCTTCTGGGCTGAAATTACTTAATTAGGATTGGACAGAGCCAGCTGGAGAAGGAGTTGGTACAAGAATTCTAGATTGGTAGTTAGTTTGGAATTGATTGTTACTGAAAGAGTTTTGTTGAGCTGCGTATGAATAAGTAGGCTGTTCTTGTGTGTGTTGTAAGTAAGACTGAGAACAGAGTGTTGTTGAGCTTGTTCCGAGAATTATACTCTTCACTTTCTATATTGCTTGCTTGGGTGTTTAGTAGGGATGTGTAGTTCACCATCGAAATAGTTCAAATGAACGATTCTTTCAACTGAACTAATTAACGTTCACCGTAATTTACACAATCTAATAAACCCGAAGACAATTGAAAAGCCTCACTGAAAAATGAACCGTAACAGCAATAAAACTCTCGTTATTAACAAAGGTCCATAAGTCTGTTGTTAAATTGACAGCACTGGCACTTTTTAAACGGTTTTTTAACTTTTCTAGTTCTGAAAGATATAGATTTGGTATAAGACTTTCTGCTATGGTTTTCCTTGTGGGCAAAGAATATCCAGGATTTAGCATTTTGACAAACTTTTTAAATTCGGTATCCTCCACTATAGGCTGGTACTCTTTGACAATCATCCTAACTAACTGTAAATCCAAATTTCTAACTTTTTGACTGGGAACGGGTCGAATTACATAGTCCCTGATAGAAACAAGGAGAGTAGGAGCAGGCTTTTTCTTAAGAATTATAACTGCTTTCTCTTCATCTTCTTCTGCTTGTCCTACTAGCAAAATTTATTTTGACGTTGAAGGTTGAGGTTCTTGAAATGTATTTTCTGATTTTTCGGGTCCTTTTTTTATGTATATTTCAACATTGAGATATTTGAGATTGATAGCAGGGTGTTTCATTCTTAAATGTCTTTTAAAAGATAAATTGCCCAGTGAACCACTTGCAATACTAATATCACATGAACAGAAATTACATTTTGCAGATTTTTGATTTTTATCGTTTTTCTCGAAATGATCCCATAAAAAACTTCTATTTCGTCTGTTACTCATCTTTTGGGATGGATTAAGAAAATAAATTATTATAAAGAAAAACTAACTAATCATATAATAATTTAAAACATTTAAACCTAAACATACGATGGAAAGAAATGGTTCCGAACCCGAACTACTTGTACGGTAGTGAAAGACTGACGACTGACTGAAAACCGAAGAAAAGGAGCGGCCGGCGCCGAGCTTGTGTGATGATTGAGACGATATCTGGCAACCAGTTATGTTAGGCTTGGATTTCGATTTCGGTCCTAGAAATAGTTCTTTCACGAACTAGTTTATTTTTGTGAAATAGTTCTCTTGAACTAGTTCGTCTAAAAGAACTAATAGCACACCTCTAGTGTTTAGGTCTTCTAATGTATCTGTAGTTTTTCTTGGCGGTACGAGTGTCTTTAAGAAACAATAGTTGTGCATAAACATAAACACTTTTTTCGAGCTTTGTCTCCAGATTTTCCTTTTTGGTTTTGAATTTCTCTGTTCACTGTTTTATTTACAACATGCGATTCTAATTTCCTTTATTGGAAAATTTACTACGATCTTTTGGAGAAAAGTATTTTCTACAATATATAATTGCAAATTTACCGATTTTTTAGTATATAAAAGGCTAATGTGTGTTTCATCTAATGGTGTTCATCATCTATGAATAATTCGAGTCAAAAAATTATTACATTTCTCGAAAAACTATTGTTACTTTTAAGACTTTTAATTAATGTCCGACGAAACTCTTTTAAGCAATTCAATTAGTTTATATTAAACAAAAAAATAAATTAGTAGGTATGATCACTGTACTGTATTTGAGCAACTACAAATAAAGTTTTCAACCGCCCTCCTGGTTAAGTAGACATATCCTTATAGGTATTTTTTTAATTTTTAATGACAATTAGATCACATAACAGATTACACAAAGAAAAGCTCTTTGGGAAATTAGATAGAAAAAGATGAAAAAGTTTAAACAAAGAAAAAATTATGTTCTATGTTTATAATTTATTTACTTGTATTATAGTTTATGAATATCAATATTATGATTAATATGGTTAAAAATATAGGTTAAATGTCTATATTTTAAAAATGACTGCAGTAGTGTTGCCGTCCGTACATTCTTTTGTTAAAATACGATCTCTTACATATCTCTGGTTAAAATAAATACATGTGATGAAATTGCTTTTGTAAAATTTGCAGATATTTTCGTAAATAATCTTTTTAATAATATGATTTTTTATAAATTTAATTTAGAAAATAGGAAAATACTGTCATCGTTATAACTCATTTCAATTTTAAGATAAAATATATTTAATGACTATTGCTTAAAGACATGTACCTATTATATACTATTTATGTAAATTACTATTTATATTATTATTACTGTAAATCCGGAAACATTTATGCATTAAATACATCGTTAATTAATCATATTTGGAGATTTCCTATCAGCATGTTTTAATAAAAAATCCGTGAAACTGGCAATATAACAAATTTTACAAATTACAATTGTTTAATAATACAAAGTTACTCTATAGGCAACCAATATCTCAGGAATGAAGAATAATATGTAGACTTTTAGTAAAGCTCAAAAAAAGAGACAAATTAAATAAAAAGGAGATATTGACAGTTGACGTTTATATTTAACTAGGTTACATTTTTTTATTAGAAAATTTCAAAGGAAAGCAAGAGGGAAAACTATTTCTATCATAATATAAAAAAAACATGTCTGTAATTTGTATAATATGCCGTCAACGATATGACGAGATAATAACGAATTCCTTTTTTAATCCAGTCTATGAAGGACTTAGTATATCTAATATATTAAAATCTGTATCAACATTACAGGTAAATTATTTTTAGGATGAAACTATTCAAATAAAACCAATCAAAGTTATATTATACAGTTTTATTATTATATTACATGGTTATTAGTACATGAATAATAATCTAAGTGTTACTTAAATATTCTCTCTAAATAAATTTAGTGGTGTACTACTTATTTATTTTTTCTTTCCAGATAGAAGAGAATAAAAAACAGTCAAGCAATATTTGCCAAGAATGTACAAGTGTAATTATAAATTTTTACAAATTAGTTAAGTCATATAATAATAGAGAAGCTGTGTTAAATGATTCAACCAAACAAGAACATTACTTTATAGAGGAACAAGACTATGATAATTATGTTGAATGCGAAACAGAATCCTACAAAGAAAACAGTGACCAAGAAGATAAGCAAATTTCAACACACACACAAGATTGGACAGAAGATCACAAGATTCAAGAAGACCTAGAATCAAAATTTCCAAAGATTAAAGAAAATTCTCCTGTACCTGAAGAAAAGATTAATGCAAAAGTATTTGATGAAATGGGCAATGAGGAAATATCTTCTGTAAAGTACACTTGCGATGAATGTGGAGATTCATTTTTATATAAAGTAGGGTTTAGCTCACATATGGTTCAAAAACACAGTATATACATCGAAAATCACATGTATTCCCAATACAGTACACAAATAACAGTTAAAATACCTGCTCCTAAGGGCATCACTTTTGCTAGAAAGTACCATAATAAAAAGAATACTAAAATATTGACTGAAAGTTTTCAATGCCAAATATGTAAAGAGCATTCAAAGTCAGCTGATGAATTAAAAGAACATTATAACACACACAAAACTCATATCTGTGAACACTGTGGAGCAGCATTTTTGAAACATTCTTATCTAAGAGAGCACCTTGTAGCTCATACCACAGAAAGACGATATCCATGTGATATTTGTGGGAAGAAATTTAAGTACAGAAATGGATTATCTGTTCACAGAAATATTCATGTAAACTTCCGGGGTTTTATGTGTGAAACTTGTGGAAAAGGCTTTAATGCTAGAAGTACCCTCAAAACACATATGAAGTTAAAGCATACAAATGAAAGAAATTATCCATGTCCAGAATGTGATTTATCCTTCAAAGTCAAGTCTTGGTTGGATAAACATTATTCAAGGAAACATACTTTAAATAGAACTAAAGATTTCGTATGTAATGTATGTGGTATGGCATACTTAAATAAAACAACTTTGACAAGGCATATATCAGAAAAGCATACTGGTACACCTGTAAGACATTATTGTACAATTTGTGAGAAGAGTTATAGTATGAAAAACAAATTAAGTTTACATCAGCAGAAAAAACATGGAATTATTTTAAATACTCCATCCCAAGTTTTATTATAACATCTTTAATTAGTAAGTTTTATCCGGACTTATAATATGGCTAAAATAAATTGAACCGTAAGATGCGCACTAACTTCTTAGAGGGGAATGCATAATAATTGTTTCATTGATTATTGTCGCAGCAACTTAATAAAAAGTGTATACATTTAAACAGTAATATAAAAATCCAGTCAAATTTAAAGGAGCACAGGTATATTTTTTGTCATAGCAAATTTGAAAATACATTTTTACAGGAAAATATTAAAAGTAAAACATAATTAATCTCATTCCATTAATACATATTATGTTCTTTTCCATGTTTAAATACAAACTGTAAAAATTGACTTTTTAAAGGAAGCAAATTTAATATATATATATATATATATATATATATATATATATATATATATATATATATATATATATATATATATATATATATATACAATCGTCAAACTTGTCGGTACTGGTCTACGGAAAATACACACTGAATTCAAGAGTCATCATTCTATTTGCCTTAATCCATATGTGGGGTCAGCTTACTCAATACTTCTTCTTTGGCATCATAACCCTAAATGGGTCTTTGTCTGTCTGGCTATGTCCTTCCATTCAGATCTCTCTTGTGCCCTTCTTCTCCATTGTCTTATGTTCATGGTTTTCAGGTCGTCTTCCACGTCATCCAACCATCTCGTTCTGGGCCTTCCTTTTTTTCGCCTTCCTATGGGCTTCCATTGTAACATTTTCTGAGTTGGGCTTCATCTTTTTTCGTCATTACCCAAGTTTCACATCCATAGGTTACTACGGGTCTAATCAGTGTTCTATAGATAGTCATTTTGGTTCTTTTGTCTAATAATTTCGATGTCATCAATCTTTTATTAGCATAGTATGTACGATTCCCGCTGGAAATACGTGCATTAATTTCGCTACTTACGGAGTTCTTCTGATTGATTTCTGTGCCGAGATAACATATTATGTAAAGGCATCCACTCGTTCGATATTATAGTTGTCTATTGTGATATTATTTTCATTGTCAGTTATTCTTTTGACTGTCATATACTTCGTTTTTGCTTCGTTTATTTTAAGACCTCTTTTTCTTGCTTCAGGATCAATTTGTTTGAACACTTCCATTAGTCGTGGCTTATTCCTACTAATGATGGCTACATCGTCTGCATATGCAGTAATTTGTACTGATTTGGTGTTTATATGGCCGGTTATATTGGTTTTTCTGATGACTGCCTCAAGAACTAGGTTGAATAGCATGGTTGATAGGGCATCTCCCTGTCTTACTCCCATGTTGATGTTAAATAGGGGAGTCAGTTCTCCATCTACTCTGACTGCGGCTTTTGAACCCTGCAACGTCATTTTTATGAGGCTGATGTATTTCTTAGGTATACCTAGATTACAAAGGTCTTCCAGCATTCTGTCTCTATTCACACTATCAAAAGCTTGTTTAAAGTCTATATACATATTATATAGGTCTATGTCGTATTCATAAGCTTTTTCTTGTATCGTTCTTAGTACGAATATGTTATCTGTAGTGGCTCTATTTGGTCTGAATCCATTTTGATAATCACCAATTATATTTTCGGAGTATTCTAATAATCTATTGTAGATTATACCAGAAAGAATTTTGTATATTACATTTAGCAATGTAATTGGCCTATAATTCTGGCATTCCCTCTTATCTCCTTTTTTATATATTGGCTGTATGAGGCCAACTGGCCATTCCTCTGGCATTTGCTCCTTCGTCCATATTAATCTTATTAGGTAATGGATTCTTTCCCAGAGTTCGGATCCTCCATGCTTTAATAATTCTGCCGAAATTCCGTCCGTTCCTGGTGCTTTATTGTTTTTTAGTTTATTTATTATCTGAACTACTTCTTCATAACTCGGATTTTCGATGTGCAGCTCCGCCGTATAATATATTGTCTCGTTCTGATCATTTTCGTTGTCTGCATTTAGATTTTCTTCGAAATATTGTTTCCATCTCATTATAATTTTTTGCTTCTCTGTTAGTAGTTCTCCGTCCTTGTCTTTGCATATCGTTAGTTTTGGTCTAAATGACTGTGTGCTTTCTTTTATGCATTTATAGAATTTTCTGCTTTCGCGTCTGTTGTTATGCTTTACGATTTCTTGTACTTGTTATTTCATAGCCTCTCTTTTCTTTCTTCTGCATATTCTAGTCGCTTGTATTCTTTTTTCGTTATAAATCTCACTGCTATTTCTTGTGTTTCTTTGAAGTTGGTTAAGCCTAGCTTGCCTTTTTTCCTCTACTGCAGTTCTGCATTCATCATCATACCATTCCGCATTTCTTTGCCTTTTGGCTTTTCCGACAGTTTCCTCTGCTGACTCCGTTATAATTGTTTTTAATTGTCTCCATTCCTCCTCTGCAGTATCTTCCTCTCTAGTTCGGTTGAGTTTTATTTGGAGAGCATTTCTGTAATCTTGTCTCTTTGTTGCGCTTTTGAATCCTTCGACATTCCATTTTTTAATTTGAGTATTTTTCCCTTTTGCTACTGTCGCTATTTTCTGCCGTAATTTTGCCCCTACAAGATAGTGATCTGAGTCAGAGTTCGCCCCGCGATACGTTCTGACATTAGTTATGTCTGTTGCCCATCTTTTTGAGATGAGTATATGGTCAATTTGATTGGCTTCATGAGTTCCTGGTATTTTCCATGTTCCTTTATGGATATCTTTTCTCTGGAAGTTAGTACTGACAACTACGTAATTATTTGCTGCTGCGAACTGTGCCACCCTGAGTCCATTTTGACTGGTTTCAGTGTGCAAACTGTGTTTCCCAAATATATTTGCAAACGTTTCTTCTTTCCCCAGTTTAGCATTAAAATCGCCTAACGTTATAACAGCATCGTGTCTTTGGATTTTATCACATACATCCTGTAGTTCTCCGTAGAATCTTTCAACGTCTTCTTCATCAGCCTCTTCCGTCGGTGCATATACATTAACCATTGTTACGTTATGAAATTTACCTTTAAATCTTATGGTGCAAATTCTATCTGATATTGGTGTAAATGCGATAATGGCTTTCCGCAGTTTTTTGGTTACCATAAACCCTACTCCTTTTTCACCTTGTCTCATTTCATTTCCGGAGTAGTATAGTGAGAATTTATTCTTATGAATTTCTCCCTGGCTCTTCCATCTGATTTCCTGCAGTGCCAATATTTCAACCCCGTATTTTTCAAGTTCTTCTGCCATACTTATCATAGCTCCTGCCTTTAAGAAGGTTCGCACGTTCCAGGTTCCAAATTTTAAATCCATAATCATGTCCATTTTTCTGTGCTGAGTTCGTCGTTGTGAGATCCGTCCGTTTGTTTCATTAGCCATTGTATTCGCAACAATTGAGTTCTACAAGGAAGGGTTGTTAACCCTTCGCTCAACCCCCTTTTCATCGGAGGACCAAGGCTCCCTTCTTCGTCTGCCCTGACCCCACCATCCACTGGGGTTGGTTACCCAGTCTCCAGAGGGGTTGCTCAGGTTACCGGTGTGTACCAGCTTGGAGGTGAAGATAGGAATTGAGTAGGAGAGGCTAAGTGATGCCAACAGGATACGACATCATGTATTGCGCTTCACTACCCCTTTACACACCATACCATACTCAATACCCAGACAAAATTAATGTTTGGGCAGAAATAATAGATAATAGGATTATTGGATCATACTTTTTCGAAGAAACTTTAACAGGTCCTCGATATTAAGAATTTCTTCAAACCTTCTTGCTTCCTGAATTGAACCAGTTGTGTCCAAACAGAAATGATTTATAGCTGCAGCAAGATGGTGCGCCTCCACACTATGCTGTCTTGGTGCGTAACTTCTTAAACAACATCTTTCCAAATCAGTGGATACTTCAAAGATAAACAATAGAAGGCCACCTAGGTCACCTGTTTTTACTTTTCTTGATTTTTTTATGGAGGCACTTGAGTAAAGTGTACCAAAATAGGCCACAAAATATTAGTGAACCCAAAGAAAGGATACCTGTTGGGTTGCACAAATAACTCCAGAACTTATAGAGAAGGTTCGAGAAGAGTAAGTGGCACATCTTTCTCATTGTATTTTAGCTGAAGGTAAACAATTTGAGCACTTAATTTAGGTTTTGTTGTATTTAATGAATATTACATAATATTTATTGTAATAATAAAAATTTATTAATTTGTTAAGCAAATACAAACATCAATTGCTCAGACATATTAATATGGCTAAATAGATATTTAAGAGACCTTTCAAAAAATGTATTACAACACCCAGATTTCCATTTAAAAATTTTAGCCATGACGTCATCTCACATAAATCACGCCAATAAATAAAAAGGTATCCTTACGAATAGCCTGTTTAAAAGTAAAAACCAACTGGTTTCAGGATTTTTCCTTAAAGTCGCCGGTTTATGAAATAACGGATTTATTCTTTTCATTTGCACCATACTGTATATATATATATATATATATATATATATATATATATATATATATATATATATATATATATATATATATATATGTATATGTATATATGGATATTTTGGGTTTTGTAGTCAAATACTGGCCCTTAAGTAAAACTCTTTAAGGTTTGTTAAGCTTTCGAGTTTATTTAACTCTTTCTTAAAACATACTGAAAATGAAAACAAAAAACTACATTAGACAATAGAGTTGTTGTATCTTCAACATGCTTACCCATGTGAGGATATTACTATAAAATTAGCAGAATTACTTAACATTTGACATTTTATTAATTTGCTTTTTTTTCTTTCATTTAAAACTTATAACTATGGTTTCCATGTCTCTTCTATTTTTTTATATGCATTTTAAGTTAGTTTGATAGTTTTACATTTTAAAAATATATGTACTCCCAGGCATCCTTGTATCTGCATCTTCATATACTACTATTGATGTTCTCATTGCTTTAAATTAGAGCAGTTTTCACTTTGTCAGAGCTGTGAATAACCAAAATTCTTGACCTTAGTCTTCTCCCTAAAATGTTTTAGATAGTTCCAATCAAGTTAAGTTTCAAACATGTAGGCGAGTTAATGGCTGGTATTACTTGGTTTAAAAAGTTAAGTATACAGTAAGCCATGTAGAGCATTATATTACATCTACAGGAAAGTATTTCTAATATGTGCTTTAAAAGAAATCAAATTGCTTTCAGAATGTTAGTAGTGTGCTGATCCACAGGTAAAGTTTCACCATCAATCATTATAAGCCCTGTATACGCTAAACTTATACCACAACATGCTATAACTGAATCCACTCCTAAAAAACTGTAGAAGTTAAATTAAGCTGTTTATTTTGTTCTCTTTGTTGTCAATATAGTATTTTCCACTAATCAATTGACTTAACCTAGAAGCAGTTCTAATCCATAAGGAAAACTTATCCCACAATCTTAAACTTAAACCCCAATCAGCATTATTCTAATAATAATATTTTTACAATAATAACAACAAATCTTGTATCTATATGATTTTCAACAACTAGTCTTACTAATTGATGTCTCTGAAGTTTTGAGAGTTTTTTTTACCAATATGACTTCAAACTCCTATCTACAGAACATTGATTAGACCCTTAGTAACCTATGGATGTGAAACTTGGGTAATGACGAAAAAAGATGAAGCCCAACTCAGGACATTCGAGAGAAGTACAAGAGGAAGATAGCACATGACGAATCAGGAGAAACGACGAGGTTAATGTTAATGTTTAAAATGTTACAATGGAAGCCCATAGGAAGGGGAAAAAAAGGAAGGCCCAGAATGAGATGGTTGGATGACGTGGAAGACGACCTGAAAACAATGAACATAAGACAATGGAGAAGAGAGGGCACAAGAGAGATCTGAATGGAAGGACATAGCCAGACAGGCAAAGACCCATCCAGGGTTATGATGCCAAAAGAAGAAGACTTCAAACCCGCTTCTGTAAGCATATTTTAATTTAACCACTTATTGTGGTTCAGTGAAATTTTTATCAATTCGATTCTTGTCCTAACTCAAGTTTACACAGGTTTAAACAGGTATGAAGTCCTAGCACTTCATACCTGTTTTGGAGTGTTTGGATTGTCGTTGAGCATAAACTTGATCTTGCCTTCTAACGCATTCGTTAGTCTCTCTCCAACATTTAACTATAGATGAATCATCAATTTTAATTTACCAAACATGTTAGCAATATCATTCATTTTCAATCACAGGTACAGCTTTAGCGATAGTGGTACTAAATCACCAATTATTGACTATTTTACAATCAAGGTGGTAGCAATAAGCAAAATTAAACCAAACTCAAACATTTATTGAAACACTATATATCTATCAGAAACTACTTACACAATATTTTTGAAAATTGGTTTATGGGGGTAACAAGATGACAAACTTAAAGAAAATATTTTGATAGACATGCCATGCCACGTTGGTCCTTAAGGGACGAAAAGGGTCAACTCTCGAACTCAAGAAAATCACTTTCTACTATATTTTATTTAGATTTATACACGTACATTGTTACAGGTCTACGAGAAGTTTGTTAACGTTATGTATACATCTCGAACAGTAAATATACAATAATAATCTCATATATACATAAATCTCATTCACGTTTTATATATTCTTTCAGGGTTACCCTATCGTACTTTGAATCTACGTGATATAAGGCAAGGCTGTGTATAAAAAATAAGTGTATGTAATCCAAACTGAACTGCTCTTGTCATGACCCACTTTTGACAACATATATGATTTAAGATATTCTATATAACATTACAATGTAAGGGTTTATACCCTTACTGTACAGCCACTTCCGGTTATACCGAAAGTGAGCAGCAACATTGTTATTTTAAATAGAACTTGTTACTCTTGTACTCTTGTTAAATGCTGATGTACTTCGCTCCAGTAATGCAAATTGTGTCTATTAAATATTTTTTGTAAATTTTGATTCGTCACCCCAAACAACGAGAAAAGACAGTGGCCTTGAGTGAGGTCAAAATATGACAGAACAGCAAGGCGAATTACCAACCTCTAGTGCAATAGAGTGGTAAATTTAAAAAAGTCTTGTGGCTGGATAGCCAACTACAGGTGAAGATTGATTCAACTTCTAACAGTCCAAGGTTCATAACATTTGGAACTGAGACTAATAAAGATTCCATGAATCAATTTTAATTATAAAATTTTATTAAACTATTTGATCAGAAAATTATTTCACATATGTAAATGTAAAATTGACAAAATAATCAATAAAATGTAAGTTGAATGAATCTAAGTTAAATAAAGTAAGAAAATATTATTTTATTTTATTTTTATTTGAAATTATTTAACATGAAAATATTTAATAAGAAAATATGTACACCTTAGGGTACAGTTTTAAAGCAAACAACATATTAAGCCTAATTCTGCAATATTAATGCATGATAAATTTGGCTCAAGTTACTAATGTCTGTTCTCTTATTAAGAGCGTTAGGGTGTTTAAGTATTGAACACATTTCCAAAAACTGTCTTTTAACGAGATTGCGTTCATTGCCAAGAATCTTAACTTCATTGAAGTCCACTTTGTGTTTAGTGTTAATATCATGCTGGGCAAGAGCACAAGTATGCTTAGATAAGTTGATATCACTGCGGTGTGTCGTAAGACGTCCTCTCAGTGATATCCCTGTCTGACCGATGTAGCTCGAGTCACACTCAGCACAAGGTGTATGATAGATGACATTTACTTGTTCCAGAAGGGACAAGGGTGTTTTTGTTTTAGAAAACAAATTTCTGACAGTCTTAGCGTTCTTAACTGCAATTTTAACAGGTACGTTATTCTGTTTGTACAGTTAATAAGTTTTTCAGTAACTTGAGGAAAATAAGGTAGAGATGAGTAATGGGTGGTTGAAGTCCCAAGTACAGTATTAGGCAGAACAGTGTTATTAATGGAATTATTTGATATTATTCTAAGTTGGTCACCATTGGGTATGTCATTTAAAGAGGAACCATAGCTTTGTAAATAAAGGTATTTATTAATGAGGGAGGATGGATAGGAATTCCCAATCAGAATATTTCTAAGTAATTGAAGGTATTCCCTTCGATTAACCGGATGTGTTAGTCTATTTAGCCTACAGCTTAAAGCTTTAATTAGGTTTAATTTATATTTGAAAGGATGACAAGAATGATAGTTGAGAAAACCTATTAGAGGCCATTGGTTTCCTATACCAACTTGTGGTTAAGGTGTTGTCTTCCATTCTAATGACACGCATGTCTAAGAATGGAATATTATTTGTGATTTGGTCCTCAAGTTTAACAGTGAACTGTAAGTGAGGATCAAACTCATTGAACAAAGACAAGGTGGCCTGTATCTTGTCTGGGGGTAAGGCTAATAATAAGTCATCAACATACCGCTTAATAAAAGGGATTTGGAAATCTAAAAGACCCAAACGGTCAGATACTAAATCATCCAGAAGACCAAAAAATTAGTGTCAAATGTCTTTTTGAGGTAACACACTTATAATAACTTTTCTATGGATGTGTGGTTTTTCATATTGTTCTTTTTAGATGAACTGATGATGCTTTCTGATTAGAAAGCGAAACGTCTTCAATAAATAGATGAAGTAGCCACCTTCTTTGTCTTTTTTCTCTCCACCTTTTGACCGGAAAACCCTAAATACCCGAATGACCGAATATATATATATATATATATATATATATATATATATATATATATATATGCACCTAATTTATACTTACTTAATATTTGTTACTTTATATACTTTATTTACTTGTTACTTTATATACTTTATTTACCTATTAACGCTGCAACCAAAGAATATAGATAAGCGTCTATATTCTTTGCTGCAACTCTGTCTTAAACTATTTTCAAATATATTTACATAGTTCTACTTTCAACCTCTCTTTGAGTCAATTTTAGTACGGAATATAAAATTTCACGAGTTTGTGAAGGTTTTACATTTAACTTTTGAATCCATTTTTTGGACATCTACTTCTAATTGGATTTTATAACATTGTACTATACTTAAGCAAACGAACTTGTAAAATTTTCAAGCGATTCTGAATCCTATTTTGAATCCCGCTCACAATTTTGTGTTTAAGCTATTGCGCATCCCCACCTCGTGTAACTATCAATTTATATTAGCCAAGTACTAATTTTTAAAATTTTAAGTCTATCTGTATATATTATATTATTGATTAATTGTTTTATATTTATAATAATTTGTAAATAAATATTTATTGTATCTATTGGCTTGTGTACCTTATTTCTGAAACTATATTCTGTCTTTAGATGCCTTCAACATTACTGAAGGTTTAACATCATTACAGCAAATTGATCGCTATCTTTTGCGATTCCTGTAACTTGTAAAACACCTTCATTTGTTCTGTGTACTGTTCATGATATCTTTAGTATTCTCTGGAATAGCTGAATTTTGAAGGCTTCTAGTAGTCTCATACTATTTACTGCTAAAGTGTTTGTAAGGTACTATTTCGACGACTGCAGACTGCAGTTGAAGTTGCTGTCGCGGTAGACGTCATTACTTTGCAGTATTCATTTGTATGAGACTGATTCCGGCATCTGACTGAAACTGCTGCCGGGAAGAACGTCAGTTGCTGTGTCGTCCGACGGCAGACGGCACACTTGAACAAACACAGTACTGCCACAGTATAGATAACAATTGATATGTTGTCTATACTGTGGTACTGCCGTTGGTGTCGTCCTGAAGTTGGACGACATGGAAGTATTGACAAACTAAGAAAGTGATTATTTTATTGATGCAGTGTATAATATCTCTGTTTATATTTAATATATATATATATATATATATATATATATATATATATATATATATATATGTATATAATATATGTATATCAATATATATGTATATACAGTAAAACCTCCGTTAATCGAAATAATTGGGGGGGCCGTTTCGGATAACAAGAATTTCGGTTAAAAATAACATTGTTTTTTATAATATTCTTGATCAAAGTATTGGTATTAAAAAATACTATGAGTTGATTTCGTAATGTTTTCTAATAAGTAAATCCATAATAAAGTAATAAAATTAAGGAAAATGAAGAACATTTTTAAAGAAATCTGCTATTTTTTTGCGTTTTCGTTTGACAACGATGTTTCTCTCTCCCTCCATCGTTAATTTGCAGGACGTCATGAGTTTGCCTCATTCGATTGTTCGACGAAACGTAAAGCGATCTGAAAAGGACAAAACTTTATGTAACGACAATCTTCGTCATCTGATATGCTCAGGTTGTCTTGATAAAGAACCATATCAATGATGTCCTGGTCGATGAATTCACGTTCTGAGCCATCAGCTGCTAACCAGTCACGTACCTCTTCTTAGTTAATTTCGTCATGTCCCGGCAAATTTTTAATGAAAGGTTTAATTTCTTCTGTCGTTTTCTTACCATTTTCTTCTTAAGGATCGTCAATCAAAATCTTATCAAAAAGTTTGTTCCAGCATTTTTCAAAAGTTGAAGATTTGATCTTGGCCCAGGACTCAGCTCACCAATAAAAATGTTTTATTGTTAAAGATTTGAGAATTTCGGGAACACTTTTGGATTAATTCGTCTCCTGTAATAACAGATGTCTTGAGAATGCTTCTCTATAATGTCTCTTGAATGTCTCTATGACTCCCTAACGGGTGGATTAAGCTTGTGACATTCGGTGGCAAAAATCTGACAATTGTCACCATTTTATAGATTTTGAGGGTGACGCGGAATTTTCAACAAGCAACAATGCTTTGATGGGAAGGTTTTTTGATTTTAAAAAGGATTTTACACTTGAGACGAATTCATTTTCAAACTATTCTAAAAATAAAGTGGTCGACATCCATGAACTTTTTTGCCTTCTATACCTTAAAATGCCTTTTCGAAAAATCTTTTAGAGCTCTTGGTTTTTGTGATTTCCCAACACACATAGACATCAACTGGTGAGTGAAATTAACGGAATTGTTTACGTTTTGCGACAAACATTTACTTTTTATTGACGAAATTATTGACACTGTCAGCCGTTTCGGTTAAACGATGTTTCGGTTAAGGGAGGTTTTACTGTATATATATATATATATATATATATATATATATATATATATATATATATATATATGAAAATTACTGAGTTCTCGGGAAGAACCGCGTTGAGAATTTAAAACTCGACGTTTCGGCACCCATTTTGGAGCCATTATCAAGAGTGATACGGTTCGGTTCGAGTTCGGGGTCTCAATCTGCCTACTCCCCTCACTCGAGACGTACCAGTATCGTGTTCTATATTGCAAGAACTGTCTCTAGGCACTGAGGTCTCAATCTGCCTACTCCTCAGTGTCGAGTGTCACTCTCGACCATCAATGTTTCAATTTTTCTAAGTGTTTTCATCTCTGCTGTTTCTAATATCCTTTTTGTCCTCTCTGTGTCAGGTCGTGTTTCTACTGCGTATGTCATTACTGGTCTGATTGATATATTGTTTCATTTAGGCAACCTTCGACTCTGTTTGCTCTCTTAACTTGATCTTCCACTTCTGTTTCGAGCTTCCCCTAGCTAGATAAGTGATGCCTAGATATTTAAACTTCATCACTTGTTGTAATCTTCTTAAATCTCACATCTTAGTAAATTTGTTGTTATAACCATGCATTTTGTCTTTTTTGAGGAAACTAACATGCTAAATTTTCTGACGGTTATAATAAATTGGTGCAGCATACGATGTAAACCATCTTCACTTTGACAGAGTATTATCGCGTCGTCTGTATAGCAGATTATTTTAAGTTGTTTTTCTCCCATTTGGTATCCTTTTTTAGTTCTTACTTTTTTATTATTTCATCCTTAATCAAGTTAAACAATAGAGGACTCAGGAAATCTTCCTGTCTTATCCCATTGCCAGCTTTAATAGCGTCAGTTAGTTTTGTTCTACTTTTACTTTTCTTGTGTTATATTGGGAGATATTGTTACTATAGATAATGACGCATCATATGACCCAAAACTGTAAACATATTTATTACTAATATCCTTTTCATTCAAGTCTTTTCTAGATCATACACCAGCCGGCAGAAACCCCAGGTAATAGCCGATGGGTCCCCTGCGCTAAAAAAACCTGTTTACATTGATGGAATTCCTTCGATGGAAGGTCATCGATCCTTCTAGATAACGGCATTTTATATATATATATATATATATATATATATATATATATATATATATATATATATATATATATATATATATATATATATATATATATATATGGGACATTTTATTTAAAGGGATAGTTAGTTTTGGAATATCGAGTTAGTTTGAGTCCGAAAATATAATTGTACGCGGAAATAAATATAAATAAATATTGTGAAATAAATTAGTAATAAAGACTTTAATAAATTTGTAAGTGTTATAAATAGAACCTTTGATAATAAATAAAGACAATAAATTAGATTAATAATAACAATAATAATAAAAAAATATAACAATTGGTGTCAAAATCAAAAGTGAAATATAAAATAAATTAATAATAAATAAGTGGAATATAGTAAATAAATTGTGAAAATGACTACGATTTCTGAACTCACAGTTACGAATTTAAGAAGACATCTCGATGACAGAGAATTATCTTCTACCGGAAAAAAGGCTGATTTAGTCCAACGACTAAAGAACGCTTTGGAGGAAGATGGTTTAGATACAGAAACTTATATATTTGAAGACAAACATGCTACTGTTATCTCGTCGATCTCGAAATTAGAAATGTCGCCAAGGATGCGATGTCACCAGAAACAAAATTTCTGGTGACATCGCATCATTGGAGAACAAAGTTTCTGACGATATTTCGAAAGTTTTTTCTGATGTAGCCAAAGTTTGTGGTGATGTAGCCAAAGTTTCTGGTGACATCGCATCATTAGAAGACAAAGTTTCTAACGAGATTTCTTCTCTAGAAAGCAAAGTTTCTGATAACATCTCTTTGGAAATCTCTAAAGTCACTTCGGAGATGTCTGCCCTCGACGATAGAATGTCTTCGTTAAAAAACCAAGTTGCTGCCGATATGTTGGCCTTTGAAGAAAAGATGAAAGAGATGGAAAGGAAGATGGAGGAAACAGGGATAGCAGAGAGAAGAAACAATCCGATTACAGTAGAGACAAAAGAAGATGAGATGAAATGTAAGTTGGAAATACGGCCGAAGTTTGAAGGAAGTGGAGGTTCTGTTCAGGTGAAAGTCCCAACTTTCGACGGAAAATCGTCATGGAACAACTACATGAAACAGTTCGAATCAACTGCAAGAGCGAATGGATGGTCTGAAAAAGAAAAGGCTGTAAACCTGACTATCGCTCTTCGAGGAGATGCATTAGATTTGCTTCAGACCATAGCCGTAGAGGAGACGGATGATTTCGAACAACTGAAGAAGAGGTTAAATATATATATATATATATATATATATATATATATATATATATATTTAACTATATGCGATATGGCCACGAACATTTGGAGCATGTATATCAGTCACAGCTTAAAAATCGAAGACAAAAGAAAGATACGCTCTTCAAGAATATGAGGTAGATATTCTCAGATTAGTACGATATGCTTATCCAACAGCTCCCGAAGACATGATGGAAAAATTGGCCATTCAAACGTTTATTGATGGTCTTCGTGATCATGAAGTGCAGAGAACACTGCGATTAGCTCGTCACAAGACGCTGGTTGATGTCTTATCCGCCGCCCTCGAATACGAGTCAGCTACGCAGGCCTCTGGCGGTTACAGTAAAGTTAGGACTGTAAAAGAGGAAGGAGATGAAGATAAACTTGACCAGCTCGTTACGTTAATATGATGAAAAGTATTACATGCAAGAAAACGAAGACCATAAAATCAAGAAACTCACCATCAGGAAAACTAGAACGAATCGGCCTTAGGGGGGCAGCTTCGACCCGGAACTTTTCCAAAGACCCTCTCATAATAATAGCTTCTTTGAAATGTGAAGATAGTGTCTATGTAGATGGAGAAATAAATGGTAAAAGGCATACGTTGTTGGTGGATACCGGAGCGACCAGGACCATTATACGCCCGACAGTTATAAACAGCCGTAAAAAACTGTTACCAACGAGGTTGCAACTTCGGACCGCTACAGGTGAAAATGCCAACATTCATGGAGAAATCCAGGTACAATTGAGAATTGGAGCAGAAAAGTTCGTCCATACTGTTGTAGTTGCTGACATCAAAGAGGATGTTATATTAGGAATGGACGTAATGAATATGCATGGATTCCAATTGGATTTTAAGAATAAGGTAATCAAAGTTGGCAACGAGAAGGTATTTCTTCATCCACATGATGACAACACTGTGCAAGCAGCCATTAAAGAAGATACAGTCGTGCCTGCGAGAAGCGAAACGATCATAGTAGCGCGGCTACAGGGAATTGTGGACGAAGGGACACCTGTTATGATGGAGCCTTGGAACCATGACGACGAGGTTGGCCGTGGAATCACAATTGGAAAGGAATTGGTGACTTCGGCTAAAGAAATTCCTGTGAGACTTATCAACGTCAATGACTACCCAGTGACCATCAAGAAAGAGACAAAAGTAGGAACTTGTGTACCTGTGACATCCATAATCCGTCAGGCGACAACATCTGATAATTCCAACGACAAATTCGACCAAATGGTTGCAGTTGCTGGACAGTCTCTAAATCAGATGGAGAAAAGGAACTTAAGGGAATTTCTTCGGCAGTATCGTGATATTTTCGTACCGAAAGGAGGAAAGACGGGAAGAACTACCATTGTAAAACATAAAATTGATACTGGTAATGCTAAGCCAATTCATCAAACAGCTCGACGATTACCACAGGCGAAAAGAGAGGAAGCTGAAACAATTGTTCAGGAAATGAAGAAAGACAGGGTGATAGAAACTTCTACTAGCCCATGGGTTTCTCCGGTGGTCCTGGTTAAGAAGAAAGATAGAACGATGAGATTTGGACACACTGGCTAGAAGTAAATTGTTTTCTACTTTGGATTTGAAATCTGGATACTGGCAGGTAGAAATGGACCCAGTAGATAAAGAAAAGACAGCCTTCACCACAGGATCTGGATTGTGGCAATTCAACGTTATGCCATTTGGACTCTGTAATGCTCCTGCGACATTTGAGAGGCTTATGGAAAATGTGTTGAGAGGGTTATTTTGGAAAATATGCCTGGTTTACCTGGATGATATAATCGTCTTGGGGGAGACATTTGAAGACCATCTGAAGAATTTAGAAAACGTTGTTAATCGACTTAAAGCTGTCCAATTGATGTTAAACCCCAAGAAGTGCCAGCTATTTCAAGGTAAAGTCAATTATCTGGGTCATATAGTCAGTAAAGGAGTGGCCGTGGATAAGGGAAAAATCGATTCCATTAAGGAATGGCCAGAACCAACTGACAAACATCAAGTTTTCTTGGACTGTGTACTTACTACCGGAGGTTTATTAAGAAGTTTGCAGATATCGCTAAGCCATTAACACGACTTACAGAGGAAGCAAGAGACCACCGCTGGGATACAGACCGCCAAAATGCTTTTGAGACCTTAAAAAAGCATTTAATAACAGCACCAACTTTAGGGTATCCACTGCCAGGAGAGTTCATCTTAGATACAGATGCAAGTAATGTGGGAATTGGAGGAGTGCTGTCTCAGATTCAAGGAGGACAGGAAAGAGTCCTTGGATATTTTAGTAAAGTTCTCTCAAAACCTGAGCGGAATTATTGCATTACGAGAAGAGAACTTCTAGTAGTAGTGAAATCAGTAGAGCACTTCTATCAATATCTCTATGGAAGGAAGTTTTTAATCCGAACCGACCATGCCGCCCTTAAGTGGTTGATGCAGTTTAAGAATCCAGAGGGTCAGATAGCCAGACGGATCGAACGACTTCAAGAATACCATACAATAATTTCAAGATTTCAAGGAAGCAGCAGTGCTAAGAACAACGATGGTCAACGACGACTTGACGCCTACTAAGATCAGGGAAGAACAAGAAAGAGATCCAGTCATACAGAAAATTCGAAAATGGAAAGAGGAAAACCGTCGACCACCGTGGCAAGAAATATCAAACCTATGCTCAGTAGTTAAGACGTATTGGGCCCAGTGGGACTCATTTATCATGGAAGATAGCTTGCTCAAACGAGTACTGGAAAGTGATGACGGTTCAGAGAAGAGAAGACAGTTGGTGATCCCAAAGAGCATAATAGCCGAAGTACTTTGTCAGTTACACGACAGTCCATCAGGAGGGCATTTTGGTGTAAAGAAAACCCTTCAGCGAATTCGGGAACGGTTTTATTGGATGAACAGTTCCGACGACGTAAAAGACTGGTGTAAGAAATGTACTATTTGTGCTACGAGTAACGGGCTTTACCGAAAAAGGAGAGCTCCTACGAGACAATATAATGTTGAAGGCCCGTTTAAAAAAATAGCTTTGGACATCGCTGGGCCATTTCCAGAAAGTGAAAATGAAGGCAAGTACATATTGGTAGTAATTTATTACTTCACCAAGTGGGTCGAGATTTACACACTTCCAGACCAGAAGGCCGCCGCCGTTGCAGATAAGTTGATCCAAGAATATATCAG
Source organism: Diabrotica undecimpunctata (assembly GCF_040954645.1). Lineage (NCBI taxonomy): Eukaryota > Metazoa > Arthropoda > Insecta > Coleoptera > Chrysomelidae > Diabrotica > Diabrotica undecimpunctata. The sequence continues at coordinate 68,125,149 of NC_092810.1, forward strand.
CCGATTTGGAGTGCCTTTGGAGATCCATAGTGACCAAGATAGGAACTTCGAAAGCGATCTATTCCAAGGAATATGTGATAGACTAAGCATGAAGAAAACAAGAACTACTGCGTATCATTCGCAATCGGATGGTATGGTATAACGAATGAATAGGACAGTTAAAAGTATTTGACAAAGATGGTGTCCGATCATCAGCGAGACTGGGACCAATATCTTCCGTTCTTCACAATGGCCTACAGATCTGCTGTTAACGAATCAACAGGCCAGACACCAGCCAGAGTCCTATTCGGACGCGAAATGCGACTACCTTGTGACCTAGAGTTTGGGTGTCGACCTGGAGAAGATGTAGCAGGTGAAGATTATGTGATCGAATTACGAAGAAGAATGGACGATGTACATGAGTTGGTCCGTTCCCACCTTCAGATCGCTAGCGACCGAATGAAGAAACGGTACGATACACAAGCCGAAAAGGGTTGCTTTAAAAAGAACGACAAAGTCTGGCTCTATAATCCCAAGAAGCGAAAAGGTTGTTCTCCTAAATTGCAGCAATTTTGGGAAGGCCCATACCTCATTATGGAGAAGATCAACGATGTCATCTACCGAATAAGCAAGATTCCGAGGCGAAAGCCGATGATAGTACACCATAACCGGCTGGCGTCTTTCGAAGGTGACCACGACGTAGATGAAGAAGTGGAAGTAAACTAAGTCCAAGATGTGTCTGACCTGAGGTTTGAGGAATTCATGGGTGCCTATGGAGGTACCGGTAAAGCAAGACATGGTGCTACCACTGAAGAAAAGCAAGATCTACCGCGCTTCCCGATGACTACTCGCTGGCCCTTACCATCCCGGCTAGTATCAAAGACGCACCAGGGTGACCAACCTACCTACCGAGATGTATGGGAAGTCTTACTTCAATTGAGAGAGCACGTACTAGAGTCCGATGTGAAAAAGTTAGCCATGCCAAAGTTAGAGTGCCGCCCATTAGATTGGAGGGTTATCCGAAGTATGGTGGAGGAGATCTTTAAAGACACCGAAGTCCAGGTGTTAGTCTGTTGCAATCCACATAGTTACTGGTGCGGAGAGAAAACCGTCCCTTGTCATTTTTATACAACTGGAAGTTGTAAAAGAGGGTACAGTTTCCGATACCAGCATACCGTTCCAGTTCCAGTTCCGACAAGGTTCCAGGAGGAACCATCTTTTAAGAGGGGGGCAATGTTACGATAGATAATGACGCATCATATGACTCAAAACTGTAAACATATTTATTACTAATATCCTTCTCATTCAAGTCTTTTCTAGATCATACACCAGTCGGCAAAAACCCCAGGTAATAGCCGATGGGTCCCCTGCGCTAAAAAACCTGTTTACATTGATGGAATTCCTTCGATGGAAGGTCATAGATCCTTCTAGATAACGGCATTAATTATATATATATATATATATATATATATATATATATATATATATATATATATATATATATATATATATATATATGGAACATTTTATTTAAAGGGACAGTTAGTTTTGGAATATCCAGTTAGTTTCAGTCCGAAAATATAATTGTACGCGGAAATAAATATAAATAAATATTGTGAAATAAATTAGTAATAAAGACTTTAATAAATTTGTAAGTGTTATAAATAAAACCTTTGATAATAAATAAAGACAATAAATTAGATTAATAATAAAAGATATAACAATATTTTCGATCGTTTTGATTATTTCTAGAGGTTTCTCTCTTCCGTAGAATAAGTGAATAACGTCCTTTAATTTGACCCGTTCAAATGCCTTCTTAAGGTCCACGAAACACAGATATGCCGGTTTGTTGTATTCTAATGAGTTCTCCTAAAACCTTCTAAACATTGTTGTTATTCTGCTAGTGTTATAATTTCATTAAGTTTATTTGTTATCACTTTGGTTGTTAATTTTAGCGTTGTGTTTAATAAATTAATTCCTCTGTAATTTTCTGGGTCCGATTTGTCTCCCTTTTTAAAGAGAGGTATCAGGATCATTATCTCTATTCTTGAGGAATCTTGTTTTGTTCTATTACTTTTTGGATTAATTTTAATAGTTGTTTTGTCAGATCTGGCCCTCCATACTTTAGGAGTTCGTTCGGTATTTTGTTCTCTTCTGGTGATTTTCTATTTTTTAATTTTCTTAATGCTACCTTTACCTCTTCCTCATTAATATTTATTTCTTCATTTGTCGTCACCTCTGGTATTGGTGGTTCATTATCGTTACATTTAGCAAATAGGGATCGAATGTAGTCTGCCCATGTTTCCTTCTGAATGTGTTTCGTTTTTATTAGTTCGTTAATATCTTTTCTTTGTCCTCTGATCATTCTCAATATTTCTTTGGGTGTTCCGTAGAAGTCGTGTTCTATCTATTTTGAGAAGCTCTGCCACTGTTCCCTTTTTATTTTTCCAACTAAAGTATTCGTTTCATTTCTGATTCGTTTATAGTTGCTGTATGCCTGTTGTGTTTGTTGTTTTCTGTATTGTAAAAAGGTTTTCTTCTTTCTTCACATTTTGTCTTCACTTTCTCGCTAAACCATGGGGTTTTCTTTTTTGATATTTGTTCGCTACTTTCCTCTCTCCAAATGATTCTGTTGTTGCGTTAATTATGTTATTTTTGAGTTTTTATAATATTTCATTCCCAGCAGAATATTCTCTGATATTCTTTTTCTGTATAAGTATCCCGCGGATTCCGTATTTAATCCTTCGACTTTGATTTTTGTTTGTTGGCGCCGCTCTCTTGGGTGTGAATTATTTCATGATTCTTATTTTACATAATACTATGCGTAGACTAGTAGCTAACTACGTCTGCTGAATTAAGGCGTCTTAAATCGATTATTTTTATGGATGTATGTCTCTGTTGGATATAACATATTATATCATAGATCTTTGTCTACGGGTGTTATTGAATGTATATTTGTGTTGGTCTTTGTAGTCAAAAAATGTGTTGTTTATCCTAAGTTCGTTATTAGTGCTCAAGTTTATCATCAGTTCTCCGTTTTTGTTTTTAACATTCTCGTTATGTTTATGCATAATTCCGGGTATTACTTGACTGCCTATTTGAGCGTTAAAATCCCCCAAGATTATTATCTTCCCTCTGACTTGATCTACTACTTGTTATAATTCATCATAAAACGTTTACCTTGTTGTTTGAAGCTTGTTATTATCTAGGCCGTATACTCCGATGATGTTCAGGTCTTCCTTCTCCATTTTTATCTTTGCTGTTATAATCATTTTTAATAGATTTTTGTAGATTTGTATGTATCACCTAATTTTGATTTTCCTTTCCTTTCTTTTTTGTTTCCTCTATAGCGCAAATGTCTACTTGTTTCTCTTTCAGCATTTGGGTTATGTCTTGGTCCCTTGAGTTAAGTGATCTGATATTCCATGTAGTAATTCTCATATATGGGTTTTGGATATTTTTTCGCTTGTCCTTATTTTTTGCCGTGGTCGTCTTCATAGTATCAATCTGGTTCCGAGGATGGAGTCCATTGTTTCTTTAAGCAGTATTTGTTTTTAGGATTGGTAGGTTGCTTATTTTTCAAAGAATTCATCTTTTTTGTTGTATGGTTCATCAACTGATTAAATACATTACTTTATACCTATTATATTTGAAAAAATAAAACAAGATAAAAGACTTAATAAATCTTCATTACTCGATGTCGATATTGAAAATATGTGAGAAAAAAAATATTATATCCCTGATCTCTGCTATCTCTAATTACATTGTAAAAAATATTTGTTTTGCTAATTATGGTAATTAATTTAATATTTTGCTTTCAAATTAAAAATACCCCGCTGTTATGTTTTCTTTTATGTCTGGTTTATTTTGGGACCATTAAATTATCATATTTTTTCAAAGAAACTATTTCTAATCTCCTTGAGATATTCTAATTTATAGCAATTGTCTCCGCACCGTGAAAATGGGTTTATTCGCTATTGATCTTGACACTGTGCGAAATTAAAGCGTTTAAAAGTAGGTATACAGGATTGGCCTCAAAAATATTACTATATTTATTTTACGTAAATATTTTAACAAAAAAGGCTTTATTCAGGTAAAATAGTAAAAAATCTATTTTAACATTTCCATTACATTCGTAGTCCGACTGTTGACTAGTAAAGACGTACTATCATACGCTATACGAAGTGACATCGGTGTTTATAGGCTATTTAGTTCTCATTATTAGTTATAAGTATATTAAGTTTGTGTTAAGAAAAACACGAGAAGCTAATTAACCCAAGCGATGACGACGCTGCCAGATTTTCTTTACCTAGATTTTAGCGCGATTTTTAAATAATGGAGGCGTATTACGCGTATATCCTCTTTCGGGAAACACATCTTAACCATTAAAATGAAAATTTTTTATGAAGACTTTATTCAAAATATTGATTTGTTTTGAATAAAGTCTTCATTGTTTTGAATGAAGTCTTCCCTGTTAATAAAAGAATGAAATATTTTTGTAGTTATTTTTTAAAAGAAATAAATACTTTGAGTATTTGATTCGTTAATAGCAAGGAATACATACTTTATTTAAAACAAAACTTTACTTGTAAAATTTTTATATTGATGGTTACGATGTTATTATAAGGAAAAGGTCAATATTTTCCTAACGTTTCTGTTTGACTCTAGAATTAATTGTACATTTTTTTATTATTTTAAAGCAACTGTTGCAAAATATAATTAGTATATTAAATTACAACATTCGTACATAAAAACTACACAACAATTCTATTTAAGAAATTTTAAATTGCAAGTTGCAACACAATAAAAATTCCACATTTTAGAAAATGTATATATATTTAATATTGATATACTCATGTCGTGATGGCTATATAGATTTAAATATAAAAAATGATTCTTCATTGGAATGTTATAAATTTTCATTAATATCGCTGAGTTCTTGTTTAGTAGATCTCATAAGACTGGAGTTTACTTGCACTCTCTTCTTTTTTATGGAAAAAATCTGATTTGTGAATCAATATGTCTTTTTAGTTTCTAGAATTCTAAAACGACCAGAAATAAATGTTTAATACACTCGGAGAGAATTTTGTAAGTCAGAAAAAAAAAGAAAGACAATTTTTTTACCTTCGCTGTGGGACTCCTATTATTAGCTTTGAACCTATTATGTTCTTATCTTTCTTTTCTAAATTGATATGTTGTGAATCAAAAGTATGACTAAAGAAATTCTCTGGTATGACCATAATGATGTTTTTGCCATTCTACAAGAATTGTGTTGTTTCCTATAATTACTTTAATGGTACTTGTACATGAATTGCTATCTTACGTGATCTTTGACCCTTTTGTAATCTAGATCTTTGTTGTATTTTTTGGGACATAACCTATACAGAATAAATCTATGAATATTTAATTATTCAGTTAAATATTTTAACATATTTGATTTACTTCTATTACAATTAAAATAAAGTATTTCTACAGTGGTACTGTTACATTTACTTTTTAAAATGTCAGAGCAATTGTTTGCAAGTTCGATTTCTCATTTCCAGTTTTCAAAGTCTGTTTTTTTTTTCAAATTAAATCACATATACCTTCACATTGCCTTGTGGTTGTGACAGCAGACCAACACATCACCATTTGGCAACGTCGGCATCACTTGGGCGAATTAGCCTCTCGTAGAAAAACTACTGTAAGTAAATTTTGATTTTTTGAATATTTCTGCTCCGGACCGATGAGAAAACAGTTCTTCCACCAGCGGCAAGGGGCCGCCGAATGATAATTTTAGTAAAGATAATCGAGTCAATGTTCTTGTTGAGGATATCATTGTACATGAAGATATTAATATGAGTTTATGTATAAACAATAAAAATAATAATCAATTAAATGAATTATCTGGTACCGATACACTCGACAAAAATAATTAACAAAAAATCAATTAACAAATATATTTAAACTTTTGGGACCGTTTCATGTTTTTGTTGAATATTTAGAATTAAATATTGGGAGATTACATCCACTGAAATTAGGTGAAAAGTTAATAAATTTAAAAGAGTATGATAAAAATATTATTGAAATTAGTTCGGTTGGTCGCAATCGTATAAAAATCGAACTAAATTCGGGTATTGCCAATAAATTAGTAAAAGATTCATTCTTTGAAAAGAATAATTTACTTGCATATATTATTCCGGGCCATCTTATAGAAAAACGCGGGTTAGTACGTTACGTCGATACTTTCTACAGCAAGGAGGCCCTCCTACAAATGATTAATTCTAGTGTACCTATTAAAAAAGTAAAACGCATGAGTAGAGTTATCCAAAAAGATAACAATATGAAACGTGTTCCAGTCAAATTGTTATGTTTGAAGGAAAACTTATTCCTCAATTTATTTATATTAATAAAGTTAGATGCCCAGTAGAAACTTATATTAATCCAGTTATGTAATGTCGTTGTCTCCGATACGGCCATTCCGGCTCACAGCGTAAGCGAAAGAAAAGGTGTAGAAATTGTGGGTCAGAAAATGAATCTGTGTGCGAAGCATGCAATATTTTTTGTGTTTATTGCAAAAATAATAGTTACAATTCTACTTATAAGGAGTGTCCAGAATTTAAAAAGCAAACTAGAATCAAAGAAGCTATGTCTAATTTGAATATATCTTTCAAAGAAGCTGAAAAAATTATTAACTTAAATTAAATAATCCGGCCTATTCTAGCCTCATACAAAAAAATAAATTTGCTCCATTAATTGATTCAGCTATAGAATTTCCCGCTTTAAAAACTTCTACAGCACAACATCCAGTCCATAATACTTCTTCTAAATCGAACTTTAGGTCAACACATGATCACCCATCTTCTCCTAAACCCTTGCAAAAAAAAAGAAAAACTAGTGATTCTTCTCCCAATTTCCCACCCATTAGACGAGAATATAATACTAGCTTTTGTGCAGGACCGGTCTTCCAGTTTGGAAAAGAGCCGCAGAATGATTTTTCTACACTTAAACATCAATTAATTACCATGTTCCATTATGAATCCATTATCAAATAGTAGTTTAAATTTTTAAGATATAGAGTTTGAAAATAAAATTAAAAACATTGTTGATAATATATTTAAAACCTAACAAAACAAAAAAAAACTCAAAGATGTCCTTTAAACAAAATCTTAAGATTATTCAGTGGAACGCTAGATCTCTTACAGCTAACAAAAATTCTTTTTACCAAATTTTAATGGAGGAAAAGTTTGATATTGCAATAATTTCTGAAACATGATATAAGCCTATTGATAACAGTGATAACATTAAGTTTAATAACTTTAACGTCATTGCGGTTAATAGAGATAAAGGTTATGGGGGAGTAGCAATTTTCATTTCACATAAAATTATATAGGAAGTCATTCAATTTAATCATAATTTTAATTGAAAAATTGAAGTTTGTGTAATCAATATCATTCTTGGTAACGAAAAACTGGCTATAGTATCTCTATATAAACCCTTCGATGTTAGAGCGAAATCTCAAGACTACATAAATTTATTTAGTCAAATAAAACATGATTGCATAATAGGATGCGACTTTAATGCCCATCACGGCATGTGGGGCTCACCTGCATGCTCACATGATGGCAGGGTCTTGGTGGATACTTTAGATCATTTTCCAAACTTGATTGTTATAAACGATGGATCTGTCACAAGGATTTCCCCTTCTGGCCAGGCTAAATCTGCAGTAGATCTAACAATTACTTCATCTAAGGTATTTTCTACACTTGGTTGGTCTGTTAGTCAGGATACGTATGGATCAGATCATTACCCAATCAGTATTACGCTTAATAACTATTATCACAATGATGCAATCACGTCCAAATTATATAGATGGTCTATGAATGAAGCAAATTGGACCTTATATACAGCTGAAATAGAGAAATCATTTTCCACGGCACCAAACTGTTCTAATATTCTAATTAAAGGTGATAACTGAGATTCTTTGAAGCAGTGTCTTGTAATACCTATCCCAAAAGCTAATGATCCCAATGTCTTAAGACCCATATCTCTTATGTCATGTATATTGAAAACATTTGAACGAATCATGAAAAATCGATTAGAATGGTGGATGGAAAGTAACAACCTTTACCCAGACGGTCAGCTTGGGTTTCGTAGAGGGAAAGGAACTATGGATTGCATTTCACACTTAGCAACCGATATCCAGTTAACTTATTCTAAAAACCAATACACAGCTGCTTTATTTGTGGACATTTCTGGTGCATATGATAACGTTATTCTCGACCTTCTGCTTGATCAATTTGCTAAATTAGGAGTGCCTAGTAAATGTGCTTATGTCCTAGTCAATCTATTTACAAATAATAGACAAGTCCATATTCGTTTAAATAATTCACTGATTGGTCCAAGGATAGTTAACAAAGGGTTACCTTAGGACTCAGTTCTTAGTCGCTTATTATTTAACTTGTATTCATTAAACTTACATACTATGGGAATGCAGTGTAACATTTTACAAAATGCTGATGACTTCTGTTTTTATGTTGAGAAAAAAACTTTTCAACAATGTGTTAATGCCCTTAAAGTAAATATGTCTTATTGCAAAAAGTATTTTGATGGTCATGGGCTTAACATCTCACCTAAGAAGTCAGGTGTAGTATTTTTTTCGAGACACAGGTTACCCAAAAGTTAGTACGTTAAAATTCTCCCAGCTGGAAATTCCTGTATATAACAGTTTTACATACCTAGGTGTTACCGTGGATTCAAAATTAACCGGGAACGAGCATATTAATAATTGCATTACCAAATGTGAAAAAAACCTTAATATGCTTAAGGCCGTTAATCGATACGATTGGGGAGCAGACCCGAAAATAAACTTATTATTTTACAGAGCATACACCCGATCAATTTTGGACTATGGAAGCTTTTTCTATGGATCAGCGACAAAATCTCGTTTGATTAAATTGGATGGAATACAATACAAAGCTTTAAGGTTACTCCTAGGAGCTCTCAAATCTACTCCCACACCAAACCTTTTGGCAGAATGTAACGAGCCACCTTTACATTTAAGACGTCTATTTTTGGCAGAAAAATGTATTCTTAAATGCCAGTTTAATAATCAAAACAGCTTATTACAAAAAATATCTTGTCTCTCTGTTGAAAATCTAACAAACAAATGGTGGGCAAATAAAAACTCTCCAAATCTAGCTGTTGCTTTTCCCAATTTATCACAATATTCATTCAATGGAGAAGGGATTCCATTATTTGGCTCCAATTATGACATACTATATGAATATAATCCTGCTGTAGTAATTCCTTCATCTATTTCAATTGTTTACGAAGATTTAGTAGTACAGAACAAGCTGGAAGACTGTAACCATTCTTGTAAAATTATACCGATGGCTCAAAATCGCATGCTGGTGTTGGCTGTGCCATTTACATAGACAATATTCAGGTTATTTTCAGTACAAATTAAAATCAGATTGCTCAATATTCACAGCTGAATTGTCCAACCATTGTCAAGGCGTTGGATTCGATAATTAATAGCACATTATATTTCGAACGATATATAATTTTATCTGACTCACAGTCCGTAATCCTCGCATTAAGACACTTCTCTGGACACATATATACCAACAGACTAATTGTAGATGCGCTTGAAAAGCTAAGGATTTTAACTTCTTTAAAAAGAATTGTTAACTTTGTGTGGCTTAAAGGTCACTCTAATATTCCAGGCAATGAAAAAGTAGACCATTTGGCCAAAGACGCTACTTTAGTGGTTATAGAGTACAACGAGTTGTCCAAATGGGATATAGTTTCAGCTAGGAAGAAACATGTTAGACTTAACTGGGAAATTGAGTGGAAATCCTTTACTAACAGTAGCAAAAATACATACTGCAGTATATATCCAACTCTTCCATCTACTCCCCCAAATGACAGAAGCCCCATCTCTCGGAAAATTTATACTATGTACGTTAGATGCCTTTTTGGACATGCTACAGTAAACGCTTACCTATATAAAATAAAACTTTCCGAAACTGATATATGTAAATGTAATGGCAATTATGACGACCTTAACCACTGGATGTTTCAATGTCGGTATAATCAAGAAGCCAGTGTGAGAAGGAAGTGTAGGAGATTGTTTTTACGTATTAAACCAATTGTCTGGCTAAATAGGTCTAAGGCCAAAACCTAAGGTCAAAAAAAAAACATTTCCATTAATATTATTGATATTTTTGATGAGTGTATAAGAATGTCCAACTTTCATATCAGCTCTTAGGTTTAGTTGGTAAGCCTAAACGTTTTTTACCCTATAGTACAGTATTGCCCAAAATAAAGAGTACTGAAACTGAAACATAGATGTCTCTTGGTGCTCGCTGTCATATTCAAATTAACTAGTATAGACCTGTCAAGTAATTTTTAACAATTAATTATTAAGGCCTAATTGTTAAAAATGGTGTTAAGTACAGAGGAGAAAGTGTTTCTTGTGGAGCATTATTTTCGCTCATACGGAATCGGCCGACGTAATAGTGCAAATCTGCAATACGTGTGTGATCAATTCACACAACCGTTTAATAAACGTTCTCCAAGTAATGCTGTAATTTTGAAGGTTGTTAAAAAGTTTAGAAATACGGTAATGTATTGGCCAACAAAAAGAAAACTCAGGGCGTCCCAGGGCAGTTAACAACAACGATAACCATGAACGTGTTTTTAAGCGAATCTTGGAAAATCCGAAAGCCAGACAAGAACAGCGTTGCATCTTGGCTAAAACGAACTTCCTTGCAAAGAATCCTGAAGGAGCTGGATGCATTTTCTTATGTGATTCAGGTACATCAACAATTACATCCCAGGAATTATCACAGTAGAGTGGAATATTGTGCCAGAATTCTTGCATTAGGGGAAGGTGGTAAACAGTGAGACGCGGTACACAGTAAGACAACCAATTTAAATTCAAAAGTTTTCTTCCATTTGCGTCGCCAATCTACTTAAGGGCTATTACATCACAGATGTCACTACTATTGTTATTTGTGCAATAGGGTGTATAGTGTAAATGTGTTAAACTAAAACGTGTTTTTGATAGTATAAAGTTACATTTCAACCAATATTCAGAGAAATATTTTACTGAAACTGTAAGCAGGTATTGAGTGATCTCAGCTGAATATTGGCGGATCAGGTGTTGTGAACAAGGTACGTTGTTGTTTATAACTTATAACTTGTTCTTTTTCAGAATGGTAAGTTTTAAAATAGCGTCCAACAGTACACAGTGAGACAAGCATTACTGGTACATAGTGGGACTGTCTCACTGTGTACCACAAATGAATATTAATACAATTACCTGAATATAATGATACCGTTTTTGTTGCAGATGCTTAGAAAACTTAACGTTCCACGCAAAATTGGCAAGACGTCTGCTGAACAGATGTCCGATGCTGTTAATGCTATAATGATATGTTCATTAAGACAAGCCGCACAACAATTTGATGTCAAATTTCAAACCCTTCAGAGATATGTGCAGAAGAAAAGAAATAATCCTGAAAAATTACCAATCATTATGCAACCAAATTATTCAGTGAACAAAATTTTTACAGATGAACAGGAAGATATTCTGTGTAACTACATTAAAACTTTCAGTAATATGGCGTACGGCCTAACCACCGTAGCTGTAAGACGCATCGCATTTGACGTAGCTAAAGTAAACAAATTGAAGGTACCAAAATCATGGAAAGAACGTAGAATGGCCCGTATCGACTGGCTTCGTGCATTTATGAAAAGAAAAAAATTGAGCATACGACAACCTGAGGCATGTAGCTTGGCACGCTTAACTTCTTTCAGCCGACACAACGTTCAGCTGTTTTTTGATAATCTTCAAAACATCCTAAACAAATATCCTATTTTAATTGAGAGTTCACGTATTTTTAATCTTGATGAGACTATCACAAAAATTGTCCACGACCCCAAAAAAGTTGTGACTGAAAAAGGCATTAAACAAGTAAATAACTGCACTAGTTGTGAATATGATGTACTAGTTACCACCTGTTGTATAATATCCGCCCTTGGCACATACTTGGGACTAGCTAATCCTTCAGGCTGGATGACAGCAGAACTTTTTTTACAAGTATTAGAACATTTTATCAAATACAGCAGCAGTTCCAAAGAAAATCCGTCGCTGCTAATATTTAATAATCACGAGAGCCACGTAACAGTGGAAGTAATCATGAAGGCTCGAGAAGCAGGTATCCATATTTTGACGTTGCCCCCACATTGTAGCAACAAACTCCAGCCCATAGATGTGGCTCTCTTTGGGCCTTTCAAGGCATATTATAATGCTGCATGTGAGGCGTGGCTACTGAATCATCCAGGAGCGCCCATCATAATATACAATATCGCTGAGTTGGTTGGTACAGCACACGATAAAGCTCTCGTACCTCAAAATATTCGGTCAGGCTTTGAAAAAACAGGGATATGTCCCTTCAATCCAAATGTTTTAAGAGAGAGCGACTTTCTTGGATTTGCAGTGACAGATCGTCCCATGAAAATTGTAGAAGAGGAGTCTTTCAATAACGTCCTTCCAGGACCATCGGCTGTAAACTCTGTTCCTCTAGACCCAAGTACTGAAACACCCTCTAGAACTACCAAATAAAATAAAAATTACATTTCACCAGAGATGTTGCAAGCATATCGTAAGGCCAAGGCAAGAAAAGTTAATAGGAAGCCGAGATAGAAGAAGAAAAGTAGGATGCTAACAAGCACGCCTGAGAAAGATGAGCTCGAAAACGGAACCAGTTGGTTTCTTCGACAATGAAACAGACGTTACACGTGTTATGTGGATATTGAGAGTTCTTCTGATAAAAGTGAACCAGTTTTTAATTTGGGAGATAGTGATGATAACGATGATTCTTGGATAGGAGCATTGAATGATGAAGCATTTGACTGCAATTGTGACCCTGTAGAGGGTCACTATGTTTTAGTGAGATTCAAAGAAAAGTCCAAAAATATATTTTACGTGGGACTTGTTGTATCGTGCAACAATTCAGAAGTAGAGGTCAATTTTATGCGCAAAACCAACAAAAAAGGTGCCTCGTGTTTTATATTTTCCACTGTTCCTGATATTGCTTTCATGGAAAAAGAAGACGCCAGATTTGTTCTTCCAAATCCAACGCCATTTCGCAATAACAAGAGCATGATTGATTATATTGACTATTTTTTTAATTTTTATTATCGAACTATGAAATATATCATGTGTCTCACTGTGTACTAGTAACATGTCTCAATGTGTACCGGGGGTGGTACACACTGAGACATGTGCAAGGTTGTTTTTAAAGTTACATAACTTTTTTCAGGTTACATAACAAAACTACAGGCCTTTATATTTGTGGAAGTGATACATAAAATACCAAAAATTATTATGGCTGAAGCTGTCAGTTCTTATCGATGATTAAAAAAATTATACCGCCAATAATTCATTTTTTGTCTCACTGTGTATCACCTTCCCCTACAGTATGAAAATCCTGAATTTTTGAAAAATGTATGGTTTTCAGACGAAGCACATTTCCATTTGTCAGGCCATGTAAATCGTCGCACAAATCGATTTCTATGCTTTGCCAGACCAGATGAAGTTCAAGAAGTTCTTTTACATAGCGCAAAAGTGAGTGTCTGGTGTGCAGTTTTGGGACATGGAATCATTGGTCCATACTTTATCGAAGAAAATGGTAGGCAAGTCACACTTAATCAACAGAGGTACATACAAATTTTAACACGCTTTATCCCTGATCTACGTGAATTTTGTCGTGCACGTAATTTGGCATTTCGAGACCAATTTTTCCAGCAGAATGGGACAACTTGCCATACTGCTATGGCAGTTCGTCAATTTCTTCAGGAACATTTTCCAAACAAATTCATTTCACGATCTACTGACTTCCCCTATCCTGCACATTCTCCAGACTTAACATCTCCAGACGCATACATTTGGGGCATGGCTAAAACTGCCGTTTTTAAACGGGCACCACAAACCATCAATGAGTTAAAGGATGCCGTTAGAGCCTTCTTCGCGCACTTGGGACAACCTTTATTCCATAAAATTACGAGAAATCTGGAATATCGGTATGAAATCTGTCTTAAGAGAGGAGGAGCTCATTTAGAATATGTTATGAAGTGTCAATAATATGTATTTTTTAAAACAATAAAATAATTACAAGTTCAGTACTGTTTATTTTGGGCTATACTGTATTTTGTCTTTGGCCATCATTAAAATTTTATTCGGATCTCTTTACTGAGACCAGAATCTCTGGCCTTTGAGAGCTAGATATAACTATGCTGATATTAAATAAATTTAGAATATAAAGATTGGTACGGGGTTGGGTTGGCTGATCAACTTAATCGCATGAACTGCAGAGGCTGTTAAGAAACACATCTTAACAGAGAAATATTATTAATTTTTAAACAATGATATTAACAAAAAGGGTTAATTTATCGTTGTAATTAAAATCCATTTTTTATTTCGTTTAAGTATTACATTTGAAATGCATAATATATTATATTTCTTATTCATAGTACATTCTGCAATGCAATCGTTCATATTAGGTATACGTTCAAGTTACGAGAACAGTTTATTCATTTAATATCGTTTGTTTATTATTTATTTTCATCGTTTGTTTTGAATTGAAAGAGTCGGTCTAAGTATGCGGCACCGAAAAAGTTAGTAGAGGTACATCACCGCTCAATGTTTTTGTAAGATGTAATTAAATATTGATAGTGTGTCAGAGTTAGTCACAAGTAATCACTGTTCAAATTATAAAATTAGTTTATCACTTTTCGGATTTGTTCCTTAATCCTCACCGGCTAAGAAGATACTGTGCTTTCAAGACACCTTCAGGTGAAGCAAGAATATTCAGGTTTTTATATAGTCACTTTTTAAATGATTCATTCAATATACAAGTTGAAGTGTTGGTATTTCATTTATTATATTATATTATTACATTATATATCTATTTCATTTATGCCAAAAATGATAGATTCCATAATTTAGTCAACTGTTGTTAGATATTATTAATATATCATTTCATTCTATAAACAATTGTGTGTCAATTATCCATATCTCTTCCCACTCATTTTAGAACCAGCACTAAGGAAATACATTTCATTTATATCAAAATAAGCTTACGTAAATTAATAAGTAATTTTCGTACGCTAATAATGTGGAAAGAGGATTGATTAAGTTGATTCTCCAACAGAGGCATTACTCTGTTAATATCTGAATTTCCAGATCTCTGTATTTGGCAATATTTTCGTTGTATTTAAGACGCAGATTATTGTTGTTAGGTATTGTTAATTTATTAACTAGAACGAGATCCGATCTATTGTGTGTCACTGTTTAGTCTGTGAGTACAGTGCGATCCCAGTATAGCTGAAATTGTCTTTCTCAAGCATACTCACTGAAACGTATTGATAATATGGGAGATGATTTGTTTGAAGAAGTCCCAGTTTCATAACTATATCTTGATGAAGGATTTTCCCTACTGAATCAGGCTGTACCTTATATTCAGTTTTGGATTTGAGGGTCTTTGACTATATATTTCAGGTAATTTTTTGTTGGTATAACCTGATCCTGAATGGCTAGTAACAAACCGTCTGTTTCAGGGAACATATTTCCTAATGTCAACCATTAGTTCGACGCAATTTTGTCGATATAGTCTTTACTGACTTCATTGGGATGTCGCCCGTCCAGAGCTTTACCCATCCAGGTGCACATTTTTTCGTCGCATTTCTGGTACTCTCAGTTTGAGCGGTGTTGTATCATCTATTGCACAAATCGCGCGATGTAGAGTAGATGTCTCCGATAAATAATGCCTGAAAATAAATAATAATTGTGATTTATCCAGATTTAGCCATAAGGCTCATACTCCCTCTAAGGAAAAAATTCAATCATCCCAGATATCTACGGTATGAAAAGGATTGAGCTTTGATGGGACTCTTTCCGTGTTATCGAGCCCTAGGTGACCTGATACGTCAGAGTATCTTCCAAAAATTTTCGTACGCATCTGGACGTTAAGAGCAGCACAGCTTTCTTCATGGTCTTATAGAGATGTTTATTCAGACCCAGCTTTTTTATGTTTTCTAGGAGGTTCTTCGGAATGACTCCAGTAGTAGAAAGGATAATAGGTACTGTCTGAGTACTTTCCATTCTCCATTGTCTTCGTGTTTGTATTTCGAGATCTCTGTACTTGGCGATATTTTCGTTGTTTTTAACACACAGATTATTGTTGTTAGGTATCGCCAAATCGATTAGTGTTGTTTGTCTCGTTAGTTTATTACCTAGTACGAGATCTAGTTTATTTTTTGCTATTGTTTGGTCTGTGAGCACAGTAGGGTCCCAGTATAGCTTGAAGTTGTCATTCTCAAGCATACTCTCTGGAATATATTGATAATATGGGAAATGGTTTGTTTGGAGAAGTTCCAGTTTCACAGCTATCTCTTGATGAAGGATTTCCCTTACTGAATCATGCCGTTCCTTATATTCAGCTGCAGCAAATGCCTAGAAGCCCCCGGTAAGATGTTGGATAGTTTCTATCGGTATTTTCCGTTTTGGACTTGAGGGTCTTTAACGATATATTTCAGGTAATTTTTTGGTATAACTTGATCCTGAATGGCGAGTAATAAACCCTCTGTTTCAGGAAACATCTTACCTGATGTCAACCAATAGTTCGACGCTATATTGTCGAAATAATCTTGACTGACTTAATTGGTATGTAGCTCCTGCAGAGGTTTACCCATCTAGGTGCGCATTTTTTCGTACTTAGTAAGATGGTTTATGCTCATTTCTGATTCCCTCAGTTTGATCGGTGTTGTTTCATCCACTATGCAAATTGCGCGATGTAGAGTAGATGTCTCAGCCTGCATCTGAAAATAAGTTCTTAAATTAGTAATCTGTTTTTCTAATTGCTTATTTATATCAAGTCCTTGTCCTCCTAAATACCGCGATAATGTCGTTCTTTCTACTACTTGTATTTTTGTGCCCTTTATGAGGTGTGTTCGTACTTTTCGTTAAAGATTACCTGATTTATCCTGATTTATTATTATTAAGATTATTATTTTTAGTATAATATATTTATGAATGTTTAAATGATACTTGACACGGTCCTGGCATAGGTGTAGTTCAATTTGGTATTTTTAGAAAAGTAAAAATACAATGTGTGCGGCCTTAAAAAATAAAACATTTGTTTTCTATCTAATATGCCCATCTGTTGCTATCAAAAGTCTAAAATATTCATATTTAAAAAAAAATATATTTTGTACGATATTTACTAATTTTATCAGCTAATAACTAAAAAAACTTTATATTGTTTACGTATCCGAATTAAGCATATTAAGCAATTAAGCAGTTTACAACATTATACATGTTTTATATAGTGCAGTCACACTATTATCCTAATACGCTGATCAGCTTAAGTCACTAACTGCCTAATGTCCTAATCAGCTTAAGATGGAATACTGGTAGTTCTGTTATGACATTGTGAAGTCACACTCAACTTCTAATACGGTGATTGGCTTGGGTCACTAATTGCCTTATATGGTCACGAGTAGTTCGGGTATGACACATAAACACAGCGGAACGAGAGATAATAATTTAGTGTGATTTAATTATGACCATTGTGAACGAGTTTGATTTAATTTAATAAAATAGCTATATTTACGTAAATACGTGTTTTAACTATTTAAATAGACGATACTATTTTAATAGACGATATCAGAAGTGTGTTAAAGAACCTACGGTAGAATTTAGTGAACTGTTTTTAATGTTAAGTGATTAAAAGTGTCCAAAATGCCGAAAAGGAAAAAGTCCAAGCGAGATAGTAGTTCCAGTCATGGTACAATGAATACACAAGTGAAACCACAACAATTTTCGTCTACCGATTCTTCGCCGAGAAGGTAGTCAAGGTATACAAAAACGAAAAGAACACGTAGAATGAAGTAAGTGTACTTAAAGGTTTTTACTAGTCGATATGGAAGAGAAATTTTAATAAATCATACACGTAAAATGTATTAAAGACACTTATCACCTTTTTACTGAATATGGTTTGCAGTAGTAGAAATATATTGTTGTCCGGCATAATAATATATGTGGGCTTACTTTGTTTTACATGCAACAGAACTTTAATTTTATGGAAGTAAGTAGCGATATATTGTTTTATTTGAAAACGAAAAGTTGATTAGGTGTAACTTATTTGTTTATTACACAAATTAGCTGCTGAATGGTAAGTCGTATTATTTATTTGGTTTTACCTGTATGTAGAGCGAAAAAAGCTGAGAATTTTGGTATACTTAACTCAATATTTTAAAATTTGTCATTTACCTGGTTTTCGCAGTATACCGACGATATTTCAAGCGATTTCTAAGCTTAAAAGTACCTCTAAAACATGGTACGCTAGTTTTATTGAAAATGAAGTTGCATGGTCTCAATTTTCTTGGGCAGAATGGAGATCAGTGTTAGAAAATACTTTTCAAAGTACACGAAATACTTATGATCTTTTTATGGACCTAGCCCATCATAAACTAACAGAAAGTTCTTCATTATATGAATTTTATTTTGAACATTTAGCAAAAATTAATAAACTTAAAGTAAATTTTTCCAAGTCAGATAAGATTTCTTTAATAATTGGTGCTATTAGAGACGAACATATTAAATCTGCTAAGTATTGAAGTTGCTCAAATCAAAGATGTCAATTTATTGGCAGTTTATTTAAGAAATAAGCTTTATCACAAAAGTCCAGAAAAATTGCCTGATTTAACAAATCCAATTGTTTTTTCCAAATCAAAATTTGTACATAATAACAAATTTGTTAATAACAAATTTAACAAGAATAAACCTTGTATGTGCTGTGGAATTCAGGGTCATTTAAAAAAAGATTGTCACCACAGAAATCAAATATGCAGGTTTTGTAAAAATTAAAGGTCATATTGAACAATACTGTTTTAAAAAGAACAAAGAATGTCAAGTGACAAAAGTAAATAAAACGAACAAAAATTTAGAAAAAAATAAAACTGTTAAACAAATACAGTTTGATTCTTCCGAAAATAAATTTAATAAAATTATTTTCTTAAATGAGCACAGCCATACTGCATTCATTGATTTTGGCAGCGATTGTTCGCTAATTTCAAAAGAATTGGCAGATAAGTTTAAATTAGAAATAAAATCATTAACTAAAGATGTAAAACTTTCTGGATTTTTGGGAAATTCTTTATCAGTTGAATATTATGTATTTGCTAAAATAAAAATCGATTTTGTAGAATTAAATATTATGTTGTATGTCATGGATAAAGATTGGGTTAATGACCTTCTAATAGGAAGAAATTTTACAGAAGATGTAAATATTATGTATTATAGGATAGATAATAGTTTAACATTTAAATATAAGAAAGACTTAGATAAAGAAATAAAGAAAGTTATAGTCTCAGAACCAATTTTAACAATATTTAATCCGAAACATGACATAATAGTTTACACGGATGCAAGTAGAGAAGGATTTGGAGGCATAATAACTCAAATTGTTGATGGTCGTGAAAAGTCAATTGCCTATTTTAACAAGCAAACCACAAAAGAAAAAAAGAAATATCATTCTTTTGAACTAGAGCTTTTGGCTATTGTCAAAACCTTAGAAAGGTATAGATATTATTTAGCAGGAAGATATTTTACTGTAATAACAGACTGCAATTCCGTTAAAAATGCATTAGTAAAACAAACAATAATCCCAAGAACAGCAAGATGGGTTTTGTGTTTACAAAATTTTTGTTTTGAAATAAAACATAAATCAGGAGTACAACTACAACATGTAGATGCCTTAAGTAGGAACTTTGAAAGAACTGAAGCAGGGGAAAGTCTTGAAATTAAAGTGATGCTCATCAAAGAAGACGACTATCTAAGAGAGGCACAGGATACAGATACGGAAATAAATAAAAAAAGATTATTCTTTTGTCAGGAGATCAGGAAAATCATAAGGATACTTTCAAGAAATATGATTTAAGAGGAAACAAAGTTTATAAAATAACGGAATATGGTAGAAGATGGTATGTGCCTAAAGATTGTCGTTGGCAAATTGTCAAAATGAATCATGACGACATTGGACATTTTGCGTTGGATAAAACAATTAAAAGAATAAAAGAACGGTATTGGTTCCCATGAATGCGAAGATTTATTAAGAAATACATTTCGGCTTGTCTTGCCTGTTTATACCATAAATAACCGGGAGGAAAAAAGCCTGGCTATCTACATTCCATTCGAAAATATGCTAGACCGTTTCATACACTCCATGCCGATCATTTAGGGCCATTTGTGTTAACGAAATCACAAAATAAATACGTCTTGGTTTTGATTGATGCCTTTTCTAAATTTGTGTTTGTTGAAGCTGTCCCAGATACATCAAGTAAACATGTTATTCGTGCTTTAGAAGATATTTTTAAAATATTTGGTAACACCAAACGAATGATATCAGATGCAGGATCAGCTTTTGTTTCAAAAGAATTTTTGAATTATATGGCAGAGAGAGGAATTAGAGTGTTTACAACTGCAGTAGGAATGGCAAGAGGCAACGGCCAAGTAGAAAGGGCAAATAAAACATTACTGAATACCATGGCCACAATGGGTGCAAAGTTTGAGTCCGATATGTGGGATAAGAATTTAAAAAAAACATTCAACAAGGAATAAACGGAACAAAACACCGAATAACTAAATCTTCTCCCAGTGAAGTGTTTTTCGGGTACAAATTAAGAGTTGATGGAGACAAATACATAGATGATAATGATATGGACATTATTGATGTAATGTTATTGAGAAAGGATGTAGCTAAACGATTAGAAGAAAACAGAATCAAACAGAATAACGAATTTAATAAAAAAAGATGCTCTCCAGTGAAATATGCTGTTGGTGACCTGGTATTGACAAAAGTTACAAGTTTTCCAGCAAACAATGAAAGTAAGAAGCTTTTAGAAAAGTATAGAGGGCCATTCAGGATTGTTGAGGTTCTACCAAATGATAGATATCGTGTAACAGAAGATGTACATTCATCAAGAAAAAGGCGTCCTTATGAAGGAGTTGTTGGTGGAGAAAACATCAAGAGATTTAAGATTCAAAGATCTTAAAATTATTCAGGTTAGTTACATGATAGTGTAGTCATTTTGTAGAATGACATAAAGATATTCTATTGTTTAAAAGGAATTTGTTTGAATAGCTGGAACTAAAAAAAAAATATATTTTAATTGTCATTCTGAAAAATGACAACAAAGTGTTTCAATGATCTGAATGGGTTTATTTGAGTAGTTCTGACTGTTTGAAGCAAATTTATTTTATTCGTCATTCTGAAAAATGACAAATAAATGTTTTAATGTTCTGAATGGATTTTCAGTTCGTCATTCTGAAAAATGACAAATAAATGTTTTAATGTTCTGAATGGATTTTCAGTTCGTCATTCTGCAAAATGACAAATAAATGTTTTAATGTTCTGAATGGATGTTCAGTTCGTCATTCTGCAAAATGACAAATAAATGTTCTAATGTTCTGAATGGATTTTCAGTTCGTCATTCTGAAAAATGACAAATAAATGTTATAGTGTTCTGAATGGATTTTCAGTTCGTCATTCTGAAAAATGACAAATAAATGTTTTAATGTTCTGAATGGATTTTCAGTTCGTCATTCTGCAAAATGACAAATAAATGTTTTAATGTTCTGAATGGATGTTCAGTTCGTCATTCTGCAAAATGACAAATAAATGTTCTAATGTTCTGAATGGATTTTCAGTTCGTCATTCTGCAAAATGACAAATAAATGTTTTAATGTTCTGAATGGATGTTCAGTTCGTCATTCTGCAAAATGACAAATAAATGTTCTAATGTTCTGAATGGATTTTCAGTTCGTCATTCTGAAAAATGACAAATAAATGTTTTAATGTTCTGAATGGATTTTCAGTTCGTCATTCTGCAAAATGACAAATAAATGTTTTAATGTTCTGAATGGATGTTCAGTTCGTCATTCTGCAAAATGACAAATAAATGTTCTAATGTTCTGAATGGATTTTCAGTTCGTCATTCTGAAAAATGACAAATAAATGTTATAGTGTTCTGAATGGATTTTCAGTTCGTCATTCTGAAAAATGACAAATAAATGTTTTAATGTTCTGAATGGATTTTCAGTTCGTCATTCTGCAAAATGACAAATAAATGTTTTAATGTTCTGAATGGATGTTCAGTTCGTCATTCTGCAAAATGACAAATAAATGTTCTAATGTTCTGAATGGATTTTCAGTTCGTCATTCTGCAAAATGACAAATAAATGTTTTAATGTTCTGAATGGATGTTCAGTTCGTCATTCTGAAAAATGACAAATAAATGTTCTAATGTTCTGAATGGATTTTCAGTTCGTCATTCTGCAAAATGACAAATAAATGTTTTAATGTTCTGAATGGATTTTCAGTTCGTCATTCTGCAAAATGACAAATAAATGTTTCAATGTTCTGAATGGATGTTCAGTTCGTCATTCTGAAAAATGACAAATAAATGTTCTAATGTTCTGAATGGATTTTCAGTTCGTCATTCTGAAAAATGACAAATAAATGTTCTAATGTTCTGAATGGATTTTCAGTTCGTCATTCTGAAAAATGACAAATAAATGTTATAGTGTTCTGAATGGATTTTCAGTTCGTCATTCTGAAAAATGACAAATAAATGTTTTAATGTTCTGAATGGATATTCAGTTCACCATTCTGCAAAATGACACCCAAATATTTTAATGTCTTGAATGAGTTTGTTTGAATAGCCGTAGCTATGTGAAACAAATTTATTCACATTGTCATTCTGAAAAATGACAGCCATATGTTTTAATGTTTAAAAATGAGCTTGTATGGATAGTTGTAGCTATCTGAAACGAATTGATTTAGACTATGTCATTCTGCAGAATGATGGAGCCTTTCTATAAATTGGCATTCTTAATAATAAAGAACATATTATTTTTTTTTAATAGGTGTTGTACGATCGAGGACGATCGTGACGTCAGGATGGTCGAATGCAGTCACACTATTATCCTAATACGCTGATCAGCTTAAGTCACTAACTGCCTAATGTCCTAATCAGCTTAAGATGGAATACTGGTAGTTCTGTTATGACATTGTGAAGTCACACTCAACTTCTAATACGGTGATTGGCTTGGGTCACTAATTGCCTTATATGGTCACGAGTAGTTCGGGTATGACACATAAACACAGCGGAACGAGAGATAATAATTTAGTGTGATTTAATTATGACCATTGTGAACGAGTTTGATTTAATTTAATAAAATAGCTATATTTACGTAAATACGTGTTTTAACTATTTAAATAGACGATACTATTTTAATAGACGATAATAGGTACAAGAATTTGAAATGAACTTTTTTTTTGTAGAAAAGTTAAAACAATAAAGCTTATCACTATTCACTATTTATATTAGCTGAATTAAACTTGTTTCTTTTAAAAATCTAAGAACACTGTCAAAACGGTTTGGAACACCGAGAATGTCTTTTAGATTTCCTTTTAGGCTGTGCTTGTTTCTGGAAGAATCATACTGGCAGCAGTCCACTATCACGTGTTTGATGGAAAGCAGGCTATTACAGTAGTGGCATACTGAAGGGTTTTCTGATGCCATAAGGTATCTATGTGTGAGACGTGTATGCCCTATTCGTAGTCGGTGAATAACTGTTTTTTCTTTCCTGTTCATAGAGGAGATATTGACGCGAGATAAGTTGGGTTGAACGTCATGCAGCTTAGTTTTTGTTTTACTCCACAGGTCCGCCCATGAGCTGAGGATTTTTTGTTTTATCAATATTTTAAGATCCGTATGGATTTGGATCTCTTTGAAGGCTATGTCAGAAGAACATGCTGCTTTAGCAGCTTGGTCTGCTTTTTCGTTTCCCAATATACCAACATGAGATGGAGTCCAGATCATTATGACTTTTAAGTTAGCAGAATATAGTTGGTTACAGATGGTGTGGATTTCCTGGACTAGTGGGTTTTTCGAGAAAATGCATCTTATGGAATGAATCGAGGAAAGAGAATCAGTGCAAATGGCGATTTTTATGCTTTCATTTGAAGTAAGATGGATTGAAGTTTTTAATGCTTGGAGTATTCCATATAATTCTGCGGTATAGATACTAAAACTTTTAGGCAATCGCACAGAGCTTATTGTCGTCGTTAGTGTGGACACAGCGGAGCCACAACAGACTTCATTCTTGGACGCATCGGTGTATAAAATTTCATCGAATTGTGTTAAGTTGAGGATGTTTTGGAAGGATTTTCTAAGGATTGAGTTTGGGGTTTCTGTTTTGTCGAATCTGCATAAATCAGTATTGAATATTGGAAGATTGTGCATCCATGGAGCTGTCTTGGGGGTATAAATAGAAGTAGTATTGGAAAGGTTGATGGAATCTAATAAAGGAGATAATATTTGTGATAATGTGAGAGACTGATTGGATGCGTTTGCTGGGGGAGGTTCTATGGGATTGATTAGATTTATTACCGGGTTACTTGGGTTTGCTGATATTCTTACAAAGTATGAAAGTAGAAGCTGCTGCCTTCTTAGATGGAGTGGTGGCTCTGAAGATTCAACGCACACACTTTTAGCGGGGTTTGATTTGAAAGCATCGAGGCATAGTCGTAGAGATGTATTTTGAATCGTGTTTAGAGACTCTAGTAGGAAGCTACTAGATGCCATATAAAGAATACTGCCATAATCTAGCTTAGAGCGAATTAACGCTCTATATATTTTAAGAAGAGATTCTTCGTCAGCTCCCCAAGAGAAGTGTTGCGTAACAACAATACTTAATATTTTTAGTCTATTTTTGTATCATACTGTATATTAGTTTAGATATATAAAATTTCTTTGTACTAACTAATAATCTGTAAAGCGCCGTTATCTTGCATTTAAATAACTTTCTACACAAGTTTCTAAAACCTTCATAGAATCGTAACAATGAAAGGATTAGTATTTTCCAAATTACCCTCTGACGCATTCCAAAATTCCGCAAGTTGAGACAAATACCCTTATTCAGGTAGTTTTTATCAATGATTTGAAAGTTAAAGGTATTTGAAAAATAAACATATCTTTTAATACGTCGAGGGGTCAGGGGGGAGATTTCGGAATGTTTGTGATTGAGGTTCAAATTCCAGCACTGAAGGAGCGTCAGGCTCTACTCGCCCTAGCGGCATATTAGTGTTTTAAACCAGTCGGTATATTAATAAGTTCGTGTCAATATTGTATCACCGACAAGTGTGTATCATATGCAAGTTATCGGCGTTTAAAATACATTGTATTTGTTTAAATATATTTGTTCAAACGTTCTTTTCGAATCTTCATTTTTCCCAGTTTTCTGGGTGGTCCTTCAAAGAAATATATATATAAAGTGAACCTATTTCCCTAAGGAAAAACCTTGTTCCCCAAGGGAAAAAACCAGCGACCTATTACTGGTGCGTGAAACAAAGCCATCAGGACAAAGGTGTAAGGACAAACATCTACATCTTCGTTCAAGAAGCTAGCAAGAGATTTAAGTAAATTGATTCTTTGGATACAGTTTCCTTTAAGTTTCTGAATATGCTGTCTCCAGATAAGCTTTTTATCAAAGGTGATACCACGAAGTGTCAAATAATCAACTGTTTGTAAACGAAGTCCATTTAGAGTTATAGAAGGTGGATTAGGTCTATGCTTTTTGGTAAAGTGAATTACTTTGAATTTAAGAGCTGAAAACACAAATCCAGCACGCGCAGACCAGGTGTCTATTTTGTTTATTGCATTTTATAGCAAAGTGCTGGTGGTAGCTGTGACTCTGCCTTGGCAGTATAATATAATATCATCAACATATATCGAGTACCTGTCTGGTGGTTCTATATATGTATATGAGGAAAAGTCATTCACGCTAAGTAAAAATAAGGTAGTGCTTAAAACTGAGCCCTGAGGCAAACCGTTGTCCAAAGCGTATGGTTTTGATATTTTTTCATTTGTTAATACGATAAAATATCGACTTCTTAAAAATTTTTTTAAAAATAAATAAATGTTACCAGTTAAATTATATTCCGTTAATTTTCTTAGAATTAGAGGTCTTTGTACAGTGTCGAAGGCACTTTGGATATCTAAAGCTACTGCTATGACTTCGCTTCTATTCGAAAATGCGTTAACAATGTCAGTATGTAGTGTGACCAGGTTATCCATTGTACTTCGATTTGATCTGAAACCTGTTTGGAATGGGTCAAGAATATTATTTCTTTCTAGATACCATAGTAAGCGTTTATTGACCCTCTTTTCTAACAGTTTACATAGTGAACAAGTGAGAGAAATTGGTCTATATGATTTTAGAAGATTTGGAGATGAGTCATTCTTTTTGATAGGAATTGTAGTTGCTTGTCGCCATAACGTTGGGAACTAGTTTTGAGACCAGATCTTATTATATAACTCTAGCAGTATGAGATGTGTATCTGGATGGAAATTTTTTAAGAATATTGATGGGATATCGTCAGGACCGGCTGCTGAGTTTTTTTTTAATGAAGATAGGGCTTCGTTTAATTCTAGGAGATTAAAAGGAAGATTCATAGAGCTAGTGTTAGAAAATATTTTGGGGCTGGAAATGTTGGTATCCGAGTTATTGGGAAGATTCGGAATATTTGACTTATCTGAAAAGTGAGAGGCAAAGATATCTGCAATATGTTGATCATCGGTAACTGTATGATCCTGTAGGGAGATGGCGGCAATTTGCTGGATGTATTATGACCTTTCATACGTCTTATCTTTGACCACATTTGCGCGGGAGAAGTATCTTTTGTGATTGAACTAACGTACTGATTTCATGAGGCTTTCTTACTTTCTTTTCAAATACGCCTAGAATTGGCCCTAAGTTTTTTAAAATATATTAAATCCGTAGTGGTACGGGCCTTCCGGAATTTATTTAACGCTTTTTTGCATTGTTTGACAGCTATTTTGCAGGACTCATTCCACCACGGAACAGGTTTCTTGCGAAAATCAATCGCGCATTTACCAGTACATTCCTCAGCAGATTCAGTTAAACAGTTATTTAATAGTTTTACATCTGTATCTATATCATAGAGGAGAAGAGACTATCCTGGTACGGCCACGTCAGAAGAGCGGACAGAGGACGCTGGATAAACAAAATCACAGAATGGAGCCCGATTGGAAGAAGAAAGAGAGGAAGACCCCGAAGGTCATTCAGAGATGAAATCGACGAGGCTATGGAGAAAAGAACCCTGCGAGATGGAGACTGGAATGACAGGGAACATTGGAGAAAACGGTTGAGTGAAGGAAGACAGTGAAAACTGTGGAAATCCTTAGTAGTAGTGGTATCTATATCATAGTTAAAAAGTAATTCATCGGTTTTTCCCTTAACAGTGGTTCTAAAAAGATCCCAGTTTGCTTGAGTGATTTTCCATTTTGTTATAATTCTTGAGGGCATTTTTGACTGGTCAGAGATGAGAATAGGAAAATGATTACTATCATAGAGACTGTTTAATGTGTACCATGAAAGTTAAGGAAATATTCCGGGATTACAGAAAGATAAATCTATGGAAGAGAAACTACCTGTTTGGATGTGAAAGTATATACTACTTCCTGAATTTAGTAAGTTTATATTTACGTTTTTTAGGAAATTTTCGATTGTGTTCTTCTTCTTCATGTGCCTTGTCCGTTCCGAACGTTGGCAATCAACATGGCTATTCTGACTTTGTTTACGGCAGATCTGAATAGTTCAGCAGATGACAATCCGAACCATTGCCGCAAGTTTTGGAGCCACGAGTGTCTTCTCCTCCCTGGACCCCTTCTGCTGTCTATTTTCCCTTGAATGATCAGTTGTAGTACTCTATATTTATTATGTCTCATAACGTGACCCAAGTATTCCAACTTTCTTTTCTTTATACTTATTCCTACCTCTCTCTCTTTACCTATCCGGCGTAGTACCTCTTCGTTGGTCACGTGCTCAGTTCAGGATATACGTAATATACGTCGGTAAGCCCACATTTCGAAGGCCTCTACTTTTTTCATCATTGTTGCGGTCATTGTCCACGCCTCCATTCCATATAACAAAACCGGGAATACATAACATTTCAGAAGTCGAATTTTGAGAGGTAGGGTGAGGCTTTTAGAGGTGAAAATTTGCTTCATGCTAGTGAACGATGCTCTTGCCTTTTCTACTCTTATACGTATTTCCTTTGCTTGATCCCAATTTGAGTTAACTGTTGTTCCCAAGTAGATGTACGAATCCACGTGTTCAATTCTTTCATTGTCTAATATCAGTTGCTGTGGTGGTTGTTGGGTTTTGCTTACTATACACGGTTCACAATTTGTTGATAGCTCACTACAAGTTTAACCCTAATTAGAAAACTGAAATACAGAGAGGATAGGTAATACGATATAATAGTAAAAACCAACCTAAAACTGACGGTTTAAGACGTTTTCGACTAACCCACCTTATATCTGAAGGAATACAATACCTTATAATCCTATTACGGGGGTACATGAATGGTTAGAGATGAACGACCAGTGTCGTAGAGTATATGATTGAAACATTTATTTGAACTAAATAAATATATTTTTTAAATTGTACTTATGTAAATTGTATTTTTTAATAAAACTTATTTATTTTATTCAAAAATAAAAAGTTTCTTGCCATTTGTAAAAGATTCATTTATTTAATTAAGGAAAAAGGCGCCAAATGTCGCCTGGCAAAATTTCCAATGTGTTTTAAATGTATCCATTATTTTCGAATCCGGAGAAAACTAATAAATATTTTTGAAAAATTTAAACGCAGAATGAAAGATTACATTATTACCCAGGGCAGAAAGTCCCTGAAAACTTCTACAATGTTTATTTTAATATGTTATGTAACAGGGGTGAAAATAAAAGAGAAAATATAGTATAATTTTTAATTGAAAATATTGCATGCAAAAGAAACTTTTTATTTATTCTAAAAAATATTTCATTCTGCCTTTAAATTTTTCAAAAATGCTTTTTAGTTTTCTCAGGATTTAAAAAAAAATGGATACATTTAAAACACATTTAAGATTTTGACAGGCGACATTTTGCGCCTTTCCCCTTTAATATCTTACGATTACAACTACTATTACTTACCTTATATAATTACGATTAGAAAACTATTCAAATTCAAAATAAATAGGATCAACTTTGGAATCCGAGTCGTCTTGAGGGTTAATAATTAGGTTAATAATATCTACGGTCGCATCAATTATGTTATCAAGATCCCACATTTTTTGTTCTTCTTCTATTACATGTCTTACTGCATCTTTCCAGTTTTGTTTTGTAGTATGTTATAAAGACTCGTATAACAATTCACGTACAGCTTGTATATTATATGACGTATTTTTTCTAGCCACATAACTTTTCATTTGTGCCCAAATGAGTTCAATTGGATTTATTTCGCAGTGGTAGGGTGGAAGTCTAAAGACTGTGATGTTTCGCCTTTCCGCCATTTTGTCAACTACGTATTTCTTGAACTTAGATTTGTGTTGCTGGGCAATTTTTAAAAGTTCTGCTTTTACCATTCCATCTTCGTAAGGCAGATACTTATTTCGCAGCCAGTCAAGAATATCCTGTTTCTTCCACGCATTCGTTAAAAGTCTTTCTACTAGTCGTGAATGATAAGGTGCATTATCTAATACTATAATTGAATTTGGTGGTATGTGTTCAATCATTTGCTCAAAATACTCTTCGAAAACATCAGCTCTCATCTCCTCGTGATAGTCTTTTGTGCTTTTGGAATGAAATTCCAACAAACCATGCTTAACAAATCCTTTTTCACTGCCAATGTGAGAAATTATTAATCTACTGCCGTTACCAGAAGGTGGGGAGATACCAGTAGACCAACCTTCCATAAAGGCTTGCCTGGAGCTTAATATATTTTTATCTGAC
Source organism: Diabrotica undecimpunctata (assembly GCF_040954645.1). Taxonomy (NCBI): domain Eukaryota; kingdom Metazoa; phylum Arthropoda; class Insecta; order Coleoptera; family Chrysomelidae; genus Diabrotica; species Diabrotica undecimpunctata. The sequence goes on from NC_092810.1 coordinate 68,155,041, forward strand.
CAAATTTTTTTTAGAGTATGACCTGAGTTTACCCACGTTTCATCCTGGTAGAAGATGGGCCTTTCTTCAGCCCGGAATTTTCGTATGAATCTTAGATAAAATCTTCTCCAACATCATCTTCTCCACCCGGTCAATCAAAAGTAATTTTCAGTCTGATTTCTCCCACCGGAAATTTAATTCTTTTAAAACTTGCCACAATTTAGTTCGTTCGATATGAGGCAAATCCAGGTCGTCTCAAACTTCTGGTAAAATTTTGTTTAAGTTTGGTATTTCTGTTTTGAAAAAAAATCCATTAATTTTCCTTCGAATACCATTTTTGGCAAATTCATCAATTTCAATAGGCTTTTTCCCTCTCTTTAAGTTTTCGTTTGTGTTTGGGTTAGCTATACCTTGTTTTTTTCTTTCTGATAGGAACCTATATAAAGTTGACTCTCCTACGCCAGTCATGTTGGCACAACTTTCGACTATGTTGCGAACAGTGTTTGTGGGATTCTGAGAAACCAGGGCATCGTGAACATTTAGGACAATAGTCTTCTCTCTTGGTGAATAGACAGACTTACTGACTGTACGCAACAGTACCGGTGTAAAACTTGATGATGAAGCCATCACAAACAATCCAACAAAACAAGCACGAGCGAAAGGTACGTATATGTTCGTAGGTATATGGAATAAAAAATCACTCACGCACTGCATATAATTCGCAAAAGAAATATTCGAGACGCTAATTACTGCCGTAGACGCGGAAACACCGATGAGCCGTAAATTACATGCGATCAAAAACGTACTAAACAAGAAAATTGTTTTCGTTCGTAATAACTTCACCCTTTCAAGTTAAGTTTCGAATATAATTATATTATTAAAAATCTGGGGAATTCCATCTTAATTATCTTGCAACGAATAGTACCTTCGGATATGAATTCCAGGTTTTATAGTAAAGTGATTAAACGAGAAGATTAGTATTGAAATATCCAAAGAGATAAGGTATTCTTATTTACAAAATTGTTATAGGTTAAATTCTTATTTTTATTAATATAATATAATAACCAACATTAGTCGTGAAAGTTTTAATTGTTTTTTTGCTAAATATATTAGTATTAAAATATTATCAATATTATATATAACAGTATTAAAACATTATATTATTATTTAATGAATAAACACCTTAGGAACGCCTATGATTTACGACCGTTTTATGAGTTTGAGGCATATTTCGTGCTCTCAACAATTTGTGAACAGAGAATAACATCCATTTGGTTTTTGTGATATTTAGTCTGAGTCCGTATTGTGCACTTGTTTTTTGTATCTTACTCATTAGGCAACTCAGTTCCTCCATGCTACTTGCTAGAATCACAGTGTCATCAGCATACCTTATGTTATTAATTATTTCTCCATTTATCTTTATGCCTTCTGTGCTTTCCTCCAGCGCTGTCTTAAATACTTCTTCTGAGTATATATTAAAGATAATAGGAGACAAGATACAGCCCTGTCGTACACCTTTCCTGATCTCAATTTTATTGGTCAATGTAGATCCTACTTTCACTTTAGCTGTTTGGCCCCAATAGAGACTCGCTATTGTTCGAATGTCTCTGTAGTCGACTCCGATCTTATGGAGAACTTCAATTATCTTTTCGTGCTTTACGTTATCGAATGCTTTTGCGTAGTCTATAAAGCATATGTACACGTCTTTGTTCATATCTCTGCAGCGCTGGATGAGTACCTGTAGACTAAAAAGTGCTTCTCTTGTCCCAAGAGAATTCCGAAACCCAAACTGCGAATCTCCAATGTTATCCTCGCATTTTTTGCTTATTCTGTTGTAAATAACCTTGGTGTATGCCTTCGAAATGTGGTTAATTAGACTTATCATCCGATGTTGATCACAAGACTTTGCTTTTGGTTTTTTCGGTATGGCAACAAAAGTTGACTCTAGCCAGTCTTCAGGAAACTCCCCGCTGTTATAAATATTGTTAAAGAGTCTGACGAGTGAGTCTAGAGATTGACTGTTTGTTTCGCACAACATTTTCAATACTTCCCCGTATACGTTATCGTTGCCTGGTCTTTTGTTATTTTTAAGACCCTTTATAGCATTCTCCACTTCTGATTTTAGAATAGAAGGGCCAGTATCATCATTGCTCAGTGTATACCCACTAGGACGGTCATCATTAAACAGTTGTTCCACATAAGTTTCCCAGATTCTAACTATTTTGTCGGGGTCTAGTTGTAGATTTCCATTATCATCGCATAGCCCTTTCGATAAAATATTGTAGCTTTTCTTTGTTGTGAGTTCCTTTATCTTCTTATGCATATTGTGATAGTCGTATACCTTTTCGCACTGTTCGATTTCTTCGCATCTGTCCGAAAACCATTTCTCTTTAGTTTTTCTTATCTCAGCTCTAATTCGTCTATGGGTTTCGCGGTATTTGGCAGTATCTTTAGTTTTATATATCCGTCTCTCTTCCATCATGTCAAGGATTTCTGCAGTCATCCAGTCTTTCTTTTTTCTCTTATCAGGTAGTAAAAACTTAGTGCTTGAAGTCCTAATCTCTTCTTTAATTTCTCTCCACTTTTCCAGCGGTTCATTGTTATTTTTAAGGATTTTTGATATTTCGGTATTTAAATTCTCCTGCATCTGTTGTTTAATATTATTGTTGGAAAGCTTCCTAATATCTAGCGTTTCGGGTCTGTTCTTTACATTTGTCTTTTTTAACTTTACTTCAAACTTACATACCACCGGATTGTGGTCTGATGCTACGTCCGCACCCGGGTAAGTTTTTACGGCTTTGATGGAGTTTCTAAACCTGATTGGTGCAGCGATATAATCTATTTGATTTCTGATTATTTTACCAGGTGAGTCTGCCGGTGATTTCCAGGTATAGAGTCTACGGTGCGGGAGCTTAAAGAGAGTGTTAGTAAGTACTAGGTTGTGTTCTTGGCAAAATTGAACTAGACGATCTCCTCTTTCGTTTCTTTCACCAAGTCCGAAATTTCCCACTACCTTTCCTGTTTTGCCTCGTCCTACTTTCGCGTTGAAATCTCCCATTATAAGTGTTATTTCATTCTTTTTGGTTGCCTTAATTAAGATTTCTAGTTGTTCGTAGAAGTCTTCCATTATTGTTTCCTCTTTGTCAGCTGTAGGTGCGTATATCTGTATTATGTTCAAATCAAATGGGGACGCATACAGCTGTAAAAGAATCATTCGGTCTGATAGTGCAATGTAGGATTTTATTGACGATTTTAAACGAGGTGCAACGATTATTCCAACTCCATTATTGTGTTTAGGGGTATCGTTACCAGAGTAGTACATTGCATGGTCTAGGATATTACATTCTCCTGAGTTGGGCCAATGAGTTTCACTGATACCCATTATATCGATTTTGAGTCTCTTGATTTCTTTTACGATGTTATGTGCTTTGCCACTTTCGTACATACTTTTAACGTTCCAGGTGGCGATTTGTAAGCATCTCAATTTAGGTGTTTTACTCTTCAAAATTGTTTTGTTGTTGCAAGGATTTCGCATGATGTCGACCTGGGAGGCCTTGCATTCTGAGTTTAAGTATCCTCCCTTGCCGGATCTTGACTTCCGAAGTCCATGATCAGTAACATATTCCTTATCACTACCGAAAGCCATGATAATTTTCCTGGGGAAATCCATAGGGATCTTTAATGTAGTGGTTTCCCCTTGCCTTCTACATCCTTATGCCGTTGACCTCTACTGAGGTTCCTTCGCCTTTAGGGCCAGTTTCCCAACCCTCGGACAAAAGAGTGCCCTGTCACTTACCAGCTCATCCGCCCGAAGCCGTTGGCCAGTAAGTGGGGGATTGCTTATACCGGCAATCGCTCGATGGAATTTTCGCCATATCTGGCTACCCTCACTTAGTTTAGCCTGCAGACCAATGCAGTTGCCCGGGGTGTGGCACGTGGAGCCATAAGTGAGAGTTAGCTGTCTTATGAAGACCAGTTATCAAGAACCATCTCCCGTCTATGACGCTCGATGTGGTCGTTCCGATAAAAGGTGCTACCTCTATAACACAACTCTACACCCCTCGATTGTGTTACCTCTTCCAAATGTGTTTTCGGAGCCCCACATAGTATTATGTACATTCAAGTCACCTACTAAGATAAAAGGTGTAGGAAGCTGAGAAGTTAAATCTTCAAGATCGGAACTTATTAAACAGTAGTTTGGAGGGATGTATATGCAAAATATATATTCTTTATGGAAAATATCAGTGGAAACAAAAATTGCTGCTCCGCCACTCACACGATTTGTCCGGAATACTTATTTCTTGTTTTGTTATTTTTCTTATTTGTTTCTTGTAGGCATAGAAAGTCAGGAGAAGACTCAGATATGAGCTGTTCAAGGCGTGGACGACCAGGATAAAATCCATCACAATTCCATTGTATCAGTGTGAAGGCTGAAATTAATATGTAGAGTGTTTTGATTTTTGCGAGGTTTGTGAACTATCAGGCAGGTATTCTTTATCACAAGCATCCTGGGAATTATCAAGACTGTTTATACTTTCAGAATCATCTGTTGCAGAATGTATTTTAGTTTTAATTTTTTTAATTAAGCGTGTAATTCTGATCTTTGTAGATCTTTCTTTAAAATTTATTACTTATTATTTTATCAGGAGGAACTAATTATTATTTTATCAATTATATTATCAGGAGGAACTGCAAAAGCTTCTGGGTTTTGTTTATAGGCTTCGTGTATTGCTTGCTTGGAGTCAGTGGATAGACTGGGGTCGAGAGAAGAACTACGTTTTCGTTTCTTTTTTGTATTGGAGGTGCTAAAGGAACTAGGAGTTGTTTGTTTGGTAGGAAACATAGTTTGTTCTGTTGCGGGGTTTTCCCCAGATTGAAGGTTCTTATCGCTTATATATGATACAGATGAGCGTGGCCTTTTCTGTGAAAGTTGAGAACTTAAACATAGTTTATCGGACTTTTCAGATATTGTATCATTTTCGCAATTCTCTGGGGAAGAAGACAAATAAAATAGATTAGTTTGGGAGGGAGACGGCTCAGAATGAGATGGAAATTGTGTATTCTGTTGCTGTGACGTTGATTCGGTGGGAGGACTTGAGAGGTCATGAGAAACAGTAGGATTTTCAGATGATAAGTTGTCAGATGAAGTATTGGGACAATTAGAAGCGACATGTCCTGATTGTTTGCATAAGAAACATTCTATCTTGTCCGTACACAGAAAAATTCTATTATCATTGCCTTCAAAAGGAATTAGCAAGGAGATGTGAAGCTCAAAATTATCAGAGGGAGAAAAAATATATACTTGACGGCGGAAGCTAAGGATGCGGGAGTATTAATCACCTGGAATGCCTGCTTTAAGAAAGGACACAGGGGAGGCTATTTGGAAACCAAGACTCTTCACTGCATTTTCGGCCAGTTTATGGAGAATGTAAGGAAAGATTGGGATAAGGTTGATGTAAGGATAAGGTTGGGTGGGATTTCAAAAGTTGATCAACGAGATTTGAGTTCGCTAGATATATACAGATCCTAGTGTTAGATATTCTGGATGCAAAGGAAATATTTTTTGATCCAATGATATCACCAATGGCTTTAACGTAGTCTAGAAGTTTAAGGTTTTGTTCTGCGTGAAGAAGTATCGCCTGTTCTTTTTTTTTAAAAGATGGTTCCGGTGTAGATTTTGCAGCGGTTACGTATGAAAGAGATGTAGTTGCTGTAATGTTGTTTGTAGCAGTTTGAAGGGCCATGGTTAAGGTAGAAACTGTAGGAGTATTGTTTATATTTGTTTTGTTCATGTAAATACAGACAGTAACCTCGTTTTACTTCTCTTCTTTAATTGGTTTTGCTACCCAAATTTGTATTAAAATCCATTGAATTGGCTGGCCAGTACGAACCAGCAGACTGGTAAAACCAGTCTCTGGTATGCACTTTGTATAAATTAAATATAATTTATATGATTTAATCATATAATAAAAGCAATACGTACAAAACTTGTCCGGAAATCACTTTTCGAAATTACACTATTAAATCTAAATTAAGCACTAATTACTACCGATAAGACAAACTGGATTTTAATTGTACTTGGCACACGTCTTACTCGTTCGAGTGCTAGAACAGGAATGATTTTCATACTTAAACAACATAAATATTCGATTGTAGGATGGTGTGGGGTAGGATCCCATGTGCTAGTCCTCCATGGGGCGCCTCCCGAGGTTGTGGATAGACCAGACCCAGCAGTATAAACCGCGCCTGACCCAGAGTGGGCGGTTTCAAATAGCGTCTGTGTCCAGAGGATCGCCTAAATCTGGTAAATATTTGACAAGAAAACTAAAATGAAAGAGCAAACAGAAACGGTTTCTAATCCACGGTAGATCTTAGATGATCAAGAGGTGCGAAGAATCCCCGGGAGGAATAGTCTAAATATTTTAAACACAAATTTTAAGATTGCAACATGGAACGTTAAAATTCGAAACGTAAAAACTCGCTGACGGGTGCCACGAGATGAAGCATTTAGGAATACAGATACTGGTTTTGAGCGAAGTTAGATAGTCAGGTTCACGTAAAGTTAAAACCATGAACAAAACTTTCTACTACTCTGGTAATAATGATGCAGTTCATCGTACCTGAGTTTCAGTAATTCTACAGGACCAATATAACAATTATGTCACCAACTTTGTGCCATTTTCTGATTGATATCTTCTTATTCTTGGAAAGCCAGTAAATCTTAACATCATTGAGACTTCACATAACATAGAATCACCGAGAAAGATGACGTAAACGTCCTGTGAAAAACTATTGGTTGAATCGACCGAAGACAAACTGAAAGAATGGGGAAACTATATCAAAATGTTTTTTAACAACATACGAGACGAACCAAGAAGATGGGAAACAACAACGAAGAACCAGAAATTCTAAAAATCAAACTTATAAATACCATCAAACAACTTAAAACAAGATAAGAGCCCAGGTCCAGATAAGATATACATAGAAACGTTAAAATTAATCAACGAAAAAAACATGGAAATATTTGTCATTTTATTACAGTGTAGTGGAGTGCCACGGAGTAGTAAAGAAAACAACTATAACGAGGACCATGAAGGTAAGTCCAAATATTTACTCAAATTTTGCTTTGATTGATTTTTCTGATGTCGATACTGATTCAAATAATAATAATTTACCGTGCACTGCTTCAAACGGCAATTTTAAAGCAGCTAAGACTAATCGAAAAAAAAAAAAGCCGAACAATATGGAAACAGAAAATGAAACAGAAATAGGTGAGGAAAATAAAACCAGAAATAAAAACAAGAAGACAGTAAAACAGCCGTTTGACAGCCAGGAAGACGAAAATTTAGTTGCTGAGATGAAAAAGCAACTAAAGGAAAAGGATGAAGATTTAGTTGCTAAAATGAAAAAGCAACTAAAGGAAAAGAACAAAGAAATAAAAAAAAACTTTCAGAAAACCGAAAAACAAATGAATGAAAAAAGTCTACGGGTGCAATCCCAAAGAAAAAAAGGTAAAAACTAGTAAGAACAAGACAAATACTGAATAGAAACCAATAACAACCAAGACAAAAATTAATCAAAATTCTCTTCCCTACCAAAAAAGGTCAGAGAGGAAAATATTCTGTTAACAACATCCAATACGCATAAGATCACACGCACAAGATCAAAACATTGATAATTACTGAAACTCAAGGTATACACAGATTCTGAAACTGTTTTCTTGTGGCATGTCCAAGTTAAATATTGTATTTATATGGGACGAAACGTCAAATTTGCAGCTAATATTTAATTATCATTACAATCAATTATGGATTAATCCCATATTAACAGAATATTTAACGTATACACAGACAATAAAATTTCCAAAAACGGAAGACAGACTCTCATTCAAACAAATACCCCTAAAGACTACAGAAAATTCACCCATATATTGGAAGACTATAACGAAGAAACCAAAATACAATTGATCGTCTTTCTATTAGAGGAAAATATCAAGCCCAAAATGGTTATCGAATGACTTACCCCAAATACAAAACCTACAGACATACAAACAAAACTAACAGAGACACATGAAAAAAATACAATAAACATTACAAATATGAAGTCAAGGAAGACAGAGAAGAAACCTCTGCCAATGTTTATAATTACAGTACAAAAAGAAGATGTACCCAATTCCAAGAAAATTACCTACCTAATGTACATGAGAGTAGTAGTAGAAGATCTAAGGAAGAGCAACGGACCAACTCACTATTTTGCAATGCATGCTTCAAATATGCTAGGTGCAGAAAGTGCGGAGAAGAGTACAGAAGAAAATTCAGAAAATTTTAGCAGAACAAAAAGCGAAATGTCGTTAAACTTCAGATACTTCGCTGGGCTGGTCATGTAGTAAGAATGGAGACAGAAAGATTGCCGAAAAGAGCCCTAGATAGTAAAATGCAGGGCGCAAGACCAAAAGGAAGGCCACGGAAAAGATGGGAGGATGAAGTGGCAGCGGAAGCGCAAAATTTGCTAGACGTGATAACCTGGAGAAGATCGGCGCGGGACCAACAAGGTTGGAGGCATAGTTTGGAGGAGGCCAAGGCCCGATTTAGGCTGTAGCGCCATTGGAGAGAGAAACAGCGAAATGTGCTTACTGCAAAGGGCAACACCCGGCAACTTGAAATGCCCAAAAATATCTACCTGGGGCAGACCCAGAGGAAACCTTTAATTGTGGCTTATTCCCATTTAAATAGTAATTAATTTAAAATGCCACAAGAAAATAGCTTCAGAACAATATTAAGAAACACTATGGAAGCAACAACAATAGAAGTCCAGATGAGATAAGGTGATATAAGGATCATTTCGGCATATGCAAGGCCAACAGATCCTTTAAAAGATGACGATCTGGATGCGTTCCTGAAAATAGAAGAACCGTCAATAATAATAGAAGATCTCAACGCCAGATTGTCTTATTAGAACGATAGAGTTACAAACAGAAACGGAAGACTATTAAATAATTAGTGAATCTAGTGAATAACGAAGACACCATGGCAATTGGTAATGGAAATGGTATAATAACCCATTTGGACATAGTAATGGCTAAAAACCTAGGACTACAAATAGAGATACGAACCTGAAACGAAGGATCAGAAGACCATAACCCCGTACTCCTATTAATAGGCACATGGGAAGTAGATAACATAATAAAAAGGAAAAAAAGAAAAAGTGATCAAACTTCAAACAAGTAGTGAGCATAGGAATTGGAAACATCCTACAAATGATAATCTCCAAGAAATAGAGGAAAAAGTCTTAGAACTCGAAAACATCAGAAAAGAAGCACTAAGAAATAGCACTACTGAAAAAAAAATATGAAATTTACATCGAACGATTTACAGACATTAATCAGGAAATAACATAAATGATAAGTGAAAAGAACAGAGCTCAAGAGAGAACCAGAAGAACAAGAAACTAGGAAGAAAACAATAAGGCAAACTGACTGAATCGATAAGTCAAATAGGCAGTAATAGAGCATGGAAGCCAAAAGTGAGACAACTACGTAAAAGAAACGGGGAACAGGACCAAAACATGCAAGAAATATGGAGGCTCCAAAGAACATTAAGAAACGATTTAAAGCCCATTCCCTCACTACCTGGAGAAAACGGAATCGTAAACCCCGTGGAAGAGAAGGCTAAGGTAATGAAGAGGACTTCCGAGGGGGTGTACACCAAATTATCACCAAGACGAAGACATAGACTTTATCGAAGAAGTCGAAGAAACAGAACTAGAAATGCCCGAAGATCAAGAAGAAATAATAAACTAATAGGGCTCTGAAGTATCTTCCTGCGAAAGTAGTTGTATATTTAACAAATATAACAAAAGCAACACAAATATACAGGCTCTTCTTAAACCGATGGAAAAAAAGCACATGTAATCATGATACCGAAAACAGGAAAGAAGAACACATTTCCGCAAAATTACAGGCTGATTAGCTTACTTCCAGCAGTCAGCAAGATCGAATCACCCAAATCAGACTTTAATCAGAGACAGACAGACTATGATTAATCCCAGAATCACAATTTGGATTCAGAGCTCAACATTTCAGCGAACTAAAAGTACTCAGACTTACAGAGTATATAGCAGCTAAGTTCAACAACAAGCAATATACAAGAAAAGTCTCTCTTTCCCTCGTAGCTAAGCGACCGGAAGTTCAGCGTCAAGCTAGGACAAGTTCAATCTGAACACGGAGCCGTAAGCTAGAGTACCACAGGAGGCGGTTTTTTCACCCTTTATACATAGCATATATACAGCAGACGTTCCAAGAATACCCGTAAGACTACTTAGCCTTTATGCAGACGACATTGCAATCGCGGCAAAATATAGGAACCTGACTATAGCTGTAAGACATCTCCAGAGACGGCACTGGATACAGTAGAAGAGTTGATGAAAAATAGCCATAAATCCAGAGAAAATCAGGCGGTTATCTTCAAAAAGAAGACATAGCCCAAAAGAACAGCTAAAAGTGCAAGATAGACCCATCAAATGGCAGAATAAAGCTCAATACCTAGGAGTCATAATGGACCAAGATTTAACGTTCACACCACACGTAAACACAACAGTCCAAAAAGCAGAGACGGTCAAAACCGTAATAAGAGGACTCACAGAAAAAAGCAAATTAGCAATGAAAACCAAATTAAGACTGATAAACAGCATTATAATATGACACATGTAACAACAACAACAAAAAAGATACAAGCAGCACACAACCGATGGTCAAGAGGAGCTGCAAATATGCGGAGATACGTAGCTGAATGGTTCCTGTTTAGAGATATGAAGCAAGTAACGGTACTAGATTTTTTTAATTTAATTTAGTTAATTCCGCAGGGTTCAGAACTAGGTACCATCCTATGGAATGTCCTGTACGACGGTTTGTTGAGGCTACAGATGCCAAGGGGATGCACTCTTGTAGCTTATGCCGATGATCTAGCACTGAGTGCGAAGGCTAATGAATGCTGTTGCGAAGAACATGGCTAATGCGGCTAACACAACTCTGCGTCGTATTAGTAGGTGGATCAGAGAGAACGATCTACAGCTAGCGCCTTAGAAAACTGAGGTGTTAGTTCTCAAAGGGAGCCGGGACAAATCTTCTCTTCGCTTTATAGTGGAATGTGTGGAGGTTGTAACATTTTTTTGATAATTAAAATATTAAATAATTTTTAATCCTTTTACCCCTGTTGCTGAGACGCCGATGGCCGTATTTTCAAATAATATATAGGTGGTCGTGTTTACCATTAGGAAATTCCAATGGAATCTACCGACTATCTCAAAACACGGAAGGTCCGACTTATTATTCTCGTTAATCACGGTTAATTCTTTCCGGTCAGGCGGGTTCTTTTTTGCTAAATTTGATAAACATCGTCGAAGGCACGTTATAGTAATTTTCTGAGAGAACTTAATCCAAAAGTATTTACCTTTCATCACGTTTCTAGCTAGAAAAGTACTGTTATTTTCGATATCGTTAGAACTTTTTACATTCTTAGAAATACATACAGGCTGACCTGTCATTTTTAAGTGTGGGATATCCCATCTTATTTTTGGGGGAGCTTGTGAAATTTTGAGAGAGGAACGGCACTTCTGGCAGGGCAATCTTTGCCCTGCCAGACAGATTAAGACAACTTCTATTCAAGGTTAAACATAGACTAAAGAACTGAATAAGGAAACCCCATACTTTCTGAAGAACTCTGATAAAAGTTATTAGTTTCGTGGGAAGTATACACGGATGGCCTAAATGTACAATGTACGTAAATAGGTAACCTGCAGCAGTGATATAAATGCACTAAAACAAGGCAGCATTAGAGAACTAACTATACAGAGTTGGCAACTGAAAATAATCTACCCTGATATTTGGTAATATTCATTACATTTTGTGAAATGCTGAATCTTCTTAGTCTAATGCTCAGAATAAGGAAATGGGAAGAGGGTATCTATCTTTTGCACTAATTTGATAAAAAGTTGGATTTGAATATCATGTTTTAACGCAAAACAGGATTAATATAATTAATAAAAGAAGACTGTTCAGAAAATTTGGTACAGAAATGGTACTAAATACTGAAAAAGATGGAAGTGTCAGAAATACATCCAAACATAGCTCGAAAGACTTCCTGCATGTTGTATTTGTAGAAGCATGTGATATTATCAATTTTAAACGTTTTCCTTACTTCTGAGTTGCTGTGAAGGGCAGGCGAGTATCTGCTACGTAAATGTTTTGACATTCAAAATAGTGCTTTATATTTATATCTGCCTGGTAAAATTATTTAGGGAAAGTAATAAAATAAAAAACAGTTATATTTTTTTATAACAAATTTAATATCTAAGATCTGTTCCTTTACATAGAATTAACGATTAATACCTGTATCATTGGCAAAATTTGTGGATGAAAATACTCTCGATAATATTCCAAAAACATGTTATAATATTCAATTGAATACATTTACATTTCTGATATGTTTTCATAGAGAAAAACTTATGCTAAGAAACAGAGCAGTGCCATAAAGATTAAGTTTTTTGAGCAATGTCATTAAACACATTTCTATATTATTTTAATTCCCTAAAAAATCCGCTTAGGCGCAGTGGCGTGTTTAGGATGCAATTAATTGTATTAACATTATATGGAAGTAATAAAACAAGCGTAAATTAGTTCTTAGCGTAGTCGATATTGTTAAAGCCGTTTAAACACGCCAATGAATAGGCAGTTTCCTCACATTTCTGACTAAAATGTCTAAATCTAGGAAATACAATGTAATGTAATATTAGTCCAGAATTGATTAAAACTTGGTGTAATACATTGCGAAACCTCGGAAAATACACTCTAATGTTGCATTCCAAAAATGCACAGTGAGAATATAACCAATTATGAAAACCGTTTTGTAATTAAAGAAAAGACAAATACATCATTCATCGTGCAAAGTGTTATTCTTGTACAGTTATATATAAAAGAGATGATCTAACAAAGTTTCAAACGAAAGAGAAAGAGAACGGGATGACAAGATACAACAATTAAAAGTGATTGAAAACAGTTATATATTTGGAGACATCAAAACATCTTTATACCAGAGGTATGTATGTATTTAACTTTTGCAAAGTTTCACATTCTCACTGTAGGTAAAGTTCTAATACTAGTATGAAACGTTTATATAGTTTATATAGAATACAAATAGTAATCAAGGTGCATAATTGACAAAGAGACATCCATAAAATAAACAGTGTGTGTGTCTAAAGGTTTCCCCCCTCCTTTTAAAGAGAATGAATCATTTGAAAATTGATTTAAATACAGTTCTTTTCAAGAATATCTATACAATTATCATTTTCGGTCCAAATACATAAAAATATTTATTTTAATTATTTTTATTAGTTAAAAAATTTTCCCATCTTATTTCCTGAACTGTAAAATTTAATTTACTTAATATTATTTAGGGTTAAAACTGAACTAAAATTTTTTAATGACTACTAACACGTTAAGCGCTTTGTGTATACATATATACAGCAGACTGGTTACAACACGAATAAAAACTAACACCAAGACAGAAAGAAGAAAACTTATAAACGCCAGTCAAAAAACAATAAATATAGACGAACTAAAACAGAAAAATCGAATACGAACAAAAACTAACAGAACGTACTGCACTAATAGTCAAAGATCCAAACCTTGAAATCCTAAATAAAAATTTAACGAATACTAAAATATCAGTAGCAAAAGAATCGATCCATAATAAAACAAATACAGTTCAAAAACTCAGCAAGGAAACACAAGATTTAATAAAAAACAGAAACACCTTGTACAAGACCGAACACTTAATAAAATAGAAATAACATAAATCAACAAAATAATTAAGAAAAAGTCTAGGGAAGATATAAGTAAGTAAGAAAAAAAGGCATACGAGACTATGAAAAGAAAACCAACGAAGGTAGACATCTAATTACAAAACTAATTAATGTTGAAAACAGGGAGAATACTGAAATTCAAAAATACCCACCATGATAGAAAACTACTACCAAACATTATACGAGTCAAAAGCAACACCATCGCCAGGTAAAGACGAAAAACACACCGAAAAATAGTAAAAAATGTTGGATCTGAAGATACCAGATATAAGAGAGGACGAAATAAGCACTAGGATATATAAATAAGGACTAATGAGCACTATGTGAAATAAAAAAGCTCCAGGCGAAGACGGAATAGTATTAGAAATGATAAAGTATGGTGGACAACACAACATAAAAATGTTAAAAATAATTTTTAATAAATGTATAGAAATAAGTGAAGCACCTGCAGCTTGGTTAAATGCTCTTATAATGCTGATATTTAAAAAGGGAAATAAATATAAATTAAAAAACTATAGACCCTTTAGCCTGTTATCAGTCTTGTATAAGTTTTCTGTGAAAATAATTACATTGCGACTAACAAACAAGCTGAATAGTTACCAGCCTCGGAAGCAAGCAGGATTTAGAAGGGGTTAGATCACCACAGATCATATACATACAAGTAATCAAAACACTAATTGAAAAATCAAACGAATACAATATAACACTCTGGATAGCTATGGCAGATTACGAGAAGATATTTGACTCCATAGAAATTTGGGCCATCCTTAACGCCTTAAGCAATAATAGAATTGATGACCGATATACAAAAATCATCAAGTATATATATGGCAATGCAACGTCGCAAATAAAAACAGAAGAAAAAATAGAAAAAATAACACTACAGAGAAGCATTGGACAAGGAGATTCTATCTAACCCAAGCTTTACTTTAGCTCTAGAAGATATGTTCCGAACTTTAGAATGAGGAAATAAAGAAGTAACGATAGACGGCGAAAACCTGAATCACCTTAGATTTGCCGATGATGCTGCGTTAATAGCAAAAGACAGAGAAGAACTACAGGAAATGCTATTAGACCTAAATGCACAATCAAAAGAAATAGGACTAAAAATAAATCTAGCAAAAACTAAATATCTAACAAACGAATCTTTAGATATAACTGAGTATATAACTCTCGACAATAATAATATAGAAAAGTTTGAGTTATATACTTAGGACAAAAAATCGAATTAACAAAGCTTAAACTTAAAGGTTAACTTAAATAGAGATGTTCCTTAGCATGGGCAGCATTTAAAAGATTACAAAGAGTATTTAAATCAAATTTACCAAATACTTTAAAGACAAAAACTTTCGACAAGTATGTGCTGCCATAGGAACTGAAACATGGGCTTTTGACAACAACATAGTCCACAACTCCAAGTGACTCAGAGGGCTATGGAGCGGAGAATGCTCAACATTAAGCTCACCGATCGCAAGTCCAATGAAGAAATAAGAGGACGAACAAAAGTTTCAGATGTAATCCAAAAGATTGCTATGTTAAAATGGAACTGGACAGGACACATAAAAAGAATGGAAGACAACCGTTGGACGAAGCGAATTATTGAATAATGACCAAGAGCAAACAAGAGAAGTAGAGGCAGCCCTCAAACCAGATGGACTGATGACATCAAGCGAATGGTTAGTCTCGAATGTATGCAAAAAACAACAAACAGAAATGAATGGACACACCTAAGGGATGCTTACATCCGACGATGGATGGAATAGCTATTGATGATGATGACTTCCTCTAGGTATTATATGTGTGTGTTATAGCCTTCAGTTTTGAAATTTTGTCGAGACTTAGCAACTGAAATCACAAATTTTATCTAAATGTTGTAATTGAAATCCGTCTATTATTTATTAAATTACTTAACCTCCAGGCATTATCTGCAGCAGTCCACGTCATGGCCTCAACTGAAATTTTTCTGAACCACTTAATTATTTTACTTGAAATAGTAGAGTATGCTGACATATGGACGGACACATCAATGAATGATTTCGAATAATTATAGGAACAAATAGCTTCAGGTTTATTCCGGTCACCAGTCACCACCTTCTCTAGTGTTAACTTCTGTCATTTCATCTCCGTGTTTGCTACTTATAAATAAAATATCTTTTTTGTCCCTTCACTTTACTACACTATACCATCCGTTTCTTCTCCATAAATTTCATCCTTTTTAAGTTTTTTTTTTGTAAACTGGCACTCAATTTTCCTGCGGTTTTTTCGTAACGTACCGACCAGATACGTATTATTTTTAATTAGCCCTTTACCTAAACCGACGCTATTGTACCAATTATCAGAGCGAATAATGTACAGTCATCTCCCAGCATTCCATCTATAAGTTCAAAAACTACTTAATTGAACACTGGAATACTTGTAGTGTTATTTAGTCCACAATAAATCTTCATATGGTACCTATAACCACTGTTTCGACATATGTAGTTTAAAAACTTTAAAATCAAATTTCTGTTTCTTCCCCTTTATGTATTGACGAAATAATATTTTTCCACGAAAATGGACGATACTTTCGTCAATACATATATTATCATCGGATTCAATGCATACTTTGAAATTTCTATTTAGAGTATGAACTAGGGGTTGAACTTTATACAGCTTACTTCTTGGACACTCTTCATTCACAATTCACTTTAAAACGATTTATACTTATAACACTTAACATTTTATTTGTATAAAGCAAAGGTCGCTTCCAATAATCTTTTATTCATCGAAATAATGACTTTTAGAAATGTTTTCTTCATTCACCTGTGGGAACCCATTCATTTCTTACTTGTATAAATTCGTCTTAAAAACAAAGTTTTTAAACTTTGTAACGATTAGTTTCCATACTTGTCTGACATCTGAACTCGAGGAAAATACATTATTTGTATTTGATGCAACTTTTCATTTTTTTGCTTGCAGAAATTCTTCCTCTGATTCTTCTTCTTATTGCGCCGTCTCCTGTCGAAGGTTGGCGAACCAAATAGCAATTGTAGCTTTGGAAAATGCTGCACGAAAGATTTCTGTAGATGAGCGTTCAAACTATTCATCTTTTAGGTCTTTCAGCCACGAGCCTCTGATAAAGAATTTTCAATGTCTTCGTTATAATCGAGATCACTATCTGAATTGACAGAAAATGGTTCTATTTCGCTCGTATCTGCAACCAATTCTTCATCACTCATGTTCATCTCTCACTCTTGTAAACATTCTTCCATCACAGATTCCAATCTTTGCCTTTCTATTTCCTTACGTTTCCACGACATATTTTTTTACAGATGCTACTATTTGTTTAACACATCATCATGATCATTCTGGCTTTACAACCCTACGTGGGTCCTAGCCTTCTTAAGAATTTCTCTCCAGTCGTCCCTATTCATTGTCCAGGTCTCTGAACCATATGTTAGGACTGGACGTATACAAATTAGTTCACTGCTTCGATGACGTCCCATTCATCGTCTTTCCCAGCCAGGCACGTATTCCCATATTTCTCATGTCTTCATCGATGTTATCAAGGACCTTGTTCTAGGTCTTCCTCTTCTATGGCCAATGGGTCTATCAAGCAGCGTTTTTCTAGCTGGATCATTTTGTTCCATCCCCATTACATGCCCTATCCACCTCAGACGTCCTATCTTAATATGTTTTACGATATCAGGTTCCTGGTATATTCTATAAAATTCGAAGTTGTATTGTCTTCTCCACACTCCACTGTCATTCAGTGCTCCATAGATTCGCCTTAGTATTTTTCTTTCGAAACATCCTAACATGTTTTCATTATTTTTTGTTAGAGTCCAGGTCTCTGAACCATATGTTAGGACTGGACGTATACAAATTAGTTCACTGCTTCGATGACGTCTTTTTCTATAACAAGTGATCGTAGTATTTGTGGTTGCGTGCTTATTTTCATAGCCTTCGTTTTGTTGGTGTTTACGTACGCTCGTACAGCGTTTTTCGTTCTCCCAACAATATTTATATCATCAGCATTGAACCAGTGGTTTTGATCTGTGACATACGTATTATTTTTTCCAGTGCCAGATTGAACAGTATACAGGAAAGAGGGTCTCCCTGGCGCAGCCCGTTATTTGTTTTAAAAGGTTCAGACAGTTCCCCCTGAATTCCTACTCTACATTCAACTTTTTCCAGAGTTAGTTTTGTTAAATTTACCAACTGATTTGGTATTCCTAGCTTTTCCATTGCTTTGAACATTTCTCTTCTATTCACAAAGTCGTAGGCTGCTTTGTAGTCTATAAATATGTAATGAATATCAATGCCATATTCCAGTGTTTTTTTCCAAAATTTGTTTCAGGGTTGCAATCTAATGAATTGTCGATTTGCCACCTCTGAAACCAGCCAGATATTTTCCTACTATCAGTTCTGCAAATGGTGCCATACGATGACATAGTATTGTGGAAAATATTTTATACGCTGCATTTAGAAGCGTAATTCCTTTGTGGTTAGAGTATTCAAAGATATCTCGTTTTTTGTGTATGGTACAAAGTATTCCAATATTCCAATATTCCAATCATTGGAAGGGATTTATGTGTCCATATTTCTTATATAAGCTGCTGTAATGCCATTATGGTATCATAACCACCTTCTGTATACAGTTTAGCTGGGAGATTATCTATTCCAAGTGATTTGTTTCTGGCTAGTTTTTTAACTGCATCTTTAACTTCAAGAATCGTTGGTGGCTCCTTTTCCCTCTCTCCTGTTCCCCTTACCTCATCTCTTTCGTCTTCCAGGTTTTCTTCTTCTTCCTCTATATTAAGTGCCTGGTTAAAGTATTCCACTCATCTATTCAATATACCTTTCCTTGTTGTTAATAGGTCGGGATTCTGACTTCTGCATTGTCTTGTGGTTGCCTTGAATTATTTTCTGTTGATGTTAACTTTCTTATAGATTTCTTCTCTTTCTTCTCTGAATTCTTTCTCTCTGTTGAGGTTTTCTGTATATTTAAATTCCTCATTTAGGTGGTTTCGTTTCTTTCTTTTGTGTATCCTCTTTTCTTCTTTTCTCTTTTTCTGGTAATTCTCTACAGTTGTTCTAGTTCGTCGGGTAAGCATCTTTCTGTACGCTTCATTTTTTTCTTTTGTTGCATTCTTACATTCATCGTCAAACCAATGATTTCTACGGGCACAAATTTCTGTTCCTATTTCCTCTTTCGCTGCTGCTTCAATGTCTTCCTTTATTCTGGTACAGTAGGAGTCTATATCTGTCTGGCATTCTTCATTTACATTTTGATTTCTTAGCCTGTTGGTGATGTTTTCCGAGTACCGTTCTACAATTATCGCATCTCTCAGCTTTTGCACATTTCATTTTTTTTTGTATCCACTTTATTTTCTTTACTAGTATTTAAAATTCTAGCCCTCAATGTTGAGACCACTAGACAATGATCTGAGTCCAGGTTACTCTGTGTATGTTCTTGTGTTCAAAATAGGTGCTAGCGACTGTCATATTGAGCGCTGCTGCTAAGTTTATCAGTCGTAATCCATTATCGCTACTGATGTTGTGTAGGCTATGCTTTCCTATCGTAGGCATGAAAACTCGCTCTTGTCCTGTTCTTGCATTCATGTCACCTAATAAAATCTTAATGTCATTTCTGGGACATCTTCTGTAGGCTTGCTCTAGGTCTTCGAAGAACTGTTCTTTTATTCCCTCTGATCTGTCATCAGTTGGGGCAACTGTAATATATGAAATGGGTTTTTTTGTCAAGAGTGCCAGTTCCCGCCCACCGCATTGCCTGCAGTACTAAAACGTCTACTTTCTACGTGTTCACTATGTCTAGTAAAGATGTGAGTGCTCGAGGTCGGTACAGGGTTCGGGTATTCCATGTTCCTAATCCTAATTCCATTTTTCGTTTGCAGAGTCGTTGTCGTAAGTTCCGTCCAGCTAATAGTTCCTAAGGTTCCGTAACATATGTTTTTTTACAGGAAGAGGTTGTCAGCCTCTAGCCCAACACCCAACCTGGAAGGGCAGAGTCTCTTTTGTTAGGGTTGCCAGATCTTAGTCTGTTTTGGTATATGTTTAAAACACTACTGCAAAATTCGGTTCGGCGCTTAAAGTGCTAATGTAATCAATAAAAATGGCTGACGGATGACATTTTCTAATATAATTTTAAATAGGAGCATATTATAGCAAGTAATACATCATTTTAAAGCTCGTATCAATTTATTTTCAAATATTTATTACTACTATGTCATTTTAAATTATTCTGCACAAAGTCGCACGTCTATCTTTTTTACGATTACGCTACTGAATCTCATCAAAAAACTGTGAATGGACAGCTTAGTTAAGTAATCCAAAAAAAATATTAGTTTAGTTTTCATTGTTCAGAAAGCAAGCTGCGGCACTTGTTTATAATTGATATGATCGGACTGATATGAGAATTACGTATTTGAAAAGTGATTTCAAATAAGAAATTACTTACCACAGAATCCCATTTAAAATACTTTTACAAAAGCTCGTATGCCATTTTGAATAATCAAATCACTGGAACGTTGTAAAAACTTTAGTTATCCAAAATTAATTTTACGTTCTATGATTCAGAAAATTGGAATTTAAATTGTATCTGTTAGGGTACACTATATAACTTAATTATGTAATTATTTTACTAAAGAAAATTCATGATAAGTTGATTCGGTATGAGATTAATTTGTATTATGTGAGAATAATAAACTAAAGAGACAAATGATAACTAATAATGGGACCTATTATCACATTGAAAATTAATTTACTTTATGTAGGCTCAGACTCTCCACTAATAGGCCAAACTCTTAATTAATGCATTCTTTATAAAAATAAAAACTAAAACACAGTGAAATATAATAAGTGTTGATATAATTCTTTCAGCACATTATAAACTATCTTCAGAATATTCAGATTTAAAATATATCTATGCTATTCAGATTTTTTACGTAATTTTTTCCACGTTCCGCGGATAGACAAAATAGTGCCAAGATATGTTGTTTCCTATTTTAGCTTGTTCCACATCGATTTATAATTGTGTTCATTGGTATTTTGTATCTTGATATTATTGTTTTCATAAAATTGCATATACTATCCTTTCATTGTAAGTTTTTCGTCAGTTTTTTAGTTTCTTTTACATTTGCCCTCCATCCCTAGCTACAAGCTACAATTCCTATGATTCATATACAAATTTAAAAAATAACACATATGTTGATCATAAGATTTAGAGACTACTTTTAATATAAAAATTAAAGCGTTTGCACGACTTCGCGTTAAGAATAGTTTATAATTAGGCTACATACCTACAATGCAATGTGGTCGTATTTTATGGATAGCCTGTAAAACACATAAAACACATTTTTCTTCACGAAATAAATAGAATTAATTTTGCTTCTATTTTAAACCTTTAGACACACCTTAATCATAATAAGACTGCAATTATGGTTATTACATTACCGATTATACAGGGTGTTTCAAAAAGGTATGTCATAAATTAAATCATGCATTCCGAGAGCAAAAATAAATTGATTGAATCCAACTTACCTTAGTACAAAAGTGTAGACAAAAAAAGTTACAGCCCTTTGAAGTTACAAAATAAAAATTGTTTTTTTTTGCATTATCTCCTAAACTACTTAACATTTTGTAATAAAAATGGACACGTTACTTTCTTGTTCTGAAAGCATTTTTCATACAAAAGAAACAACAAAATCTAAGCGCACAGAAAAATTTTAAGGGGGTGTGCAGCCCTAAATCCCCCAAACTTTTGAGTACGTTCAAATCAAATGAATTTTGTGGCATCATTAGTTTAACACATTAAACAACAAACTATATCTTTCCTACCGCTACCTACACTGCAAAAACTTGGACCATCAAAAAGTCTAACTCACAACGTATAATGGCCTTTGAATTATTGGTATATCGTAGAATAATGCGCGTATCCTGAACAGGACACCGCACAAATATCTCAATATTAATAGAACTCGACATCATCACTACACTTACCACAATCATCAACCAAAATATATTGAGTAATTTGGACAAATATCCAGACGAAGGGAAGGTATGGAGAGATTGGTAGTTAAATGAAAAGTAGATGGTAAAAGTACTTAAGGAAGATTGCCACTTAGATGATCAGACCAAATAAAGAATAGCACCGGATACTCTCTCTCTCTTTCTCTCTGAGGCAGCACATCACGCGCAGGATAGGGAAGACTGGATAGCAACCATACGTTAAATACTACAATGTCACCATCTCCTTACGAAGGATAAAGGACATAGAAGGAGGAGAATCTCCCCTGCATTTATCTGTGACGTGTATCATTAAGTTAAAGGACTTACTGGACTAACTGTAAAGGAGCTGTACCAGACAGATTACGACTTCTTGTGATAATCGAAACCACATAATTCGTCAGCAAAGGCAAATTAAAAAATAAACAAAAAATGAGTAAAACAATAAAAGTCACAATATAAAAACAAACTACAACAAAATTATACTCTGAGATATTTTCAGTGGTGTCAAGAGAAGATTTAATAGAAATGTATTTGCATGATATTCTTTTTCTTAGGTTAGTGACCTAATTAATTTTTTCCATTATTTCCTGAACCACTCACTAGGAATTTACACTCTAATTTAGTGCTTTCATTTGACACATACCTTAACCTTGAGTGACGTACACTTACTGTTCTCGCTTTTTTATTGTTTTTGGGAATTTTCCAATTTATCTAATGTTGTTTTCAACCTATTATTTTTTGTGGTAATTAAATGCAAAATGGCCTATGTGAATCATAGATTGATGGTTTATTAATTTATCTTTTTCGATTTTCAAACTATGCACTTTTTGAATTAATTGAAAGCAAAACTGTCTACTTGGGCCATTATAATAAGATTTATATCATTTTAAGTTCGGCACGGAATTATAGATTATGGGTTCAATATTAATGGCGTAAAAAATAGTCCACAAGCTCTCACAACGTCATCAAAACAAACCATTAAAATGATATAGTGGGCAAATTACGTTGCGATATATAGCAGACCACAAAGATCTTATATACTTATTCTTAATTTACTTACTTATTAATTATTAATTACTTATACGTGCACATAATAACTTAGCTTACAGGATAAACATCAAGATGGTAATTTTCTAATACAGACATAAGTAAATCACTCTTGAGTTTATAAGATATTCTCAAATATTTAACGATCGACAAAAACAGTATCTCATTTATTTATTTTCTTTGGCAATTTAACAGACCCAAAATTCAATAAAAATAATAATAACAATTCAAAAATAACAAAGCAAAGGTAATTATGTTAAAAATAAACTCACACTCGATTCCAAAATGTAGTGAGTGAGATTTATTGCCTCTCTTTTTATAATCTACCATTAATATTAAAAACAGATGAATTTTTCATAAGAGACTGCCAGCTAAAATGATTTAAGACAATTAAAAAGGAAAAAAAGTAAAAATAGCAACTTCCACTTTGAAAATGTAATATATCAAATTAAAGTAGTTCAAGGAGTGAAATTACTGGGAAATAATAAAGAGACTTGACGATAGCTCCTGTAATTGCATAAGGCCGAAAACACTCAGCTGGGAATTAAACATTTTAGATTTTGGTAATATATATTTTTGTTTTGGTTAAAATTAATAATGCAATCGCAATTAAGAATACTGATTGAGAACAAAGATGACCTTAATTTGTAGTAAGTGAATAAGAAAAAAAAAATAAGTGTATGAACAGTTTGCGCAGAAATGGTAAGAAATCTTTTGAAAAAAGAAACAATTTTTAAGACGTTTTATTCTATTACTGAAGGTCGCCGATGATTATGGCACACCACTTTTGATTCCTTATGCTCTCAATAATGAAAGTATATTCCTGCTCTCTTTTCTATGAACAGTTTAAGCAAAAATGGCTCGCAATCTTTTAAACATAAAAAAACAATTCTTCACACCTTTTATCGTATTACTGAAGGTCGTCAATGATTGTGGCAGACCTTTTCTGGTCCCTTATGTTCTCAATAATGAAAGTATATTTTTGCTCTCTTTAAGATACCTTGCCAAATCATCCTGGTTGCTTTCGATGCAAAAGATGACTTTTATGTTTGAATGTCGAGTCAAATTAGACCTTAAAAAGAGAACTCTTGCAGGAAAGCCTAGACATATAATACAAGATAGACTGACTGCTGCAATACAGTCGCGTTCCCCCAGTGCGATAGAGAAAACTGACGCAAATCAGTCCTTGCATCGTTGTCTAATGGGCCGGGTTTATCGACCACGTGACCTTCTCATTGGTTATTTAGGTCACTTGGTCGATAAACCTGGCAAATTAGAAAGAGATGCAGGGACTGCTTTTAGTCAGTTTTTTCTGTCGCACTATGGGAAGGGGCATATTGCAGCTATCAGTCTATTTGCATTATATGTCTATGGGTCTAACATCAGGGCGAGAAAAATAGGTTATGTTGTTTAATGACACTTTTAACGTAAAGTAAAGGGATTGTGTAGTTACTACCATAGACAAATAATATATTGAAACTGTACGCTATAATATAGACGCGTTCCCCCAGTGTGACAGAGAAAACTGAAAACTGACGCAAGGCAGTCCCTGCATGTCTTTCTAATGCGTCAGGTTTATCGACCACGTGACCTCATTGGTCATTTAGGTCACGTGGTCGATAAACCCGGCAAATTAGAAAGAGATGCAGGGACTGCTTTGCATCAGTTTTCGTTGTCGCACTGGGGGAACACCGCTGTATAGCAGCGCTCAGTCTAATGTCTATGGTTATTACAAGAAAATAAACTATTTTGACCATTTTGAGGGTATCACTCTATTTCTTAATACACTATTGAATAAAAACTCAGATACCTTCATACTTATAACTTTAAGACTAATATTCTTAAAAAATAATCGTGAAGTTTCGTGGAACCCCTGAGGGAAGCGAAGTTTCTTAAGAAGATTTGTATATAAAATATCATTATGATGTTACATTATTTTTGATCGATAATACCGAATAACCACTTTAACATCTTTTCGGCATGAAGTTATCTTTGCATTTCCTATGTCGCTATATTAACTAATAATATTAAAGGTGCCACTTAGTGCTTTTCTAGCTCCATATTTATACTTTTTTTATTTTTTATGTCGTTATATTACCCATTCTTGCATATGATATGACACAAGCTTTTCTCTAATCATTTATGTCAAAAGCCTCTTTACCGCCTTTTCAAATTTTATTCCATCTTTTTATAAATATCCTCTCTCCCCTTTCATTTGATATATCATACTCATTTTTTTGATTATTAATACCGAAGAACAACTCTAACACATTTTTTGAAATAACGCCATTTTTTCTTATTCTATGTTGTTTTGTTAAACATCCCCTTGTAACCCACCCCACCCCAGTTGCATAGTTACTTATCAAGTTACATATCGTATACATATAACTGGCTACTAAAGCCACGACAAGGTCTCATGGCTCTCGGAGAGGTACTTCAAGTACAGAAATTTAGTAGTTATGGATCAAAAACGAGTTACAGGTCTTAAGTAAATTACTTATTGTTTAGTAGACCATACTATACTAGTAATACGAATTTTATAAATAAATAAATTTTTTTACTTTAACACAAATATTTTTTAAAAAAGTTTTAAAATCAAATAACTACCTAAAATATGAATGTAATTACAAAAATTCATTCGCCAGAATTTTTGTCCAGTAGAGTATTCAAAATTTTCACAATTTGTCGCCAATTAAAAAATATTCGATACTTATTTATTTTTATCATTTGTTTTTTAATTACTTATAATAAGAGTACCACATAAAGAGAAAAATTAAAATCTTTTTTAATAGTTCGACCGAATTAATCTACTCGCTTTTCAAATAGTCTATTGAAAAGTTACCTTAGGGTTGCATTTTTGAGATGACGCAACTTAATTATTTTGAAGTCTTGAGGGATGGTAAGAATAAGCTTAATTTCAAGTTTGTGGGGTCGCCAGCCTTGTCCCCCGGACGCCATCTTGGAAAAAGTGGTGCAAAGGGTTTTCGCGCTGTATCTCGTAAACTAGCAACCCTACAGAAAATTTGATCAGCCATTATTTGTAGCGAATTAAAATGTCTACGACTTTATTTCTAATTCTTTTAATCGTGAAATAAAAAAAAATTTAAAATAAAAAAGTTATAAATAAAGATAACTAAAAATGTTTTAACAAATTTTCTTTTTGGACAGTATAAGTTTTTTTCTCGTCATTTTACAATAAAATAATATCAGAGCAATATTATAGGGGGCCTTTCAAAGAATAATTTTTAGTACAAATTTGTTTAATTTTATTAATTTCTCTGGATTTTACAGCGCTCCGAAGTTGACCGAGTTCTTGAATACTCGCCTTCTTGGAATATGGGTGCAAAGGGTTTTCGCGCTGTATCTCATAAAGTATGTTATTGGGTATATTTGTTTAAATAAAAAAAAAAAAAAATGTTATCAAACATTATTTGTAGAAAATTAAAGTGTCCGCAACTTTATTCCTATTACTTTTAATCGTAAAATGAAAAATAACCAACTATTAACACAAAAAACTAAAAATTTTCTTTTGTGCCTTATAACTTTTTTTTCTGAACATTTTATAATAAAAAGGCATCAAAGCAATATTATAGAAAGTTTTTCAACGAATAATTTTCACTTTAACTTTGTTTAATTTTATTTATTTCTGGGTTTTACAACACTCCGAAGTTGACCGGGTTCTTGAATACTCTTAAGAATTAGATAAAAACGAACCATTAGCCTTAGTATTCTACTATATATTTTTTATTCGTATAATTTATCATTCTTTTAACATTCCTATGTTATTATTAGTTTATTATCGACCTTTTTTCCGACCACCTATTAGGTAGAGTCAGGAGTTAAAAAGTTGTTTTCTAGTTATTGTTTTTTTATTTTCGTTTTTATTGAGTATATGTTTGATGGTCCAGGCTGCGTTTCTAATTCATTATAGAAGGTGAATATTTACAGAAGAAAGGGATTTACATAATATTACTGCAGGTATCACCAGAACAATTGAGGCACCCACACATAGGTACTTCCACAGTTTCCATCTGCAGAAAATTAATTTTAGAAGTTCGGGTGTTCAAAGTTTTGATTGGTATCCAAATGTTTCCACGTTTTTTCCAGCCCAATCTTCAGGACGCAATGTTTTCTGGTCATAAACTCTAAGACTGTGGAAAGGAGTTGCATCTTGTGTTAGCGAAAGCGATGATAAGTTAAATGTATTTTTTGTCGCTGTCTTGGCGAATTTATTTGTATCTCATGCTGTCAGAGAATCATCTTTATTTCTAGCATATAAAGAGACGAAAAAACGTTTGCTAATGACAATAAGCAAATATGACTCGGTTTTCTTACTGAGAAATAATGTTGTTCCGCAAGCTAAATCAGGATGTTTCTGTAAAATTTTGATGAATTTAAGTTTGCCGATCTTGTAAGCTGTTGATGTGTCGCATCCTGAAAAAGCATGGTGAAGCAGCAAATTCTCTGCAAAGACATCGCCATATTTAAACCTTGAAGAACAGTATAATTGATGCAACTTACACCGTTTTGAAGATTTACAAAAACTAGACACCTTGGACACACAACATTAGACTGCTTCCTTCCTAATGCCGTGAGCAAGACAAGAATGTCAATGTTCTCTGCTACGACAGTCACAGAATCATAGAATTTGAATGCAGCAAGCGCAGAACGGATGATGACAGTAAAACATACTTCGGATAGAGCAGTTTTGAGAAGGTCTATTAAGTTTGTTTTATTCTTTTCATTACCAAGAAACTTATCTTGGGATAATGTTGGCTCTTATTAAACTTTATCTCTGTTGATTGGTGCTTTTTCGAGCGACGGAAGCGCACAAAGTGGGGTAAGTTTTGTGGTGGCGGAAAGGGTCGTTAATAATTTAATAAAAACATAGGAATGTTAAAATCACATTAAATAAAAAATGTATAATAGAAAACTAAGTCTAATATTTCGTTTTTATTGTATTCTTACGAGTAATCAAGAACCTGGTCAATTACAGAGCGCTGTAAATTCCGGAGAAATTAATAAAATTAAATAAATTTGTAGTGAAAATAATTCTTTAAAAAACCTTTTATAATATTGCTCTGATGTCATTTTATTGTAAAATGTCCAGAAAAATGATAAAACCCAAAAGAAAATTTGTTCACAAACGTTTAGTTATTTTTGTTAATAACTTTTTTATTTTTCATTTTACGATAAAAGATAATGGGAATAAAATTGTAGACAATTTAATTTGCTATAAATAATGTTTAATACAATTTTCTGCAGGGTTGCAGATTAACGAGATACAGATATAATTTTTATAATTCTTTAAAACACCCTCTATAATATTGCTCTGATATTATTTTATTGTAAAATGACAAAAAAAAGACCCAAAAGAAAATTTGTTCAAACATTTTTAGTTATTTTTGTTTATAACTTTTCCATTTTCCATTTTATGAACAAAAGTTACAGAAATATAGTTGTAGACAATTTAATTTGCTACAAATAAGATCTGATAGGGTTGTTATTTTACGAGATACAACGCGAAATCCCTTTGCACCCCTTTTTCCAAAATGGCGACCAGGGACAAGGGTGGCGACCCCACAAACTTGAACTTAAGCTTATACTTACTCTCCC
This sequence comes from Diabrotica undecimpunctata, assembly GCF_040954645.1. Lineage (NCBI taxonomy): Eukaryota > Metazoa > Arthropoda > Insecta > Coleoptera > Chrysomelidae > Diabrotica > Diabrotica undecimpunctata. The sequence continues at coordinate 68,183,550 of NC_092810.1, forward strand.
AACACATCAAAAAATAAAATTGTGTCCTTTCAGAAATGCACACGAAGCCCTAAAACAATAAATTCAACTACATATAGTAATGGCGCGTTCTCTTGAGTTAAGTTTAGTTACTCGATTTTTGTTGATCAACAAAAGTTGAATAAAAAACTGTAATATAAACCTTTCTTTCAATAAAGTTGATCAACTTTATAGTTGATCAAAAAAAGTTTTATCCAGTCAAAGTTTTGTCGTTAAAGATAAGTCATCATGAATTGCTTTTAAGTAGAAACTTGTCTTGAAACTTATGAACTATTATAGGCGGCCAACTGTACGCTTGCAATTGAATGCGGCACACGTGTTTGTCTTTAGTTTTTGATATACGATATTGAAAATTGGCAATAATTAAATAATTTAAAAGAATAAACTTTAAATGGTCTAAAAATGTTACGATGAAATTTTTGGATCTTTGTCATATGCACTATTGCCTTTGCAACTACCGAACGGATAAATATAAAAATAATGAGGAACGAGAAAATGCTGTGGGTTCAATTTTCAAGAAAATGAAAATTTTCTATGTTATATCTAAATTTCTATAAAAATATTTTCTATAGCCTAGCTTTATCCTCTAATGCTAGCTCATTCACCAAGGTTTGTGATGTTCCCAATCTATTGCTAATAAAAATTTCTGGATCTTGTATTTTACTTGGTGTTCTCCAAAATTTTCATATAATATACCTTGTATTAAGATCTTCAATATTAAAAGAGCTTGTTGGTGTATAGTTTACCCCAAACCAATTTTTAACTCCGTCTACCTTGGTATAGGCCGTTCAGGAACTAAAATTCCTAATGAATTTTCAACAATGGGATCGATAAGCGATAGCTGAAGATTTTTGATTTTCTAGATAGTTAAGTACTTATTCCATCATAATCATTATTCTCGTTGCCTTTATCCTTATGTGGGGATTCCTAATTACCCAATAGGTTTTCCATCTAACATCTACAACAGTTAGGAAAATTTCATCGAAAGTAGTATTCCCCTTGAATTGTCTTTCACTCTTCTTCACTTTGTGGTACCTCTAATTTATGAAAACGAAACTATCGAAAATGCAGAAAAAACTGAAAATTGAAATGCATTTCGTGCATCAACATCTGCATCTGTTACTGTTGAAAATGACAATACACAGAAAGACGTGATATATTTAGGAAACATAGTAACTGCAATCCGTCAACTCCTAAACAATCAAAGATAGCACATATGTATATATATATATATATATATATATATATATATATATATATATATATATATATATATATATATATATATATATATATATATATATATTCGTGCGCCTTGGAATCGTAAACGGAAATTTCAGGATGCGAAACTATTTCAACTATACGATTTTAACTATACGCACAGCAATTGAGTTACGCAAAGTTAATGAAGTTTATACCTTATGAATATCCGAACACTTATCACCAGTCATTTCGCCTTCTCACTATTATTCATCTCCATCGCTTTCAAACAACACGGAGAATATTGGTCGTCGTAGATTTCAAATAAATCATGCAATAGACGTAGATCAGCAGGAGTCATCTAACATATTTACTGTAGCTCTATAAGGTATCTTGAACTAACGATTGTACTACCTTCAATAAATGTTTATACTTACTTTAGTAAAATCTTGCAAAGTACCGTAGACTGTCGCACAAGCTTTTCCAAAAAAAATTGAAATGGTGGTTTTTAGGTGCTCGGCACTGCTCGGTATACGGACGAAAGTGTTGAAAATGAATCTCCCTTATCTGAAGTTACTTGTAGCTTTAATTTTGGTGGGAGGGCTTTTCGTATCACTGTATCTTATTTTTTATGCGATCCTGGACTTTCGACAATAGCTCATCAAATTTTTCTTCAGACATTCTTAAATATTTTCTATATCCTAGCTTTATCCTCTAATGCTAGATCATTCAGCAAGGTTTGTGATGCTCCCAATCTATTTCTTCTTAAAATCCACTCTCTCGCCCTCAGTTTCTTGCGAATTTTGTTCATACTACTTAAAGTTTTTCCCAGTTCTTCTATTAACAAAACTGCAGCCATTTGTACACATTCACGCAGAACTGCTTTTTAAAACTGCAACGGTCAATAAGTTTCTATTGAAATGTGTGAACTAGTTGTGAGTCGCGTTCTCACCAGTCAAGTTTAGTTGACCAATTTTAGTTGATAAACAAAAATTAAATGAATTAAATCTAGTTCTCACTAGAGTGAGAACCTGAATTTCAACAGAATTGATCAACTTTTTGGTCGATCAAGAAAAGTTTGACCCAGTCAAACTTTATCGCTCAAGTGATGAATCATCACAAATTGTTTTTAAGTTGAAGCTTGTCTTGAAATAAGTGAACAGTGTAATCAACATTTGTCGACTCTTAATGCTGCTTCGATTGACATGTGCTTCTGTTATTTCATAGTTTTCTCCTTCTGATTATCAATATCAATCTCCAGCAATTTCAAACAAATGGAGGGAAAATATTCATCTTATGTCATTTGAAATCATTCATATCACAGACAATGCAGGTCTAATAGACTTAAAATAGACTCTTTTATCACTTACTTTGGTTCAAAAAAAATGTATACTTTAATAAAATCTTATAACACATCGTATATTGCTGTACATACTTCTGCCTTATTTGAAATGGTATTTTTAGGTACTCGGTATACGAAAGCAACCGCTGCAAATGAATAAGATGTAACTAAATATCTGAAAGTAACTTGCAGCTTTAATTTTGACGATATTGTTGGTCGCATGACTGCATCCTTTTTATGTTTCCTGCACTTTTGACAACAGCTCATCAAATTTTTCTTAGGACATTCTTAAATATACTACTCTCCAAAATTAACGCACCACCTAAAATGGACCATGATTTTAAAACTATATTTCTTCTGAACCCTTAATTGGATTTCCATGATTTATTTTTCACATTGTAGGTATATTTCTAGTTGACTATATTAATGTTTTTTAAGAAATGTCAACGTTTTATTTATATATAGGGTGTAAAAATAAAGTTGTGTTTTTTCATCTAATTTTGCAACACCAGGTGGAATGTATTAGAAACAAACGCTACATGTTATTAATATTTTAAGATCGCTTCATTCTTTCTTCACATTTTGGTAAAAAAATCATTACGATATGTTTATTATCAAAAAAGAAAAGTATGTTCGAAGCATTGCGTGATTTTTTACTCTCCAAAATTAACGCCCGACCTAAACTCTACCATAATTATTAAGCTATTTTTCTTGTGTATCCTTGATTGGATTTCAATAAATTTTTTTGCTCATTTCAGACCTATTTCTAAGTAATTACGGTATTATTGTTTTCTGGGAAGTGTCAACATTTCACCTAGTTACGGGGTGTAAAAATAAATTTGAGTTTTCATCTTATTTTGCAACACCCGGTGGAATTTACTTAAAGCAAATGCTACATCTTAATCTTAATATTTTAAAAAAGTTTCATTTTTTTTCAACTTTTTCGTAAAAAAATCATCGATATCTTTATTATCAAAAAAGAAAAGTACGTTCAAAGCGTAACGTGACTTTATTGAATTGTAAAAATTGAACATTCAATTTCAAGAAATCTGAGCCAATATGAATGTGTTCAGGCAATTACTTTAGCTTGAGGTTAGGAGTATTTCATACTACGATATCACGAGTCATTCAACGTTTTCGAGAAACAAACGACCATATGAAACGGCGTGGATAAGGAAGAGAAAAACTTACAACACCACGACAAGATCAGTTTATCAGGCTTCGTGCTATAAGAGAACGTTTTTTCACAATGAGACATTCACAAATATAAGTGACAAATGTTCATAATATTCAAATTAGTAGAAACACTATATAAAGGCGTCTCGCTGAACAAGATCTGCAAATAAGGATACCAGTCAGAGCTTTAAACGTAAATCATTGTAGAAGTAGATTACAATTTGCCAGTGAGCACCTTGACTGAAATGTTGATGACTGGAAGTACGGATGAATCGTGGTATTGCTTATATAGCTCATTGTGAGAGTTAATCGACGGCCAAGAGAACTCTACGCACAGTGTAATATACGACCTATTAATTTATTCAATAGTGGATCTGTAATGGTTTGGGGAGGAATATCTCTTACAGCTCAAACGGACCTTGTTGCTTTAAGAAGAGATTTCTTAACAGGTGAAAGGTATATTAGACATTTTGTCTAACCATGTAGTTCCATTAGCTCCTTACATAGCAAATAATTTTTTTTAATGAGAATTTGTGGGATATTATTGATCGTCAACTTAGGAGCCGACAACCACCACCTGTCTCTCTTGACGACATAGAAGTTATAGTGAGATAAGTTTGGGATGCAATTGATCAAGACCAAATACGCTGCTTGATTTTAAGTATGCCTCGCCGCTGTGAAGAAGTAATTAGATGTAGAGGTGGAAATACTCGTTATTAAGTGTTTTTGGGAAAGGACAATTGTTAAAAAATATTTAGGTTATATTTTCATAGGCTTTATTTGTATTAAATGTCAATAAAGTTTATGTAAGTAATGTTTTCTTTGCTTTAAATGTTGATAAAAACTTGTTACATTTAAAGTTCTGTATAATCTTTGATAATAGAGATATCGAGATAATTTTTTCACGAAAATCTTAAGAAAGAACAAATTTATCTCAAAATAATAATAAAATGTAGCGTTTATTTCTAATAAATTCCACAGGGTGTTGCAAAAAACGATGAAAAAACACAACTTTATTTTTACACCCCTTATAGCCGTAAAACGTTGATATTTTTCAGATAACATTAATAAATTGATTTACTAGGAATAGATCTATAATATGAAAAAAACATCATCAAATTCTAATCATTTGTTCAGAAGAAAAATAGCTTCAAACTTTTGGTACATTTAAGGCGGTGCGTTAATTTTGGGCATTAGTGTAGTTTCTATACTCCTCTTTGTATTCTAACGCTAGCCCCTTGAGCAATGTTTCTGATGCTCCTATTTTATTTCTTTTTAGACTCTACTGTCTCACTCAAAAACATCGTTTTTATGACTTTTGTTTATATTATTAACAATCCTTGTCGTTCTTAAAAAAACTGCAACAATTTTTAGAATGACCCGTCGATTCAATTTTAGTTGAAATATGTGAACAATGATTAATTCAAGTTGATTTCAACTTTTGTTGATCAACTAAAATTTGTCAACTAAACTTGACTCGTGAGAACGCGCCTTAAAAGTTTTTCAACTCTTATTCCACTTTTGTTGATCAACTAAAGACGTTCAACTAAAGTTGACTCGTGAGAACGTGCCTTAACCAAGAATGTCCCGAAATATTAGTTATGAGTCTTGCATGCTTTCTTGATTTAAAATTCCAGAAAAAATTACTTCAATATATAGAAAAAATAACTCATGCACCACTTTATTAATGTCTCTGAAACTAGCACTATAACATAACATATTACTCCTGTGTAATAAAAATACTATAAGCTTTTTATGATTAAGGTGATTAAGGGTTATTGTCAAAAATTAACGTTTAACAATTAAATCATTTCTGATAACACTCAAAACATCAACCAAACAAAACTACATAAAATATATGTAGTTCCCAAATATCATTAATTTACTTAGCATATATACTAAAGTAAAAAGTACTTGTCTTTATTTACAGTGTGGTCCATCGAAAACGTACAATAAGACCTACTACCATGAAAAGACCTTGTCGAAAAAAAACCTAAAACAATTTAAATTTAATTTTAAGGAAGACAACAATTTGTTGTCTGTTCTCTGTTGAAAATATACAATTCGTGCTTTACCCTCAAAAGCGGGGATGTCTATAAATGTTTTTAAATAAAAATGGAAATGAAATACTATTGCAAAGGGTTTTGAATTTTCTATATACCGTTGTTTTATTTTGTAAAGATCAATCAAATTGTTTAGAAAATTTGGAGCTTAGTCCATTTATAAATGTACCTAACTAGTACAGCGAAAAAGACCAAAATTAAATTGAGTTTACTTCAAAAGTTACCGTATCATTGAAGAATTTTTGAAAACAATTACTTGGTATGGATCAGTTTTTTTTTCATTTTTGTTAATTTGCAGATTATTTCAGCTCGTTGGTAATTTTGTGAGTATAAAAAATTAGGGTGATTCTATTAAAAATTCTATTCGATTAAGATAGGCTCAGTAATTGCCAGATACGTGTGTAGTGATTTGTGTTTAAACGCCTTAAAATTGATCATTTCAAATTCGTAAATCTGTACTTTATTTTAAAACAGTATTTTAATAATAATGAATGTGGAAAGGTATCCGCAGAGTAATATTGAAATCATTCCTGAAATACTGGCAAAATTTCGGGAAACGGTTCTGTTCAAAATAAAACTCTCGCATTAAATGAGCCTATTAAACATTAGTAACACAAAACAATCAACCTATACAACCAGCGTCAGTTGTACAAGTATACTGTAATTAATTATATAAGTTTGCAAATTTGCGAACTTTTAAATAAACGAGTAATGAATAACGCATATATTTTATTTAATAAATTTTTTTTGGATTAGTCTATCTTTTTTTAAAACAAAATGTTCTTACTGGGACGATTCTAATCTCAGGATATTTCACTATGTACAAACACAATATCTATAAAAATTAAACGTTAGGGGCTGATCACTTTGAATACTCAATTGTTGATCTCGTACTTCTTCTTGAAAATTTAACAGGTAACATATACATTTGATCAGTAGCTTACAGGTGACATTTGCTCGGAAATGGTACTGATCTCACTTTATCTGATACCATGGAGAATAACCATGGATACATTGAATAGTAATTGACATTCCAATGGGAAAGAGAACGTCTACATTGCGAGTATTCACTAAATGGCCGAAATAACAACAACTCAAATTTGAAAACTTCGCATGTCTTTACGATTGAATATCCTAGCGTTTTTATGTTATAGGTTCCAATTCCTGAAAACGGAGGAGGTTTTCAGATAAGATCAGTAACCTACCTGGGATAAAACAGAAGACATACATTTTAAAATATCTGTAAAATTGTCACAGAATTGAACTGATTCAAAGATCGATGAGAATGATCATCAAATCATCGAAGAACTGTGGCAAGGGATTGACATGTGTGTCAGAAGAGAAAGAAGAAGGTAAAAGTAAGACTATTACATTTTACTCTACTCAAGAGCTAGCGCAGAAGTGGGTATACTTGTCCACGAGTCAATTAAAAACATTAAGGAATGTGAGTATATCTCAGAAAGAAAACAACACACTAAATTAATTAAAGTACAAAAACAATTGCACTTCGTGTGTTTATATATCTCTATACAGTCCTGAAGACTGTAAATTAAAATCAAAAAAAAGGTTTATATGAGAAACTGCAAAATGCCTTACTAAAGGGACATTTCACTATACTTTAATGCTTAAATCGGGAAGGATATGATACCAGACGTTAAATACAAATATAACGGAGATATGCTAAATGGTAATGGAAGAGTTAATGATTAATGTCTGTTTCTACAGTGAATTGCACATCAATAACCCCTACTTTCCTCACGAAAAAGTAGATGTAAAAACTCGGAACTCAGAAAATTTTGTAAGTGATTTTTACTTGAAGGAGAACAGAACGAGAACAAAGGCCAAGATCTATAACGCATGACCTATACTAAAAGAAAAAGACCTGATACCAATAAAACAAGAAGATTAATTGAAAAGTGTGAAATGAAGATAGTCAAACATATCTAGGGACTTCACAAGAAAAAAACAGTATGGGAAAGACGTCAAAATGAGACCTAAGGCAGATGTGTAACATAGAGAACGTAAACGACTGGATACTAATCAGAAACGAGAAGAAACACATCAGTAGAATGAGTCAGCACAGTCTAGTAAACACAGCATGATATAAATCACGAAACTAATACGTTAAAAGACTTAACGCCGCATGTGCTGTGACATATTCGTCAACGGTATGAAAATATTTTTTATTGATGGACGAAATTTTCAACATTAAATCGATAGAATCGATTAAAATTTTGCATTTTTTTTGAAAAATGTATTAGTGACATTTCATGACAAATTTTCTAGACAAGTGTACCCTATTTCAAAAACAAAAGAGCAATACATAGGTAATTAAAAATCCTTTACTATAACTTTTCACTTTGGGCGATAAATAAATTTTTGAGGTAACAATTTTGGCTGACACCTCATTCACTTAGGAGAGTAAAGCTTAATATATAATTTTTGCGTAAGAAGTTGTGTCCTTAACAAACAACCCTGATGGTTTTTTCACAAGACCTTTTCCTGGCAAACATTCCTTTATGTACGTTTTCGGTAGGCCACTCCGTACATTAAATGGCGTAATGACAACAACTAATACCTAAAACCTAGATATGGCCAGAACACATTAAATTTGTTTTAGCACAGCTCTGTTCGGGAATAATAAAAAATTACAATTCATTACATATAATAAAATCGTTTTTTAGCAGTGGTTTAAGTCAACACATTGTTACGTACTTCAGAATCCTACGAATTTTATTCTAGAAATTTTCTCTTATTGGCTGGTCTATTTACTAAAATTTAATATTATAGTGAAAATAAATACAAGGTGCGAAAATAATGTATAGCTGTAAATCTTGTCTGTATATACGTTGACAATGCAACAAATCATTGTCCATCAAAAGCAAATTGTTTGTCGGTTGAGGAAGTTACATCGTATATTATCGTATATATTTTCGTATTATTTGTGTACGTATATCGTACCTACTTTGCAGACATTTATCGTCCTTCGATGGTCCATATTTTTTCAATCAAATAATGTTTCAAATACCTACATAATTGTGCAAAATAATTTATAATTCGCGTTCGCTAGTTCTTCTTTAATATACAGAAAAATAAAATAGAAAAGAATATGCACGATTTCGGAGAGCCTATTTATAGTCCAGTAAATGAACGTGAAATACGGCGATACCCTGTAATTTTCCATGTCACCACCGAATTGCATGAAAATTTGGATTTAGGTTCTACTTACCCTCCACTTCATTTTTGGATTTGTGCCGTTGGTTGCTTTTTATTTTTTAGGGATGAAAGCGACCCCAATTAGAAAAAATCGGAAAATTGTGAATTAAAGCGGATAATTGATTCAAATTATCTTTTAATGAAGTAAAGTCCAAAAGTGAAGTAGAGGGTGAGAGGAATCTAAATCCAATAAATTCAAATTTTCAAGCAAATCCGTTGTGACGAGGAAAATTACACTCCAAAACTGGTCATTTACTGAAGTATTAAAGATTCTGATTGTCTAATAAAATTACTTATTTGCATTAAATAGAATATAAGTAGGTCGTAATTAAATTCGTCCCCAGAATTAAAACTAACTCCTTGGCTAATTTTCTACCTGAAGTAACACACATAAAGTGGTTCCCGAGAAGAAAACAAAAATAAAATCATAAATTAGTCCCCATAACAATTTTTTTTAATATACAGAGTAGGCTCTATGATATTCCTTTTTGTACCTTTTTTAACCTAACCTAATCCACAGAATAATATACAATCAGAATGCCCACTCTGCTTGAAAAAATAAGTACGCGCATCTCGTTCGCGCAGACGAAATCAGCCATGTTTTAAACGGAACCAGTGCTGTTCAGTGACATTTTATCTGGTGTACATAGAAAAATTAACCCGGTTTAATTTATTTACGGCAACTATAGACCTAATATGCACTATTTTATTCGTACTTTTCGTTGAAGAATAGATTAAATTATTTCAAATGTACTAAATTATTATTCTCTAAAATTTAAATTACAGTTCTGTCGTAGCTTGTCACAAATTTCTCAATCCGAGTCTATGTTTCCGTTTAAAATATGGCGATCGCGTGCTGACAAACTTCAAAGGCGGCATCTGAGAATGGGCATTCTGATTGTTATTTATTCTGTGCCTAACCTATTTGTTTTTATTTGACCGGAAATATAAGCAATAGATGAATATTTTTATGTAGTACAGATATTTACACTAATGAATACCCATTGTTTTAAAAAGTAGAATTCTTTTACTTAGTTTCGATATTTATTTATTTTTAATTTAATACAGTAGCTGAATGTACCATCGACATATAAATTGTTACTATTTCACAAAAGAATGACATTTGTTAGACACGTAAATAGGACAATTACATTAAGATCCTCGGCATCGAGTTAGAATCTATGGAGAGGGCATCACGTGACTAAAAATGACCTCACTTCGGCCATATTGTTATGATCGTTTTGACAGATCGTGAATGATTGTTTACGTTTGTTGTTTTTCGAATATTTTTAGTTTTATAATACTTTTATAAAAACTGTAATATTATATTGTGATAGTGCATAATAATGGTTTCTTGTTCTCAACGTAGTTGCAGTAGCAGAAGCAATGTTAATAAAAAATCTTCAGGAATAGCGTTCCACAGGTTAGTATACAAATATGTAAACAAAGTAATGGCCCGTACTTCAGATAATAAATTAATTCATAAAAAATCTTATAAGTAAGGTAGATCGTGCTATTCTTGAGAATACTCAAATATCTTCATGCTAAATATCTTAAAATTTCTTATTAACTACTGCAACATAATTATTTTTATTTCTACATAGTACTTCCATTGTGATATTCGCCAGATATTCAATTTTGTTTTTTTAGTAATAGCTTTTCTAACTTTGTTAATTGAACTAAATTTTTAAGTGTCAGTTAATTTGTAGTTATCAAATATATAAGTTGTAAAACGAACGTAATTCTTTTATTTCATACCGTATATTCATTTTACCCTTTAAAATATTATTTATATTTTATTATCTCTTTCAGATAAAACTTGTTATTTGACTGTATTAATTTATCTTTATGTATAATATGGCATGTTTTTAGTGTTTACCGCGGGATAAATAAATCATAGTTTATTAAAAATGTATTGCACTTTTTTAGATTATGATTAAATCTTCTGAATAACTAGTCATATTTGTATAGTAGTTTTAATATTATTGAGTCCGGCCCTGATCACACCGCCATATTGGTATCATCGTTAGCCACACCCACTGACGCCGTTTTTAATACACACGTTATTATGCTCATAGCTTCTCCATAGATTCTAACTCGATGATCCTCGGTAATGAGAACAAAATGTTCTTCATTTTTTATCGAAATAGTTGTTGTTTTTATAAACTCAATAACTTCTGCTCCATTTTTCAGTAAACATGGTAGAATTTTTCTTCTGTTGTTATTCAAATTATTGTGAATATAATGGGCAATATACTTTTTTCAAAGATAAATGTATTACCTTAGAAGGTTCTCACAAATATTATCGGCTGGTTTGCGTTTAACACTCACTATCTACCTGTTTAGCTTTTTACAATTTCGCCTTCAGGAGCGATCCGAACTCCGAACAAAGCAAGTCCATTAACCGAAGACAATTGTAAATTATTTTGTAAAAAAAATTTTCAAATCATTGTTTGTTTTATAAACTACTGATTTTTTACGATATTTAGGGTAGAAGAGTTTACAAGCTTTAAATTCAACTTTGAAAAATTACAATCAAATAAAATATTTGAGCCTGGGGAAGTTTTTAAAGAGTCTATAAAAGCTGTATTTTTCTTATTCAAATTTGTTTGCATAACCAAAAAATTATTCACACATTAACGATAAATACACACAACTTTGATAACATCTTTAAACATTTTTCTAAGCTAATATAATAATTATCCGATTCTAATTTTTCAAATTGGGTTTAAGTTTGTGTTATACTATGGGTAAAAAAGTCAGCCACATATATACAAAGAATATTCCACACAGTAAAGTTTTAGACCAATCTAGGTAGTAAAAAATAAGAATTTTTTCGTCCTAACTATATAGATGGGTTTGACAGTTGAAATATGTAGTATGAGATATTACAAAAAGACTCCTATCTAGGGATTCATCAATTTTTAGTGGAAATATTTTTTTAAATAAACAATCAAAACGTCAAACTCATTATTTTGCTCGTAACTTATAAACTTGTCTCTTTAGAGATTTGACGTCAACAGACAAGCTTTTTGGAAAAAAATGATACACAAAATGTGATATTCTAAATTAAAATCGGTTAATAAACAAAAAAGTTATTTCAAAATGAACAACAAAATCGCTGTTTTTAAATATTGTTAAAAACTTTTTTATAATTTATTAAAATCTGTTTAAATGTACCTGAACTTGAGGATCTTATCATGTTTAAATTGTTTGCAAAAGATGGGCCGGATCGGTTGAATAATTTTTTGCGAAATTCAATTTGTTTTTAAGATTTTTTGAAAAATGAACTAATTTCTAAGCCTGGTTCAGATAATTTGACTGAATGTATCTCAATAATTCGGGACTTATTTTTTTTGTTAAGACGTATATTAATAACACGTAGAAAAAAAGTTTTAAAAACAATACATTTATGTACACAAAATGATTTAATAATAAATTGCACTTTTTAAGCTTAAAAACATTTACAATAACTCCGTAGAATTTAGTTCAAATTAAATAACAAAAAAATAGTCGGAAAGCTAGTTAAAAAACACAACTTTTAGAAAAAAAGAGGTCCTACGACCTTTAGGAGCTAAGCTAGACCATTTTTTTTTAAATCACTGTTACGTTAATTAACTAGATTAGGAGCTGAAATTACCCAATTTTTTATGAGAAAATTCAAAGTTTTTAACAAAACATTTAGCAAATAAAATTATTGAAAATTGTTTAAACAGGAGAGTTGTAAACAAAGGGTACTTTTAGTTCCGACTAAAGTGAAAGGAGTGGGGCTAGCCGAATGAAGGGCCAGCTGCGCTTTTCAAAACATCCAACAAAGTTTCAAGATAGATTGCTCGAAAAAAAATGACATATCTCGGGTTCTACTAGACTAACTTTGCTCTTTCTTTTTTAAACTGGGGTACAACATTAAAATAATATCAGTTATCGTATTTTCATTGCAAAATTATTCAAAAAAAAAGCAGCTAATAACTACGGGATGTGCAAACCTTTTCTTAAGTCGTTTTTTATTGTTATTATAAAATACACTCTGGGCCAAAATTAATCGGCCACCTTAAAAATGGGTAATTTTTGATGTCTTATATCTCCTAAACCTGTTGTCCGATTTAAGTGATTTTTTTAATATGTTGTAGCCTTATTCTTTGACAATATCGATATAATAATATGGTTGATAAACAGGTAAATTTTCATTGTATACCAGGTGTACGAATTAAACTGTGTTTTTTTCTTAAAGTTTGCATCATCCTGTGGAATATTCTAGCATTTATAAAATATTGAAATTAAAACCTAACTATAGCCTAATGTTTGCTCAATATGTTTTTTGATTCATTCGTTTATGTTGGATAATACAAAAGTTAGGTAGTTTAACAACTAGCCATGTTTTTCATTAATACAGACGATTTAACTCACCAGCAATATTAACCCCACCACCTTTATTATTGTTTTGTTTACATTACCTGTGACAGCTTGTTTCCTAAATTTGTGTTATCGAAGGATTTTTGACATATAGTCGTTGTACGACATTGTTGCAAATCTGTTTCCGTGTTAATAACAATTCTTGAACAATTTGTAATTAAAATTAAATGTGTAATTAAAATTAATAATTAAAATTGTAATTTTATATCATTGTGAGCGAATATTGTTTAAGTTGAAATTTTAGTGCTTATTAATTGTTTGTGATTTTAAAAATGCCACTTGTTCCAACTGAGGCTGCTAGGGCAGTGGCTTTAGTTGATGCTGCTTACAGTCAACGTCATATCGCTGGTATACTCGATGTACCCAGAACTACGGTAAAAGATGCCATCAGACTATTTCGGGAGAAAGGATCGTACAACCACAGGCCAGGTTAAGGCCGAAAACGATGCACTTCAGTTCGAGATGATCGCTTCATTATCACTAAAGTATTGAGAAATCACTTTTGCACCGCTCCTAAAGCTCGTAGGTCTCTTCTTGAGGTGAGAAACGTTAGTGTGAGTAGACAAACCATTACAAGAAGACTGTCAGAAATAAACTTGAGGGCTTTTCGTCGAGCTCGCGCACCACAACTGCTTCCACAACACCGTAGGGCTAGACTTTATTTTGCGCGAGAATATGCTAACTGGATTATGGCAGAATGGAAGAATATACTGTTCTCAGATGAGAGCAGAATAGCCCTAAAAGGTCCAGATGAACGCCAACACGTCTATAGGCGTCAAAATGAAAGGTTTGCTGCATGCTCTATAACCGAAACAGTGGCTTACCGAGGAGGGTCAATAATGATTTGGGGAGGTATTTCTTACATGGCGCGTACTGATCTTGTTGTGTTCGGTAGAGGCAGTGTGAGTGCCCAAGTATACGTGCAAGAAGTTCTCCAAGACCATGTCATGCCTTTTGCACCATTCATCGGTGATAACTTCAGACTAATGCATGACAATGCACGTTGCCATACAGCAAGATCTACCCGTGAGTACCTTAATGAGGTCGAGATTCAAGTTCTACCATGGCCAGCACACAGTCCCGATCTTAACCTAATTGAGCATATCTGGGACAACCTCAGAAGATGGGTAAGAGCAAGAGTACCAGCCCCTGCATCCTTTAAATAGCTGAAGACAGCTGCAGTAGAGAAGTGGCACAATATCGCCCAATCTGATATCCAGGATATCATAAATGGATTGCCAAACCGGCTCCAAGAAGTCCTAAGGGCTAGAGGCGGCAACACCCATTATTGATACCCAATTTTTTTTCAATTATACTTTGATTTCCAAATTATTGTTAATTTGAATTTTCTTCGAAGATTTTATTCATTGAATTTTTACTGTAACAAATGACTTTTTTTCAAAAAGACTATTTTTTCCCTTCCGCGGATCTAAATTTTGAGAAAGCATGAGGCTATAGTTACGATTTAATTTCAGTATTCTACAAATGCTAGATAGAATATTCCACAGAGTGGTGCAAACTTTAAGAAAAAAACACAGTTTGATTCGTACACCCGGTATACAATGAAAATTTACCTGTTTAGCAACAATATTATTATAAAGATATTGTCAAGGAATAAGACTATAATATATTAAAAAAATCATTTAAATCATACAACAGGTTTAGGAGATATAAGAAATCAAAAATTACCCATTTTTAAGGTGGCCGGTTAATTTTGGCCCAGAGTGTATATACTCTTATTAAATTAATATTATTTATTAACAGTATTAAATTGTTATTTATAAACAATTTTTTCTAATTCTCTCATTAAATTTGAACAAATTAGTTTTTTAGTTCATCAGATCATTTGAACAAAAAATCGTATATTTAATATTATATTATAAGAAATTATAACTTCTTAAATATCTTATA
Organism: Diabrotica undecimpunctata; assembly: GCF_040954645.1. NCBI lineage: Eukaryota > Metazoa > Arthropoda > Insecta > Coleoptera > Chrysomelidae > Diabrotica > Diabrotica undecimpunctata. Next base: position 68,198,889 of record NC_092810.1, read on the forward strand.
TGTGGTTTCCACATATAGGATAACATTATGAAATTAACAATTACAAACCAATGGATTGCTATAAAATGGATTATTAGGTTTAATTTAAAGACTGCTAAATTTAAAATATTAATTTTTCATTGAGTTATCGAACCTTGAAAATGGCTATTTTCGCGTTTTTTAAGACCTTAAATTGTTTATAACTCGAAAACGATGCATTTAACAGAAAAATTACTAACATTTTTGTTCAGAATGAGCCAATTAACCTAAAAAACTTTGTTACGGCAAAAAAAATTAATTTTACAATTTGTTTAAAAAATATTGCTTAAACCATTTTTGACCATCATTTTCTCTTGACAACATCCACTTTTATTATAAAAGGACTATTTCAAATAAGATTATGAATTTAAACTTTAAGAACATAATATAATTTATATAAATATAGGATTTTTTGTTCTAAAAATATTTTTTTAATACTAAAAAACTGATTTGTTTAAATTTAATAAAAGTGGTAGAAAAAATTGTTGATAAAGAACAATTTAATACTGATTATAAATAATAATTACTTAATATAGTTATATTTTAAATACATAAATAAAAAAAATACAACAAAAAACGACTTAAGAAAAGGTTTGTACATCCCGTAGTAATTTCCCGTAGCTGCTTTGTTTTGTATAATTTTGCAATGAAAATATAATAAATTTTATTTTAGCGTTGCACTTTGGTTTACAAAAGGGAAGAGCAAATTAGAACCCGCCATATATCATTTTTTTTTTTTCGAGCGCTCTATCTTAAAACTGCGTTGGATTTTTTGAAGAGAGCTTCTGGCCCTTCATTCGGCTAGCCCCACTTCTTTTCCTCTAGTCGGAACGAAAAGGACTCTTTGTTTATAACAATCTTTTTTAAACAATTTTCAATAATTTTTTTGCTAAAAGTTGTAAAAAAACTATGAATTTTCTTATTAAAGATTCGTTAATTTCAGCCCTTAATGTTGTTAATTGAGATTTTAAAAAAGGCTTATTGGTTTCTTTGTTTTAACAAACATTAATGTTTGTATTTTGAAAACGATTTCCGAACTGAAAATCGAAACGTCAAAAATAAACTTATTTCGTGACTTATTCCTAACGAAAATAGTAATTACTAGCGGACCAACTCGACATTTGAGTTTTTTAAATGAAATTTTTATTTTGCGAGAAAAATATACAATATAGTATACAATGACCGGAAGTAAAAATATTTTTATCAATAACTCAAAAACTATAAATGATAATTTCGTGAACTTACATTTTTGAACTCTACGTTGAATTCTCTATTGATTTGACTAATAAAAACGAAACCGGAAGTCGACCTCAAAACCGGAATGCAATTTTTAGTTTATCAAATGTCGACATGGATATCATCTAGCAGTTAATTTTGCATGCTGATCACGAATCCGGTGTCAGATTTGCTCTATCTTGACGTTTAATGCGCGTTTCGGGTCACTTCCGGTGTCGGATCGCAACCGGAAGTACATATTTAGATTCGTCTAGACGAGACCTTTCGATCCATATATACATTGTGGGGTCTAAAACTTAAAGTAAATTTTAACTTCCGGTCATCTCAAAACCGGAAGTGAATTTTTGTACCAAAAGTATATCTTGACAATCTCATACGTAATACTAATAATATTCCGAAAAAATATTTTAATTATCTAATATGGTTTTTGAGTAAAGTGGTGGACAAGAAAAGGGCTTAGCGTTTTAGTATATAAGATGTACTTATTTTTATGCATAAACTTCTCTAAGTTAATATTGACGCCGTTCTTTTGAGGTGTTGTTTCTGTTAATGATCTTACGTTATCATTAGTCCTATAATATTTATAGATTAGAGATAATATTTTCGATGTAAATAAATCAACCGATCAACTTGATATAGGTACATCTACATGATAATGTTTTCAATCTTTAAAACTCTTAAATAACACTTTTTGAAAATATTGACATACTTAGGATATGAAATAATGTGTTCCAATTAATGTTCTGTGATGGGGTGCACATCCATGTAAAATCTAAGAACGGTTTCCTGTTGGCAGGATTATCGACTGCATACATTACTTAGACTAATTATTTTTTTTTGTCATAGTCCGATTATTTTGTATGCGATCGAATTGGTAAATATACACCTCGAAGCGGATATTGAAAATACAAACGTGATATTCAGTGAGGTTTATTATTTTAATAATAAACACTGTCTTATCAGCATAGTTTACTCTCTCCACTTAGACATAAATTTTCCAGCGTTAATATTGGAAGGTATGGAGTATTGATTCTCGCTAAATGCATACAAACATGCCAGTGAAAAACTTTATGTACTCCTAGTGTACGTATGAAATATTTTATTTTAACTTTAAAGGGAGAAAAACAAAACTTTCTTACGTAGATAGGTGTGTATGTCTAACTGACAATTAAATAATTGTATCACACTTAAACCACTGTTAAAATAATATTTATAGGACCATTGAGAGGAATTAAAATTAATTTTTAATTAAGGAGCATGATAATAAACATTTAAACAGGGTCTTCGTAGATATATTTAATTTTGGCCAAGTGTCAAAAAAATAAATATTGTATTTATAATGGCTACAAAGCCTGTTATTTTAAACAAATATAGTTTTGCATTTCTACACTTGGCTATAGTATTCAAAATTAAATTTTTGAAACTTATAAAAATTTGTTTTTGCGAGATTTTAATAAGAAACTTTCAAAAAATTCTAAAATTAGATTGGGTAAAGATATACATGGTGTACCAAAGAGATAGTATAAATATTAAACCACCTATTCGGGAGTCAAAAATAGCTCGATTAAACCTAACATACCTTAACACGAATGTGCACAGAAAAAGTTAAAGCCCTTAGAAGTTACAAAATAAAAACCGATTTTTCCATAAAAAATTATGGGAGATATGACACCCTAAATCCCCCCAAATATTTGTGTATGTTACTATGTAATTATGAATGAGCCGCCATTAGTTTACCAGAATGTTTTTAAAATTTTTCGCCTGAAAAATATCTCAAGGAGAATCACAGACAGACGAGCATTTGTTTCGATTGATCTTTGTTTTCTGCAGACAGCTACATTGCGATCGCACCTTGCTAGTAATAGTCGTCCAAAAGTGGATCCAAACGATGAGTAAATGAAAGATGCAATTCACGAAATCTCTTGAAGCTGTACGAGGGTGGCAGTTACTTAATGAGATGTTTCTATATGGTGGTTTGGAGAAGATTCATAACTCATGAATGATCATTTAACAATCGCTCACGAATTATTGGATGAAAATAATCCTAAAAGAATAAGATTTTATGATTTTTTTTAACGGAAAACACTTGTTTTCGTATTTTTTTCCTTGAATAGAAATGCCATTACGAACCATTATAACGCGCAATCTGGGCGAAACAAAAGCTTTACGCAAAAAGCCCCCCATTACTTTTAAAGTCAAAGTTAGGGCATGGATTGTGGACAATAACTTAATTTAACAACAAACAACTTTAACGATAAAAATTACTTTCAATTCTTATAAAGGGTATTACCACAATACTTGAAAGAGGTAAGTATCGCAACCAGGCAAAATATGTTGTGTTAACAGGATGTTGCTCCAGCGCATTAATGTAACGCAGCTAGGGAATATCTTTTCCGGTAGTACCCTGGATTTTTGATTGAAAGGAGCCAAGACGCCTCTAGTTCTTGGCCATGCAGATGTCCAGATCTAAACCCTATTGAGTTTTATTTCTGGGGTTTCATGAGGGGAGCTGTATAATGAGAACTAGAATCATTAAAGTTGTGTAAATATGTTTCGGCTCGTGCCCATAATGTGTATTCAAGAAACTGGAGACTTTTTTGAACATTTTTAAAATACACTACACGTGTAAATAGTTAAATAAGATTCAATAGATATCTTGTACACCTGCGAATGACATGAAAAGTTATTTCTTATTTTTCATATACTTTTTTTACTCAGAATTTTTGAAGTATAATGAAAAAGAGGCCGTCTCGATAAAAACTGGCTTTTCAAAAAAGTACTAAAGGACAAAAAGTTTTAAAAACGTTGTAAGCTAATGGTGTCAGTATAATAATTTAATTATAATGTTGATAAAAAAATATGGGGGTTTAGGGTATAACAACTACCTAAAGTTTTATAGGGTGCACAGATTCCGTTACTTTTTTTAAAGATTTTCTTACCAGAAGAAAGCAACGTATCCATTTTCATTGTATCAATATATCAATTATATCACAAGCAAAATCGGTTCTTATTTTGTAACTTTTGTAAGTTTTTTGTGTTTACATTCGTATTAAGTTAACTTAGGTGCAATTAGTCCAGTGTACCACGATAAAAATATGGAATAACCTCCGATTTCCATAAACACCTATCGATTTTGATAAAATGGTACCTTTATATTAAAAATAACCTCAAGAATCGATAAAAAATTATATTCTAAACAAAAAAAATTCTATAGTTTTTTCGAAAAATCAGTAGTTTTAGACTTATTCGTGGTTGAATATTTCAAATTTTTTTTCTGTTTTCAATCGATTTTCACGAATAACTCAAAAACTTTACATTTTATCGAAAAAGCCGTAAAGTACTTAAAAAACAATTAAAACGCAGACTTTGTACAACTCTCTAGTACCTATATTAACCAAGTGAGTTATTATAAAACTAAGGTCGATTCATATTTTTTTCGTGAGAACAAAAAAACAATAATACCCTTGCTATTTCTACCCTAATTGCAATTAAACGATATTCATTTCAAATTCATTTTGTTTAAGCATAAGTAATAGGATCTAAAAGTTTGAACAATTTAAAATGAATAATTTTGAAAAAATTATGGTTACAATGAAAAAAATATTTTTGACATTTTTAAAAATACCATTTTTTTTTTCAAAATAGGTACAAAAGTATCGGAGATACGTAAAATTTGATATAGAGCAGAAGTTAGTATTTTTTATAGAAAATACTGTTAGACATATAACAGTTAAATTCGAAATTGTTATCTTCCATGAGTTATAACTCGTAAAATGAGTTTTGCTTACGGCAAAAATAAAAAGAGCAATTTCTTTGATTTTTTATAAGCTACATTTTAACTATTAACAGTTTTTTCGATAAAATGTAAAGTTTTTGAGTTAGTCGTAACAAATCGGTTGAAAACATAAGAAAAATTTAAATTCCAACCTACCAGTTGGCGTGGATTCCATCCCTAGTAAAAGCTCAATTCAGCATAGGGTAGATTTTGCTTTTTAAAGTATTCCTTACTTCCTGTTAAAATTTCAAGCAAATCAATGTATGTTGATAGAATTCAAGTTCAAAATCTTGGTACACTGCACTACATAAAGCTGTTTTTAACAGGAAACCTAATTACATTTTTTGTAAAAAATATATTAGGTATTAAAAAAGTTTTCAATATTTATTATATACAAAATTAAATAAAAAAAAATTAATTGTGCTGTTTCTCTATTATTATTCTAATGTATTGGATAATTATGCATGCATTAGGACTATTTATATAATTGTGTTACGTGATAATCTCAATGGCCCGGTTACAATAGGTAAAACATTGTATAAAATGCCCAAATGCAGCTGTTCACCAGAAATATCTTGGAAACTACAAAACTGATCAAATTAAAAAAACATATTTGACATTTGAGTATATTACATACAATTTCTAATGAATCTAATAGCGGTAATGTACATGAAAAATAAGTTTTTTATTATAGTAGCTATAATGGTAACAAATTGTATTAAGTTCCAATTTTTACAGGGTTGGTCATATTTTACTGCAGACGGTTCACAAGGGTGGTAATCCCTATATTTTTGAATATTACATTACTTACATTTTTACATACATTTAAGAATAGGAGAATATATTGATAACATGCTGCCAGTCAAAAAGTGGCCACAAATAGTGTTAATTCAATAAAGAGTAATTAATTTTTGAGCAAAAATTTTGTTCATTTAATTTTTAAATAAAATACGCTGCTCATGATGTATATGCATGTTTTTTATATCAAATTAAAGCTAATTATTTTTTAATATGATGATATAAGGTTGCCTGACAAAAATGGTTATAAATTAAAGGTAAAGTAGTAGAGGGCTAGCGCGCAACGCCACTGGTTTAACATGGTTAGTGTCAGGTATGTGAGTTTTTAAAGTATGCGTCGACAGGTAGCGTTAATATTAAATATAGATATTTTCACTTGTTAAACCAATGTCGTTGCGCCCCAACTCTATTTTACTTTATTTTTGATCCCTCGCGTTTTTAACAGCTAGCAACCCTAATTTGCGACCATTTTTTCTCGAGCAACCTTATATTATTATGTATTATGTATTAAAAAAATATTAGCTTTAATTTGATATAAAAACATGCATATATGTAGTTATGGGCCACTTTTTGACTAGCAACCTGTTATCAATGTATTCTCCTATTCTTAAATGTATGTAAAAATATGAGTTTTGACTCATTTGAAAAATATGAGATCTTAGAATATTTGATATCACACCATATATTCCAGACCTCCAAGCTTTAACAATTTTACATTTTGAATTTGTTTGAGTGATGTTTAAATGGTACTTTGATATATCCAGAAAATTCATAGGTCGCGAATAAACGCTCATGTTTCAATAGAAAAGATTATATAACTTTAATAGTCGGAATTCTGTAATGCTGATTCAATGTCATATTCCACAATATCTTTGATAAACAAGTAAACGTTTTCCCAATAAGTTTTTTAATGACTTTCCCCAGTGATCATACACCAATTTGATACATAAGGTTAAATTGTAGTCTAGTATGCGTGTGTAAAGTGCATGTCTTATTACTAAGCCAAGTCAGCTTTCTTGTCTTTACAAAGAGTCACTTATTATTTCCTAATAGTTATCTTACTTTTTCTTTTTTACCATGATATTTTAGCTCTGCTTGCTAGATTATTTCTTGTTGAAGCGGTATGTATTCATCAAAGTTTTACGTGAAGATGATCTAAACGAGTTGATCCCTACGCTCTTAAAGCCCCTCTGTCGCATGCCGTTTCCGCTTGAAGGTCTCCATCATTTTACGATCATCTGGTCCTACCTCACTTCTTTCAGCGTAGTGTAGTCTAATGAAACATCTTCTTTCTGGCATTTCAAATAGATGGCCCAGTCACCTTGGCCGTTTTATCTTTGTTATTTTCAAAAATTGTTTCCATTACTAATATTCCGTTCCCACTATCAATTTCAATGGTACTTAATCGTCGTTTTAATTCTGTATTAATGGCCTGATTAAGAAATCGTTTCAGTAACAGACAACCGAAGCTATTAAATATTATTTTTATTTGAGATTTATTTATCTGTTTTTCACAAATTCCGGATTAAAAGCATCTAAACCACTCAAGAACTGTTGAAAAATTGAGTATCTAAATAACTGTTGATTCATATTGTCTTTAGTAAGTTATTTTCTGTATCTATATAATTCTTATGACCTACCTTTCTTTACAATTCTTTGTATAGATAGAATTAATTTCTTTTGATATTCTAGAGTCATTCGTATACTTTCTAATAGCCTTTTGTTGCTTGAGAATTGTATCTTTGTCCAAGTTATTCAAGAAGGATAAACAAAAACTGATTCAAGGTAAAGCACATATCTGTCTTAAAAACATGATAATCTAGTGAAATATTTTATTTACCATACCTCTTGGGTAATATTTTACAGGTAAGATGTGCAATATTGTCTATCAATAAACTCATAAATTATTTTCTGACACTTTAATCACTGTAGTTTCCAAATTATCGCTGGTATTTAGTATATTAGAACATTTTATATACTTTGATAATTTATATTTATATAAATGTATGGATTTCTAACAATTACTAACATTCAGAGGAAATTGGTATTAATTATCACAGATAAGGTAAATATCAGACTAGATATATATAAGGAATATGGTCGTCTATAATAATAATCATAAATTATCGTGATAGGTATAAATATATAATATGCAAAATACTAAGGACACTTATTTTTTGGTCACTTCTATGAGTATAGGGTAATGAATATTATCATCAAAATCACAATTATCCAAAAGTGCTAAGCGTTTTTCCCAAACAACATCGTTATAACTCAATCTCTTTTTACACGTAAAACCTTTTTCCTCGGATTGTTTGATGAACATATCCAAGGTGGAACCTCTTTGTGGAGCCATGACGTAAGCGGTTCCATCGCTGGCCAAACAACACCAAATACAGTTGATTAGATCGGTTCTTGCGTCGTCAAAGAACAGGCAATCAGCACACAGCACAACGTCGTACTGATCGACAGGTTCGCAAGATGACCATTGGAGAATACTACATCCGACTTCACTAAGGAACGTGTTGCATTTGAGTGTCACTTGGACATTATCAATAGAAACCTTATTACCATCGGTGACTAGAACACTCTTAGCGTGGCCGTATTTAGCAGCGAACAGTCCTGCTAGGCAGGACATGCCTCCACCCAATTCTATCACATTTTTTTCTTTAAATATTTCTAAATTTGAGCAAACAAAGTAGCTTAAAGTCTCCTCGGATGGCCATATACAAATATTACCCGTGTTGTTGAACCCCATTAAATCCTCTGCGGAAAAAGTGCGGTTTCTGTGGCCGACGTTTATGAAATACTCGCTACCATTTATGCATATCGAATATTTATACCATGTATATTTTTTAATTTGGTCATGCTTTTTGTTATCTCTACTGACTAAAGGTAATGAGGTGAGTTCTTGCGTTTTTAAGAGCATGAAGGACGAAATTCGACGTACAGAAAATTCATCGGTTGGACTGGAAGGCTGACTTTCCGTGGGGCTCTAAATAAAAAGCTATATTAAAAAAATATAACATTGACAACTTTTTCATATATATTAAATATATTTAAACAAATTGAATTTATTCAGTTTGTTTTACTGCACAAACTCTTTCCAAATTTCCTGCAATTTATATGAAAATATATACGCTTTGGTCTTACTAGGACTAGTTTCGTGGTATTTTGCGTTTAACAGCTACAGCTAGTGAGTAGGTCGAACACAAAATAGACAAGGCGAAAATCTCGGGTTTGTTCGAAAAAATATTCCCACGAGATTTTTTTGCAGAATCACTTTCATGAGATACCCCAAAATAAGGTTCAAGAGGTCGACCAGGCGAAAAGTTGTTCAATTTTTTTTAAACAAATTGTAACAATACATTTTTTCGGCCCGGACAATTTTTTTTGAACTTTTAGGATCATTCTGAATAAAATAGGTCTCTTGTAATTTTTCTGTAAACTTAATCGTTTTCGAGTTCAAGCAATTTAAAACTGAAAGCTTTTTTAAGGCACAAAAACACACGTAAAAATATTATTTTTGAATTCACCTAGAACCTAACTTGCTAGTTTGAATTCTCATTGTACAAATGAGCCCTGCCATATACGCTTCATTAACAATGAAAAAACAAAGTATTCAAATAAAATAAGGCCAGAATTTTCATCAGGAGCTGATAAAAGAAGGCTTGAACTAGAATTTAGCTACTTGATTTCAAAAATAATATTTTTTTACTTGTGTTTTCGAGCCTTGAAAATCGTAATTTTGCGTTTTTCTCAGTTTTAAATTATTTATAATTCGACAACGATCAAGTTTACAAAAAAACTACAAGAGATCTATTTTGTTCAGAATGATCCAAAAAATTCAAAAATAAATTGTTTGGGCCGAAAAAATTGATTGTTACAATTTGTTTAAAAAAAAAAGTTTAAAAAAATTTGAACAACTTTTCGCCTAGGCGACCTCTTGAACCTTATGGGATATTTCTTGGGAATATTTTTCCGAACGAATCCCAGCTTTTCGCCTTGTCTAAAAAAAACTTTTGTAATTAGATAATACCATGTACTTCAAATTTCTGTTTTCGAGCTTTTGTTTCATATTTGTTTTTCTGGTTTTGTTAAGAACTAGATTATGAGCGGCAAGTGCCGTGAAACTGGTTTTAGTAATGCCTAAGCGTCAACCTTTAAAAATATAAATGGTGGAATATCACGTATCGTAGATGGAATGTTTATTTAAATTCATGTAAGTCCAACATTCATAATTAGACAGAAATAAAATATGCATTTAAAAATATTAATCACTAAGAGAAAAGCAAATTAGTAGTTATCCACTATAAAACCATGCACATAGAGAGACTAAGCAAAATGCATCGCTACAATTCTTAGTCCCTACTTTTATTTATAAAATTTTAAAAAAGGTGGAATGTTGGGAAATGTATGTGTAGTTTTATTGCATTTAATCTTGTTTAATTACAACAATTATATAAATACAACAACGAATACAAGACAAAAACGAACTGGCTGCAGAAATATTGAAAAAGGAAGGAAAAAGAATATAGGAAAAATGTATTTTGAAGATGAAAGAACAATCTATTATAAAAGAATCACCTTACTTATAGTAGCATGTCAAATTTAAGCAAAATTTATTAGAAAAAATTAACAACATAGGAAGAATGGGTAATAATAAAGGACATTTAGGTCGGAAAGAATATCAAATGATTCAATTTTTACATTAGAGTAATAAAAAAAAGTAGCCATAAACAAAATTTAGGTTTACACATGTTTTTTATTGATTTTAAAAAGCCGAAATATGCTGAAAACATTGTAAACTAGCGCGAATCTGTAAAAAAACGACTAAATTTGGATGTGAGAGGTGGCATTCGGATTTTTTCAGAAATAGTTAGGTGATAACTTCAGTAATAATAATTGACTTATCCTCTCCCTAAAATTGGTCGGGAACAATAATAAAAAAATTATTATATTTAAAAATTACTAAAAACATCGATTTTTTTCTACATGCCTTGCTTATAACTTTAAAATTCATTTTGAAAATTGCATTTTCTGTAAGATACGCCTGGTTAAATGTTTTAATTTATTGCCATTGCTGTAAAAGAGCAATAGATACAAAAAAAGAGGAGGATCAGCCTTTTCTTATTCAACGTTTTTCAACCATTGCTCTTAGGACCTTCATAATCCGTCTGGAACATTTTCCCAACATAATAAAACGGTTTACCAAATTTCTTAAAATCGATTTAATAGATATCGCATAATAATTTTGCAATCTAATATTTTTTTTAAGTTAAATTTATAAAAAATCTTGCACAACCAAAACTAGAACCATATAGAAGTTTGCCATTTTTTTACTTATAAAAACACACTTACCTAACCCATCTAACGTACTTTATGGAATTAAAATTTAATTATTTGGCGGGCCTCAGGAATGTTTTAAAATTATAAACAATTTTTATTGAAGAAAATTAAATTTCAAGTATTAAAATCGGTATATGAAAAAAAAATGTACTTTCTCGGCTTGCAATAAAAAAAATTTTCTTCATTTTTCATTTTTAAATCCGACGTAAACCGAATAAATCCATCTAAGAAATGCATTATTAAATGCCAGAGATTCTTTAGTTTTCTTATAAATAAACTAGTAATTCTGCCCGTCGCATGCGACGGAAAGTTCAGTCAATGGCAATCTGCTCGTTAAATTTTTAAAACAATAAACTTCTTTGATGTAAACCAAGTAAATATAAAGTATGATCTGATACTCTTCTGACTTTTCTGATCATTTTTTTACTAATCCTATATATATATATATATATATATATATATATATATATATATATATATATATATATATATATATTTATATATATATATATATTTATATATATATATATATATATATATATATATATATATATATACAGATTGAACGAATTTAAAACGGAACATACAATTTAATATATGTCTGTTTGAACTGCATTTGAAATAGTTTACCAATATAAAACTTGGACAAAAATAAATCCATACCCGGTGATAGACATTTTATAAAATATCGTTCAACTATCTGTCTCCATTAAAGGAAAGAGGAGCTTGCCTAATAGTCGGAGAGATAGAGCCGAAATTTTGAACTGATCAGTAATATGACATTTCTCTATTGGAATATATTCATTGTAACTGGGTTAAGACTTTGTTTTACAGGCGGACGCCCCTCGTGGTACACGGAGTGGCTATACAGGGATGAAGTTGTAATTTTTTTCGGAAAAATTAACGATCGATAATATGGCTGAAAATTTGCCCAGAGTAAGATCTTGGTATAACTAGACGAAAACCCAAAGGGCGGACGCGAGAGTGGATACATAAGGGGTGGCGGACAGGGATGAAATTGCAATTTTTTGGGGAAAAATTAGCGATAGCATTTTCATGGCTCATTATTTAGCCCCTAAAAACTCTAAATCCAAAAGAGCGGACAGCTGGGTTGGTACAGAGAGCCATAAAACGGGGTCAAATGTACCACTTGCCTGCGCATTTTAGGTCTCGGTAACAATTTTCAAACTGATTTTATTATGATATTTTTATACCGATGGATTTGAAAATTTGTATGCTCACTTCTGTTACTATTCTGAAAAGCGTCAAGTAGAGTTTTCCTCAAAATTTTCCAAAAAAATTTCCGTAAATGAAAATTTTCGTAATTTTTTGAGGTAAAATCTAATTTGTAGAATCCTTTCGATTTTCTGTCAGTTATACCATGAATTTTTCCAAAAATTTTCAAACGATTTTTTCGATAAGAAAAAAAAATTTAGAAAAACTTTAAAAATTTCGTCATTTTTCTCACTCTCACTGATGTCATCACATTCATCATCTTCGTCACTTTCACTTTCAATAATATCACATTCATTATCTGCTTCATTTTCAATCACTACTTCTCGAATTGATTCTGGCATCTGAGGTCCACTAAACCATTTGAATTTATATGTTTCATCTTCAAACTCCCAACCATGTTCTTCAACAATTAATTCTGTTGGTACTTTTTTATGAGCATTTGTCCAAATATTTGAAATATAATGGGCTCGCAGTAGATGTTGGTGTAATTCATCTTGACATGGTGGTAAGCTTGAAGCATCGAAATTTTTTAGTTTTTTTTTTAAAGGCTCGTTCATATCATGCAACTTATACTGCCGGTTAAATAGTGAAAGTCTGACATCGTTTACTTTTCTTTTTGGAATTGTTCTCGTCAGTCCTGTTCCATATAAGTGACATATGAAAGTTTCTAAGGTTTCAAAAACTTTATTACAATCGAAGTCAGTTTCACCAAGTTGGATAAAAGCATCTTGATACTTATTACATTTAGCGCATGCGTCTAGAATTACTGATCTAAATGGAACGCGCATCATTATTATTTTAATATTTTAAAATAATAATGATGCAAAATTAATGTCCAAACAGAATTTGTAAAATTATAATTAACTAATGAAAAAAAAGTTCAATCAATTTGAAAGTTAAAAAAAATATTGAAAATATCTAAGTACAAAGTAAATTTCAAAACTTAAAAAATTGATAATTCCACTATTAAATTGATTTTTATTAATAATTATTGTAAAATGTTAAAGGAATTCTACAAATTGAATTTTACCTATTGATAAATAGAAATAATATATTTTGTATTTGATTATTAATGTAATAATAAATCAAATTTTTCTTATATCTGAACAACCATTATTTACGCAATATAAATTTAAAAACCTTTTTATTATAATAAAAAATAAGTAAACTACTATTTGTTATACCAAAAATATTTAACAGTTAATATTATAAAATTACTTTAATTTAATAAAATATCAAATATCAAACATTTATTCAATTAAAAATTAATTCGTAAAATATTTATATTTAAGAAAAAAATGTGATTTGTAAAGTAAATATGACTTTAGTTTGAAAAAAAAACATTATCATAATATCATTTTAAAACTACAAAATATTCTATAAAAGATTCAGACGATGACGTAGAGTTTTATCAAATGTTTTAGAAAAGGTTTTCTAATTTTTTTTTCTTATCGTAAAAATCGTTTGAAAATTTTTGGAAAAAAATCATGGTTAACTTACAGAAAATCGAAAGGATTCTTAAAATTAGATTTTACCTCAAAAGATTATGAAAATTTTCATTTACGGAAATTTTTTTGGAAAATTTTGAGGAAAACTCTACTTGACGCTTCTCAGAATAGTAACAGAAGTGAGCATACAAATTTTCAAATCAATCGGTATAAAAATATCATAATAAAATCAGTTTGAAAATTGTTACCGAGACCTAAAATGCGCAGGCAAGTGGTACATTTGACCCCGTTTTATGGCTCTCTGTACCAACCCAGCTGTCCGCCCTTTTGGATTTAGAGTTTTTAGGGGCTAAATAATGAGCCATGAAAATGGCGGACATATTACTTATCGTTAATTTTTCCCCAAAAAATTGCAATTTCACCCCTGTCCGCCACCCCTTATGTATCCACTCTCGCGTCCGCCCTTTGGGATTTCGTCTGGTTATACTAAGATCTTACTCTGGGCAAATTTTCAGCCATATTATCGATCGTTAATTTTTCTGAAAAAAATTACAACTTCATCCCTGTATAGCCACACCCTGTACCACGAGGGGCGTCCGCCTGTAAGGCAAAGTCTTAACCCAGTTACAATGAATATATTCCAATAGAGAAATGTCATATTACTGATCAGTTCAAAATTTCGGCTTTATCTCTTGGACTATAAAGAAGCGATAAGTGGTTTGACAGCATAATAACTGCTTGTGTAGTCTAGTTTTCACAGTGATTCTAGGCAACCTATTTGGGTGAAGTTTTGACTTGTTCTTGAATGAATTCAGAATCCAGCAGCCCGCTGAAGTATTGGATTTTTATAATATAATTATTTGACAACCTTTTGTTGGCCAACCACCTAGAGCGGAGTTGAGCCGAAATACATTGATTTCGTATGTTCCGTTTTAAATTCGTTCAATCTGTATATTGTTATGATGTATTGTTTGTTTGAATGATGAGCAATGAGTATTTTTTAATAATATAGGGTTTTTATCGCGGTTCTCAAAGAATTAGTTTGTAAGTACTTTTTTAAAATATCTTTATTATATCTATTATGAAACACACATATATATCTAACCTAGCCAATGTAAATTTAAAATAAACTATCTAAATTGAAATTCTTATGAAACTAATTAAATTCTATAGACAATGTAAAATTTAAACAAAATATCTTCAAAATTGAAATTGTTATGACACTAACTAAATTATATTAACAAAATTTTGTACCTTTCTGTCACTGAATGCCTAAATGAACTGTTTTCCACTATATAGATTATAATCACCACTCAAATGTCTTCTTCTCAGCTTCGGTTATCCCTGTTTTTGTGAAATTACTTTTTCCAATTATCAGCTTCCACCAATTTAAGATATTTTTCTTCACAGCATTTATAAACCACCAAGCAAACCAGCAACAGCATTTATTTTTATTCTTCTTTTCAATATATCAATATCCAATCACCAAAATATCATTTAATTTTAATATTCAATTAATACTTCTTCCATTATCATCATTTATACATAACATAATTTTTAATCTTCAATATTATTTTCTTTATACTGTTTCTTAATATTGATTTAACTCACTATATTGAACAATTGTAACTGATTGACTGCCTCTAACTAATTTTCATACTAAAAAAACTCATAACTAACTGAATCGACTTTCTTACTAAACTTTCTGACTGCTTGACTTAAACTTTCTGACTGCTTTGAATCCAAATCACCGGGTATTTATATCTTTTTGGATGTTCCAGAACCATCTGGTAAGAAATCATGTTCCATTTGTTCTATTAAATACATGTCTGAATTTTCTGGAACAAACCATTTCGCAAACAAAGCCATCTCCGGTGATCTAGAGAATTCCTTACTTATCTATCGAGAATTTTGTTGGCATTTAGGCTTTTCAGATCAGAGTATACATTTAAATCAGTAACTTATATAAATTAAACATTTTAATTTAATAAATTACACATTTTAAACAACATATTATCATTATAACCCCACTTTATATTCGTAATTATTCTTAAACGTCACTTCAGAGTATGTATATCTGGTTACCTAGTCACATGGCTCACTTAAATATATCTACAACATCATAATTGCTAAAAAAATACTTTTTATATGCTAATTTCTTAAAAATGCCCTCACATAAATATATTTTTATTAAATTCTCTAGTATATAACTTCTTAAAATAACCAAATACTTGTTATATCTAAAATTATCTAGTATATAACTTATAAATTATTTTCTTTAAACACCAATCATATCAATATATATATATATATATATATATATATATATATATATATATATATATATATATATATTGATGGCACGCTATATACATTATATCTACTGCATGTCTCATGTCGTTTTATTTGATGAGTCATATGCTAGGATTCAACTAGTTGTTTATTTTGTACTCAGCCAGAGGCCTTCTTCAGGTCAATAAAGCATATTTTACCTTATAGTGTGTCTATATAGTATCATCCATAGTGTCATGTGATATCTCGTATATCCCTATACGTTCATAAATAACGAAATGATGTGTAACGCTCTTTTGGTAGTTGCTTTGTTTGTTTTTTCTATCTTAATATATTCGTTATATCCTCCCCCTTCATTTGCTAGGTCGCATGTTAGGATTAGGTAAGTTTTTTATTTTGTACTCAGCCAGAGGCTTTCTTTAAGACAATAAATCAAAATTTGTCTTACAGTAAATATATTTTTATTCATAGTGTCCTATAATATCTACTATGTCGCTATACGTTCATTAATATTGAAGATGCTATGTACTGCCCTTTTGGTAGCTGTCTTATTAGTTTTTTTCTATCTTAATATATTCGTTATTTCCTTGCCTTTCATTTAACACATCACATGCTCCAATCAGACCAATAACAACGGAGATATGATATAATCCCCTTTTGGCATTGCCGCCATGTGTATTTTTTCTGTCTTAACATATTCGCTACCCCTTCTCTTTTCCAATAATGTATCATACGTCACGATCCGATGATCTATTCTACACCCAGCACAAAACACTAAAAAACTATTTAAATCATCAATACGACTTTTTATCCCAAAATAGTGTCAGCTATTAATTGCGTAGAGTTGTTTGTAAACAAACATGTTAGGTTAGGTTAATAATATAAATAACAATAAAGTGCATGTAAACACATACCTAAATGGGATAAAAAAAGACCAAAGAAAGTCTATTTATTGACAAAAAAATACTAAAATAAATTAAAAAGTGTCTAAATTAGCATATCAATTTGATACAAAGAAGTAATGTCATTACGAAATATGTAGAAGTATAATATACACGCTCTAAATCAATTACAGGCAATATATTGTTACGAACATGCATTAAGCGTGGCCCGTGTAACGGTTGCATCTCAACGCAAAGCGACTAGAAAATCCCAGGAATATCGAGTGCGAGAGAACCACCCGTCACATAGGCGAGTTAGAAGTGGGAATGTTCTAGAACACAGTAACTTTGATATATATATATATATATATATATATATATATATATATATATATATATATATATATATATATAGAGAGAGAGAGAGAGAGAAAACTTATAAATAAATATATTTATATAAATTCGAACCGCTCGTTTTATTTAAAAACGTTAAAGTTGGTGTCCGGTGTGAGGATAATTCATTTATTGCAAAATAAATTCAGCAGTGACTTTTGGAAAAGACTTTTGAACTTTTGAAAAGTATTGTTCGTCGTGAACATCCGCGTAGTTCGGTAGTGATCTTTGTACGAAAGAACATTTAAAAAAGTACGTGTGTGCCTGACCAAAGATGCTGCTAGTAGAACTTTCAGTAAAACAGTTGCGTGAGCAACTAGAAGAACTTGATGAAGAGTGCAACGGGTCAAAGAAGATACTCCAAGAACGACTGAAGACTGTTCTCAACAAGAATGGAGAAGACCCAGAGACATTTCAGTTCCAGTCAGCAGAAGAAGCAGTTTTAACGAAAATAAAATATGTGTCGCAAATAGTAAATAGAATAGTAAATGATGATAAATTAGAGAATGTTTCCAAAAGATTTGATGAAACATTCGAAAATGTATCTAGAAGATTCGACGAGACTTCACAAATTATTAAAGAAGTAGCTAGACAAAATGACGAGAAATTCGAAAATGTGTCTAGAAGATTCGATGAGACTTCTCAAATAATTAAAGAAGTATGTGTTCAGAACAATGAGAAATTTGAAGAAGTCTCTAAAACATTCGATAAAGTAGAAGAGAAGATCAAACAGTTAGAGAGCATGATAACCAATACAAAAGTGCTACTACCAATTAACACAGTAGCCTTAAATCCGGTAGTGAACGAACAATCACCTAGAGACGAAACGACATATCATATGCGATTCAAACTGCCACCATTTGGTGGCAATTGCAGATGATGCTGCGGATATCCTAAGATCAATTCCTAAGGGTCAAGAAAAATGTTACCAGACCTTGTTCACTCGACTAGACAAACGTTACGGAGATGCCCATTTACAACAAGTCTACAAGGCGCAACTAAGAAGTAGAATTCAACGAGCAAGTGAAACTTTGTAAGAGTTTGAAGCAGATGTTGCTCGTATAATGCGGTTGGCTTATCCGGAGGTACCAGACAACATTTTGGAAGAAATTGCTGTAGATACCTTCGTCAATGGGTTAAAAGAAAGTGAATTACAGAAAGCTTTACGACCAGCAAGACCGAAAGTTCTAGATGAAGCGCTCGCTATTGCCTTGGAACATGAAACAGCTAGTTAAACTTCACGGAGCCATCGAGTAAGAACCATCGAAGAAGGCGACGAACCAAACGATGAACGTCTGGAAGAAATGGTACGAAAAGTAGTTCGTAACACGATGCCGAAGAGACGCGAGCCCAGATGTTGTAATTGTGGTGACGTGGGTCACATTCGCCATAATTGCAAAAAAATTATACAACAGTCGGAAAACTAGAACGAGTCGACACCAAGAGGCAACTGCCGACCTCGAGAAACACGAGCAGATGTTGTAATTGTGGTGACGTGGGTCACATTCGCCATAATTGCAAAAAAATTATACAACAGTCGGAAAACTAGAACGAGTCGACACCAAGAGGCAACTGCCGACCTCGAGAAACACAGCCCCCATAGTAACTGTTAATATTACGTCCTCCGGTGGAATTCATAGTTTGTACATCGAGGGTCGTATCAATAATATATGTAGATCGTTTTTGGTAGATACAGGTACAACAAGAACTATTTCACGTCCAGAAGTTGAACGAGGCCATCTTGAATTATCGCCTGCAACAGTAAAGCTTAGAACAGCAACTGGAGAGATAATCAATACATATGGCGAGGCTAATATGTCAGTATCCATTGGCCAGACCACAGTGAAACGTAGAGTATTAATTGCAGAGATCTCTGACGAGTTCATATTGGGGATGATATTGGGGATGATTGGGGAGATCAGTGGTGAAGAGTTGCCGTTTCATGAAGACAAAGAAGATGTTATCAGCTTAATAACTACTTGTGGCGTAACAATACCCGGTAATACTGAGAAAATTTTGATGACCAGATCTGATGGTTACTGCCGAGAGGGAAGTTTAAGGATGGTCGAAGATGTGAATAATGCCGAGTTCCTAACAGCAAAAGCTTTGGTGAGAATTCGAGATGTCGTTCCTGTAAGAGTTATGAATTTAAATCGAACTGCTATTAAGTTAAGTAAAAGAACTTTGATCGGACAGTGTGTTCCCGTTGCTTCGATTTGTTCCATGAATACTAATGAGAAACCGTCGAAATCTAAGTATCCAAAGGAGCTTGTTGAGAAGATGATTAAAACGTGCCAAGATCTTGATGATGAACGAACTAAAAAGGTGAAGTCTATGCTGACAGAATTTCAAGATGTTTTTGCCATTGATAAAAACAATAATGGTAAAACAAGCATATTAAAGCATAAAATTAATACCGGAGACGCTCAGCCAATCAGACAACAGCCTAGACGACTTCCATTTGCGAAAAGAGATGAAGCCGAAGACATCATCAAAGATATGAACAAACAAGGGGTAATTGAACCATCAAACAGTCTATGGACATCACCAGTAGTGCTAGTAAAGAAGAAAGATGGTTCAACACGTTTTTGTATTGACTACCGACAGCTCAATGCGGTAACTAAAAAAGATAGTTATCCTTTGAACAGAATAGACGATACTTTGGATACACTTTCTGGTTCTCGTTGGTTCTCCACACTAGATCTAAAAAGTGGATATTGGCAAGTAGACATGGAGCCAGCTGATCGTGAAAAAACCGCATTCTCGATAGGATCAGGGCTTTGGTAGTTCACTGTTATGCCCTTTGGTTTATGTAATGCCCCGGCTACATTTGAAAGATTAATGGAGGCAGTTTTAAGAGGTCTAACATGGAAAACATGCCTGGTTTATTTGGATGATGTAATTGTAGTTGGAAGATCCTTCGATGAACATGCCAATAATCTGACAGAAGTCTTTTGAATTGAATTTTGAATTTGAAGTTAAGTCCAAAGAAATGTCACTTGTTTCGACGAAAGTGAAGTACTTGGGACATATTGTAACAAGTAATGAAAGACCAAGAGATAAACACGAAATTAGAAGTTTTCTTGGCCTATGTACATATTACCGACGTTTTGTCAAAGGAATTTGCCAACATCTCCATGCCATTAACAAAGTTGACAGAAGAAGGCAAAGAATATACATGGAGCGAAGAGTGTCAAAGAGCTTTCGAACACTTACAAATGGCTCTGACCAGCGCACCGATTTTAAGCTACCCTAGACAGGCAGGAAAATTTGTGTTGGACACCGATGCAAGCAACAGTGCAATAGGAGCTGTTCTCTTCCAAATCCAAGATGGGCAGGAGAAAGTCATCGCTTACTTTAGCAAAGTCTTGTCGAAACCAGAAAGAAACTATTGCGTTACCAGGAGAGAATTGCTAGCCATAGTAAAGGCTTGCGAGCATTTCCATAAATACTTGTATGGCAGAAAGTTTGTTCTTCGCACGGACCACGCTGCTCTAAAATGGCTCCTACAATTCCGTAATCCAGAGGGCCAGATGGCAAGATGGTTAGAACGATTACAAGAATATGATTACGAGATCGAACACAGGGCTGGAAGAGTTCATTTAAATGCTGATGCCCTTTCGAGACGGCCGTGCAGTGCAAATTGTAATCACTGTCTTAAATTAGAAGAACGACTTTGCCCCGTGAGACAAACCACCGTCATTAATAATCAATGGCAGCCTCAACAACTACAGGACGCTCAAGCAGATGATCCATGTATAAAAAGAGTATTGAATTGGATGCGTCGTCGAAGTGAAAGATCTTCTTGGTATGACATTAATGCATGTAGTCCCGAAGTCAAGTGTTACTGGAGCCAATGGAATTGCCTAGTGCTGAAAGATGATCTTCTGTATAGAACCTTTGAGAACGATGATGGTACAGAAACTAAGCTTCAGTTGATTGTACCTAAAAGTAAAGTATTGCGTCAGTTGCATGACGGTGCATCAGGTGGACACTTTGGTATTACTATTTGGTAAGAAGATGGTGCCGGAAATGTGAACTGTGTGCAACCAGTAGTGGTCCAGTTGGTAAAAAGAGGGCACCCATGAAACAGTACAATGTTGGTAGTCCTATGGAAAGAGTAGCAATCGACATTGCAGGTCCACTATCCGCGAAATCAATTTTCTAAAATTGATTCAACAACTAAAATTTAATCAAATCGACGGTAAAAATTCGATATCTTTTGATTAAAATGGCTTATCGACAAAAATCAAAAAAAGTTTCAAAGGTTAAAAGTGCAGCTTTCTTATGCGATTTTTGTATTTTGTCGCAATTAAAGTTAATTTCTATAAAAATATAAATAAACAATGCACGATTTTTGCCATTTTTTATGATTGTTATCATGAAAATGTATTACTTTTCCATTAACAGGTTACTATGGAATTTTTATTTCATTCATGAAATTTCGGTTTTGATTTTTGGCAACAAATGTGAGATATTCGAAATATGCCTAAAAAATGCCGAATTTAAACTTTCACATTACCACGATTTAAAACATTTAAACCTGCTTTTTTTCCGATTACACAAGTACATTTTTGTAAACTGCACTATTTCAGATACAAATTTCACCAAATTCCATGTCCTAGAAGTATTTTCCGTGAAGTGCAATCGTTTGTAATGCGAAAGTTTTAAATGGCAAAGATTGTGCAACGTTTATTTATTTAACACTTTTATAGAAACTGACTTTAATTGAGGCAAAATGCGAAAATCGTATACGAGAGCTGCACTCTTCACCTTAAAACGCTTTTTGATTCAAGCGATATTTTTGAGTGAATGGTTTATTTTACAGAAAAAGTGCTGATAAACATTTTGGTTCAAAATTGTCTCAGTTAAATTTTTTATTTGAAATTTTTTTTTCTACGATGCAGATTCTCGGTAAATCGATTTTTTCCGTTTTTCCCCTACAAGGGTGGTGGTTTTAAGCCGGGGGTAGGGATAGTAAATTTTTTAGCATATTTTTGGGGTCCCAAAATTACAATCTTCATAGAAATTCAGCTTGTTCGTACGGTTTTTAGAGGTTCAGTGGCATTTTCGTATCTGACGACTGGAATGTAAATAAATTTATTTATTTATAACAAAACTAAAGCATCTCTGGCATTTGATAATGTGTGTTTCACGCGCAAAAAGTATTATAATATATGCTACAAATATCTTGAAGATATGAAAATTTTTATAGAGAAAGAGCTCCGAAATAAAAAGATAATGGTTTAAAGATAATTATCCTATTGTTAATAACTTCGTCGCAAATGTCGGTCAACTTTGACCGGTTGTATCTTAGGAGCCACTACTCATAATTTAACTTTTTTTTCTTTTATAAGAAACGTCTTGCCGAGTCTTTTTAAGGTCTTTTTAAGGTTTTCTGATTTAATTGAAGCTAATATTTATCGAGATATTCTATTTGTTTATAAGCATAAAAAATATTTATAATTTTAAAACATACCCGAGGCCGTCCAAATAATCCGATTTCAATAACATAAAGTAGGTTAGGTAGGCTACGTGCGTTTTTATTTAGATAGGCTACTTGCGTTTTTATTTAGATAGGCTACGTGCGTTTTTATAAGTAAAAAAATTGACAAACTTCAATACGGTCTAGTTTTTGTTGTGCAAGATTTAAAAAAAATCAATTTAAAAAGAAAATTTAATTGCAAAATTATTATGCGAAATCTATTAAATCGATTTTAATGAAACTTGGTGGGCTATTTTATTATATTATAAAGACTTTTCAAATAATTTATTAAGGTCTGAAGTGCAATCTAAGTGCTTGAAACACAATGAATAACAAATGTTTCCCCCTCTTTTTTTTATATGTATTGCTATTTTGCAGTAACAAAACATTATGGTAACATTATTAACCAGCCGTATCTTATAAAAAATTTAATTGTCGCTACTTTATATCATTATGACTTTGTTCCAAAATGAATGGTTTTAAAGTTATAAGCGAAGAAAATGGAAAACAATCGATGTTTTAAATCAATTTTAAAATATTTTAATTTTTTTTATTAATGTTCCCGACCTATTTTAGGGGGAAGATAAGTCAATTAAAATTACTGAAGTTATCACCTAACTATTTATGAAAAAATCCGAATACCACCTCTCACATCCACCTCAAAACAAATCAGCCGTGGTCTAACCATTTATTGACTAAAAAATGAACACGGAAGAGCATTAATTTTTATGGAATTTAACGCTAGGCCTCACACCGCATAAGAAGGATGGAAAACGTACTCCAATAGTCATTCAACGACAAAACTAACCCACAAATTCATCTTATAATGCTCCCACTGCAATTCTCCAGAATCGAAAATTATACTAAAACTTTCCAATAGCTACTCTAGAGTTTAACAATAGCTACTCAAGCATGAATTGACATCTCGCAAAAAACCATAAAGAGTCTTATTGTTGAAAAGCACAAACGTGTTAATTATGCTGAGAATTGTAAAGGAATTACTGATTATTACTTTTACAGTTTCTACTGTTTGTAGTTTTCTAAACAGTTTATTTTTTTTAAGTAAGGTTTAATCTTTACAATTTTTTTAATGTTTGTTTTGGCCTTACCCTTAATACTCCAGTAAATGAAATACAATTTGGATTCAGGTTCTTCTTCTTCTTAAAGTTCCATCTCCTATCGGAGGTTGGATATCATAACGGCTATGGTCACTTTGTTGACTGCTGCTCTGAAAAGTTGTAGTGAACTACTGTTAAACCATTCTCTAAGGTTCTTCAGCCAGGAGATGCGTCTTCTTCCTATGCTTCTTCTTCCTTGGATCCTTCCTTGCATAATAATTCTCAGCAGCTCATATTTTTCTCCTCTGGTTATGTGACCCAAATACTCTAGTTTTCTTCTTTTTATGCTGTTCATAATTTCTAACTCCTTATTTAGACGTCGTAGTACCTCAGCATTGGTAATCCTTTGAACCCACTGAATTTTTAATATTCTTCTGTAACACCACATTTCGAACGCTTCTATTTTTCTTATTTGTTGTTTCTTCAATGTCCAAGCTTCCATTCCGTATAGTAAGATAGAAAATATGTAACATCTTAGAGCCCTCAATCTGAGATGCCACTGAAGGTCTCTGTTGGTAAGCATTGTCTTCATTTTCACAAATGCTTGCCTTGCAGTTTCAATTCGGACTTTGATTTCTCTGCTTTGGTCATTTTTGTCATCAACCAGGTTCCCAGATATTTGTATGTCTCTACTTTTTCTATTTCTATTCAGGTTCTACTTACCCTTTATTTCACTTTTGGACTTGTGCCGTTGGAAACTTATTATTTTAAGGTGCGAAAACTAACCCTATTAGAAGAAAATCGTATAATTGTAAATTAAAGAGGGTAATTGATTCAACGAATGTTTTTCATTCGATTACATCGAATGAAAAAGGCACAGAAATAACAAAAACGATACAAATTCGAAAGTTACAATATTTCGGTCGTGTAATGAGACATCCAGAGAGGTATAATCTTCTACACCTCATAATACAGGGTAAGATCGCTAAAAGGAGCGGCCCAGGCCGAAGAAAAACATCCTGGCTCCGAAATCTCCGAGAATGGTATCAAGAGATCACCGCTAATTTATTTAGAGCCGCCGTAAACAAAGTTATTATTGCCAATATGATCGCCAACGTTCGATAATCGGACTAGGTACTGAAAGAAGAATTGATTCAAATCATTTTTCATGAAGTGAATGAATGTCAATTAACATTAAATAACATAATTTAAGGTTTTACCATAGTTTAACCTTAACCCCTAAATCTCACCTGCTAGAATAGCTATAATTAAAACAATGTCAATAAATAACTTGTCTCCACTGATTTGCATTTGGATTTAGTTTATACTTACCCTCCACTGGACTTATGCCGTTGGTTGCTTTTTATTTTGTAGGGGTTAATCTATCCCTCTAGGGAAAAAATCGTCATCATCATCATCATCTTACAATCTTACAATCCTCTGTGCTTTTTAGCAATCATGTTGTCGGACATTCGTATTATGTGTCCGGCCCATCTAAGTCGCTGTTTTTTAATGAACGTTACGATATCTGGTTCATTAAAGCGTTGGTATAATTTGAAATTGAATCTTTTGCGCCACTGCCCTTGATCGTTTATAGCTCCAAATGTTTTGCGGAGTATCTTACGCACGAATATTTCCAGAAGTCTTTCATCCTTCTGCGTTAGAGTCCATGTTTCCGCCACGTATGTGAGGACCGGCCTCAGCAGTGTTTTGTACATAAGTTTAGTTTGTCTTTGGATATTTATTGAGTAAAATTGTTTTTGGAGTCCATAGTATGCCATATTTGTAAAGTTTATTTGTCTTTTAATTTCTTCGCTTGTGTTATTGGTAGTGGTCACTAGCGAGCATGTAAAGCTGTCAACACGTTCAAAAATATTTCTTCCAAATGCTGTTTCCCATTCCTCATTTACTATAGGATCCTTAGCAATCAACATCATCATCACGAAGCGCTACAACCCTGGGTGGGTCTTGGCTGACTGTACAACTTTTTTCCAATTTGTTCGGTCTTCCAGCAACCTAGGGTCAAATGGAATGTTTATTTTCCGGAGATCTGCTTGGATGTTATCTCTCCATCGCATTCTGGGACGTCCGAGTGGTCTTTTGCCTGTGGGAATCTCCTCCCATACCAGTTTTACAAGTCTCTCGTTATGCAGTCTGTGCATGTGGCCTGCCCATCTTAGTCGCTGTGATTTAATTTGTATGCCAACATGTACTTGGTTTTGTCTTCGTTGATGACTAGACCGACGTGTTTCGCCGCCGTTTCCAATTCTATAAAATATTGCTTAACATCTCCCTTGTTACGCCCTATTACGTAAATGTCATCAGCGTATGCTAATATTTGTATCGATGTATTGTAAATAGTACCGCCGTCTCTAATTCGTGTGTCTCGCACTTCCTTTTCCAATGCAGTGTTAAATAGAAGGCAAGCCAGGGCATCCCCTTGTCTAAGTGCATCCTTTATCTCAAAGGATCGAGAAATTTCTCCCTGTATCCTAACTTTTAAGTTAGACATTGTCATTCTCGTTAATCGGATAATCGTATAGTACTGTTCCCTTGACACTGTCGTATGCGGCCTTGAAGTCGACGAATAGGTGATGGGTTTCAATGTTAAATTCTAATGTTTTCTCGAGGATCTGTCTTATTGAACGAATCTGGTCAATTGTTGATTTTTCTGGAGTAAATCCGGCCTGGTATTTTCCAACTGTGTAAACTTGTAGCTTTTCGTAGAGAATATTTGCTAGGATTTTGTAAGCAGTTGTTAACAGGGTTATACCTCTGTAATTGTCACACTGGAGCTGATCGCCTTTTTTATGTAACGGGCATATCATGCCTTGAGACCATTCACAGGGCATGGTCTCATTTTGCCAAACAAGAAGTTAAAGTTTATGCAGTGCTTGTAGCAGGGCGTCGCCACCATTCTTGTAGAGCTGACTAAAAATTTGATCAGTTCCTGGTACTTTATTATTTTTTAGCTTTTTAATAGCTTGGGCAACCTTTTCAGTGGTCTTTCGTTTGGGTTGAATAGATTCCAATCATTTCGATCTGCTACGGTGTTATCTGCTTCTTCGATATAATGGCCGTAAAATTTTGCGTCGAAAAATTCAACCCATCGGTTCAAGATTGAGGCCTATTACTTAGGATATTTCCTTCTCCGTCCTTACAGCTCTCTATTCTTTGCTTAAACTCTACTTATTTTTTTACATTTCTGTAGAGTTTCGTTTTGATTTTTTTGGCCATTCTGTATTCTAACTGCTTTTTTTCAAATTGCTTTGTTTCTTCTTTGTAATCTTTTTTCTTCCCTTCTTAGTCCGATATTCCTCCTTTGCTCTTCTTGTGCATACAGCTTGATTTGTCTTTAGGTATACTCTATTTTTGTTATCTGTTGCTAAATTTTTTTAAACCCTTATTTTTAAAAGTGTTGTAGTTGAAAGGGCTTGAACGAGTCACTAATCTCGAGTGTATGCAAACTTTAAACAGCAATATATTAACCAATTTTTGCCTTACAAAAAAAAACAGGAAAAACCGAAATATTCAGAAAATCAAAGCCTATATTTTTTTACTCTTCAAAATTTTTCCGTATAACTAATTCTTTTTATGTTATTTCCAAAAAAAGCATTTTTTCAAAATTTCAAAAAAATTTTTTTACTTTAAAACCATTTTTTTTTTTTCAAAAATAAGCACTTTGAAAATACATTAACAAAGTAAATTATAAAGCGAAAACGATTAATTTTATTAGAAGTGCTAATTAGAGGGTGATTTTCACAATGTTTTTACCAAAAAAAAGGGACCAACATCGTTTTGAGCGAAAGGTGCTAAATTTTTTGGTTATTTCACGTCGAAATATTCGATTTGGAATTTGACAAATAAGAACCTACTTTTCGTGAGCTACAACTCAGCTTGGGCTGACTTTATAAGTTTTTTATAGCTATATTTTTCTTCAATTTTTTTTTTTTTTTCGATAAATACTTTTTGTGTTATTTGTAAAAAACCGTCTGAAAACATGGTTTTTATTTATAAAAATGAACATTTTCACTCGCAAATAACTCAAAAAGTATTACCTTAGTGAAAATCTCTATAGAATAAAAGTTACTTAGAATTAGTAAATTTATTCAGTTCCAGGCTTATTTTTAACGTATGTTTTTTCATCCCCGAGAAGGGGCTTTCACCACCCAAGTAAAAGCAACCCTGAATTCAAGTCGAAAAGTAAAGTGGAGGGTAAGAGGAACCTAAATCCAAATTTTCAAGCAAATCCGTCGTAACGAAGAAAATACACTATAAAACGGTCATTTACTGGAATATAATATAGAAATTAAAATTTCTATTTTTGCCGATCAGATTAAAAAAAAAATCGTGCAGGTACTTAAAAATCGGATTTTTTAACCAGTGAATTTAAATTTCTTTTTTTCAAGTTGTTCATTTTCATGCATTCTTTTCCTATTGCCAGCACTAGATCATGGGTTCATTAAACTTCTGATAATAAAAATATTAATACGACTAAAACAATTTTGATAAAATATCGTTCCGCGGCATTTAAAAAATATCCTTGGTAAGCAGTCCAAATGTTTGTTAAATGTCGCAGATCAGATAATAATAGGCTGACAGTATTGTTTTTAAAAATAAATTTTATTGTTACACGGCAACATTTTATGTAAACACACATTTTGTTTGTACTTAATTGTCTGCGTTTCTTCAAAGTTTTACGTAGATTTCTAAAAATATTCTGTTCTTAATGCATTTATGAGACTGTATGCATTAGTAAGATAAAAGAAATAAAAATCGTTTGATGTTCAATATAACAATAATCTTTGAAAGATAAACAAATTTCAAAACGTATATTTTTATGAAAAATGTTTAACAATAATAAAATATTTTGTTTGAAAAAGACATTAGAGAAATTGAACACAAACAGGATCAAAAATATCTACTTTTTTTATATTACTTAGTCACAGTAACCTTTGAGGGTATTAGCGACATGATATACATATACATCAGACACTTAATAAATATTTTGTTTATTATTAATTTTTTTTAGTATACTAATATCTTTAAGGAATTTTACCAAATGTTCAATTTTACAATTTTCTCCTAAGATTTCACTTGTTGATCCAATGATTTGGTTGGTCTGTCTCTGCAACTAATATCTTGGACACTCTACATGAACATGCTTTACACTGAGTGGAACATTACAGTACTCAGTATTAACAATTATATGCCCGTGGATATATCGGATAAGTCCTAGAGGAAGACGAGTAATAACGACTTAATGAGTTCTGTTGGGAATTTGATATTTCCACGGTTTTACAGATGTGTTCACTTCGCGAAGTGTTAAATTAAACTGTCCCACTGGTTTTGCCACAAATTTTCGACCTTCACTTTAACAAATGGTTTTAACTCATTTAGCACTCTTGGATTCTCTTCTGTAGAAAATTTGACTCTGAAAGCCCAATCCGTAAAAAAATTAGAAGCATTCGAAATGTGGCTACTTAGGCGTATTCTAAAAATTCCTTGGACTGCAAAAGTCTCAAACGAAGAAGTGTTAAGACGAGTTGGACCTAGCAGAAAACTTATGAACACAATTAAAATAATAAAAATATCGTATCTGGGCTACATACTTCGAAATCTCCGATAAATACCCTCTTCTGCACGTCATCATGTAAGGAAGAGTAGAGGGAAGAAAAGACTTGGGAAGAAAGAAGAAATCTTGGCTGAGGAATATCAGAGATTGGACTAACCTAAGTTTTAAACAGATATTTCACGTTGCAAAAGACAGCAATGAGATCACTTCTTTAAACGAAAGCGTTTAAAGAAGTGATCGCCAACCTTCGTTAAGACCATGATCGACAGGCGAGTAAAACTGCGGTTTTGTGGCTCATCGGTAAAGCTCGTCAGTGTATCATTGCAATACCGCGGTTTTATAAACCTACGAGCCTGGCTCGCGGCTCGTCAGTTTGTTTTATTTTTTACTTGGCTCGTCTGAACACAATATGTTAGCTGTGGACGGTTGACAATGACCGTTTTGCTCGCTAGTCGATCAGCGCCAACGAGCCGCGAGTAAAACCGTCGTTCTTAAAACTGCGGTATTATGGCTCGCACGTCGATCACCCACTTTAGAAAACGGGACAATAAGAAGAAAAAGCACTATATTTTTCACTTCACTCGCGGCTTTACTGTTTCTTGGTTGTTGAGCTATGCGATCGGCTTCTTCATTTCCTTGAATGCCAATGTGTGAAGGAACGCATCGAAATTGTACAGTATGGTTGCTGTTTTGTATGGCAGCTAGCTCTTTTTCAATTAGAAGAGCAATTGGATGTGTTGTGTAAAGTTATTTAACGGTATTGATGGAACTGGGAGAATCGGTAATTTTAAGAGCATTGGATATATTACTGCAGTGAATATCAGTGAGAGCTATCAGAAAGATGGTATATAGCTCGCCGGTATGTATATAGCTTAAGGGTGGTAGTTTATACTCAAGTGTAATATTTGGAGTAACGACAGCTGCGTTAACTCCAGTAGATGTTTTAGAGGCGTCTGTCTATACATGATAGAAGTTAGGACATTTTGTTCTTAGGTTCTTTCTAAAGATATTTAAGGATGTGTCGGATTGAGGAATATTTATTGTAAAAAGAGAAGGAATTGGAATAGGTATTTGGTATCGGAATTTGTAAAGCTACGAGAGTTTGCCTAACTCTTTTGTAGAATGGTGGTTTCACGTTCATATTTTCAGCATATAAGTTTTTAAAACGATCAGTGGATATATTATTTCTACCTAGATTGTTCGGATTAGAATTAACGGCAAATGCATATTGTGAGAGTTAAGTGCATCCTTCTATATTTCAGTAGAGGCTCTCCAGTTTCTGCTCGCAAAATTTCTATTGGACTGGTCCGGAATGCTCCTGTGGCGATCAATGCTATAGTTTGAATAACGTCAAGGTGATGTAATAAGGATTCTTTGGCAGATGCATATACTATGAAACCTTAATAATCTATTTTAGATCTAATTAGGGTTTTATAAACATTCATTAAGTAGCTACAGTCCGCTCCATAGTTTTTATTAGAGAGAGTTTTTATAAGATTGATTTTATTTTGGCATGTTTTTTTTAATTTGTAGTATACAGGGTGTCAAGAAACTCTCCTGACAAACGAAGACCGAAGATTCCTCAGCTAATTTTAAGACGATTTAGCCCAACTCACCTAGTCCGAAAATGCTTACTCAGGGAGCTAGAGCTCTTTGAAGATGGCGCCTTGTAATTAGTTTTTTTTATATACTTCCAGAGCGCTTCTGTTTAGAAAAACGAAAACTGGTACGATTATTTATCCTCCAGAGCTGAATCGATTTCATCAATTGTGAATTTCTAGTACCGATCATAGGCGTCCGTTTTGGGTAGGTCAACAGTAATTTTAACGCATAATTTTTTTGTCTTTACCTTTTAAGCATTCGTCATACTAGATTATTAAATTTTCAGTTATTCTAGTACTAAAAGGTACTCTTCATTCAATAAAAATAGTTTTTACTAATGAGGAACACGCTGATATGCTTTAGTTTATGGCGAAATGAGGTGTAACGTTCGAGCAGCACAACGTAGATACCCTAAAAAAATTTCCCAATCATAATCCCACTTACTCAACATCGACAGCTCTTCATCAACGATTAAGAGAAACAGGTTCAGTGGTCCCAAAAAAATAATGAAAGAGGGGACGTGATGATTTAACAGCAGCACATAAAGATGTTATTTTAATGGAAGTTAAGAAAAATCCAGAAATTTGCGTTCGAAGACTATCTGACATGTATCCCACAATTTTAAAATTTTCCGTAGGAAATATCTTATACAACCAAAAATTTATATCCTTTTCATTTTACAAAGGTACAAGCACAGCTACAAGGATTTTCCTGCTCGTGAAGAATTCGCTAGATGGTTACAAAATCAGAAAAATAAAAATAAGATTTTTTTCAGATACATTTTGTTTTGCTACACACAAAGCTACATTCAGAAAAAATGGAATTTTTAATGTGCATAATGCACAATATTATTCGTACGTTTGTGACAATCCCCACGTTGTTCAAAAATTTAAGCGTCAGCATAGGTTAAGCACAAACGTCTGGATATGAGTAGTTAACCATTATCTACTTGGGCCTGTGGAATTGACTAGTAGTTTAAATGGTGCTGATTACTTACATTTACATTTCCTGCAAAATGTTTTACATGATTCGGTAGATAATGTGCCTTTAAGTGTTCGCTAAACCTTATGGTTTTTACATGACGGCTGTTCAACCTATTTTAGCAGAAATGTACGAAACTTTCTTGATAATAACTACGAAGACCTCTGGATTGGAGGAGGCGGTCCAGTTGCTTGGCCAGTAAGGTCACCGGATTTTAATCCTTGCGATTATTTTGTGTGGGGATACATAAAAGTATTTGTTTATTTCATTCCGATACAAAATCGTGCACAACTCTAGCTAAGATACAAGATGCTTGCAACGAATTTATAAATAACTTTGGAATTTTTGCAAAAATTCGGCATTCTCTAAGCAAAAGGGCAAATTTTTGCATAGAGACTAATGGTCATTAATATCGAGCATCTTTTGAAAATATCTACTTTTGATACTTGTTTTTTTGTGTTAGTTTCGTTCCATCATAATAAATAATTTGGTTTTAGAACCCTTTAAATAAAATTTTGTTTCAATTTGACTTTTTGCTTCTTTTCTCAAACTTTTTTTACGAATTGTATGCCGCATTTATTAAAACAAAAGATAATCTATAAAATTAATTAAATTTTTTTAAACTTTCATGACGAAAAAACGAAAAATTTTCAAATCGACTTTTCTAGAAAATGGTGTTTTCTACCGACTGAAGGTAAGAGTACCTTTTAGTACTAGAATACCTGAAAATTTAATAATCTACTATCAAGAATGCTTAAAAGTTGAAGATAAAAAAGTTATGCGTTAAAATAACCGTGGATCTACCCAAAACGGACGCCTATGACCGGTACTAGAAATTCGCAATTAATGGAATCCATTCAACTCTGGATACTAAATAATAGTACCAGTTTTCGTTTTTCTAACTAGAAGCGTTCTGGAGGTATTGAAAAAAAAACTAATTATAAGGCGCCATCTTCAAAGAGCTCTAGATCCCTTAGGAAACATTTTCGGACTAAGTGAATTGAATTAAATTGTCTTAAAATTATCTGAGGAATCTTCGGTTTTCGTTTGTCAGGAGAGTTTCTGGAGACCCTGTATATTTCTTCCATGTAAGTTTCGTATCAAAAACCATTCCTAAAAACCTAATGTCATCAGCGTAATTCAGGATTTGGTTATATAATTTTAGTTGCGGTTTAATCGGATCACGTTTCTCTGAAAATAACAAATACTTTGATTTGCTTAGTGAAATCTGAAATCCTTTTTTCTTAGACGTTTTCGAGTTCGTGAAGTGTGGTGTGTAAGTGGCGCTAAATTGAGAAGATATTTTACTTGAAGATAATAACACCAGATCATCTGTATATAATCTGCCACGAACCAAGCTAGAGTTTGATGGCAGAATATTATTTATGGCAATTAATAATAGCGTTGCACTTATTAGACCCGTTAGGCGTACCATTTGCTTGATGTGTCATTGAAGATGTGCATTGGTTGAGTCTCACTTGAAAATGGCGTTGTTTAAGAAAATTTAAAATAAAATTAATGATATTACATCTAATATTGCATGTGTGTAGTGATCTGATAATATCGTAACGCCATGCTGTGTCAAATGCTTTTGTGATATCTGTGAACACCGCAATAGTTTCCTGTTCGTTCGCAAAAGTAATAGTTCGATTTTGTCGAAATCCAGTCTGCGCGTTAACCGATTAGAGAGGTGATTTTCTTCTAATATCCATAGCAATATTTTATTATCTATTTTTTCCATGACTTTGCACATTACATTGGTGAGATGGGTCTGTATGAGGAAATTTTAGTTCGTGCATTGTTAGGTTTGGGAATAGGTGTGATTATTGAATTGCTCCAGAAGGTTGAAAAGACATTATTTAACCATATTCGATTAAAAATTTTTAGAACACACTTTGCATTGTCTGGTAGTTTTTCCAAGAATACTAAAGATATATTATCAGATCCAGGAGCAGAGTTTTATTTTAGTATTAAGATTTAGTATTAAGTTCATCTAAGTTTAAAGGGATATTGAGAGAACTATTATTTTATCTTCACAATTGGGCTATTGTTTTTCTGTAACGATTTTGTGTTGTATAAACTGAATGGAATAGTTGCTATGGCTGAAGTTTTTTCGAAATATTTAGCAAAAGCATTAGCAATTTCATTGGGTTTTGTCATTACATTAGTATTATGAGTAATAAAAGGTATTTCCTAAAATTTGTTTTTCTGTTTATTTACGAATATTTTGCCAGATTGTAGATAAAGGTGTTAATGTGTTTATATTTGAGACAAATTTCTTTCAGTAGTTCTTCCAGCAGTTTTTGTTATATAATTAGCATATCGTATCCATTTTTTGTATCCAATTATGTTGTGTTATTATGTTTCTTCATTTTGATGAAAGATGCTTTATATTGCTTGATTGCTTTTTGACATTCTGTGTTGCACCATGATAGAGGTCTGTCTTTCCCTAATATTTTAGTTTTTCCTATATCTATTTCTGCCGCGTATGTAATAATAATAAAAATGTTGAGAGTTTCATTTATGTCAGTGTTTTCAAAACTGGTTTCTAGTGATTCTATGTTTATTTCTATGGCGTCAGCGTATTCATCTAAAATACCGTTTTTCAGGTTCCATTTTCGGACTGGTTGGTATTCAGAGATAATATTATCAGAAAATATAGAAACTTTTATTGGGTAATGGCAGCTCCCATATAAAAACTGTAGAGGATCCCAGTTAAGCGCGATTGAATGAGTTGATATCACAAATCGATAGATCAATTGCCGAAGTTGTACCAGTATGTACATTAAATTTGGTTGGTCGTCCATCATTAAGAATGTTTAAATGTTTCTGTTGTTAACATGTCTTCAATTAGTATGTCTTTAGCTTACTTTACTTAGCCTAGTGTTGGTTCTCTATATTGTTTGTACATTTTTTTATTACGTCTAATTCCTCAGTTGTTATTTTAACTGATTAGGCCCAGTATCTTACAAAATCTGTTTGTTTTGAACACGTCTAAGGCATTAGCAGATTTCTATGTTATGACCCATGTTTCACACCCATAACTTACTACGGGCTTGATTATTGTTTTATAGACTCAACATTTTATTTTCCAGTGTA
Organism: Diabrotica undecimpunctata; assembly: GCF_040954645.1. Classification (NCBI taxonomy): domain Eukaryota; kingdom Metazoa; phylum Arthropoda; class Insecta; order Coleoptera; family Chrysomelidae; genus Diabrotica; species Diabrotica undecimpunctata. Next base: position 68,234,115 of record NC_092810.1, read on the forward strand.
TATCTCGCGATTTGAACATGTAACCCATGCGAAATAGGCTTTATTGGCTAGCATATTGGTCTTCTATTTATTTCAGGTTGTTCTTCATTATTTGCGACCAGATCCATTCCTAAGAACGTCTGTGGTCACGTCTTTCATATCATCTATAGAGTGGTATTGTTGCGCTTGTCTATTTGATCCCGTTTGTATCGAGTAATTTTGGCTTATTTGTATTTATTTCTAGCCTTACAATTTTATACTTTGTTCCAATTCAACGTAAGTTTCTTCCGTTGCATCTTTTGTTTTGCTTATTATGTTAATATCATCTGCGGACGCTGCCAATTGGGTGGATTTGTTTGTGAGTATGTTATTTCTGCTCACTGTCAACCATCTAATCACATATTTAAGAACAAAATTGAAAAGCGTGACAGCTAGACCGCCGCCTTGTTTTAGTCCTTGCGATATCATAAACGAATGTGTCATTTGGCCTTAAATATATACATGTGCTTCTATTTTCAATCATATTCATTTGCATGAGTTCTTGCAATATATTGGGTAGTTTTGTTCTATCTATTGAATCACAGGCTTGCTTAAAGTTAGCACAAGATCTTATAAAGATCTTGTAAACGTATATGTTATATTGTAACACCGGTCTAAATCGCACATTCGTGAAGAGAAGTATGGGTACGTACATCGATGTGACTATGGCTACACAGGGAGTAGCAGCAAAAACAAAAGATTGGTCGGTCTCGTCAGACTATACCGGAATGGAACATCGGTAACTCGGATTCTTAATTACCGGAGCAGGAACTACTAGTACGGTTCGTGCATCTGGAACGTCCGAAGTCGGATGCGGCGATGGAAACGATTGGAAGGCATATGAGAACTTATTAAATTGAGAGTAGGCACGATGCAGGATCAAACACTAACGATGGAAAACCTGGGACGAATCGTAAAAGAAGCTATAGAAGGCAGTAAAATAGGTTGTCGAGAGGTAAGTAGTGTGTCAAGCTGATGGAGTGCGGACATGCGAAAGAGCTAAGAATTGAATAGATAGCCATAAAGAGAAGGATAACGAGGGCGAGGAGAAAAGAAGGGATAAACACTGTTATCGCCGAGCAAATCCAGCAAATCGAAATAGAATACTGCGCACGAAAGAAAGAACTTTACAGAAAGATTTATTAGATGGACAGTGGAGAGAAACAGAATGCATATAGAGATAGGTATGAACCCTACTACTGTGAGAGGGATGATGTCGAATATAACGGGAAGTAAGGGGGGATGAAATATTGTACAAAATTACATCCGTGCGGTAATTAAGAAGAAAAAAAAGAAGAGAAGCGGCAGCCGGACTAATGACAGAGATAAGATCTAGATAAGATTGTCGAGTGACAATCTTCCATAGAGGCGACAACCCGCCATTGAACAAGCAAAATTGCTTATATAAAGGAGGAAGAAACAGATAATAATTCTCCAGTTTATATTTATTTAAATCTGATTTATGGGATTTATGGGCCGGAAAGCTCAGGCGGTAGAGGCTGAATATCTACAGGCGGCAGGTCGACTCAGCCTGAATAAAATGAGCATCTTGAGTAAAACCAGTGGTAATAATAGGCGGTTGAAGTGTAGCCCTGGCCCTGTTACCTTCCTTGTATACCGTAGGTACAAGAGATAGCAGACTACCCTGCTATAATCTTAAGGTCGCGCTAGTGGTATAAAGAGAGACTATTATATTATAAATCTGATTTAATGATTATTAACAATGTGTGAATTTAAAAAAATTGTTGATTTTAGTGGTGCGTTAATTATATTTTCTAAAATATCGCTGCAAGCTTCCTATCCTATACATAAGTTATTTTTATGGTAAGCAATAAATTTATCAGTTTCTCCCCGTAAATTAACTTTTCCTACATAAATAAAAATAGACTAGAAACGCCTATTCTAAAAATGTGTAGAGGCTAGAAATTAATAATAAAAAAGAAGCTTCACAACACTTTTTTAAAGATAGATACAAAAACACAACACAACAATACAAGGCTACTTAAATAAAATAAATCATTGGTTTATGTTATTAAAAATATAATGGACCGTGTAGATAACTGTTAATCCGCGAGAATTAAATACGTAAGGGATTTATTTATTTGTACCAATAAATAAATAATTTTTGGTAAATACAGCATTATATTGAGGTAAAATATTTTGTAATTTTGTTTTTGCAATGTTTTGTATAAAGATTTAAACTTGATATTCACTTAATGTTATTGATTTAAAATATAAATGTTTTAGGTACTGATCCAAACAACAACCAAAAATGTTCCAGATACATCTACACATGAGGATGTAGTTTCTAACGTAGATTGGATAAATCATCTTCCTCGTTTAGGCCGTATTGGGCTTTAGTCCTCCATATAAGAATTCTATTTACCATTTCGTTGAAATGAATCGTATTTCTTTTGAGTTCAAAAGAAAGGATAGACTTCGCCAGGAAGACTCATGTTCCTAATCTATTCAGGTACGAAACATGATGGTAACATGCCCCTTTAATTGTTAATGGTGATGTTTGGTGGAAAGTGACTATCACCAATCTTTCTATTCATTTCCGTGAATAGAAAGATATCTGAAAATGATCGCGGAGAGGCCTAGAAATTGATCTTTTTAAAATATGTCAATCCATCGGAAAGAAAAAGTCACGATCTCTGTAGAAACCGGATAACAACTCTATTTACTAGGATCCTTAAGTGAAAAGGTATATAAAGAAAACTTTAGATATAGTAAGGAAACGGAGATTTCTCAATTTATCGAAAGGAATTTCTATAGAAAACACACATAAAACAATCCTACTTGGTAACAAATCCTACGTTCAAATAATTATAAACCATAAGTTAAAAATCCACTAATAATAATCATAACCCTCTATACCAGCTAGTAAACTTCACTACTAGTCTGATTTTAGCATCACATCAAAAATATCAATACTGTAGTGGTGAAGCTTAATCATCTATTCTATATGGACGATTTGAAATTAATGTCGTCCACCTGAAACCCGAAACAGTCAGATCATATAAAGGGGCGATACGCGCATCAGATCATACTCACCTCGTAGCTAAATGAAAGCTCAAACTTAAAGAGCTTAACAAACGTAGAGAGACAAAGAAGATAGAACTAAAAAAAGGACGATCTTCTACAAGAAGTTGCCCTTTCAAAAAAGTATGCCTTCTATTCGTAAGGGTAGATCACAAGAAATATGGGAGACTATGAAACAGTGTGTAACAACACCAATTAACCACCCAAAGCTAAATAATTCTTTAAAAAAAACACTTGATAACAGATGAAATTCTTAAAATAATTAAGAGTAGAAGATATCTCTGCCAAAATGGCGTACATAGTGAAAGGGAAAATCTATTTAAAGAAACCTCAATAAAGAAATAAAATGAAAATTCAAAGCTAATAAACAATACTACTACAATATATGAAAAAAAATTGAAAGCCACGATCAAAATAATCAGCAGAGATCTATTCAGAAAAATATGCTAAAAACATATATTTTTATATATAGCTTAAAACAAGAGATCTTAAAGTCAGAAATTGTGTTGTTACATACCAAACAGGAACCCTGACAACCAACAGAGAAGATATAGCAGAGACATTGAGATTACATTGCTGGGATCTATACAAAGATGATCAACACCAGAAACTTGTTCACCAAGAAGAACCTAATATACTCGAGAATGAAATAAGACACCAGGTTCAGATATGATAACAGTAGAAACGCTCAAAGACACAGAATTAAACAGAAATAAAATTACTTCACTTACTCTGAAACAAAATATGGCATTTCAAGGAATGTTCTGACGACTGATCAAAATATAAAATAATGACAATACATAAAAAATGCAGCTTCCATAAAAGATAATTATAGAACCATCTCCTTTATCTCACATAACAGTAAAATAATGCTACACATAATCAATGAGAGACTGAAAACTTTTCTACAAAGAGAAATACCCCAAGAGCAAACTGGATTTACCAAATGTAGGGGAATTCGAGTACACCTTCTGAACGTAAGACAAATAATAGAAAAATCTGTGGAATTCAATATCCCACTATACACTTGTTTTAAAGATCATTGCAAAGCGTTTGACAGGGTCAAATGGCATCACTTATGGCAGATACTGAAAGGATTAGGCGTACACAGCACTTAATTTCGCTTATAACTAAACACACTACTGGAACAGTATAAGTGCTTGACACACTCTCAAACGAATTTCATCCAGAACAAGGTGTCAGACAAGGATGTATAATGTCCGCACAATTATTTATAACATGTGAGGAGCATATTATGAGAAGATTAGTGCTTGAAGGATTGAAAAAGGACACCTCAATAAATGGCCGAAAAATAAACAGTCTACGTTTTGCAGATGACACAGCCCTTCTTGCAAATAGTCAAGAAGAAATAATTCATTTTATACAACTGATTGAAAACAAAAGTCAAATATTTGGTTGCAGTTAAACATGTTATGACAAACATGACAAGACAAAGATCGTGATAGTGGATCGACTACATAACAACCATCCATAAAAAACCTCTCTCTCTCAAATTGACGAACTCTAAATATGAGGTTGATCAACTACTTAATATTCCCGCCACAATTTCAATTTAAAGTAAGTTTATTGACGTTTCAATTTCCACTTCGGAAATCGTTCTCAATACACAAAACATTAATAAATTAAACAAATTTTGTTTTTGTTACTTGGTGAAAAATTCTTATAATTGAATTTTATCTGATTCATTCATATTGACAATTCAGACATATATTATATGTTAGTTTGTATAACTTTTTGCCAGATGAAGTAAAAAGTCTTCACTTGTTATCGTTTAAGCTTAAAATCAGATCACACTTTTTAAAACATTGTTTCTATTCAAAAACGGAGTACCTAAGTACAGCTTTTACACAATAGTATAATACTATTGTATAGTGCGTTTTTATTTTAATTGTTAATATTAAATATATACATGTTTGTAATGTTTAAATTCGCCAAAAATTTTATATGTTTTATATGTATTGTCACTATTCCTTTGACTTGTTAAAAACAAAACTATTTTTGTATATTGATTAAATAAATTCTATTCTATTCTATTCTATTCTATTCTATTCTATTCTATTCTATTCTATTCTATTCTATTCTATTCTATTCTATTCTATTCTATTCTATTCTATTCTATTCTATTCTATTCTATTCTATTCTATTCTATTCTATTCTATTCTATTCTATTCTATTCTATTCTATTCTATTCTATTCTATTCTATTCTATTCTATTCTATTCTATTCTATTCTATTCTATTCTATTCTATTCTATTCTATTCTATTCTATTCTATTCTATTCTATTCTATTCTATTCTATTCTATTCTATTCTATTCTATTCTATTCTATTCTATTCTATTCTATTCTATTCTATTCTATTCTATTCTATTCTATTCTATTCTATTCTATTCTATTCTATTCTATTCTATTCTATTCTATTCTATTCTATTCTATTCTATTCTATTCTATTCTATTCTATTCTATTCTATTCTATTCTATTCTATTCTATTCTATTCTATTCTATTCTATTCTATTCTATTCTATTCTATTCTATTCTATTCTAAAATTATATTGCCAACATTGCTAAGTTGCGTTCCTGTGACGACTTTATTGTAACATAGTTCATTAGAAATAGTATACAACCATTTACAAATAAAAATTACATTTATAAAAAATATACAATATTTTTGAAATAAATTATCGAATATTGAATTTAATTCAAATAATCTTTTAGTAAGTTTTGACATAAATAGTTTATTTACAAATACGCCATTAGATAAGACTAAATATAATCAATACAAAATTAGAGAATGATGATACATTGGCAACTAGAAGGAGACTAAATATATCAGCTATAATGGAGTTATTGACATTATGTACTGATAATACATATTTTCGCCAGGGGCCTACAGTATAGAATACCTATTTTCAACTAAATAATGAATTCTATAAACAAAATTTTGATCTAGAAATTTGCTCTAGTTTATCTCCATTATTAGTCAATATATTTATGGAAGATTTTGAAACAAATATTATTTCTAAATAAAATTTAAAACCCACATTATGGTGGAGATATGTAGTTGATGTATTCTCATGCTCAATATAGCCTTATGGATCAGAGTTGATATGACACATTCCTGAATGATATAAACAATCAAGAGGAGACAATAATATTTACCATAGAAAAGGAATATAATAACACACTACCTTTCCTGGATGTTTTAATCTCTAAGAACGATAATGGATATGAGACTCTCATATATAGATATAGAAAAGAGATATGAGAGGTGTATACAAAACCAACACACATCAACAGATATCTACTTATTCTAACGAAAATTCGTTCTTAAAGAAGAAACACTTGTTAACATATTTTTTATTAAAAAATGATTATCCCTTATCGTTTATAAATAAGAAATTTTCAACAATCGACCGAATGGAACAGAACAACTTAGAACGAGATCCTACAGCATACACCCAATCTAAAACTAAATCTAACAATGAACAAGAAAGAACAAAGAATTATATTTATAAAAACACCTTGTGAATACGATCATTTTTATTCAGGTGAAACATCAAGACCATTAAATGTTAGAATAAGTGATCAATCTTATATTAAAAATAGAGAATTTTATAGATCTCAAATATGTAAACACGCATGGAAAAATGAACATATTGTTCAATGAAACGATTCAAGTATAGTCCTAAAAGAAACAGATGGTAAAAGGAGAAATATCAAAGAAGAGACTCTAATTATGCTAAATGAGACCAATTATGTCGCAAATTCCTCGGCAGAATGTAATAGGATCTGGTTACCCATATTAAAAGATGAAGTTAATAAAAGGAAAATACCACTATTAGTAAATCAGTAACATATCGAGGATACATAATTTGTGTTTTTAAATAACATACATATAAAATCAGAATTTGGTGTTTATTGAAAGTAAACTAAATGTAACACCAAATACTTACCATGTCGGGATAGTATTATCAGGTTTTTTTACTGGTTTTTTCCTCATGATGTACTATGGAATCACAGAAGAATTTTACTGTCATCATGGCATGTGGTTGACGGATATTCTCAAGTTAAAGTTGATTTTATGTAATCGAATGAACTATCTTACAATAATGTCGTCCCACGAATGCAACTCAGCAATATTGGCAATATCATTTTAAAGTCGTCTACTTTGAAATGTATAATATAGGTCTTAATTGTCAATATGAATTAGTCAGATAAAATAAAATTATTAGAATAAATTTTTCACCAAGTAACAAAAAACAAAATTTGTTTAATTTATTAATGTTTTGTGTTTTGAGAACGATTTCCGAAGTGCTTTAAGATGACACAAGAAAATAGCTCCAGAACAATACAAAGGAATTACGCTTGTAAATGAAGCAAATAAAATATTTTCCACAATACTATACCACCGGCACCGTATGAATAGGACGTTTGAGGTGGTGTAACGAGTCCATCACTTCAATAAGTGACGGACAATTTTTTATTTCAGCAAACAGCTTTACAAGATACCTTGGAAGGTATATATTAATACTTTCCTGGCTCCCAATCATATCTTAGAGCAACTTCTATAGTCTATAGTTTCATTTACATTATTCATATATATATATATATATATATATATATATATATATATATATATATATATATATATATTGTCATACTTTTTCTTTTCCAACCAAAGAAAAATAAATAAAAAAAAATCCATCGAAATAAAATTTCAAGATAGTAATACAGACAAATTGTATATAGTAATTTAAGATAAGATTTAGTGTAGATAAGAATAGAAATTTGTTTGGCAAACGACCCTTTTCCGTTTCAAACAAAATTATCAAAAAACCTTTGTTTAGAATTAGAATACATTTTACCTGTAAGTTAATCTTTTCATTGTTTGTATAGTCGAGTACCTATTAAATGACCATATTTTAATCTTTTGAAATATGTATAAATGATGTATTGAAAAAAACCAATTTTAAAGTAAGCTATTTAGTTTTCTCTGAAACCGAAATTAGGCTTTTCCAAAATCATAGTAAACACAATTTAAGCTTTTTGATTGGACGGTCGTTTTTAAATGGGAATTTGGTGAGTCGATAATGAGAGAGGAGAAGTTAGTCATATTTTGGTCATCGAAAGGAAACAGTCGTGTGTCTCAAGATAGGGTGTGGTTCGTGAGTTTGGATACCGGCGTAACGAAAAGAAGTGAATAGTTTGAAGAAGGAGATAACAAGTAGATTAAAAGAGGTCCTTGTATCTACCGTGGGCATTTTATAAAGTATATGTGAAAGTATTCTTACGGCATCAAGTTGACAAAAGGAGGTCCTGGTGTCATAAATAAGTAGCGGAGTTTGGAGAAGTGAATCAGGTGTTTTTTGTGTAGTCTGAAGGAGGTTTGCAGAGACGTAAAGAAGGAGCCGAGGTGCCAAAGAGGGGAGATCACATCTTTGAGGAGACTGGACTTTTCTGGGTATGTTCCAACATACAACTCAAGAAGAAAATAAACTGTAAGTGTTTGTACAATTGAATTTTATATCTGTGAAGGATCGTTTCGACATCATGGTCATTAGCATTAAAATTTAAGAACTGAGGTTTTGTTAGGCTAATCAAAAGTTTAAAGTTTTGTGGTTTCCTTTTTCAAGTAAAGAAAAATTTAAGTAAAATTGGTTTTTCCCGTAATATAAATGTATGTAGCTTTATAATCTTATTATCATAATAATTTGATTTATTTTCTTGTATGCTGATTGATAAGATAACGACAGAATTTAATAATTGTTTTATTCGTTCATATAAAATAAAGAAACGTAAATCTTTGTAATATAATATATTTGTATTCTTATCCTTCTTTTCTCTATCCCGATAAAAGACAACTAGAAAATCTTTGGAATCCATCGAACACAGGTAATATAAGGATTATTTTACTTTTGATAACAAATAAGTTATAATTCTTTTTTATTGGCTCAATAAACTAAGTTTGAACTCAAAATAAACAATCATAACAATATATATATATATATATATATATATATATATATATATATATATATATATATATATATATATATATTATTACCTTGTCGTTTATTTTCTCACTTTACGGTCTCTGTAAGGCATGCAAATTGGCCGAATCCTCTTTTGAGTGTCAAGTAGTCACTATCCGGCTCCTTCTGCTAGCCAGCCTTAATTTATTTGTTTTTTGTTACATTGACGCTCTGTTGTAATTTGTTACATTAGCCCAAATACTTTTATTACATTACACATACACATTTTTGTTACATTGGCGTCCAACACCCCCATTCATATTTTTTTTTACAGCGGATGTGATGCAAATGGAACAAAATGAGCCAGCTAGAAAAACACTCTTTGATAGATCCATTGGACACAAAAAAAGAGCTAGAAAGATATTCCTTGATAACATCGATAAAGACATGAGAAATATGGGAATACGTGCTTGGCGGAGGAAGGCGATGGATAGGGATGACTGGAGAAAAATTCTGTGTATAGGAGCCATGTGGGTTGTAAAGCCAGAATTATGATGAATCCTGGCCGAAAACTACCTTAAATATACTATCAAAGGTCTAAAATGACAAATACCGATATTTAAATCACAAGAAAGCATCCAACACCCGAGTTTGCCAGGCATATATCGGAACTGATTATAAAGCACGGCATGACTCAGTAGGAAAGATACTTCATCAACACCAGCCTTCTTTCTTATTATCAATACGTCCCTGATAGTATGCTTGAGCATAACAATTACAAGCTGTACTGGGACCGTACTCTGCTCACAGACTAACAAGTGGCATATAATAGACCGGATCTCATACTAGTTAATAAACTACCTAGACAAACAACACCAATGATTTGTATAATATTTGCAATATGTGTAACAATATTTATATATATATATATATATATATATATATATATATATATATATGCAGCTCTGTTTCACTAAGTATTATTGCTTTCTGTATGAGTGGGACGGTATAGACAACGAACAGCATTTATAAGTAAAATATTGGTATATAAGAACAACAAGAGAGTCTGGAGTAAAAAGTGTGAAATATCCCCCGATCCCTCTAAAGTAGTATTACAACCATTACATATAAAACTGGGATTAATAAAAAATTCTATTAAGACAACGGAAAAATCCAAAAACGATTTTCTCAAAATTAAGTGGGAAAAAAATCAAGGAAGAAATTTTTGTAGTTCCTCAGATTCGTAATTGATTTAGAGATACTGCTTTTAAAGAAACTTCGACGGAAAAAAGAGCATAAGTGCCTTTAAATGAGTGTGTGAGAATTTCTTCGGAAATTACCGGTTAACAACTATAGAGAGTTAATAGAAGGCTTGTTAGATGCATACAAATGGATTGGATGTAAGGTGTCCCTTACAGTACTGCTGTTCCGGAAGCTACTTATAGTAAGATCTCAAGAATGTTGTTTAAAGCACATAAGTTTATATATTTTTTCTAAATTTCTTCAATAAACCTTTGCATTTGTTATGTTGTTTGTTGTGGTAAGGATCACTTTCCCTTATTAGTTTTAAATCTAATATAAAATAAGATACTTGATACTTTACAGTATCTTTCAATATGACACCTTTATTATAGGTCTCCAAAAAGTTTTACATAAAAAGTTTTACGTGATGGAGCAAAACGAACTTTATATTTGAAATTAGTATATTCCACATATTTAAAAACCATTTTTAATTTGGAGCAAAACAAATATTTTGACGACAGTTCCGTAAGATTTATTCCATATAGAAAAAGTTCCTTGACGAAAAAAAGAAGAAGTATTAAAAATCTGAAATGTTTTAGATGTTATTGGACAAGGCGAAGAGCTCGTGTTCATTCGGAAAAATATTCACATGAAATTTTTTGCATAATCACTTTCATGAGATACCCCATAATAAAAATGGGGCAAACAGTTGTTCAAATTGTTTTAAACAATTTTTTTAACAAATTATAATGATCAATTTTTTCGGACCAGACAATTTTTTGAAGCGAAGCTTCTATACTGGCGTTGTATTACTTTTTTTTCTCTAGAGGCCCCCTGGCTGGATTATGTTGCTCTCTGGTCGTAATCATCTTAATAACATCCTTAGTGCATAAATGACTATGGCCGGGCGGGCGCTCATTTGTACAATGAGCATTTAAACCAGTATAAATTTGTGCTCTAGATCTTGTTTTTCTCGCTTATGCACGCCGCAGCCCGAGCGCCCGTTCTGTCATAAGCGCTTCATGAACGATTAAAAAACAATGTTTTAAAATGAAATAAGCTCAAAGTACTTAACGGCAGATGATAGAATAACGTTTGAACTTGAATTTAGGTCCGTGATGAATTCCTATTTAATGTTTTTTGCTTGTGTTTTTGAGCCTCGAAAATCGTAACTTTCCGTTTTTCTAAGTTTTAAATTATTTATAATTCGAAAACGATGCAAAAAAATCTCATGGGAATATTTTTCCGAACGAACCCGAGATTTTCGCCTTGTCTATATCGAAATATCCCGTAATGACTCGTGGTAAAAAGTAGTTATTATTGAGTTTTTGAATATAGTTCTGTCCGAATAATCTTCTAGTTTTCATAAAAATGCAATTGATTGTTGTCTACAAATAGCTGCTAATTTGAGTGGTTTTATTAGTTATTATTGGTGTGGTTTACTACCAAAATAAAAGTGAAATTGCAGACTTCATTAATCCGTAAGTCATCATTCATTTTTATAATTGGATGTTTAGATAATTACATTTAAATACAATCTGAAGTATAGACTTTTCTAACTGTGTAAAATAAAAAAAAACTTCTAAAAACTTATTAGTAGATACTTTTAGGGCCGATTGTTCGAACGCTAATCAAAACTTGATTGTAATCAAATATTTAATTAAAATCAAATACGTCACATTTTGAGGTTATGTTGACTGATTTATTTTATTCAATTTTATTTTTTGCGTTTTAATTTAAAATAAACCATAATGAAACTCTTTCTGATTATGTTTCATGTTAATTTCATGTTTTTATTTACAAATCAATAATAATAATAAGCAATTTTTAATAATTTTGACAACTGCTGTGACGTATTTGATTGTAATTAAATATTTGATTACAATCAAGTTTTGATTAGCGTTCGAACAATCGGCCCTTAGCCCTTATAATTATTATATTTCGAAGATAGTCACCGAACATAATTATTTAAATATGTCATACATTAAGTGATAAGAGGAAACCATCAACAAATATATAGAAGTACTATAGCCAATACAGATCAAGCTTATAGACGAACAAAGAAACAAAAATTTATACGTCCGAGTATTATAAGAAAGCGGTCTGATAATATTGAAATTTGAAAATGATAGGTTGGGGAATTTTCTCTGAGGGGTTGACCCGGAAAATAAACTAATGTGCCGAGTACAGACTCACAATATTAAAAAATATATAAACATAAATATACAAAGATAGCAAGAGGTGGTGGAGCAATACCAAAGGACGAAGAATATGCTAGTGGCGGGGAAGAAACCTGGAAAAATAGAAACAGACAGGAAGAAGATTAAATACTATTCAAAAGAAGTAAGCTAACCAAAAGATCACCCAGCAAGGTTAGAGACCAAAATGAAAATATGATACAAATGATGCGAGAAATCCGGCTTAAAAATAAAGACATAATGGAAGAAATCAGAAACTTACGAAAAGAACAAAGAGAAACCCTAGAAGGTGTCAGAGAAGTGAAACGAAAAAATATGGAATTAGAGAAGGGTCTGAAGGAAGCAAACAAAAAAATAGAACAATTAGAGAGAACCGCAAAGAAAAATAATATTATAATTGAAGGTATAAACATACAAACCAAAGGCAATAAAGTTATCAAGGAAAGATTTGAACAATTTTTGGGAAAAGATCTCGATTTACACATTAAACTTAGAGGAGCTTAAAAAATAGGTGAAAAGACATTTGTAGCAAAAATAGAAGATATGTCAGACAATATACAGGTGCTAAAGAACAAAAGTAGACTGAAAGATATTGCAGACCGTGAAATTTACAATCAATCAGACCTGACCAAGAAAGAGAGGGAAATTCAAGCTAAAATTAGGAAAGTAGCCAAAGACAAGAGAGAAAAGGTAAACACAACGAAAGTAGAATACATGAAACTGAAAATAAATGGGATGAAATGGAAATGGGACAGCGAGAAGCAAGAATTGATTCAGGGAGGTCAAATAAGAGGAGGAAAGCCGGCAAAAGACTAAGAGTTCATAGTATAGCAGTAGACCCCAGCAATGGAATGGAGACGGTGCCAGAAAGAAGAAAACGTAGTGGAAATAGGGAGTTCAAAACGATTAGAGAAAGAAGAATTTCTAAATAAGCCGGACAATGATAATAAATGTTTAAAACGTTTAGACAAGGACAAAAATATATTACACAATAGTGATACCGACTGGGCTCTATGCAAGTGAAAACTAGACAATTCTGAAAAAACAGAACGTACGTGTTAAATACAACAAAAAAATCACCTACACATACCTTGAAAGACAAATAAGGAGACAATGGAAAATGAAAAATACCCAGATGATAAAATATAAAGTACATAAAACAATTGGATTTTAGTGAACATCTCTAACATATAAAATCGGAAAGCCTCATCACCATCAACTTTCAAATGCGTACGAAAATTTTTGGAAGATTCTCCGACTAGTTAGGTCACCTAGGGCTCAATTACGTGAAACGAGACCCTCTAAAGCTTAAATCTTTTGATACCGTAGGTGTCTGGGATGAGTACACTTTACCATTTGAGGGAGTAAGAACCGTATGGCTTAAATCTAGATAACCAGAAAAAAACGTAAGAGCAAATAAATAAGTCTCAATGACTAATAAACAAGTTTCAGACCCAAAAATATACTCAGAACTGTATGTTTCACACATTTTTCTTCTCAGATCCCTTGTCGCAAGTATCTCTCAAAGCTATTTCAACAACACATTAAAAAATAACTGAAAGGGTCTATATATAAAACGTGGCGTAAGATGTGGCTTCAACAGATTCACATTTCAAATTTGAATACGTGGAGTATTTGAGTACATCAATTCGCTTTTCGTTAGTTTTAGCATCGAGTTATGCGACGCATATCTTAGTCTTAGTCGATTCTAGTATGGTTTTCGAAAGAGAGCAGGCACTAGGGAAGCAATTCTGAGGTTGACGCTGTCGGCGGAAAGATACTTGAAAGACATCGGACTCGACAGACGGAACCTAATTATTATCCACAATATATAGTGGAATCATAATAGGTGTGTTCGTACTGCAAATGACAACACCAACTATATCAGCATTAAACAAAGAGTACCTCTATATGGTACATATTATTAAGGAATCTTTGGCTTCCAAAATCAAAGGAATTATGATCAATTACAGAAGATACGTAATTGATCTAAAATATGGAAAAAAGAAATCGTGGCTGAAAGATACAAGAGATCAGACGAATACCAACGGAAATAACCTAATACACGCAGCCCGAGACGAATTTGCCTAATGGTCGAAAACCTCAACAGATATGGCACATAGAAGGGTTACTGGAGTTAACATAATCAACAATTTACCTTTCCTTAGCACTCCCGACAAAGCTAGATATAAATCTAGCAAAATATAGAGCAGCTCGTTTAATGGGGGAATTGAAAAATATAAGAGGCAAAGGGCGTTTCGCGGCCGATTGAGGTCCACGAGATTTTACAACTGATTTTTATGTATCCGTAATTACTTGATCATCCGAATTTTTGGGCAGGAATTTGTTATTAACAATTTAAATGTCGAAATGCTTATAACCAATAAACTAATAAAGATATACCTAAAGATATAAATCATATTTCGTTTCATTTAAAAAAACAAACCAAACAAACTTTGAAAAAGTAAAATCGGTCCATTCGAAGCCGATATATTGCAAATTTATTATTAAAAAATAACAAATTATCGACTATGTCAGACATTTTTGCTTATAAATTTTGTTTTGCTCAACGTAACTAGATTTAAAGTACCTTATTTTAAAGCTATGATTATAAAAGGGCTATATGAAAAAAGAGAACTATTGTACAATAGAAAACGAACATTTTGAGCTTTAATAAACTCATTTTGATACAGTTTTCACTAAAATACATAACAGTAATTTTGAAATTGACCCAGCTGATGTGCTTAACTTGAACCGCTTATCGCTATAGCACAACTACTGTACCTACTCTTACTTTATAATATTAATATCTATACAAGAAAATAACTTCTGCGTGTCTCGTAGAAGACTAGACTAATAATTTATTATTTCATTTTCTACTACTGCTTGTGAATAAAACATAAGTGAAAAAACATTATACCTTGACTAAAATGAATCAAGTATTTTTCAGGTTCACATTGAAGTGCTATCTTACTATAGTCCAATCGTCAGAGATTTGACCTCTTAAAATCATACAAACAAGCTACATTTTGCTGAGAACAATTTTGGAACCCCAAAAAGATGCAAAAAATTTACCACTTTTACCCACCGGTTTCCCCCTAAAATGCCTAGCAGCGGGGGAGGCGAAAGAAATCGAAACCAATAATCTGTACCCAGTAGAAAAGATGTTTCAAATAAAAAATGTTTATTAGCACTTTTTGCGTAGAATGAACCGTTCTCTCAGAAACAACACTTGAAGCGACCGGCTATTCTGAGTGTCAGTTACGCGCGCGAAATCAATTTTTGGAACAAATTATAAAGCCCCATATTATCCGCAGATCGAACGTAGGACTGTCTAAGTCAACCAGATCCCTTATGGCGAACTTTGCAGCCTTGGCAAGTGCCACAACTCAGTCAACACAGAAAAGAATATGTTACTTATGTCCATCAAAAAAATCGAGAACACAAAAACAAACTTGTAATAGCTGCAGCAAGATTATTTGCTACGAGCACAGCAGAGTAAAACGTAAGTGTATTAGTTGCCTAAGAAAGTAATAAAATGTCATGTCTATTGTAGATACTTTAGAATTATAGGTTAATATTTGCATTGATTTTTAATTTTTATAGACCGAGCACTTAATAATTATTACTCTATTATCTAAAAAATAAAATACAGTAATATTGTTACCGTGTGGCCGATGGGCACACTCTGTCCTACTACGCCAGAAAAAGTGTCCGGATAATGGTTAAATAAAATTTGTATTAACTCGACGGTAAAAATTCGATATCTTTTGATCAGAGTGTCATATCGACAAAATCCAAAATTCATTTTAGGTGAAGAGTGCATCTTTCGTATGCAATTTTTGTATTTTGTCTCAAGTGAAGTCAGTTTTTAAACTGAAAGTACAAACGATCACATGTCACGGGAAAGGCCTCCACGAAGGCGGTTTAAGGTGGAATTTCTAGCTGAAGTTGTGTAGTTTTGAAAAAGGTACTTGCGTAACCAAAAAGCAGTTTAAAACGTTTTAGATCGTTTGTAATGTGAAACGCTGAATTCAGCGTTTTTAGGCATATTTAAAATGCCTCACATTTGTTGTCAAAACCGAAATTTTATGCTATAGGTTATAAAGACTAGTATCTAACAATGGAAAGTCCATAGTGACCGTCAATGAAAGTGATAAATGATGTATTGATCTCATTAGAATCATAAAAATGGCAAAAATCGCACAACCTTTATTTATTTAACACCTTTATAAAACTGACTTCATTTGGGACAAAATACAAAAATTGCATAAGAAAGCTGCAATCTTCACCTTTAAAGCGCATTTTTAGTTTTGTCGATAGGGCACTATAATCAAAACATATCGAATTTTTACCTAGGAGTTTTATTTAAATTGGATACAAGTTTTATTTAAAATTTTTCTCAGCTACAATTTTTTCTATGGCACAAAAATTCTTGGTAAATCGATTTTTTCCGTTTCGGGGGAAAGAAAGCTAGGGGATAAAAGTGGTTTTTCAACGTTTTTTTGGTTTGTTTTTTTTTAAGAAACAAAACATGATTTGAAAAAAGAGTATATCTTTATTAGTTTATTAGTCATAAGCATTTAAACAATTACATTGTTAATAACAAATTCCTGTGTCGAAAAATTCGGATTATCATGTTGAAGATTCGGTTTCAGCGGGTCAATTACATAAAAATCAGTTGTAAAATCTCATGGACCTCAATCGGCCACGAAACCCAATTTTGCCCCTAGACTAAGAATACAAAACCGAAAATTAATTAAAATTAATTGAATCTACTACTACAAGTCTTTGGTGAATTATGTCGGTAATACAATACTGACAAATATAAATAATTATGTGAGACACGAGACAAACTAGTGCAAAATAAATTGAAGTAGTTAAAGAATCGTCGATTTTGTGAAAGACAATAATTGTCAATATTGAATAATTGATATGCGTCATAATACACTTGACATTGATCCTCTCTTAACATCTATGAAATGGGTCTGTACATCGAGGAATATTGAAATTCGTAGAGACTATTTTATCGTCAATATTGCTTTATTTATTGTTCGAAAGCTACTTTTTTGAGGTATTTAAATTTAATTTAATATTTTTAATGGGAATTAATCACAATATCAGTAAAAAAAAGTATTTTTAACTGAAATTGTGGTTAATTCCCATTAAAAATAATAAATAACAATGTTTTATTTGACTGTGAACTAGTCCATTTTTTTATTTCAATTAACCACATCAATTACTAAGGTTAATTAGCAGTATAGTATTTTTTTAGAATTTTTGAAAAATTTAAGTGATCTACCTCTACTACCTTCCCAAATATTGGATGTCAATGCACTAACATCGGCAGAGATAGGAAGCGATCATAAGCTATTATTGTGCAAAATCCGAATGAAAGCACACAGGTACTTATTAATTATAAAAATAAAATTGCAGAATAGGTACGCCACAAAGATAAAAGTTGAAAATCTGCAGAACGACTCAACAAAGTAGTAACATCAAAAAAGAATAACAGAAAGATGTAGAAACACATTATATCATCCAAAGCGATGAGGTCGAGGAAAGCTGAGCAAAAATTAAAGCAAACATCTTAGACTCAGCTAAGGAAGCTTTGGGGGAAAGAAAGGTAAAATCAAGTCTCTGTCAAAGCGAAAAACTCCGCGATTCTGTACAAAGGTGAAGTGAAAATGTTAGGAAAAAAAAGCAGCTTATCTCAAGGACATGTCAAACAAGACACAACGAGTATACGACGATCACAGGAGACCAAGAAATGAAACCATTTTGAAACTTACAATCAAAATTTTGAAAGAACGAATAAATCAGCTCATAACCTTTAGCAACATCAGTAGATGAGGACAAAGGTTTGCGTACGGGAAGGTCCTATACAGATGCAATATTCGTTATAAAGCAGATTACAGAAAAACCATTAGAATACAATAGACCCACATTCTTATGTTTAATCGACTTGAAAAAGGCATTTGAGAGAGTAAGACTTAAAGATATAATAAATCTTTTGTATAATAGAGAGATCCCGCTGACTATTGTAAAAATAATTGAAAACGTATATCAAAACAACACGATGGAAGTCAGATTAGATGGAGAACTTACGGAGCTTATAGATCCGTGCAATGGAATAAGACAGATTCATTAAGCCCTATTCTATTCAATCTAATCATGTATGAAGTCATAAAGAACGTAACAAAGAAGAGGATACAGAATGAGGAATAATGAAATAAAAATTCTCTGATAGGGAGACGGTGCAATATTGATAGCTTAAAATGAAGATAGCCTTCAAAGACTAGTTCACAGATTTAACAAAAGAGCAAAAGAACGACATGACATTCATGACATGACAAGAAAGACATGACGATTTTCACTCAGAAAACTGGGATAAAAGTAATCAGTAAAGGACCAATAAAATGTAAACTGAAAGTCGATGGAGATCAAGTACAAAGTGCAAATAGATTAGCAGGATATCTTAATAACACTATATGGTGTAACCGACACATTACCATTAAGATGAAATAAAGAATATGTGCCAGTGTAAGACCAGTAATGGCGTACGCATCGGAAACAAGACTCGATACAACCAAAACACAGAGCCTGCTGAATACAGCAGAAATAGAATACTCAGAAGAATTACAAGAGAACAAAAAATAAAATGTAATGTACAGGGTATAAACGAGTGGACACTAAACAGAAAAAAGAATGAAACAATCACATCAGTAGAATGGCGGACACAAAAATTGTTAAAATAGAAAGGGGCAAATCATCAAGTTAGAAGAAGTATTGGCCGATCGCGCAAGACATGGAGTAACAATCTTACATAGTGTCAATAATCTGCGAATGAACAAGCAAAATTGTTTATATAAAGGAAGAAGAAAAAGATCAACAAACAAATTAGCTAGGCGAATTTTAAATGTAGCCGATAGCTCTGCAACTTCAAAGAGGTTGTTTTCTTGTGAGAACCGGGTTGTGGAAGCGTACCAGGATATTATCCGATAATTTGGACAAATTATTATTGTTGAATACCAATTACGATTTGGGTTTGTAAATTTGTAGTTTTACTGAAAAGTTTTTTAAAATATTTCATTTGTTTTCGATATTATTTTTAAAATTGAAATCACAACAAAAGATTAAATTAATATAAGTATATGAAATTTCACAAAAAATGATCGGACGATCTTAGCTGAAGAAATAAGAGAACAAGAATACTAAAAATTAAGTAATAAAGAAATTAAAAAAAAACTTGAATAGTGAAAGTATTGTAAATGACTAATGAGTAATTGTAAATGAATATTAAAGATATTAGAAATGGACAAGACTATAAAATAATACCTAGAAGAAAAAATAAGAAATTCTGATCAAAAAAATAGTCTAAATGTAAGATGTTAATGGAGCAAAATATGAATTATTAAAATTAGTGACTGTATGTCAATTAAGTCGTAATGTAGAAAAGAATTTATAATAAATATGCGATAAAAATATTTCATATATTTAAGAACATATTTGTTTAATGAAAGAAATTGCATTTAAAAGTATGGTGTATAATGTGTAAAAAAACACTAAAATATGTGACAAAAAAAATAAAGAACAGCCAAGCAAATTTTGACAAAAATATAGGAGAAATCTAATGCACATGCAATTTGAAAAAAAAATTAATTCAAACGACAATCTAATTGTTTTCAAAACGGTATCGGTACCTTTAAGGCTTTTGCCAAAATAGCCCAACGACGTCGAGCTACTACCCTCTTTTCATTTGGAAACCGCAAAACTTCATGGAAATCAATACTGCATTTAGAATTTAATCCAAATATGTCTTTACTTTGGTCCATAGAAGGAGCATGTTAATAATGAGACTTGCAGATTGTTTGTCTTAGCTGTAAGACAGTTTAAACAAAATCAATAAATAACATGTCAAATTTTAATCCTTCATGCTTTTAAAAATTGAAAATTTAATGATTCTATTGACATAAGCAACTAAAAAACTCCGTTATTAGGAGCGCTTCCAAACATATCACAAACTTACCTATAACTCTCACAGATTTCTTGATACTGGCAAGTTCGCAAGTCGCGTTAAAAATTATTTAAATCCTAACGTTAAGTACAAAATTTTGGACGAATTACAAAACATGACCTTTCTGTTATTGACAATCAATACGTCAACTTCACTTCTGTGGGTACGGTTAGTATTCAAACAACCAACATTAGACTTATGTCTATATCACTACTAGCTCTTGCCGTAACAGCTCCAGGAACTTAATATGTGTAATAACAGCAGCGCCCATTAATTGAACTCTGAATTGTGATTTGAAATAACAGAGACATCAGACATTGCTGATTGAAAGATGTTCGAACAAATTTAATTCCGCTAATTATTTGAATCACATATTGATTAATATTTAATTATACAAATCCACTTAATTGTTACAAAACTGGATATTTTGAAGTGAATACTTCTTACCGATCAGTGGCGGATCCAGGGGGGGGGGGGGTCACGAGGATTATGACCCCCCCCCCAAACAAAATTAAATATCAATCAAATAATCCTAAAAAAATCATTTAAAACCCATCAACCCTATAAGCAGGAAGTCAAAGTTGAAATGATTCAAACCCATTTATTCTAGCGGTAAGTGTAGAATTATGCGGAAGTCTTTTTACATTGTTCTTTAAAAAAATCAAGAATTCCGAATACAGTAATACCTCGACTAACGCTACCCCGACTTCCGCGATTTTCAAATTTTGTCAATTCGTCATTTGAGTGCCAGAGAATCGTTCGATTATCGATGAAATATAATTACCGCCCACACATTATTGCTCATTTAATGTACATGACATGTATTAGGTATTTCTTATCTTCAGTTTTGTCTACTAATTGGTTGTTTGTAATTTGAATATGTATTATAATTGTTGAGACTGTGTGCTACATTTTATAATTTATCTATAATAAATATCAAAGTGAATATTGTTGTTGCATTAGCTCTGTCTGATGCGTTAGTGAATACAAATAAACGAACTGGGGGCTGCTGTTCAATGTATGTGTGAAACTCGTTGGGTTGAAAGGCATGAAGGTCATCTTCAGTTCCAGGGCGAATCAATTATCAAAATATACAACGCTCTTGAAACAATTTTTACATGGAAGGACAGTAAAATGTCAGCTGATGCATTTTCATTAATGCAAACTATTGGGAGCCCAGAATTTCTCATTTCAGTAGTTTGTCTTAGTAATGTTTTAGGTACAACTGTATCACTTAGTCGTCGTCTTCTTCAGTCACCAAAATTAGATTTGAAGAAGGCTACTGAGGTCATAGAGGACACTAAATGCATTTCGTCAAAATAAAAGATCAAATGCTGAATCTGTTTTCAGCAAACTTTACTAAGAAGTAAAGGAAATAGCTGAACAAATAGACATTGAACTTAAGATGCTTCGTATAGTTTCTCGTCAAACCTGTCATCAAAACCAACCTGCTAACTCTTGCGAAGAATATTTCCAAAGATCTATTTATTTACCCCTTATAGACAATACCTTAAGTGATTTAGAAGAACGACTTTCACCGAAAGTTATGAATCTATTTAATCTTCGAGTTGTTTTACCTAAAACTGATAACACACCAGAAGATACAGTTGCATTAAAAAAAATGTTGACACCTACCAGGATATTATTGGATAATCTACTGCATATTTCACAGTAGAACAAGAGTTTTCACTGTGGATTCAAAAGTGGAAAAGAGTCGTGCAAAATAGTGGAAAACTTCCAGAAAAATTAATTAATAAACCCTCCCATTATTCATGATTATTTTTAGAATACAATGACAATCAAAATGAAATTATTAAGCATAAATACAAGGTAATAATGAAAATGCATATGATGAATAAATTTTATTGGTAATATATTTAACAAATTTTGAAAATTACTAAAACAAAAATTAAAAAAAATTAAGTTTTTTTAAATTTTAAACGTGTAGTGTTAAAAAAATTAAGAACTGTAGTGTTAAAAAAATTAAAAATATTAACAATTCAGTAATAAGCAGACATAAAATTTCATTAACCTACATATAGTAATAACACGCTATAAGAAGTATTCCCTTCTGTCAGCACTCTGTTTTAATAAAGTTTTAATTATAATAAAATATTACCTTATTAAAAAGTTATTTAGTTATCTTATATAAAGATATTTCCCTTTGAAATATCAAAACTAAAAGAAAAAATCATTATTGGAAATTGAAAGTGTAAATGTGTAAGACAAGATTTTGATGCTGGAAACATTTATAACAGAAAATTATTTTGTTTGCTAAAAGTAGTATACTCATAATGTTCCATCAAGCACACTTCCTTTCCTCGTCTTAGAAAACTATTGTGTGTTAACCAAATGCCAGTTAAAACAGGTAATCTGTGTCTGGAATACAATCAATTACTATCTATATCACTGTCTTAAAAAGGACTGAAACAAGTCATATGTCTCAAAGTGTCTTCACAAAATGAGCAAAAAAGAAATTAAATTAGCAAAAGGTCTTCTTACTAGACACTGCACTTTTAAATATCACCTCAATAACATGGGCAAAAGAGAACAGCTCTTTTTATGAAAATTAAAAAAGAAACTGCAGAACATGTACTATGCAAATACATAAACTTAACATCCTAGAGAGTTTTAGTCTTAAACACTTACAAATAAGTATCATGCCCCTTACAAAGCTGATCAACTTTACCATAAGGATTGGCATTCTAGAGTTGCAGTTCACATTGAATAGCAACATCATTCAAGAAATACTTTTACTAACTTTAGCTAATTTGCCAAACTAGCTATTGTGAAACATATGCGACAAATATCTTGAACCTCTCAAAAAGAAAATGACATTCACTTCCGAAAATATTATTTTGACTGTGCTGGTCAAATTGTTTCACTGTAGTGCACAAAATATGTGACTATGGTAAAATATAAATTTCACAATAATTGCCATATCTGTCTACAGAATTTCTTTCAAATTTGCCAATTTAAATTTATTAAACCACTAATTAATATCAAAAATATTTAAGGGGAAATTAGAGTCAAATAAATGATATATGAAATAAAAAATGAACAGCTAGAAAAATTGTGCATGTAAATTATATTAATATATAATAGTCTATTATGTGATCTAAATCAACAAGAGGTGGATAGTAAGGGCATATTAAACAAAATAAGAACTACAAAATAAAGAAAATTAGAAACTGTACAGCCATATATAATTTAGAAGGTTGATGAAAAATGTTTAACAATTTAAAAGAAATAAATAGGTATAAAGTAATAGTGGAACAAATTAAATACAATTCATGAGAAGAAAAGATTTCCTTAACAAAATGTTTTGAAAAGTTACCACAGAGTAGCTTCATTTCAGTATAGGACTTTAAAACCATTCATGTGTAAATTATTTAAATAAATACAGTATTCATTTATGTACATATTTTATTTAGTTGTGTATTAAAAATACAAAAGTTCATTGGGTATAGACTTTTAAGATACAAAAATTATATGATAAATATTATTTTAGCCTCACATGATAATTTGAGGTTCTGGAACTGAAGTTGCAATATTTTTATGAGGTAACACTTGACCTCCATTAATGTATGTTTCATCTTTAACTATAACATCTTCTCCTAGTACTGTGGAACCCTCCATTCTTACCCATCTTCCAACACAACACTTCCATCCAACAATACAGCTTTCTAACCAAGAATTTGAGCTAATCGTAGCATCTTTAAGTATTGTAGATCGTTTTATACATACCCCATCTTCTATAACAACACCTGGTCCTATTGTAACATTAGGCCCAATTTGACAATTGTTCCCAATTTTAGCAGTAGGATCTACTAAGACATTGCCAACAGCACCTGGTCCTTTATAAAGTTTTTCTTCATTTGTTTGCCTTAAATGTTTCAGATATAAACACATTCCAGTAAGAAAATCTTTTGGTTGACCAACATCCATCCAAAAACCTTCCAATTCAAATGCATACAACTGTTTATCAGCCGCCATGTAAGGAAATACTTCTTTCTCAATAGAAGTTGGTTTTAATTCTATCCTATTAATGACACTTGGATTTAAAATGTATAAACCAGCATTAATTTTATTAGAAATAAATTCTTGAGGTTTTTCTACAAAACTTTGGATGCTGTTGTCTTTGTCATATACTACTACACCATATTTTGATGGTTCTTCCACTTTAGTAACCACTATTGTACCTTCTTTTCCATGGTTTTTATGGAATTCTGCCAATGCTTTAAATGGGAAATCGCAAATAATATCTGAATTAAGGACAAAGAATGGTTTAGTGCTTTTAGAAAGATGTTCCCTGGCTAATGCAATTGGTCCTGCTGTACCTAAAGGTTCTGTTTCATGGGAAAATATTATACTAACACCCAATTTTGTGGCTTCCACTGTCAATTCCTCTTCCATTTGTTTAGCACGATATGACACTGCTAATATAACTTCAGTAACTCCGGCATCTACAAGAGCTTCTATTTGATGAAGCAGAATGGGTTTATTTGCAAATTCTACAAGAGGTTTGGGTCTACTTAAAGTTAGAGGTCTCAATCTGGTACCATAACCTCCAACCAAAATTAATGCCCTTTTTCCTTCTTCTGGCATATTTTTTTTACTGATTTAGATCAATATTACTATGTACAGATAATTATAAGTCTTCTTACAATGTTGATATCTTTACCTTTACAATGTCTTTTATTCACTGGCACATATGTTTTGTATAATTCACAAGTTCATTACAAATACATACATGAATCATTTAATTTATAACAAAAAATAACACGTCAACAAAAAACAGTTAATCTTCTAACCCCTTGATAAGAAACGTCGCCACAATCCACAATCTCATTGGTTATGTTTACAATGTTTTTTTGACACTTCATGTATTTTGTAGTGGTGGAAAATTGAAGTAGACATTTCCTTTAAACAATAACAAGTTTCATCTGTCACACAATATAGTGTACCAGTTAAAATGTAAATATACTGCAGATCCGGTTTAAGTAAAGTAAAAGATTTTATTATTTAGAAGGAAAGGAACTGTAAATCATTTTTTAGTAGATATATTACTATGTATAATAATATTTATTATGTTTGATAAATCCCTATTTGTTTTACAATTAATTTAATAAAAAATTATCATATATATATATATATATATATATATATATATATATATATATATATATATATATATATATATATATATATATATATATATATATATATATATATATATATGCCTAACGTGTGTGTGTAAGGATTTTAGAGCTAAGCTTGCATCATATTAATAAAAATTGGGTGAATACAAAAATATTTAATGTTACAATAAAGCTATTAGGTCTAAAATACCTATTTATAATCACCTATTATGTCTTGACATAGTGATAATCAGTAGGGTTAACAAGTTAAAACGATGAGTATATTGTACGGTTTAGGAGAGAACAGGGGAATTCCGCGCAGTGGGTAAATCCGCGCAATACAGTATCTAGTTAACTGTTTAATCATTTTATCTAATGGTTGTTCCCAGTCATTTACCAAAAATCCTAGACACTCTCATATTTGTTCAGCGTCAGTTCTCAATAACGCTGAGTCATCTCAGCCGATACCTCATCTAACTAGTGGTAAACGTGTTGTTCAGGCTAAATATTCGTCTCCAACTTTTATTATCTTAATTGAAGAAATAACTCCTCTTTCAGATATTAAAAACTTACAAACAACCACGGAATCAAATAAAAGAAAATCCCTACATTCTGAGATATTAACATGAACTCCAATGAAAAAACAATTAAAGGATGTTAAAGAAAAAAGGCGGAAGAGAATGATAACTAAACAAAATAAAAGGTGCTAGTTTCCTTCGTCTTTCTAAGTATATGGCAAGTATAACTTATGAAGTTCAAAATCTGTCAGAGCTTTGAAATATGACATATAAGTTGAATTTTGTTTTTAATGTAGATGTAAATATTAATGTACCACAAAGTAGGTACTTATTTAAAATATTTTATTTCATATTTAAATAAAATTAAAATAATATCAATTTATTATATATTTATTTCCAAAAAATATGAATTTTTATACAGCATTGGACATAATTCCATTCTTTCCACACGCCTGTCTGTTAACTGTTTTTTTTTAAATTCAAATAAGATTTGCGTTGGCAATGAATAAGCCACAATTTCACTTTAAAATAAGTTTATTTTGACGTTTTGTTTATTCTCCGTTTTGGTACTTACCGGTTCCTGGCTCTCGAGAAAAAAACAAGATTTTAGATCCCTGGTTCAATTTCCTCCTCTGTCTTCCCGCTCCTTCTTCTTCATAATTCCAGCGATCAGACAGTGCACTTCTCTCCATTCTCTCTCTCCTCTCATCATCATGTTTACCATGCTTCTTTCATCCAGTCTGAAACCCAGTCGTCTCTCGAAGTCTCCCCTCTCATTTGCCTATCTTTGGCAGTTGAAAAGGTGGGCTGGAGCGTCCAGCACCCTACAAACAGCACAGTCCACCAAGGCAGATTTGCCTACCCTATTCGTTAAGATGCCAAAATTACCATGTCCGGTCAGAAACTGCGTCAGGAAGTAATTCAGTTCACCACGGTCTCAGATCAGGAATAAGCTCCTACGTCCACCTTGGCTTTCCGCTATCACTCGTCCATTCCCCCTACCTTTCCTCTATTGTTCTCTCTTCGCGTACTTCGCAGTTTTCAGCACGCTACACCACACGGGAGCAGCATAGGTCACCACCAACTGAAAAACTCGATTTAGCACCTCTTTTAGTGCTTCCTGGGCCTTCAATGTTCGGAATTAGCCGTATCGAACCTCAGTCCTTACGACAACCAGACTCCGAGGTACTTAACTGATTTAACCAGTGCAACCTCCACCCCCTTCCAGTGTAAAGCGAAGAGATGATTTGCCCCGATTCCCCTTAAGAACTACCAGCTCAGTTTTCTGAGGTGCCAGCTGTAGATTGTTCTCTCTGATCCACCTACTAATACTACGCAGGATATTATTGGTAGCATGTTAGTTATTATTTTCGGTTGTCTTTATAACATTGACATAATCTGATGTCATTACTAGTATGACCTAATGAAATGTAAATTGTCATGATAACAGTTTCTGATTCTTGCTTCTATCAAATTTAAAACATGTCAATAAGTGAAATATGACACGAATTCAGAATTGTTTTTGTTCAAATCCAATCTATTTACAAACAATCTTAATATTTACAATGTTAATGACATAATTCTCATGCAATGACGTTAACCAGCTTCTAATAAATGGAAAATTAACAACCTACGCTAATTACGATTTTTTTGGACGGCTCGGTATAATAAAACTTTAAACAAAAATTGTATGACGTCATCACAGGATCATTAAAAACAAAAGCAAAGATAAATTAAAAATATTAACTATGTGTCACTATATTTTTGACAATCCTGAATTTGCGTAATTACTCCCAGGTTTTAAACTTAAGCAATTACATTGTATAAATTACTCAACATATACTAACTCAGCAATCATGCCGGTATATTATTCACTATCAGTCATTTTGCCAACTTGTGTGGTTAAAGTCTTTAAGACTAATGTCTCTGACTAATAAATAATTCTTACTTAACATGTTCAGCCCCGGGTGGGATCAATATGATGCATCACTAAATAGTACTCCTGGGACAGTAAGGCATCACTCTAATGCCACACTACAGTTTTGTATTTGGGACACCGTAGCATCAACTGTGCCCCCACAGCTATATAAATTACATTGTAAGTTAGACAGGGTGGTCCAAGGAGCAAAATAATATTTCCTGATCGGATGTGAGACGGTTTTTACGAAAGATATGGAAATTATAAAACTTTATGAAAAAAATAAAAGATTTTATTCAGAATGTGCAAAAATAATTATAATAATATAACACCTTATTATTTTAAAACAGCATTATGTGTTGAGAAAAAACAAGAAATACAATAAAGTTTTTTGCATTGGTTGCACAACAATTTAGAACGAGAACACTACTTGTTTTGAGCTTCCTTCCGCCCCAATTCATTCTTCATTCTGACGTAGCAAACCACACATCTGTTTTTTCTTCCTTCTACAAGCTCATGACTGACATCGGTGTTATCGTTGATATTAGTTTCAATAGCGGACATTTCACCCAGTAGTTCTATAGCGACTTCTGTTTTGAACTCTGTTATAGTCAATTTAGTTTGTGTAACCTGTGTATATACAATATGAGCATTCACCAAGGCACTACCAAACAATAATTCTGTGGCTAATTTCCTGTACCATTTATTCCCTCGTCTCAAGCAATGTGAATATGCTTTTTTCTTATCTGAGAGATCAATAAAGGATTTTGAATCATTGTAATCAACAATCATTTTGGGCTTTTCAATTTCTTTGCCTTTGTGTAGACGTTTCAACATTTCGTCTCCGTGCTTTGTACTAATCATCAAGACATCCCTTTTGTGACACCATTTTAACATTACAACTCCGGAATTACTTTATAGGGCAATTTTTTCATTTTTTTTTTAGTTTTTTCTTGACAACCTCGGGACAATTCATTTTTCTGTTTGACCGAATAGTGCCTACAAGGTAAGTTGTACGGCTGAGCAGTGTATAAGCAAGGGTGACGCTCGTATAATAATTATCTGTGAAGAGAGTACGACCACTATCTAACAACCCTTCCATAAGTGATAGAACAACAGATAAAGAGGCATTTTGACCACCCTGACCATCTTTTGCACAGTAAATTTTGAGGTCATAATTGTAGCCGTTTTCTAAGCAAAGCTTATAGAATTTGATACCAAATTTGTGTTTTTTATTTTTGATATATTGCTTGAATTTCAAGCGACCACGATAAGTTATCATAGTCTCGTCAATACAGACATTTTCTCCTGTAGTAACAATTTACCGAAATCTAGAAATAAGTTTTTGAACCAACGGAGATATTTTGTGAAGCCGATCAAAATTCGGCGAGTTTGGTTGTGGCGCTGTTTCATTATTGTTGAAGTGAATATTTGAAAGTAATTGCTCAAAACGATTTCTAGACATTTTGTGTCTTATATTGGTAACAAATAAGTAATTTCTGCTCCAATAGTCGCGTAATCGTGGTGCTTTTAGCAATCCCATCCATATAGTTACCCCAAAGAATATTTCCATTTCTTTTCTTGTAGTTGGTATCCAACGTTTACATTTAGATTTGGCTACAACAGGTCGGCGATTTATCTGTTGATCTGCGTATAAATTCGTTTGATCAACTATATAATCGATCAAGTCATCAGTCACAAATAGTTTGTAAAAGAAATAAGGAGTTTCTGTAAAATTGTTGTAATATTCCAGTCTTACCCCAGCATTCTGAATAGTCTGCGGAAAATTTTTCAACTTGGAAGTGTCAACTTCGCTCCATAATAAATCTGAACTCTCCATTCATCTTCTTCTGCGACAGCAGCAAATGCAGAAATTACAGTTTTTATTGTCTGTTGTATCAGGTCATCCTAAACAGAAATTAGGTATGACTTTCCAAAATGAACATAAAAGTTTAGTAAAATTTACCTCATTTTCAAGGGACCGTAACGCTTTTTTTGGTATACCGCTAGGCCCTGGCACTGTAAGATTGCATTAGTCCGGTACTTCACTGATGCCATGTAATTTTCTCAGTTTCCTTCGGAAGAATCCGAGGTTTCTGTGTCACTGGGTATATAATCATCTGATGATCCAGAATTTGCATAAGGGTCGTCCACTCCTACGTCTTCATCTGACATAAGCTCTTTGTATAAACTTACAAGTCTTTTCTGTTCTTTTTCGTAGGAATCCATCGAAAAAATTCGTGTAATCTAATATTTTATAGTACACTCATACAATAACCGTATGCAAAGAGTACCGAACAAAGAATGACTCAGAATATAACGTCAAATACTTCCGCCGCTTCATACAAGAATGAACAAGTTTGAAGCATCACGTAAATGCTACGCTGTCCAGACAAACAAATTTATAGTTCTCGGACAGCGAGGCATCAATGTGATGCCTCAAAAATGTTGTACAAACTCGATTGTCAAATTTTTTTTTTTTTGAAAATGAATCAGAAAGGCGGAAAGGCATCCACCACTCCCATCTTATTTACAAACAAAAAAATAAAATGCTGACCAATGGACAAGAAAAAAAATTATAACACCGTGGCTGAACGTGTTAAATAAAAGAAATATAATTTTCAAGAATCTACAATAGAAAAATAAACTAAAATAATTATAACTATGGTCTGTTTTTTAACCAGGAGGAGTAATTCAAATTTTCCGCGCCGTAAAGCTTGTTTGTAATTGGTCCAACCGCAGGCACGTTTACTTCACTAAATTATGACATTTTGACACTAATGACATTTCTGAAATTTTAAAATTCAAAATTTATATCGACGATTTTTTGTGTTTTCTGCGTTATTCCTTACATTTTTAGATATTTCGTTTGTATTTATATAAAAACAGTTCTTTTCAGAACTATTTAGCGATATATTAGTGTTATTGAGATAACAATATGGATTCGATGCCAAGTACTAGTGGTAATTATTCCTCTCCACTTAAAAACGCCGTGTAGATTTGTATGCATTGTATGCATTTGTATGCAATGCATTATAACCATGTATAAACAAATCAAAATTTATTATTCTGGAATGAAAATAACAGCCACGGTAGCAAAAATAAAACAGGCAACAGGTTAGTTTTGCAGAATAGTTATTGTTAAAATCAAGACTTACTAAAGTAATGTGCTAATTTTATTCATACATTTATCATTTTATCACGAATATATCGCTTTCGTGTACGTTCCGGACGATTTTCTTCTACAATGTGATAAATAAACTCTAAAAATTCTTCAACTTCTTCATAACAGTCCAACATTTTTTTATTGTAATTAGAAATACTAAATAATATATAATGAAAGTTAATTCGAAAAATTATTATTCAAACATAAACAATCAAAGTTATGTTAGAATCAACGTGTGAAGGTGTCCGATACTGATTACTGGATTACAGCAAGGCCGAGATAATAAACAAAAAAAGAAGATGTATTTGGTAACTTTTCTAGTAACTTTCTTGGGTGTGAATCTGTCTTTCTAGTTTACTCCTCCTGGTTAAAAAACAGAGTATAGATGAATAAAATAAAACTAACTAAATAATTTGAAGCCACCTCTGCTTACAAAAAAGGATAGAGACAGACTAGAGAGCATCTAAAATATGTTTGTGGTTTTGTTTAAGCAATATTCCCATCTCTACTCACCGAAGCTCGTCATTATCGTCAGAACAGTACTAAAATTTGATTGGTTTATAAGAAACCCAATATTCGTTTTAGTGTGCGATTCCAAATCACGTAAAAAGTCAAAAAGATTCCTTATAAAACTAAAAGAGTGCATAAATTATTTTGTCAGTGTCAGTTTCGGTGTTGTCGTTAATATTTTTCTGATTTGTGTTGTTTTTGTGTCAAAATTTAATATTTTCGCGATTTTTAAATATCGGTTGTCATCCCGCGCATAAAAATAAATGACTGTGTAAAAGGTGTACCTGAACTTTTTTCTTGACATGGCTTCACTTTCTTTACCTAGAGTACTTCATCCAAGGAAAACCAGCTTAGAAATTGAAAGAGAAAACTTTGAAAAATCTCAGGTATAGTTATATCAATCATAGTCTTAATATCGCATTTGGCTTGTTTGGCAACTAACAGGAAGTAGTCTATAGTTGATAAAATTAATCTAATTTCCACCGAAAAAGGATGTTACACTTTTGCAAATATAATATGTTTTTATAATGATATCCTTTTATGTAACTAGGTTGATTCATCTCATATGGTACGCCCATTCGGTTCTAAACACTGTTTCTTAGAAGAATGACGTATTTGATCTGTTTATATATTTTCCAAGCATATAAAATATAAACATTTAAATTATATACATAGCTGCGTTATAGATGTTAATTTGCAAATAGTCAGTTCTCACTTTGAAAAGACAGTAAATTTTGAATTTTTTTGATTATATATACTTCAAAATTAAATATTAGATTTAATGGAAATTATCCACAATTTTAATTGAAAATGACGTTTCAAATCAAATATTAAACTATTTAAATTTTTTGCTTTTTAAATACATTTTAAAAATACATATACATTACATTTTAAACATATACATACAAATTTATGAATATAAGTTTATGAAAACAATGAAAACTAAATAAAATAACCATGCAGTCTTAGCACAATTTGCAAGCACTTTTGGCAAATCTGATTCTCTAGATTCTTTGATATAATACATTTTTAATTACCCATTTAGATTGGAAACACTCCTGTAAACATTGAAGTTTTGCACTAATTTCTTTCACATAAAAGATGTACCCCAGGACAAACAATAATTTTTTATTCAAATATTTGGGAATAAGATGCTAAAATAAGTTAAAAATAGAGAATGTATATTAAGTACCTATTTTTAATTAATAAAATACTATATCTTAGAGTTACATTGCCTCATAATAGATATGACTAAATTTCATAAAAATAAATTAATATGAGATCTATTTCTCAATAGAATGTAAAATGTTTATTTCCACTTCAGGTTGCCTTGCAGTACTTTTTTGTAGTCATAATTTTTAGTATTATTTTTATGACAAAAATTACTATTCTACTCGATTCAGAGTACTTCCAGATAGTGACTAAAATTGCATAAAAATAAATTTATTTTAAACAAAATTAGAACTATGTATTTAAATTTTGGAAAAACACATTTATTTCAGAACCTCTCTGCTATAAACTGGTCATACTTAAGGCAATTGGCTTATTTTGAAACTTGCTTCTTTTACTTTACTTTTTGAAGTTTAGACTTCTCTCTAATTCACATTGATGTTCTCGGTACAGTAATGGTTAATATTGATTGCTGCATCACTGACCAAGCATTGATTGTCAAGGTTACAGGTTTGGGAACACCTAGGGCATGATGTGCCATATTTTGCTGTTCTCCACATTCGCATAAATAATCATTAGTCACCATACTTACTTTCATACTTCTAAAGTTTATTTAAACTTTAAAAAGTGTTTTTAAACATTTAAGAGTTTATTTTATTCAGTAGCTGTTCTGTGCTCTTTGGGATAAACCTGCTGATTTGGATATGAAGTTAAGTGGGATAAGTTTCATACATAAGGTTACTATCTAGCATATGTTATTTAGGGCTCAGCTTCACTCACTTAAGGTAACAGTTAACTTTAATTTTATGTGTCAACTGCTCTTTCTCTAATTGGCAACAATATTGACTTAGGACTGTAAGATTAAATATGAGAGGGAAAATTGTACTTCTTTTGGGAGATGATAAAAGAACCTGCAGAGAGGTTTTTAGATTTTTTAATAAAAAACATGTGTACTGTAATCCTATTAGTTGTGGTACAGTGGATAAAATAAATTAAATATTCAATTAATAAGTATGATACAGTATCAAAACTGTTTTAAAAATTAATCCTATATATAAGTAATAAACAGAAATGATCAAATCCTGTATTTTTTTCTAAAAAAAGTATTTTTTCCATTCATTTTTGATATCCTTTTCATGAACTACTTAGAATTTTATTATTTTTGTCTTGAATAATCTATGTAATCTGATTAAAAGATTGATTTCTTTGCTCTGTGTGGCTTTTTATAACTGTTTGCTTTAGCTTTTGCTACTGCTGATTTTACTTCCTTGTTAGAGACCATATAGTTCTGAAAATGATTTTTTTTCCACTACTTTATTTTTTCTTGAACTTCGTTTGACAAACACCAGGTCTCTTTATTCTCAAAATTCTCTCTTGTGGTTTTTATAAGTATTTGAATTGTAATATCTCTAATAATACAAGCCATATTTCTCCAAATTGTATTAGGACTTCCTTTCATGTATAATTGTTTTCATCGTTCTTGGCATGTGCGTGTAAAAACACTTGCAATAAGTTGTTTCATCTGTCTTTCTTTGTCTAAGCTCGATTCGTTTACCTCCTCCAGTGGCGGAGCAAAATGTAGCATGTCAAACGAAATAATAGTTATAAAAGAAAATTATAAATTATTTTTCATTAAATTTCTAATAACGGAATATATGTATAAATTGCGAAGAAGTATTTTTCTAGCTTGCAGTACAATAGGACAGGATATAACGAAAAGTACAATTATTTAACCCACTTTAATTAAAAAATGATACAGATTTTTTAAGTTTTAAGCACTGTAGCGAATTCTGAACTGTTACAACGTACTGACCTTGATTAAGTAGCTAATCAGTCAGCGTCTTCACTGGAACTGTCTTCATCATTGGAATCTTCCGCCAAATCGATGATAATCCTATTTTCATTTTCATCATATGTGACCATTTTTGCCCAGTCGTCCTGAATTAATTTTTCAGTATGGTTAACACAACTCGCCCACACTGCAGGTGTTGCCTCAGCTAATCATCGCCCCAAACTTTTTTCACTGTTTCATCTCCACGTCCATGTTCTCCAATATGACGATCATAGTATTGTTTAGAAATGCCCCAGACCAACTCAATCGGATTATATTGACAGTGATATGGAGGCAATCTCAAAACCTGATGCCCATGTTCTTGGAGTAGCTCGTCTATAACGTACCTGGTATTTTGTGGTTTATTCTGGCGACAAAGACTCAATAGCTCTGTCTTGCCCGAATCGTCGTCAAAAATTATTTTTTTCGCTCGTAACCATTCTTGTAAGTCCGATTTTTTCCAACTGGTATTCGGTAACTTTTCTATTAAAGAGCTATGGTATGAGGCATTATCCATAATAATTAGAGATGGTTCCTCCAACATTGGTATCAGCTTTTCGGAGACCCACTTTTTAAAAGACTCTTTATCCATAGAATCATGATGGTCTGCACTCTTCGATTTTGTAGAAAACAGTAATCCAGCATCTTTAACAAATCCTTGCCTACTTCCGGCATGTAAAACAACAAAGCGTTTACCTGTATTTTCGTGTCCTTTTCTGATGCTTTTCACACAGTTATCTTGCCAAGTACGTTTATATGCCCCTTTTAGGAATATCCATGTTTCATCTAAAAAACCGAACTGAAGTGGGCTTGGACTTAAAAAATTTCTCATATAATGCCTCAAAAAATACAGTCGTTTGGAGACAATACATGGTTTCTCACATAGCACTCGTCTACTATTTTCTAGTTTGTATGAAAACCCACAATTTTTCATAAGACGCCACAAACTTGTATCAGAACCGTCATAGAGATGCTTGTTTCTTAATTGTGTATTTAATTGTAACGTGCTCTCCTTTTGCTTTCATGCCATACAGTACATTTCTAATATCTCCTTTTATAGTATCGCTGACATCATTAGTCTTTTTTTTGTACATTACGTGACTCTCCTGGTGTAGTAAGAGCTGCCCCTGTCTTGTATTCACTCTTTATTCTTGTCACTGTGCGAAGACTGATTTTCAAAGCGTCCGCTACTCGTTCATGTACCGATGATAAAGAAAGCAAAGGTCCGTTGTTTTCTTTTTCTTTTTTAAAATACTCCAATAAATAAACTACACATTGTCGCATTTCTCCTGTTATCGTTTTTCCCGGCATTTTTTTTTATTAAATAGAACAATTAGTTATTCACAACAAAAAATAATAAGTAAAACTGTTCGGAACAAATTCCAACAATGACTGACTAAAATCGACTAAAACAACATAAAATATCAATGGTAATTGCTACAATTATAAACCTATTAGCCAGCTCATTCAAGAACAATGCCACAAGTCATTATTGCAATGGGTATCGGAAGAGAGAGAGTTAATTTATAATAAACTGGAATTTTTAAGGTGTCGAGAGTATTATTTTATGTAATGGAATTCCACACAGTAAGAGCTCAAACTATTAATTAATTAAAAACTGTTCACTTATAAAAACTATTTCATCAGCTACTTCAAACCTGCACAGACCAGGTTACATGTTAAAAAGAAACACGTCACTGCCAGCTATCTGTATTCATAAAGAGGCCGAACTTATCACCGACACCGTATCGGCCAAACGCATCGGTGTTATTGCTACAATACTGGGGGACGTGAGTGGTCTCTTCATTCCCTTCTCATCGCACTTTACCATGACGAACGTGACTCGCACAATTGAATTACGCATCTGTGTATCAGAGAGAGACGAATATTAAAAATTCCATAGTAGCTTATTTCAGGCACACGCCAAGAACGATGAAAACGAGTATACCTAATTTTTTCTAATATTTTTACCCTGAATAAATTTTCTTTCTCATTTTTTAACATCCACTATTAGTTTAGTTTCGCTTCTTACTTCAACATCCTGCATGTTGAAAAGCTCAGGAAGTATATTTGAATTAAAAAAAAATTAGGTTAAATAGTAATTTTTGGGAAACTTGTAAATAATTATTTGTTGTGTATTTTTTCTGTTCTTTTGAATGGCATAGTTAGATTTGCCATTTTCTCTGGTACATCCTCAAAATTCGAAAAAACCTATTTTTTTGTGTTTTCCCATGTTTGCCATGTCCACAAATAACTTTTTGATATATTTTTTTGTTATTCTCATAGCGGGATCAGGTTTTCCATTTCCAGACTAGAACATGTTCAAAATATGACAAACCCTCTTTTTTGATATTGTGTCCCATGTTTTTAGCACATAACCTTAACTGCGTGTGAATGAAGAACAATAATAGTTCTTCTATTTTTTCCATTTTTTCTAAGGTCATGGTCGAGGCAAGGTCATGTTGGCCATTTTCAGACTGAAACATGCTCTAAATTTCGAAAAATCTGCATTGACGTTATGTGCTAAAAACGTGGGAAAGAATATCAAAAAAGAGGGGTTTCGTATTTGGAGCATGTTCTGGTCTGAAAATAGCAAACCTAATTACACTGTTAGAAATAACAAAAAAATATATCAAAAATCGTTATTTTTTGCCATGCAGTTAAGTTTATGTACAAAAAACATGGGGGAAAACACAAAAATTAGTTGTTTCGAATTTTGATGATATTCCGGAGAGAAAATGGCAAATCTAACCACGCCATTAAAAAGAACGAAAAACAATACACAAACAATAATCATTTAGAAGTTTGCCAAAAATCACCTACATATTCAAAAATTTTTTTTGAAAAATTCAAATATTTTTCCTGAGCTTAATTTTGATTCAAAAAGATGTGAAAAAAAATTGTAGTTTGTTTGGGAATTAAAATGTATATTCATAAATTTTTTCAGATTTTTGACGTGACAACGTCTTAAATTAGGTTGTGGCTCGGAGTCATTCATGAAAAAGTGTAACGCCCGCTCACGTCTGTTACAGTGAGTCACCGAACGAGAGAGAGGCCCGCCGGACCGGCGAATGCCTTGCGTCTCTCTCCCACTCAAACATGATCGGTCCGCTGCGCGCGCAGCACTAGAGAATTAGGCGCGTTGAATCGGTGCGTGCTTCCGTGCTTGTGTCCCTGTCAGTGTTGTTCCGTCTACCGATTTTTCGGTAGATCTACCGAATTTGATTCCTATCTACCGATCTACCGAACTGCCCCTTGAATCTACCTAATTTTAAAACAAATATCACAATGACTTGAAAATAAATTCGGATAATACAATTTATCTTTTTATTTCTGTTACCATCAAAAAACTTTTCAGTGTAACCTAATACTTGGTATTTTTAATACGTTTGTATTAAAATTCATTTGATACTTCCCTATAGTGTTTAAAAATATATTTGCAAAGATGCAAAGAAAGCGAAATACCCCGAGATTCAAGTTCGTAATTTTATACCTAATAATAACATATTGTATAAACATCATTCCGTCCTCATAATCATTCACACACGCCTCTTCAATTCTCAAAGAATCTCAAGTATCAAGTGATAAATTATTAGCTAAATGACGGTGTGTGTGCTGTCGGTTTTCTTTGACTGCCGACTTAATCCATTAGCAGATAATGGTTGTTACATCTATTTGAACCAGAACGTTTTAACTTTCTGTAAATATTATGACCTATAACTATTTCTCAAAATATTATTAAACCTTATTTGTATCATAATAGCTGATGTGAGCATTTGGTCCCAATAATTTGATTCTTTATTTATTAAACAAAATTCAATGAATTATGGTTATTTCTAATAATTAGTTCAGCATAATTATTTAAGGTCTTTAACTTTTGAACCATTAAGTCGCCACCATAATGGGAAACTTTTCTTTTTTTCGTTTTATGGAAAAAAGTTATTCTTTCTAAAAAGTTCTGAATGATCTAAAACTTAGAATACAATCATCAGATATTAAATTTTTTTAGTAATATAGGCAGTTTATCAAAAAATATGAATTTTATGTTCATATTTTTTGACAAACCTCGTGTATATGGCTCAAAAAATTTAATTGATGATTGATTTTAGGTTTTAGGTCATAAAACTAAAAAAAAATTCCATTATGGTGTTCACTTAATTGGACGCACTGTATTATAATATATATATATATATATATATATATATATATATATATATATATATATATATATATATATATATAATTTACGTCATTGCATATGATCTACCGAAATCTACCGAATTTTGCCGAAGGCATCTCCCGATATTGGATAAGCTCCACGGAACATCACTGGTCTCTGTCTTTCTCGAGCGTTCTTGGCGTTCAAGACACATTACAGCAGAAACACTTCCTTTCATTTCATATTTCTCCTATCATCGTCCTATCCTCAACAAAATCACTCAAATAGAAATTAGTTAAGTTTAAGTTTACATGTACAATGTTTTAGTAAACAAAATATATTTCTATAGTTAAAATTTGTGCAATTCTTATTTTCATTCAATTCCTTGTTCCTATTGTGCAATTTAATAATATTCATATCAATAAATATTCTACCGAGAAAAAGACGTTGTCACGTAAAATCTTCGCCCGTAAAACCGACTTTACAGGCAACCGATTTTTTTAAACACATTTTTTCCGATAGAGGACACCTGAGGCCACCTAAGGAGCTAAAAATTTGGCTATAGTGGTTTCTAAATATGTACTTTCGAGTGCCTAATCTCAAATAAGAGTAAAACCGAGTGCAGATTTTACCATCTTATCCCGCTATAGAATTGGCTTATTAACTTGGATAAATTATAAACACCTGTTAGGTTTATCATGGAAGAATATTTTTTATTCCAAAGTTTTGGCTGTCACTTTCTTATATTTTACTAACACATAAATGAAAGATCAAAGCATCATCACAGCAAGTTAATATACCACATAACAATAATAGTAATCAATTATTAGATAACTATTATTTTTAGTCTATATTTGCTACCTTCTATTCGGAAACAATATTGTTACGATAAATATACTGGCCTAACTTTTATGACTAATTATTCTGTTTTATTGTAGAAATTTCGGTGGAAGTCTAGAACCAAAATTATGGTGAATGAGCCGGCTAAGCTTCTCGATCTTTCGATGCTGTTCTAGTATATCAGGATTTCGTATATAAATACAACATTTTTATATGGAGGGCCAGTTAATTCTCAAGACCCCGCGCTCGCGAATTTGTTACGTACGGATATAATAAATTATTGTCAGATAAGTTAATATAAATAAAGAAATAAATTAAATCCGTAAGTGTTATAAATATTGAACCTTTTAATAAATTCATAACAAATGGTGTCAGAAGTGGGATCGAACATAAATTAGACTTATAATAATAATACAAGTGAATATAAAATAAATTGTGAAAATGGCTACGATTTATGAGCTGACAGTGACTAATTTAAGAAGACATCTCGAAGACAGAGAATTAGCTTCTACCGGAAAAAAGGCTGAGTTAGTCCAACGACTAAAGAACGCTTTGC
This sequence comes from Diabrotica undecimpunctata, assembly GCF_040954645.1. NCBI lineage: Eukaryota > Metazoa > Arthropoda > Insecta > Coleoptera > Chrysomelidae > Diabrotica > Diabrotica undecimpunctata. The sequence goes on from NC_092810.1 coordinate 68,274,436, forward strand.
TAGAAGAAGGACTAGATCCAGAGACTTATATATTTGAAGATGCTGTCCTCTCGTCGATTTCGAAAGTTTCTTCTGATGTAGCCAAAGTTTCTGGTGACATCGCATCATTAGAGAACAAAGTTTCTGACGATATTTCGAAAGTTTCTTCTGATGTAGCCAAGGTTTCTGGTGATGTAGCCAAAGTTTCCGGCGACATCGCTTCGTTGGAAGACAAAGTTTCTAACGAGATTTCTTCGCTGGAAAGCAAAGTCTCTGCTAACATCTCTTCGGAAATCTCTAAAGTCACTTCTGAGATGTCTGCCCTGGACGATAGAATATCTTCATTAAAAAGCCAAGTTGCTGCCGATATGTTAGCCTTCGAAGAAAAGATATGGAAAGAGATGGAAAGGAAGATGGAGGAAACAGGGACAGCAGAGAGAGGTAACAATCCGATTACAGTGGAAATAAAAGAAGACGAGACGAAATTTAAGTTGGAGACACGGCCGAAATTTGAAGGAAGTGGAGGTTCTATTCATGTTAAAGTCCCAACTTTCGACGGAAAATCATCATGGAACAACTACATGAAACAGTTCGAATCAGCCGCAAGAGCAAATGGATGGTCTGAAAAAGAAAAGGCTGTGAACCTGACTATCGCTCTTCGAGGAGATGCCTTAGATGTGCTTCAGACCATAGCCGTAGAGGAGACCGATGATTTCGAACAACTGAAGAAGAGGTTAAATATGCGATATGGCCACGAACATTTGGAGCATGTATATCAGTCGCAGCTTAAAAATCGTAGACAGAAGAAAGATGAGGCTCTTCAAGAATATGAGGTAGATATTGCCAGATTAGTACGATATGCTTATCCAACAGCTCCCGAAGACATGATGGAAAAATTGGCCGTTCAAACGTTTATTGATGGTCTTCGTGATCATGAAATGCAGAGAACACTACGATTAGCTCGTCACAAGACGCTGGTTGATGTCTTATCCGCCGCTCTCGAATACGAGTCAGCTACGCAGGCCTCTGGCGGGTACAGTAAAGTTAGGACTGTAAAAGAGGAAGGAGATGAAGATAAACTTGACCAGCTCGTTAATATGATGAAAAGTATTACATGCAAGAAAACGAAGACCATAAAATCAAGAAACTCACCATCAGGAAAACCAGAACGAGTCGGCTTTAGGGGAGCAGCTTCGACCCGGAACTTTTCCAAAGACCCTCTTATACTAATAGCTTCTTTGAAATGTCGTGAAGATAGTGTATATGTAGATGGAGAAATAAATGGTAAAAGACATACGTTGTTGGTGGATACCGGAGCGACCAGAACCATTATACGCCCAACAGTTATAAACAGCCGAAAGAAACTGTTACCAACGAGGTTACGACTTCGGACCGCTACAGGTGAAAATGCCAACATTCATGGAGAAATCCAGGTACAATTGGGAATTGGGGCAGAAAAGTTTGTCCATACTGTTATAGTTGCTGACATCGAAGAGGATGTTATATTAGGAATGGACGTAATGAATATGCATGGATTCCAATTGGATTTTAAGAATAAGGTAATCAAAGTTGGCAACGAGGAGGTATTTCTCCATCCACATAATGACAACACTGTGCAAGCAGCCATTACAGAAGATACAGTCGTGCCTGCGAGAAGCGAAACGATCATAGTAGCGCGACTACAGGGAATTGTAGACGAAGGGAGACCTGTTATGATGGAGCCTTGGAACCACGACGATGAGGTTGGCCGTGGAATCATAATTGGAAAGGAATTGGTGACTTCGGCTAAAGAAATTCCTGTGAGACATCAATGTCAACGACTACCCAGTGACCATAAAGAAAGAGACAAAAGTAGGAACTTGTGTACCTGTGACATCCATAATTCGTCAGGCGACAACATCTGATAATTCCAACGACAAATTCGACCAAATGGTTGCAGTTGCAGGACAGTCTCTAAATCAGATGGAGAAAAGGAAATTAAGGGAATTTCTTCGGCAGTATCGTGATATTTTCGTACCGAAAGGAGGAAAGACGGGAAGAACTACCGTTGTTAAGCATAAAATTGATACTGGTAATGCTAAGCCAATTCGTCAAACAGCTCGACGATTACCACAGGCGAAGAGAGAGGAAGCTGAAACGATTGTTCAGGAAATGAAGAAAGACGGGGTGATAGAACCTTCTACGAGCCCATGGGTCTCTCCGGTGGTCCTGGTTAAGAAGAAAGACGGAACGACGAGGTTCTGTGTGGATTACCGTTTGCTGAACAACGTTACCAAGAAAGATAGTTATCCTCTGCCTCGGATCGATGACACATTGGACACATTGGCTGGAAGTAAATTGTTTTCTACTTTAGATTTGAAGTCTGGATACTGGCAGGTAGAAATGGACCCAGTCGATAAAGAAAAGACAGCCTTCACCACAGGATCTGGATTGTGGCAATTCAACGTTATGCCATTTGGACTTTGTAATGCTCCTGCGACATTTGAGAGGCTTATGGAAAATGTGTTGAGAGGGTTATCTTGGAAAACATGCCTGGTTTATTTAGATGACATAATCGTCTTGGGGGAGACATTCGAAGATCATTTGAGGAATTTAGAAAACGTTTTTAATCGACTTAAAGCTGCCCAATTGATGCTAAACCCCAAGAAGTGCCAGCTATTTCAAGGTAAAGTCAATTATCTGGGTCATATAGTCAGTAAAGAAGGAGTGGCCGTGGATAAGGGAAAAATCGATTCTATTAAGGAATGGCCAAAACCAACTGACAAACATCAAGTGAGAAGTTTTCTTGGACTATGTACTTACTACCGGAGGTTTATTAAGAAGTTTGCAGATATCGCTAAGCCATTAACGCGACTTACGGAGGAAGCAAGAGATTACCGCTGGGATACAGACTGCCAAAATGCCTTTGAGACCTTGAAAAAGCATTTAATAACAGCACCAATTTTAGGGTATCCACTGCCGGAAGGAGAGTTCATCTTAGATACAGATGCAAGTAATGTGGGAATTGGAGGAGTGCTGTCTCAGATTCAAGGAGGACAGGAACGAGTCCTCGGATATTTTAGTAAAGTTCTTTCAAAACCTGAGCGGAATTATTGCGTCACGAGAAGAGAACTTCTGGCAGTAGTGAAATCAGTAGAGCACTTCTATCAATACCTCTATGGAAGGAAGTTTTTAATCCGAACCGACCATGCCGCCCTTAAGTGGTTGATGCAGTTTAAGAATCCAGAGGGTCAGATAGCCAGGTGGATCGAACGACTCCAAGAATACGATTTTAAGATTGAGCACCGAGCCGGAGTTAGCCACAGAAACGCTGATTCTCTTTCCAGACGGCCATGCCCAGCAGAGTGTCCCCACTGCAACAAAACGGAATCCAAGGAAGCAGCAGTGCTAAGAACGACGATTGTCAACGACGACTGGACGCCCACTAAGATAAGGGAAGAACAAGAGAGAGATCCAGTTATACAGAAAATCCGAAAATGGAAAGAGGAAAACCGTCGACCACCTTGGCAGGAAATATCAAACCTATGCTCAGTAGTTAAGACGTATTGGGCCCAGTGGGACTCATTTATCATCGAAGATGGCTTGCTCAAACGAGTCCTGGAAAATGATGACGGTTCAGAGAAAAGAAGACAGTTGGTGATTCCAAAGAGCAGAATAGCCGAAGTACTTCGTCAGTTACACGACAGTCCATCGGGAGGGCATTTTGGTGTAAGGAAAACCCTTCAGCGAATTCGGGAACGGTTTTATTGGATGAACAGTTCCGACGACGTAAAAGACTGGTGTAAGAAATGTACTATTTGTGCTACGAGTAACGGGCCTCACCGGAAAAGGAGAGCTCCTATGAGACAATATAATGTTGGAAGCCCGTTTGAAAGAATAGCTTTGGACATTGCAGGGCCATTTCCAGAAAGTGAAAATGGGGGCAAGTACATGTTAGTAGTAATGGATTACTTCACTAAGTGGGTCGAGATTTACGCACTTCCAGACCAGAAGGCCGCCACCGTTGCAGATAAGTTGATCCAAGAATATATCAGCCGATTTGGAGTGCCTTTGGAGATCCATAGTGACCAAGGCAGGAACTTCGAAAGTGATCTATTCCAAGGAATATGTGATAGACTAGGCATGAAGAAAACAAGAACTACCGCGTATCATCCGCAATCGGATGGTATGGTAGAACGAATGAATAGGACAGTTGGCAAGTATTTGACAAAGATGGTGTCCGATCATCAGCGAGACTGGGACCAATACCTTCCGTTCTTCACAATGGCCTACAGATCTGCTGTTAACGAATCAACGGGCCAGACACCAGCCAGAGTCCTATTCGGACGCGAAATGCGACTACCTTGTGATCTAGAATTTGGGTGTCGACCTGGAGAAGATGTAGCAGGTGAAGATTATGTGATCGAATTACGAAGAAGAATGGACGATGTACATGAGTTGGTCCGTTCCCACTTTCAGATTGCTAGCGACCGAATGAAGAAACGGTACGATACACAAGCCGAAAAGGGTTGCTTTAAGAAGAACGACAAAGTATGGCTGTATAATCCCAAGAAGCGAAAAGGTTGTTCTCCCAAATTGCAGCAGTTTTGGGAAGGTCCATACCTCATCATGGAGAAGATCAACGATGTCATCTACCGAATAAGCAAGATTCCGAGGGGAAAGCCGATGATAGTACACCATAACCGGTTGGCATCTTTCGAAGGTGACCACGACGTAGATGAAGAAGTGGAAGTAAACCAAGTCCAAGATGTGTCTGACCTCACGTTTGAGGAATTCATGGGTGCCTATGGAGGTACCGGTAAAGCGAGACATGGTGTTACCACTGAAGAAAAGCAAGATCTACTCGCGCTCCCCGATGACTACTCGCTGGCCCTTACCATCCCGGCCAGTATCAAAGACGCACCAGGGTTGGCATCCGTCTTTCGAAGGAAGTTTGGTCGAGTTGCAGAACTTCAATGCCAAGTGCCAGCTCCCGGTAAAACCTTGAAACTCCAAGATGCATCACGTTACCTTTTCTACCTGGTAACAAAAGACACTGCCCGTGACCAACCTACCTACCGAGATGTATGGGAAGCCTTACTTCAATTGAGAGGGCACGTACTAGAGTCCGACGTGCAAAAGTTAGCCATGCCAAAGTTGGAGTGCCGCCAATTAGATTGGAGGGTTATCCGAAATATGGTGGAGGAGATCTTTAAAGACACCGAAGTCCAGGTGTTAGTCTGTTGCAATCCGCATAGTTACTGGTGCGGAGAGAAAACCGTCCCTTGTCATTTTTATACAACTGGAAGTTGTAAAAGAGGGTCCAGTTGCCGATACCAGCATACAGTTCCGGTTCCAGTCCCGACAAGGTTCCAGGAGGAACCATCTTTTAAGAGGGGGGCAATGTTACGATAAATATACTGGCCTAACTTTTATGACTAATTATTCTGTTTTATTGTAGAAATTTCGGTGGAAGTCTAGAACCAAAATTATGGTGAATGAGCCGGCTAAGCTTCTCGATCTTTCGATGCTGTTCTAGTATATCAGGATTTCGTATATAAATACAACATTTTTATATGGAGGGCCAGTTAATTCTCAAGACCCCGCGCTCGCGAATTTGTTACGTACGGATATAATAAATTATTGTCAGATAAGTTAATATAAATAAAGAAATAAATTAAATCCGTAAGTGTTATAAATATTGAACCTTTTAATAAATTCATAACAATATTATTCCATTTTTAAATTTAAATTAACCATATACTTATTTATGTGTGACATGACTTTGAAAATTGTGAATTAAAAATAAGTAGTGAATTTCATTAATACTTATCTTTTTTTGAAGTCAATTTATAACCTTTTTTGTACATATTTTTCCTTATTTTGAATCATTTTAGTATCCATACAAGTAATCCTACAAATATCAAAATTAATCTACAGGGTGTCCCAAATGGGTATGTTTTACAGGGTATACCGAGAACTAGTAGAGATATAAAAAAAGTAATTAAGATGTCATGACTTCTTTTTTCGTTAAAGTAACGATTGCCTAATCAAATCATCAATAGCTTCCCACATTAGCGAGCTGTAGGGTGATCATTTAAAAATGTTGAAAACGGTAGGGTTATATATCGACACCTGATATGAAAACCATCGTTACTCTCTTTTGCCTAGTTTAGAGGAGAGCGATTTATAAAAATTTTCACATTTTATTTTTTTACTTTGTCAGTTTTACTTAATATTTCTTGTAGTTTTCTTATTTATATCTTTCTTATACATATTTTATAACTTTTAACAACCTACCACATTGTTGTTAAAATTACTGGTCTTGATTTAGGTTGAGTTACAATACCAAGTTTTTAAAGAATTTTAGGTGAAAATCAAGTGGTTTATACAATGATATTTCAACAAAGTATGTTTGTATGTTGTTTTGATTAGGTGCATGTAAATGGTAAATAATGAGTATATATCTAAATAAAGAGATTATTATTAGTTTTTTTATTGATTTTACCTTAACGTGATTTTTTTTACTCAAACAAGTATCTAAGAATTCACATCATACATATACTAACAAGGGGTAAATAAAATAATATCTGTTATATTTATTTATTACAAAATGAGCATTTACAAATTATAAAACAGTTGCATAACAATAACCTTACACAGATCCAATATCAAAGATAGTAAAATTATACACTTTAAACTTTCTTTTATAATATTACAATGATACCTCGGATTAGGGTGTAGTTATTATTTTTTGCAAATCAAAGCAGGCAGTTACATCGCTTGCTGTTTTCTTATAAACCTCTTCCCGTTTTCTTATAAACTGTTTTTGGCTTCACGTGCAACACATTTGCAATCTCTCTCTCTCTCTCTCCTTCTCTCTCCCCCCCTCTCCCCCCCCCCTCTCTCTCTCTCTCTCTTGACTTTACGCCATATTGCTAACGAAATAGGCATTCCAAAGACAAGTGCTGGGAAAATTTTAAGAAAGCATAAATTTAGGGCTTAGCGTACATCTGCATCCGCAAATATTATACCCAAACGATTAGTTGAGAAAGATATAATTTGCAGAATAGTAAATAGGAAAATGTATAGAAAATCATAATTTTTGTTAAAAGGTAATATTTAGCAAGGAAACTCGCCATATCAAGTGCAGAGATTCGGTTTTAACGTTAGTTGTTTTGCTAAGCATAATAAATTAGTTAATCATGTATTTGTTGATAACCTAACTGCTGCCGGATATATAGTTATCTTAGAAACAAATTTAAACATGTTTTATAAGGAATATTTGGCTGGGAGAAATACATTTTGGTTTCAACAAGATGGAGCAGCTGCCCATATTGCTGTTATTAAAATGAAAAATTTCATAATCAGTAGATTGGAACTTATGGTCCTTGTTTACCAGAACTAAATCCTCCTGATTTTTTTATTTGTGGATTTTTAAAAAATAACATTTATAAAACTGACTTTAACACTAAGGAAGAAGTATTATAAAGCATCCATCAAGCATTTAGAAAAATAAAGCCAGTGCATTACTTAATTGTGAAAGATCTGTAAGAAAAATGTGTCAATTATTATTATAACAAAACGGAGGGCATTTTGAACATTAATTTTTATATTTTTGTAAAATTGTCTAGTTCTTACGTTGTTTATTATTGTTGTTTGTATGTTTATTCTAATGTAAATATATTTGTCTAATTAATTTTGGTTGTTAAGTAGTTTTTTTGTTGTTAATAAATTCGTTATTAGTATTTTTTAAGTTGATTGATATTAGTATCCTCAGAATAATATGTTAGAATCTGTTACTGAGAGTTTTGTTTCTGTGAAGTGTCTTTAACTCGATGTTAAATAAACAATTTGTTTGCAGAGTAGCTCCAACGACTGAAAATAGATATATAATAAGTCATATCAGGTGAAAGAGAATTAAAAATGTCAACGAAAACTGTCAAAAAATATAGGGTGTCTCATATAAAAAACAAGTTGGTATTTTGGCGTATAAAATTTTTTTGTACGCCACTAAACCCTTCCATAATAATATCTATCAAAAGTTCCAATAAAGTTTTTTTAAATTTTTTTAATAAAGGAGATATATAACACTGTCGTCTTTGACAATTTTCAATAATCGCCCTGTATCTTGTTAATGAGGGAGCTATTGAGGATTTGATTACGCAATCGTTACTTTAACAAAAAAAGAATCATGACATCTTAACTACTTTTTCTCTTCTAGTTTTCAGTATACCCTGCAAAATAGAATACAACATATAACAATACAATATAATACAATCTGTCTAACTAAAAGACATTACTTATCTATATATTACTTATCTATATATATATATATATATATATATTATATATATATATATATATATATACATATATATTATATTAGCTGGAAATGGCATTCATCACGGTGACTTACTGAGCCCGTTACTCTTCAACACTATTATGGATGAGATAATGAAGAAAGTGCGCAAAATGAGAGGATATATCAATTTAACCTCACACCCAAATCGTTCAGCATTCTGATATCAGCCGCTAAAACAAAATGTATGACAAGATCAAAGACACCTGTCAGATGTTAACTCGAGGTGAATGGATCGGTTACATAGCAAGAGATGAAGTTTAAATATTTAGCATATAAATATCAGCAGAAGTAAGAGAACGAACAAGAAGAACAACAAAAATAGCTGGCGGTCTAAAGAATACAATATGGAATGAAAAACATAAGGAATACATGTGAGATAGGTGATATTAATGGTTGGGTGTTAAACAGGAAAAAGAGTGGAATGAATATATTAGCAGAATGGAAGAAAGAAGGATGGTAGAATCGCTCGAGATAAATCGCCAACGGAAAAGTGTAGGCCGGCCCCGAAAAAGTTGAAGCGACAATCTGAACATTAATGCAGGTGAGAAGATGAGGGTGATGAAGAAGGTATTGTATTGGGCCAAAATTATTCTAGTTTTCTTATTATAATTTCATCATGTTTCCAAGTTAATATAGTTTGTTCTATAGTTTTTGTTGTTTCGGATGTGTCACTTGTTTCTCAAATGTTAATTAATGCATTGATTGTTGCATGTTATTACTTAGTTCGATGCATGGATCGTCGTCTTGAATTCAGTTCGGCTTTTCTGTCTTGAAATTTCGCAACAATAGGTTTTTACGGGATGAGGGAGTTAGCCTCATGCACAACCCTCATCCTGGAGGGCCAGTGACACTTCTGTTAGGGTTACCTTACCTTAGCCAAGACGTTCCAGATTTAAGGCGCTGGACCTCGTCTTCACCCATCCCTTCTTGGGTAGGATTTACTAGTGGCATCTACAAGTGTAGACTTGAAGATTACTTGGCATTTATTGACACCATCCGATTATCATGGATACTATCACCAATACCTATCATACTAGCCGTTCACCCTCCTCATTTCTCATCCGGGCTTGGGACCGGCAATGGCGGAGTTGACGCAGATCTAATTGTAAATGACTAAAACTCTGAAACGATCAAAGAGTTCATATATCTAGGGACATCGATTAACCCCAAAAATAGCACATTACGAGAAATAAAAAGGCGAATCATAATTGCAAACATGTGTCTTCATGGTCTATCAGAGTACTTAGCTAACAAACGTCTGTCTCAAAAAACTCATATAAGACTGTATAGAACACTGATAGTTCCCTTTCTCACAAATGGTTCAGAGGTATCAGATGAAACATCTCTATCGATTTTTGAAAGAAATGAACTATGCAAGATATTCGGAGCGGTCTGTGAAAACGTAATATGGAGTCTTAGATATAACTTTGAACTGCAGAATATCTACAAGCATAAGTTTGGTGGAAAAAATATTACCATTATAATCAAACGAAACCGTTTGCAGTAGGCAGGACATGTAGACCGTGCCCTGGAATCGAACATGATAAAAAAGATTCTAACAGCACAACCGGTGGGAATGGGAAGACAGGGCAGACCAAAGCTGAGGTGGATAGACGGGGGGTAACACAGGATGCTGAGAAGATCGGTGTTACCAACTGGAAAATCCAAGCAAGGGACAGAGCAGAATGGCGAAGAAAGCTTGAGAAAGTCGACGCCCTTTAAGGGTTGTAGCACCATGATGATCATGATCCATGTTATTCTATTGTGTTTGTCATAATTGATCACAAATATGTAAATTGAAGCACTTCTTCTATATCCTTTCCACTTATTTCTATTTTCTTATTTTGATGTTAAATGCTTTTTAGACTTTTAATTTACTCTGCTTTATTTGGAGACAAATCATGTCACAGTAATATAAATAATAATAAAGAGATTAAACAATGTAAGTATTGTAGTACGCAATGTATGAAAAGTGACATATAAATCATGAATATTGACATCTCCATCATTAAAGAAAAAATATAAAGCACAATTTCAAAATTAAAGTTATTTTGCGTTGTTATAAAGCAAATCTACAATATCTATTTTAGTATTCTACCAAATTTCTAATTTATCTGTAATTTTTTATCTAATCTAGTTGCTTCTTTTCCTGTGATCATTTTAAAAGTAATATAATTTTTTAAACTACTTGATAATTATGTGTAATACAGGATATTTCATGATATTATTTTTGATGATTAAAACTTGATAAAAAGTCTGTCATAGCTACTAAGAAAGTCAAGATTGTCGCCAGCATTCAAGGCTTTTTTTAAATGTTCTTTTATGCTGCCTTCAGGAACATATTTAAATATTTATTAGCTATTTATTCCTGATTAGATATGAGTTTAGCTAGTGCATTAGAATAATAGTCGCACCAATCGTACGTTTGCGTTTGAGTATATCATATTTTCAGATCTTTGTAAAACAGCCCAGTCTGGTTAGGCAAAAATCATCGATTTTAAACACGATTAAACACGTAGGAAAAATTTACATCATCTCGGCTTCCATTCCGACCACCGGTCAGTGAAAACTATGTAGTTATTCATATTTCGACGAGCTACCTCAGATTAAAAAAAAGAGGCTTCTAGCTACAATGGAAGCCGAGATAATGCAAATTTTTCTTACGTGTGTCAATTTGAAGGGAAATTGGATGAATTTTATAGGTAGTAAGTTTCAATATAAAGTTTAGATTTTCATTCAAAATTGTGCAAATTTTACTTCTTAATGTTTATAAACAATGGAGATATGATTTTTTAAAAATAGTCCCCAACTTCGTTCCTATTGCTCATAGAAGGTTTTTTTTTAATGTGAGTTTTTTTACCAGCTAGCCAATGGTTGTACGTAGAAGTCTGTACTTCTACGTACCATCGTGGTTATTTTTAATAGTTGGTGTAAACGACACAAATAACATCTCATTTTGTTCTTTGATATTATCTGCTATTAAAACTGTCATCTGCAAATCACAAAAGGTTTAATTACGATCCGTCGATGTTTATACCATTTTTGCCCCAATCTAAATTCTTAAAAATGTGTTCTACAGCAAGGGTGAATAGTGAATAGTTTGGGAGAAATAGTGGTGAATATATTTTATTATTAAGTTAATATTTAGTCTGACTTTGACGGGTCTGTCAGAAGTAATCAGCGTAACTTTGTTGATACGTTAGCAGGTGGCGTTGGGGGCAAACATAATAATTTATTGAAATATGTTAATATATTATATTTCGTTTAAAATATAAATAATAAATAAATAATAAAATTACGTTATTCAATTTTAAAAATATTATTTAAATTTTAAAAATACACTAATTTGTCCACTATATTTAGTGGGAATTGTCCACAGTTCTTATTGAAAATACGTTTTTTTTTAGCTTTCCTTTCCAACTTACTGTCACATACTGTATTGTATGTAGATACCATATATAGATACTGAATAAAATATTTTTATTTTAATGTTTCAATAAGAATGCATGGGATTGTACTTTTCTAGTAATTAAAGCTTCTGATTTTTACTTAGATTGTTACAACTTTAGATTTGAGTAGGAAAATGGAGTATAGAGCGGCTAGGTTTTGAAAAAATAAGCTATCAGAAAATCAATATGGCAACTCAAAATCTCTCATCCAAATAAAAATGCAATGTTTAAACAAATCTAATTCTGAAAGAGCTAGAAGACTGACGGGCTGATGGACTGAGATAGTGGGTTTCGGTGGTTGGATGGCGAGAATATTCCACTGGTATGATAGACTGTAGCCTTTTATTAACAAGAAATATTAACCTTGATAATGGTAGGCATTTATTTATTTCTATTGTAAGATATCTGAGATATAGTTCGTTGCTCTTATCTTTTAATTATAATATGTCAAGTTTATAATTACAAATAATATTTTTATCAAAGAATATTAAATGTTTACACTGAGTTTGTTCGTTTTATATTTTTTTTTAAACAAAAAGATATAATTGACCGATGAAAACTGGAATATAATTACATTTTACATGTAACTACACGTTCAAGGGGAACAGGGGAATACTGGCAAACATATTGCAGAATAAAACATAAAAATCCCCAACAGCAGAAAATATATTCGAAGCAAATTCAATTAATAAATTTAAACTTTAAGAAGTTATAATTTCTTATAATATATATTATGTATGCGATTTTTTGTTCTAAAAATAATTTTTTAACACTAAAAACGGATTTGGTCAAATTTAATAAGAATATCGGGGAAAAATTGTTTATAAATAACAATTTATTAATGTCTATAAATAACATTTGTTTAATATAATTATATTTTGAATAAATAAATAAAAAAATAATATGTATCTAATAAAGATAAGCGACTTATAATTTTGCAATGAAAATACAATAAATGTTATTATTTTAACGTTGTAACCGTGTTTAAAAAAAGAAATAGCAAATTTGGTCCAGTAGAAGCCGAGATATGTCATTTTTTTTGCGGTCTATTTTGAGACTGTTGGATTTTTTGAAGAGCGCTGCTAGCCCTTCGGTCTGCTGCACTAACGCTTTTTACTCTAGTCGGAACGCAAAGTACTCTTTGTATACAACACTCCCGTTTAAACAATTTAATATATTTTTTAATATTTTTTTTTTGTTAAAAGTTTTGTTAAAGCTTTGACTTTTTATAAAATATTGGTTGTTTTCAGCCCTTAATGTTGTTAATTAACGTAACAGTGATTAAAAAAGGGGGATATCTTTGATCCTAAGGGTCGTAGAATCTTTTTTCTTTTTTAAAAATTTGTTTTTTTTTTTATCCAGCTTTCCGAATATTTTTTGCCATTTTATTTGAACTAAATTCTACGGAGTCATTGTAAATGCTTATAAGCTTAAAACGTGCTATTTATTATTAAATCATTTTTGCACATAAATGTAATTTTTTGAAACTTTTTTTCTATAGGTTAATAGTATTGTTACGATAAATATACTGGCCTAACTTTTATGACTAATTATTCTGTTTTATTGTAGAAATTTCGGTGGAAGTCTAGATTCAAATTATGGTGAATTCTCCAACTTGATGTTCTCGACTATTCCAGTATATCAGGATTTCGTATATAAATACAACATTTTTATATGGAGGGAGAGTTAATACTCAAGACCCGCGCTCGCGAATTTGTACGTACGGATATAATAAATTATTGTCAGATAAGTTAATATAAATAAAGAAATAAATTAAATCCGTAAGTGTTATAAATATTGAACCTTTTAATAAATTCACAACAAATGGTGTCAGAGTGAGATCGAACATAAATTAGACTTATAATAATAATACAAGTGAATATAAAATAAATTGTGAAAATGACGACGATTTATGAGCTGACAGTGACTACTTTAAGAAGACATCTAGAAGACAGAGAATTAGCTTCTACCGGAAAAAAGGCTGAGTTAGTCCAACGACTAAAGAACGCTTTGCTAGAAGAAGGACTAGATCCAGAGACTTATATATTTGAAGACAAACATGATGCTGTCATCTCGTCGATTTCGAAATTAGAGAACAAAGTCTCTGGCGATATTTCGAAAGTTTCCGGCGACATCGCTTCTTTAGAAAGCAAAGTCACTTCTGAGATGTCTGCCCTGGACGATAGAATATCTTCGTTAAAAAACCAAGTTGCTGCCGATATGTTAGCCTTCGAAGAAAAGATTAAAGAGATGGAAAGGAAGATGGAAGAAACAGGGACAGCAGAGAGAGGTAACAATCCGATTACAGTGGAGATAAAAGAAGACGAGACGAAATTTAAGTTGGAGACACGGCCGAAATTTGAAGGAAGTGGAGGTTCTATTCATGTTAAAGTCCCAACTTTCGACGGAAAATCATCATGGAACAACTACATGAAACAGTTCGAATCAGCCGCAAGAGCAAATGGATGGTCTGAAAAAGAAAAGGCTGTAAACCTGACTATCGCTCTTCGAGGAGATGCCTTAGATGTGCTTCAGACCATAGCCGTAGAGGAGACCGATGATTTCGAACAACTGAAGAAGAGGTTAAATATGCGATATGGCCACGAACATTTGGAGCATGTATATCAGTCACAGCTTAAAAATCGTAGACAGAAGAAAGATGAGGCTCTTCAAGAATATGAGGTAGATATTGCCAGATTAGTACGATATGCTTATCCAACAGCTCCCGAAGACATGATGGAAAAATTGGCCGTTCAAACGTTTATTGATGGTCTTCGTGATCATGAAATGCAGAGAACACTGCGATTAGCTCGTCACAAGACGCTGGTTGATGTCCTATCCGCCGCCCTCGAATATGAGTCAGCTACGCAGGCCTCTGGCGGTTACAGTAAAGTTAGGACTGTAAAAGAGGAAGAAGATGAAGATAAACTTGACCAGCTCTTTAATTTGATGAAAAGCATGACATGCAAGAAAAAGAAGACCATAAAATCAAGAAACTCACCATCAGGAAAACCAGAACGAGTCAACCCTAGGGAGGCAGCTTCGACCCGGAACTCTTCCAAAGACCCTCTTATACTAATAGCTTCTTTGAAATGTCGTGAAGATAGTGTATATGTAGATGGAGACATAAATGGTAAAAAGCATACGTTGTTGGTGGATACCGGAGCGACCAGAACCATTATACGCCCGACAGTTCTAAACAGCCGAAAGAAACTGTTACCAACGAGGTTGCGACTTCGGACCGCTACAGGTGAAAATGCCAACATTCATGGAGAAATCCAGGTACAATTGGGAATTGGGGCAGAAAAGTTTGTCCATACTGTTATAGTTGCTGACATCGAAGAGGATGTTATATTAGGAATGGACGTAATGAATATGCATGGATTCCAATTGGATTTTAAGAATAAGGTAATCAAAGTTGGCAACGAGGAGGTATTTCTCCATCCACATAATGACAACACTGTGCAAGCAGCCATTACAGAAGATACAGTCGTGCCTGCGAGAAGCGAAACGATCATAGTAGCGCGACTACAGGGAATTGTAGACGAAGGGAGACCTGTTATGATGGAGCCTTGGAACCACGACGATGAGGTTGGCCGTGGAATCATAATTGGAAAGGAATTGGTGACTTCGGCTAAAGAAATTCCTGTGAGACTTATCAATGTCAACGACTACCCAGTGACCATAAAGAAAGAGACAAAAGTAGGAACTTGTGTACCTGTGACATCCATAATCCGTCAGGCGACAACATCTGATAATTCCAACGACAAATTCGACCAAATGGTTGCAGTTGCAGGACAGTCTCTAAATCAGATGGAGAAAAGAAAATTAAGGGAATTTCTGCGGCAGTATCGTGATATTTTCGTACCGAAAGGAGGAAAGACGGGAAGAACTACCGTTGTTAAGCATAAAATTGATACTGGTAATGCTAAGCCAATTCGTCAAACAGCTCGACGATTACCACAGGCGAAGAGAGAGGAAGCTGAAACGATTGTTCAGGAAATGAAGAAAGACGGGGTGATAGAACCTTCTACGAGTCCATGGGTCTCTCCGGTGGTCCTGGTTAAGAAGAAAGACGGAACGACGAGGTTCTGTGTGGATTACCGTTTGCTGAACAACGTTACCAAGAAAGATAGTTATCCTCTGCCTCGGATCGATGACACATTGGACACATTGGCTGGAAGTAAATTGTTTTCTACTTTAGATTTGAAGTCTGGATACTGGCAGGTAGAAATGGACCCAGTCGATAAAGAAAAGACAGCCTTCACCACAGGATCTGGATTGTGGCAATTCAACGTTATGCCATTTGGACTTTGTAATGCTCCTGCGACATTTGAGAGGCTTATGGAAAATGTGTTGAGAGGGTTATCTTGGAAAACATGCCTGGTTTATTTAGATGACATAATCGTCTTGGGGGAGACATTCGAAGATCATTTGAGGAATTTAGAAAACGTTTTTAATCGACTTAAAGCTGCCCAATTGATGCTAAACCCCAAGAAGTGCCAGCTATTTCAAGGTAAAGTCAATTATCTGGGTCATATAGTCAGTAAAGAAGGAGTGGCCGTGGATAAAGGAAAAATCGATTCCATTAAGGAATGGCCAAAACCAACTGACAAACATCAAGTGAGAAGTTTTCTTGGACTATGTACTTACTACCGGAGGTTTATTAAGAAGTTTGCAGATATCGCTAAGCCATTAACGCGACTTACGGAGGAAGCAAGAGATTACCGCTGGGATACAGACTGCCAAAATGCCTTTGAGACCTTGAAAAAGCATTTAATAACAGCACCAATTTTAGGGTATCCACTGCCAGAAGGAGAGTTCATCTTAGATACAGATGCAAGTAATGTGGGAATTGGAGGAGTGCTGTCTCAGATTCAAGGAGGACAGGAACGAGTCCTCGGATATTTTAGTAAAGTTCTTTCAAAACCTGAGCGGAATTATTGCGTCACGAGGAGAGAACTTCTAGCAGTAGTTAAATCAGTAGAGCACTTCTATCAATACCTCTATGGCAGAAAGTTTCTAATCCGAACCGACCATGCCGCCCTTAAGTGGTTGATGCAGTTTAAGAATCCAGAGGGTCAGATAGCCAGGTGGATCGAACGACTCCAAGAATACGATTTTAAGATTGAGCACCGAGCCGGAGTTAGCCACAGAAACGCTGATTCTCTTTCCAGAAGGCCATGCCCAGCAGAGTGTCCCCACTGCAACAAAACGGAATCCAAGGAAGCAGCAGTGCTAAGAACGACGATTGTCAACGACGACTGGACGCCTACTAAGATAAGGGAAGAACAAGAGAGAGATCCAGTTATACAGAAAATCCGAAAATGGAAAGAGGAAAACCGTCGACCACCTTGGCAGGAAATATCAAACCTATGCTCAGTAGTTAAGACGTATTGGGCCCAGTGGGACTCATTTATCATCGAAGATGGCTTGCTTAAACGAGTCCTGGAAAATGATGACGGTTCAGAGAAGAGAAGACAGTTGGTGATCCCAAAGAGCAGAATAGCCGAAGTACTTCGTCAGTTACACGACAGTCCATCGGGAGGGCATTTTGGTGTAAGGAAAACCCTTCAGCGAATTCGGGAACGGTTTTATTGGATGAACAGTTCCGACGACGTAAAAGACTGGTGTAAGAAATGTACCATTTGTGCTACGAGTAACGGGCCTCACCGGAAAAGGAGAGCTCCTATGAGACAATATAATGTTGGAAGCCCGTTTGAAAGAATAGCTTTGGACATTGCAGGGCCATTTCCAGAAAGTGAAAATGGGGGCAAGTACATGTTGGTAGTAATGGATTACTTCACTAAGTGGGTCGAGATTTACGCACTTCCAGACCAGAAGGCCGCCACCGTTGCAGATAAGTTGATCCAAGAATATATCAGCCGATTTGGAGTGCCTTTGGAGATCCATAGTGATCAAGGCAGGAACTTCGAAAGTGATCTATTCCAAGGAATATGTGATAGACTAGGCATGAAGAAAACAAGAACTACCGCGTATCATCCGCAATCGGATGGTATGGTAGAACGAATGAATAGGACAGTTGGCAAGTATTTGACAAAGATGGTGTCCGATCATCAGCGAGACTGGGACCAATACCTTCCGTTCTTCACAATGGCCTACAGATCTGCTGTTAACGAATCAACAGGCCAGACACCAGCCAAAGTCCTATTCGGACGCGAAATGCGACTACCTTGTGATCTAGAATTTGGGTGTCGACCTGGAGAAGATGTAGCAGGTGAAGATTATGTGATCGAATTACGAAGAAGAATGGACGATGTACATGAGTTGGTCCGTTCCCACCTTCAGATCGCTAGCGACCGAATGAAGAAACGGTACGATACACAAGCCGAAAAGGGTTGCTTTAAGAAGAACGACAAAGTATGGCTGTATAATCCCAAGAAGCGAATAGGTTGTTCTCCCAAACTGCAGCAGTTTTGGGAAGGTCCATACCTCATCATGGAGAAGATCAACGATGTCATCTACCGAATAAGCAAGATTCCGAGGGGAAAGCCGATGATAGTACACCATAACCGGTTGGCATCTTTCGAAGGTGACCACGACGTAGATGAAGAAGTGGAAGTAAACCAAGTCCAAGATGTGTTTGACCTCACGTTTGAGGAATTCATGGGTGCCTATGGAGGTACCGGTAAAGCAAGACATGGTGTTACCACTGAAGAAAAGCAAGATCTACTCGCGCTCCCCGATGACTACTCGCTGGCCCTTACCATCCCGGCCAGTATCAAAGACGCACCAGGGTTGGCATCCGTCTTTCGAAGGAAGTTTGGTCGAGTTGCAGAACTTCAATGCCAGGTGCCAGCTCCCGGTAAAACCTTGAAACTCCAAGATGCATCACGTTACCTTTTCTACCTGGTAACAAAAGACACTGCCCGTGACCAACCTACCTACCGAGATGTATGGGAAGCCTTACTTCAATTGAGAGAGCACGTACTAGAGTCCGACGTGCAAAAGTTAGCCATGCCAAAGTTGGAGTGCCGCCAATTAGATTGGAGGGTTATCCGAAATATGGTGGAGGAGATCTTTAAAGACACCGAAGTCCAGGTGTTAGTCTGTTGCAATCCGCATAGTTACTGGTGCGGAGAGAAAACCGTCCCTTGTCATTTTTATACAACTGGAAGTTGTAAAAGAGGGTCCAGTTGCCGATACCAGCATACAGTTCCGGTTCCAGTCCCGACAAGGTTCCAGGAGGAACCATCTTTTAAGAGGGGGGCAATGTTACGATAAATATACTGGCCTAACTTTTATGACTAATTATTCTGTTTTATTGTAGAAATTTCGGTGGAAGTCTAGATTCAAATTATGGTGAATTCTCCAACTTGATGTTCTCGACTATTCCAGTATATCAGGATTTCGTATATAAATACAACATTTTTATATGGAGGGAGAGTTAATACTCAAGACCCGCGCTCGCGAATTTGTACGTACGGATATAATAAATTATTGTCAGATAAGTTAATATAAATAAAGAAATAAATTAAATCCGTAAGTGTTATAAATATTGAACCTTTTAATAAATTCACAACAGTATACATATTAACAAAGATAATAAGCCCCGGTTTATTGAGATCCATTCAATCAAATTCAGCCTTAGAAATCAGCTCTTTTTTCAAAAAATCTTATAAAGAAATTAAATTTCTCAAAAACTATTTAACCAATCTGGCTAAACTTTTGCACACAATTCAAAAACAATAAGACCCTCAAGTTCAGGTACATTTAAACAAATTTTAATAAACAATAAAAAAATTTTAATAAATAATATTTGAAAACAGCGATTTTGTTGTTCATTTTGCTATAACTTTTTTGTTTATTAACCCATTTTAATTTAGCATATCTCATTTTTTGTATCTTTTTTTGTCTGAAAAAGTTATCTGTTGATGCCAAATATCTAAATAGACAAGTTTTGAAGTTATGAGCAAAATAATGATATGGACGTTTCGATTGTTTATTTAAAAATAGTTCCACTAAAAAATTGATGAATTCCTAGATGTGAGTCTATGTGTAAATTTGTTTCATATTACAAATTTCAACTGTCAAACCCCTGTATACAGTTGTGAGGAAAAAGGCTTATTTTTTTTATTAACTTGATTGGTGCACTTTTCTTCGAACTGTTTGTTTTACAATACATATTGTCTATTTTCTGTTAACGTTTTCGATACTTCGGTAATAGTTCTTTGCTTTCTTTGTTTTAAAAGTCGATAAATATTGGCTTCCATAACTCCGGTCATGGTTGAACACTTAGAAACTATACTCCGAACAGTGGGGTGTTTATGTACAAGAGCGTCATGTACATTTAACACTACAGTCTTATCTGCAGTGTTAAATGACACTTTAATTTCACGTGAGTAAAATTAGATATTGGTTCCATTTTTATTGTACAAGTTCACAACAAAACTAACAATTCCACACGTAATTTTTAAAGCTCTAAACAGGCCGAAATGCAATCTTAATTTGGGACAAGAAAATTTCATATAACTTTGAAATTCTTCGTCACTGGTTTATGACATTAGGTTGGGGATTCTTAGCTGTCATAAAAACTGTACTATCAATAATTTTCAAACGTAGTGTAGTTGTACGATTTTCGAATCGTTGCCGTACAGTATGAATAAATATGATTGTAATTCATATAAGAATGTTTTTGAAATCATGTGTTGTTTTAGTTTCGGATATCAATCTGTTTTAAAATATTTTTATGTCATATTGTAGTAAAAAAACTGGTTATAACAAACATAATATGTTTAACTCATTCAATCTTAGTTTTATTTTCAATAAGGCTGTAAAACATAATCGTTTGATAGTGATTACTTCTAATGTAATGTTTCCAATGTAAGTACAACTTTTTAAGTAAATTTTAGTATCATTTGAAAAGTGTAATGCTTTAAGTTGTTGTGTTTTCATAACACTACCAGAGAACTTATTGTACATTAGTTGGTAATCTTTGGTAAGATATATATCACATCATCAATATCAAGTACAAACTCAATTACGAAAAAGTTGACCTTGGTCATAGATGTTTTTAAATTGGTAAATTAATGTAAAAAATATGCTACAATTTAAGTTTGACTTTTATAATTTGTAAATTGCATTCTTGTTGATTTTTTAATTAATCAAAGGACGGATGAACAAGTTTAGATTTTGTTAATGACATATGAGACACACTTTTTAATTAAACATTCATTTTATAAAGAAAATATTGAAACTATGTTTTTCTTTTAATTTCACAAAAAGTTAATCAATTCAAGACAATTCATTAGACAGAATTATTTATTTATCTCAAATTAAGAGTACCACGATTGTAGTGAGTGACTCATATTTTCAATGTGGACCTTTGCGGGTCTGAGGGTAAAGGAAATCGACGAGTCATAGGCGTGCGGTTATTATTTAAAAAATAATCAGGATTTTAGAACGAATCATTATAAAAAATATTTTTTATTTTATAAATGCCCATAAGATTTAATGACATGGGATTAGAAAAAAGATCGTGTAGTAACTTTTAGCACATGTAAAACTCAATTCTTGGTACGAATCAGTACTAGTAATAAATGGTTCACCTTAACTGAATATTTATTTTCATAAGATATAGAAAATATGTTCAAATAAAAACTAACATTATATATAATTTAATCTGAGTCATCTATGTCATCTTCAGATTTAATGTAATTTCAATGAAGTTATCAAGGGTCCACATATTCTTCTCTTCTTTCACTGCATGCTCGATACATTTTATCCACGACTGTGAGATTACATTACAGACGGCACTATTAAGCAGATTTTTTACATCATTGTTCTTTGCTACTTTATTTTTTATTCGAGCCCATATAACTTCTATCGGGTTTAACTCAAAATGGTATGGCGGAAATCGAACTAGAATTACGCCTCGTTCTCGCGCCATTTCATATACTATACCCGGTTCACAATTTGTTGATAGCTCACTACAAGTTTAACCCTAATTAGAAAACTGAAATACAGAGAGGATAAGTAATACGATATAATAGTAAAAACCAACCTAAAACTGACGGTTTAAGACGTTTTCGACTAACCCAACTTATATCTGAAGGAATACAATACCTTATAATCCTATTACGGGGGTATTTTGAATGGTTAGATATGAACGACCAGTGTCGTAGAGTATATGATTGAAACATTTATTTGAACTAAATAAATATATTTTTTAAATTGTACTTATGTAAATTGTATTTTTTAATAAAACTTATTTATTTTATTCAAAAATAAAAAGTTTCTTGCCATTTGTAAAAGATACATTTATTTAATTAAGGAAAAAATTATTTTCGAATCCGGAGAAAACTAATAAATATTTTTGAAAAATTTAAACGCAGAATGAAAGATTACATTATTACTCAGGGCAGAAAGTTCCTGAAAACTTCTACAGTGTTTATTTTAATATGCTATGTAACAGGGGTGAAAATAAAAGAGAAAATATAGTATAATTTTTAATTGAAAATATTGCATGCAAAAGAAACTTTTTATTTATCCTAAAAAATATTTCATTCTGCTTTTAAATTTTTCAAAAATGCTTTTTAGTTTTCTCAGGATTTGAAAAAAAAAATGGATACATTTAAAACACATTGAACGTTTTGACAGGCGACATTTTGCGCCTTTCCCCTTTAATACCTTACGATTACAACTACTATTACTTACCTTATATAATTACGATTAGAAAACTATTCAAATTCAAAATAAATAGGATCAACTTCGGAATCCGAGTCGTCTTGAGGGTTAATAATTAGGTTAATAATCTCTACGGTCGCATCAATTATGTTATCAAGATCCCACATTTTTTGTTCTTCTTCTATTACATGTCTTACTGCATCTTTCCAGTTTTGTTTTGTAATATGTTATAAAGACTCGTATAACAATTCACGTACAACTTGTATTTCAACTCAAATGAGTTCAATTGGATTTATTTCGCAGTGGTAGAGTGGAAGTCTAAAGACTGTGATGTTTCGCCTTTCCGCCATTTTGTCAACTACGTATTTCTTGAACTAAGATTTGTGTTGCCGGGCAATTTTTAAAAGTTCTGGATTTTTTTATAGTTAATAATTCCTTTTTGAAATAAAATTCTTGTATTGCACGACGAATGGATTGTTTGATTGTATCATCCAATTTTATTTGTTTCCTTCATCGTGTCTCAACCTTTAAAGTATTATTATCGTTTGTTTCATCGTCTGTTTTAATTACTCTGTACACACTAGCTTCGGAAACTTTCGTCAAAATACTGCATAATGTAACTGCATGGCTTACATTCATATTTGGTTCTCTGGCTCGAAGTCCTTCAAACAAATTTCCGATCATAGTTTTTTCTTCGTGTGTTAAATTGTACCGTTTATCAGTCATAGTTATTATTTGTCACCAAATTGAATTAAAGTAAATTACAATTCATAAAAAGTAAAAACATAAAAGCGCCTTCCACTAATAATACTACAAACAATTCTGTTCTGTGCTTTATGAAACACCTGTCAGTGCGCTTATGAAACTGACTTAAAGATAACATACAATGAAAGAACAAAGAACTACCTGAACAATGGCGTCTTTGCCAGTTACATTACCAGTTACCGTTACAGAAAGATACAAACTACAACATTGCAGATAACTTCAAGTTAAATCATACACGTTGACAATGTTGCATTTTCCCTAGAACACAAATCTTTTCCAAAACATGTGAACAGTTTAAAAATAGACCCGTCAAATTATTTAAATGTATTTTATATAAAATGAGATCTCTTCTATCTGAACGGATATTCTTTGATAGTCAGAAGAAGAAGATTTTTGTCAATTTTTAAGAGAGTAAACAGATCCTGTAATAATGCACTAATTAGTTTATTAAATAATAATTAAATTTTCTCCCTTTGTCGATATTCCAACAACAACAATATTTTTTTCTAAAGGGTAAACGTCCAATTTTACTGGTCTATAAAAAAACTATTAAAACATGAATCACTTGATACAATTGTGGTTCTTTACTGTATTAAGTCATTTAAAACTTTTCATACTCAAAATTTTTTGTAATGCTAGTTATTTAGTATGCAACTAACTACATTTAAGAAATGAAATTGAATCAATCAAGCACTTGAAAGCACAGTAGGCCGAGACTAAAATAAAGGTGATGGTCAAACAAGCCAGTAAAACATTTTTGGCAATTTAATAGTTTCTGACTTATAGCAGCTTAGATTTTTATTTGAGGTCAAATTTCTTCTAGTACTGTTAAAGTGATTCTTCTTTGCAGTGCAGTGGGTGGTTGTCCCTGGCAATTTGGATTTCATGACCTAAGTATTTATATTTATGAAATAATCCTATTTCGTTGCAGCCGACTTTTGGAATTTCGCTTGATATCAGATTTATCATGTATTGTGTCTTTCCAACGTTTATGTTGACACCAAGTTCCTTACAGGCGGCATCTAACTTAGTAAGCATAGTTCTTATCCCTTTTAAGTTTTCTGTTATCAGAACTATGTCGTCCGCAAATCTCAGGTGGGAGAACATTTCGACGTCGACATTGATCCCTTAGCGCCCCACTCTAATTGTTTGAAAGCATGTTCCAGGAACAGGTTCCAGGTAAAGAGTTTAGGAGATAACGTGTCTCGTTATCGGATTCCTCTTATGATTTTTATATATTTTGGTTGTATTATTTATATGTTTCCGATAAGTCTGGAGTACCAATAATCTATACGACTTTCCTTTAACGCTTTCATAACGCTGTTAATTTCTATCTTTTCGAATGCTTTACGAAATTCTAGACGAAAACCAGGACCAATGGTGAGTTGTAGTCGATGGATTTGTCTATAATCCACCTTATGCAGTGGAGGTGGTCGTTAGTGCTAAAGTTATTCATAAAATCCGCCTGTCATAGGTTCGTAAAAATTTAATTTAGTTTTTATTCTTTTTGTTATTCGTGTGAATAGATTGTAAAGTGGTTTAACAGGTTTATGGGTCGACAATTTTCGAGGTTCTTTGGATCGCCCTTTTTATGTCATAAAATGGTAAGTTCACTGTATCATCTTGTAGGTATTTCGCTTTGGTGCAGACATAACTTGAGCAATTCCTTTATATTATCTATTATCTTTCTCCTCCAATATTGGCGGCTTCTTAAACAATATTGTCTTCTCCCGGAGCTTTATTTCTTTTCATTTTATTCAGTCGTCTGTTGATATATCAGTCATCACTTCCGATCCTTGATTGACTACTCTTTTTTTTAATCTTTTAATTTTTCTGTTCGTTGCTCATCATGGTTTTGTCGAAATAATAAAAATTAGAAAACAATGGTACAGTAGACTTTACTGTAGACTAGCGCGAAGCTCCATACTATTGAAATGAAATTTATTTATGTCTTTATTTAATTTATAATGTCTTTATTAAAAGGTTCTTATTTTAATTTATTAAAAAGCACGATAACTTATATTAATTTATTTAACGAATGATACATAATTTATATAGGCGAACGTAACATTTAAATCGCGAGCGCGTCTTCAAAATCAACTGACCCCTTCAATTAAAGTTCCGTTATTATATAGGAAATCCTGTTATTCGAGAACGGCGGCGATCTCCCCAGAAGCTCAGACCGGTTAAATTTCGGTCTACCTGGACACCTCGAATCGGATGATTCATTATAATTTGGTTCTAGATCCTTTGCCGAAATTTCTACAACAAAACAGAATTAGTCATAATATATTTACGGTTATTTTAGGCCATGATATTTATCGTAACACTATATTTTCGGTATTTGTAAAATTTAAATAATGCTTTTAAAATTGAATAAAGTAATTTTATTATTTATTAATTTTATAGATTTTAATAAGATTGATACTTTACGGACTGTTTGTTATATAACGGACTCTCCTCGTGGCGTAAATGGACTGTCCCAACTGTTTACTATCATGGCTATTTCGTATCAAGGCATATTCAATATGTGCTGCTTTACAAATGTCTTCCAAAGTAGAGATATGAAAATTCAACTTAAAGTTTTACTAATAACTCTTTTTGTCGCACTTTAATACAATAGTTGAACTGATAATAATTGTAAAAATCCGACATTTTATTTATATAAAATTATTTTGAAACCATAAGCGTCTGGAATAAAAATTTAATAAGATGATTCACTATTGTTATTGATTGCAGGACATTTATGATGATTTTTAAATTTTGACCCTTCGAGAATCGTTACGAATCGAATTCTAGTATCGATCTTTTATTTTGCTGTTTGTTTTACATCTTTTATTGACAGATGTTCTTTTAATTTTTTATTTTTCATTTAATGTCTGTATTTTGTTAGTTATTTTTCATGCTGTTATTAATTTAAACCTGCTTAGAATAAATATATGATGACTAGAAACGAACTGATGGAGAGTAGTGAATCGATATGAAGATCGCTATCTCGTGACGCTACCGTGACGCGTTCTTGCGTCACTTCTTTCGTGACGCTCACCTCAGCTTTTTACTATAGAGAAAAAGTAATATAACGTCAGTATAGAAGCTTCGCTGTATTTTTATGAATTAATCTCATGTAAGTTTTTATTGCTCATATTGTCTTAATTTCATTGTATTTACTGAAAAAATATTTTTAAACTTATTTTAGCATATCCTAATGAAGCAAATAAATTTTTTGAAAGCTAGATATTAACAAAGAGTTCCTATTTCTTGCTTATTATTTAGTATATTTTAGTATACATATTCGTTATAAACATGGTAAATATCTATATTTTCTTTATTATTTAATTCTAATACATAATATTATTTGTTACTGTAACCATCATATTCCGGCAGCAGGGTACCTTTCTGTACTCATGGTTGGGTGGATTGTTGAAAATTATTCTATATTTCTATAGAGAATATATTCTATATTTTCAGCGCATTCGGTTTTCCTTATTAAAACGATACCGAATGTGTATTGAAGAAAATGGCGGTCATTTTGAACATTTATTGTAATATCATATTTATAGAGGTTATACACATTTTTTGTACTTGTTAATTCATTTAAGCCATTTATTTAGTTGCACGTAATTTTTAAAGGTTAATGAAAAGTGCCGTAACTCAATAAAAACTGTTTTTTTTTTAAGTGGTAAAAGGCAAAAAAGTTTTAAAAATAATGTGTTAAACTAATGATGCCACAAAATTTATTTAATTCGAACGTACAAAATGTCAAGTAGTTTAGGAGATATGCAAAAAAACAATTTTTATTTTGTAACTTCAAAGGGCTATAACTTTTTTTTTGTACACTTTTGTACTAAGGTAAGTTGGATTCAATCAATTTATTTTTGTCTCCGGAATGCGTGATTTAATTTATGACATACCTTTTTGAAACACCCTGTATTATATACAGTGTGTCTAATTAAGTCTGCATCATATGGGAAACTTTTTTATTACTAATTTTACGAAAAAAAGTTGTTCTTTATAAAAAGTTGTGCATGGTCTAAAACCTCAGATGCATTCATCAGAAATCAAGTTTTTTTAATCTTATACGAAGTATGTCAAAAAATATGAATTTCGCTCAAGAGTAAATTATCTTTAGATTTCACAATATCGAAAATTGGAAAAGCTATTTGGAATTTAAAAATTTTTTTTGTACATTGGAAGGATGTAATTATGTATTAAAGCATAGTTTTTAATTCCAAACAAGTTTTCATAACAATTTTCGATAATGTGAAATATAAAGGTACTTTACACTTGAGGCGAAATTCATATTTTTTGATATACCTCGTATAAGATTGATAAAATTTGATATCTAATACCTAGTTGAACCTTAGGTTTTAGACCATTTGCAACTTTTTATAAGGAATAATGTGTTTTCGTAAAATATACAATAAAAGAATGTTGGGTATCTTAACTTTTTATTCTTAAAATTAATAATAAAAAGTTTCCCATATGATGCCGACCATATTGGAGACACTCTATAAAAACTTTATAGATTGAAAGTTATTAAAAATTATAATTGTCGACAAAATCGAACATTTAGCTTAACTTTTAAGCCTCATAACTTTTTACATGGTGCATATTTCTCTAGAACCTGCCCATAAATATGAAGTTTGAACCTATTTTGAGAATTTACCGTTGACAAAATAGAAGAAACTTTCTTTTTCAGTGTGCTTGTGATTCTGCAAGGCGATAAGTTATTCGTTTATTGCTTGTTAACTCAATGAAAATGAAATTTCTTCCATTTTTGTCAATAGTGAATTGTCAAAATACTTTCAAATTTTCTATTTATGTGTAGCTTTTAGAGAAATATGCTTCATGTAAAAAGTAATGAGGGCTAAAAGTTTCTTCTTCTAAAAAGAGGATAAATCTTCTATTTCCCGACTTTAAATAACTTTTGAATTATAAACTTTTTGTATAAATATACCATATTAAGCATTTTTAATGTATTTTTAGTCATACTTTACGATGGTATTAGTTGTAAATTAAAATATTCAAATTTGAAAATTTATTTATAAAAATTCGTATCACTTTTTGAGATGGGGGACCTACATAATCGTATCCAGCCAAAAATTTTGCATAAGAGAATAGTTTTTAACTGTCCACCCTTCCATGCCTACAGAAAGGTACCCTGTTGCCGGACTAACGGTGTAAAAGTATAATATATGGCACGAATTGCACCCTGATTGAGCTAAATTAACAGTTATATAAATTCAGTTTGTACAAGTTACATCCAGTATTACTATTTTGTTACACCATTATTACATTTAGTTAATTTGACTTTATCATCCTAAAAAGCAGTCCAATGTAAATATAAACGACTATAATACTACCAGCTTATTAAAAAACTGTGCAGCATGATAAAACTAAAATAAATAATTTTTAATTTTGTTACATTATTTTTGCAAAAGGAAAACGTTCTAATTCCCCTCCTGTTCGGTTATCATTACTTTATCAGTTAGTCTACATAATTTAATACCTGAATCTAATTGCCCCGTCAAACATTTTATTTTCAGATCTTGCATGCGTATTGATAGACTTAACAACATATTTTTAAAAAAAAACTATTAGCTGAGTTGCATGACCTTTAGAAGAGAAAACATACCCAAACATGGCAAAGGAGTATACCTATCGAGATTTAGAAAAATACGTG
Source organism: Diabrotica undecimpunctata (assembly GCF_040954645.1). NCBI lineage: Eukaryota > Metazoa > Arthropoda > Insecta > Coleoptera > Chrysomelidae > Diabrotica > Diabrotica undecimpunctata. The sequence goes on from NC_092810.1 coordinate 68,303,303, forward strand.
AGTAATATAGGTTGTATTTGATTTTCTGTTATCTATTTGTTTAGAAGTATTGCTTTATTTTAGAATAATTTGTCACGTCTGTGTAAACAATAATATATTGTGACAAAGTGTTGCTAGGTTATATAGGGTTATAGGATGGATTAGAAAGTAAAGTATATTTTGCCTTTTTGCTTTGTTTGCACTTATCGCTTTGCTTTTTATCTAATATATCATATTAATATTAGTATTAATGAATGTTTATTTAGTAATTATCTTTAGAAAGTAATTGTTTAAATTAAAAGTAAACTGCATGCTCTAAACATAAATATATGTAGTTTTAAGTACTGGTACTGAATAAGATTTTGAGACAAAATAATATGCACACGTTCATGGCCTTTTGATGGTGCTAAATAAAAGTAGTAACTGTAGTAAATGTTTAAAGCTCTCCTAGTCTACTATATTTATTTATTTAGGTATTTTCTTCACTAATCCTATTTTTCACCAGTCATCATTTATAAAATCTTTCTTTTTAAGCTTATCTCTGTAGTGTCATCTCGTTTTGTTATGTGCACCGGAAAGCTTTCATTATTTAAAACATTTAATAAATAATACATAATATTTCTAGATAGCTTCATGATTTCTTAATATTTTCGTAAACAAATCATCTTGATATCACTATTATTAAAAAATAAAACTACGTTCAAAGCATTACGTGATTTTTTACTCTCCAAAATTAACGCACCACGTCAACTGTACCATAATTTTTAAGCTATTTTTCTTTCGAATCCTTAATTGGATTTCGATGATTTTTTTTTTCGCCATCCAGATCCATTTCTAAGTAATTATGGTAATAATATTTTCTGGGATCTATCAACGTTTTACCCATATAAGGAGTATAAAAATAAAGTTGTTTTCATCTTATTTTGCAACACCCTATAAAATTTATTAGAAGCAAACGCTACGTGTATTTAATATTTCGAAATAGATTAGTTGTTTTAAACATTTTCGTAAAAAAATTATGGATATATTTATTATCAGAAAAGAAAATTACGTTCAAAGCATAACGTGATTTTATTGAATTGTAATACTCATTAATGGAAGCAGTTAGTTGGCTATGAAAAATAAAACAATTTGACAGGACAGATTTAGACTGTCGATATTGTTCACGTTTTAATAAATTATTTTGCTGTTTTACGTATATAAGTTGACATGGACCGTATTTTAAGAAATCTGAGCCGAGATGAATGTGTTCAGGTAATTACTTTAGCTGATGTAGGGTTAAGTTAGCGTGAAATAAGCTTGAGGTTAAGAGTATCTCATTCTCATACTACAATATCACAAGTCATTCAACGTTTTCGAGAAACAAACGACAATACGAGACGGCGTAGACAAGGAAGGGGAAGACTCACAACACTACGTGAAGATCAGTTTATCAAGCTTCGTACTATAAGAGAACTTGTCAAAATGAGACATTTACAAATACAAGAGGCAGATGCATATAATATTCAAATTAGTAAAAACACTATACAAAGGCGTCTCGCTAAACAAGATCTGTATATAAGGATACCAGTCAGAGCACCAGTTTAAAACACTACTCGTAGAAGTAGACTACAATTTGCCAGAGAGTACCTTGACTGGAATGTTGATGACTCGGACCACGTGCTGTTCACTGATGAACCGAGGTATTATTTATATAGCTCAGATAGACGTGTGAGAGTTATTCGATGGCAAAGAGAAACGCTACTCACAGTACAATATATGACCTATTACTTTATTCAATGGAGGATCTGTAATGTGTTGGGAAGGAATATCTCTTAGAGCGCGAACGGACCTTGTTGCTTTACGAAGAGGTTCCTTAACAAGTGAAACGTATAATACAGACATTTTGTCTAACCATGTAGTTACTTTTGCTCCTTACATAGGAAATAATTTTTTTAATGCATTATAATGATCCACCACATGGTTCACGAGTGCTCCGTGATTATTTGGACGAGGTTGGAATACAAACCATGAACTGACCACCCTGCAGCCCTGATCTAAGTCCCATAGATAATTTGTGGGATATTATTGATCCACCACCTGTTTCCTTGACGATATACAAGTTATGGTGAGAGAAGTTTGGGATGCGATTGATCAAGACCAAATACGCCGCTTGATTTTAAGTATGCCTCGTTGCTGTGGAGAAGTAATTAGATGTAGAGGTGGAAATACTCGTGTTTTTGGAAGAGGAAATTGTTAAAGATTGTTAAGGTTATATTTTCTTAGTCTTTAGTTGTATTAAATGTCTATAAAGTTTATGTAAGTAGTGTTTTATTTGCTTTAAATGTTAATACAATCTTTAATAATAAAGTTATCGAGATACTTCATTACGAAAATCTTGAGAAAGGATAAAACTATCTTAAAATATTAATAAGATGTGGCGTTTCTTTCTAATGAATTCCACAGGGTGTTGTAAAATACGATGAAAAAAAAACAACTTTAGTTTTACACCCCGTATACGGGTAAAACGTTGATATTTTTAAAAAAACATTAATACTGTGATTTACTAGAAATAGACCTATAATTTAAGAAAAAAATCATCAAAATCCAATTATCCGTTCAGAAGAAAAATAGCTTCAAACTTATGGTACATTTAAGGTGGTGCGTTAAATTTGGACAGTAGTGTATATATATATATATATATATATATATATATATATATATATATATATATATATATATATATATGAGTATATATGAGTAGTGGTCCAAAAATAAATACAAACGATTGGAGGATGTTCGATGTCATTTTAGAAATCTCTTTGCGCTCAGGATAGCAATAGGGTGAGCTGCGCGCAAACCATAGGAGGGATGCAGAATGGACTACCTAAGTCTGACATCACAATGAGCGGGGATTTTAAAAAGCTTTCCAAACATTTCTAATTTGTGTGTATTTGTCCCATAAGAAGTTGTAAATATTGGTTTTTTTAATTGTTTGAAAAATAAATAAGGACTTTTGGTTATGAACATTCATTCTGTGCGATTGGTATTATTTGTTGTTCGTGAATTTGTGAAGTAAGAATATCAAAATATTAAGATATTTACCATGTTTGTTCATATTTTAAGGTTATGTTATTGTTTGATTAAAACTTTAATGATTTTTTTACTGTATTTCAAGATATTTTATTGTTGTTTTTATCAGGATTATTTTAAAATAAATCAATAAATCACTGAATTTATTTACGAAGCTGAAAAATATTTAAATTGATGTTTTATTTGTTTTATTGTTTTTTCGTTGACAGTGATTTTATCCTCTAAATGACTAAAGATATTCGTTTTCTCGTAGTTTAAGTTGTAATAAAACATTCTGTGGAAACCTTTCTATAAAATGTCAATAATGAGTGTTTAAAAAAATCTTTTTTGAATGTTGTAATAGTTTTTGAGTTTATTTTTTAGATCTGGGCATATAATGGCTAATAAACATGTGTGGAAGATATCCAGTATTACTGAATTTTTCAGTAATGACAACAAAACTACTATTAACTATTTAAACTACGAGAAAACGAATATATTTAGTCTTTTAGGGGATAAAATCACTAGCACTTAAAAAATAATAAAACAATAATTTAAATATTTTTTAACTTCGTAAACAAATTCAATGATTTATTGATTAATTTTGAAATAACCCCGATAAAAACAAAAACAATAACATAACCTTAAAATAAGAACATTCATAGTAAATATCTTAATACTTTGATATACTTACCTCACAAATTCACGAACAACAAATAATACCAATCGCACAGAATGAATGTTTATAACCAAAAGTCCTTATTTATTCTTCAAACAATTAAAAAAATCAATATTTTCATCGTCTTATGGGACAAATACATACAAATTAGAAATGTTTGGAAATGTTTTTAAAAACCCCGCCCATTAAGACGTCAGAGCTTAAGTAGTCCATACGTTTGTGGCTTAAATTACACGGTTGCCACGATTCCTATAAATATTGACTGGTTTCTTTGTATGTACAGAAATATTGTTTACATGATCCATTTTTTGCAACATAATGGCTGTAACTCGTGACGTTTAATTACTTTAAATTTGAAAATTTTAAATAGTTATTTAACGATGTTAATGATGACATAAATGTATTTTGTGATGGCTTGAAAACAATTATACTTGCCCGAGTACGTTAATTTCCATCGTATGCCGTACACAATAATATGAATGATATAAAGGACGGACTCATAATAAAAAGTATAATTTGAAATTAAATTTAATCTTTATTCGTTGTCATCGGTGTCTGTATCTGAACATAAGAATAAATATATCTTCGTTATCAGAATCTTCACCTTATAATAATACATGATTACACACAACCAAACTTATATGGAATCATCTGATATTTCTTATTATTTTAAGCGAATTTAAAAAAAAACAACCTATGAAGTCAGAGAGTATTTATTTTAGAGCAATTTAATCACCAATACATAAAAATTAAAGAAACCCATAAATTCTTAAATAATAAAGTTGAAATTATTTGTTTTAAAGGCAATTAAAGTGGTAGGCAGTGTTACTAACACTAGGCCTTATGTAAGCTCGAATTCGCTTAGACATGCTCCTAAACAAATTGTCAGCATTTTATTGTGGTAGGTTGTTTCCTTTCTTCAAGAGCAACTTGTACTAAAAGCTGTACGATGTTTTGTGGATTATCCCGGCGAGGTCTAATTCTTTTTTAAATCATATCATACAAATGCTCGATAAGGTTAAGGTCGGGTGAGCAAGCAGGTTACTACAAAATAGCTATATCTTCTGCTTCTAGGAAGTCTGTAGTGATTTTGCTGGTATGTGGAGATGCATTATCATGCATGAAAATTAAATTTTTTCCCACTGCACTTTTTCAGAGTCTAACTAGAGATTCTAGAACCAAATCAACATACCTTTGAGCTATTAAAGTTGGTTGAATGGAAATTAAAGCAGTTTTTTCACCGGCCATATTACTTTTCCAGAACATAACACTTTATCCTTTAGGTCTGTAAACAGATTTGGCTGTTTCCGTTCTTGCTTCTCTTCTTAGTCCTCTAAGTACACGAATTCATCGTGTCATATTATTTTTAACAAATCCTGGTTTCGCCATAAAATTGCACATTTTGCCAATTTCCAATGTTCCAGTTTTAGTATTGAAGACACCAATTTAAGCGATCAATCTTGTGCTGTCTGGTTAACTCGGGAATCCGTAACTGTCTACTGCTGTATATTCCTTGGGTACGAGGTCTTCTTCTTATCGTTTTAACTGAAACACTTACATCTTTAACTTCCAAAAGCTGCTTTTGGAGTTGCGGGTGAGAAATTGTTTGGTCTCTTTTAACTACTTCGACAATAAAACGGTCGTGACAAGCCGTTGTTACTTTTTAGCGACTTTATCTTGGTCTATTCTTAAGCGTTCCTAACACCTGATACCTAGCATAGGTTTTTGATACAACGCCCTGCGTTATGCCTACCACTGTAGCTATGTTCCTACAAGGAAGAATTTCAAGGAGACATTCATTGCTCCCAAGACCAATAATCTTCCCCTTTTGCACATCCCTTAACCCCACATAAGGCATATTTTCCTTTTTGAAAGCGAAAGTAAATTTATTCATTTTCGTTCAATTTACAACTAAAACAAATAATATATAACGTGCCGGGCAGTGTTATCTGATTGTTTTATTGGTTTGTTTATTTTTAATAAAAACCTATTCTTTGCAACAATAACAAGTTTTTTCAAAAGAAATAAATATTAGTTTGAAATACATGGTTATTGCATATAAGGTTGGTGGTGTGTATATGGCAGCAGCAAATAATGTCTCCTTTGAAGTGAAATCATCCTCAATAATTTTCACTTTGGCTACAATTTTTTCCCACTCTTCTACAGAAAATATTTCACAATTTTATCTTACAAGTTTTGAATAAAAATAAAAGTGAAATCTACATAACTTTAGTGCTGCTCTACTAGTGCTAAACAAGCTCTATCTGGATGATATGGTGGGAGCCTTCATCATGTCTAGCTAAAGGAATATTTCTAGCTTTTAGCCAATCTATCATTTTACATATTTTACATGTTGATGCGGATGTTGGTGTTTTATCCTCTTGAGTATTATGATAAGGCGCATTATCCATCACGATGACACTACTGGGAACTGGGAGGTAGTTTACCCGATTTTTTTTGGGACTTCCATCTCTCATAAGATCTACCGACAAAACGTGCTTCTTTCCCTCCACCTACAATGATCTAACGTTTGTCCTTGGGCTTTTTAATCCCACTGTTCGTTTCATCAGTACAACGATATCTGTGGCTTGAAACTAAATACGTTTTCATCAGTAAACACAATAAATCTTTTTTCATTTCTAAATTGCTTAATCTGTCTTAAATACTGTAATCGTAGGTATCTTATATCATGTTTTCCAGTCTACCAACAAAAGTTTTCGATTATTTGCTGTTTTTATTCCAGCGGATTCCGAGGTTCCTAATTTTCAAACACCTCCTTTATATTGAAATTCTTCAACAAATCTCACATGAATTTTCTTTGTAGTGGGTACTTGTTTTTCACTTATATGAAAAATTAGTAATCTGCCACAGAAACTCCTGAAAGGGCAACCGAAAATCTCAGATTATTTATCATATTTTTCTTATTAGATTATTTATCAAATTACCTGTCATAGTATTTAGCGAATTTTAACAGTCTATTACTTCATTGAGCTTGAGCATTCAAAATGTTTCGCTTCTCTTTATACTGTTGATCCATTTTTAGATTAAATCAACAATTACAAGATTAAAAATCACTATTATTAAAAATTAAGTTTTTACACAAAACTTATTTTTTTCTTACAATCGCTTCTACAGTAAAACTATCCAAATAAACAGTTCTCGATTAACTGAACTCTCTGTGACGTAATTTGAAATCTGTTAATGCGCACAGTATTTCCACGTCTATTCGTATTTTGGTTATATTTCTAAGACTACGAAGACAGTAGCTGCTGAATTAGACGTTTCTCACTTCGTAGTTTAGAGAATGAGATTTTGCTATTGGGTTTTAAAGGGGAAACGTGGACATTTGGGCGTAAATTTAGTAATTAAGTTTTTGCTATGTTGGTCAAATTTTGACTTCGACTGGAAGTGTTTGAAAGTTACTATACAACCAAGAACACGTACTCATAGCCAGTAATAAATGTACTTCATCAAGAAAATAAAACTAAATCTATAAAAAAAAAAGGTTTAAATGTTTATTTTTGAATTTTTTTAGTCATTTATAAAATAGTATTTACAAATAGAATACAATTTTTAATCAAAACTAATGAATAGACTCTCAAAATATACTTCTTTTTTCTATTAAAGAAGTTTCTAAACATTTTCCCAAGCTGAATGAACCGATTTTAACAACTTAAATGGTGAAACTTTTTCAGTTTTTACAAAACATATTACCAGAAAAGCAAACAATGTTAATTAGCGAAACCAAAATGTACCCCCTTAGTTAAGATAACAACGTTCTTAAATCAATACAAATACTTGAGCTATTGGATAGATAACCCACTGAATCCCGAAAAAGAAATAGCTTCTAGAATTGCCAAACCAGGAATTAAAATTCCACATTGCGATCCACATCCTTATATAAATCAACAAAATGTTACATAAAATCAGTCTTAATGTACGGAGAAGAGACCTGGACCTTAAAAACAATAAGTCTGAATAAATTAGAAGCCTTGAGATAAGACAGAAGTATGGTAGATAATTTATCTCAACAATAAAATTCAGAAAGACAGCTTACCTACCCCATCTATTGCGTAACTCAAAGTATTTATTCCTCATGTAATAATAAAGCGTTACGTAATATTAGAAACTGGACAGGATTATGCTTTGAATAATTACGTCACAAGCAGATGTGTTTTTACGACAGTGCTCTAGCTCATTAAAATAACGAAGTTGGAATTTCTTTTCGGGCAGCTGAAAGCCGATTGGAAGGCGTAATACATTTACTTCTTGACCACCCAGATGCCCAGATCTTCACTTTATTGACTTTTGATTATGAAGTGTTGAAATTTCCTGGTTAAAAAGGTGCAGAATGTGCGTTAAAAGAAATAGAAGCTATTTTGAGCATTTGTAAAATACATTATACATGTAACAAAACAGGCTTTACGTAAAAATATGAAGAGGGACAAAAGTTTCGAAAATAGCGTCCTAAACTAAGGGGGTCACATTAATAATTTAATTGTACACCAACTTTTCAGTCGTGGATCACAAGTACTATAAAATTTTTGTGGGGTTTACACATTACCTTTCTTTCTTTTTGCAATATGCTCTTAGCATAAGAAATCCGATAGAAAAAACTTAGTTAATCAGAGATATATTTTCCTATGGAATGTATCGAGAGAAAATGTAATCATATATGTAGCAAGAATTATGTAATGAGATCGCCTTATAATTTTTTGCCGTTCGACCTTCTGTATGTACCTCCACTAATATTATATTATCCAAATTAGTCTGCCAATTAAGCTAATTGGCGCAATTATCCGTTCAGGTATCCTTAAAAGTGTTACCAAGAAATTGTACTAAAATGAACTATTACACTCCATAATATTTATACCAAAAATGTTACGAGTTTTTTTGAACGATCCTTATTGTCATAATTTAATAACATCCATAAAGCCTAAGAGTATTTATAAGAATTTTCAGTTTTTTTTTGTCTTCTTATTACATTAAAATTTTTTGGTTACACCTGTCGCCATCTTTCTGAGAGAAACAACGTTCTGAGTGGCCTGAATATATTTTTGTATCGACGAAAGGGTTCGAAGCACAGAAAGAGCGAATTTGCTGTCTAGTTATTTACTAGATTGGTTTATATTTGGTTTTAATCCGATTTAGTTTATGGGTTATCCTCACTGTTTGTTGTGGATCCAATTAAGTTCTAGAGGCATATTTCTGTCGCCAAAGAATTGTTATTAATGTGCTTGAATGCACTATATATCCAACGAGCAGTATTAGCGACTATGATAATATAGTGGCGCATATTTGACTGCGCCACATTTAAAAGCTACTCACTTATTACTAACTTTTATTTTGTTGTGAATAGAAGAAACGCGTACGAGTTTTTATACACAAATTTGCATGTATACATTTCATGTACCAATTAAGTGATTTATCTTTCACTGCATCGGCATGTTTGAGGAATATTTTGAAAGATATTTGTTAGGGTGTATTGTATGGTAGTCATTGCGTCATTGCTATTTAGTTCACATCGGTCGGTGATAGTATATTATAGTTAGCCGTTACCCAAAAATTATAATTATATATATATATATATATATATATATATATATATATATATATATATATATATATATATATATATATATATATATAAATGGAAAATGATAATGCGAGTGAATAATAAAAGTAAAATGTAATGGCATGTCAGAATGGCAGAACAGAAACTATTTTGATAAAATATTCTCAATTGAATTGCTTGCTTTAACCTTCAACGGCACGAAAGAAAATATGAGCTTCGAACATTATCAGCGGTTCTCGTCACGATACGAAGCTAATGTCGACTGGTGGAATCGCTTAGGTAGGTATAAAGAAGAATTTGGCACGCTGCGCAATGAACAATGTTCCATCTCGGGTTTCTTTTATCTAAGACTGAAGACGACCAATAGTCAGAAATACGTATATACACTCGCATTATCCTTTTCCATTTGTTTTAAACGTTTGAACGTTTGGCATTCCTTTCCCCAGGTAGCTGTAGCTTCCTCCGTGGTTATTGTTAGTTGTTGCCTTGGAAACCATCAGGGTCTTCTAACTCTAATGCCACAAATTGGTCACATTGCTTCTGTAGTGATCCTTTCCCAAGTTAACATGCTCCATTTTCTACCTTGGCTGCACCGTACTGAAGACGACCAATAGTCAGAAATACGTATATACGGTTACGGTATATTATCAAGTTTATGAAAATTAAATTAGTTATAGCAAACTATTTCAAATCATTTGGTACAGAAAACACCGTAACGCAACATTATTTTAAATAATTGAATGATTAGTTATATTTGAAGTGAGCAATAAAACAATTAAAATGACAACATATTGGAAAGATCTTTGAAATTATGTATCATAATTTAATAAATTGAGTTGTTTTTTAAATGCGCTATGGCAGATATTTAAGATACGACCCTGAACGACTCCTATTTTAAGACACCTGCCAGATGTCATCTGTCAATGTCAGATACCATTTTTTTAATCCATGTTAAACTTTTTAAAAAACTGAAAACATGAAATTTAATTGTAAAATGTAATGTTTATAAAATTTAAAATAAAGTGCTTATTGAAAATGGAAAATTTGCCGAAACGTTTGTTTCTATATATATATATATATATATATATATATATATATATATATATATATATATATATATATATATATATATATATATATATATATATATACAGTAGACTCCCTGTATAACGAGAACTAAAATGACAGACTAATTACCTCGTTATAAGCGAATCTCGTTATATCAGACAACAATAATACAGTGCATACATATGAATATGTAGATTTCTAAATCATTAACTTCCTATAGTGAAGCCATTCGGAGCAATATAAGATACTAATAAAAATTGTTTGAATGGCGTTCTTGAAAAAAAGTTGTTTACTTTTATTGTCAATTAAATACGTTAAACCAAAAAAGAGTTGTTTACTTTTATTGTCAATGATATACTTACGTTAAAACAAAAAATCTGTACTTACATTTTTTCCAACTACATAATGTATAAACCGCATTTTGAAGGATAACATAAACTATTTTGACTGCTTTATATTGTCCAGTATCATTTCATTATATTTATCATATTTTCTAAAGATGTGAAACAGTTGTATTTATTGTAAAGAAGTTTATTGCCGGCGGCAGTTAGGTTTATTGCGGGACAGTTAAAACGGGTATTTATTTATAACCACGGCAGGGTCAAAATGTAAAAAAAACACATTTTTCGTTCTTATTTTTTCTCTTTATAGGCAAATTCACCTCGCTATAGAGGGTTACAATTCAGTAGAAATTTCACGGGACATCTAATGTACTTCGTTATAAGCGAAACCTCGTAATAACCGTGTTCGTTATAGAGGGAGTATACTGTATATATATATATATATATATATATATATATATATATCTTTTTTTTTGTATATAGTTATCGTTGTATATAGTTATCGTAAAAAATATATGTAGGTATATTTAAATGTAAGATTTCGTAGCTGGTGTTTCGTAATGGTACATTGATTTCGAAGTTTATAGGCCATGGTTTGAAAATATTTCTTTCCTACTTTCTTCTGCAAGCCTATGTGGCAATGATCGTTTACAGTACACGAAACTTCCGGAAAGAATAATTCCTTACCGGGTATTTAGATAAAAATACTTATCCATCAATTAAGTGTTATAATAAAACTATTTAATTAAAAGTAAAACTAACAATTAATTATTTTTTCTTATTTTTAGGCTCAAGCGCTTCAGAAAGCTATTAATAGTAACGAAACGCCAGTAAAACAGAAGCATGTCCGCTCAGCAATCATCGGTACTTTCCACACCCAAAGTGCCAAAATATTTTGGTCCTATGCTCTTCGTCTTCCTGCCATGGATGACAGGATCGTAGCGTGGAAACTCTGTCACGTGGTTCACAAAGTATTAAGAGAAGGACATCCACTTTGCTTGGTGGATAGTCAAAGGCATAGGAATGATCTGGATGAGATAGGAAAGTTGTGGGGTCATTTAAAAGAGGGATACGGAAAAATGATCCGGTTGTATACGTCATTGTTAATATACAAGTTGGAATTTCACATGAGAAATCCAAGGTTTCCTGGAAATTTAGGCGTAACTGCGGAAGAGCTGGAGTCTATCGCTGGAAATGATATTAATAATTAGTAAGTAGCAACTATTATTATAACTTTGAGAGTATGCGTTGATATGTGTAAATTAATTTAATTAACTACGGTTTAAAGTTTAAACGAATATTCGCGCCCAATTCAAGTAGTTATCAAAAAATTTTGTTTTAATATGTACTGAATTTCCATTAAATCTTGGCCGCATCCCCAATAAAAAGTGGAAACATGAAAGATTTACTTAAAATGCAGCTTTAGACTTTAAAAATTCTGTACTGCTTCCCTAATAAATACTTTTATTTAAAAATAGAGATAAAAGTTGCATGCTGAGTGGCAATAAAGTAACAGATTTATGTGCTCCGCTATACAAATTAGTACTCTCATAAAAACTGAGTTTACTTTGCATGTCACCGTGAAAATCTCAAACAAAGGGATTATAAAGGTCTCGCAAGGTGAAGGTCTTATCAACGTTCAACGTAAAACGGATGTTATAGAGCTTTAAATAATTATATTTTTTTCTTCTGAATATAAACTCACGGACAAAATTCCTACACCGCTTTAATTAAGTTATATTATCAAGTTTATGAACTTTATTTGGTACAGAAAACATCATAACGCAAACTTATTTTAAATAATTAAATGATTAGTTATTTGAAGTGAGCAATTAAAATGAAAAGCTTTTAAAACATTGAAAGAAATATAATAAACGATAAAATATTACTTGCGAATGAGTTTAAATCTAGTCGGATATCTTAAATAATATGATCTACTTGTAGTCAAAGAAGAGAAAATAATTAAAGTTTCAAATAACAAACACAAGAGGACAAACTGTAACAAATAGAAAAGAAATTAAAACATCAAGAAGTCACGACAAATACTAAAATAGCCCGAGTTATTAATCAAAGATCGGAGAATATCTCTGAAATGACTCTGTCGGAGATAAGAAAAACACTCGAGGGCATAAAAGAACAACAAAGCACCCGGTGAAGACAAAATACAAATCGAATGCATAAAAGTACCCCCTCTAATGATTACTACAAGCAATAAAAGTACTATTCAATTAAAGTATCTTGAAAGGAATATCACCAAACCAGTGGAATATTGCAATTATTATACTCACACTTATAAAAGGATATATAACAAATGACTTTGGAAACTACCATAAGTTAAGTTTCAATTTTCATCAGTTTCCTTTTGGAAACGACTCATAAGCTTGTTATAACATATATATATATATATATATATATATATATATATATATATATATATATATATATATATATATATATATATATATATATATATATATATATATATATATATGCATAAATATCAGTGGTGGATCAATGCTGGAAAGACCACGAGATAAGAAGGCCTAAAAAATAGATTTCTCCAAAAACAGAGCTAATGACAAACTTGATTTCCAACGAAGATATCGACACCGATGGAACTGGCTACAAACTAAATAACATACAGAGCTGAAGAAGCATTCAAGAGAGAATTATAATCAACATAACAACCCAGCTCTTATGATGACCTAAAAGGGCGCAAGCGTTAAATTTCATTAGAATTAATCATTAATTAATCAATGATTATGAACTAATCATTTTACACACTACTCTTTTTTACATTTCTAATGCTAATGTTTTAATTATATTTTTCGGATGATATCATTATCATATAATCGATGTTTTCTTAAATTACACGCAAAACTAAATGTTTATGCAAACAATAGACAGTAGTAAGTCGTGTTTAATACTTGAATAATACAATGCAAAAACTTATCTGTAATTTTATGTATTGTTTTTGTAAGATTAAATTAATTAATTCGGCATTAAATATGAAAATTGGATGCATTCGAGAGGAAAACAGTCAACTATTCGATGGAAGAATCTCTTCAAAGCTTATTCACTGAATAGTTTTAAGAAAAATCAATAGAAGCAGGATATGCAGTAAAGCAATCGTATATCTACAGAGATATCAAATGATATCTCTGTAGATATATTAAGAATTATAAGAAAATATCACGTCCGGTTCCACCAACTTGCTCTAAGTAAAATCTTGCGTAAATTTTGCTTAGACAACAAAATTTCTTAGTTGAAATTTGCGTTCCACCATACAAGATTTTACTTAACTTATCCAAGAAGTTATCAAAGATACCTTTCCAAAATTGTCAAAAATTCTTAACATTTTATTCGTTAAAGAAGAAAGAACGAAAAAAGAAGAAAAAAAGATCATTTGTGTCATTTTTGATGCTGTCTTTAATGTCATTTCAATATTTATTGAAGAGTTATATATCTAATAGAATTACATAGATTAATAGAAATTCCGATATCAAAATACAACTTTGAGATAGAATTAAATATCATTCAGAAAATAGCAGTAGACAATGGGTACAACGAACAAACAATAAAATTTTAAATCAAAAACTACATAAGAAAGCCCTAAAATTAGTATTTCCACCACCAGAGAAAAAACACAGTACCTTCTTCTTGATTACGTATACAGGCAAGATATCCAAATATCCAAACACATAAAAAAGAAAGGAATAACACCAGCTTTTAGAAGACACAACAACTCTGGCAAATATATTAAAAACAACAAGAGCCAAAATAAAAATCACTTACACAGTGGTGTATACAAACTTAAATGTGGCAACTACCCAAAAAATTACGTCGGTCAAACTTGTAGAACTTTTAAAAAACGTATCTTCTTCTTCACGTGCCATCTCCGCGACGGAGGTTGGCAATCATCATGGCTATTCTGATCTTAGATGCTGCTGCTCTGAATAGTTCAATTGATGTGCATCCGTACCATTCCCTCAAGTTACGCAACCATGAGATTCTTCTTCTTCCTACACTTCTCTTGCCCTGGATTTTCCCTTGTATAATCAATTGAAGTAGGTTGTATCTCTCATTACGCATAACATGCCCCAGGTATTGCAGCTTTCGTGTCTTGATGGTTTCCAATACTTCCATTCTTTTGTTGATTCTTCTCATGACTTCGTTGTTTGTTACATGCTCGGTCCATGATATCTTCAGGATTCTTCTATACACCCACATTTCAAATGCTTCCAACTTTTTAGCAGTCGACGCGTTAAGTGTCCATGCCTCTATCCCATAAAGCAGAGTCGAGAAAATATAGCACCTTGCCAGCCTAACTCTCAAGTCCAATTTTAGTTCTCTTGCACAAAGTACCTTTCTCATTTTATTGAAGTTTGTACGTGCTTTCTCTATTCGAACTTTGATTTCTTTGGAGTAATCGTTTGTGTGATTAATTATTGTGCCAAGATAGTGGTAGTTTTCAACTTGTTCTAAAGCACTACCGTTAATTGTCAGGCTTTCACCATTATTTTGGGTTTTTGATATCCTCATAAATTTGGTTTTCTTGGTGTTTATTGATAATCCATATTCCTCTCCATACTCAACTATCTTGTTCATTAGCTTTTGGAGGTCTCGGAGGTTGTCTGTTATTATGATAGTATCGTCCGCATATCTAATGTTGTTAATTGGTGTTCCATTGACCTTGATTCCTGCTGTTTCTCCCTCAAGAGCTCTTTTCATAATTTCTTCAGAGTATGCATTGAATAGTAGTGGTGACAATACACACCCCTGTCGCACTCCTCTTTTAACTTCGAACTCTTCTGATGTGTGTTCATTAATTCGTAGAGAATGTAAAACAAACGTATAGCAGAACATAAAAGGGCTTTCAATAATATAAAAACAGATTCTACATACGCACTTCACTTTCTAGATTATAATCATTCTTTTGTGTATAAGCAATATTTATATTTTACATAGGTACAGGTAGACAAATAAACATTTTGTTAACTTGGTCTTACATTAATCGGTGCCAAAATTATGTTCTAAAACATTTAAAATATAGTTTTTCTTTTTTATAAGTGTTTTCCTTTGGTTGAAATAACCCAAGCTTTGAAAATACTGCATCATTCAAAGGGAAACTATGGCAGAACACAAGTTATTAATTTAAAATATCTCAGTAAATATAAAATGTTTATTGACTGTGAAAATAAACAGAAGCACCTTTTTTAAATCAGTTAGTACAACCATAAGGAAAGCACGAAATTACCATTTTGTGGTAAATCAATTGTTTTTTTTACCATATTGTTTATGGCTTTAAAAATTGTAAAATGTATGCATACAATACATATATTTATATTCACCATAATATATAACTGTAATCATATTGAAAACATGAAGGTGTTGAAATAATTTTTTTTGTAGATATATTATTCTTCATGCTGATAATCAAAATAGCTTCATTAAGGGTGCACAGGATATATTTTTCAATCGGCTATAATGGACTACCATGAATAAATGAATCAAGTAAATTTTTTATCGTGGTTTGAAAATCAACTATTAAAAAATTGTCTTAACTATCCCTAATAATTATAATAGATAACGCTCCATACCATAGTATATTCTTAGAGAAAGTACCAAACATGTCTTGAAACAAGACTTAAATAAAAGATTGGGTAACTATATAACAATAAACTGCCAACCGAAATAGAAACTCATGTATTTTAATTCTCGTCACTGTCTGAATCTGAGCTATCACCAGGATTTATTATAATTGATTGAATGTCAAAATTTACCATACTCTTGTCTCTTATATACCATTTTTTGATAATTTCATTAGTATGTCTGACACATTTCTCCCAAATATCTGCATTACATTGTTCCAATGCCTTTACCACATATTTAAAACAGCAGTATCAGAATGCCCATGCCTATCTATACCAATATACTTATCGTAATACGACTTGCAATTTGCCCAAAATAATTCTATTGCGTTAAATTCACTGTGATAAGGAGGCAGTCTCCAGACCTCATGACCATATATTCTCGGAGCAACTTTTCAGTTACATATATATTTTCTTTCCTGTTATTTTTGAAGTAGTTGAAGGTTGTTTATTTAAAAGGACACTGTGGCAAGAAGCATTATCCATTACAACCAATGATGACTCTTCTAAATTAGGTATTAATTGTGTTCTTATCCACTTGGTAAAAAGTTCGTTGTTCATTTCTCCATGATAATCAGCTACGTTAGATTTTGAACAAAACAATAAAATTGCACCCGAAACAAATCCTTTTCGTGAACCAACGTGAACAATTACAAAACGTTTACCATCATAACCTCCTGGTTTTTGGACACTTTTGGCACTATTGTCTTGCCAAGAATTTGTTTTATTTCCTTTGGAGTAAATCCAAGTTTCATCTAAAAAAAAACAACTTCTCTTGTAAATACACTTTCAAGATTTTCCATTATTTACGAAGGAATCTGGCTCTTAGAGCAGCAATACTAGTTTGCTCAATTAATGCTCGTCGATTGTCATCCTTTTTGAATTTAAATGTGATGTATTTTAACAATGTACTAAGCGATGATTTTCCAATATCCACTAGTTCTGTATACCTTAATTGCTCCGTAGAGTAACATGCTTCTCTGAAAAAAAAAAAAAAAGAATTCATTATCGTCTTTTATAGCCAAAAATAAGTAGATAAAAAATTTAATGAAAATTGAAGTACCTACCCAGGTTCTTGTTTATCATAAAATTCACACTGAAGAAATTGATATTTACTCTGTTGGTACATATCGTACAACGTATTCCGTACTTCCATTTTGATGCCTTGGGCATATCAATTGTCTTACTTTTAAGACGACGTCTATTTTTGCCTGGTTTTGAAAGAACGGGATTGTTTCCTTTCCTTTTTTTTATCGAGTATATTGTCCGCCGTGATATTTTTAAAGCATCGGCAAATCTCTTAAAAAATAATTATTTAATAGTAGCTAATTAAGTAACATGAATTTGATATTTTTCTTCTTGAACAGATGTAAGAGGCTCCAAAGCTCCTCCATTACTTCTTTTCAACTCAAAACATTCATATAAATTCAACACAAGTTGCTGCGCTTGGAAATTTGGCGTTTTTCAAGGCATATCTTAAAAATAAGAATAATAATAAATAATCTCGAAAATATACAGATAAGTTTCCGTTCGACGGAACTCTAGCCAGACTCATGTAGTATAATGACAATTTGTAGATTAGAAAATATTACTTTTCTCATTAGCTTGAAAATAAATACTTACCGGAAGTAATCAAATTAAAAGAGCAACAGTTAGTCGTTCTAACAATAATTATGCTTGAAAATGCATAATTCAAATAAAATACCCCAAAAAAGTTAAATAATTTGAAAAACCAAAAAAAAAATAAATTTAAATAAATCAATAAATACGACAAATGAGCTAATGTCACTGTCAATGAAAACTATACACGTCAAAATTTACAGTAAACAAGGTATCAAATACATGCCATATTGTTGATCCTTGTTTAACTTATTGTGATTTCTATGGACAAGCAGCTTAATTTTGCAATACTGGTGTCTGTAGTAAAAAAGAGACCTAATATAAAAAGTAATTCGTGAATAATTTCATGCATGGGAAAAGATAGAGTGGCCGTACATTGATAATATATAATATTAATAATAAATAAACTAAACTAAATGCACTTTCTGACAAAAATGCATATGGTGGACGAATAAATGAAGGCCTCAAAAAATGTCAGAACTTCGACTATTATTAAAATAGTTTGATTTCTTTGCACCTATATTAATTAAGAGTTTTTTTTTATGGATCTATTCTGCTCACAGATATTTGTATATAGCCCAATCGCTTCCTTAGAAGAAAAAAATCCTAATTATGTTTTTTTTTTAGTTTCGAGATGACTGTAGAAATGTTTGATTATTTGGATCATATACTCGAACTTCAGGAAGCAGGTAAGTGTGAAACCTATATTACAGCTTCATTTTTTGTGGGGCACCATGGTTTTACTTTAGTATGCTCACGGACAAAAATATTTTATATTTTTTAAATTTTGATTTCGACAAATTTTTGACAGCTAAAATCTTTAAATCCGAGAAATACAGTACCAAAGATAAGGTAGTGTCGATATCAAAAGAGAACTATTTTTGAACTTTCTTGAGACAACTGTAGTATAAAAATAGTTTTTTGTTATTTTTATTTTGCCTTCTATTGAGTTTATTAAGACAGATATTTTTCTGATAATTATCTACATAAAAAAAATGAACACTATTAGAATACGGTTCTGAAACTACTTTCTTGTGGCATATCTAATTTAAATATTATGTTTATATGGGATTAAGCCACAATTATTGGTTGTGAATTATATTTTTAACCAACTAATGTTTGACGTTTCGACTTCCACTCTGGAAATCGTTCTCAAAAAGATTATTTAAAAAAATCTGAGAATATGTTTAACCAAGTTGTTGTTATTAGGTTATGTCCTTTCAAAATTGACATACTTGGCCTTAATCTTGTAGGTAACAGCATGTAAATGGCTGAAAAACATCCGAGGGTGGTGTTTTTACCATAGGAATATCAAATTCTGACTATTTTATGTGTTTTTATGTTATATGTTTGTGTAAACTGTATCATAATTGTGTTTGTGTAACGTAAGTTGTGCAACGTGCGTTTGTGTGTATACATATAACTAATACTCCGCTATTGTTGGTATTATTCTTGTTCTCAAAATAGACAAAAGAAGAAGTCAACTACAAGAATATAACAACAATACCGGATTAATACGAGGTCGAAAAACATGACCTACAATCTTACACACAATATATATACAACACTCAATACACAAAATACAACGAATCTATTTTGTGCAACCTACGTTACACAACCACAATTATGATACAGTTTACACAAACATTTAACACAAAAATACATAAAACAGTCAGAATTCCTAGGGTAAAAACACCACCCTCAGATTTTTTCAGCCATTTACATGCTGTTGTCTACAAGATCGGGGCCAAATATGTCAATTTGGAAAGTACATAACCTACTAACAAACAACTCGGTTATAGATTTTCGCAAAATTTTTTAATTTAATCTTTTTCTAGAACGATTTCCGGAATGGAAGTCGAAACGTCAAACATTAGTTAGGTAGTTAAAAATAGAATTTTCATTACAACCTATAATTATGGCTTAATCCCATATAACCATAATAATTTCATAAACATAATGTATATTATAATAATGTTTATGCTTATTAATTTGCTTAAAATAAGAAAATTTCTGAGTTGTACGCTTGTTTTTTCAGATTTGTCTTTAGTGTGCATTTTAGTTTCTCAATATTGTTCCATTATCGGTAGAACAATGCGTATTGAAAACAGCCTCAAAATATTTCTATTTTTTTTTTGTTATGGCATGAGTATCGATGGGGCGATCTAAGAAAATTTCGAAACTATTTTCTTATGTCATTTTTCTATCAACTACATATTTTATGGGAATAAACCACAATTTTATTTAAAAATACTTAATAGGTAAAGTTTCTCAAAAAACAAATTTTAGGGACTATTTCCGAGGTGGAGCTCTAAACGGTTTATTCCCATAAAATATGGTCGCTAAGAAAAGTCATTAGAAAAATATTCTTATATTTTTAAATATCGTCCAACACAATATAAAATATTTTTGTTTGTGAGTAATACATGACATTATATAAAATTACATTCATTGCCACAACGGATTGAGTTTATAGTTCTTGTATAATACGCATGTATATACACGCGGGGTCGATAGCCTTTAAATCACAGGTATTGATAACAGTTTTTACATTTTTTAGTTTTTGGTTCGCTGAATATGGCTAGATCGAATTCTATGACCAGCGCCGGGCAGTGTCGTCTTGCTCCGTTGATACCTTGCATACTCGATGCTTCGAAACTATACGATTATTGTGTGAAGATTATGTTCAAATTACATATGACTCTACCGCCCGATACGCTCTCCGGGCATAGAGAGAGATTCCTCAAGCAGTTTAGATTATTGAAAAAGTTTTACGAGAGCACCAGCAATCTGCAATATTTTAAGGAGCTGATTGCGATACCGCCGTTACCTGAGGTAATGGATTTAGAAGAAGATTTAATTAAATGTATATCTATGAAAGAGTACGAAAATAACCATGTTGTAGAACTAAATAGTGGTAGCGCTAGTAGTTTTAACGATGATAGTAATAGTGGTTCTGCTAGTAATACTAACAATACTAACCCTAACAATACTAAACAATCAGAAGATGAAAATGTAGGTATCTTGATTGATCTTAGTTAATTTGTGTTGGATCTAAAAAACAGCTTGGGTTGTTTGTTGCCATTTTTTGTCCTTTAGGGAGAAATTTATTAATATATTATTTTTTCTAAATTTTCATAAAATGCGACAATGTTTCATTAGCAGTGCATCTTCTGAAGTGGAGTAGTTGTATTACTATTTATGAGGTGATAATAAATAAACGACTTATGATGACATAATTACTGGTATACTTGTTCATAAAAAAGTGAGTTATGGAAGTGAATGTATTAAAAAAACATAATTATTAATTAACAACTTGGGAAAAACAATTTTCGCTTGTAAGTCTGCTGACTATTAAGTCTTAAGTTTTTCCTAGTGCTCACATAAATGGTTGGTTTTTTTGAGGTATATAACTGAAATAAATTAATTCACAGATTATCATGAGGTACTATTATTCCATTGATCGGATGTAAACCTGGCTTAAGTGTGTTCATTCGTTTTTTTTCTTCATCCATTCGTGACCAATAATTTTTTGATGTGGCTTTCTAGTCTATCTCCGGGTTTCTTGTGCACTCTAGTGCACAACAACTTGTGTTTTTTGTGCCAGCGAAAGCTTTTCTTTCATCAAAGGTGCCACTGACAAAATTGACAAAATTCTTAAATCAAGAGGAATGAAAGACAATATTTGCCCCCCCCCCCTCCCCAACAAAAACTACTTGTGTTTCTAGTGTCAACGATAGCTTTTCTTCCTCACATCAAAGGTGCCACTGACAAAATTGACAAAATTGACAAAATTCTTAAATCAAGAGGAATGAGAGACAATATTTGCCCGCCAACAAAAACTTTCATCTCTTGTCCGATTAATCAAAGACAAAATTCCAAATGAACAACACGGAGGTTATGAAGTTCCTTGTGCAAACTGCTTCCGATCCTATATAGGCCAAACAAATCGTAGAATCCAAAATAGGATTTATGAACATTCCATTTCTTTTCGCAATTCCGATTTAATTTCAGCTCTAGGTCAACACCATCTTCATACAGGTCACAAAATTGATTTTGAAAACTCCAGAACCATATCGAAAAAAGCCAAACTGTCTCAATAAAAAAAGCTGATACGGTTACCTTCGACAAGGATGGAGACCTTTCATAACGAAAATATCGTCCGCTCCACCCGCCAATCAAAACCGTCCTCTGTTCCCAGTGGCAGTAATGCAGTGGTCAGTGATCTAGTGGATTGATAGTAGTGTCTGGCGGCTTAAGAGTCTGAGTCCTCAGAAACCCTGAAGAAGACATCAAAGAGGATGTCGAAAGCTCGGCGCAATGATAATCGACGCGGTTCAACCCGGAAGACTGTTGAGTTTAATATTAATCCTTGTAATAGCATTAATCTTAGCTCCAGGTTTCATATATATATATATATATATATATATATATATATATATATATATATATATATATATATATATATATATATATATATATATATATATATGTATGTATATATATATATATATATATATATATATATATATATGTATATATATATATATATATATATATGTATATATATATATATATATATATATATATATATATATATGTGTGTGTATATATACATAAAACCTTAAGTTTTTACTTTTTTCCTCCCTCCAACCATGTCTTGTTCTGCTTTCCTGCAGGTGTCTATTCAGTTCTTGTTTTGGGTGTCTATGTTATCTTTGATCTTAGTCTTATTTCCGTATCATACAATCAAACGAAGTAGTTGTAACATTTTTTTTGGCAAATTAAATTTTTATGAAATAATTCCATCTATGAACTCTAATGCTGTTATAACTCAATGGTTCTCACTTGAATAAGTTGAATGTTTGTATTTTTTTATGGCAAAATTTTCTTAAAATTTTTTTTGTACCCTGACGAGTTCCTTTACATTTTTTCAAAATGCAAAGGAACCATATTTTAAAGTCCACCATATTTTAAAGTCTAGAACTCTATGTGTATGTACCACTTTTACAGTAATATGTGGTCTCGCCCTTTTTGCATTTGCTATTATTGACACGTACTGCATTGGAGTATAAACCCGGTCATGGCCCTTAAGAAACCTTAAGTCCAAAATCTCTGTCGCGCGATAGAAATGAATGCCCTCGAACTGGGAAATATTGATGAATTATTTTAAATGTTCCATTCATGGTAAGATTTAAGAAAAATCGAACAATGGATTTCTATTTTAGCTCCCCATAAGCATCACTAAATACGTGTAATTCCGTGATGGTTTCTGGGATTTGTTTTATATAATCCTACCTCGTCCGCTCTGCGTTTGATAGTGCCATCATAATACGTATAAAATGTTGCAGCATTAGTTTTTATGTCATGAATCCCAAAAACATATTGCCATACTTTTCGTAGGTAAAACATATTCACTGGCAAAAATGGTAATGGCAAATTTTGCATATAATCAAAAACTGTGGCTGCTACATTATCACATCTCTTTTGAATATTGAATTTTTTGTAAAACTTAGCAGCCCTCCTCTTATGCACAAGTAATTCGTTCATTAATTTAATTTGACTACTACTTCCTCGCATGTCGGGCATACGTCCACTTGTGGTCTACTAAGCCTATATCCAAAATTTTCGTTGAAATTTTTCAAGTAGTACTCATAGTTTTCGTCAAATCTTTATTGTTGAATCAAAACATTTGTTACTTCTTTTTTACGGTTAAAGAAGAATCAAGGTGGGCAAGAGGCTTGCTACCATAATGAGTTTCTTTTTTGGAAAGTTTATTTAAAAAAAACAGATTCCGGTGAAGCATTACCAAGTTTAATATGTCGACCTCGTCTGTCAGTGCTATCCCATCACCATTATTTAGGGCAAAGTCAAACGAAAAACTGCTTTTACCGAAAATGCATACAAACAGAAATGCTTTTTTGCATACCTGAACACGTTCTTTTCCATTTAATACATGAAACACAAAATTGCTTCGGCGTTCTTGGTTCCTTGACCTGCGTCCCTTAATTTCTTTAGCATCAAGTAGACCCATTGAAAAAGTATCTTGTTCATTTTTTGGTTTGCTTGAATAGGGCGTTTCAAAAATTTATTTCTTTTCCCCTCCAGAGAATTCCTTGGTGCATATAAATTTACACCTGCGAAAAACATCATTAAAAACAAATGTTTGAAAAAGGTAGTACTAACCAACTAGTTAGATTTGCAGAAACAAATTTTGAACAGAAAAATAATCAAATTATTACAATACATGTTATTTAAAATAATTTTAAATATATAATAATTTTTTGGTTTTAAAAATACTAATTTTTGTACAATATGGCCCCTTTTTTAACAATTAACGAGGATATATAGCTATATAAATAAAATTCATCTTTATATCGAAAATTCGATCCATCTGTATCATCACTGTACCATCCTGTACATAGTCGTAAACCTTTTAAAAGTACATACCTGCAGTCCGGTAATATTTGTAGATCAGGTTTTGTAATTTCGTTTTGACTAACATAACTTTTTCCGAGTAATCGACGTTTAATTCGTACATTTTTTTTATATTTTTCATAGTTTCCTTCTCTCAATTTAATACTTTCACTACTTGCATCAGAGATATCAGACATGTTGCTAACGAATATTGTGTAAAATAAAAAAATGTTAATTTTTATATGCAAAATCACTAATGCACACACGTGTTACAGCTAATCTTAACAAAATGACAGAAACGATGGTGGCGCCACAAGAATTACTGTTTAAAGGTAACAAGTCCCGGACTAGTTCTCTTTATGCGCTCAACATAAATTTTATCCTGCATTATTTCGCGTATGGCGAATGAGCCAAATTTGTCGTATAGACGCATTGATCCGTCAACGTTAATTTAACAAAATGTATATCTTATTTTCAATTCGTACTAATGTGGACTTGTTCCCTTTATACAATAAACGCTTCAATTATTGGTAGAGGGTTTTCAAAAGCAGCTTACAGCTTACAAACAGCAAAACTCTATAAAAGTTGCATACGAGAACACAACGTACACAAAAAATTCTAGATTCCAGATGTACACGTCATATTGCTAATACGACTCAAACAATTTTCCTCTTCTTTACTGTTTTCACAGTATGATGTGATATGTAGTTACAGTTATATATTCAGTAAGGTGCATTGCTACTGAAATAAGTGTCATGAATTCCTTAAAAAATTTTTGAAATATTTTAAAAACGGTACTTTTAGATGTTAATCATAAATTTTTATTAATATTGACTAAATCCATCTTTCAATATAATTTTAAAGATTCCCTATATTTTCTTCATTAGTTTTTGGTTAAAGATTTTAGTAAAATTAGAGTAAAATATATACAACCCTATAAATAGTCCAGTTTTAGAGGTGGTAGATTATAGTTTAAATGATAGGAGTATAAAAAATTATACGTAAGTTGGTATATATTTTGGTTATTTAGATTACTTATATATTGTACATAAATTTCTAACCTATACTTTACACGTCCTTTTACTATAACTTTAATGTACATACATAATTTTAAAACCGTTTCTTTTAACTTGCACATAAATAAATATTTTAACTATAGAGATTGTTTTTTAATGTCCTATTTTTAATATGTTTGTAACTCATTGGTAAAAGTTTTTAAAAAAATCTTTTTGTTCATGAATCCATTTTTATAATTATTATTATAGTTCATTTCGCTGTGATAATCTCCCAATTTTGTACCAGATTTAAATTTTAAATATGCATTATTTATGAAACCTATTTCGCTGCCTGCGTAAGCAATAATCAGCCTGTGACCTTTGAACACTGGCTTCTGCAAACTTTCACTGGTATTGTCTTAACAGTTTTTGTCATCGGTATGAGTGGTATGGATATGTTTCATCCATGTTAATTATGGGCGCTTTTATTAAAAAAATTTCTCCGAATCACTTGTATATCAGATTTTTCCATTAGAATGTTCCTGTTATTCTTCGCTTTCCTCCATGGAAATCCCATATTGCTAATTACTTTTCTAAGAGTTTCGTACGACACTTTATAAATATTGTCTTCATAAAATTTTTGTGTTGTCTGTCGCAAGGTAGGAACCCGTCTTTCGGTAATAAAAATTTATTATTATACGACTACGTAAACCTTTGTCAATATCGTCCAAGTTGGATTTTGAGGCATATCTCATTCTTTTGTTGTTAGACGTCGAAGATGATGTAGAAGCACTTTATTTCACGAGAGATCCGTTTTATAGTATTTAATGGGACTTTTACTTTCTAAAATGAAAAAAAAAGGAAATATTTAAATATTAAATAAAAAAAACTGTTATATTCAGCTCCGTGTAAAAATTCCAATTTTTTTAATTCCAACTAGATTCAATTCTTGAGAATTAAAACTAATAAATAAACCTTTTTTAGTGGTATATATAAGATATCAAAAAAAAATTGAGATTAATATAGTAAATTTTGAAAAAAACGTGTTCCAGTTTTGAAAAATGTGATTTCGAAAAAACGCGTTTAAAGTATTTTTACTGTAATTGTATGGAATAAAATAGCCATATTTATTTATTTCTAATCAGCAATTTCTGGTACATATTGGGTGCCCTCACTGTTCAGTGAAAGCTGTAAGTGTTTTCTGCAGTAAGGTGATTATCTTTGAATTTTCTTTTCATATTATGCTTATTTCAATGCCCTTATTTCGAATGAATTTTAAATGACCACTAGATCAAAGACTTTTTTATACGATTTTCAAAACAATAATAATTTTAGATAAATTTCAATAATATAAAACAAGGTTTAGAAAGCAATTGTCAAGTTGCAGGTGCAAATTTGAAGCGGGGCGCGCGGTGTTTTATAAAAACTAGTTTTAGCTCAGGTGTGTACCGTTATAAATTAAGCTACAACTTCTTTTCTATTGCGATTTTTTAATAAAATTTAGGACAGTATTTCTATGATATTAACGAATGTTTTTACGTAAAAAAACAAAAATCGATTTTTTTTAGTTCAGAAAGTAAAAGTTTCCTTAGTTACTCCCGTTGATTAGGCAGCATGCTCCTCTACATTTTTAGCATCTTTAATAGGCTGATTTTGTATCGCGTCTCGCTGCATAAACTCGCTGCATTTACTATTACCTCTCTAGTTTTCCCAGACAAGAACCTTCAAATCTTGATTGAAAATCCAAGTTTAATAATTTAAAAACTAAAAATCAATCGTTATAACAGCTCTTGGAAACACACGCAAAAGAAACAAAGACAATTTTTTTTTGCAAACTCTACAACTGTTCACTGAGCATCGGAGGTTGAACCTAATATCAAAAAGACCAAGGCTCATGCTATATTTGACGAGGTTTCTCAGGAAATATAGTACATATATTAATATGTTAGCTACTTAGTGAAATATAGATCTATACTATTGTTGTGAATTTATTAAAAGGTTCAATATTTATAACACTTATGGATGTAATTTATTTCTTTATTTATATTAACTTATCTGACAATAATTTATTATATCCGTACGTAACAAATTCGCGAGCGCGGGTCTTGAGAATTAACTGGCCCTCCATATAAAAATGTTGTATTTATATACGAAATCCTGATATACTAGAACAGCATCGAAAGATCGCATTGTCTTGCATCGAAAAATCGAGAAGCATCTAGTTGGATGATTCACCATAATTTGAATCGAGATCCTTCGCCAAAATTTCTACAATAAAACAGAATTATTAGTGAATAAAAACATGTTTTAAAGGTTAAAACTATGACTCATATTTTTACGTAACATTGCCCCCCTCTCAAAAGATGGTTCCTCCTGGAACCTTGTTGGGACTAGAACTGGAACGGTATGCTGGTATCGGCAACTGGACCCTCTTTTACAACTTCCAGTTGTATAAAAATGCCAAGGGACGGTTTTCTCTCCGCACCAGTAACTATGCGGATTGCAACAGACTAACACCTGGACTTCGGTGTCTTTAAAGATCTCCTCCACCATATTTCGGATAACCCTCCAATCTAATTGGCGGCACTCCAACTTTGGCATGGCTAACTTTTGCACGTCGGACTCTAGTACGTGCCCTCTCAATTGAAGTAAGGCTTCCCATACATCTCGGTAGGTAGGTTGGTCACGGGCAGTGTCTTTTGTTACCAGGTAGAAAAGGTAACGTGATGCATCTTGGAGTTTCAAGGTTTTACCGGGAGCTGGCACTTGGCATTGAAGTTCTGCAACTCGACCAAACTTCCTTCGAAAGACGGATGCCAACCCTGGTGCGTCTTTGATACTGGCCGGGATGGTAAGGGCCAGCGAGTAGTCATCGGGGAGCGCGAGTAGATCTTGCTTTTCTTCAGTGGTAACACCATGTCTCGCTTTACCGGTACCTCCATAGGCACCCATGAATTCCTCAAACGTGAGGTCAGACACATCTTGGACTTGGTTTACTTCCACTTCTTCATCTACGTCGTGGTCACCTTCGAAAGATGCCAACCGGTTATGGTGTACTATCATCGGCTTTCCCCTCGGAATCTTGCTTATTCGGTAGATGACATCGTTGATCTTCTCCATGATGAGGTATGGACCTTCCCAAAACTGCTGCAATTTGGGAGAACAACCTTTTCGCTTCTTGGGATTATACAGCCATACTTTGTCGTTCTTCTTAAAGCAACCCTTTTCGGCTTGTGTATCGTACCGTTTCTTCATTCGGTCGCTAGCGATCTGAAGGTGGGAACGGACCAACTCATGTACATCGTCCATTCTTCTTCGTAATTCGATCACATAATCTTCACCTGCTACATCTTCTCCAGGTCGACACCCAAATTCTAGATCACAAGGTAGTCGCATTTCGCGTCCGAATAGGACTCTGGCTGGTGTCTGGCCCGTTGATTCGTTAACAGCAGATCTGTAGGCCATTGTGAAGAACGGAAGGTATTGGTCCCAGTCTCGCTGATGATCGGACACCATCTTTGTCAAATACTTGCCAACTGTCCTATTCATTCGTTCTACCATACCATCCGATTGCGGATGATACGCGGTAGTTCTTGTTTTCTTCATGCCTAGTCTATCACATATTCCTTGGAATAGATCACTTTCGAAGTTCCTGCCTTGGTCACTATGGATCTCCAAAGGCACTCCAAATCGGCTGATATATTCTTGGATCAACTTATCTGCAACGGTGGCGGCCTTCTGGTCTGGAAGTGCGTAAATCTCGACCCACTTAGTGAAGTAATCCATTACTACCAACATGTACTTGCCCCCATTTTCACTTTCTGGAAATGGCCCTGCAATGTCCAAAGCTATTCTTTCAAACGGGCTTCCAACATTATATTGTCTCATAGGAGCTCTCCTTTTCCGGTGAGGCCCGTTACTCGTAGCACAAATAGTACATTTCTTACACCAGTCTTTTACGTCGTCGGAACTGTTCATCCAATAAAACCGTTCCCGAATTCGCTGAAGGGTTTTCCTTACACCAAAATGCCCTCCCGATGGACTGTCGTGTAACTGACGAAGTACTTCGGCTATTCTGCTCTTTGGGATCGCCAACTGTCTTCTTTTCTCTGAACCGTCATCATTTTCCAGGACTCGTTTGAGCAAGCCATCTTCGATGATAAATGAGTCCCACTGGGCCCAATACGTCTTAACTACTGAGCATAGGTTTGATATTTCCTGCCAAGGTGGTCGACGGTTTTCCTCTTTCCATTTTCGGATTTTCTGTATAATTGGATCTCTCTCTTGTTCTTCCCTTATCTTAGTAGGCGTCCAGTCGTCGTTGACAATCGTCGTTCTTAGCACTGCTGCTTCCTTGGATTCCGTTTTGTTGCAGTGGGGACACTCTGCTGGGCATGGCCGTCTGGAAAGAGAATCAGCGTTTCTGTGGCTAACTCCGGCTCGGTGCTCAATCTTAAAATCGTATTCTTGGAGTCGTTCGATCCACCTGGCTATCTGACCCTCTGGATTCTTAAACTGCATCAACCACTTAAGGGCGGCATGGTCGGTTCGGATTAAAAACTTCCTTCCATAGAGGTATTGATAGAAGTGCTCTACTGATTTCACTACTGCCAGAAGTTCTCTTCTCGTGACGCAATAATTCCGCTCAGGTTTTGAAAGAACTTTACTAAAATATCCGAGGACTCGTTCCTGTCCTCCTTGAATCTGAGACAGCACTCCTCCAATTCCCACATTACTTGCATCTGTATCTAAGATGAACTCTCCTTCTGGCAGTGGATACCCTAAAATTGGTGCTGTTATTAAATGCTTTTTCAAGGTCTCAAAGGCATTTTGGCAGTCTGTATCCCAGCGGTAATCTCTTGCTTCCTCCGTAAGTCGCGTTAATGGCTTAGCGATATCTGCAAACTTCTTAATAAACCTCCGGTAGTAAGTACATAGTCCAAGAAAACTTCTCACTTGATGTTTGTCAGTTGGTTTTGGCCATTCCTTAATGGAATCGATTTTTCCCTTATCCACGGCCACTCCTTCTTTACTGACTATATGACCCAGATAATTGACTTTACCTTGAAATAGCTGGCACTTCTTGGGGTTTAGCATCAATTGGGCAGCTTTAAGTCGATTAAAAACGTTTTCTAAATTCCTCAAATGATCTTCGAATGTCTCCCCCAAGACGATTATGTCATCTAAATAAACCAGGCATGTTTTCCAAGATAACCCTCTCAACACATTTTCCATAAGCCTCTCAAATGTCGCAGGAGCATTACAGAGTCCAAATGGCATAACGTTGAATTGCCACAATCCAGATCCTGTGGTGAAGGCTGTCTTTTCTTTATCTACTGGGTCCATTTCTACCTGCCAGTATCCAGACTTCAAATCCAAAGTAGAAAACAATTTACTTCCAGCCAATGTGTCCAATGTGTCATCGATCCGAGGCAGAGGATAACTATCTTTCTTGGTAACGTTGTTCAGCAAACGGTAATCCACACAGAACCTCGTCGTTCCGTCTTTCTTCTTAACCAGGACCACCGGAGAGACCCATGGGCTCGTAGAAGGTTCTATCACCCCGTCTTTCTTCATTTCCTGAACAATCGTTTCAGCTTCCTCTCTTTTCGCCTGTGGTAATCGTCGAGCTGTTTGACGAATTGGCTTAGCATTACCAGTATCAATTTTATGCTTAACAACCGTAGTTCTTCCCGTCTTTCCTCCTTTCGGTACGAAAATATCACGATACTGCCGAAGAAATTCCCTTAATTTCCTTTTCTCCATCTGATTTAGAGACTGTCCTGCAACTGCAACCATTTGGTCGAATTTGTCGTTGGAATTATCAGATGTTGTCGCCTGACGGATTATGGATGTCACAGGTACACAAGTTCCTACTTTTGTCTCTTTCTTTATGGTCACTGGGTAGTCGTTGACATTGATAAGTCTCACAGGAATTTCTTTAGCCGAAGTCACCAATTCCTTTCCAATTATGATTCCACGGCCAACCTCATCGTCGTGGTTCCAAGGCTCCATCATAACAGGTCTCCCTTCGTCTACAATTCCCTGTAGTCGCGCTACTATGATCGTTTCGCTTCTCGCAGGCACGACTGTATCTTCTGTAATGGCTGCTTGCACAGTGTTGTCATTATGTGGATGGAGAAATACCTCCTCGTTGCCAACTTTGATTACCTTATTCTTAAAGTCCAATTGGAATCCATGCATATTCATTACGTCCATTCCTAATATAACATCCTCTTCGATGTCAGCAACTATAACAGTATGGACAAACTTTTCTGCCCCAATTCCCAATTGTACCTGGATTTCTCCATGAATGTTGGCATTTTCACCTGTAGCGGTCCGAAGTCGCAACCTCGTTGGTGACAGTTTCTTACGGCTGTTTATAACTGTTGGGCGTATAATGGTTCTGGTGGCTCCGGTATCTACCAACAACGTATGCTTTTTACCATTTATGTCTCCATCTACATATACACTATCTTCACGACATTTCAAAGAAGCTATTAGTATAAGAGGGTCTTTGGAAGAGTTCCGGGTCGAAGCTGCCCCCCTAAGGTTGACTCGTTCTGGTTTTCCTGATGGTGAGTTTCTTGATTTTATGGTCTTCTTTTTCTTGCATGTCGTGCTTTTCATCAAATTAAAGAGCTGGTCAAGTTTATCTTCATCTCCTTCCTCTTTTACAGTCCTAACTTTACTGTAACCGCCAGAGGCCTGCGTAGCTGACTCGTATTCGAGGGCGGCGGATAAGACATCAACCAGCGTCTTGTGACGAGCTAATCGTAGTGTTCTCTGCATTTCATGATCACGAAGACCATCAATAAACGTTTGAACGGCCAATTTTTCCATCATGTCTTCGGGAGCTGTTGGATAAGCATATCGTACTAATCTGGCAATATCTACCTCATATTCTTGAAGAGCCTCATCTTTCTTCTGTCTACGATTTTTAAGCTGCGACTGATATACATGCTCCAAATGTTCGTGGCCATATCGCATATTTAACCTCTTCTTCAGTTGTTCGAAATCATCGGTCTCCTCTACTGCTATGGTCTGAAGCACATCTAAGGCATCTCCTCGAAGAGCGATAGTCAGGTTTACCGCCTTTTCTTTTTCAGACCATCCATTTGCTCTTGCGGCTGATTCGAACTGTTTCATGTAGTTGTTCCATGATGATTTTCCGTCGAAAGTTGGGACTTTAACATGAATAGAACCTCCACTTCCTTCAAATTTCGGCCGTGTCTCCAACTTACATTTCGTCTCGTCTTCTTTTATCTCCACTGTAATTGGATTGTTTCCTCTCTCTGCCGTCCCTGTTTCCTCCAGCTTCTTTTCCATCTCTTTCCATATCTTTTCTTCGAAGGCCAACATATCGGCAGCAACTTGGTTTTTTAACGAAGACATTCTATCGTCCAGGGCAGACATCTCAGAAGTGACTTTAGAGATTTCCGAAGAGATGTTAGCAGAGACTTTGCTTTCCAGCGAAGAAATCTCGTTAGAAACTTTGTCTTCCAACGAAGCGATGTCGCCGGAAACTTTGGCTACATCAGAAGAAACTTTCGAAATATCGTCAGAAACTTTGTTCTCTAATGATGCGATGTCACCAGAAACTTTGGCTACATCACCAGAAACTTTGGCTACATCACCAGAAACTTTGGCTACATCAGAAGAAACTTTCGAAATCGACGAGAGGACAGCATCTTCAAATATATAAGTCTCTGGATCTAGACCTTCTTCTAGCAAAGCGTTCTTTAGTCGTTGGACTAACTCAGCCTTTTTTCCGGTAGAAGCTAATTCTCTGTCTTCTAGATGTCTTCTTAAATTAGTCACTTCTTCTTCTTCTTCTCGTGCCACTCCTAGCGGAGATTGGAAATCATCATGGCCACTGCGACTTTGTTAGCAGCGCGCCTAAAAAGTTCAATCGAACTACACCCGAACCATTCACGTAGATTACGAAGCCACGATATTTTTCTTCTTCCCACACTTCTTTTGCCCTTAATTTTGCCCTGCATGATATTTCTTAAAAGTTCGTACTTTTCACCTCTCACAATGTGCCCCAAGTATTCCATCTTTCTAGTTTTTATCTCATTTAGAATTTCGCATCTTTTGTCTAAAGTTTGGAGTACTTGCGTGTTAGTGACGCGGTCCATCCATGATATTCTGAGAATGCGCCTATAGCACCACATCTCGAAAGCTTCGATGTTTTTTGTGGTCAACTGTTTTAGTGTCCAAGCCTCTACTCCATACAACAGGGTAGAAAAGACATAACACCGCAGCATTCGTATTCGTAACTTTATATTGATATCACGATTGCAAAAGAGTTTGCGCATTCTATTAAAGACTGATCTAGCGATTTCTATTCTACATCTAATCTCTTTTGTTTGATCAGTATCGTCTGTGATCCAAGCACCTAGATATTTATAACAGGACACACGCTCAATCGTTGTATTGTCTATTACAAGATTAGCTCTGATGTTCTTTGATTTCGTGATTACCATAAATTTGGTTTTTTTCAAATTAATTTTCAAGCCGTAACTGTTACAGTATATATTGAGACTTTGAACGAGATGTTGTAGTTCTACTAGCGTTCCCGTTAGAAGAACCGTATCGTCAGCATACCTTATATTGTTGATCGTCTCACCATTTATTATCAGACCAAGATCTTCTTCCTCGAGTGCTTGTTCACAAATAGCTTCACTATACAGATTAAATAAAAGTGGCGACAAGATGCATCCCTGCCGGACTCCTCGACGGATTTGAATTTCTTCTGTTAGCCTACCCTCAACCTTCACATTAGCTGTTTGATTCCAATATAGGTTGCATATAATTCGAATATCTCGGCTGTCTATATTTTTCTTTATTAGAATTTGTCTTAGTGGTTCATGTTGTACTTTGTCAAAGGCCTTTTCGAAATCAATAAAGCAGGTGTAAATTTCTTGGTTCATGTCTAAACATCTCTGTGAGAGAACGTTCATTGCAAACAGAGCCTCCCTTGTACCCAGCCCTTTTCTGAATCCCATCTGAGTGTTACTGATGTCTACGTCTAATTTCCTATAGATCCTATTATGGATTATTTTCAGGAACAGTTTTAGAGCATGACTCATCAAAGCTATCGTACGATATTCGCTGCATTCCCTTGTATTTGCCTTTTTTGGCAGTAGTATAAAGGTCGAACGGAGCCATTCCCTAGGTATTATTCCAGTTCTATATATTGTGTTAAATAGATCTAGGAGTATTTTAATAGATTCATCGTCCATAAGTTTGAGCAGTTCTACGGGAATTTCATCAGGACCGGGGGCCTTACCACTTTTCGCTTGTTTGATTGCATAATCTATTTCTTCTCTGATTATATCAGGCCCTGTATCATCTGTATATTCGTTTGAGATTTCTTGTCTATCTTTGTCATCAAAAAGTTGTGATATGTATTCTGTCCATCGATTCATTTTTTGTTGTAAATCTGTTATGAGTAAACCATCTGTATCTTTGATCTGTCCTGTCTGTGTTGTTCTTCTCCTTCCTGTCATTTCTTTAATCTTTTTGTGTACATTAAAAAAGTCATATTTTCGCTCCAGTTGTTCCAACTCCTGGCATTGCTCACTTAGCCATCTTTCTCTAGCTTCTCTTATTTTCTTTTTTATCAGTTTATCTGTTTCTTTGTATCTTATCGGATTATTTGTTTTGTGTGCCCTTCTTTCACACATCAACTGTAGTATTTCCTCATTCATCCATTCTTTATGTTTCCTTTCTTTCGGTGTTAAATTTTCTCTCCCTGCCAGCATTACGGCATGTTTAATATTCTCCCATTTTTGGTCTATGTTATCAGTATTTCTATTCAATTTCTCTATATTTTGTAAATTTTCTTTGATGTTCACTATTGTTTTCTCTTTTATATGTTGTTCACTCAGTCTTCTCACGTCAATTTGTTTCTGTATGTGTTTTTGAATGATCTTTAGTTTTATTCTTAATGTGACTACTACAGGATTGTGATCCGAGCCTATATCTGCTCCTGGGTAGGTTTTAGCTGAGAGTATAGAGTTGCGGAATCTTTGTCTAACAAGGACAAAGTCAATTTGATTTCTGACTACTCTACCTTTGGTGTCACTCGGAGATTTCCATGTGTACAGTCGTCTGTTAGGTAACTTGAAAAGAGTGTTAGCAACTACTAACTCCTCCGCTTGACAAAATTGTACCATACGGTCTCCTCGTTCGTTTCGTTCTCCTAATCCATAGTCACCCACGTAACCGTCCACACATCCATGTCCAATTTTGGCATTAAAATCGCCCATTACTACTGTAGTGTGATGTTTCTTCATTGATTTTAGAATTTGTTCCAGATCGTAGTAGAAACTTTCAATTTCATCATCATCTTTATCAGCCGTAGGAGCATATACTTGTATAATATTTATAATTTGTTTATTTGACTGAAGTTGTAGTGCCATTATTCTATCAGAGAAGGGAGTAAAGCTTGTTACACAGTTACTGATTTTCTTTGATACCAAGACAGCGACACCGTAACGATGAGTTGAACTGATGGTGCCTGAATAATAAAGTGTTCCACTATTATTCGTGCATTTTCCTGATCCTGGCCACTGTACATCACTTATACCTAGGACATCAATTTTAAGGTTTTCCATTTCAAGGGCTACATTAGTTAATTTACCTGCTGCAAAGAGGCTTCTTACATTCCACGTCGCTATTCTTAACATCTTAAGGTGATTGACATTACTTACACAGGGATTTCGCTGATTCACGACCTGAGAGGCCCTATGGTCTGTATGTGGTTTTCCTCTCCTGCCGGATCTTGGGTTCCGAGGTCCATGATCAGTAACATGAGTGGTTGATGTGACATTTGCCATCATGATTATACTAGGGAATCTTAAAGATCATTAATACAGTGGTTTCCCGTTGCCTTCTGTATCCTTACGCCGTTGACCATTCCTTGATTCATCCGCCTTCGAGACAGATTTCTCTGTCTCAGGACAAAAGAGTGCCCTACCACTTACCCACTCTTCCGCCCGAAGCCGTTGGTAGGTAAGTGGGGGATTGCTTATACCGGCAATCGCTCGGTGGAATTGTCGCCATATCTGGCTACCCTCACTTAGTTTAGCCTGCAGACCAATGCAGTTGCCCGGGGTGTGGCACGTGGAGCCATAAGTGAGAGTTAGTTGTCTTATGAGGACCAGTTATCAAGAACCATCTCCCGTCTATGACGCTCGATGTGGTCGTTCCGATAAAAGGTGCTACCTCTATAACACAACTCTACACCCCAAATTAGTCACTGTCAGCTCATAAATCGTCGTCATTTTCACAATTTATTTTATATCCACTTGTATTATTATTATAAGTCTAATTTATGTTCGATCTCACTTCTGCCACCATTTGTTGTGAATTTATTAAAAGGTTCAATATTTATAACACTTATGGATGTAATTTATTTCTTTATTTATATTAACTTATCTGACAATAATTTATTATATCCGTACGTAACAAATTCGCGAGCGCGGGTCTTGAGAATTAACTGGCCCTCCATATAAAAATGTTGTATTTATATACGAAATCCTGATATACTAGAACAGCATCGAAAGATCGCATTGTCTTGCATCGAAAAATCGAGAAGCATCTAGTTGGATGATTCACCATAATTTGAATCGAGATCCTTCGCCAAAATTTCTACAATAAAACAGAATTATTAGTGAATAAAAACATGTTTTAAAGGTTAAAACTATGACTGATATTTTTACGTAACACTATGTAATAAAGATTGAATTTTAATGCATGTTTTTTATTAGTCATATGATTTTGCATGCGCCTATAACCGCACCGCTTATAAGAAACGCTTTTAGCTTGCTGGATGAATTAGATAAAAAATATTGTATATTACAGAATCAATTCCGCTTGTTCCGCTAGAACAAGCGGAATTTTTTTCTAGAATCGTAACTTAAAGACAATTCTTCATTTTAACAAATCTTCACGTAAAAAAGTTATGTAATGTGACAAGTATTTTTAATCGTATAGTCGCCGTGTTCAATTTGTCAAATGCCAAAAATAATAATGTTATATTTTTCGCTGTATCAATTCCTATATTTACAACCTCAATATTAAAAATCATTACCTTAATCCAACCCCTAGTAATAATTCCCACTCCTACTTTAACCCCATCATCAAGAAATACAGAGATACCTTAGAAAATGAAAAATAATTTCTCTCTCGACTGTTGACTCCCGGTAGCAACAGACGCTTTTGTCTCCATTCTGCGTGTGTCTGTCAAAAACGTATCTTTTGAAATCTCTCTGATTGTTGTTCCGGTTGCAACGAGACGAAAATACCGTGAATTCTTCTCTGCTGTTGAATCGCATAAACAAAAGATGCATTGTGTCCGGCTCTCTGATCTTAGTGTTCGTGCCGAATAGAAGTGATATTTCGATATCTCTCTCTCTCTCTCTCTCTCTCTCTCTCTCTCTCTCTCTCTCTTTCTCTCTCTCTCTTTCTTTCTCTAGACTAGTTAATAAAAAACAATACCGCCAAACAGCCTAAAGACAGCTCCCCTCATACGAAAAACAACCTCATATGAATACCGCGAATGGAAACCCGCTAATCTGAATACCGCGAGTGTATGTAACATTGGTATTGGTAAGTTTTTTTACAAACTTGATTTGGCTATTATCTGTATAACCCCTAATTATTCTCTCCTAATTATTTTGAACCAGCCCTATTTGATACAGTTCTCATACTCTGAAATTATATTAATCATTTCACATATCTACACGCCGTACATAAATTCTTTGAGTATATTTAATATCTTTATTAATACTTTTAATATCTTTATTCCCGTAAATAACATGAAAAACCGGAAAGAACTGGTCCATTTTGTTTTTAAGCGGAAGACTGTCAGCTTTCAGACATTAAAAAAATTTAATTAGCAGGGGGCCAAGTGGCACAACTTTTTAAATGACGTTTTATTTTATCTACTAATTAATTTAATATTTTTTTCTCAGTAGTTGCCAAAAAATCGCGTTTGTAAGTTACATCAGTAATTAAAATTTGCCTGCACTGAGATTAATATCTGTAAAGTTTTATGTAAATAAATATTATTTTGTTGAGGCTTCTTTCAGTTGAAACGGTCAGAAGAGTAGTTGGCAACGTTCCAACGCTTAAATAAAGAAGAACATGTAATCTACACGCTACATGTTCGAATTGAGGTATTTTATTTTTATGACAATAACTTAGCGGAAAAAACAATCAAAAATAAAATAGATACTTTGGCATCTTAATAATTGTTTAAAAGGTTGTCCATTTGATCCTAAGCAATTATAAAGTATGCTTCCGAACTCTTGCCTAACATTTTGGACCACTTCAGATTGTATTGAACGGCTTGCTATTATAATTCGTCTTTTAAGTTTGTCAAAATTTTTGGTTGTGTCTTATAAACAACTTTTAAGATATCTTACCTCCCACCCCCCAGTAAATTATTAGGTGGGAGTTGTAACGGGTAGCTCTTTTAAACAACAGACTCAGTAAAACTCAGGTTTGATTTAAATAAAAATATATTCTTCAGAACTTTTTAGAGCGGCAGTCAACAGAGTCCGCATAGCCATGATGATTTCCAACCTGATACGAGTGTATGTACGAGATATGTACAGAATTATTTCAACGTTAATCCTAGGCACGGCTGTATCCACGACTCGATGACTCATTGTTTGATACCTGCGAGAAATAAAATACAATTAATGTCAGAAAATCTAAACGGTAATTACGGTGTGTTAATACACACGGGAAGACGGGTCAAAGGAATAGAGATGGAACGGGCCGATCAACACTCGGTCCGGCGAGGAGCGGACAACGACTAATCAGTACTAAGTCACGGGAAATAATAGGTCTGTCTCAGATCAATACTGCAAGACCGGTTACGGAACTGCCACTAGATCAACACTCTAGCAGAAGAGGTTGACCTTCAGTCAATACCCTAGGGCCAGTGGAGTTGTTATCAGATCAAGACTCTGACGGAACTCCGGACGGTTGCCTCTAGTCAATACGCCCGGTGGAGCTTCCACTAGATCAGCACTCTAACGGAACTCGACTCCCTCTTCTCTCTTGTGGCGTACGCTGTTTTATATCATCGTAGGCCTTCCATCTCCTCTAGCGCGCGTAGATGGAGAAAGAACTTTTGGTAGGAGTGCGTGTGTACGAATCGTTGACGGAACGGAGGTGATGCATATCGTTACAGAGTCCAGGCAATTCCAATGAATTCAAAAACTCTGTAGGGTGGTTGACTACTTCATCCGGATTTATATCTGTATTCAACTGATTTGAACGAAAACAACTTTTTTGGAAGAAAATTCAGAATGGTCGCATTCAGATCATCGACATCTTCATTTTTTGCGGCCAATACTGCTAGTCCAATTATGGTTTTTGAACTGGTAAGATATGTCTAGAAAAACACGCTGAATAAGCTCGGCACAGCAAATTAATAATTTTACTTCATAATTACACTGAGAAGGTAATTCTTTTAAAATATGCTTTTTGGATTTCTTTCCTACATTTCTTTATAATCTACAATATTTTTGTCTTCTTTTTTAATTTTCGTTATCGTCATTTAAATTAGTCAGGATTTCATTTCCATTCTTTCTATATGAACTAACCAATCTACTCTTCGCAACTTAAGTTTGTTTCCTTTACATCCTCATATAGAACATATCTTCACTCCATTTTCGTATTTATTCCTCAATTTCACAAAAAGTGTGCATTTTTCGAAACGACACGAAAATCCACCACCATTTTCATTTACAAAGGTTATCCAAGACTTCTAATTCTAAAACCCGTTATTGAAATTTAAGTATGTATGTTTAGATTCATTTTGGATATTTATTATTATTTTAAAGTCATTTTAGGGTATATTCGAAGAAATCAATAGTTGTCCAGTCTTTTAAAAGTATTATTTATCCTTCATCGAATGTTCATGCAACGCCGACCTTTAGGGTTCTAAACCCTTTAAAAAGAAAAATCCAAATAATAGCAGTGAATCATTGATACATAAAATCATTTGAAACTTGTGCATGTATTACTACAAAAAATTGTAGGTTTCTTTATATTTATATGAAAATAAAACACCTGAAAAATGGATATTGTAATTAAACTCAAATCTAAGCGTAAATTATAAATTATACATGAGCATATTATTATAAGCTATTAGTACAATATAATCGTAACTGACGTGATATGTTAGTTTTAAACACGTAAAATAAACCAATTTTTTTTTGTCATGAGGAGTTTCACTATCGTATTTTTAAATTATTTATTTCATCGTTAACAAGTTAATATTGTTTTTTATTTTATCGCTAGATAAAATCCTTTTTTTGTTTACTTAAAGGCTAAACATTTGCTAGCTTGTCGGTGTTTTGTAATTTCAGTAGATATTATTTATGAAAAAGCTATTTTCCGAAAGCGTGTGTGATAACAAAACTGACATGTGATCCACCTAAATAATAATACGATGTTATTTGTTATACTTTAGCTAAACTAAGTTGGTATACAAAGGAAACTCCTTTATGTATTGAACCGATCTACATAAGCGTAATCCCAGAAAGTCTCAAAAGAAATGGCAATGTTTAGAATATTTGATATAGTTACGTTGTATTTTACTGTTTATCCTACTGCATTGTGGACAATTCCAATTGTGTACCATTCCGAAAATCTGAAAACAGTTATTTCTATATAATTATCCATTCTATATATCTAAAAAAAGATATTTTAGAAAAAAAAATAATAATCCACCTGAATTTTACAACCTTAATTAAAAAAAGACGTTGCATTATCAAAAATCAATCTAATTCTGATACCAATCCAAAACAAAAACAAAATATACCTTGCAATAAATACTACGTATTCTTAACATATATTAATGGATTCTCCGAACAAATATCGAAAATGTTTTCAACAATTCTGATGTTGTTTATAAAGTAAATTATAAAGACTGCACTTCAACATATATTGGGTAAATACATAAATATCTACATAGAAGGGTTGTTGCACACAAACTTAGTTTAAAAACCAACAAACCAAACACTGCACTGCAGCCTTAGCTAAGCATTCTCTAGTAAATAGATATTCGTTTAATTTTGAAAATGTACAGATTTTTTAAAAAGACAAGAACTACAACAAAAGATGTATATTGGAGATGATTCACGTAAAAAAAGATCAAAATTCTACCAATAATAAGACCGACATATATATAATATATATATATATATATATATATATATATATATATATATATATATATATATATATATATATATATATATATATATATATATATATATATATATAATATCAGAGACGTTCACAGAATATCAAATCGTGAATGTTAAAATATGAGAAAAGGTCTGTTCAGTACAAAAATGGGAGAAAAAATGAGCTGGAATAACATGAAAGATAGTCATAATAATAAAGAAGTTTTTAAATAAAGATACCTGGTGATGGTCAAACGAAGTTCAAGAAAAAATCGAGAAGAAGATGATACAGACCTTTAAGACTAGTAAGGCAAGCAGTATATAGCAACGCAATATATGGCAGTAGCAAAAGATTTTTTTGAACATCCAAGGTTTATTGCAATCTGTCTCATTACAAACAATAAGCAATATGTATAATTTATGTACAATAACATAGTGGGAGCCGCCCAGTGGCGAGAACCCAGGTAAGACATATAATATTATAAATTTACTCTATGGCATAACAATTAATTTAAACTTAACAAAGTTTAATACAGATAAACAACATTGACAATAAATATAAATATTATAAATCTAAAAAAAATCGAGAAAAGTTTTAAAAAACACCAGAATAAAAACATGTTATTTCACCGCACTATGAAATTATATTCTGTTTCTCCAGATTTACTCGAGGTCCAAAGGATCTGGTCTTCTTAGTCTTCTTTCGAATGAGAAGTTGAGCAGATATGTGGCCAGCGGATTTTTATGGCAAAATATTCTGGTCTTGTATGCAGAGTTAACAGCAGATATTGCTTCGCTAACTGTTAATAACTGTAGATCGTAGTGTAATCTGTTGTTCGTAATATACCAAGGGGCATTGCAGATCTGCTGCAGTACTTTCGATTGGAATCGTTGAAGTTTTTGTATATTGGTATTACTAGCTGTACAGGCTAAAATTTGATTTTCGACTCATACCAATACATTCTCCTCTAGATTAAGCTGAGTTAAAGGCGTTTCGTCCAGATGTGGATGCTCCAATTAAGTTTTCTATCCAAATGAATACCCAAGTATTTAACGACGGTATTAACTTATAATGGAGTGTAGTTTATGGACACTGGTAGTGGAGTGTTGTTTATAGAAACTGGTGGGGCATCACCTTTTTTTTAAGTAAACGTTATTTGTGTTAATTTTAAACTGTTGACTTGGACTCGCCACAATTTAAGCCAGCTCTCTAGTTTAAGCAGGTGATTTTGCAATATCTGGGATGCTTCAGTTGCTGTAGAATTTGTAGAAGTCATGATAACTGTGTCATCGGCTTATGTAGCGATTGTTGTATTGGTCGTGATTGGTAGATCTGTTGTGTATATTAAGTAGAAGGTGGGTCCTAATATGCTTCCTTGTGGAATTCCGGAACACATTGGAAACAGGTTAGGTGATTTTCCCATCTCTTTTGGCTTGAAAAAATCGATCAGACAGGTAGGATCTTAAAAGTGAACTTATGGATGAGGAAATATGGATTTCATTTTCGAGATAAGACCTACATGCCAAACTTTGTCGAATGCTTGAGAGACATCTAGAAATGCAGCAGTACAGTAATTTTTGTGACCGAGCGAATTTCTGAGAGTCTTTACCACAATATAAATTTGCTCGATGGTACCATGCTGTTTCCTAAACCCAAACTGATAATTCGCTAAAACATTACTGTCATGTAAAATAAGCTCCAGTCTTCTCAGAAAAAGTCGTTCAAACACTTTGGATATGATAGGCAACAAGCTAATTGGGCGATATGAAGATACTTCTGTGTGATCCTTATTAGGTTTTGGAATAAGAGCAATTTGAGCAACTTTCCATTGGAGTGTAAAATAACCTGTTTTTAATATTGAATTAAATATATAAGTGATTAAACTTACGCCTTCGTTGGGTAGATTTTTTAGTACTAAACTAGATATTATATAATATCCAGGTGACTTTTTAATTTCCAGATTATCAATTACTTCTCTGATATGGTGCATTTACGACCGCATGAATAGTTGCCTTCCTCTTCTTTAACTGCGACTTCCTTCTGTGATGCGGTTCAAATACTTCGCATAGATGATTTACAAAAGTATATGCTTTATCTATGTCAGTTTTGGCC
This sequence comes from Diabrotica undecimpunctata, assembly GCF_040954645.1. Lineage (NCBI taxonomy): Eukaryota > Metazoa > Arthropoda > Insecta > Coleoptera > Chrysomelidae > Diabrotica > Diabrotica undecimpunctata. Next base: position 68,347,012 of record NC_092810.1, read on the forward strand.
CAAGTGCCATTTTGTTTCCTGATTGACATAATCATTTGTTCGTTGTGTTAGTTTTTTTGTTAAAGTCCACAGTGAATAATTTGTTTCATCTACAGGTGAGAGGTTCTTTAAATATTTGTTGATTTAATTGTCTTTATGTTGGATCAATTTTCTTTTGAGTAGTCTGCAAGCTCTATTAAGATTTGCTTTATCTTCCGGATGCCTAGTGAGCTGCCACCTCTTTCGCAGTTTTCTTTTTTCAAATATAAGTGTATTTATGTTAACAGGATAGGAGTTGTGTTTGTAGGTAATTTCTGGGTTTCAAGCAAAGCAGCTGGCTGAATAACTGTAGTTAAGTGAGCAACTGCAGTTTCTATGTCGTTATCACTTTTAAGAGGCAAGTTTAGGCAATAGAGTAATTTAATTTCGTAATATCATATATATCTTTATTATTACTGTGAATAGCCAGTCCTTTATTAAATAGTGGCAGATTTTTCTTTGTGTCTCTTTGCTTAATGTTGAAGATGTTCAGTGCTGTATGTCCGTGCACTAGCATGGCTTTTTTAATGTCATCTGGATCTGTTGAAGTATGTAAATTACGTATAACAACTCGGAATCCACTTTCAGTTGGTATATATGGTACTGAGTATTTTTTTCTGCTAAAGATTTTATGATTCATGAATAGTTTTTGGATGAGTAAGCTTAAACTTTGATTTGGTTGTTAACAAGACATTTTAAAATATATTTACCTGGAGTTATCTGCTATAGTAATTCCTATAATGGTTTGATACGCTCGACATTTTGTATAAATTTAGGTGGTGGCTGTTCATCTCTTTGGTCTTCCAGCATTTCAACCTTTTCACGAGGTTTATCATTTTCAAGTACCTCGTATCTCATAGATATATGAACAGTTTTGCTTAGCCAATAATCTTTGAATGTAGCTTGTTTGGTATTTTTCAATTCAGGACTATCATCGTTACGTTCAAGTTTCTTGTGAACTGATATCATCTCCATTTACCATCACTTTTTACCTCATCTGCATCTGGTAGATCTTTTTATGGTTTATCTATTTGAAAGTTTGGTAAATTCGTATGTAGATAATTGTTACGTGATGAATTTGCTGTTCATCTAGTGAGTTGTAACTGTCTTTTCGATTTCTTCCAGGTGGAGGAGTGCGTGCTAGGCAGAATTTTCTAATGGCTGGATTTATGTCTTCAACTTCAATGCATTGATAACTAGTTGGTTCGTGGTTATCTAGTTGGTGATCCATAGTTTTCCACTAATTACAACTAGGAATTATTAAGACACTTCGGCATATTTTGTTAATATACCGGACTATTTTATTTATATTTATCTTAATAAATGTACTTAGTTAAGTACATTTTATTATGTTAAATTTCTATTAGTTCTTTGCTGGATAATTATAATAACACTGAACACGAACACTTTTTCGGTTATTGTGTTTAAGTTTCTTGATAACGAACGGCTTATACTAATAATAGGTACTAATTACAAAAAGATAAGATAAGATATACACAATTACTGTTTCCAACTTGAAGGTTCGAACGAGACTATTAGCAAAAGATAAAGCAGAAGTTTATACAAAACTATAACTTAATACCCGGGAGGGTGAAGCAAAGATATATAAAGTAGCCAAACATAGAACAAATAAAGCAAAAGATTTTAATCAGATTAGATGTATCCGAGACAAAAATAATAAAATACTAGATCACGAAAAGGATGTCAAAAAGCGATGGAAAAAGTACTTTGACAATTTATTAAATAAAGAATTTGACAGGCAACCTGTTGAGCTAACAGAGACAATCACAACAATGGTCACCAAAATAACAAACGGGGAAGTTGCTTAAGTACTTCAAAACATAAACAAAGGTAAAGCAGTTGGACCAGATGATATTTCTGGGGAAGTATGGACAGCTTTAAGAGAGACATGAATATGTTGGCTAACAATTTTGTTTAATATACAGAAGTGGGACAAATAGCAGACGAATGGAGAAGCAGTCTATTATTACCCGTTTTAAAAAAAAAGGAGATGTACAACAATGCACAATCTACAAAACTACTTAGTCATAAAAATATGGGAGAGGGTAATTGGTAGATTGATAAGTGAAGAAACCGATATATTCGAAAATATGTTTGGATTTAAGGACAGATCAACAACACCTGCAATTTTCATTATAAAGCAGCTCATAGAAAAATTCAGAAATAAAGAAAAAACACTCATATGGCTAACACTCATTCATTGATCTTGAGAAGGCATATGATAGAGTTTTTCGAAAGGTTCTATGTAGGGTGCTCAATAAGATAGGGGTTCACAGCGAGTATGTGAAGATTGTGATAGACATGTATGAAGCAAAGAGAATGAGAATAATGATCACCAAAGAGAATGGTGATGGCACAGGGTTACCCAAACCTAACCCTAACACATCGACGTGTTAGCCGCTGTCCAACCGAGCCATGAAGCCGACATTTTATTCTTATAATGGAGAAGTAAATCAAATTTCAAATTTAAAGTAAAATAAAGCGTTTCATTAAAAAAAAGTGCAAGATAAGAGTAGTTTTATTTATCACCAGATTATAAAACACCCTGCAAGATTGGTCTAATTTTAAAATATGAATCTTAAAGCCGTGTATAGTTTTGGTAAATAAATCTTTTATTATAACCACTATATTGAGCTCTTTCACACAAATCAGTCACTCTGTAGAAACACCTATAAAAATATAACATTCAGAAAAATATTGTAAATCTATACAGATGACGTGACGATAAATACGCTAATTAAAGACTCAATAAAGCACTTCTAAAAGATATACACTGTGCTAATATCGTCACATTATATGTATAAGGACATCAAATAATTGGATTGTCTATTGACAAAAACAAAAACTAAATTGGAGAAACCAATTAAACTAATTGATTTGGAGAATAGACTGCTGGAGTTTCAGAATAAAATTTAAAACGAATAACCACTGCTCAATGTTTGGGAAATAAAAAACGGATAACTTAGACAATTTTCTAATTGGGATATTTAACGTAAGTCTTGATTTATCTTGACTTGAAGAACGTAATACCAAACATTAAATAAAATAGTATTTTTGCAATTTCTTTTTCTAATTTTTTTATATGTTCTTTAGTAAATGAACACAAACCAGGACTGGGCTGGCTCAAACAAAAGCGCCAACTTAACTCTAAACAGAAGGCGTCAAACCCCTCCTCCAAGGTTTTTAAATCAAATTTTTTGAAATCGTAATATGTACATGTAAAGTAAATAAATATTAAAATCCACAAGGAATCTACGTTCCTGTATTTGGCTGTATACCATATATTAAAAAATTAATTAAAATCCTTTGTAAAAGTTATATATTTAAAAACCCAAACGGGCTGTGTTAGACAAAACGTTTTCGGAATCCATCATCGGTGTCCTAGAAAATATGTAATCACTTAATTAAAAAGAACATGAAGTTTAAATTTTGACCAAGGTTAATGTAAAGTGTGGTTAATACTTACTAGGAGTACATGAATGTAGCCACTAAATATATGGGTAAAAACCCGTTAACAAATAGTTAGTTACATTTGTTTGACATTATATCTTATAAATAATTAGGATGTTAAAGTTACCGTTGGATTAGGTAACATGGCGACATATGACTCCACGTTGAAGTTGCAAGTCCTGAGACGGTGTGTCTACGAGGACTTTATGGAAGCAACTGATTGAAGTGACAATGTTGACAAGTTAGGACGGAAGTCGTAACAGAGTAGTCAATATAACTGTATGTGTCTACTTAAGACAAAAGCCAACGTTATTTAAAATTGTTAGAGTAAAAAATTTTAAATTAATATAACAGTATCAATGTTGTTATTTTAAAAATTATGTATATGAGATGAAATGTGGAGAGAAGATTATGTGGTTATAGTTAGGCAACCAACTATACATGTGTGTGGTAGTGTAGTGAAATAGAGATTTTAATATAAGGCCCTTTATGTTTCTTCAACATTTGGTACCTGGAAAATAGAAACTAGACACATGTAGAAGGTTGAGTTATTGAAATTTTGTTGATATTGGTGGAATATGAATGAATGTATTTAAAATATGAAAGTGTTCTTGCGTGAATGGAATAAAACTTTTGTAGTATAATGGTCATGTGAAATTTAACTTATAACTCGATTATAGAAGGCCCTGTATGTCAAAAAACAACATTTGGTACCTGGTAAATGTAAAACTTATTAAGTTATAAGTACATGAAATTAAATATCTGATAGGGTGTTAACAGACTAAGTGGTGTGGAAGTTTTATTTTATTAACTATTATGTGAAATGAATAAAATTTGATGGTTGGGACATGGTTTTGTAGTATGTTAATAGAATAGTCCTCAACTTATAACTTACGAAAGGCCCTATCTGTCATAAGCAACACTAGGTACATGGGAAATATAAAAGGATAAGTTATAAGTTGAATGAGTTGCAGGTTTATAATTATCTGAAATGTGAAAATGGAATGGTTGTGGGTTGGCTCTGTTAAAATTAAGTAAAACAAAAATTATGGTGTCAGCTTTACTAGTAATTAAGTGGTGGGATTTGTTTTTAATTCTTAATGGATATGAAGGTCTTAAGGTGTTCGTTAAACTATTATATAAAATAAACAGAATTTGATGGTTGGAGCATGGTTTTGTAGTATGTTGTATGTATAGTACTCAACTTATAACTTGAGAAAGGACCTATCTGTCATAAAGCAGCACTAGGTACATGAGAAATGTAAAGAGATAAGTTATAAGTTGGATGATTTGCAGGTGTATATAAACCTTAATTATGAAAATGAAATGGTTTGTGGGTGGCTCTGTTGAAATTAAGTGAAAAAAGAAGAAAATTATAGTGTTTTTGAAAAAATGTGAGATACGGAAAGAATACAGAAGGCTGAGATCCCCAGAGAACCGCAACCAAACCCTAAGGGGGTTGTGTGGAAGAGTGAAATGAGGACTGATAGGTTTGTTTGAAAGAGATGAAGAATAGTCTATGGTTTGGAGGTGCCGACAAGAAGCATGGACAACAATAGGTATAGTGGGTCGGACTAGAAGTTTGGGTTTAATAGAGAGAGACAAGGACTGATTGAGAGTGTGATGTGTTGACAGAAAAGTTTTTGGAGTGGACTAAAGAAGATGAGTATTGGGCGAACGAATAGTGATAAATGTAGATTTTTTTATTGTAAAAGTGGGTTGGGGATAAAGGTTATGAAAATAGTTGGCGATGGAGAGGGAGGAAGTCTCGATTGAAGGATACATGACGATTGACGCAATTTGGGCTTTTTTGTTTTTCTTTAAGAATTTCGAGATCTTCGTATAAGTCTAATTTAAGGAAATTTTTTTGGGGGATATTGTGAATAAGTGAAACGTCTTCTGGGATATTAAGGGTGTGGTTGTGTTCTTTGAGATGTTGAGAGAAAGTGAAGTATTTTCTCTTTTTATGTGTTCTAGAGAACGTGAGGATAGTGATCTGCATGTTCTACCTATGTAAGAGGCATTGCAATCTGAACATTTTAGTCTATACACTCCACTCCGATCCATATAATTGATGGGATCTTTGGAATTAGATATGTGTTGGCCCAAATTGTTGGGTACTTTAAATGAAACATGGATGTTTTCAACCGACCGTTGGATGAGATTTCGAATATCTCCAGAAAGACTTTCATGATAGTATGGGAGTGACACGTAATTGGGCTTGGTGGTGAGGTCTCTGGGGAACGCATTCTCCTGCAGGGTCTTAAGGCGTTTTTTGCGGATGAGTTTGTTGATGATGTTGTGATCATATCCATTGTTGACTGCTATTTGTCTAAGTATGTTGAGTTCTTTTTTGTAGTTTATGTCTGAAAGTGGAATGATTTCTAGGCGATGGATGTAACTGTGAAAAGCTGCGTATTTATGTGACATGGGGTGGTTAGATGAAAGTGGAATTATGTGGTCAGTCTGTGTGGGTTTCCTATAGATACTGAAATCGAAGTGGTCAGTAAATCTGGTAATGGTGAGATCTAGAAAATTGATTGACATGGATGATTCTAGTTCCATGGTGAACTTGATATTGGGGTGAATTTGGTTAATTTTGGAAAGTAAATGTTCAGCTGAATTGGAATTACCTGAAATGAAGACTAAACAGTCATCAACATAGCGGAACCAATGGAGTATTTCAGGGTTTTTCATGATCTGTGTGGCAGTCCTGGCAAGTTCAACGTGGAGTCATATGTCGCCATGTTACCTAATCCAACGGTAACTTTAACATCCTAATTATTTATAAGATATAATGTCAAACAAATGTAACTAATTATTTGTTAACGGGTTTTTACCCATATATTTAGTGGCTACATCCATGTACTCCTAGTAAGTATTAACCACACTTTACATTAACCTTGGTCAAAATTTAAACTTCATGTTCTTTTTAATTAAGTGGTTACATATTTTCTAGGACACCGATGATGGAATGATGGATTCCGAAAACTTTTTGTCTAACACAGCCCGTTTGGGTTTTTAAATATATACCTTTTACAAAGGATTTTAATTAATTTTTTAAATAAATATTATTTATGGATTTTTTTTAAGTTTAATTTTAATTTAAATCCTTAAACTGTAATATCAGCCCAGGCAACGAGTTTCTCCCTGTCCCTTATACTCTTTTGTACTGTTTTTAGGTACTTATTCAGCGATACACAGAAAAATATACTCGTTCAGCGAATTTGAGAAAAATCATGATGATTGGTAGTCAATAGAACTCCATAGATAGAACTAGATTTTATAGTGCGCTCCAGTGTTCCATAAACAATACTTTTAAAAATGGGACTATTTTATGATTATATATATATATATATATATATATATATATATATATATATATATATATATATATATATATTACTCTGATTTAGCATTGGGAATACCAAAATTCGAAAATTTAACGGTAAATATCACCCCAAATAGTAATAACTTTATATAGTAATATAATATATACAGTTGCAATCAGATCAGTAGTTACATACTCAGCTGAGACAATGTGCCACACAGATAAAAATGAAGAGAGATTAAGAATATTCGAAAGAACAATCCTCAGAAGAATTATGGGATCAATAAGAATAGAAAACAGAGAAATGAGAAGAAGAATTTACCATAAAGTAAGAGACATAATGAAGGGAAAAGATTCACGGATTCCAAATCTGAAATCTGAATCTAAAATCTGAGTCCATGTTTTTAAATTTGTGAACTCCCGAAACAAATTGAAATCAACTGTCACACTGTAACGAAAAAAGCTAACAAAAGTAGATAATAAAAAGCTTCTCATTAACCAATACTTAACGAAGACCACGTTGTTCAGTTTGGGAGCTTCATTGGAGGTGGGTAAGGATATAGATGATAGAAATGTGCAGATCGAAGACAGATAGATAAACGATAGATAATAATTAGATAACAAAATATAACAGTTTGACAAAGAAAAACAAGAAACACGGAATACAGCTAAACTGCAAGACAAAATGGGGGCCAATGAGTTTTAATGTGAAATTCAGGAAGGAACTCAAGATTAAATAAACTAAACATTATATTAACATTTCTCTCAAAGACATCAGAAAAACATACGTCAGGAAACATATTAATGAATTATCAACAAAAATCATAAAAATGGACATTTACTCATAATCTGTAAATAGGTTACTTATTCAATAACATGCTTTAAAAAAATTTTATCGTCTCTACAAAAATAATATAATCTCGAAAAATTGTTTATTAATACCCAAAAAAATATTTACACATACATGCCAATATCAGAAATTAGCAAACATGTATTTACTAAATACTCCAAAAAAAAAAACAGATTTTACGTATGACTGACTATATTGTCATTAGTAAACTGATTTAAAATGTCTCAAAAATTAATAAATGAAAATAAATAAAATATGAGCTATAATCTCGTAAGAAGGTAAAGCTTTTCGTTTCTGTCTAAAATATGATATGACACAACATTCTTTTAATAGCAGAAAAATAGAGTACTTTTCAGATATATTAATTGATATATAAAATAAAATACTTTATTTACAAGAGGTAATATATAGATATGTCTGCAATTAACAGTAAAAAACAAAAATAGTCAATAAATTAGTCAACACTCACATTATAGTTCGATGACATTCGTAGATAACATCGGATAATGCCTAAAACAGGTGCATTTGGGATGACCTTCTTCTTATCGCCAAACCAGCCGTCTGTTCCGACAAAATAAAGTAATAAAAGAATGACAAAGGGCATTACGGTATGGAACCTGGCATTGAATGTGCCGGGCGACGTTGAAAAAAATGTTCTGTGAAACTCTATAATATATCGAATTTATTAACGATAAATTTAAAAAGAATAATTATTTAGCTCCGCATTTTATGCAGGTTTCACCACTGAACTTGAAACAAATGAAATATTTGTCAAAATGCATATTGCTCGGAGAATAAAAACGGACTGAAGCAAGAAAAGTTGTATTGATAGAGAAGAGATTGAGAAGTCTAATTTTGTTCAAAATATTTGTTCCCTTGAGAAAATAATTAGCGCGAAGCATTATACTACGTTTTCTGTATTTTTAAAATTTATATAATATTTTTAAAATTGAATAAAGTAATTTTATTATTTAAACCCGCTTAGAATTAGTATATGATGACTAGAAACGAATTGATCGAGAGTAGTGAATCGATCTGAAGAACCGCTATTTTGTGACGCTACCCGTGACGACGCCATCTTGAGGCGCTAGTTCCGTGACGACGACATCTTGTTGCGCTAGTTCCGTGACGCTCGCCTCAGCATTTTACTATAGATAAAAAAGTAATACAACGCTAGTACAGAAGCATATATTCAAGCATTCGAACTAAAATATCCAAAATGAAAAAAATAAGAAAGACTAAAGTAAATAATAACAATCACATGAATGCGGCAGTGAAAAGTATTTATGCCTAGACAAAGAGAGAGTGGCATGGATAGAATTGCTGAAGCCATAGGTAGAAAACATCAAGCTGGTCACTCTAGAAGTGGAGAAAATTGTACCAATATTGTATTAAGGTTTAATAACGTAAATAGTGGGAGCTGTGTTAATTAAAAAATGAAGTGAAAGTTCATCCGTAGATCAGTACATTATATAAATCCAGTAGATGAGATGTTAGAGAAATGTACTACTTTTTGAGACCACATCTGCAAAAATCTTAAAAAAAAGCAAATTTAAAAACTGGTATTTGACAAATTTACCAATTTCTTGATATTTATCATTGTTTTGTATAATTCCTTGACTAATAAATTTCAAATTAGTTATCATTTAGAGGAAAGGATGCAAATATGGGCTACCAATTTTGTCTTTCTTTATAAAAAAAAAAGAATAAAAATTCTATTTCATTTCCAAAAAATATATAACTGTTTTAAATGTACAAATAATAATAATTGTACTTTTGTTTGTTTGAATAATGATCCTAAATATGGGCTACCCCGAAAATTTGTGTGAAATGAGATAAATACGTGACAAATATATTTTAATATCTAAAATACAAACAATATATCAAATAAGTCGTAGGCAATGACGTATGTATTTGATTTTCTCAAGTTTTCTTTTTTTTTTACTAGAGCAAAAACTATTTACAAAAGTCACACATATTCTTCTTTTTCGGCCCCAGCGCACTCGTTATGTGCCCACAAATGGCACATGAAGCATTTGACCCATATTTCACCAAGATTAACCTCTGAAAAAAGTGCTTCGCAAAACATACACGTTGTGTCAGCTTTTTTTTTTCTTTGCATTTTCCTACTTCGTTTTGCTACCCTTTGTCTTTGTTGAGAGATTGGATCAATTCATTTTTGTAAGGTGAAGAGGTTATCACTGAACACTTACTTGGCTTACGCCCAAGATTGGAGGTTTTTTTATTCAATAATGCCACAGGAGAAAGATCATATGGGGTTAGCAGAGATGTTCTTGAAGACCCAGATGTAGAAGGAATCGATGGAGTGGGCTTATTCTCAAATAATTTTCTTTTTACACCAGCTCTGCATAAGGTCTTCTGGAAGGCGTGGCAGACTTTCTGTAAAAGCTTGTTGTGAGAATAGCGACAAGCTGTGAACTAGTTGAAGAAATATCATCAAGTTGTGTGTTTCTTTTAGGAATAGTTTCAAGCTGTTTATTAGGCCCAGATGGAAGAGTGGGAGAATTAGATGATAAATTATTGTGGCTGGAACGACAATCTGGTGTGCTCTCAGAATTGATATGAGTTATCGTCAGAATTTGTAGGTTCATTTGAATTGACACAGCGGTTGAAACGACGATCACCTTATCATCTTTATCACTCGCATCATCAGGTGCGGCTGTCGAAGTATTTTCTGCTTCAATTTCAGCTGCCATGAAATCAACGTATGTAATCCGTCGTTTCCCTTTTCGGCCTACTACCTGTGCAATCTTGTTTTGTACAACCGTAAGACCTGTCTCGTCCACATTGAAGATACATTCAGGTGGGTAAAACCGTTTGTCATATTCTTTTTCCAGTACATTGAAGAAGGATGTGACATTTTCTTTGTTAAAGCCTCTTGCCCGCGAATATGATGTTCCCGTACTGATAGCTCTTTATGGCGTTGCAGGAAAAGCCTCAGCCAAGCTCTGCCTGCCGTATTACCTCCAAACGGATGTTTGATATTGTTCCTGGAAGCTAAGACGTACGCCATCCTCCTAAGATCTTTTCTGGTTAATCCATGAAATTTAGCTTCCATTTTCAAAATATAACGAACTAACTCGTCCTCAAAATCATTCCCTAAGACAGCTTTACGATCTAACTTTATTTGAGCAGCTTCAATTGGCTTTAGTTCAAGTTTTCTTGCAGAACGTTGCAACGTAGAACGTGGGACATTTAAACATTTTTGCAGCTTTCAGCGTACCCATTTCGTGTTGTCTGACAGCTATAATTTGACGTTCCATATCTCTCTCATCCCACTTTTTTCTAGTTTTATCTTCTTTCAGCTGTTGTTTTTACATCCTGAAACAATTGAAGTATGTTTTACATTGTTCTAAATATGGGTCACTAGCCCATATTGTTAACACGTTTGCTTTGCACAACAAAAGAGGTAATGTCTAAAAGTAGCCAATTTAAAGAAAATTCATTAGCATATATCAAAGACTGATTATAGAGCTTCAACGTGACACAGACGTTTTTTTGAAATTTGTGTTTATTTTCAAATACTGGAATTTATCAACTTGATAATGGGAATTACTGGCACAGGACCGACAAACATGGAAGGCAATAGTAAATGCGGCAGAGACTCACGAAGAGTTGTAGCGCCATTGATGATGATGATGAGGAATTTATCAACTTACCCGAAAAAGTTTTGACACTCACACCAACCGACAAAAAATTATTATAAACTGGGAAATATCTACCACTGTGGCGCCATCGCTACGGTGATAGTTTAACTTAATAAGAGAGATCTGCAACGAATAGGTTTGAAACCTCCCTAGCCCATATTACAAGATCAGCCCATATTTGCAGCCTTTCTTCTACTAATAAATTTACTAGTAACTTACATAATCATTTACTAATAAATTTACTAGTAACATAAAACAGTTTTAATTTTAAACCAACATTTTAAGTTACGATTCTAGCTTTTGATTTTTTTTATTTTAATTTTTTAAATTTGTAGTAAATCAACTATTATAGCTTTATTATTTTTTTTTTAACAAAATATATCATTTAAACTCGCTTTTTTACTGTAAAAGGCGTGAATTATTATAAAGTTAAAATAAAACAGTTAAAAGTCTCTATAGTTAAATCACTGAAATTAAAACGTTAATGCCAAATATAGTAATAAAAAATTGATGGAATCATCACTTTAAAATTTTTATGGCGTAATCAAAAAAGTTTTTCATATTTTCTCTTTAATATCACCAGTCTTCCAAATCTTGAAGTCAAAAATAACAAACTTTTTGCAGAATCCCCCGAATTTTCTAATAATGGGCGATTTTAGAACCTATGTTACCCAAGAAGTGATAGTTCCCCAGGAACCAGAGCACGAGGAGGAGCCTCTAGTGGAAGGAAATTTAATCGATACAACAGAAGATACAATATCAGAGACAGATAATGTACAAGCAAGAAATGAAGCCATTATATTGGCCGCTCAGGAAGAATTGATCAAAGAAAGAGAATTTCTTCGTGGGCAATGTGAAAAGATGAGGTTTGTAAAATATTTTATTCTTTAGTTTTATTACTTCATTTATCATGTTCATAAATATTACGCTAATTTGAAGAAAATAGATATATATAGAATAGTCAAATGTCACATAGGACTTTGTCAATACATATCTTCAGAAACTGGCGAAACCGAAACATCACTAATGAAGATATTAGTTTTCTTTTTTTAGTAAAAAAATCAAGAAATATTTTGCTAACCTTAAACTAAAATCGAAATTGAGAACATGATTAGATTTTATCTGAATGTATCTCTTACTGTATTTAATTTATATAATTTTAAAGAATCCGTTATCATTATCTTATATTCCACATGAGAGTACTAGAATACATGAAAAGTTTCAAGCGAAGTTTCATTCTCAAATGAAGATTATATAATAAAGTCTAATGTCGGCCAAAGATCAAGAGAAAAATATCCACTCTAGTAATTTTCCGTTAGATTAGATTCAATATGAGGGAGCGCTTAACCCATAGGTACATAATATAAGATGGCCTAATCGTTGTAAAACCAGCCCGTTCCCCCAGTGCGACAGAGAAACTGACGTAAAGCACTCCCTGCATTTCTTTATAATTTACCAGGTTTATCGATCACGTGACCTAAATGACCAATGAGAAGGTTGTGATCGATAAACCCGACCCATTAGACAGAAATGCAGACACTGCTTTGCGTCAGTTTTCTCTGTCGCACTGGGGGACGCCAACTGCATTGCAGCAGTCAGTCTAGCTTGTATTATATGTCTATGGCTTAACCACCGTTCTACTCAACCTAAAACGTCCATTGTGGCTTATCCCTAGGTTAAAGTTATCCTTTCAGTCCAGCCTTTTTAACAAAGTCTATTATGTCCTGTGGTGACACTTCTACGAAGTGGCATCGAAGTAGTCATGTGTAACACTGTGTGGTATGACACTTTTGTGCTGATACTTTTCGGTGCGTCATGTCATGCGTCATTGACACCGCGACAATAAAGTGTCATGACATAGTAACACCGTCGTAATACCCAGAGTGTTCCCGAGCAATGCAATTCACTGCAATAGTGCGATTTGATACAAGATACAAGAAAAAGAGACAGTGTGTTCCTTTGCTTTGTGTCATTTGTTCTTAAAAAGGTTTTATTTGTTAAAAGATCAACTCTGGGTCAGAGTCTCGCACAACTATTTAGTAAATACAAAACAGATGTTACAGCTTTTTCATCTGTTTTTACAATATCTGTCCTTATTTCGATGGTTTAGCAAAATATTGTCGTTTTGTGAGGATATAACCAGTCTCTTTATTTAGATTATTTTTTATGGACCACTCACTTAAATTGATCCCAAATAAAAGTTTATACTCAGATATAGATTATTAATGTTTTGACCCAAATCAATTTTAAAAAGAACATTTTTATTGAAGCTTGAGATATTACAAAAATTTGTAAAAATAAATTTAAATATAAGTAATTACTAAATAATTTGAAAGTGTTTAATAATCACAGATCAGATATAGAATATCTTTGTAACTAATTTATTAAATTTAATATATTTGACATTTTCATTACAGATGTATAAGGTGTATCTAATTTCAATAAATTTTTATGTACAAATATCATGCTTCAGATATTGTGGAATAGAGTACTTAGGTATTCCATTTAACAGATATCCAACATAAAGGATTAACAATATAAACAGGTTAACACAATAAAACAAAGGATTAATTTTTGAAATTCTAATGGCATAGATTAGTATTTATAAATGAAAAGCTTTTAATCAGAAGTACTACACTCAAATATCAATAGCACCCTCATTAGCCAGTATTTCCATGTTTTCTCTATTAACTACAATGTTACGTAAAACTGAACAACCTGTTAGGTATTATTCTTTGAACAAAAGGTAACTTACATCTCATTCCACATGTTAAAATGGCAAATCTCTCCAGACTTTATCGCGGTATATTTTCGCCCTGCTTCCTGGCGTCTCTACCTGGCCTCTACCTTCACCTCCTTCATTAATATATGTAATAGAGTGAGCGTTCCATGTAAGCCGCTTATCTAGTATTACTTCTAGATATTTTACCTCATTCGCCTCTTTGACAGTTTCTCCATACAGAGTGTCATCTAGAGGTTATCTAGATTCCGTCTCCTTGTGAAACTAACTACTGCTGTTTTATTAGGATTGGCCGAGAGTTTTTCCCTGTCGCACCATCTAGTAAGGATATTTATTGTTTTTTAGAACAGCTGTATTTTCCTCTTACCATAATTACTCGATCATCTTCATAGGACTGCACTTCCCCCTATGAGTACCTTGTCACTGTTTTGGCCACAATCTTCTCCCCTTGCAGGCCTGTTAGAGTTAACCTATTTTCAAGCATTGATGGTGGATATCCCTTTTGGTACTACTGCATCATAAAAAGAATTTGGTAGTGAATTAATAAATGTGCCTTATATATCTAAAAAGGCGGTTAATGCAATCTCTCCATTACAGTAATTTACCGCATTTCCTGTCTTTCTGATTCAGTGTACATTAGAACAAACTATAGTGTAAATGTAAATCCTAATTTGACAACATAAAAGGAACTGTCGCCTTGGTTAGTGCGAAAATCAGCAATTGCAGAACACATTTTTATAAAATGCACCCACAACATTTTATTCGAAGATGCACAAGTCCTTTGTAGATAACACCTATCCAAAGACGTTCAAAGAGGCTATCGAAATCCAAAAAGTTGCCGATCAACTTTACTTGTCAAGAAGAGTGTCTGCATCTAAACAAGATATGGATCTCACTGCCAGAAAATACGAAACCTCTCCTTCATACGCACTGAAAATTTCAATAGAGATTCCGATCAACAGACAAAGCCTTTAGAAAGAAATAATTGCTGACCACGATTATAAACGTAAATTTACAAATAGGCCACATTTTTACAATCAATTATGAGGATTCTTATGAAATTTAAAAACTGCAAATGTTTCGAGATTATATATATATATATATATATATATATATATATATATATATATATATATAAGAATAAGAAAAAAGAAGTACTTGTGACTCGTTTGGAACAAATATATAACTGTTTTGGATGGGTTGGAGTCAATAATAGGGCTATTGGTTAACTATTTTTTTTTTTTTTTTTAATCTCGAGCTTTCAATTGTGTTTACAATTATTATCAAGAGCTAAAAAAGACAAAATACTTACAAGGTTGAACTAAAAAGAAAAAACAATTTTTGTTAACTTACCAAATAAAAATTAGTTTGGTAAGTAAAAAATCACTGCTTACATGTTCAAAATATTTTATATAAAAATGTTTTGATCTAACAAATGTTTCTCCGAAAATTTCTATAATTTTGAAAACATTTTTTTAATATAAAAATAATTGAATTTATAAATAAGTTCAAATAGCAACCAATTACAAATAGCCTTAATGTCATAAATGCCAACATAAAATTTTTATTTTTGACAATTATATTGCCAAAAGTAAAACTTCGTTTAAACATTCTTTTTTGTTTAGTAACAAAAAGAAGAAGATTTATTCACCCTTGACAGATGTCTGAAAGAATGTGATAGATATATGGAGAATTGAATATGACATTTTACAATTTTTATATATAAATCATAAAGAAAGAATATAATTATATATTTTACTTAAATTTTGAATCTCAGATCTTTTGTTTAAACTCTTATCATTTTTGCTAATACAAACCATTTCCAAAAAAGTCCTTTTAAATTTATTACTTTCACTACATAAAATTTTAATGTTATCAAAATCCATAATATGGTCTTTATCGATTACATGTTCTGCCAAAGCACAAGATGGTTTTTTAATTCTGCAATCACTTTTGTGAGAAATAATGCGATTTGAAAGATTTCTTCCGGTCTCACCAACATATTCAGCCTCACACTGAGTACAACTAATGCTGTATACTAAATTCGTTTTTTCAAATTTGTCTATAGGATATTTAGTTTTAGAATATAAAGATGAAATAGTTTTGATGTTCTTTGTTGCTATTTTTATATTGTCAATAACCTTTAGTGTTTGTATTAATTTAGGTGTTAATGATGGTATAAAAGGTAGTGAATGATAATAGATGTTCTGATTGTTAGATACAATGTTTTGAGATTGAGCAAAAAATGGTGTTAAATTATTTATATTACCAATATTAGAAAAAAGCATCCTATGTAGCATATCTGGAGGATAAGAGTTTTCAATTAGAATATTTTTTAATAACTGAAGATCTTCCTGTAGATAATCTGGATGAGAAAGTTTTAAAACACGTTCTTTTAATCCTGTTATAAGGTTCATTTTCATCTTATTTGGATGGTGAGAGTAATAGCTTATAAATCTATTACTACATATGGGTTTTCTGAACCATTTGGTTTTTAACATATTGTCTGTATTTCTTACAATTCTCATGTCAAGGAATGGTAGAGAATTATCTACCTCTTCCTCAACTGTGAATTGTATATGCTGATTATGACTGTTGAAAATGTTGACTGTTTCATGAATTTTGTGTTTAGGAAGTGCCAAAACTAAATCATCTACATATCTCTTAATAAAAGGAATGAAAAAAGTGCAATTACTGATACAATCACTGATAACATCATCCATGACATAGCTACTTAGAATGGGTGAAAGACTAGATCCCATAGGACTACCAAAAATTTGTTTATAAAATACACCATTAAATATAAAAATATTAGAATCAAAAACAAAGTTGATAAGTGTTTTGAAATGTAATAAGTCAATATTAGTGTGTTGTGAAATCTCATTCCAATGTTTTTCAACACTACTTATGATTAAATCTAAAGGCAAATTAGTAAAAAGAGATGTTACATCAAAACTAACTAAAACATAATTTTGTGGTAATTGGAAATTATTAATGAAAGAACTAAAATCAAATGAATCTTTAATGTAAAAATTGTTGTTTAAATTATAAGCATTACTGACATCTTAACTAATGTATACTAATTTAGTATACAGCATTAGTTGTACTCAGTGTGAGGCTGAATATGTTGGTGAGACCGGAAGAAATCTTTCAAATCGCATTATTTCTCACAAAAGTGATTGCAGAATTAAAAAACCATCTTGTGCTTTGGCAGAACATGTAATCGATAAAGACCATATTATGGATTTTGATAACATTAAAATTTTATGTAGTGAAAGTAATAAATTTAAAAGGACTTTTTTGGAAATGGTTTGTATTAGCAAAAATGATAAGAGTTTAAACAAAAGATCTGAGATTCAAAATTTAAGTAAAATATATAATTATATTCTTTCTTTATGATTTATATATAAAAATTGTAAAATGTCATATTCAATTCTCCATATATCTATCACATTCTTTCAGACATCTGTCAAGGGTGAATAAATCTTCTTCTTTTTGTTACTAAACAAAAAAGAATGTTTAAACGAAGTTTTACTTTTGGCAATATAATTGTCAAAAATAAAAATTTTATGTTGGCATTTATGACATTAAGGCTATTTGTAATTGGTTGCTATTTGAACTTATTTATAAATTCAATTATTTTTATATTAAAAAAATGTTTTCAAAATTATAGAAATTTTCGGAGAAACATTTGTTAGATCAAAACATTTTTATATAAAATATTTTGAACATGTAAGCAGTGATTTTTTACTTACCAAACTAATTTTTATTTGGTAAGTTAACAAAAATTGTTTTTTCTTTTTAGTTCAACCTTGTAAGTATTTTGTCTTTTTTAGCTCTTGATAATAATTGTAAACACAATTGAAAGCTCGAGATTAAAAAAAATAGTTAACCAATAGCCCTATTATTGACTCCAACCCATCCAAAACAGTTATATATATATATATATATATATATATATATATATATATATATATATATATATACAGGGTGTTTGGTAGGTCGATGGAAATTTTTTAAGGGATAATAGGGGAGGTAGGGCCTGCGTAGCGCAAGCGGTAGGATGCTTGACTCGCAAGCCGGTGGTCCGGGGTTCGAATCCCACCGCCGGCAAGAACATCTAGACATTTTAAAAATGTCTATAGGCCCCAGGTCGACTCAGCCTGAATAAAAATGAGTACCTTGGGTAAAACCAGGGGTAATAATAGACGGTTGAAGCGTAGCACTGGCCATGTTACCTTCCTTGTATACCGTAGGCCCTAGATATAGCAGACTACCCTGCTATACTCCCAAAGCCGCGACAGCGGTATAAAACGGGAGACTATTATTATATAATAGGGGAGGTCATTTGCAAAATTTTTTGCTAATAATGTATCGCTCAAACTGTTAACGTTTCCGAAATAAAGGTAAATTTGTCAATATTCGAAAATAAGGCTGTTCGTCTATTTTATTTTTAAAAATAATTATCTAAGATGTTGAATCTTAATGCATTGTTATAATAACCCTCATTAATGAAACGGGTAAGAAAGGTAAAACACAACAACGATATATCATGCTTTTTGCAACATTTATTATGCCTTATTAAGTATGTACATAAACTTCAAAAAAGTCATTGTTGTTAAAAATGAGAACCACCATTCCTAATGCACGCTCTTGCCCTGCATCGTATTCCTGATGTGGTTACTTTTAACCTCAGTTCTGCCCTTATAATGTCAGCTGCTTCGATAATCCTTTCCATTAAATGAGCTCTAGTTCGGATTGGAATTTGATAAACAAGTTCTTTGAATCTGCCTCAGATGTGGTAGTCACACGGTGTTAAATCAGGCGATCTAGCAGGCCACAAAATCGGTCCAGTTCGTCCTATTCACCTATTGGGATAGTGATTGTTGAACCAAGCCTTAACAGCACGTGCACAATGTGCAGGGCATCCATCATATTGGTACACAATTCTTCGTCTGAGGACGAGGGGTAAATCTTCTAAGAGTTGTGGTAATTAATTCTCTAGAAAGTCTAAGTACACTTGGCTATTTAACCTGCCTGACAAGAATGGTGTACCAACATTATGGATGTTGGTACACATTATTTTCTTGGCCTTATTTTCGAATATTCACAAATTTAACTTTATTTCGGAAACCTTAACAGTTTGAGCGATACATTATTAGCAAAAAATTTTGCAAATGGCGTCCCCTATTATCCCATAAAAAATTTCCATCGACCTACCAAACACCCTGTATATATATATCTATACAGCCCTTGCTGTCCATTTTTGGACATAGACCTCCTCTTCCTTCTTCCACGTCTCTATATTGTAGGCAGTTTGTATCCACTTCTAGCCTGCGTGTTTCTTCAAGTCATCTGACCATCTCATTTGTGTAAAAGTATAAAAGTATGTAAAAGTAAGTAACAATTTCATATTTGTATAAAAAATGTGAAATATTTCTTAAGGTTAAGTATAAACTGAGCTGCTGTATGCTGAAATAGTATACGAGACCCTTCCCATATCAGTTGGCCCAATGTTAGATTGATAAGAAAATTAAATTTTAGAGAACAAAAATAAAAGCGCAGCGTAAATTTTTGAAGTTTTAATGCATCGAACAACATTTTTGAATTTCCTATATATATATATATATATATATATATATATATATATATATATATATATATATATATATATATATATAGAAAATATTATTATAGAAAATATTTTATAACGTAATGAAAACTATTGATTAAACAGAATAATAATAAATTCAAGAAAACGCATAGAATATGCAATATTAACATACAAATAAATGTGAAAGTTTACCATTGAGTTACATCCCCTTTATTTTTAATGACATCCACAATCCTTCTTCTTTTTCTTTTTATGCCTATCCTCTGTGGATGTTGGCAATCACGTTGGTCCATACAACTTTGTTGACAGCTGCTCTAAATAGATGTATGGTAGTCATTGATGCCCACTGTCTGATGTTCTTCAACCACGATGTCCTTCTGCGCCCTTGAGATCTTTGGCCTTCTATCTTGCCTTGTAAAATTAGTTGAATTAGTTGATACTTCTCATTGCGTATCACATGCCCTAAGTATGTCATCTTTATTATGTCATCATATCTTATGTCACAATTCTTCGAGGCATAGTTTTTACAAAGTTCTGACAAAATTCTAATGTAAACGAATCCCATATTTCTTGCAATTTTTCCTTCAATTCATTGAAGGACCTGGCAGGATGTTTTCTCAAATCTCTTTTCATTTCGTGCCACAAAGTCTATCGGGGACAAGTCGGGACTGTTAGAAACCCATTCCAGAAGTAGTATGCCATGGTCGTCAATCCATTTTAAACTCTTTTTTGGGGTATGACAACCTGCGCCGTCCTGTTGGAAGACAAAATCTTCCGCTGATGTTAAATGTTGTTACATAATCGGTAAAAGAGATTATTATAAAATATTCAAATAGTTGTCCGTGTTTACAATCCCATCGATAAAATGTAACTTTCCCACCCCTTTAGACGACATGCTGCCCCAGATCATGACAGATGCAGGAAATTTGACTTTTCTCTTCAGACAGTCGGGACAGAAAGCTTCATTTTTCCTTCGAATGACGCGACTCCTACTGTCTCCAACGCACACTTCAAATCTGGTTTCACCACTCTATTGTATTGAATCCCATTGCGACTGAGTCCAATCTTTGTGCTCTTTTGACCATCTGAGTCTATTTTTCTTTTGTTGTAATGTTAAAAGTGGCTTTTCCTTAGCCTAAAATGCAATGAAATTTATTAAAAACAATTCGTACTAATTTTTTTTAACTATAAAACTTACTTTGTAAGTACCAAATCCAAATTTGTGGGCCACTCTGTGACATGTTGATGTAGAAACGTGTCTTATAATAACGTCACTCTATACAACGCTTAACTTCATATACTTTGCTCGTCGATTTTTCACTATAATGCGTCTTAATGCCCTTCGATCTGCTTCGGTTATTTTACTTTTTCGTACATTTATAGGTTTTGTTACGTTTTGTATCTTCTGCTATATATCTTACACTATAGCGTGACAATTGCAACATATTCGCGATTTGCGAATTGGATTTTCCAGAATTAAAAAATTTAATAATGATTGAACAAATTTTCCCATCGATAACTTTACCTCGACCCATCGTACAATCCACAAACGGCAAAAAGCTTTACAATACTACAAAATACATTTGACATTAACTGACAAGATTACTGTTTTGATATCATTTTTTCATAGCTACCGCTGGATTTAACGTAATTATGAATAAATCAACGTATGTTGACATAAGTGAATGCATAGCCAGGGCATAAAAAACCATAAGGGTAATGTTTTTAATAAATATTAATAAAAATGTCATATTAATTAATATGGGAACTTACAAAACATGCAGAGTATAATTTGTTTATGGTAATCGACCCATAGGTGGGCCTACCTAGTCCACCTACTGCAAATAGGTGGGCCAACTGAGGGGCTCGTAGATATTAATGTAATTCTGTTAATTTTGAGTCGCAGACAAATTCTCGGTGTTTTTAATCAAGATAACCTCAGAAAACACGGATTGACATTATACTAATGTGAATTTATCGAAGTGTTAATGTATAATTACGGTCTTTAAAACATATAAACGTAACTGACATTTTTAAATTGTGTCATTATTTGTCACATTTAAAAACATCAAACATATTTTTTAGGCACGAGTTAAACGCCATAATGGCAAAAAATGGAAGAGATATAACAAAACTACAAGATAAAATAGTACACTTGGAGACTGAACTTGCAACCAAAGATAGTGAATTAGTACAAGAACGTCAAGTGAAAGAAGATCTCTTAAATCAATCGTTTGCTGTAGCACAATCACAAGATTCTGAACGTAAGTATATACAAATGTTCATAGATAAAGTATAACTGAGGAGGTAACATGCAAACAGCCTTAAGTCACACAAAAATCAAAGTTGAGTTAGATGTGCCAATGCATTGTTCTGTTCTAGCCTAAGTGATTTGTTTTATCTGATTCATGCAAAAAAAAATTATTACCGATGGTAAAACCATGTTAAAAATCACCTTTATATGCAAAACAACTTATTTCCACTATACTGGTCCAAGCTAACCAGCTTATTTCCAACCAACCAATAGGAACTCTGCAACTGCCATTCAGCTGACCCAGTGAGTTTTACAAATTTGAGATTATGTGAGGGTGTATTGTCAAAGTATTTAAAAACAATTAGCAATTACTTTATTATTAGAACTAGAAAGAGAAGAGTTTCAGGAGGAAAAAAGAAAAGTGAACAAATTACCAGGTATATAGCTCCTAAAAGAGCCCTAGTTTTTGTACTGTTTAAGCACAAAAATAAACGTTTCACGTGCATAAAAATAAGGCGTATTTACATCAACGCTTTCAACAAAGAATTTTATAAAGTTGGAACTTAGACACGAAAAGAAAAGACATTATAATTGCCAGTCTGATTTATACAACACAAATCAAAAGACATAAGCCTAGGTCGGTAATCAAAAACAAAAATAAAAAACCTGGACCGGAGCGAAAGTATTCAATACAATACTTTTTTTCCAACTGTCTGGTGCTAAAACTTCTGTATATTTAAATGTTTTTCACACTGTTATTGGTATTGGAGAAAATACAATAAAAACATTGCCAAAAAATTAGAACTATTTGAAGAAGAAAAGTGTTAAAGAGTACATAAAAAAGTTTAGAGGAACTGAATCACATTACAGAATATAGGAGTCCAAAAGATTATATCTGAGTAGTGAGGTAAGTATTAGTAAACTAGGTAAAATTTTAACATAGGTTTTAAGTCACCTGTCTCCAATACTTACAGTACGTGCTGCCTTCTCAAAGAAAAAATTAAAAGTGTACCAGCACAGTCTGCTGAAAAGGCGCAGCTAATGGTTAAAAGGCGGATTCATTCAAGAAGAGCAAAGGCGTTTTATGAGTATATCGAAATGGATGTTTCTCATTCTGTTAGCCTTTGCTTTGATCTTCAACAAATTCAGCCACAACCGAAAAGCCCAATTCAAGAAGCTTATTATGCGGGACAGATTTGGTTTTATAACTTTTGAATTACTAGCTTAAAAACTCAAAACCACATGTTCTACACTTGGACAGAGAAGCAGGCAGGAAAAAGCAGTGTGGAAATATCATCGGCTCTCTTTAACTATTTGAAAGAAGCTGATTTTTAGGGCTGTTTTGTACTAAGAGCTTTTAACGATGGGTGTGTTTCCCAAAATAAAAATAATATTGTCCTGAGAACACTGATTCATTTTTTGGAAACACACAAAACATCAATCAGTGGTATAGGCAAGTTAAGAGCACTAGGAGAAGATTGGTTACTCCTTGATACTAAGAAGCTAAGTGAATACTATAAGGACATCCAATCAATTAGTGAACTAAAGAAAATTGAAATATGCTACCGGACACAAGAAAAAATTGTACACTTCCCCGAAAAAAGGGAAAAGAAAAGTCTTACAAAAATTATGTGTTGGTAAGACGCTTGAAAAACTGCAAATATGAAGGAAAAAGTCTTTTATATATTTGAGAAAGAAAGAGAAAAAGAATCTTAGACAAGTGAGACTGAAAGAACTCCCACTTCCTCATGTGCAAACCAAAGAAAAGACAAAGATGTTCACAAACTTTTGAAAAAAATATTTTTCTGTCTCACGTCTTGGTACAAGAGTTTGATTTTTGATGAATCCACCACAGCAGATGCTGGTGAGGAGCAGGAAGTAATAAGTGACTATCTCGACGATGAGCGCTGTGACTTCCATATTTAAAAAAAACTGTTTGTTTGTTGAATTAACTACCTATTATGACAATGTTTGTCACTTAGGTAAGACCCATATTATTATTTTACAAAAATAGAAGTTCATTCAGAAAACCATTTTTTCTTTACGTTATTGCTTTTTTACTTTATTTACATGCAAATCATCTTATGTCCACAACATTTTACATACAAAACGACTTATTTCCATTGAGTTCATGCAAAAGGTCTTATTACCAAAACAAAGTCAATTTTTGAAACTATTTTTTAACTACCCTAACTGAAATAGGTGTTTTAATCTCAGTTTTGGAACCAATACTAGTGCATAACATTGATTAGAACTCATTGTCCTTTTTCAGAGCAAAACTACGTTTTTTGCCCTCCCTGAAAAATTACTTATTTGTGATTTAAGCTTGTTTGCATTTTACCTCCTCAACTATTACTTGATATAATAAAGATGTATGTTCTTATTTCAGAGAACTCTCACTTATCTATCGGATCTATTTTCCTATACGCTCTTTAGTTTTGATATAAATTCTCATTGATTGTAGCTGATCAAATTATGGCCTGTTCGAACTTTTCAGAATTTTGGAAAGATCCTTTTGTATTTCTCGTGCGTAGCAAGAAGTGATTCCTTAAAGCTATGCGTATGAATTATAAATGTACAGAGGTACGATCAACATATTCTTACGGCTGTCTTTAATCGCGTTTTCATTTTCCTATGTTATAATGTGTGGTCAAATTAAAACATTTTTCCCAAAATTTTTTGAGTCTCATTTCTTGTAGATCTTGGTTTTTTTGCGCTTCAGATATTTTTCTCGATTGCTTTTGCTGATCTTTTTTTTTCTTTTACTTTTTACTTTACTTTTTATTTTTATTTTACTTTTCAATATTATATATATATATATATATATATATATATATATATATATATATATATATATATATAGGGGAGTATAGGTGGTGGAACGCGGCTGCGCCAGAGAGGGTGATGTCCAACATTGGGGGACCCAAATCCCTACATGGTGTTGTGCAGTCAATCGTCCTTTACTCGGCACCGGTCTGAAATAAGGCGGTAGAGATACCTACTTGCAAGGGGCTCATGATACGAGTGGACATATCTGTGAAAGAAGAGAGGATTTGATTACAGCCATGATAACAGAAGAAAGGAAAAGATCAATGAAAATATGGCAGGTCGAGTGGAACAACACGGAAGCTGTTGCACAGTGGACTAAGACGTTGATCCCGAGACTAGGTGGACTGTGGTCACAGGCAATAGGATTACTTCCTGTCGCACAGGATACAGGTGTTTTAGGGCATATCTTCATAAGTTCGGCAAGGCAGATACAGGCAAATGCTTATACTGCGAATGCTCCGACACTGTTACGCACAAAATGCCGGAGTGTAATAGATGGACAGTGGAGAGAAAAAGAATGTATAGAGAAATAGTTATGAACCCTGTGACTGTGAGAGAGATGATCGCGAAGATGACGGGAAGGAGGGATGGAATAGTGTGCACAATTACTTCCGTGCAGTCATTAAGGAGAAAGAAGAAGAGGAGAAGCAGCAGCCGCACCAACGACAGAGATAAGTCTAGATAAGAGAAGCGTACAGCGGCCTTCCCACTTTTGGAATACGGTACGTGCGATACTCAACTGCCCACAAGTAGAAGGGGGTGGTTTTAGTTGATAGTCTAGATGACAGGAAGACATCCGTTTGCAGGATCGAATCCAACACACGCCAGCCATTCCTAGGGATGGGTCAACCTGGTATGGTTTTTAGAAAACTTCCACCCTCAGAAGAAAAAAGAGGTTGCTTATATGATATTACCTTTTCTGCTACACGATCAGACTCCATGGCCCTTAACTGACGAACAGTCAAGAATAAAAAAGATATATTTCTCTTTCCTCTTTCTCCAGAATTATGAAAATGATAATATTCTTAATTTTTGGTATTCAGGTACATTGTACATGTACATATAAAATATTACAAAAGATCGACTAATTTTGACCGTACATTATTAACTTTATCCAAATGCGTTTTATCATGCCTTCCTCGACCTCTTCTAAGCTCTTTTTTGGAATAATTTATTCGTAATCTGGGGGTTCCTTGTTTAGCGTATTTAGTTGGCAAATTGGTTATATTGCCGGTTTCACGTCTACAATATCTTTCCCCACTAATTTTGATATGTCTGTTTTGATATAGGTTTTATCTGGTACAATTTTTGTTGTAAACTTTTAAAGAGCTTTCTCTTTTTTACTTGTATATACTCTATTTTTTGCTATACATACATGTAATTTGCATTTGTTTAAATAAACTTTTTTTAATGATTAATTTTATTATTATTTTTTAGAAAAAGTGAAAAATGAAAAATTCGACAAACTTAAAGAACTTTATGTTAAACTAAGGGATGAACATATTCAAAAAATTAGAGAGGTAAGATTATAGGCATTCAGATTACACACACATATCCATGCAAACTTAATTGCTTAAACAATTTTTGGTACGAAACAGTACTAGTAATAAATGCAACCTTTACTGAATGTTTATTTCCATAAAATATAAAAAATATGTCAAAAAAAAACCAACACATATAATCTAATCTGAGTCATCTATGTCATCTTCAGATTCATCAGTATCTTCGCCTAGATCTACAACTACTGGTTCCATGGTAATTTTAATGAAGTTATCAAGGTTCCACATATTCTGTTATTCTTCCACTACATGCTCGATATATTTTATTATTTTATTTAAGCAGATTTTTTATATCTTTAAATTTGAAAGTAACATCGTTCCTTGCTACTTGATTATTATTTAAGCCGACATATATCGGGTTTAACTCACAATGCTATGGCGTCAATCGAACTACAATAATTACGCCCCGTTCTCGCGCTATTTCATTTACTACTTCTTTGATATATTTATATTTATGACACCGTGCCAAGTTTAGTACGTAGATTCTCAAAATTGGTTCATTGAATATTTTTTTTTATTCTCTCTCTGCTTCTCTCCATTTAGTGGTTGCTAACTCTTCTACACACCGGTATTGACAACCAGCAATAATAACAGATCCTGGTTCGATTTTTAACAGAATATCTGAAAACAATTTTTCATAATGATCTGCATCCATTTCCTCATGGTATTCTCCAGTCTTTTTAGAAACAAATGCATTTAAACCTCCTTCAACAAATCCTGAGTAGCTACCAATATGGCTAATAATAAGGCGTTTTTCCTTTCCAGATAGGTTTTTAAACCTGCCAACAAACCATCTAGGACAGCTTGTCGTTTGTTTACCACGGATTCACATTTAAATCCTGCCAAATTGTTGTCACAGTATGTTCTTCATTTAACCATGTTTCATCTGTATGTTTTTTTCCATCTCTTCGAAATTCTGCTAATTGTTTCAGATACTTCCTGCGCCTTAAAATGATCTATTCTTTTTTAATAAGAGTACTATTCCTCTTTCATTCCTCTAACATGTCTTGATATCTTTGAAATATTTTCATTAGATTGAAGAGAAGAAGCAATTTTTTTTATAGTTGGTAATTCCTTTTGAAATAAAATTCATATACTGCACGGCGAATGGCCGTGCAATCGATTCGAATCGATTATTATTGACAAGCGACACACCAAATCAAAAATCGAACATTTCTTGTTAATTATTTGATATTTTTATATTTTCTATTTATGTATAAATATAAGAGTTCTTCTTTTTCGAATCGTCATTGTGATAAAAGGCTGTGTCAAACTAAAATATAAATAATAAGAATTTGTTCTGCAATAGAGTAATAATGTGAGTGAAACATTTTAAAGCTTCAAGAGATAGGTACATCACTATACTATAATATAGGGAAGATGTTTGTGAATCGATATCTGTCATATTCTCCCAAACTTTGACGAATGGCTACGTATTGAAGTTCGAACATTGTACAGCAATTCTTTTATACAAAGTCCTTCGATTATGTCTATTTCGGAGATTGTACAGTAAAGGGGTACAATGCTAAAAGTGGACAAGATTTTCCGTACAATGCTAGGATTGTCCAATGTCGGACATTCCTCGTAACATATATATATATATATATATATATATATATATATATATATATATATATATATATATATATATATATATATATTGTTATCTGGCTCGAAGTCTGGGACGTTTCGTTTTGATATACGGATCACTATTACTACTGTCTGTCATATTTATTATTTATTACCAAATTGAATTAAACTAAATTACTCACAATTCACAAAAAGTAAACGTAAAAGCTCCTTCCACTACAATAATATATAATAATATAACAAATAAAATATAATAATATTACAAACATTTGTGTTCTCTTCTTTATGAAACCCCTGTCAGTGCGCTTATGAAGCCGACTAACAGGCAATAAAATAGCTACCCGAACAATGGCGTTGATGTCAGTTACATCGCCTTAATTTGCGACTACGTTGTTGAGATCTCAGGCATTATCTACCTCTAGAGAAAGATATAAACTACAACATTGCAGATAACTTCAAGTTAAATAATACACGTTGACAACGTTACATTTTCCCTAGAACCCAGATCTTTGCCAAAACATTTGAATAGTTTAAAAATATACCATTCAAATTATTGAAATGTATTTCATATAAAATTAGATCTCTTCTATCTGAACGTGTATTCTTTGATCAGTCAGAAGAAGGTTTTTGTCAATTTTTAAGGGATTAAACAGATTCTACAATAATCCACTAGTTTGTTTATTAAATGATAATTAAATTTTCTCCTTTGCTCGGAACAAAAATATTTTTTTCTAAAAGGTAAATGTCCAATTTTACTGGCCTGTAAAAAATCATTAAAACATGAGTCACTTGCTACAATTGTGGTACTTTACAGTAAGTCTATCGCTGCCATTCTCTATTGCATGAACTAGTAATATGCGCACTCCTTTACTTCCTTTAGCCACGCCGCGCGCAGCTACAATCATCTCTGCCCTGTCTTCGTCTATCGCAGGGTATACTACTCTCGGACCTCTTTGTCGTACGTTCCCAGTCGCATTAAAATTAAAATTTTTAAAATTCGGCACCTGTCGTTCAGAACAGACTTTTTACAGACACCCCTATATCATCGATCGTATTTACAATTAAACAGCGCTTAATTTTATATTTGGTTGATAGATTAAATAAATATCTCATATTTTACTAGCTGAAGAATCTGCAAAGTAGCTAAGTCTCATGCCATTGCGAAGATTTAATCTTAGCATCGATTAAAGATGCTGTAGAAGCGACGTTTGCAGAACACGAGCTAAAAGAAATCGAACGCGTACTTCTTCAAGTACCATCTCCGCAGCGGAGGTCGGCAATCATCATAGCTATTCGGACTTTTGAGACGGCTGCTCTGAAAAGTTCATTTGATGTACATCCGTACCACTCTCTCAGGTTGCGCAGCCATGACATTCTACGCCTCCCTATGCTTCTCTTTCCTTGGATCTTTCCCTGCATAATCAGTTGGAGCAAGGTGTATTTCTCTCCAGGTGTAATATGTCCGTGGACATTAATATAAATATAATAATATTTTTGCGACGTGAAAGACTTATCTGAGCTACTTATTTTTGTTCTTTGTATATGAAGATACCTTTTTATGCCTACGATTGCCTACCAACGAAAATGTCAACAAAAGCAAGTAAAGAACCCATTAATTTATCATAATATAAGTGACGGAAAACTGCTTTAAATCATAAGCTGTTAACTAACTCTCAGTTGCTGACAGGTATCACTGCATGTTTGATGAAATTATAAAAGTCCTCTTTTCCTTGATACCTTAGACTTATGTGAGCTATGGATGATATTAAAACTAAATATCGAAATGTACGTATTGGACGTATCAAATTTATTGCGATTAAAAGTGAGTGATGCGTTTACTCTCATGTTAAAAAATAGGATACAAATACATCCTTCTTTAGGTTTTCCCTTTGATTTTTATTTTTAAAACACTTGATCTACTATTACTTGAAATAACCTGTAGCGGTTATATTTTGCCTACCATATTGGGTATCACTTATAGGGGGTTGAAACTGGGGACTGAAATTACTGGGCTGGAGATATGGTAAACAAACAAACTGTAACGTCTGCTAACGGCCACTCTTGGTTTGTTTGGAGAGCTGAATCGTAAGTAAGTGAATAAAAGAGGGGCTAGAAGGGGTAACTACAATAAAATGAATCAAAAAAATACTTACATAGATTTCCTGGGCAACACACACAAGAAGGGTTCCTACACTATTTAAATTGGACGCCGTTTAAAAGAATCTTCTTACTGGATGGAAAGAAAGGCTTTTCTTTCCTTATATCTCTCTGGCTGATGTATTTCCTTCAAGAAGTTTTTGTGATTGGGACTGGATCTAAAAAACTGCAAACAAACACAACTGTGTTTGTTTGCAGTTGCACTGAAGCTGCAAATTGGTCTGAAATGACCAGGGAACACAAATAGACAATTCTTTGGAAGTTGGACACTGGATTCGGGCTTAGGATTATCCTGGATGACAAAAAACTGCAATCTTCAAAACTCAGCCTCTCAAACTCTCCTTCTTAAAACCATCTGGACCTCTCAAATTGTTGTAGCGCTGCTTTACAAATCTCCCACTTAGGACACAACACAAAAAATCGGTGATTAACTCAACAAAAACTGCCACATTGCCTTTGAGCTTAATTCACCTCACCACAAAAAGATTTGCCGGCTTTTGAAGACTACCACCCGAAATTTTTTTTCCTTTAAAATTTTAATCCAAACTTAACTGTTTTCTTTGTCTCAGCTTAGTCGACCTTCATAACCCCTCCGACCAGTTTTCGCTGCCGGCCAATCTGAATTTTTTTCTTATGACGCTTTCTAAGCGACTATGGACCTTAAGGATGCTGGGCTTTCAAGATTGTAGAATTAAAACGTAAATATGGTTATTTAACTACGCAGTTAAAATTTCCCATAGATGTGTCGTAAAACACTTGTATAAACAAGAACTTTAATGAATTTTGTACATGGCCAGGGGCGTATCAAATAAAACTTATACATTAAATATTCGATAGATATAAGGAAATTAATATGCTACAAACCTTGAATCATTCAAATACAATTGCTATTTTTTAAGTAATTTGTTACTTTCTGCAAAATATCTATTATATTTACAAATTTTTACTAGTATAATGATAAATTTCTTAATTATTTTTAGAAAGCTGAAGTAGAAAAGAAGTTGATCGGTGCCTTGAAAAATTTAGAACTACTAACTGAGCTAGAGTCGACAAATGAAAGATTACAGGAAGATCAAAAACAAAAGTCGTCAGAGCTCTCTGCCCTACAGAAAGACAAGGAATTGTTTAATATGGAAACCGAAGTAAGTACTCTTAAGAGATATTTGCTTTTTTAATATGTTTTACAATTATATATTTCACTATTTTTCTTGTTTTATTTGCGCATTCTTTTGCTTAAATGTATTAATATTAAAATATTAGCGCGATTTAAAATAATTACTAAATAATTAATTAAATAGTCTACTTACAGTTTATCCGCTATGTGCAAGTTCGAAAGAGCAACACCTACTAGTGTCATAAGTAAATACTATGTTTATATGGGAATAAGATGGGAGTAAGCCACAATTGCTTGTAATGACAAGTACATTTTACCTAAAAAATTTGACGTTCCGATTTCCAGTCCGAAAATCGGTCTAAAAAAAATTATTAAATAATTTAGTTGAAAAACGGTGTGTATAACAGCCAAGATTGTTGATAAGGTCATGTCATGTCAACAAAATTGACGTGTTGTAGGCAAAAGATATGAGGCTGGATGTTTTGCCAAATGGAAAATTTAAACTCTGATTATGTATAAAAATCAATATTATTAATATGTGCTGTAAATGTTTGTATGCGTGTAGAGTATTCCTGTATAGTAAACGTGTGTTGTATGTTGCATATGTATTGTGTATGATAGAGAATAATGTGTATACTGGGTTTCTTATTCCGCTATTGTTGGTATGTTCTTGTCGGTGACTTCTTCTTTAAGTATTTTGCTTATACTTAAGTATTAAGTATGGTCGTCTGGCTTTTTATCAAGTCTTCATAAAATGTTCTGTTGTTGCGGTATTGAAAAAGAGGAAGAAGCTTTTCTAGAATATCCAGTTTTGTCTTCGTAATGGGTAATGCTGCAAGTTTATTTCGTTTTTTATTAGTATTTTTGATGCTATAAATGATGAACGCCATAGACCACTATAGCTATCTTTAAGAAGAAAGGTTGAGTCTTATCACCGCTATTATTTAATCTGTATTCGGAATCTATATTCAGAACAGCATTAGACAAGACGCGTTCGGTTAACATCGTAGGCATCAATTTCCATAGCGATGCACTAAAACATGAGTCAATTAAGTTTGCAACTGCATAACGAATGGATACCACATCTGTCAAAGCAGCTCAAGCAGTAGCATTATTGAGAGAAGACCTGAGCCAGGGGGCCGTGGCAAATCGACTAAATTTAAGCCAATCTGCTATGTCCCGAGTATATCGTCGGTACCAAGATACTGGTGATTATGTCCGCCGACAAGAAGGAGGCCGTAAACGAACAACAACGGAGAGAGATGATCGATTTCTTGTACCTAAATCTCTGAGAAATCGACATTTGACTGGTGCCAATCTCAAAGAAGAGCCTAGAGAAGTCCGAGGTGTGGTTACTAGCATTTGGACAGTCAGAAGGAGACTTAAAGCAGTCAACCTGACACCAAAAAGGGCAGCTACGAGTCCCAAGCTAACTGCAGCCCAGAAGTAAAGGCGATTAGAATTTGCTCGCGAACATCTGGATTGGGACGACTATTAATGGAGTCAGGTATTATTCTCCGACGAAAGTAGGATCTGCCTACATGGCAACGAAAAGAGGCATCGAGTCTGTAGAATGCCAGGAGAACGATTTGCTCAATGTTGTATACGAGAAATTGTGTCATATGGAGGCGGTTTTTGTATATTTTGGGCAGGCATTTCCATGGATGGGAAAACCGAGTTGGTTTTCGTGCCTGGTGTAGGACGTGGTGGAGGTTTAACGGCGGATCGTTACATCAGAGATATTTTGGAGGAGATGTGGTTCCATACGTGGGATTTATTTATTTTATTGCATGATAATGCACGATGTCATACCGCACGAGTCACCACCACCTATCTGACTGAGATCGGTATACCTACAATAAATTGGCCTGCGTTGAGCCCGGACATAAATCCAATAGAGTATGTTTGGGATGAGCTTAAGCGCAGGGTCCGAAACAGAAATCATGTACCAAGGAGCCTAATGGAATTGAGGGCTGCGCTTAATGATGACTGGGAAACAATGCCTCAAGAATTTATTAGAAAAGTCATCCAATCCATGCGAAATCGACTGGAAAGTGTAATTAGGAATAGGGGTGGTAATATCAGATATTGAAAAATAAAAAAATTCATTTCGTAATTGATGATTTCTCTGTTCATTACGTCTTTCTTGGGATAGTTCTAATGATGAATATTTGAGAAACTCTGTTCGTATAGCATATTGTTTTTATAATGCGTCTTCCAAATAATGAAATAGCGGTTTTTCTAAGTTCAATAATAAAGTTACTGTTTGCACATTACATCTTGTTATTTTCATACTTCTTACATTAAAACAGAAGGTGTAATCTCAAATATCGCTTTTGAGTCGATTGTTTTGCACTCAAGTGTAGTATT
The DNA here is from genome assembly GCF_040954645.1 of Diabrotica undecimpunctata. NCBI lineage: Eukaryota > Metazoa > Arthropoda > Insecta > Coleoptera > Chrysomelidae > Diabrotica > Diabrotica undecimpunctata. The sequence continues at coordinate 68,380,577 of NC_092810.1, forward strand.
TTCAAAGATGCCAACAAACACACATTTGTATGCCAAGGGACAAATAATAGAACAGATAACTTCCATAAAATATTTGGTAACAAATATCAACAGCCAGTGTAACCCAAAAAAAGAAATCCTATCAAGAATCGAACAAGCGAGGAAAACACTCATGAACATGAAAACATTTTTTACAAGATCAGACCTTAGTCTAGAGCTCAGAATTCGAATGATCAGATGTTACGTTTTCTATGTTTTGCTGTATGGCTGTGAAAGTTGGACAATGGACTCTGAAACAGAAAAAAGAATACATGCTTTTGAAATGTATATATACAGACGGATGCTGAGAATTCCATGAATACAAAAAGTTACCAATGGTGAGGTACTTCGGCGCATGAGTAAACAAAAAGAGTTACTCAGCATAATCAAAGAAAGAAAAATACAATAGTTGGGTCATGTGTTGTGAGGTGAAAAATATGAATTACTCCAAATCATATTGGAAGGTAAAGTGCAGGGCAAAAGTAAGGTCAGTTGGAAGACGCCAAAACTCGTGGCTGAAAGACCTGAGGAGATGGTTTGACCGCTCATCCACAGAAATCTTTCGTGCAGCAATTTCCAAAGCTACAATTGCCATTTGGATTGCCAACCTTTGAAAGAAGACGGCGCAATAAGATGAAAAAGCTGGTTTTGGATATTTTAAGAAAAATTGTCAGTTGCACTTTTTATATCTAAATCATTGAACTTGATTGAACTACTTTGATAAGTGTTATCCTTACCTTACTGGTTATCCCAACCTGGAGTTTCATCACGTTCGGTTTTCCGCTTTTTTCTTTAGGTAAGGGAAAAATTCTGGTCGTTGTGAAGATATGAGTGCCATCGTACAGGAAACAGGTAAGTTATGGTATTATATAAAGAAAGGGTATCAAACATTTTTAACACATAAAGTAATACACTAAAAATGTGTAACATGGTATAGTTTGACCCCTTTTTGTTTCATTTTGTGTATAAGTATACATTGTTGCTTGATTACTCTCCAAATCATGGATCCCAAAAACGTAGTACCATATCTGCCTTGCAAAAAATACTGGATTGAACGGTATATATGGCAGTGGTAAATTTTTGCATAAAATCAAAGGTAATGCAAGTAATTTCGTCTGCTCTTGCCTATTCCTTGTAGCTACGTTTTTTGGCATGGAATGCATGAGCTTTTCTTAGATCAAGTCCTTTTTGTAATTGGCAAGAAACATCCTTGTTTCCTTAAAATATCCTTGTTGCTTAAGGTATGTTCAAATTTGTCACATTCCATACATGTGTCGGTACGAGGAAATCCAAATTTAATATTAAATTTGTTTTAAATACTTTCCAATACATTGTAGGGGACTTTAAAGTAGTCTTCCTGCAGAAAGGCCTTGTGCATGTCTTTTACTGTTAACTCTGATGGTAGGTACAGCTTATTTGGAATTTTTCGCAATGAGTAATGTGATTGCATAGGAGAAAATGTATGTATGTGATGTATTATGGGGGTTGTAGCTTCTTTGCTGTAGTTTCTAGGGCGGCAATTATCAAGCTCATAACATAATTCTTTTAACACACTACATAGAGCGCTAAAATCGGCAACATTTCCTCGTTCGAGGTAATTGTAATTCTCTGACACAACGACAGAAAATGTTTAGTAACACATAACAACGCGTGGGATGTACATCTCCGTCTTTGGTGTTTTTTTTTTTCATTACGTATACCTGGTTCGTTTCTTATGTCTACACTACACTATCGGCGATGATGGTTGATCGTGTGATCGTTTATGTTCGGCACAAACATCCTCCAAGCGTCCACACAATCGTCCGTAATAGTATGTCGAACCACAAGCATCAAACGATTCCCTTTGATGCGTTTCCGAAAAACTGACAATTCACGGGTTGTAGGCGATCATAGGCAATGATGATAGGTTATAATAATGTGAACAATTTTTTGTGGTTGAATTAAAAATAAAAGTGCATTTCTTTTAAAAGATAAAACAAAAATATACTCTTTGACCTTCTCCTGCTGAACAGTATCCATCAAAACTTCTGCGGACAGATGAAAGAGTTTCTGCTCTATCTGCTGGAGAATTCTCTTATTAGATTTTTTAAATTAATCCAAATTTTGGGCTCTAGCCCCAGGATGATCGTAGATGATGCTTTTTAAATGTCCAAAAAAAAAAGAAGTAATGTAAGATCTGGCGATCGTGCAGGCCACTTAATATCGCCTGTTCCACTGATAACTCGATTCAGGCAAGTATTGTTTAAATACATCCTAATTATTCGAGCGTTGTGAACTGAACAGCCGTCTTGTTGAAACCAAACATTCTCCAGATTTACATCAGGAAGATTGAGAATAGCGGGAAGAACATGATTCTATAATAAATCGAGGTATATTCTACTATTCAAATTGCCCTCAATTAAAATGGACCTATTATGTGGTCTTCTAAAATGTAAGTACAGACGTTAACTTTTTGAGGACGTTGAGTTCGGTAAACAACACTTCTGTGCTGGTTTTCCCGCGCTCAATACCTCGTAATGGAAGGATTGTGGAAGGAAATATCTTAGAACGCATCGTCATGTAGAAATAAGTTGCAACTTTCTATTTAAAACAAAGTATAAAACACTTTGTAAAAAATATACAAAAAGGAATATTAAGTTTTGATGAAAATTTCCCATGTCCGTAACTGTTCTTCCTTGTCTGCAATTAGTGTGGTCTCGTCTACTAATCGTCCAGACTGTATTTTCTTGTAACAATACGTAAACTCTTATCGTTTTGTTCATGTTAAAGCTATCGTGCATTCTTTCTATCTCTTGTATTTCTTGATATTTTTCTCGTAACAATTTCCCTTTAGCGTCTTTTACCTTTTTACTGACATTTCTATCTAATTCTTTATATCGTTCGGGATTGTTTTCCTTCCTCCGTTCGGAGTAACCAATTACTTCTTTCGATCTTATTAGTCAATCACCTCGTTCATTTCTTGTTCACACGTCATACTTCCAACTAAGTCACTCTTTCGTCTTTCGCCTCTTTCTATTTTGGAGTTAAAAGGTATTATAGTATGCCATTTTGCCTTTATAATTAAAAAATCCGGTTATTCTGACTTTCCTTTGTAACGAAATATTTTGCCTACCACATGGGGTATTATTATAAGGGGTAGAAAATTGGAGACAGAAATTATTGGGAGTAGAGATAGGGCAAACTAAATAAACGAAACTGTGCGAACGGCACTCAGGGTTTGTTTGGAGAGCTGGGGTAGAGGATAAGTAAATGGCAAGGGGTCGGATTGGAGCAACTACAAAAAATGAAACAAAGGGGTACTAACGTGAATCTCTTGGGACAAACAAAACAAAAGGAAACCGGAAATACCTCTAGCAATTTAAAAAGGACGCCGCTTCGAGGTGCCAAATTATAACCATTACAACAGCTAGTTGTAACTATTGAAGTAATTATTAAACATAAAAAATATATCTTTTCAAATGAAACTAAAAAAAAGGGTTAGAGAGTTAGTCAAGATAAACAAACAAAATGGTTTACAAAAAATTAAACATTTATTGTGTCTCGCCACAAACAGTTACAAAAATAAATGGCACAAATTACTAGATTAATAGTTACAGAGTACAAAAATAACAAAGAAAACTTACATGTCATCCCTTTACAAGATCTAGGAGTTGGAGATATTACATAAACTTACAGTTAACCTTTTTTTTTAAACAAAACAAATAAATATCGAAAATAATAAAGCCAGCTGTCTTATGTTAACATTAAATTTAAAACAACAATTAAAATGACAGCTAACTATGCCTTAAGATTTACAATATTAAATATTAAAATTTTTAAATTTTAATGAAAGCAATTATTAGTTTAGAAAAAAATGTCTGTCTTTACTTTAAAATTTGAAACAAAAAGTTACCTGGATTTTTCACTAAAACACTTTGAATTTTCTGTAACTGGACGTCACTGGTGGTTCTGGGGTAGAACTGGGCTTCACTCTCTGTGTAACGAACATACGAACAAATTCATCTCCAAACTGCCAAAAAGCCTGGAATGACAACCAGGGAGAAACAAAACGAGGATGGAAACGACGATTCTTCCAATCCTCACTTAAAACTTTAACTGAACCATTAACTGCCACAATACATTACATATTTTTCATGAAAAGAGACGAACAACGAGGAACATTTCAAATTTGATGTAAAATTTGGATCCACACCTAAGCCGACTGTCTCTTACAGCGACCCAAGTGAGAAATGCCGTAATTCTTAAAAATCATTCGCTTCCCAACTTAGAATAAACAAAATATATAACTGGAATATTTATTTGAAACACAGAATATCCTAAAAGTGGTTTTCGATCAAAAGAATGCCGGGGAAATAAGCATCTGTGAAATGTAAACAAACTTTTAAAACGTGTTTATATCAACTTGACGAAACAAAAGGGATCGATATATATTTCGGGTATTTTAACTGTTAAGATAGGATACTGAAATACACTGAAATTACTCTTCGGTATTTTAATATACATATACGAGGGGATTTAAATTTATACCAAGGAAAATGCAAATGCTACACCTTGAACCTATTTGTGTATCCTTACTCTGTATTTTGGTTTTTAGATCGTAATTACGGATCTTTTACCGCATCAAGAGGACTTTGATATCTCAAAATGTCTTTTCGAGCTGGCTTGTATCATTCTAATATATCTATTAACATTTATGGTACCCATATTACAAACATTTTTTTCATGTTCAATTCAGCAATGAGTATATTAGTATGAAAGATCAATATCTTTAATTATTTGTCTAATAGTCACACATCTTGCAACAAGATATTTTTCTAACATTTTAGGAGCTCGACTTGCATGTTCGTTTATACCTGACTGTCTACCACATTTAAATTCACTACACTACCGTCAATATTTCATATGACTCTGGAGACTCCCCTAATGCTTCTAAACGAAAGTATTTTATCACCGCCCTTTGTTGACACGTCATTGTGACAGTGTGATTCTTGAATCCGACATCTACTGTAGGCAAGCTGTTTTAGGTTGGAGATAAACAATTATTTTGATTTAACAATGGGTAAGAGACGATGCAAAGGAATTAACCCTCGTATATTATTGAAAATCGTATATTATACTTTATTCATTTTTGACCAATTAAGTTGACCGTGGATATTTGTTACAGATACTCAAAAAAAGTGTGATGGATGCATGTCGAGAAAAAGATGGCATAAAACATGAACTAGCATTAGTAATGCAGGAGAAGGAAGAACTAAAGAAGAATTCTGAGGAACTATCATACAAACTTTTGGACCTGGAAAGGCAACTAACCAAAGGTATTTCAATACTTCAAAAGAAAAAACATTGAAATTTCGTTTAAATTCATAGAAATCTATTTTTTAATGTTTTTGTTCCACTTAAGCTTTTCTTACACGTCAATCAATATTTACGTAAAAATTTTATATGTGGAACAAAGATGTTGAACCATATCTAAAAAAAAAGAAACCAGAAAATTTGTATATTTAAATAAATAATATAACAATTAAGGCCATAAATATATGTTAATTATTTAAACATAACCAGCTAATTAGAACGTGTTAAAGTTTAATGTGTAATTTACATTATTTTTGACTATTACGTTACATTCATAGTATTTTGAGTTAGTTTCAACATTTCTTTAGTTAGTATCAACATTTTAAAATATTTTTTATTATGCATATTACATAGATAATAACTATATGGGAATACATCCCATTCCTCCTTAAGTTCGGAATATTCTTTTCGTAGTTCTCTCTTTTGAACTCAAAATCATTTTCGCGTTTACATTTATTTTGCAAATTTATTTGTTGGTGAAGGAAATGCTAAAATAGAATTAACTAATCATATCTTCTATTTCAGAGCAATCTGATCTACAGAGAAAGATTAAAGAAATTGTTACTAAATCGTTAGAAAGCAGCGAAGACATTCTTAGGCACGCAATCGACGAGATTGACAATCCTGCTTTGACTGCACTTACCTGTTCTTCGGATTACTTAAGAAGTTTAACGGAAGGATGCAAGAGCTCATTAGAAGAAAGTACGAATATAACGAATAATGATTATGTTAGCATTGTAACTGTTGCGAACAGAATTGCACATAGACATGCCACATATATTTTACAGGGAAGGGCTACTTGCAACACGAGTCCCGATATATCTTTTGGAGAAAGTAAGTTATATATAGTTTATATTTATATTGATTATTTTAGTAATTGGTCATCTATGTACAATTTCGAACGGGTCTTGTAAACAGCGGACGCTTATATTAGTATAAATATAACAATAAAACACTGAAAACTTTGTTTTCAAAACTTCCACAACATTTATTATAATATCTTCTCACTACAGCTGTTTCGACAGAGTGCCTTTCTCAAATGATCTATTTTTGGTATGTGTTTACAGTTTATAGTCTTTAACTGAATAGCTTGAGGAGGGGGGAACTTTTTGTTTCAAGTTGGTCATTCAGAATTATGTCTGCATTTTTAATTTGTTAATTTCCATAGATCCTAATAAAGATAGCTTAAGGCCTTTATTTTGGATTTGAAATTCCTCATTAAAAGAATGATTATGATCTAAAAGGTGAAGTGCGTATGTAGAATCTGTTGTTCTATTATTGAAAGCCCTTTTATGTTCTGCTATACGTTTGTTAAAAGTTTGACCGATGTAAGTTTTTGGGCAGTCGCCACATTTAAGTTTGTATACACCACTGGGTAAGTACTTTTTATTTTGGCTCTTGTTGTTTTTAATATATTTGATTAAGTTGTTGTTTGTTCTAAAAGCTAGTGTTATTCCTTTCTTTTTTATGTGTTTGGCTATTTTTGTTGATATCTTGCCTGTATATGTAACCGACCAGAATGTACTGAGTTTTTCTCTGGTGGTGGAAATACTAATTTCAGGGCTTTCTAGAGACATCATAGATCCATATTCGAACAAAGATATAAGTGGAATATTTGCTCTTTATTATGACTTCAAAAAAGCTCTCAACAGTTGTGCAAAACAATACTGATAACCTGACAATCGTTTTTGTCTTTGTATTAAATGTTACTTATTCATCAAAATAAATCCCTAATCAAAATCTGAAATTAAATTTGACCATTTAGCACTTATAATTTGATATTAACTTTTTTATACTTAAATGGAAGTTTTCAACACCCTCGAATTTTAATGAACAAAAATTACTATTGTACACGAATCTATCTAGTATAACGGAGTCAATTGTTGCAAAATTACTAATATTTACTTTCCTAAATCCTCTTTGCATAGTGAACTTATTTTGTAAGATAATAAAACCAAAGTTTATGTTGACGCCATCTTAGGAAAACGTCAACAATGAAGTATGTTTGTCTTAACGTTTTCTGAGACTGTTTAATTTTGTGGACTTTATTTCCTCGATGTATTTTTATTTTGTACAATAAATAATTGTATGATTTGTTATCAATACATTGTATGGTGTAAATAAATAAATAATGATTGTCGGTAATTCGTTTTAAAGTTCTATTTTATTTACATTTGTTTACTAATACATTATAATATTGGCTATGAGCACGTGTGCTTGGTTGTATAGTAATTTCCAGCCAGTTCTAGTCTGTCAAAACTAACTTCGCAAAAAAGTTATGACTAAATTCACTAGACAGTTTGGACTGGGATTAGCAAACCGACTATACCTGTTTGATTTTATTCGCCATTACTGAATATTGGGTGACACGATAAGGTGTTTTTTGTGTTACCTGTCTCAACAAGGATTTAAAAACATTGAAAGCGAAGAGATGCGAGCATTTTTGGTCTAAATAAGAACTAACCTTTCTCATCAATATCTGTTGGGACATGTATGTACCGAGAATAGTGAAAAGAATAAGTAGTCGTATCCATAATGCTACTATAAAAAGTATACACTAATTTCTAAATTAACTTAGACAGTTGGTTTTATGAATAGGGTTATTTTATAGAATTAATAAGTGTGTTTCCTTATTGTTTGTAAATAACTAATCAACAATTTCTTAATTACAGAAGTGGCCGAGGCATGTAAAGATTTGGGAAAAATAGTGTTAAAACTTCTTATTTCATTAAAACAAAATGAAGACTCTGAACCTACAGCTAATGAAGCCAAACAAAAATTAGAGGAATTAGCAGCTCTAGCAGATAGCATAGGTGCTTCCCTTTTAGGCGAAAAAGCTGAGACCTTAGTAGATATGCTCGAAGATGAGATGAGTGCTATGGACAAAGCAATCGAAGAAGCAGCAAATAGAATACAGGTAATTTTAAGTATGTTAGCGCAATAATAAACACTTTTAAAATATTATTTATCTCCAACGCTCTTATAGGGCATAAGGTGAGCGAGAAGAAGAACTAGTATTTAAAAGTGTCGTATTTAAATATTTTATAATCTATTTAGAATTAGAAAAAAGCTCATTATTATCCGTTACAACTTGCCATATGAGAAATTCTATTGATTTATAGACTCCGTAAATAGGAATTTATTCTGTATACTTTGGATCACACACGCACACATACGCATAAACACAAAGTACACATACACCCATGCACACCTACACTATGGTCAATCACCAAATTACCCTCCCCGTACCACAAGTGCCTAATAATTTAACGGCAAGATTTGTTCTGCTACTACTTTACCATGCATATGAAATGCATAGTAAAGTGGAAAAAGTTTTGCCTAAGCCTTAATTAACCGTGTTGAAATATTTCAACGTCAAAAAAATTTGAAATGTCTATCGTCAAATATCTTCCAAAAGTTTTTCTGAATGATGTATCTCCCAAAAACGGACGATTTTTGTTTTTTTTTTTTAATTAAATGATTGTTTTAACAATATTCTATTTCATCAAAAGTGGGCGAAATTCATTCTCGTTTATTTCATCTATAAATCATTCGAATTTTTCATGATTTAACCTGATTATAAATTCTCAATAATTTTTGTATAATTCTACTGTATTATTAAGAAATAACATATCCAATAGCATATTATCCAAGAATAAAATAAAGAACTAAGGCTTCAACACAAAACCATATTCTTTTTTTATCATACATTTTTGTACTTTAAGTAAGTTTCTAACTTTTTGATTTACGACTACTATGGATATACTGCTTCAGATTATGTCAATAACAGTATCGTTATGTAGGATGGTTTTTATGGAAGCTCCATTAATCAGAATATCTGGTATCTGTTGTTTCCTCATCAATTGTTTTCTAAGTGATTGTCTGAATAAATATTAAATTACACAGGAGGTTTGGTGTCCGTCTATTTGAGTAGTTTCATAAATTTTTATTGTCGTTCCTTACTTTCTCGAAAAGATTTTTCGTCTGTGACAAAATAAATATAAATTACTCTACGGGTAGGGCATCCATTTAGGAAACCAAATTGTGTATCAGAGATATTCTGCTCCACTTCGCTGTATATGGATTTCATGATTTTTATTATTTTTAGAATACTTTCTCGCCGTGATATGAAGTCACACTAGAATGACTTGTATTTATGAGAATGTGTTTTTTTTATACGCTTTTTATACTGTTAACTTCTGTCTTCGATGTTTACCATCATGCATCTACATATGACCTAGATATAATAACTACTTTATTTTATTTCAGGATATGCTTACCACATCTAGAGCTGCTGATTCTGGTATTAAATTAGAAGTTAATGAAAAAATTCTGGACTCATGTACAAAATTGATGCAAGCTATTAGAATATTAGTTCAAAAATCAAAACTTTTACAAGGTGAAATTGTTGCTCAAGGGAGGGTAAGAAGTTTTGTTTATTAATTTACTCATCTAAAATTATTTTTTCCTATTCTTTACAAATTCTATTAATTCTCTTATGATAGCTGTCCCTGCACTAGCAGATAATTATTTATCCCAAGTTAGTTATTAGAAATTGTCAGTGTAGCATATGTAATCGGTAGTAAACTTAGACAATTGATATTGATTAAAGAGGTTAGATATTTTTTGTAATATGTTTCTGCTCTTATATACGATAATTAAAACAAACTTTTCATATAAAAATGCATATAGAATTTGTTTATGCAGACTTATGAAGCCCAGGTCTGTATATTCAATGTATTAATCCAGAGATGCTTGAAACCAAAATATGTACGTGTGTTTAATAGATTATAATAAGGCGTTTGATAAAGTCATTCACAAACAGCTTATGGAAGTCTTGAAAGCGAAACAAACAGGCTAATTAAGTTCATAAAACATCTTTATTATACACAATGAGCATTAGTGCGCATTAATGAAAACACATCAGAAGAAATCGAAATTAAAAGAGAGGTGAGACAGGGCGGTCACCACTTCTTTTCAATGCATACTCTGACGAAATTTTTAAAGCGACTCTTGAGGGAGAAACTGCTGAAGTAAAGGTCAATAGAACCTCTAGAATTAACAACATTAGTTAAGATAATCCTGTTATTTTGGCATAAAATCTTAAAGATTTGCAGAGACTGGGGATCATGCAAAAGACTATGACCTTTCAATAAATATTAAGAAAACTATGTTTATTAATGTTTAAAAATCATCACACAATAATGATAAACGGTTAACAGCTAATGAGGAAACTCTTGAACAGGCAGAGATATTAAAACTATCACAGGAATGATTACTACAAAGAAATTACGAGTCCGTATAGAAAAAACACATACAAAGTTTAACTAACATTTGGAGTTACTGCGTGAAGGATGCACTTAATTGGAAAAAATGTGTTGATGGGAAAAATCTACAGAATTTATTAAATAGGTGGCTAGCGAAAATCTCCAAATGGGGCAAAGTGGACTAATAAAATAATGGAGCACATTAAGAGTTTTCCTACATGTCAGTCACTATGCTCGTGCAAAAAATACAAACAACCTATTTTTATCCGCTGATATAAATTTCAGTCGCATTTCAAAGGCTTAGAGTTTACATTTGCTCTATTTGTGACAGCTTTGCCATACGATTAAAAACTGGAGATACCTCCGTAAAAGTCGAGCAATAATTGCATCACCGAGAAGCCGAAGCAGCTGCCAAAGTCCAACGACACTAGATCTGCTAAAACCTCAGACACTTACATTATATCTTTTGATCTACAGCAACAGTTGATCAGCAGTTTGATCTATAGCATGCCTCAGTTAACACATACGGAAATTCATGTGTTTATGGAGTGATAATTTTGGAGATTATCATCTTGTATTTATCACTACCTTACAACTGAGGCTAACGGTACCTGAATTATTTCGTATTATTGGCCTACAGTATATTTTGAGAAATTATGCACAAGTATCCCGTAAAGGGCCTTACTTTTGTATGTTGTGGCAGGGACTCTACTATAATAGAGAAACGAAAAGCAATGCAAAACTTACACCATTACGAACTTAATTATAAAAATAATAAATGAATTAATAATAAACACAAATACCACACTGAGCAATATATACACATGAGCCCATACTGCAAAAGTAAGCAACGTGAATTACTTGCTAGCGATTACAAGGTTTGATATATTGACATCAATGTTGGACATAAATCGTCAAAAACATCCGGAAAATATTTTTCAAAATTTAAACCCAATGTTACTAAAGATCATCAATCGGATGTTGTTTATAAAGCAAATTGTAAAGACTGCAATTTAACATATATTGGGCAAACACCAAAAACCAATATCTACAAGCGCAAATCATAACATTGTAAGCGCCAACATGTCATTCGATTTACTTACTTTTGCGTATTGGCATTAAGAAACTATGATTTAGCCTGTTTATTATTATATTTTTGTTTACGTTTTCTGACCAATGACGATGTAAATTTGTAAATTACCATGTATTTTAGGGTACAGCTAGTGCAAAAGAGTTTTACAAAAGAAATCATCAATGGACCGATGGATTTATTTCAGCTGCTAAGGCTGTTGCTGTAGCAGCAAAACTTTTATTGTAAGTATTACTTATAATAAAAATTGTCAAAAGTATTTTTTTTAATAAAAAAAAATTCTCTGAAGAGGTTTTATCTTGCGTAAGACTACATCATTTATTGTGTAGTCGACTCCACAGATAATATAATATAAAATAAATAATAATACATAAAACAGAAGTTTAATAATACGCATCTGTTCGGCTAAGCTATTTGAAGATTTAGATTGAATGAATGATTTTTTGCGTCACGAAATAGTGGTTCTTCACATGGATTCGCTACTCTCGATCAATTCGTTTCTAAAGCTGGATTTATAGTTTGACGGTCTGTAGACGTAGACGCACTGGAGACGTAATAAACGGACTGTAAATATTATTTCAATTTATAAATCGACGGAGTGGAATTTTTGTGCATGAGTAAAAATAGTGGCTAGAGTTGGTGACCATGATACTATAATATCATTTTATTATTTATTATTATTATGTTATAAATTCTTAACGTCCATTGTAACAAATAATCAACAAAATCAAAATTCGAATATGTTGATAAGCAACTTTACAAAATTGTGGGCGGGCCAGACAGTTCACTTTGGTTGACAGCACAAAATTCTTCCTTTTTATTGACCAGACGCAAGTAACGCACTGTAAAAGATGAAAGTTGGCCAACTCTTCCGTTGCAGTGCGTTTCACTTACGGTTCCGTCAAGCGTTTACGTTCATTTATAAATAAGAGTACACAAAATTCTATGTTGATCTTTTTCCAGTGCGTCTACGTTTACAGTACGTCAAACTATAAATCCAGCTTAAATAGTCATCATGTATATATTTTAAGCAGGTTTGAATTAAAAACAGCATAAAAAATAACTAACAAAATACAAACATTAAATGAAAAGTAAAAAATTAAAAGTCAAAATTTAAAATTCATAAATGCCATTCAATTAATAACAATATTGAATTATGTGTTTAAATTTTTAAGACACTTCTCGTCTCAGCTTAGGTTTGCCTCTGGTTCTTTTACCTGGTGGCATCCATTCCGTTATAACTCTTAACGGATTGCTGTTCTCTCTTCTCATTATGTGTCCATAACATTTAATTCTTTGTGCTTTTATTGTTCTAACTATGACCCTTCTCTTGACCCATCCATTCTTGTATTTCGTGATTCATCCATTGTCTTGCATCCTCTTCGCTTTCCCTCTTTGGTCCCAGTATTTTTCTGATAATCTTCCTCTCAAAAACTTTCAATTGCTCTTTTTCTCTTGCTGTTTCTGTAAAAGTTTCTGCAGCATATCCTAGTATTGGTCTTATGGTCGTTTTGTAGATTTTCATTTTTGAGTTTCGACTTATCTTCTTCATCTTTAAACATTTTTTTATTTCTATAAAACGCTGTATTTCTCGCTCGAATCCTTTTTTTATATCTATACTTTCATTTCTTCTGTTGACTAGTACTCTTCGAAATTGTGTGCATGTATTATCAGTTCTATCATTTGTGTCTTCTTTTTTTGCTTACGTTCATGTATTATTTTGTTTATATAATAATTAAATTTACCATCAAATGATAATTATTTGTATTTTATTATTAATTTAAGTAATATTTAGTCTGACTTTGACGGGTCTGTCAGAAATAAACAACCTATGCTATGTTGATACGTTAGCGGATTGCGTTAGGAGCAAACATAATAATTTATTGAATTATTTTAATATAATATAATTTGTTATAAATATTAAATAAATATTAAAATTACATTTTTTAATTGTAAAAATATTATTTAAATTTTTAAAGAATACATAGTATGAGGCTTCGCGCTAGTCTACTGTACCGCCTACTGTACCACTTTTTTAGTATCTTTTCTTTTATTGTTTCCTGTACAACTTTCTACTTGTTATTAATTCAAACAAATACTATCTTTATTACACTTTTTGTTATCACTTGTCTTGTTTTTTGTTTTTTCCCCATTGGGAATTTGGGAAAATTGGAGGAATTCAACAGGTCTCTTGAAAATGGGAGTTATCGTGTTTTGTTTTTTATAAAGAATTGGCAATAATAAAAAAAATCATTGGTACATTATGTGTCTGGCATAGGAACAAAAAATTGTAATTGAAGAAAACGTCACTACTATTTATACTGGCCTTGTATTAATTTTTAACGTTAGTTGTTAATAAATTCATTTCAAACTATACTCAACTTTTATTTTTAAACATGTTATTTAGTTTATGTAATAATTAAATTGATATTTATTTACATTTTATTATTAATTTAATATTTAGTACGACTGATGGGTCTGTCAGACGTAAACAGTATATGTTTAACAGCAATGCAGACGAAATATTCAGCAAAAATTTGTTAATGGTGCAGGTGACATTCGGAACAAACAACAATTTCTTGAATTTTTTTTACCTTTTTTATTATTTATATCTTCATTATATAATTGATGATGTTCTTGATAACCAATATTTTATATTTTAGAACAGCAGCTGATAAAGTAGTTCAATCTAACGGCAAGTTGGAACAATTAGTGGTAGCGGCTCAAGAAATAGCTGCCTCCACAGCTCAATTAGTAGTAGCCAGTCGAGTTAAAGCAGATAGAAATAGCAATAACTTGCAACAGTTGACGCAGGCGTCTAAAGGAGTTACCACAGCAACAGGAACTGTTGTTGCCACTGTTAAAGATTGCAGCGAACTAATTGATGAGTCAGGTATAAATATTTCAAAATTGACTTTTATTCTTGAAACGAAGTACACTGCTCATTAATTGAAGTGGATATTTTTATCCTTTGTAATTTTTTTATTTATTTGTCTTACAAAATATTCCGATTTAATTGTAATGGATACGGCCCTTAACAAGAATTGATAGCAAATGCTTTTTACATGCTACTTTTTCATTCTTGTTTTTTTTTTACTTTTCAGTACTTCGTACTACCTTTAAGACGTTTAAAGACTGTGCAAGTTGGACAGCTAGTGCGTTGGGGATAGGAAGGTTTGTCTCAATTGGAAATCACTATGCGACTGAATGTGTGTCAGAGTGTTGTAAGCAGCAGGGCTTGGAATCGCTATATAGAGACAGAATCTGTAGCGTATATATATGGGTGATGACGAGAAAGAGCCATAACTTATGCTGAATGAATGATAATGAACTACATGCTAAGAAACAGGGGTAAAAGAAACATACACAGCATCAATGATTATTAGCTTCTTCAGGTCGGCTACGGAAGGGTGATTTCTAGGCAAACTATCAGCAGACGGTTGCATGCATGTTAAATGAGAGTGAGAACGGACAACGTGCACGCGGATATCGTTGGGCGATGGACACAGTCAATGGAGCTTTCAAGACTGGAGACATTGTCTCTGTTTTGACGAATCAAGATTATGTTTATATACGTTTGATGGTAGAATATTGGTCTGGATAGAAAAAGAGCAATGATATAATGAACATTTAATGGATTCAACCACTGTCTTTGGATTCGGATCAATTTCTCGCTGGAGGGCATATGTTATAACGGACGCACTGACTTAGTAATTTTAATTAATGAAACAGTGACGGCTGTAAAATATCGTGACGGGGTCATGGAGCCAATAATAGCCCCATTTGTTGGTGCTATAGGTTAAAGATTTGTTTTTATCTACAATAATGCCCGTCATCACCGCTTGAGAATTGTGAGAAAATGGATAGATTATCATGAAATTACAAGCATGAAGTGCCCATCGTGTTCTCCGGACATCAATTGCATCTAACACGTTTGGGCAGAAATGTCCAGAAGTTTAAACCGACCTCAAACTTGACAACCATTATTTAATGAATTGCAAAGAATTTGGGATATAATACCTCAAAATTTTATTGATAATTTAATACTGACATTCCCAAACAGAGTAACAGCATTAAAAAGAACGAACGGCGGCCCTACAATGTTTTAAATTATTTATAAACATGGCAATTTTATTATGACTTTCTTTTTTTTTTTTAATTTTTCATTGATTTTATATTATTTATTTATTTTAGGGTCTGCGTAGCGCAAGCGGTAGGATGTTTGCCTCGTAAGCCGGTGGTCCGGAGTTCGAATCCTACCGCCGGCAAGAACATCTAGACATTTTAAAAATGTCTATAGGCCCCAGGTCGACTCAGCCTGAATAAAAATGAGTACCTTGGGTAAAACCAGGGGTAATAATAGACGGTTGAAGCGTAGCACTGGCCATGTTACCTTCCTTGTATACCGTAGGCCCTAGATATAGCAGACTACCCTGCTATACTCCCAAAGCCGCGACAGCGGTATAAAACGGGAGACTATATTATATATATATATATATTTATTTTATTGAAAAGTATTTTTTTACTTCTTTTCACTGCCGAACATGGATTATGCATAAAGTTTGTGTGGTAAACATATTAAAATTTGACTTTTATTTATTTCGAACTTTGACACACGTAATATAAATATTTTTCTAATATATCTACACTTCAATTGTGAAGCAGTAATATATATATATATATATATATATATATATATATATATATATATATATATATATATATATATATATATTCAGGGTGGAGTTTTATTCTTCCTACATAGGATCACATTAATATATTTGTCTTTCTCAAAAAAATCTTAACATTAAGTAAGAGTTTACCAGTTTCAATGAGATTTATACATAATTTTCTTATAAGAACCTTGATAATAACCATAAGAACATTCGTTTTATTGTTGGAAAATAGGTTGAATTAAGCTTTGCAGTCATGGCAGCGCAATAGACTGCAGTACGTAGTCATTCGCATTTATTATTTTCAATAAAAACTTAAGGCGAGTTTCTATCGTAGACTATTTCACCCCATACCAGCATGCTCCCTGTAAAAGTTGTATACCGTTCCATATAAAATTCCAAGGTTCTCATATAACCACTTTATTTTATTATTACCACTGTAAGACTAAAGGCAAAGTCGCGACTCGCTAAGGTTTTTTTTCATGCAAACCGTCTCTTGTAAATCGGTCGTACTGCAGCCAATCAGCTTATTGTAAATCTTCCATTTCCTATTCCAATAACTATTTACTATCTTTTACTATTCATACTTCCGAACAATATTAAGGTATAACTATTTTCCTAATTTCAAGCAGTTTAAACGAAAGTTGTTTATAATTTTATTTTGTAATTTACAGAGGAATTCGATGTTTCTAATCTAACTCTCCATCAAGCAAAACGATTGGAAATGGACTCACAAGTGAGAGTTCTCGAGTTAGAAAAAGAATTGGAACAAGAACGTTACAGACTCTCAAGGCTCAGGAAACATCATTACCAATTAGCAGGAGAAAACGAGACTTGAATTAGCTTAAGTATTGACAATTTAAACTAATAATCGTTACATAACTATTTATTAATGTAGATAGTAAGGATATAATCGTTGAATGGAGAACGTTCTTAATATTTTGGGGTTTATATCATAGGATTAAATAAAAGAATTAAAATTTAATACTAAATAAACCTTTTACAACGTTTAATAATCGCCAATTTTATTTTGATATAAACGATTTCTCCACTGAGCTAATTTGCAATTTTTAATAAAAGATTTTATTATTATAGATGATTACTACTGCATTTACTCAAATAGTTTTGTATCTCTGCCTCTATCTCAATACAACTATTTAATCTTTTACACAGACATGTATCTCTCTCAATAAAATGTTTTTCTTGATCTTTCTTTGCTGGTCTTATCGGAAATTTGATATTGATTGATTATTCCTATTGGGCGATTCCCATTTCGATATTGAAATCATTTGAACCTATGCTCTCTCATTATGGCGTCGATCGATGCCACATGTTAATTGTCATTCATTTTCTTCAACTTATCCATTTTTAACTATCAAATATTCAGTGACCTACTACACGCATTTCCGTGTATTTCCTCGTGACTCTACTAATGGACAAATTTATAAAAATTTTAAAGACTGACTTGTTTACTGAAGTATTCAAATATGCAGATAGTGTATATGTCTACAAAATGAATTCTGCGTGAGTATTATCATATAAATTTAAAACCAATTGAATATAAACACTATTCCAATTTTTGTATTATTGATAATAAATAAATAATTTTAGTTGGAAAAAGTCCAACTTTTTCAAAAAAGTAATTTAAACCCTAAGAGGTTCTACGCGAAGTTTCTAAGCGAAACCAAATTACAAAATTTACTAAAACTTGTAGCTACTTTGTTCTTTAACGAGGCTTTTCCTTATAAAAATGTCTGTTTTTCTATTAATTGTTGAGATTGAGTTGGGAACCCATCTTATTACAAAACACGGAGTTTTGATTAAAAAATATACTTTTGGGATTTGCTGAAAACAAAAAAGTTTTCATTTTGTAAAAATGCATTCCACATAAAATACTGTTGTGATTTGTAAAGAAATCATTGAACACCTAATTAATGTCTTGTTCATCAACCTCGACAGCCAGGTGCAATAGATGTTTGCTTAGAAAAAGCATTATAACAGATATTTTGAATCGTTTGGAGGGTGATTAGGTATAGTGAATGACCAAAGACAAACTACAGTTTAAAATTAGATAATAATTGGATCAATTCAAGGATAATTTTTACAAAAATCGATGTCGTTAGTCATCGATTGATGATTGCATACATCAATTGTAGTGAAGTTTCCTTCCTTCCTTTCCATCCTTGGCAGTAACTAATACTATTCAGATACGTCATAGAATGAATGCCGAACTTCTTCCTGGTTCGGAAGGAATCATAATTAGGGTTCCAGATCTTCTTCTTGCAGGCAGAATTTTTGCAATCATATGATGTTCGAAACAGAATGGACACTTTTCCACTATTCTTGGGCTGTTGTGCTGCCTCGAAAACCGAATATGTAATTCATATATCTGCCATGTTTAGAGAACTTCGTCGTTGTTAGAATATGACACTGGACTCTGGATTTAAACAATTATTTATTCAAAAATCGACTTGTTTACACCTGTTTGTTATATATTCTGTTACATATTGATGACCCTATTGTCATGAATATAATGGTTACTTTTGGTTATTTAGATATTTATTCGTAGTCTCAAATTATATTTTACGTCAGTAATGATGTGAATACCTCATAATATAAGTATTACAATTATAATTATTTTTTTTTAATTAACGATTCAAATCATAAGTTAATCAACCCCATAATATTAAGAATATGGCTAAACTATTGTTTAATAATATATTGGCACACAAACATCATATAAATGTGTTTATTTTTATCCATTTTTACATTACATTGTAGATTATAGTATTTGATCAATACCAGGTATAAAATAAGAAGAGAACTGATTGACAATCTACTTGTCGAATGATAATATTGGTATTTATCATTTTGATCACTAACCCGCAAATTCATGAAAAATATTCTGCTTTGAATTTTTTGTGCAAGTAGCTTTTATATCCTTCAAAATAAATATATAAAAATATACAAATAACTTTAGGAAAATATAAAACGAATATAAGAGCTAGATAGCTCAGGCGGTAAAACCAGGGGTAATAATAGGCAGTCAAAGCGTAGCACTGGTATTGTTACCTTTCTTCTATACTATAGGCCCAAGAAATAGTAGAATACCCTGCTATAATCCCAATGCCCCACTAGCGGTATAAAGAGATACTATTATTATTTTACAGAGAATATAATCAATCTTTCTATTCATTTCAACGTTTACAATTTGTTTAATACGTTGAACATATCAGCATACAGATACAGCAAACTCCAGTTATGTTGAGGTTTCGCCACACAGATTTTTGTACTTTTTAATGATATTGATTAAGTAAATAGTAAATAGTGTTGAAACAGTGGCGGGCGCAAATCTACCTGAATAGGGATCTATAGTAGAGAAACTTTCTGGATAAATATGTTACATAAGATCATTGATTGGTTTTAAATATTGTTATCACTATCAAAGTTCAAATCACTCTTATTTTGATAACCGCAGTCATTTAAATTTAAAAATAAGTGGATTTACTTCACTTTCTCTCTGCTGCACTCTATATCAGATTCTTTTCTTGTACTTCAAGAAGAGAATTCGAAGTAAGTGGAAATATCAAACTCTATTGTTATATAAACTTTCTCTCATTTTTCTTACGAATCTGAACACAAAGGAGAAGGTTCTCAACTAACCTGTTGCTTGAGATGTTTTTTATTTGACATTATTCAGTTAATTTACCGTAATTTTTAAAATTTTTAAATAATATAATCTTCAAGTTATGTTTATAAGATATTTATTAATTTAGTGGCGTAGATACACCGCTGAATGTTCAGCTTTCAGTGGGATGAGTCCGACAGGATTGATTCGATACGAAAATACGTCGGTTCGCACACCTTTTCATGGTTGGTATTTGTACATACATCAAAATCAACTATACAGTAAAACGTAATTCAATTCGAGTAGCCGATAATTAAAACTTTAACTTAAACGTTTAAACGCAAGTCAGTCCCAATTATTTCTAATTAATTAAACATTTGTCCCTAAATGGTTGTACAAAATTCGATTTACAAACAGTCTACTTGCAGTTGGAATAGAATGATAAGGTAAAAAAACATCCTTGGCATTTTTCTAATGGCTAATTCGAAGGCCCTCCAAGGATTTAAGGATTACGGACAAAGCAATTAGAACAAATTCAAAACTCTAATAAAGCTTAACATATAAATAATATATTTGTAATAGTGTCGATATATGGTACATCATTTTGTAACAATTACATCACACCGTAGCTGAAATTGAGTTCAAGTGTATCACATAACTTATAAACGTGTATTCGTACTTTTAAACTAAGATGTAGATATACAAATATACCAAAAATATTAAAATTTAGTTTTTAATAATTTAAAGCTCGAGCTAATGCTTAATTGTTCCTTATTGCTTAGGTGTAAAGCTCTCTTTAATAATAATACATTGAAGCTTACTTCGCCGAATATATTATTAAACAATAGCGTTTCTCTAATAGGCAATTTTTTGTCTAAATAACAAGTTTTTCAACTGTTGTTGGTGTTTATATTATATACCGTTGTAGTTTATACACATTCATTTTACCATTATATATTTTATATGTTTGTATTACCTGAATTTGTATTGTACTATTTACAATTATTAAATTATTGTATTAAATTCATTATTGTGTTT
The DNA here is from genome assembly GCF_040954645.1 of Diabrotica undecimpunctata. Lineage (NCBI taxonomy): Eukaryota > Metazoa > Arthropoda > Insecta > Coleoptera > Chrysomelidae > Diabrotica > Diabrotica undecimpunctata. The sequence continues at coordinate 68,401,643 of NC_092810.1, forward strand.
TATTATGTTAACGTCGAAATCATAAGCACTTAATACGAATAATTACTGAGTTGCAACTTCCTGGAAGAAGTAAAAGAGGAAGATAATAGAATACCTGGTGGGAGGCGCCTTTTATTTTTCGGAAGCCGTTTGTTGTTATAACTGGTCGTACAGCGGCCAATTGGCTTATTATACATCTTCCATTCGACTATTTGCGTAGCGGGGACCTAAGACCTTCCGAAGCACGGGACGGCCCAGTTAAATTAGAAATTGAAAGATGGTGTCTTCACCGGGGTGGAATCCGGGCCGTTAGGCTTGGTCAGTCACTGACCCAACGCCTAACGACCAAGTCATTAGCCACTGAGTTATGGCCGCTACATTGCTGGGAAGCGCTTAACCAGCATACGTCATTAAAGGGAATTTATATTGGTATGGCCCAATTTATAAACTTATGAAGAAATGTGATTAGTGAGTCCTCATAGAGATAAAGGCACAGATGATGATTTTAATCATTATCACTAATTCATTAACAGTTACACTTAAAACTTACATAATAAATTAAGAAAAATTTCAATAAAAATCAATTCCACGCTGCGAATAAAACATTATTTCTGATTCTCAACATAACACAGATCTCGTGGCTTATTACAGTTGGTCTCGGGGGAAAAGCAGCGATAAAAAGTTTGAACACATTGACTACGGACTGACGCTCTAGCAATGTGTCACATATATCACAGACAATAAGCCGGTGAGATAATAAGAGTGAGCCCAAGCAGATAAGCATATTTAGACCGTTTGTTCCTTTCTAGAGTCACACAGTAATGCTTTTTCATAGGGATTCATATAGTAGCCGTCTTATAGAAGAATAGAATTATACAATTACAATACACCCAATATACAATACAGTTTCAATATTTACTTGTTTACTTGATGGGTATCAAAAAAACATGGTATGCAATTCTTTTCACATGGCGTACATTGCCACTTAGCTCTAGTTGTTTGACTCGCGTTACATGCCTGCCCAAAGTATTCATGATTTTAGAGTAAGACTCTACAACGACCTTAAGTATATTCTTCTAGCTTATGTTGATTTTCGCATTGGTGATCTGTTGGACGATCATTACCGTTTTCTAAACATAGACTATGCATTACTAACCACTGATCACTAACCAATGCATTACTGGTGCTGGGAATAGAAGACGGTTCATTTATACCATGGATGGTGACGTGGTTTGGGTGGAGGATGGCGTGGGGATTGGCGCGAACATTTCTGACAGTAGGATTGTGACTAACTGGTGGAGCGGACGATATTTTCTTTATAAGAGGACTCCAAGTCAATGTTTACCGTATGCCGTCATCTCTTATATTTAGACAATTTGGCTTGCTTTTTTTCAGTTTCTATGGCTTCTCGGATAATTCTTGGTTTATAGAAGCAGATGGGGGTTATCGTTCTGGAGTTTTCAAAATCAATTTTGTGAAATGTATGAAGATGCTGTTGACCTAGAGCTGAAATTGAGTCGGAATTGCGAACAGAAATTTAATGATCATAAATCCTATTTTGAATTCTACGATTTGTTTGGCCTATATAGGATTTGTAGGCAGTCTGCACAAGGAATTTCATTTGGAACATCAATCTCATCCCAAAGACTCGAACCTCATCTACGAAAGCTTTTCTTCCTCATAAAACTTATCTCAATGACCCCCTAATAAGTGGCAACAAGATATTGTGTACCTATATTTTATTGCATTTTTGATTATATCCACATGATTCTTGTTTGCACTACTCATTGTGATTACCAGTGAATTCTCTGGTGTTTCTCAACGGAATGATCTCACCTCATCTGATGATGAAGTTCGAAATTACTGCTTAACTATTCTTACATGGGAGTTGTAGAGAGAGAGGGTGACCAATTTGGTCTTGCATCTATTGCTCTATGTAACTGTCATATTGATGATTTTGTAACTACTGCTTTAATTTTAAATCTGCACAAAATTTCGTTTCTGAACTCTCTACGCTTATGAAATTAGGAGGATTTAAATGACGAAATTGGTTAAGTAATTAATGATATGGATGATAATCCAATAATCTAGTAGTCGCAGCCACACTGATCTTATCAGAATTCCATATGAATGTTTCTTGTTGTTTTTTGATAATTACTTGGTTTTAAGGCGTTTATAATAAATGTTTGTATTTAAAATACGTAGCTAAGTTTTTATTACATACATGTAATATGATAATATTACTTGTAATAAATCAAGTTCTTCAACAAATTTGGGTTATTTCTTGGGTATAGGAGAATAACTAGGGTTCTATTAAAACAAAATTTGAGATTCGCGGTTCTACAGGATTCATATTAAGGGACAAACAAGCCGTTCTAAATGGTGGGTTCTCTCCCTTTAAAGATAGTCATATACGGCGCTTGTAGAATGAGGCTGATAATTATCGTCCATTTATAGAAAAACGTTGTTCTCCTCTTCGCAGTTTAAAGTCAAGATGATGTACAATATTCCTGATATATTGTCAAACTTATCAGACATAATACCAGCCCAAAATATGGCGTTTCTCCCTGCATTAGGGAGACACTGCATGCGTAGCTGGAGACTGGGTAGCTCTTGTGGGTTGTCTCCAAATACGAATTAGTTGACCATCATTTACAAGCCAACCCTGATTTCATCTGAAAAAACGTGATCGAATTCAAAAATTCTTCGACATCGAATCGTTCGGCCCATTGCAATCGACGAACTCAGTGTTAAAGTTGTACTCGAGGAACTCTTACTAATCGCTGACATCTTAAACCATTTTGCAATGATATTTGTAGTGCAAAGACAAATAGAATAAATCCAAGTGTCATACAACTGGTACTGTCATAGTATGATTTCTGCGTATCATTAATGTTTTGTAACAATTCTGACATTAGTTAGAAATACTTCAACTACATCCATCTTGTATAAAATTAGTCTTTCAATAATAGTTCTATATATATAACACATATCTCTTTTTATAAAGTCTATTCATTCAGGCACAAATCTTTGTGAATGCTCTTCAACCAAAGTCACTATTCTTGTTCTGTTAATATTAATACCAGATATTATTTGATGATTTATGTTAAACCAAGCAGAGCTGGTTCAAATAAAACTGAAGAGGCAATAGATAAGGTACAATCAAGGAGTCAGAATCTGTTACAGTTCCAGAAGACTACATTTAATGCGGGAGTTTTATGGGCGGCCTGCACAAATGATCACTCTAAAATGTGGCTTGGCAATGCTGTGTAAGAAGTTCGGGAGCTCTAGCTGGTAATAGGAGTGAGAAGAATTGACGGAAATCAGATTCGAAGACATGCAGAAAAGACTAATAGTCCTTGTGTATGCTCCCCAGGCACACACAAAGGAAGAAGTCAGGGGTCGTTTAAGTAAGAAAAATGCAGGACTGAAACGAGAGACTCGACTCTAAAAAGCAGGAAGGTCGAAGGGAAGGGACAAATACTAGTCTACTCGATCCACAAGTCTTATTTTGTGAACTTAAAGAGGACTCACTTCAAGACCTTTTATGGGATGGATAAAGAGACCTTCAAAGTGATAAGGGGGCTAGATGACAAAAATACGAGTGATTCAAGCAAACCTTTAACACACTAACGTGACCTCAGTGTAGCTTACTGTGGCAATCGGGAAATTTGATGTAGCACTCATTCAAGAACCTTGGGTACACCAGTGTAAGATCAGAGGTCTCTCGGGAATAGACGGACGGCTAATTTACTCCATAATAGAGAAATCTAACATAAAAAAACTGCCGTTAACTCTAACATAAAAAAACTGCCGTTAACAAATTTTTGCTTCAGGGACCTAACAACAGTCAAGCTGTAGTTCATAGAGGGAGCGGAATAAAGGAGTTAATACTCGAATCAGTCTATATTTCCTATGATGACCCCAACCAACCTTCAGTATAAGAGTTGGAGAGACTGATGAATGATTACACAGGTAAAGGAACGCAGGTAATCAATGGCTGTGATTCAAATTCTCATCATACCAGTTGGGGCAGTACCGGAACCAACGAAAGAGGCGAGTCACTATTACAATTCATTATGGAATATAATTTAGACCTAATGAATGTAGATAATAAACCGAACTTTGTAACTTCAAATAGAAAGGAAGTTATAGACATAACGATAGCTACGCCATTTGCAAGCAGCGTCATAAGTCATGTGTCTGATGAAGCGAGCTGTTCAGACCACACACATATGTGCTTTGAAATAACGGGCTATGAACTCGTAATAGACACTCATCGGAATCTACGGAAAACTGACTAAGAAGCTTATCAATCAGACCTGGCGTACAGTCTTTGTAGGGCAAGAGAGGATATAAACAATACAAGGGAGCTAGACATGACAGCTGAACAATTAAATGAGACAGTTATGGAAGCGTACAAAGATAACTGTCCAGAAACAGTAAGAAATACCACCAGGAACGTGCCCTGGTGGAATAACGACTGCTAAAAAGAGGAGAGTTGTAAGAAGGAATTCAACTTTGTAAAAAGAACAGGTGAGTGGAGCAATTATCGCAAAGCTCTGACTGAATGCAATAAAGTCCAAAGAAGGCCAAAGGAGACTATTAAGTTAACGAGATCTTATTGTGTAAAAATCTAACGTGTCTAATATGATGGACCCATTTTTGCATTGCCAATACCGTATTAAACTAATAACTGCCAGAATCATTAGAATTAAAATGCAGATAACTACCAGTGTTTGTAGGTTTTTGGTACCCTTCTAAAATTATTTCATTCTTATTCGATCTAATAACTAGAAGATAAACTGGTTGCAGTTTCTTTTTCAATGGTAAATTGTAAATGTTGGTTAAAATAATTAAAACAGCCTTGCATTGTATCGATCTTATTATATATATATATATATATATATATATATATATATATATATATATATATATATATATATATATATATATATTTACAACAGCAAATTTACTAAGATTGGAGCTGCAAGGTCGGATAATAGAACAAGTGACGGAGTTTAAATATCTGGGCATCACATTATCTAGCTACGTAAAGCTCAAAACTGAAGTGGAAGATCAAGTGAATAGAGCAAACAGAGCCGCAAGCTGCCTGAATGAAAGGCAGAATTTACAAAACAGTCATAGAAGTACAGATATACGACGTAGATGCAAGGTGAAGAACATTAAGAGCTGGGTAAGGAACAGAAGACTAGAATGGAACGATCATATAAGCCGAATGACAACAAATAGAGTAGTAAAGACGGCAAAAGACGGTTCCCCAATAGGAAGAAGATCAGTAGGAAGACCACGAAAACGATGGAACGACAATTTACTGGAGGCACATTGAAAAACAGACAGAGTCATGTCTACATAAAAATAATAAGAAAATATTAAAAAAAAAAGGAATTGGGAAATTACAATATCTAATAGATGATCTAGAACAACCGTAGCTACAATTAAACTTATTTTGATTATTGATGTCCCAAAGTCTTGCCGAGAGATGTTATTAAAGGTAAAATATGTATTGTTAAATATAAATTTTACCAACTTTTTAAAGCATTTTAGGAAAGCTGTTTTGTGATAAAGTTGTATAGTTTTTTATTTTTTCCATTCTGATTTTATAATCTCCATTATCAACTCAAGTGGAATGATGGTGAATAGAGACACCACCTTCGATGATATTAAAACGTCCTACCTCTCATTTCATTGACAACACAAAACGTATATTTTGTATTATAATCTGTACGATTGCTTTTAAAATTAGACCAATATGTTTCAAGATATTGTACGTAGTAGAAGTAGTAGTAGTAATAGTAGTAGTAGAAAATGAAAAAGACAGAAAAGATTTTATTTCACATTTGTTTCGAAACTATCTTACCGAGTAGTAGTAGACTTTAAGAACATTTTTGTCAGCCAAAATTGTTGACTTAAGAACAATTAATTATTTTCATGTGAATTTTGACCGAAATTAAATGCATTAGTAATACCAGCTCTGAGAATATCTGGATCATTGTGTATTCGATCTACGATGAATATTGAACGATGTTCACTAGGTCCGCCAGAAACAAATTAAAAAATCAGAAACATCTTTTGGATATCTACATTTGATATGTTCTTAAAACATTTTCTATTATCCAAATATAGAGTCTACCATTTTTCTTACCGTTTTTGTTATTTACCTATCTATACTTCTCATATTTACTTATCTATTCTTGTCATATTACTAGAATCCATACTGTTATGCCCTATAGTCACATTGGCGGTAGTGATAAAATAAAATTGCACGGTGGGTAACATTATAAATAAAAATATTGGTTATATTAAAAACTTTTATTACTAGAAACTTGCTACATTTTTAACATTTGAGTTCACTGTTCTAATAAAAACGGATTTAGTCTAAATTTACTGAAAATTTAGGAATTAATATTATTACATGCTGATAATATAGTTTGTAATGTGGTTTAGATCACGATTCTAATATTAAAAAATATTAAAATGAACAATGTGGACGAAAATGTATTTTTACTATTACAAACCAATACCATTTCAACATTAATTACGTACTGTTTTGATAAAGAGTATTCTTAAATGATGAATATATATTCTGATCTAGTAGAATTATAAGGTCTTACAACCGATAGAAAGTTTGACAACCGATCGGAAGATTCGAGTTTGAACTCCGATGCTAGCAAATGAAATTACCAAGCTGTACTTGATATTGAAAGGTTTACAAGAAAAAGACCTAAAGGATGGGAAAAAAGTTGTCCTACCTTTCAAAAAAGCTGATAAACGCGATATAATAAAAAGAAGGATAAAAATTAAAAATTAAATATAGTTAGTATTATTGGAAACGTATCCTAATTTATCATAAACTCTGGATGTTGTATCTTGTTACTGGTAGTTGGAAGGTCATTAAATTCCCTGCGCAAATCGTTGACACACATAGTCTTATATAGGTCAACACACTCGAAAAATTCAAAATAGAATATATGAATATTTCTTTTCATTTCATTTTAATTCTGATCATTTTTTTCATAGTAATAGTTTAATATCCAAGCGGTTCTTTCCGCCAATACAGTTTCTGCCGCCAAAAATCTACGTAACCCTCACTTAATCGTCACGATAGTACCATCTCGACATAAAGAGGTAGTAGTGCGATCTATAGAACTCTATAGTAGCCAAATTTGACGCAGTCCAACTCAATTGACTGTAAACAGTATAATTGATGGTAAATCTTTGGTAATTTCGAGTCACTGTAGATGCAATGTTGTTGGTTATTGCAGTTGATGATTTTGTTTGTTTAACCTCAATAGGTGTGGATTTAGAATGTTAAGTAGATTGTGGATTTGATTCTAGAAACTTATTGGTCTATTGTTCGAAAAATTTACTTTTAATGAAAAATATTACAAATAAAATGTTTTTAGTAGTTTAATTATGAGCAAGTAATCTTGAAGTACAGAAGTTTACACACATTAGATCATAAATATGTAGTTAATAACAATAATAAAATTATATCCGTTCTGATATACCAGGAACCACTATAAAACTATCAAACATATTAAAAATTCTAAACATAATTAAACAAAAATAAACACAATCATCGGTAGCACTACAATAACAACATGACATCGGGGCATGGGTACCGAAAAAATTTAACAAATATGCATTTGTACAAGTTTTAGAGCGAATATCATAGAGATAATAGGTAAAAGTATGCGCTGTAAAGATTATACACCGAAGTTGTCTTAGTAACAGATATAATCCCATTTCAACATAAGGTAGACTAATAGCTCAATATAATATCCGTTTTTATGAAAACAGTGTACTATGACAAAGTTTATGTATTAAATAGACTAGACTACTTCAGACAAACCATCGTTTGAATATATACAATACATACATATAAGTTGGTATATGAAACAATAGTAGTTTCTGTAAGTTAAAAAAAAATAGCACCAGTTTTACACATACAAAAAAGATTCGATGTCGATTGGTCTATTTAGTCAATAAAAATTGGCGGTTAGTTGTCATAAAGCGTCGTTTTCGAATAGTGAAAAATGGCTCATAAAAAATGTCTTGTTGACAATGTAATAAAAATATTGATTTATGCCTCTAAAGGACTTCCTATTTATAATAAGTGAGCTATATTTGTCTAATACAGTTAAACTTGAGTAACCTGGAACCTATCTACCATGGAATCCAGTCTATTGCGGAAAATTTGTTCACGACCATGTGACTCGGTTTTACACGGGTTTTATTGTACGTATAACTCGCTTGATATTCTCCATTTAGTAGGCGATATTCATTTTTTCATTGCGCAAATATGACAAACTAAAATTAAAATTTTAGGATATTTCAATCACCGACATGGCAATTTAATTTTCTGATCAATGAATGAGTTACTACGGCCCTTTTAAGTTGTTTAACATTAAGTACGAGTAGTTCATTGTTTACTTCGCATGCTAAGCAGCAAAATATTTCAAATCCAGCAGTATAAAATTCAAAATAGAATGAATCCGATGAGCGAGTAGTACGCTGAGAGGTAGGATCTTGCGTTTCGGTGACGCTCATTCATTAATTCGTACCGGAAAGCATTAAGATGCATACCCGAATATACATACACATAAACTATAAAGACAATAAATAATGGTGTCCAATAACAGTTTGTGTATCACCATATTCCAACTGTCCCAGTGCATTGCTAGGAAAATATAAATTCTCCATTCATGTCGATTTAGTCCTGATTCAGTCTAGTGATCTTCTTTTATTTTCGTGTAATTCGTAGCTTTTTACTTCTCCTTTTATAGTGCTAAGATATTAATTTTTTTTGTATAATATGCAAACTAATCATATTAGATGAACTGTAGTTTTAATTTTTGTGAACCCTTTCATGCCATAGTACTTTTATTTAACCACAGTAAGGGTGATGACCGTAGATCAAAAGTGTTGAAATAAGAGTTAAGCATGATATATGCTTTCAAAATACATATTTTCCTTACCTTCCTTAACAAACAGTTTTGATTGGCTACATACAAAATAAATACACGTGAATCAATACCTACTGTTGATTCTAGATCTAACTGATTTGTTATGAGATTGTGTAACATTAGTTTTTTGAATAATACATAATACTATATTATATCCTCGCAATTTTTATCAACGTTGCGGGCCTCTGCATTGCTTAAATGGTTGGGATTTTTGGAACCGACTAAATAATTCATTCCCACCTCCATTTTAAGATTTCCTCCGATGAATAAGAGTTTCTTACTTCAGCAATTGGTAATTAGCGCAAGACGAGGTTGCTTTTTAGGTTAGTGGCCTAATTGGTTTTATCTATTATTACCAGAGCCGTTAACTAGCAAAATGGATCGACTAATTGAGGGTTTCCATTTGATATATACCTTGATCTAGGATGATCTAGGATGGTAAACTATCACCTTGTTTAAGTATTTGTTATTTTATCAGTTCCAATAGTTTTGCCAGAGGTTACGCCTTTAGTAGTAATCTTTTACAATTTTTGACTATCGAAGTTTGAATAATTTTTACTCTTTAGACTAGTTTTGGTTTTCATGTTTTGTTTCCAGATCGAGATAAAGCCTGTTTGATTTTAAGTTGATTGGATTTGCTTTTAAGACCATTTGTCTAATTAAACATATCTTTAATATCATATTCACCTGGCTTTTTCTGTTTATGTTTATGCTACAATTTTCTTTAAGATCTTCTTGAATACCGATCGTTTTATTTTTCTATATAATTCACGCTCTGCACAGTTTATAGGTAATACGTTGTCCGGTGGTAATACATCCGCCTGTTGTATTGCATGATGTGGGTTTAATTCTTATTATAACCGGAAAACTAAAAATATTGCCAAGATCGTCTCTCGGAATGCAGTAGAACCCAGTAATCATTTGCCTCTAGTTTAGTCCTTCCAAATCTACGTAAATATGCTGTATATTCAGACTTTGCTAATTCATCTGCACTGAGCTGTGCATTACTAGTATCCCAGTGACTGTATTCCCATTGTAACGGTGACCATCACGTCATAGTTGCACCCGTCGCATCAATGAGTTGTAGCCATTAGATCATAAAATGATTACGAAATACATATTTAAACTTTGAAATTAATGTTATTAACAAAGGTTTCAAAAGATATGCCCATTTTTTCACTATAACGAAAAGACAAGGTATATTTATTAAAAAATAGTATGGCAAAACTATCTTAAAATATACATCTTTACTCTTACCATTAAAAACGTTTTGATAATTTCACTTCTTTGGTCCAGCAAGATGACCTACACTCGTAGCTAAGGATTTATCTATTATCTATCTAAAGAAACACTTTATAACTTCAAATTGTAGACTAAGTATTGGAAAACTTCTCTACGGTAATATTTTTCTGAATAATGGTTAAATTTATTAGTGATGCCGCCTTTTTAGTACACCACAAAATTTTAATATTCAGTACCATACTATATTCTGTCGATAACACTATTTATTACAGAAAAATAGAATAATAAGAACAAAAATTAAAAAGTGTCAGGAAAATCTTCAGATAAAACTGAGACTCAGCTGTAAACTACAGCAATTACAGACTAATTGCAGCGTAACATAAACCAGTATCCTGCTGACGATTATCAGTTACCAATTTCACATTGCTCAAAATTCCAGATGAACGTTCAGGGTACTAGAAAATTTTAAAATGAAACGAGCACTAAACATATATTAAATTATACAGAGAACTTATACATAAAGTAATGAAGTGTCTCATGTAAATAGTAAGTGTCATTTATCTGTAGTGTAAGTAGGTAAAGAGCGTGCTCTCCACGGTTAAATAACTATCGCGAGTATCTAATTCAAATAAATGCTAATGCCAATAAATGGTTGGCCTAAATAAACAGCCGTTTGAGGAAAACGTCCAATTGAATAGTAAACTAAATCATTTTAAGGTATTCGTATTTCCTACTGTCTCCTGAAAATTTGGAACTTAAAAAATTGTTAAAAAAAGGGAAGCCTTTTGAGATGTAAGCTTGTAACAAAAGTGTTCTACTGTACATTTTACCGAACTAATGCATCTTCTTCTACTAAAGGTGCCTATCTTCTAGGGATGTTGGCGACCACACTGACCCATCTTATTCTATTCACAGAAGCTCGAAATAGATTAGTTAAGGTTAGACCAGTCCATTTCCTAAGATTGGCCAGCCAAGATATACGTCTACGTCTAGGGTCTCTCTTGCCCTCAATCTTGCCTTGTAGAATCAACTGTATAGAATAGAAGTCGGTATTTACTAATACGCATAATTTGGCCGAAGTAAGCCAATTTTCTGTTTTTTACGGTGTGGTGTATATATGAGACCATTAAAATACGTCGGAGGCTCCACTCTTTCTAACGGTGTATCGTTTATCGTAATTTGGGCGTTTATGTTGGTGTTCTTACTAATAATCATTATTTTTGTCTTCTTAAAATTTAGTTTTAGGCCGTATTTGTTACATGTTTCTACAGCATTATCCATTATCCTTTGTAGCTCCTGCGCACTATCTGCCAGCAATACGGTATCGTTTGTATATCTAATATTGTTTGGCCATTTACTGCAATACCATCTTCTGCAATGCATCTACTTAAAAATACAAAACGGAAGGGATACAGTCAATGTAATACTGCTACATTGTAAACACTTCTACATTGTGCTAAATGCAAAGAAGAGCAGATGGGTAACCTAGAAATGGCTGTCTCAGGAAAGAGTTATGATCTCATCGTTATTTAATATAGAACCATTTTAAACACAAATGGCCAATCAGCGTTTAAACCAGAGAGTTTAAACTGAGAGCTTTCTTTAGGTCAACTATCTTGGTATAGCTGTAAAAAAACGAATATAATCCACAATGGAGGAGGCCTTGAACACGATGTGAATATTATTACATTGTATGAATAATACATTTAGAACTCGTTACAATCAAACTCTACTACAACACTGGACCCGAATAAGTTACGACCCGAAACAACCTTCTAAAACTTGCAGCGACTAAATGGGGTACAAACCCAAAAATCCTAGAGTTAACAACCATAGCCTTGTGTTTCCCTGTAGGAAAATAGCCTGTCCTATTTGTAGCAGATCTAGATACGCCAATAATTGATTAATTTATTGAAACATTGGTTATATGAACCTTTTACCCCACTACACTCTACTGCACTAAATAACAAGTGGAGAAATTCTAACAAACTTTCGATGAAACAGACGCACTATATCACCTTAAAGAACTACCAGGACCCTCAACTATCAGAATCGATTTAAATCAAGAACGAGAGTTATGAGAATTCCGGAACTGTTTTCCATGCACCCGGAATCACCACACGCACTGGACCTAGATTGGAGAAATCGCGGACACTCAATCATACATGCACCGTCGTTGCCACTGTGAAACGTAATATGATTAAATGGGGTATAGAGATTGAAAACTACACACTCAGCGAATGTGGAAAAATACAGAATATGAACACTTGAGATGCTATAAACTATACCTATTACAATATACACTCGATGAACTATGGTTTGCAATTTCAAAATAAAATTGTAAATATCAGGACTCGAAAAAGTAAAAGTTATTTTACTCGTAAATAAATACCTATTGTCTATCGAAGTAGATCGCCAGGAAAAAATTGAATGGTCAGGAAGAAAAAGAAAATATATACATACTTACAATATAGTAATAGTTGAATCATTAATTATGTGTCTTATTCTTGTTCGTCTTATAAATCCATAGTTTCACTTTGTATCGTAGAACTGTCTAGATATACATTTTATTAATTAAATTTTCGACATAATTGATAAATTTTTATTTTAAAGATATGATTAAATAATAACTTAAAAACACAGCAACTTTTGACAATTTTAGGTTTAGTATGTTTTAGAACCTTACAAATTTTAAAACAACCATTATTTCAGAAAAATAGGACCATTCGGAAATGGACTATTATAAAAATTGGCACGATTAAGTCATGTATGACTATTACTACCATTGTTTATAATACACTTTCTATATAATCTAAAAATGGTTGACCTACAATATGAAAATAGAAATACAAAATATTTTTTGATAAGATTCACGACAATACAAAATACAATATAGGAATATTTTAATAGGGGAATGGATAAATACATTGGTAAAAAATTTATAAACTACAATCGAGTCTCGATTTTTTACTTTGTAGGACGTACATAGTGAGAATTATTGCTTATTTACAACGTAGATATATTGCTAAAAATAATATTAAAAGTAGCAAATTTAGTTCAATTGATACAATCATTTTTTCCATTACAGTTCTTAAAACAATTGAATGTTTACAGAGAGTTAATCTTAACTTTAAAACATCTATTAATTATTTCGTTATTTCCCAAATGAATATTTAAAAATACTTAAAATTACAAATTAAAACCGTTAAGACTTTTAACTAAAGTTATATATAACAAATCAGGCAAAATATCTTGCAATGGCACCCACAAACATAGAACAAATACCAAAATAATACTTGGGATACAACTACAAAACTCAATAAAATGTTTGATCAGAAGTAATAAGGAGAAAAAGGTAATAAAGAGAAAGAGAAAAAGTAAACTCTAACATTATATTTAAAGTAAAAGGTATCACATACATAAAGATATTGACGATATATATTTTTTCCTCTAATGTCCGTTGCATGTCATCAATGAGATTTTTAAGTCGTCGAATTACAACCAGAGAACTACTGTGTTCTACGTAGTTCTCTGGTACAATCAACTGTTTAGAATGTTCCTAACTAAGCTATTGTGAAAGCTTCACGAAGATGCACGACCGTTTATATACAGACGTAGATATTTATAGTCGGTTCGCTATTCCCAGTCCGAAGTCTCTAGTGAATTTAGTAATTATTTTTTTGCGAAGTTACTTTTTGACAGACTAGAAGTGGCTGGAAATTACCATACAACCAAGCACACGTACTTATAACCAATGTTAATAGTAAACAAACTAAATAGTAGATAAAATAGAAATTTACGAATTACCGACAATCAATATTTATTTATTTGCACCATATGATAAATAGTTATGTTAAATTATAACAACTAAAATATATCTTTTAAATACATACTACCAAAATTGTATAGGTTTAGTATACACTTCCACTATTTTGAATAATTCTTCTTTTTTCAATGAAAGAAGTCTGTAATAAAAGTTTATTTAAGCTGTTAATACTGAGAGCTAGGACCTTTTGTGTTGTAGGTTTCCAGCTATGAATCTGTCAAAATACGCCCGTGTTGAGCGAAGGGACCTTACCAAATAAATCGCGATAAATCTGATCGTGACTAATTTGATAGAATTATTTTCACTTCACATTAAAATTTCCAGGAATTATTTTAAAATTTGGTACGCTAAAAACAGTAATTCACATTAAGTGGCCTTCAAGAAAAAGTACGTTTTTATGAACCGCCAATGACAATCAGAAACTCTCACTACTGTTTACAGAGTTGCGAAATGTATTTTTATTAACATCACTAAGCTTTATGGAATATAAACAAACATAAAATAGATAGGTTCAAACGGTAAAAAATACGGTTTACAGATTATTATTTACAAATAGAAAGTCTTTATTTAAAGTTAATGAATAACCGCTCCCATTATTCATGATTTTTCTACTTTTTTTTAATGAAGGAAATCTGCAACAGTACGTGTATTTGAGCTATTAATAGTGAGAGTTAGGAATTTTTGTGTTGTATGTATCCGAAAATGAATCTGTTAAAATATTCCCAAGCTGAGCGAACGAACTATAATAGAAAGTGTTCCCAATTAAATTTACAGATTCAGTTTTATGAATTAGCTTTGAGAGATCCAACAACCTCAGTCATTCATTATACATCTTTGTCAATTTGCTTTGTATTGAGATGCATAAATGACACCGTGAAATTAGATGACGTGTAAGTGATCCTAATAGGACTAGTAATATAATGAAGTCAGCGGAATAAAATTTGATGCAGATATTGAGAGAAAAATTATAATTATCATAAAATTAAATACTTACTACGTAGTGATAATACCATAAATTTTTTGGTGGTTTTCTCAGCAATTACAATGAAAGTATTAACAGTAGGGTTTTGTTATTGCAATTGATTATCATATAGTGTTTAATGTTGGCGACATACTAATTACACAGTATTAACACTTATTTAATAAAGATTCTTGTATTAAAGTTAACATATAATCAAAAGAACTAACCTCTTTAACCACCTTATACATTAAAATCTGTTAATGTTAATATTATGATCACTTGTTATCACCTAATGGATTTAGTCCAACTCATTTTCTATCCTAGATACATGCACAGTTTGATTGACACCATATTTATGTTATCTACGGCTACCTACGTTACCTACATATTAGTTATTTATGTACCAAGGGTGTTATTACGCCCAGAGAGCAATATAATCCAGTCAGAGGGCCTCTGGCCCGAGGGATGGATGTTGCTCGATGGGCGTAATCATCCGGTAACACCAGTGGTACATACAAGATTTTATTTTTCACTTCACATAATATAAAAAATTAAATTGAGACGTTTTTACTTGTTTGAAGTAATCTATGATTGTTGATATTTTGATGTTTGTTAATTATATTATGTAGTTGTTAGTTGGATTTATATTCAGTTAAAAAATGTTAATTCTATAATATTTACTACTTTCAAAATTGTTTAAAATAAAACAACTTCGTTTTGTAACATTTGCTTTTTTTCTTATACAATAGGGCGTTATAGGCCATAACGCCCGTTTAATATGCCATAGGATATAACAAGTGTGTTCATGGTAACCATATAAGCTAAAATAAACAAATAATTGCAAGTGAAAAATAAAATATATATTAGTCTCTTCTTCTTCGTGTGCCTCTTTAAGGACATTAGCGATCATCACGGCCCATTTTAATCTACCTGTAGCAGTTCTGAAGAGTTATATTGTTGTTTTCCCACTCCACTGCTTTAAATGCATCCACTGCATCTCCCCTGTTCTCCGTTTCCTATCCATTTTCCCTTGTATAATCAATCCCATAACTCATATTTTTCATTTCTTAGTATGTGAACAAAGTATTTAGTGACAATCATGATTTTTGTTTTTTTTTGTTCAGAGCCATTCCATACCTCTCGCAGTACTGCGTAGTGCGATCAAACAAAATTTGCAGCCCTACAAACATCTCTTCTGAATACATATTAAAAAGTAGAAGGGATAGTACACATCCTAGTCGTATTCCACTTCTTATAGGCATCTCTTTAGATTTTTGTTGGTTTACTCATATTATGGCTTTCTGATATCGGTATAAATTTGTAATGATTCTCACATCCTGATCATCTATTTCTGTGTTCATTAATATGTTGTATTTAGTAGAAGGCTTTATCAAAGTCAACTAGAGATGAATACGTCACAGTTGACATCTCGACACCGTTCTATGACTGTTTCTACAGTAAACTTTTAAAGTGACGCAAAGAGTTCCTTTGTTTTTATTAATTTGTAGTCTTATATTTTATACGAGTTATAATCTATTTACGCATGCTTATGTGCCAACATAATTTTTGATTTCTGACGCTTTCTTGCAATTGATTTATGCAATAAATGTTGCCGTGTAAATAAAGTTTATGTATGTATTCTGATGAAAACGATATGATCTGCTTTCTAATGTAGTTAAGTTCACACTATTATAATTCTTATATTCTGAAGTTAATAATTTCGGATATATGGCGGGTCGTGTTGTTTACATATTGTATAGATATTCTTGTAACATCTATTACACACTTATTCGTTGTCCACGCTATCAATAAAACGGGCACCCGACGCCTATTATACGAGGTGTCTATTTTTACTACCAAGTATTTTTACAAAAAAGTGGCTGAGTGATGAACTGAAAGTTTAGATTACAAGACCGAAACGGTTCATTATCACGACACCGGGTTGGTCTGTTATCATATATGGTGTTGTTATGGTATTATGAATGGTTATGTGCAGAAGATTGAAAACATTTGAGATGTCGCTATATCGGAGAATACTTAAGATACCGTTGACTGACTGAGTCCAAATGAAGAGGTCCCCAGAAGCATGAAAAAGAACCGAGAAGTACTAACCACCATTAAATCTTGAAAGTTACAATACTTCGGACACAAGAAGCGAAATGAATACAGATATGCCCTAATACAAGCCACCTTGTAAGAAAAAATATTTGAAAAGCGAGGTCCAGGAAGAAAAAGAACATCCTGGTTAAAGGACCTCAGAATCTGGTTCAACACAACATCTGTGCAGCTTTTCCGTGCTACTGCAGATAAGATAAACATTGCCATGATGATCGCCAATATTCGTCACGGATAGGCATATCAAGAAGAGGAATAGAAAATAGAAAAGATTAGACTAGAAGAAAAGTTTATCAAGTTAAAATCGACACAATCAGTTTTTATATCGCGTAAATTATCATTTACATAATACCTACATATTATTTGTAGGTGATATTTTTCATTATATTATGGTTTTTGCAGAGATAGCGTACTGCAAAATATCATTCGTTAATTGATTAGATAATAAATATAATTAATATGAATAAAATCGCTTTACAAATAATACTTTAACACTTAAAAGAATTCAATTATATTTCTAATTTAAAAACGCATCTTCCAAATCTAAGATATAACCATAATATGTCCAGTTATACAAGCGAAAAATAAAATCGTTTAGTATAAAATACATAAAAATTGAAAACGCAATAAAATCTTAAAATCTTAAAATAACATCAAATTCTGTCACAACCAGCAATAATTCCAGACGTCCTATAAAGCTAAACCAAAATTGATACAAAAACAAAATCACAGTGACTTAGCAATTACCACAAAAATTAACTTAAAAGTACACATAATATAGACTTACACACCTTAGGACTCGGTATTTTTTTCAGTGCAGCTTGCGGTAGTCCCATTCTCTTTGTGTATGACAGGAAAGGAATAACTTTCGACTGGACTTAGCATATCCAACTCTTCACGTCGTTTTGGCCGTTCAAGACTACCTCCTAAGTCAAAGCTCGAGTTAAGAGAGGATAGAGTTGACTTAGGGGGTATAGGAGGCGGGTTTTCATTATTCTCAGCTTTTGGACTGGGGCTGCTGTTAATATTCATTTCGGACTGGTGAGTTCGGAAATCGTAATCTTCGTAACTCGCGTTATTGAAATTGTTCATCGGAGGTTCTGTCATGCTGATTCCAGAATCGCGTAAGTCGTGACTGTCCACGTGAGTACTGAGACTGTTAGTTGACGTAACTAGATTGGTTTCTTGTGTGGAATCTTCTAGAGGAAAGTATTCGACACTACACATTGACTGAGTAGATTTCTTCTGACCACGCTTAGGAATGTTAGGAGGATTTTCGTTTGGTAAACTTTGAACTCGTTTATCTGGTGCTAAAAATAAATGAAATTATGTTATTTAATATATTCGTATTGTGAATATTTTCAATATGCCCTCTCCTATGTGTCTTGAAGCTTGTACGTTGTTTCGTCCTACATAGAGCTCATCCGATAGTAATAGTTGAAAACAAACTCGAAGACATTTCCAATTTTACTGGTCGATACATAATTCAGAGACCATTCCATTTAACAGTAGGAATTATGGATAATTGCCTTTCTGCCTTGTAGTCTGTCTTCAATCTATCACTTTCTAATCAGTCTTAAGTAAGAGCCACATGTCATAGTCTGGAGTGACGAACAAACTTTTAGACATAAATGACAAATTCATACACTCTAGATGGGCAAAAATTTAATGTTTTTAATAACTACTAATATATAAAAAAATTAAGGAAGCAAAACATAAAATAGAAGTTCAGTGAAAAGGAAAATCTACGAAGAGATAAGTATAAAAAAATATAAGAAAATTAAATTTAAGAAGTGTAAATATTTTCAGAAAAGTTGATGGATCAATGAGAGTAGACCTATATAGAGGTACTTATTAAAGATATTAATAATTTTAATCAGCTTAAATAAAATATCATTTAGACGCTTAAGGAACTATATCTTTCTATAGAACTTTCAAGTCTCTACATTCTTTCTATCCGGGGTTATCTGTAACTTTGATGACCTTTGACCCTAAATTCAATAGGTTCTTCTTTGGACCAAGGGGAACCTGTGTACCAAATTTCAAAACACTAGGATAATTCAAGAGTTATCGCACAGACAGATAGACGCACAGAAACCTAATACTTGGGTTTATCTTGGTCGTAGGAAAATTCCTAATGAATTTGGTGTCTTCTTCTTCTCATATTCTTATGCCTTTATTTTTTTCAAATTTCAAATTCTATCGGGTCCGGCATTCCCTTGTTGACAACAACAGTTGAACAGCTGTGATTTCAGGAAGTGAAATATGAGTGATAAACTGTTCTATATACGATCACTATAAAAGTAGTAGTCCGAAGGAACAGGGTTTCTCATTATATTTTGACCCCCCACTTATTTGCCTTAATTTCGGGAACACAAAAATTTTCAAATAAAAATTGTGTTATTTTATCTGTACCGACCAACAGTGTAGCAACAGATCAAATTTTGTATACATGGAGTGTCCATAAAATGCATCTTCAATATTTCAAATGGGACACCCTGTATTTTTTTATAGTTTTGAGTAGCCCTGCATTTCCTGATTACAAATATATAACATAGTGTAGCATAAGTTTTGTTCTATAATGGCGTATGGTACTACTATACTATACTAAGATAAGAAAAAAATATATTTATAAAAAATATATTTAGAAAGTCAACAAAATTAATGACTTACAATACTACATTTAAGATACAATACTACATTTAAGATTACAATAGATGCTCAAAGTGCTCTCCATTGTTATCAATGCACAAGTAATGTATCATAAAAAGATATCACATGGTGTTAAGTTGGGACTATTTGGTGGCCATGTAATGATACCCTTATTGCCGATCCACACATTAAATTGATTATTTAAATGTTCTTGAACGGCTACGACATTATGTGGCGGTGCTCCATCTTGTTGCCATATCATACTATTTAATTGATTTTGTGTATAATTTTGATTTAATAACTCAACCACTTCTGTAATGACTGTGTCGAAATATGATTCCCCAGTTAATTTATAATCATAAAACAATAGTCCAACTATTTTGTTTTGAAATATTCCGCACCATATATTTATTGATTTTCTTTCTTCTACGCACCTGACTTTTTTATTTGCTTAATTTTTCTTTTTCTATTATTTTTCTGTTCCCAAGAATAACTATTTCTTCTATTAAAAATGCCAGAAGTTGAAAAATTTGATTCATCTGTCCATAAAATGTTATAAAAATAATTGGGATCATTGTTAAAATTTGTAAGCATGTCTCGACAGAACTGTAAACGCTTTCTCTTATGAACATCGGTAAGTTCTTGTACCGGTAATATTTTGTACGGCTTATTGTTGTGCTTTTTTAAAACTCTATGTATCGTCGCACGGCTTTTCTCTAATGCATTAGTAGCATTGTTTAGACTAGTTTCGGAATTTTCTAAAATAAAAATGTTATTATGGATTTAATATATTATTTAAGTATTTAATTTTTACCTTCAAAGTAAAGCAAAGTATTGTTACCTGTAAACATGTTATTATTCTAATAAGAATTCTCTATAGTTTATTTTTATGAACGAGAGAGTAATTAGCATAATTTTAACTGGTACCTCCGACCACTCCATGGGCGTGCTCAAGATTAATTGAAAAATTACTTTGAATAATTGTAAAAAATAAATGAATTATTTCAGTGTTATAAAGTGTTATGTGTATGTAAACAAAAGTGACCTCTTTTATCACACACTATATTAGAACTGACTGGCCTACATTAAAAAGGGTTTTAAAAAATTCACATTTTTTTTAATTTTTAAAAATTACAAAAGAGAAAAAGAGTTTTTAAAACCGTCTAAGGTATGTTAAATAGATGAATAAAAATATTAATATAAAACTTACAGCTACTTGTTACAAATCCAAATCAGATTCAGAAGATGAACTTTCAGAACCAAGATTTATAATAACTGGCTCGATCATTTTATCAGTAATATTGTCCAGCTTCCACATTTTTTTCTCTTCTTTAATAGTGTGATTTACTGCCTTTTCCCAGTTTTCAGGTTTTACATTATTTACGGCCTCCAAAAACAACTGTTTAACATCATGAATTTTAAAAGTGGTATTTTTTCTTGAAACTTCACTCTTTATCTGTGCCCATACCAGTTCAATCGGGTTTAATTCACAATGATATGGTGGGGATCTAAGTACTGTCATTCCACGATTTTTGGCAATTTCATCAATTTCGTATTTTTTTAATTTTTCTTTATGAAGGGCACACAACGAATAAAGTTCCTTTCTTATAGATCCGGGATGGTACGTAATATTTTTTGAACTCAGCCAATTCTGCAAGTTTTTTTTTAACCACTTGGTTGTGGGCAGTCCTTCTATAAGTCTGGAGTGATAACTTGCATTATCCATTACTATTACACAGTTCTTAGGAAGAAGATCTATCATTTGTTCGAACCATTCTTGAAAGACATCAGCGTTCATGTCTTCATGGTAGTTACCGGTACGAGTTGATTCAAAAGTTAATAAACCACCTTCAACAAAACCGTCTGAACTGCCAATGTGTACTATTATCAGCCTGCGTCCCTTTCCTGATGGTGGGTTTAAACTAGTAGATAAGTTATTTACAAAAGCGTGCCTTTGACTTGTAACAGTTTCATCCTGCCAAAATTTATTTGGTGTATGACCCTCGTTGATCCATGTTTCATCAAGATAAAATATTTTTCTTTTTTGGTTTCTTATTTCCTTTATGGTTCTTAGAAAATGTCTTCTCCATATGACAATATCGCTTCTTTCTAATAAAATAGACTTTCTGGGATTCTTTTTCCAGCGGAAGCCTATTTCTTTTAAAAGTTTCCATAACGTACTTCGACTCACTTCTGGGTAATCCTTATCATCTCGAACTGAGACAAGAACTTTATCCAATGTTGGAAATTCTTGTCTAAAGAAGAATTCATGCACTTTCCGTCGAAGTCCTTCTTTAAAATGATATTCTATTTGAAATTTTGGTTTCCCTGGAGCATTACGTGGCATTTGAAAACTACCACATTTCTCTTCTTTAATAACTCTGTAAATCGTAGATTTCCCAACACCAAGTGTACTGCTAACTAACTCAACGGTCTCATCAACACTTTCACATAAACGTTTGTCTGCAAATGATTTAAAACAATTAAATATTAATGTTTTTTCATTAACTGTTAAAGGACCAATTTTTCGGCGTTTACACGGCACTTCCAAATTTTCCATAACACTAGTATACACAATAAACTGCACCTTGCAACTGAAGTACCTACTTTTAGTGAACTGTTAAGAATTTTGAATACGCCACTTGGACCTTCCTACAAAATGGAAAAACCCACTATCACATTTTCTGTGGAATAAGTTTAGAAGGTAATTATCTAGTCAATTACTGTCGTAGATTCCTAGAATTAAAGAATTAAATGTTTGATTGTTGAAACCCTTACTTCGTGGAATGCACTCATTTCAGATAAAATAAAACGTTTTATTTTATCTAAAGAATTAAACTTTATTTTGCAAATAGGCAAAGAATTAAACTTTATTTTGCAAATAGATAAAATAAAACGTTTTATTTTATCTAAAGAATTAAACTTTATTTTGCAAATAGGTAGGTATTTATTAAACTTTTATTGGTTATATATAACCAATAAAATAAACATCTTACATTTCTTGCAAATTCATTAGTACCTGTTAACCTCCATCACTCCGACACTGGCAACCTTATTTAGGGATTAGTAACCCTCACAACTATTGTATTCTATTCTGCTCCAACCTTTATACCTGGTGGTCATACTCAATTTAAAATTGTTTTCCTATATACTTCTGTAAACTTGTTGACAAATATCTGTTTTTCATTGAGTCACCCGTATCAACAGTTTAGGGATTTGCATACGTAATTTATTGTTTTATTACTCTCTCATACATAAAAATACACTATAGTAGTTTTCCCTACGATAAAACCGGTCTTCTTTGCCGTTCGCGAGAGTTCAGGGGTCAGCACAGGTCAACATCCGTCCGCTTCGAAGAGAATCCAGAACTAACGGATGTTTGATATAAATAGCGGAATTTTCATTGTGTGAGTTAGTCTGTCTGAATAATGTATCGAGTTTTGAAATGTAACGCGCGTATTGTCGGGAGTATAAATTGTAATAAATGTTGTAAATAAATTATATAATTATAATGTGAAATAAATTAGTGTTATATTGTACAAATAAAGACTTTAAATAAACTACACTTCATCTAATTTAGTTAACGATGTACGTCATCGGCGTCATAGCGTGTGACGTCACATGATACCAACACGAAATATTTAGGGTGTAGGTGTGTTCTTTTTTAGAATCACTTTACCGAGTACACTGGCATTACAGCCACTAGACATATTTTATTATATACGCGTAGAACTAATATTTAAAAGTTTCTATTAATGTTAACTTAAAGAAATACACAATAATATGTTTCATTTAATTTGTATAAATGCATTATAAAGCATTTTTATCAAGAACATTTGTTCGGAACACACTGTAACTGTAATTGAACGAAGGTAAAATTTTGGCATAAATTGGTAACACCTATTTGACAGTTGCGGTGTTGACACTTTTTGTACTTTATTATTTTAAATCTTAAAGTGAATACCTCTTGTTTTATATTTTTAACTATTTAATAAAATCTGTTCTTTTTAGAACAAAATTAGTGTGTTTTATTTCAAAAATGTCTTGTAAGAATTTAAGTAGTCGTTGTAAAGAGTATATTAATAATTATGTGACCTATTTGATTTAAAATGGATTCAGGATTTTTTTATACTTTGGCAACTATGTCAACTTCAATCTCTGACGTATATAATGACGTAAATCGTTATCTAAATTAGATGGACTGTAAGTGTTTATTTAAAAACATTTTTATAATAAATAAAGTTAATAAATTAGACTAATAAAGTCAGTTCAGTAACAAGATCTTTATCATCATTTCCTACGATAGTACGTTTCTTTCGTTCAAACATTTTTTCATTTATGACATGACGATAATTATATAAAAATGTATTTGCAGAAGGAGTCTGTCGATCTGGATACACCAACCTATATTCTCTTCTTGCAGCTTGCTTGTTTTTATTATTTTTTACATAAATTGAGAAATATCTACTTTTTTATCTGCAGTATAACCCATTTCGGTATGAGGACTGACAGTTTATAATAAATTAATAATTGTTTCATTTTGAAATGTCAGTTGCATAGCCACCTTTCGTTACCCTTTTGTAGTACCATATGCCATTAGGGAACAAAACTAATGCTACGCAATGTTATATATTGGTAATAAGGAAATGCAGGGCTACTCAAAACTATAAATAAATACAGGGTGTCCCATTTGAAATGTTAAAGATGCATTTTATTGGGCACTCCCTGTATAGAAAATTTGGTCTGTTGCTACATTGTTGGTCGGTACAGATAAAATAATACAACTTTTATTTGAAATTTTTTTTTGTATTCCCGAAATTAAGGAAAATAAGTGGGGGTCAAAATATAATGAGAAACCCGGTACATAGATATCAATATCGATATAAAGTTTTTATCAAGGAATATTTTCATAAACATAACAAAAAATACATAAAGTATAAATCCATCTGTTTATACTGATAAAATCGTAGTAAGGAGCATTGCATTTAAAGATAGTCTAGTAACGTTACAAATGCTGTATCTTCATCTTCTTGTAACGAGAAAAATATTTGTTTTTTCCCATTTATTTAAAAAAAATTATTTGATTCTTGTCTTCCCCCATGTTTTACTAATTTTCTTTTAAAAATTGTTGACACTCGAGTATTTCTTATTTCCCATTATTGCAAACATTTCTTTCTCAGATATAGATATGAGTAGTTCTTTCCAAAAGCAAATTGTATGAATTTAATTATTAATTTGAACACATATTAAAATAAGATGAACCTAAAAGTACAAGCTGACGTAGACAAAGGAAGACCAAAATAAGATGTCGAGCAAGGATGCTAAACTAGGCTGAAGCTGTTACTAAAATACGTAGATTTATAAACTTTTCGTAAGACGGTAGGCACGTAGTTATTGCAACAGTAGCCGATTGCGATATTTTACTTGAACTATTTTTATTTTTGAAAAGGCAGACTCACACAAGTATTTTGATTCGAATATTCCTCTTAACTAAAGAGCTATTTGTTTCAAACGCGAATATTTGTCTTCGGATATGAAAAAAAAGTTTGATATTTCAATAGCACATTTTTCATCTTCACAACGTAAAGGATAAGAGATGATAGTTACGATATTTGTCAGTTTTTTTACATCACATAAGCGTCTGTCAAACTTACTTTGAATATTTCTTAACTGTCTCGTAATAATCATAATTTTATTGAGAACTTGCCCTAGTTTTCAAAGCTGAAACATCCTTTCTGTTTTATTCAATAGCTTCATTTTGTTAATAAAACTATTTATGGCGCTAATCATGTCGATGAAGGTTTTAGTTTTACCTTGTAGCTCCAGGTTAAGGATATTCAAATGATTCGTCATTTGTGCCATTTTTCGTTTTTAAGTATCTCAGTATAGTCAACTCGTTCATGTAGAAAAGACATGATTTCAGGTAGTATTTCCTGGAATATTTCTAAAAAATTTTCGCAGTTCAATCATCCTACGTTTGTAGAAGTAAATCAGTGTGGTTAGCAGACTCGCTAGCTTTCAACTGCATTTCAAAGAGGCGTCATTGCAAGCTGGGCGCACGGATTAAATTCAATATATTTGTGAAAATGTCCGTCATATTATTCATAGTTAGTATTTTTGAACATAGAACTTGCTGAAGAGTGATGCAATGGAATGAAAAAGAAACGATGGGATTACTTGACACAATGCAACAAATTCATTTTTATTGCCAATTATGAATTATGAATGGTGCTACATCTGTTGTAATGTACACGAGTTTGTAAATCATATTGTTTTATAAAATTTAGAAAAGCTGTGTAAATATCTTCTCCGCGAGTTTTTTACTTCAGATGTTATATAATTAAATCTGTTAATAATCCTTCTTTAGCCGACATATCAAGAAATACCACCCGGAGGAAAATACATAACTGCGCAGTATCAGTAATATCGGTGGAATCATCAAACTGTAAAGAAAAGTATATAGATTCCATAATCACTTTCAGTTGTGATTAAAAAATCTTTACTCATGATCTCCATTCATCTGGTTGGATAGTTGGATAGGATAACTGAATCTCTTTGATAGCAGATAATCTGTGTTTCATTTTTGAAGGCATCAAATAATCCATTATCCACTTCAATAAATGATTTTTTCACTACGGTTACGTCTTCGAAAGGTTTCTTGTGCGGTGCCAGTATGTAGGAAATTTTAAAAGACGCGATTGTTGCACCTGCTGATTGTTTGGCTGGTCTAGAGAAGATGGATTGCTCTCCCTTCAAACTACTTTTTAGATCTTGCAATTTTCTCACTCTTAAGTCACTCTTCGGTGGAAAATCATTTTCATAATTTTTATGCAGGGTTTTATAATGACTTTCCAAGTTCCCGGGTTTGGGCAGTTAAACCTAAGATCGACAAATGAGGTAAACGCACTTATCTTTGAACATATCAAACATAATTTATTCCTCCCAATCACTATTAAAATGGTAAGTTTTACTTTCACCGACCTCATTTTGCGTTTTAAATATTGCTATGTTACATAGAACTTGTACTTAACTTAATAAAGACTAACATAATGCTTCGTCGCTGCAGTTTATTAAATATGAAACAGCCATTCGAGAACAATCGGTAACATTCGCCGAACGTCGCGCAGTCGCATTGCCTCAGAAGTCTGAAATATTTTGACCAGGGCTTGATAAATTTTGATTTCTTTCGTGATCGACTGCAGAAGCTGTCACGATCGACCGTTTGGGCACCGCTGATGTTGAATAACTGGAGCAAAATCTAGGCCTATAAAAACTAACACTGTATCGAGAAAGATCGGAAAGGTGGAATCTGAACAAATTTGAAATATATATAAATGGAAGAGAAGTTAAAATGTGGATCATAAATCTGCTGAATAGATCAACATTGTACGACACGCAATATCACACTCCAATTCGAAAAATAAGCCACAATCTACCAAAACAGATACAACATTTTTGAATAATTATTTCACATATCCCTAGAAAATTAACTACTTATTAAAATTGGCAAAAGAAATATATAAAGAATCTTACTATGTGATCTCGGTGGAAGTGGAGGTGCTTCTTCTAAAGTGCCACTT
Organism: Diabrotica undecimpunctata; assembly: GCF_040954645.1. Taxonomy (NCBI): domain Eukaryota; kingdom Metazoa; phylum Arthropoda; class Insecta; order Coleoptera; family Chrysomelidae; genus Diabrotica; species Diabrotica undecimpunctata. The sequence continues at coordinate 68,428,988 of NC_092810.1, forward strand.
TCTGGCCAAGAGTTCCGTAAATGAGGACTATCCGTAGGAGTCATTGACATAGCATGTCTTAAAAGCCGAGGAGAAGGTGGCTTTGTTAAGGATCTTTCTCTTGAATGTGTTGGTTTAGGTGGAAGAGGTAGATCTCCCGATTCAGAATCCCTAAAAACAGAATAAAGATTTACTTAAATACAAATATAGCTTTTTATTACCTGACTAACCTTGACTTCATTGACGGTAAACTGGCACTATTGTATTCTAGCGGTCCTCTGGTGGGAGTTCGTAATTCTGCAAAACTAGTGTTACTGAATCCTTGAGACCGAGGTCTGCATTCCCTTTGTGGTATAGGAGGTGCGATAGGTGCAATTGGCATGGGTAATGATAGATTCTCTCTGTTCAAACTAGGTCTTTCATTATCCTAAAAACGGTTACGTAATAAATTAATACTAAAGCTTTCATAAAGTTTTAAGTCCCTACTCAAAATTACTGTCTTCAAATTCAGTGAAACCGGAAAGAAACTTATATTTGAAAAAAATTATTTTGAAAAATAGTATTATGGAATATTAAATTTGTATAAGATTAAGAAGTATAAACCCACAATAAGGTTACACAGATTGGGATGACCGCGGCATTGTGTTAAAGTTTGAACATACCATAAAGAATCATTTATTCTTTTCGTTAAAAGTAATAACGAAAAACCCGTTTCTATTTATGTTTGCCCCTAAAATTCCTCGTCTCAATATAAAAATTAGTAAAAGAAAAGTTTCGTTTTTACTACTACAACTGGTCATAAAATATTTCTTTCTAGTATCTAAACCGCTTGAAAATTTATTAGAAATTAATATCTACCAAAAAGTGGGTCAGTAAGGTTTATTTTTTTTGGGAACTCTTAAAATGACAATAAATATTTCAGTTTTATTGTTTTACATTTTCTTCGTAAATGTATTAAAAAAAATGGCTTTTTTCTGGAATTATAAACCACTGTTTGGAACGTTAAAGTTCGTAACAAGTGCTAAAAATATTAATTTTAGATTGGAGCGGCGTTTGATTATTCCGTTTTCGGTTCCCGTGTGGAACAGTTCATCGCGGCATTGTACAATCAATCGCATCTCAACTCGAGCACTCTCTCGGCAACCTCACAGTGTAATTTCAATAATTTCGCAAATTGTACGCGTAATTAATATTTTTTATACGACGCATATAACCTATTAATGTCGTAAAAATCATCAAAATATGTAAAAATCAGTGGCAACTAAATCATGAGGCAGTATGAAGTAATTGCTAAAATCCAAACAAGATAAGACAGTAGGCTGCGAAAACAATGCAGTAAAACACTCCAACTAACCTATATTGTATAGTTAATTTGTTGTCAAATTGAGTGAATAGCTTTATTATTTCAATAAAGTGGTGCGTGGTATATCTACAAATTCAAAAATTCGTCAGTTAACGATTTAAATTATTGCCTCAATAAAACAATCCGTGAAGTCCTGTATTCCTAAAACTACAGTGAGGAATATACTTAGTTAAGCATTTTGGGGAAACAGCAAGTATATTACATAAAAAAGGTACAAGACCAGATCGTCCAAAACTAGTTTCTGGTAGGAAAAGGAGAATATTACTAAAAGCTTGCAAGAAAGGTCTAAGAAGTACTCGTCAAGTTACAGCTGAATGGCATCATGAAAATATAAATCGGAAATCGAATTCAGGATTCAGCCTAAATCTGTGCTTTCTAAACGTTGCAAAGCAAGCAGACGACAAATACATGGCGGCATGGGGATTTATAATTGTATCCACGTCATGCCAATTTCTCTAGATACAAATCCCTTCGTGAAAACGATTTCCTAATTTTCCATACTAGAGTAAAATAATAAAACTAAAATAGACGGATTAGGTTTAATTTAGTTACAGCATATCAAAATTCGCTAATATGCATATTTCAGCCTTTTGGCTTCTACAGAGAGAACTCGTGGCAAACTCTAAACTCATATCGCTCTGAAGAAGCTAGGAGGCTGAAATATGCATATCAGCGAATGGTGGTACGCTGTTACGAAATCAAACCGAAACAGTCTATTTTGTCTGTCGCAAGTAAATACATATATCACGATGAAAATTTTATAATGTTGAATTACAGGTAAAGCCAATTTTAACAGCAAAACAAAAGCAAGCTAGGCTCGGTGTAGGCAAAATCTAAACGTTCTTGGTCGCTAGAAGATTGGCCCCGAGTAATTTTTAGTGACGAATCAAAATGCGACGTATGTAGGTGATTACTAAGCATGATGCTTTTCACAAGGATTGTTTGAAACGGAGATTAAAATTTCCTAAAAGAGGGATAATTTGGGGTTGTATGATAGTTTCTGAGTTAATGAACTTATTGAGGTTACTTATCGTAAATCATGTGACATATCGACAAATACTTCAAAACAGACTACCACCAAGCATTGTGAGATTAAATGTTGACGAGAATTATATTCTTCAGCAGGATGGAGCGGCCTGTCATAATGCCAGAACCACAAAAAACTGGTCAGAAAATCACAATATAAACGTCCGTTCTTGATCTTCGAACAGTCCTGACCTAAATATCATTGAAACAGTATGGCATAAAATGAAACAGACACTAAGGAACAACCCACAGCAGACATAATACGAACTTAAAGCTAAAATACAGCTCATTTGGAATAAATTTATCAATGAACAGTACAGATCCTTAGTCGAGTCAATGCCCAACCGTATTCGAATGGTCATCAAGAATAAGAACGATGCTAATCCGTTTTAAAAATGAATATTCGTGCTATATCCCAATATTTAGTTGCCATCAAAATGAACATTTTTATTATTAGTTAGTTCGGTTATAGTAAGTATTGTTACGATAAATATCCTGGCCTAAAAATAACTGTAAAATATATGATGACTGATTCTAATATGTTTTAGATTATACGAGACCTTTCGACCATAAACCCCAAGTAATAAAAAACTGGTTCCATTCGAATCTTCCGGAATTAGGCCTGTCCATTCGAGGCGAAACCAGGTCAATTGAGGTCAACATCCATTCAGTTCTAGAGCAGCTGTTTTCGTATAAATATGAGGGAACTTTTATTTTGAAAACAGTTAATAAAGAAGAGTCGCGCTCGCGATATTATTGTTACGCTCGCCTACTAATAAATTATTGTATATGTAGTGATAAATAAACTTATATAAATTATCGTGCCTTTTAATAAATTAAAGTAGGAACAATATAATAAATTAGTAAAGACATTATAAATTAAAGACATAACAATTAATAAATTCACAACAAATGGTGGCAGAAGTGGGATCGAACATAAATTAGACTTATAATAATAATACAAGTGAATATTTATAAATTGTGAAAATGACGACGATTTATGAGCTGACAGTGACTAATTTAAGAAGACATCTTGAAGACAGAGAATTAGCTTCTACCGGAAAAAAGGCTGAGTTAGTCCAACGACTAAAGAACGCTTTGCTAGAAGAAGGACTAGATCCAGAGACTTATATATTTGAAGATGCTGTCCTCTCGTCGATTTCGAAAGTTTCTGGTGACATCGCATCATTAGAGAACAAAGTTTCTGGCGATATTTCGAAAGTTTCCGGCGACATCGCATCATTAGAGAACAAAGTTTCCGGTGACATCGCATCATTAGAGAACAAAGTTTCCGGTGACATCGCATCATTGGAGAACAAAGTTTCTGGCGATATTTCGAAAGTTTCCGGCGACATCGCCTCATTAGAAAACAAAGTTTCTAACAATATTTCTTCTCTGGAAAGTAAAGTTTCTGCTAACATCTCTAAAGTCACTTCTGAGATGTCTGCTCTTGACGATAGAGTGTCTTCATTAAAAAACCAAGTTGCTGCCGATATGTTGGCCTTCGAAGAAAAGATATGGAAAGAGATGGAAAGGAAGATGGAGGAAACAGGGACAGCAGAGAGAGGAAACAATCCAATTACAGCAGAGACAAAAGAAGACGAGACGAAATGTAAGTTGGAAACACGGCCGAAATTTGAAGGAAGTGGAGGTTCTGTCCATGTGAAAGTCCCAACTTTCGATGAAAAATCGTCATGGAACAACTACATGAAACAGTTCGAATCAGCCGCAAGAGCAAATGGATGGTCTGAAAAAGAAAAGGCTGTAAACCTGACTATCGCTCTTCGAGGAGATGCCTTAGATGTGCTTCAGACCATAGCCGTAGAGGAGACCGATGATTTCGAACAACTGAAGAAGAGATTAAATATGCGATATGGCCACGAACATTTGGAGCATGTATATCAGTCACAGCTTAAAAATCGTAGACAGAAGAAAGATGAGGCTCTTCAAGAATATGAGGTAGATATTGCCAGATTAGTACGATATGCTTATCCAACAGCTCCCGAAGACATGATGGAAAAATTGGCCGTTCAAACGTTTATTGATGGTCTTCGTGATCATGAAATGCAGAGAACACTGCGATTAGCTCGTCACAAGACGCTGGTTGATGTCCTATCCGCCGCCCTCGAATACGAGTCAGCTACGCAGGCCTCTGGCGGGTACAGTAAAGTTAGGACTGTAAAAGAGGAAGGAGATGAAGATAAACTTGACCAGCTCGTTAATATGATGAAAAGCATGACATACAAGAAAACGAAGACCATCAGATGCTGGAATTGTGGCGAAATAGGACACGTACGAAGCTCCTGTAAGCACCCTAGGTACGACGCAAATCAAGAAACTCACCATCAGGAAAACTAGAACGGGTCAGCCTTAGGGGGGCAGCTTCGACCCAAAACTTTTCCAAAGACCCTCTCATACTAATAGCTTCTTTGAAATGTCGTGAAGATAGTGTATATGTAGATGGAGACATAAATGGTAAAAAGCATACGTTGTTGGTGGATACCGGAGCGACCAGAACCATTATACGCCCGACAGTTATAAACAGCCGGAAGAAACTGTTACCAACGAGGTTACGACTTCGGACCGCTATAGGTGAAAATGCCAACATTCATGGAGAAATCCAGGTACAATTGGGAATTGGGGCAGAAAAGTTTGTCCATACTGTTATAGTTGCTGACATCGAAGAGGATGTTATATTAGGAATGGACGTAATGAATATGCATGGATTCCAATTGGATTTTAAGAATAAGGTAATCAAAGTTGGCAACGAGGAGGTATTTCTTCATCCACATAATGACAACACTGTGCAAGCAGCCATTACAGAAGATACAGTCGTGCCTGCGAGAAGCGAAACGATCATAGTAGCGCGACTACAGGGAATTGTAGACGAAGGGAGACCTGTTATGATGGAGCCTTGGAACCACGACGATGAGGTTGGCCGTGGAATCATAATTGGAAAGGAATTGGTGACTTCGGCTAAAGAAATTCCTGTGAGACTTATCAATGTCAACGACTACCCAGTGACCATAAAGAAAGAGAGGGAACTTGTGTACCTGTGACATCCATAATTCGTCAGGCGACAACATCTGATAATTCCAACGACAAATTCGACCAAATGGTTGCAGTTGCAGGACAGTCTCTAAATCAGATGGAGAAAAGGAAATTAAGGGAATTTCTTCGGCAGTATCGTGATATTTTCGTACCGAAAGGAGGAAAGACGGGAAGAACTACCGTTGTTAAGCATAAAATTGATACTGGTAATGCTAAGCCAATTCGTCAAACAGCTCGACGATTACCACAGGCGAAGAGTGAGGAAGCTGAAACGATTGTTCAGGAAATGAAGAAAGACGGGGTGATAGAACCTTCTACGAGTCCATGGGTCTCTCCGGTGGTCCTGGTTAAGAAGAAAGACGGAACGACGAGGTTCTGTGTGGATTACCGTTTGCTGAACAACGTTACCAAGAAAGATAGTTATCCTCTGCCTCGGATCGATGACACATTGGACACATTGGCTGGAAGTAAATTGTTTTCTACTTTAGATTTGAAGTCTGGATACTGGCAGGTAGAAATGGACCCAGTCGATAAAGAAAAGTCAGCCTTCACCACAGGATCTGGATTGTGGCAATTCAACGTTATGCCATTTGGACTTTGTAATGCTCCTGCGACATTTGAGAGGCTTATGAAAAATGTGTTGAGAGGGTTATCTTGGAAAACATGCCTGGTTTATTTAGATGACATAATCGTCTTGGGGGAGACATTCGAAGATCATTTGAGGAATTTAGAAAACGTTTTTAATCGACTTAAAGCTGCCCAATTGATGCTAAACCCCAAGAAGTGCCAGCTATTTCAAGGTAAAGTCAATTATCTGGGTCATATAGTCAGTAAAGAAGGAGTGGCCGTGGATAAGGGAAAAATCGATTCCATTAAGGAATGGCCAAAACCAACTGACAAACATCAAGTGAGAAGTTTTCTTGGACTATGTACTTACTACCGGAGGTTTATTAAGAAGTTTGCAGATATCGCTAAGCCATTAACGCGACTTACAGAGGAAGCAAGAGAATACCGCTGGGATATAGACTGCCAAAATGCCTTTGAAACGTTGAAAAAGCATTTAATAACAGCACCAATTTTGGGATATCCACTGCCAGAAGGAGAGTTCATCTTAGATACGGATGCAAGTAACGTGGGAATTGGAGGAGTGCTGTCTCAGATTCAAGGAGGACAGGAACGAGTCCTCGGATATTTTAGTAAAGTCCTTTCAAAACCTGAGCGGAATTATTGCGTCACGAGAAGAGAACTTCTAGCAGTAGTTAAATCAGTAGAGCACTTCTATCAATACCTCTATGGCAGAAAGTTTCTAATCCGAACCGACCATGCCGCCCTTAAGTGGTTAATGCAGTTTAAGAATCCAGAGGGTCAGATAGCCAGGTGGATCGAACGACTCCAAGAATACGATTTTAAGATTGAGCACCGGGCCGGAGTTAGCCACAGAAACGCTGATTCTCTTTCCAGAAGGCCATGCCCAGCAGAGTGTTCCCACTGCAACAAAACGGAATCCAAGGAAGCAGCAGTGCTAAGAACGACGATGGTCAACGACGACTGGACGCCTACTAAGATAAGGGAAGAACAAGAGAGAGATCCAGTTATACAGAAAATCCGAAAATGGAAAGAGGAAAACCGTCGACCACCTTGGCAGGAAATATCAAACCTATGCTCAGTAGTTAAGACGTATTGGGCCCAGTGGGACTCATTTATCATCGAAGATGGCTTGCTCAAACGAGTCCTGGAAAATGATGACGGTTCAGAGAAGAGAAGACAGTTGGTGATCCCAAAGAGCAGAATAGCCGAAGTACTTCGTCAGTTACACGACAGTCCATCGGGAGGGCATTTTGGTGTAAGGAAAACCCTTCAGCGAATTCGGGAACGGTTTTATTGGATGAACAGTTCCGACGATGTAAAAGACTGGTGTAAGAAATGTACTATTTGTGCCACGAGTAACGGGCCTTACCGAAAAAGGAGAGCTCCTATGAGACAATATAATGTTGGAAGCCCGTTTGAAAGAATAGCTTTGGACATCGCTGGGCCATTTCCAGAAAGTGAAAAGGGAGGCAAGTACATGCTGGTAGTAATGGATTACTTCACTAAGTGGGTCGAGATTTACGCACTTCCAGACCAGAAGGCCGCCACCGTTGCAAATAAGTTGATCCAAGAATATATCAGCCGATTTGGAGTGCCTTTGGAGATCCATAGTGACCAAGGCAGGAACTTCGAAAGCGATCTATTCCAAGGAATATGTGATAGACTAGGCATGAAGAAAACAAGAACTACCGCGTATAATCCGCAATCGGATGGTATGGTAGAACGAATGAATAGGACAGTTGGCAAGTATTTGACAAAGATGGTGTCCGATCATCAGCGAGACTGGGACCAATACCTTCCGTTCTTCACAATGGCCTACAGATCTGCTGTTAACGAATCAACAGGCCAGACACCAGCCAAAGTCCTATTCGGACGCGAAATGCGACTACCTTGTGATCTAGAGTTTGGGTGTCGACCTGGAGAAGATGTAGCAGGTGAAGATTATGTGATCGAATTACGAAGAAGAATGGACGATGTACATGAGTTGGTCCGTTCCCACCTTCAGATCGCTAGCGACCGAATGAAGAAACGGTACGATACACAAGCCGAAAAGGGTTGCTTTAAGAAGAACGACAAAGTCTGGCTGTATAATCCCAAGAAGCGGAAAGGTTGTTCTCCCAAATTGCAGCAGTTTTGGGAAGGTCCATACCTTATCATGGAGAAGATCAACGATGTCATCTACCGAATAAGCAAGATTCCGAGGGGAAAGCCGATGATAGTACACCATAACCGGTTGGCGTCTTTCGAAGGTGACCACAACGTAGATGAAGAAGTGGAAGTAAACCAAGTCCACGATGTGTCTGACCTCACGTTTGAGGAATTCATGGGTGCCTATGGAGGTACCGGTAAAGCGAGACATGGTGTTACCACTGAAGGAAAGCAAGATCTACTCGCGCTCCCCGTTGACTACTCGCTGGCCCTTACCATCCCGGCCAGTATCAAAGACGCACCAGGGTTGGCATCCGTCTTTCGAAGGAAGTTTGGACGAGTTGCAGAACTTCAATGCCAGGTGCCAGCTCCCGGTAAAACCTTGAAACTCCAAGAGGCATCACGTTACCTTTTCTACCTGGTAACAAAAGACACTGCCCGTGACCAACCTATCTACCGAGATGTATGGGAAGCCTTACTTCAATTGAGAGAGCACGTACTAGAGTCCGACGTGCAAAAGTTAGCCATGCCAAAGTTGGAGTGCCGCCAATTAGATTGGAGGGTTATCCGAAATATGGTGGAGGAGATCTTTAAAGACACCGAAGTCCAGGTGTTAATCTGTTGCAATCCGCATAGTTACTGGTGTGGAGAGAAAACCGTCCCTTGTCATTTTTATACAACTGGAAGTTGTAAAAGAGGGTCCAGTTGCCGATACCAGCATACCGTTCCAGTTCTAGTCCCGACAAGGTTCCAGGAGGAACCATCTTTTAAGAGGGGGGCAATGTTACGATAAATATCCTGGCCTAAAAATAACTGTAAAATATATGATGACTGATTCTAATATGTTTTAGATTATACGAGACCTTTCGACCATAAACCCCAAGTAATAAAAAACTGGTTCCATTCGAATCTTCCGGAATTAGGCTTGTCCATTCGAGGCGAAACCAGGTCAATTGAGGTCAACATCCATTCCGTTCTAGAGCAGCTGTTTTCGTATAAATATGAGGGAACTTTTATTTTGAAAACAGTTAATAAAGAAGAGTCGCGCTCGCGATATTATTGTTACGCTCGCCTACTAATAAATTATTGTATATGTAGTGATAAATAAACTTATATAAATTATCGTGCCTTTTAATAAATTAAAGTAGGAACAATATAATAAATTAGTAAAGACATTATAAATTAAAGACATAACAATTAATAAATTCACAACAGTATATTTTGTTTTATGTTGTTGATTGAATCTATATTAGTAGTAATTAACTAATTACATAGTATTACATTAACCGTAAACTATCTGAATTATGCATGTATTTTAGTTTGTCCCAATACATAGTTGTTAAGGCTCGTACACTTAAAAAGATACACAATACATACAGATATATACGGAGAAGCTGCCTACTCCCAAAATTAGATATTGCACATTAAGAAAATTATAAATTTCAGTATATCATATTGAAATTATTTTGTAATTTTTTACTTACCGCCGGCTTTGTATATATATTGTCGTATTCTGCTGTATGTTGTTCTACTAAATGTCCATAATTTCCGCTAGAGCCGGAAGATCTATTGCTACCATTTTCCATTAATAATCTTTTATCTGTGGGCACAGGTGGAAGAGGAGTACTAAAAAATTATTTTTTTTATTACTTATTATAATTTTTTCATTGCCAATTATAAAAATAAGTTCTTGTAGCTTATTTTTTACGTTTTTAATAGTGACTTTTTTAAATTATATTTTTTATAACACATAAATAAGCATCCCGAAAAAATTCAGAAAACTTACATAACACGTACCGATGTTCACTGTTTTTAAGGCGTTTCAGTAATGTACTTGTTAAAAATGGAGGACGGCCATTTATCTTTAGTCTACCTCATGGATGAACAAAATACATATCACTTCATAACATAATCTAAGCTAAATAGAAGGAAAACGAAATTTGGGTGCCTCACAGATGGGGTACAAAATGAATTGGCTGCATCACAGATGAGCTCTTTAAGGTCAAGGTGATCTCCAATCTTTATAGAGCGGCACAATAATACAAAGAAAAAGGAGGGGACAATTGAATAATTTATACGATAAGAATCTGGGATTTCCAGAAAGTATTGGTTTATATAATAATATAATCGCACTCTTACCAAATAAGCTATTCTTCTATATCACAAGGTATTGACCAATTCTATCAAAACTCTAAGGGGAAATTGACTCATCTCAGATAGGCACGGAATCAAAAGAATCGTGCTCTTTCTCTCTTATCGAGACCTAGGTGACCTGAAACGCTGAAGTATCTCCCACAAATTTTCTTACGTATCTGGACGTGAAAACAGTACCGATCTTTGCATGATCTTATTCAGATGTTCACAGTTTTCCAGTCTAGTTTTTTAAATATATTCTCGAGATTTGGTTTAACAGTTTTGGTGACATAGTGTCTCTATGTCTGACTTTCTGGTTTATTTTAATTGACTCAGTTTGTTCCATAAGCCTGACAGATTCTGTTGCTTTGTCGTATATATTAGATATTACATCTATATATCTACAATCAATTCTTCCATTCTGTAAGGTATTTATTATTGCTCAATGCTCTACTGTATCGAATACTTTCTCAAGATCCACGAATGCAACATACATGAGTAGGTATGTGATACTGATTTGCATTTTCGATTAATAGTTTCATAGCTATGAGGTTTTCAGTTGTACTAAATCCCTTTCTGAATCCAGCTTAGTTCCTATGACTGGTGGTTGTCTAATTTTGAAGTTAACATCGTTGTTAAAATTTTAGTTAGTAGTTTATGCAAAACAGTAAGGTTATGGATCTGTAATTATTTAATTCTTTGTCCTTCCCTTTTTCCATAAATAAAATGAGTGATAAATATGGATAAAATTAAAATGAACAATATTAATGAAAATCTACGCATGATAGGAGAATACTTATCAATGCCAAAATGAGATAGCAAAGATTATAACACAATTCGAGGATTCGTTGAATGTTGAGTAAAAAGGAATAGAGAAAGATGACCAAAATGACAAACCATTTCTGTGAGGGAATTAATTAAATATATACAAAAATTAAAGAAGATTACACATAGAACTAAACACCGAGGAAGATAATGTTTAAAAACTTAAATATCTATCATTACCTTAAATACCTTTGGTGGCTTATAACTAAGACGTAACGATGACTACTTACTTTACGATACTATTAGTGGATTGTTGATTAAAGGCGCCAAGGCTTTCTTTCAACTGTATAAATCTTTCTAATAATCGCTGATGAAGTGGTTGGACGCTTTGAGGCGCCAATTTTCCATGCAAAATTAACCCTTCTTCAATGACCTAAAAATACAATATTTAAGATAAAATTATTAAAAGAAATATTATTTATAATATATTTCATTTTCCGCCATATTAAAGGCCACACACAGTTGGACAACAAGTTTTAATCTTTGATACAAAAGCTTTCATATTTACAAAAACGTTTTGTATTGTTGTTTTATCAATGGAATTCCATAAATAGTCTTCCTTTTTTTTATCCCTTCAAAAACATTATAAAATATCGTTTTTTAAGCCAAAAATGCCTAACACATTATAACTATTTAGTGTATTATTAACTCAGTTTTATTTATATTTGTAAGGCTGTTCAGTGATAACTTCAATAGGTGAAAAAAGTTTGAAAATGGTTTACTTAAATAAAACAAGAAATAACGGGCGAATACTAAATGAGGAAGCTCTGATTGAGATATACTATACGAACAGTAGTATACTACAATATCACGGAAGATGTTAGGTAAAAACACTAAAAATGCATAAGTTTCATCACTAAAAAATGCAGATACTTCAAGAGCTCTAAGACGATGATTTTAATAGGAGATACAGTCTTTTGAGGATAATACAGTCTTGTGAAATTCAGTTGAATATTTGTTTCAACGATAAATGTTCATTTTTTAATAGATAAATATCCAAACCCTATTAGCGAACAGCACACACAACGTCCGTCCAGAAAAAATTATGTAGGTTGGTGTTTCTCCCAAAATGCGATTGTTGGGCGTTTAAATATTGAAAAAAACTGGACGTCTACCATGCTTGAAGATATTGTTGATCCTCTTAGAACTGTCGAGCTAGAAACTTAAATGGATGTAGAAGGTAATTAGTTTTATAGCAAAATATTTTTATATTTCCAGCAGGACGGTGTTCCACCTCATTATTCTCTTTTTGTCGACAGTGCTTAAAGGAAAGATAAGATCTAAATAGAATAAATATTGAATCCAAATAGATAGATATATAATAAATAGAATAGATGAATTTTAAAGACGAAATATAGTAGCATTACATTCAGCTTCACCTGAAGTTTTTCAAAATGTATGTGAGGAGTTAGGAAACAGATTTTTTATTGCTTAGAGCAAACTGGATATTTTGAACATTCATTCAGTCAGTGCGTAAGTACGTTTTTTATATTTGATGTTTTTTTCTCTTAGTTCTGAAAGTAAAATGGCTAAAATCGAACGTGTAGCGGGTAGACTAAATTTCCAAAATGGAACGGTGCTAATTAGTCGTCTAACGATTTCAAAAAAGAAGGCTCAATAAAATAATGTTTATTTACATAGTAACTTTAAAACCATTAATCACAGTGAAAGTAAGTTCTAATTAGTTCTGTAACTTTCGAACACGATTTTTTGGTAGCCACTAATAATTAATTAATTAATAGATTAGGCTGCCATAGTAGAGAAATTTAAACACCGTTTATATAATGTGTCACTCGACTCTCCTTCCCTTAAAATTATAAAATAACATTTGTTACGAGATTAAACTTTGAGGGCTAAAAATATTTACTAAAAGTCTCCCCCTTGAATACAAAATTGAACTGTATTTGAGATTTTCATATTATATATATATATATATATATATATATATATATATATATATATATATATATATATATATATATATATATATATATATATGTATATATATGTTACGAGCAATGTCCGAAATTGGACAATTCTAACATTGTACGGAAAATCTTGTCCACTTCTAGCATTGTACCCCTTTACTGTACAATCTCCGAAATAGACATAATCGTCGGACTTTGTATAAAAGAATTGCTGTACAATGTTCGAATTTCAATAAGTAGCCATTCGTCAAAGTTTGGGAAAATATGACAGATATCGATTCACAAACATCTTCCCTATATTTTGGTATAGTGATGTACCTATCTCTTGAAGCTTTAAAATGTTTCACTCACATTATTACTCTATTGCAGAACAAATTCTTATTATTTATAGTTTAGTTTGACACAGCCTTTTATCACATTGACGATTCGAAAAAGAAGAACTCTATACATAAATAGAAAATATCAAAACAAGAAATGTTCGATTTTTGATTTGGTGTGTCGCTTGTCAATAATACTCGATTCGAATCGATGAACGTTTCGATAATCATTTTTAATTTTGATCATTTCGGACATTGTACAGTTTGGGGTACAATGCTAGAAGTGGACAATAATTTTCGTACTATGCTAGGATTGTCCAATTTCGGGCTTTGCTAGTAACATATATATACAATTATATAATTATATGTATGTAAAATAAAAATGGTAAATACTTAAATAGATTAAAAATATATAAATAATGAAATATCTTACCCTTGTGGCATTTATAATCAATTCTCTTAAATTTTCGGCATAAACTTTATGTTCCGGATACAGTTTTACAAATTCTTTAGTGAAAAAAGCCTGTTGATATTTACTTATTCCTCCCTGTACATTTGCATCAATTATGCCTTGTAATCTCATAGTGAACGGATTCAAGTTTCGTTTATGATCCGTAGAATGAATCGTTATCAGTTGTCTCAATTCATTTTCTACATTTCGCATAGTTTCACAGGCATATTGCACTGGAGGAATCTCATCACTTTGCCGGTTGACCACTTCGAACCATCTTAAGATGCCTGGAAGAGGATTACTTATTTCGAGAATAGTTCTTTCTATCCATAGAGTCTGAAAAATAAATATATATTGCTTTAACATCTAGTACATACGAATATTGTTTTACATGAGATAAAATCCGTAAAGCTATACATTTTAACAACACCAAAATTTCAAGACAATTCATAGCAACGAAAGGATCATTGGCATATAAATTAGATATTGATAGCTTCTTCTTCTTGGTGTGCTTATTTGTGACGACTGTTGGCGATCATCATAGCAATCTTTATTTTGTCTGCCGCAGCGCGGAAAAGTTGCACATATGTTGTGTTGAACCCGAATTTAAGGTTCTTCAACCAGGATATTCTTGTTCTTCCTGGATCTCGCTTTCCAAATATTGTTTCTTCTTCATTCTTCTGAGGATCTCCCCATTTGTGACTCAGTCAGACCAGTCAATACTTAAGTATTCTCGGATATAGCCAACATTTCCAATGCTTCCAATCTTCTGCACATATCTTCGTTCAAGGTCCACGATTCAACACCATAAAAAGGACAGAGAAGTATCGCAGCATCGCACCATTTTTACTTTGATGCCAAAAGAAATGTTGTGGCTCTTGAAGAAGGCCTTCATCCAGTTGAAGTTTTATTAATGAAGAGTTGTCCTTCTGTATGACCGTCTAGTATTTCATTAATAAATCTCAAAAGGTTGCAATAACCGCTGAATTATTACCGCAAATTATGTCTTCTCTCCAAATGTATTCTGATCCAGAAAACAATTACTATCATTGGAAAGTAGACATATTCTTCACAGTAGATAATTTACTATTAATATTAATACTGCTTGTTCACAATTTATTCAGCACGCGATTTACAAGTCATGTAGTGTCACGAAATGACAATGAACCAAAGATTTCAAGCACTTCAGAAATCGACAAAAAATAATGTTGCACGCGGTAAGTCATTACACAACTTAATGATTATTAAAAAAATTAATATTAAATTCTCTAAATATGTTTAATTATACAACGATTCTGCCTTGACACCAAATTAATAAAACTACAGGGTAGCTGCACAGTGTCAGATAGCAATCTATATTTGAAAATATTAAGTGTATTTAAATAATTTACCTTAATCTCATTATCTTTATCGATGATTCCTTTATGTACTGGACGGTCACATTGAAATCGTCGAACGTCGTTGTAATGATAATATCTGGCAATTTTTTCTGGAATATCCGACGCCAATGTTATAGCATTTGGTTCTGTGATAGGTTTTACGTTACATATTTGAATATCTAAAAATCCTGTTAAGGAAATATATATTAAAAATAATTTTTAACTGTTCTATATCGAATTCTTTTTTCTCGAAATTTGCATTAAAATTAAATTGACGAGAGCTTGTTACTGGTGATACAAAACTTGAGATGAGATGATATTAGAGTCAGACAGTGTTAGTAGTCAGTTTCAAACTTAATAAAATAGAATAGAAATATGCCTTATTGTCACTGAAAATTGTACAATTGTATGTACAAAGTTTACAAAAACAAAGAAAAATAACAATAACAATTGAAAATTTACTGAAATTACATAAATCATCAATATCACAAAATAAAAGATAGTAAAATACACAATCCATTTCAAAATTTAAATAAATTGCAAATTGCTTAAGAAATCCTTACGAACTAATAAGTTTAAGTTGCTGCATGTGATACCCAAATATATATAAAAATACCTTAGTTACTTGTACATAAAGGTACTGTAATTTCTTAATTTAAGAAACTCTTCTACTGAATAATATGGTCTTTTACGGAACTTAAGGAAAGAAGTTGCAGATTTAAGTTGCAAAGGGAGATGGTTGCATATTTTTTTGCCGAATACAATATAGATTTCTTTACTAACTCAGTGGATGGGATAGGTAAATACATATCAAAGGTTGAATTTCTGGTGGAGTAGTCATGATTAGGTCTTGCTGGAAAAAACATGGTGTTTACGAATTCAGTTTCTGCAATGTGTTATTCTACTGAGCTCAAAAAGATACCGTATTCCTCTTTTTTGTAATTTAAAAATAACATCAGGTTGGGCAGCTGTACTAGAACCCCAAAAAGGAAGACTATATCGAAGATGAGTCTCGAACAAAGAAAATATGTGATTTTGGAAAATGCTAAATTGATTTCCTTCGAAACAGATCTTATTGCATAGCAGGCTGAGACTAGTTTCTTACTTAACAAGTAAGTAACGATATGAATGGATCATTTAAGGTGTCTATAAAAATACCAAGAAATTTTACATAATCACCGATACCAACCTGGCTGTTATTAAGAGCGTAGGCGCAAAATTTCGGGCCAATGCTTTTTAAATGCATTCATTTTTTTCGAATTCTGAGAAAACTAATAAGTATTTTTTTAAAATTTAAACGCAGAATGAAAGAATACATTATTACTGAGGGCCGAAAGTCTCTGAAAACTTCTATAATGTTTATTTTAATAAGTCACAGGGGTGAAAAAAAGAGAAAATTTACTGTGATTTTTAATTTCAAATATCTCATTAAAAAAACGTTTTGTTTATTCTAAGGGACTTTCGGCCCTCGGTAACAATGTAATCTTGCATTCTGCGTTTAAATTTTTCAAAAATATTTGTTGGTTTTCTCAGGATTCGAAAAAAATGAATACATTTAAAAAGCATTGGTCCGAAATTTTGCGCCTACGCTCTTAAGAAACAAGGGTTGAAGAGCTCCTTTATAGGATAATACTGTCTTATCCACGTTAAAAGAGAGTCAATTAGAGTCGGACCAGGTTTTTATTTTAAGTAGATCAGAAGTTATAATTGCATGAAGAGTTGCAATATTAAAGTTCCCTCAGGTAATACTGGTATTATTAGGAAAAAGAAAATTTTTTCCATCGATTTTTAAGTTAGTGATGTCATTTATAAAGGTAAGGAAAAGTAGAGGACCCAATACTGAACCTTGTGGTACTCCACAAGTAACCACAAGTCCACTTTTGTGACCAGAGTCAGTATCATTTGCTCTAACTAGTTGTTTCCTATTCCTCAAGTAAGATTGAAACCAATTCAACGAAATGCCTCGAATTCCGTAGAAATTTAGTTTTTTTTATCAAAATGTGATTTACGCAATCAAGAGCTTTGGCATAGTCAGAAAAAACAGTGGCAGTGTAAAGATTAATGTTTAGTGCTTGATAGACTTAGTGATAAAACGTTATTTTCAACGGGAAAGGACACAAGTCGGGCTTTTATAAGTCTCTCAATAATTTTGGATAGGACCGGTAGTAAGGCAATAGGTCTATAGTTTCAGACATTCGATTTTTCACCACCCTTATGAAGAGGAATAATAATGGCTGTCTTTAGACACTCTGGAAATATACATTTTTCAAAGGAATTATTAATTAGTGAGACCAGGACTTCCAACACATTTTTTGGGAGATTTAAGAAAATTTTTAAGGATAGTCCATCAGTATTAACTGGTCTTATAAAGAATGAATTCGAGACCTTTTTTCAATTGGAGATAGGAAATAGGATCTTGTTGTGGTAAAATAGTTGACGTTATATTTTTACTCACATTAACGAAGTATTCATTTAGATTGTCAGGGTTTGCAATTAAAGTAAATGCCTTATTGAAAATACAGACAAGCCTATCCAAAAAATCACTGAAAATATAGTCCACGTCCACAGAGGGAAAGTACCAACCAGAAGTCAAGCACAAATTTTGGAATTTATGAAAATTAAATGTTTGAACACAACGTAATGTATCCTCGGCGTAGAGATGTCGTTTTTATGTAGTATGTCAAAAACTCTACTCATGTGGTACTCTTCTACTTTGATATTATCTACTATATAATAAATATCTATAGTTTAGATATAAAACATCGAAAATAAATGTTAATATTATTTCCCTCAAGCTTTGGGTTTTTATACGACTTCAGGTTAAGGAGTTCTTCTTATATCTTGAAACACAAAAGTTTTAAACTATTGTAGAGAGCTTTCATTCGCTCCTTGCGTACACTTTCCGGATTATTTCTGATATATGTACTTCTTTCAGGCGTTTGTAATTCTTGCTGTACTTGTAAATTTTCTCAGTATATGGTTTTCTTACCATCTACTTTTTATGCTTATATTCAGGTCTCCTCAACGGTATTTCTGACGTTTTCGCTAATTTATTTTCACGGCTTCTTGAACAATGTCAATATCGTTCAGGTTGGACCGGTATGAAAATGAGAAACTGCGCTGGTTCTTCCTGGTTATCGAGTAATATGTAGGTTGTTCTTACTTAATGTATGTAAGTTGTAAAAGTACTTCCTAGACTTCTACATAGACATACAATGCAAGATATTGCAAGATTGTTGCAATACCAGCCCGTTCCCCCAGTGCGACAGAGAAAACTGACGCAAAGCAGTCCCTGCATATCTCTCTAATGGGCCGGGTTTATCGACCACGTGACCTAAATGACCAATGAGAAGGTGACATGGTCGATAAACCCAGCCCATTTGATAGAGATGCAGGGACTGCATCGCTGCAGTCGCTGCAAATCGCTAATAATATATAGATATGTATATGCAGTTACGTTTTGTAATCATTGAGAGATATTTGTGTTTGTTATGGTTAGATTAATGGACTTTACGTGTTTTCCATATAAATATGTATGTGTCATGGTACTGTAAGCTTTTTAAATTCCTATCTTGTTAATAGATGATGAAACTAGGCATTTATTTTTAGTTTGAAATTTTAAACGATACCCTCCACAACATTTGAACTCGAACTCTTGCCCATAAAGGCAATACCGACTTTAAAAAAATGGAAAAAATAATAAAAAGTAAATAATCTAATTTTAAACAAAAAGAGAAATCAAACGATTTCTACTTAGTGAAACCGAATTCAAATCTTAACCACTGTGTTTCCTAAAATTTGCGAAACAAACAGCTGGATAAATTACTCGGCAAGGGAATTAGATTTTAGATTTAATGAAGAAATTAGAATTAGAATTGTTGAGAGATTAGAATGAAACATGTTTCCATGTTTCATTAGAATGAAACAAACATGGAAAATAAAAATTAATTCAAATGATCGATTTATTCATTCGTACTCATTTTAATTTCAAATTTTACAAAACATTTTTAAAAACTATATTTTTAGTAAAAACTCGCTTCCTTGGATTAATTTTTATTGTGATCATCACTGAAATTCAATATGAATTAGCAATAAATCAACCGAATCATTTTAAAAAACAAAATACGATTGATTAGGATTCAGTAGTTGGGTAGTTCAGATTTCTTTCATAGGTGGCGCTAGGAGTTAGCCCGTATAAACTGTGTTTTCGTTTGACCTGTCGTCCTAGCCTTTTATTAGATTATATATAGCCTCTTAAATATAGTAAGAAACAAGTTATTATTATTAATAAACAAACTTCAAAGGTTTACAAACAAATATTAGGCCGATAAGTCTTCGGGGCTACCATTGTAAGAACGCTGCTGCATGATCTATTCGGGCAACATATATCCGCAACTGTCGCGTCAATACATTACAAGATTTGACAGACAGAAAAATGAAGCTGTAAGTAAAGAACTGAATATCAATCAGAAAATAAAAGATTACACACCAAGGAAAGAAAAAGTATAGAACCCTCTTAAAAATATGGAGTGAACTTTGAAGCTGGAATAGGCCCTGGAACCCTAGAATGAAGATTTTGAGGTCTGTTTGTCGAAACGAAGTTTGTCGTTTAAGTGGAAGTAGCCAACCTCTGTTTTGAAAGTATTCGGTTGGAACCACCACTAGAGGAACTACTTGCAGCAAACACTAGTGCCCATAACTATTAAAAACACGCAGTCAGTGAGCATGCTATATATCAGGCGTGCTTTGTATTTGCAAAGTTTCACGGATAAGAAATGGAGCTAAAATTTTTAATTTTCTTTTTAAGTGCGCTTCGATGTAATTAGTGAGTGACCATAGCGATGTTACCTAGACCACACATCTTCATTTCGGTTGAAAACTTGATTGTTCGACTGCGATCACCTGAAACAGTTCTTATTCATAAATCATGCAATATATAAGTGGAAGCCCATAGACATAGAATATAAGATAGACTGACAGCTGCAATATAGTCACGTTCCCCCAGTGCGACAGAGAAAACTGACGCAAAGCAGTCTCTGCATCTCTGTCAAATGGGCTGGGTTTATCGACCATGTCACCTTCTCATTGGTCATTTAGGTCACGTGGTCGATAAACCCGGCCCATTAGAGAGATATGCAGGGACTGCTTTGCGTCAGTTTTCTCTGTCGCACTGGGGGAACGGGCTGGTATTGCAACAATCTTGCAATATCTTGCATTGTATGTCTATGTAGAAGTCTAGGAAGTACTTTTACAACTTAAATACATTAAGTAAGAATAACCTACATATTGCTCGATAACCAGGAAGAACTAGCGCAGTTTCTCATTTTCGTACCGGTCAAACCTGAACGATATTGACATTGTTCAAGAAGCCGTGAATAAATTAGCGAAAACGTCCGAAATACCGTTGAGGAGACCTGAATATAAGCATAAAAAGTAGATGGTAAGAAAACCATATACTGAGAAAATTTACAAGTACAGCAAGAATTACAAACACCTGAAAGAAGTATATATATCAGAAATAATCCGGAAAGTGTACGCAAGTACGCGTAGTTACGTCCGTATATAGTTATTTTAATAACTATTGTCTAGGACGGGAGAGATTTTTGTTTTGGTTCAGAGCAGTGACTATACCGTTCTGAAGAGACCTAAGAAGGTCGAAATACGTATCAGCGGTTGTTGCTGCACTGTATCAAAACAAAAATCTAATACCGTCATTCTGTAATCTAATTTTAGTTTACTAAGAATCTCTGTAAAGAAAACTGATTTAAAATACAATTTTAAAAGGATACATTGTGCATCTGAATTAATAATAGCGTCATCTGGAGGAGTGTTTTTCATCAAAATCTGTGCGGATGGAAATTCCGTTTGTAATCTTTGAGTGAAGGCACCAATTCGTTCGTATTCCAGTCCTCTATATACAAATTGTTTATTCTAGAACAAAAAAAACATGAATACAAATTTCCTTGTAATTATTTTATATTATCTACGTTTGCAGCGTGCACAAACTTTACTTAACTTTTAGTTACAAAATTATGATTTGTAAGCTATCATCACGAACATTTGAAGTTGGGAAGTAAGAGATAAGTAAGGCCTCGCCTGTAGTAATAAGAAGAAAAAGAACATATGCTAATAACAGAAACAAAAAGGCAACATACAGAAAAAAATATTTTAATTTACTTTCTTTTTACTAATTTGCTAATGATACTAATAACTCTGTAAATTAATTACCAAGAAGACAACCAAAAATTATTTATAAAAAAAAACTTTTGACTTTTTACTCCTTTGACAGTAAATAATTATAAAGAGAAATGATTATAAAAATTATTGCGCACACAAGGCAACATAATTTTTAATCCCGTGAAAGTATGTAGTCTACTACTAAAAAGTATCGAACACTATTTCCACTTCATCCCAATATTAAAAACGCAATATACTTACTCTTACAAATAATGGAAAACTTAAACCGTAAAATCCTACTCGGAAATATTCCGGTTCAGGACGGAGTTGTGTTAAAATATTATCATAAAACTTAGCCTGGTATCTTAAAATATCACTTAATAATTTGTAGTCGAAGAAAATAGTTTCATACAAATTTGCTAATTCCTTTAGTAGAGGTATTCCTTTTTCCCAACACTAAAATAAAAAAAAAATCTCATTGTATTTATTCTTTAATACAAAAATATTTTATATAGAGTATTGCATGTAGTCCGCACAGTAGACTTATCTCTGAAAATAAACGGATTTGAAATCAGAAATCATGTACTTCCACATAACTATAACTGATCTACACGTCGAATTTATATTGCGCTACCACCCTCGGTAAAACTGAAAGTTGCCATAAAATTTGTTATATGTAACGGAATGCCCTGTATTTTAGTCTATTTTTAGCTTCTACGTAAAATCACACAGCTCAATCTCAATAACCATTTTGAAGCCGAAGAATAGTGTTTAAATATTTTTGATGGTCTGATTCCGAAAATGCCTTTTTTTTCTCGCAGCAGCTCTATTTTTTATCTCAGATTTCACATTATTACTTGCCAATAAAAAAATTAAAAAATATGAATTAGGCTACTTATTTAGATTATATACATATAATATATATATATATATATATATATATATATATATATATATATATATATATATATATATATATACATGTAAAAAAGCTAGGAGAAGATACATAATAACACACAAAAAGTACATTTGTTATTCATCACCACAAAATTTAATTTTATACGACTTTCTAGCATATCAAGAAAAATCTCGCTAAAGACTCCAATAGTCGGCTATTACATGGTGATCCCTTCTTCCTTCCCTAACAAGTTTACATGGTTTTAATAACCTGATGAAATCTTTAACACTGTTCTACACCAAAGTCAGCTTTCTGGAAATCGATCGGAAAAGTGACTGTGGAAGTATATTCTGGTATATTCTTGTTGTTGAATTCTTCTTTTAGTATTGGCAACCAAAGCCTGCTACATTATGCTGATGGGTTTGCTACACATTTTTCTTCATTAAGTAGGATGAGAGCTGCTTCTTTGATTTATCTCTTTCTCATGTCTATTTCTTCCATGATTATTGATGCATCTTCCCATTCTCCTCTGTGTTCATTGTCCCAGCCATTTTTGCATATCTGTGATTTGTCGAGGTACCAGTTTTTAATTAATGTTTCATGCTCGTTTGTAGCATTTTTAAAATTCCTCAGTATGTATTGAAATACCCTCGTATTTGCTAAAATACCAATGAATGTTTTTAGTGTATTTCATTTCCTATTCGTACGTATTAAAATACCGAAAAATAATCTTTTGCGTCGGCAAGTAATATAAACACGTTTTTAAAAGTTTGTTTATGTAAAACAGATGTGTATTTCCTTTTATCCTTTTGATCGAAACCGCTTTAAGATATTTTTCGTCGTCAAATGAACGAAATATTCCAGTTTATATGTTTTGTTTATACTAAGTTGGGAAGCGAATGATTTTTAAGAATGAACTCACTCGCTGAGGCGTGGTCAAGAGCGGTAGGCTTCAGCGTTTATTCCGAATTTTCTTCAGATTCGTAAATGTTTTTTTTATTGTTTCCTTGTTATGGAAAATAAGTTTAGT
The DNA here is from genome assembly GCF_040954645.1 of Diabrotica undecimpunctata. Lineage (NCBI taxonomy): Eukaryota > Metazoa > Arthropoda > Insecta > Coleoptera > Chrysomelidae > Diabrotica > Diabrotica undecimpunctata. Next base: position 68,452,281 of record NC_092810.1, read on the forward strand.
GGCAGTTAATTGTTCATTTATTAATAGTTACAATTAAAGTGGGGATTTGAAATATATCCACATTGTTCCAGTCTTTTTAAGAAGCAGAGCTCCAAAGTTTGTGTTCCAGTGCCCCAATTTCCAATCTCAATTTTGTCTTGTCCTATCACAGTGGAGATGAATTTTTTCGAGTGGTACAGAGTTTGAGTTCCAGTGAAGTCTAGTTTCTACCCCCAGAATAGCTTTTTTTGTGTTAAAATTTAAAGTAAAGATACATTTTTTTAATAATAATTTGCTTTCATAACAAAAAGAATTTGTAATAATTAATATTGTACTATCTAATCATGTTTGACATTAGTTTGCTTTGTTTTTTTTAAAGAAGGTTAACCTCCATGTAGTAACAATTTTTTGTAAGTTTTGTAGCATCTCTCACTTGTAAACACAGTTTGTAAACGAATAGGACATATATGTAAGTTTTTCTTTTTTATTATTTTCGTATAAATCCTTGTAACTATTTATATCTTGATTATTTTTGTATTGTCTATTTTTGTAACTGTTTGTGGTGAGACAACAATAAATGTTTAGTTTTTTTTTCTAAGCCATTTTGTTTACTTCTCTTAACTAACTCTCTAACCCCTTTTTTGAGTTTCATTTAAAAATATATATTTTTCATTTCTAATAATTATTTCAATAGTTACAACTAGTTGTTGTAATCGTTATAATAATAACCTCGAAGCGGCGTCCATTTTAAAGTGCTAGAGGTCTTTCTTGTGTTTTGTTTTGTTTGTTCCAAGAAACTTTCATTTTTTGTAGTTATCCCAATCCAACCCCCTTGCTATTCACTTATCCACGACCCAGCTACTCCAAATAAACCCTGAGTGCCGTTCGCATAAGTTTCGTTTATTTTGCTTGCCCTATCTCCACCCCAATAGTTTCTGTCCCCAACTTTTAACCCCCATAATAATACCTTATATGGTAGGCGAAATATTTCGTTACACGTTTATCCTGAGGATTAGTGGCCTTGCAATTTCTTCCACATAAAAAGTGTTGCATTCACAGGGTATTTTATAGACAGAATAGATCTCATTGTATTGATTGTTTTGAATATTTTCTGATGTTGGATTTATTTCCTACCCTTTTAAAGTATCCTGATATCCCCGTTAGATGTGGTATTGTTGTCATATTTAAATCCCGTTTCTGGATTTCTGGTGTTTTGTTGTTTCCTTTCTTCAATCTTGTGAAATTCCTTGTTAGCAGGTTTTTTTCTTCTTGAAATGCAATTTCTTTGGTTTAGGAATTTTGTGCTCTATAATATAATGATTTGTAAACCCCTTTTTGATGTTTATGTTGTGATTTGAGTGGTAATTTAAATGTCTGTTGGCGTGTGTTGGTTTTCTGTAAACTTAAGTTGTATACGCTGTAACCTCTTTTGTGATTAAAACATCCAGAAAAGGGAGTAAGTGGTTTGAAAAAAAGCTTGAAAAAATCGTGACTATTTGCCTACAAAATTCAGGCCAAGTAAGTTTTTGAAAAGGATTTCCAGAGTGGAAATCGAAACGTCAAATAATAATTATAAAATGTACTTAATTTCCATTACAATCAATTGTGGCTTAATCCCATATAAACATAGTATTTATTCTTCGTTTGGTAGCGTGTACTCTCAATACATTTATTTCACTACTCTTTTCTATCAATGATTTAACTATGCCGGGTCGGAATCGTCAAACGGGCCATAGTAAACTCAATATGAAATTTTAAACTGTTCAATTCCTACTTCCTTAATTATATTACATCAAAAGACATTAAATAATATTTGTAGAGAAATGAACTCTGTATTGAAAACCAATTTTAAAATTGTTCTACGAATTAAAAAGATTACAAAATTTTGCAAAAATATAATACATTTTACAGAATATTGTAAAAGTTGGACCACACGTAGTACAGAATGCGTATGACTGGTTGCGTTTGGTTACAATTAAGTCAGATATTAACAATATTTGAATTGTCAATATATTTTTTTATGATTTATTGTTTAAAAAACAAAAAAAAAATTGTATGCATTATATTCAATTTTGGAATGTGTTTCAATTCGTAGAACAGTTTTAACATTTTTGTTTTCAATACAGATGTCAGTCCTCTGTAAATAGTGTCTCATGTCTTTTGATGTAAAATAATTAGGAAAGCAGGAGTTCAACAGTTTAGAATTTCGCATTAATTTTCCTATGGCCCGTTTGAGAATTCACCGCCCGGTATAAGGGTGTTACATAGTAATATAACTTATTACTCTATTAAATATATGACACTGACGAAAATGTTTAGTTAAAAGTACAAACGTAATAGAGATATCACAAAAATTTTTGAAAAACTTTGTTAAAATATAGAATACCACAAACGAAATAGAAATCTTGTTGGGTCAATAAGATCTGGAAGTAGAGAATGATGGAATATTATTAACTCTAGTAAATAAATAAAACGACAATATCAGCACAGTATCTATGGTTATGGTAGATCGGGGCAGGGCCCATTTGTGATCCCTTCAGACACTTAGACCTTCTTAGATGGATCCATTATTTTACGTCTATCACACGGACTAGGCCCACGGGATCTAGTCTCGCACAGTATCTAACAATCGTGTTAAACTTTAAACTGTAACTATATCAACAATAGAAATCATAAGATTTCCCACTTGGCGAAACAAATTCAAATTTTTATCACTGTGCTTTTTGAAACTTGCAAAGCAGACAGATTGATAAATTAGAGCAATTCAGAGTAATTGCATATGTCGCTCTGATGATACCTAATGAGGTTTAAATAGGTATAAGCGGCTGGCGGATGCCCTGCTTCGAAATTAAATCTAATACCATCTTTCTGTTGTAACTATATCATTAAATCCAAATTTTACCTTTACTAGTGTTCAATGTGCACAAAGTTCAATGAGCAAATAATGTATTTTTTATGTAATTAAATTTACACTTACCTTTCCTTTGTCAAAATAATTAATAATTTGTCTGTAAAGCAATTCCTTAATTTGACACTCTGAGTGTCCGGGATAGTTATTATCAGATATCTGATTATTATTCCAATTCAATTGATCAGCATGAAGTTTTAAAGTAAACGCAGCTTCTGTGTAATTCTCAGCAGATAGATGTAAGTCGTGTAATTTTCTAATGTATCGAAGGTACATTTCTTTGCGGTTAATTTCATTTTTGTAAAAGTTCTAAAAACAACAAGAATTATATCATTTCAGGTGAATATATATTTGATAAAGTCAACAATTCACAAATTCGTTACAATATTTATAAGTTAGCTACAAAACCAAAAGTTAAATAAATATTAAAAACTATTTATCTGCATAACTAAATTACTAAAAATATAATAGTGACATCATGGTTAGCCAATTAATATTTAAATTATGGTGATATAGAATTATTTCTTTTAATACAATCAAATTCATGCAAAAGTTATGTTTTTGATGCTTGTTTTGATTCAGTTTACAACCACCATATTTGCTAGCTATTCGTTCTAATTCTGCGATGATTTTACTCAGTCTTGATCGGATTAGAAATGCCGGTTGTTGTTCTTTCTGTCCTATATCCAGTCCGATACTCCTCTATTATCTCTGTTTCATATATTTTTAATCTTTTTAAACATCTCTTTAAATATTTCCTCTGGTACACCGCTTGCTAATGCGCTTTTACTATTTATTTAGCCCCTTCATTACTTTTAATTCTTCCAAGTTTAGTAATTATTCGAAATTATTTGCCCATATAAGCCTAGTTTATATGTCATATCCGCAAAAAATTTCTTTGTCTATTTCTTAATAAAACTTGTATAATTATTTCATTTTCTTTATGTTTATTTAACTTCCTAACAAAACATTTTAACTTTTTTCCTTCTGTAGTTTTCTAGTTCTTTTTCCAGTTGTTCTCTCTTTTTTGACTATATATTCGTTTTGCTTTTTACCTTTTAGAATCATAATCTGCTCTATTTTGTTTGCTATATCTAATTCTTTCTATTTTTGCATTGTTTCTCTGTTCATGACTCTTTGAGAATATTTCCATTCTTTTTCTAGATTTTCCATAATTGTCCTTTCCAATCTCTTTGCAGGAAAAAAGTTACAACGCCAACGGAGCTTAGCTTTGTTGGGTCTAGTATAGATAAACTTGAATGTTAAAAAATATCTCAATGTCCAGATATAATGGAGATTAATTACTATTTAACTGGGAATAAGCCACAATTAAAGGTTAAAATACGTTTATTGACGTTTCAATTTCCACTTCGGAAATCGTTCTCAAAATACAAACATTAGTAAATTAAACAAATTTTGTTTTTGTTACTTAGTGAAAAATTCTTCTATTAATTTAATTTTATCTGACTCATCTATATTGACAATTCAGACATACATTATACATTTTAAAGTAGACGACTTTAAAATGATATTGCCAATATTGTTGAGTTGCGTTCCTGGGACGACTTTACTTATAAGATAGTTCATTCGATTACATGAAATCAACTTTAACTTGAGAATATCCGTCAGAAAAGATCATAACATGTAATTCGTCTTTAAAAAGACAAATACATGCCATGATGACAGTAAAATTCTCCTGTTAGTGATTCCATAGTAAATTATGAGGGAAAAACCAGGAAAAAAAAACCTCATAATACTATCCCGACATGGTAAGTATTTGATCTTGCATTTATTTTACCTTCAATAAATACCAAATTCCGATTTTATATGTTTGTTTAAAAAATATAAATGATGTATTCTCTATATGTTACTGACTTACCAATACTGGTATTTTCTTTTTAATAACTTCCTCTTTCAATATGGGTAACCAGATCCTACTACATTCTGCCGAGGAATTCGCGACACAATTGGTCTCATTTAGCATAATTAGAGCCGCTTCTTTGATTTTTCTCTTTTTACCATCCGTTTCTTTTAGGACTATATTTGAATCATTCCATTGAACCCTATGTTCATAATCCCATGCATGTTTACATATTTGAGATCTATCAAATTCTCTATTTTTAATATAGGATTGATGTTCACTTATTCTAACATTTAATGGCCTTGATGTTTCACCTAAATAAAACTGATCGCATTCACAAGGTATTTTATAAATGCAATTCTTTGTCCTTTCTTGTTCATTGTTAGGTTTGGTTTTGGACAAAATAGATCTCAACGTGTTTGTTGTTTTGAATGTTGTTGAAATGTTGAATTTATTTCCTATCCTTTTAAGCTTTTCCGATAATCCTTTTATATATGGTATTGTTATTTTCCTCGTATTATCCCTTGTATATGTTGTAGGATCTCGTTCTAAGTTGTTTTGTTCTATTCGATCTATTGTTGAAAATTCCTTATTTATAAACGATAAAGGATAATCATTTTTTAATAAAACAGATGTTAACAAATGTTTCTCCTCCAAGAACGAATTTTGGTTAGAACAAGTAATTTTGGCTCTATCGTATAAGGATTTAATGATTCCCTTTTTAATATTAATATTGTGATTTGATTTGAAATTTAAATATCTGTTGGTGTGTGTTGGTTTTCTATACACCTGAGTTTCGTATCCAGTATCGTTCTTAGAGATTAAAACATCCAGAAAAGGTAATGTGTTATTATATTCCTTTTCCATGGTAAATGTTATTGTCTCTTCTTTATCGTTTATATCATTTAGGAATGTGTCCAACAACTCTGATCCATGAGGCCATATTGAGAATACATCATCTACATATCTCCACCATACTGAGGGTTTTAAATTTTGTTTAGAAATAATATTTGTTTCAAAATCTTCCATAAATATATCGGCTAATAATGGAGATAAACTAGAGCCCATTGCTAGTCCAAAACTTTGTTTATAGAATTCATTATTTAGTTGAAAATATGTATTATCAGTACATACTGTTATTAACTCCATTATAGCTGATATATTTAGTCTTGTTCTAATTGCCAATGTATCATCACTCTCTAATTTTGTCTTGACTATATTTAAAGTCTTATCTAATGGCACATTCGTAAATAAACTATTTATGTCAAAACTTACTAAAGTATTATTTGAATTAAATTCAATATTTGATAATTTATTTAAAAAATGTTGTGTATTTTTTATAAATGTGTCATTTTTATTTGCAATTGGTTTTAAAATATTTAATAAAAATTTTGATAGTTCACTACAAGGAGAATTCATGGTACTTCAAATGGGTCTAAGTGGTATATTCGTTTTATGAACTTTCGGTACTCCATAAAAATGAGGGGTCTTACTGTAATGAGGTGTAATTAATCTTCTCTGATAACTGGGTAAACAATCTTTAAACTTGAATAAAGTTCTATATATTTTGTTTTCCAAAGGTTTTGTTGGATCCTTTGTTAATTTTGTGTAAGGTCCGTTTATTATTAGATCTTTAATTTTGTTTTCATATTGAATTCTATCCATTACCACAGTTGCATTCCCCTTGTCTGCTGGTAGGATGATTATGGAGTCGTCATTTTTTAAAGTTCTTATAGACTTTAATTCTTATATACTTATAGTATATCAGCTATAATGGAGTTAATAACAGTATGTACTGATAATACATATTTTCAACTAAATAATGAATTCTATAAACAAAGTTTTGGACTAGCAATGGGCTCTAGTTTATCTCCATTATTAGCCGATATATTTATGGAAGATTTTGAAACAAATATTATTTCTAAACAAAATTTAAAACCCTCAGTATGGTGGAGATATGTAGATGATGTATTCTCAATATGGCCTCATGGATCAGAGTTGTTGGACACATTCCTAAATGATATAAACGATAAAGAAGAGACAATAACATTTACCATGGAAAAGGAATATAATAACACATTACCTTTTCTGGATGTTTTAATCTCTAAGAACGATACTGGATACGAAACTCAGGTGTATAGAAAACCAACACACACCAACAGATATTTAAATTTCAAATCAAATCACAATATTAATATTAAAAAGGGAATCATTAAATCCTTATACGATAGAGCCAAAATTACTTGTTCTAACCAAAATTCGTTCTTGGAGGAGAAACATTTGTTAACATCTGTTTTATTAAAAAATGATTATCCTTTATCGTTTATAAATAAGGAATTTTCAACAATAGATCGAATAGAACAAAACAACTTAGAACGAGATCCTACAACATATACAAGGGATAATACGAGGAAAATAACAATACCATATATAAAAGGATTATCGGAAAAGCTTAAAAGGATAGGAAATAAATTCAACATTTCAACAACATTCAAAACAACAAACACGTTGAGATCTATTTTGTCCAAAACCAAACCTAACAATGAACAAGAAAGGACAAAGAATTGCATTTATAAAATACCTTGTGAATGCGATCAGTTTTATTTAGGTGAAACATCAAGGCCATTAAATGTTAGAATAAGTGAACATCAATCCTATATTAAAAATAGAGAATTTGATAGATCTCAAATATGTAAACATGCATGGGATTATGAACATAGGGTTCAATGGAATGATTCAAATATAGTCCTAAAAGAAACGGATGGTAAAAAGAGAAAAATCAAAGAAGCGGCTCTAATTATGCTAAATGAGACCAATTGTGTCGCGAATTCCTCGGCAGAATGTAGTAGGATCTGGTTACCCATATTGAAAGAGGAAGTTATTAAAAAGAAAATACCAGTATTGGTAAGTCAGTAACATATAGAGAATACATCATTTATATTTTTTAAACAAACATATAAAATCGGAATTTGGTATTTATTGAAGGTAAAATAAATGCAAGATCAAATACTTACCATGTCGGGATAGTATTATGAAGTTTTTTTTCCTGGTTTTTCCCTCATAATTTACTATGGAATCACTAACAGGAGAATTTTACTGTCATCATGGCATGTATTTGTCTTTTTAAAGACGAATTACATGTTATGATCTTTTCTGACGGATATTCTCAAGTTAAAGTTGATTTCATGTAATCGAATGAACTATCTTATAAGTAAAGTCGTCCCAGGAACGCAACTCAACAATATTGGCAATATCATTTTAAAGTCGTCTACTTTAAAATGTATAATATATGTCTGAATTGTCAATATAGATGAGTCAGATAAAATTAAATTAATAGAAGAATTTTTCACTAAGTAACAAAAACAAAATTTGTTTAATTTACTAATGTTTGTATTTTGAGAACGATTTCCGAAGTGGAAATTGAAACGTCAATAAACGTATTTTAACCTTTAATTGTGGCTTATTCCCAGTTAAATAGTAATTAATTTAAAATGCCACAAGAAAATAGCTTCAGAACAATATAATGGAGATATCTCATACTACCACTATATCAGTGCAGTTATCAATTCAACTCTATTCAACTAACACTTCACCCCACCTTGTGGCGAGCGTAGCTCAATGGCTAAAATAGTGGTATTCTAAACAAGAATGCACGAGTTTGATCCTCGCCAACGGCAACATTTTCATTTCTAAAATTATACAAGCCATGTTTCAAAGGACACATAAAGTCGTCGGTCCAGGCTACGTAAGTAGTCGTTAAGTCATGTTAGGGACGCGCTTGCGAGACTGAAAACCTTAGACCTCCAGACCTTAGCCAGGTCACACGACCTTTTTTTTTCGATCCACCTACAATTTAGTCTCTATCATTATATTTCGTTACCAGGCCCGAATTCCAAATAATGTATTTTATAAATAAAGGAGAAAAAATTAACGTTTTAAGATGTCAATACATATGAATGCAATTAATTTCGAAGGCTTCTTCTTTAAATTACGTAATAAATGAACAAGCTATCAGTACAACAGAGGCATTTAAGTGATGAGATATAATTAGTTTGTTCCAAGAGACCATGGAACAGGCGAAACAGTGGACGTCACTCGGCGAACGTGCTCCGAAGAACGCGAAGATTGTCCTATCGGCCGGAAAGGTGACGGCCACAATTTTCTCTGATTCGCAAGTTGTGATTCACATTGACAACCCGGAGAAGGGCAAAACGGTCATAGGGCTCTACTACGCTGAATTATTAGGCTTATTCGACGCCGAATTGCACAAAAAACGTCTCCATCTGGCGAAGAAAAAAGTGCGCATCCACTATATTCTCCAAATTTGGAACTTTCTTTTCTTTTCAAAGTTAAAAAAATCACTCGTCGAGTAGAAATTTGAGTCGAATGAAGAGGTCATCACCGCCACGGAGACCAATTTTGCAGGCTTTGTGGAAACGAATTTTTCAGAAGGGTTAAAGAAACTGTAGCATCGCTGGGTCAAGTGTATCGAGCTAAAAGGAGACTACGTTGAGAAATACATCGCCACTTTTCCAAAATTTTCGTTTTTTTTTGCAGGCTAAGTAGTTATCATCGGACTAGGATAATAGTTCGTTTATTTTTAAAAATGTATTTTCATAATAATATTCAATTCGGAAGGCGAAAAGCTATACTAAAGACTGTATTAGAACTTGATTTTTTAACAGTGAAAACGTGACCGCACAATTAATTGGATATTTAACATTTTATCCTTCTGTTAATTTATCTGTCAAAAGTACTTACCAAGAGATTAAATGTACATGACATTCTCTTGTCACGATTCTTGTTGCCTTGAATAACATTTCTGTAATCTAGGAGGCGTTCCAGAAGTCGGGTTATGGAACTTATAAAAGCAACACCGCTTTCTTTCCAAACTGGTTCCTCGGACTGCACCCGATCTAGTAAGCTAAAGATTTTTTAGAAATTAGATAAAGAAATGTCAATAATTAGGAAATAAATTTTAATATAATAAAACATATATGTATAAACATATTTTTGTACTTACACTGCGCTCAAATGTTCCCTTTCGAATGCAATAAAACAAAAATATTTTAATTTGATTGTACATGGATAACATACAAATATAATTGAACAGATACTGTTTAATACATAACAATATTTACTGTAAAACGATACTGTTTTCTCCGAATAATAAGAGAAATAGTATACAAGGTAAAATTGAATATGAATTTCTTTGGAAAATCTAAAACATTAAGGATAGAAATGATCAACACATATGTCTCAATAGACTGCGCGTCTAAAATTTCCCTCCCTCTAGCATAATTATTACAAATGTCCCACTTAATCAATAAAAATATTCGATGAGCGCCATTTGGAAAGATAATTTTAAATAGGATCGTGTGACAAGTAATACATAATTTGAAAGCTCGTTTCAACGACATCTATATAATAGTACGGCTTTATGAATCGGGATAAGGACTGTTTAGTTAAATCCTATTAACGGATTCTGAAGTGTGGTGTTGAATGCAGAAGAGCCGTTAGAATGGCGGGAAAAATATAATTGATCTAAACAAGGCTTATAACGGCAAATAATTGTACGTATTATGGTGCCTCTTGTTGAAAATATCTCAAATAGAATTGTATAAATGGTATTTTGGTTTCACATTTTATAGATTTCTGTGTACAATAACAAACGTACAATATAGCCTAGAAAAAAAATTTGACTGTGAACACAGACAGGATATGTTCGCCCCAAATCAGAAGAACGGCTTGTTTATCATGCAGTAATGTCTCATTGTAATATTTTATTTACATAATTGCAAAAATACCACATCGACATCATAATAGTAGACATATGTATGCATTATGAATTTTAGGAGTAAAATTATAGTTATAATTCAATTATAAAGCAGATGTATACATTATATTTATAGTCATAGTAATTTACGTAAGAATATATTTATATGCTTTAAATGTATTTCTTAATAAAGGAATTATCTAAAATACTAGATGGTAGCTGAACATAAAAATATGACCCTCTAAGTTTAGATAGCGGTTCTTTAACTGTAATATGTATATAGGAAATAAGATTATGACCAGTTGTAAAGCGGAAAAAATGATGGAACGTTCTTTTAAAAGAAGAAAAACTTCGATTCGAAATGATCAATTTCACTTGAAGTGTATCACATAATTATCTCCATAATTGAACACACATTTCACTTGATGGAATCAATTATTGCAGATACCATAGAATAGTGATACTTTCCTTCCCACCTCACTGCACACACAGGATGCAGCTTCTGTACATCAGATTTCATGGCCTGTTCAAAGCTATTTGTAAAGCCTACAATGATTTTATTTTATCGAACTCTGGCAAAGCAAAAACGATTTAAGATATTGCAAGATTGACAGCCCAGATATATATGCTATTATTTACCCCCATTAAAATCACAAAGGCTTTCGAAAAAGCCAGAATCTGGCTTGTAAACAGTCTGAATTTTGACGATTCTGATTTTTCTGGAGTGCTCACCAATGGACCTTCCACAAGTTTACAAGTGGAAAATAACCGTTCACCAATAACATCTTCTGGAGATTTTGAAATAAATGATACGAACTATCCAACTCTTACCCAAACCCCTGATATGCCTCTGGAGGATTCTGATCTTCTGGAATTTATTACAGACTTAATGGATTAGGTGCTGACAAAAGTTTTCAGTCAAGCATCTTACCTGAGAGTAACACAGTCTCCTAAACGGGCCAAATTAGTAGATATTCGACCATTTCCCATGTTGCAATAAAAGTAGAATAACACAGGTGGTTAAAAAAGGAAAGTCATGCATTTATACTATTACACCAGTGATCAGGTATTTGGTAAAATTTGCAACCAAGAACACGGTTGTTCACTTTGTGAGCCGTGGTAAAATTTTATTTGTACGATACAAACTGAACAGTGGCTTTTATTATCCTAGCAAAATGATATTAGCACCGTATCTAGAGCTAGTGTGGAAAAAGTTCCCATACCTTTAGAAACCAAGGGAATATTTCGGCAAGCGTCTTACATAAAGTTCAATACCTCATTTTTTCCTTATTATATTCGATATCTTTTTTGTTTATAAGGCTTAGACAGATGCTTCCATGAATTGTCCAAATGTTATAAATTGTGCCCCATAGTTGTACAAATCTACACCATGGTGGGGCACAATTTGACAAATGTACCGTTGAAGAAAATTGGACTTTTTTATGTTTCCGTGGGTTATTCGTAGTTTCATAAATATTCAAAGGCGATAGAAACAACTATCGATTTGTGCATTATCAGTAAAAATATATTAAAATGTCTGGAAAATATTACCTACTGAAAAATAATGTCCAAACCTGTCTCCTCCCCTAGAAGAAGAGTACGAGTCGCCGCTAATGATCGTTAGGGAGATAGCCTGGCTATCATAGTCAGGCTTCGAAAGAAATTTGATACGAAGATGATGAGATAACGATCAATATAAAAATTTAAAGAATATACTTACATTGTATTAAACAATCGCCTGTATTCATCATCACCTTTGTTTTCTGAGATCAATATATCTAGTTTGTCTATTAATTCACATTCCACTTGTTTGAAATTACCCCTAGCTTTTTGTTCACATTCCATCATATCGAAAAATATATGCAAAGTTGCCTTCCTCAGTTCTATTTCAGGTACTAATGTAACTTCTAAGAAAGGACCCACCATCGACGGAATAAAATGAAGCTTAAATTCACCTAAAAAAAATTAGTAATAATAATAATGAGTAATAATCATAAGTAATAAAAATTGTAGAAGAATAAAAACTGCAGTAGAATAAAACTAATCAAAAAAAAATATCATTGTAAATACCTAGTGATATGCCTACTAGGTATTTATGGACATTTTCTTTAACACGAGTCGATCTAAATGGTCTATCATAAATTATTATTGTTATTGATTTCTTTAAACAGTATGGAAATTTATTATTTTAACTTATAAAAGGGAAGGATCCCAGTGGTTAGATGTATACCATAGTTTAAAAAAAACTACAGTGAAGTAAAAAAATTCTGGTGTACAATGGTATATAATATATATTTATTTAAACAATAACTAAAACTAAAACATGATAATAGCCAAACGGATTACAACTTTCAAAACGTTTTCGTTCTTATCAGACCATCATTAGGAAAAAACATATGATAAATATACTGAGTAAAAAAGGCTAAACACCTATCAACATATATTTATGCGATTTGAATAATTTTTGGTATGCATGCTCAGTATCGATCACTTGTAATATGATTAAATATTCAACTTGATTTGTCAACTTACTGCAAAAGCTGGTTCAAGAAGGTGTTGAGGATCCACGATTTCTTATACACTCATTGACACGCCTGGGCATCTTTCTCATGAGGTTGTCGATATATCCTGTTCGATATCTCATTCCAGGATACTACTAACAGCTTTTACACCTAAACAGGTGTAAAAGCTGTTAAATTCTGTAGAGGCTGTTGCCAATTCAAGAGCCTGTGATCTATCATGTCCTAGACATGTCCCAGCTGTTAAATTCTGTATAGGCTGTTGCAGATTCAAGAGCCTGTGATCTATCATGTCCCAGACATGTTCAATTGAAGACAGATCAAAAGATAGTGGTGACCAATGTAAATGGTTGATGTGATGTTTGGCGGCAACATGCGGTTTAGTATTGTTGAAAAATTGCATTTTGGATAGTGTTTAGGTATAAGATTAGGCTCCACTACTTTCTGAATATAGCGTCGGGCTATCAAATTGCCTCTGATGAAAATTATTGGTCATCTTTTTTTCATTTTTAAGTGGTTATACTTATTTGTAGGTTTTTCACTGATGATGATCTGATAGGATCGAAAACGTTCTGAAAATTTATAAATCCATTTTGGATACTTTTAAAAATTTTAATAAAATATTTATACCATTTTACAAAAGGAAGTTTTTACTTAATTGTTAAGTTTTTTTAACTATGGTATATAGCCAATCACTGGGAGTTTCACTTTTAAATTTTGATTATAAATCTTTTTCGTTTAGTTGGCTGGTATCCTCGGTAAGGCAGATGTAGTCTCCGTTTCGTGTAGGGGTCAGTATGTAACACATTTAAAAGGTAATCCAAAGGTTATTACACATTTTCGAGTAGCTCTTTGCAATTCGCTAAATATTTACTATGTTTTTTTTCAGATTAATAGTCAAAATTTAAATCCTTTTTATTCATTATATTAATGTGGAAATACTTACTTTCAGGTTTTCACTAATGATGGTCTGATAAGACCGAAAACGTTCTGATAAAAATTGTAATCCGTTTGGATATTTTAATTTTTTAGTAAAATGTGTTAGTTAATATATCATTTTACACCAGAAGTTTTTTACTTCACTGTAAGTTTTTTATTATTATTTTGCTCCTGAACTTGGTATAAGGCAGTAAGCTAAATTGTATTATTCTGTGATTACTTATTTTCTTTTCTTTTTCTTCCTTTAACAGCCTGTTTCCATCCGCATTTGAAAAAAGTTTGGTAATATCACTTATTAAAAAATATGTTTATACTTCTCTCTAGTTCTTTAACAAATTGTTAAATAAAAAATATTTCTAATATGCGTATTGCCGATAGCAAAATATGAAAACTATATATAAATTTTGGTGTGGCAAAATTCGCTGCTGTAATGACTTTCACAGAACTCTAAACGACAGTATCGTCACCCACTACGAATATAATGCGACTGTTTACCATCCCACATCTGCAACAGCCGTGAGTTTAGTCAGCAGCATTTCATATTTTTCTAGAAATTATTCTTATATTTTTTATCATTGGATACGTTCAGACGACCTCAGCGACTGGACAGCTGACTAAGCAGTAGCATTCAGTCGCCTCGATGAAAAGCCGCTGTTAAATTTTCTAAGCCTACTTTATTTCTGCTGGATGAACTTTTGGGCGTGGGCGTGGTTTTAAGTTTTTAATGAAAATTTCGATTGATCTAAAAAATGGATTTACCATGCAATAATAAAAGTACATTTTGGTACTGTACGAGAATATTTATTTATAGTAGTATTTATGTAAATACATATTGAGGTCATATTCGTCAAAACGTCAAATATGAAATGAAATGTCGAGACAAAAGCGTTCAGAATGTTTTTGTGTGCTGGTTATAAGCATAGACATATATTAACATGTTAATGTATACCTCTCCTCTATTGTTATAAGCCGCCCTTTACAACCACTAAGCCGCTTTGCGCTTAAAGTCAACTGCTAAATGCTGGTGAACGTACTCATTATAGTTTTATGTTTAGTCTAGTCAAGTCCAGTGCAGTATTTTGTAATTAAAAACTAAATAAATAGGGTAAAAGTAATGAATATATAGTATACAGTGTAGTGTATTATAGTTCAATATATTTATACAATTCTGTCGAAGACCAGCATTTGGAGCCAACATAAATAAAGTATCAAACTAAAACGTGAAAAGTATATAAAACAATTACCTAACTGAGACCACATAGATAAAATCTGAAATCCCATAAGAACTCTCATATCTCCATATTTTTCTATAATCTTTTCTCTTTTTACTTCTGAAAACTGTTCTAATTGTAACGACTCTTGAGTCAGGTAGTCAACACTTAAATTGAAATAGTTGGTCCACAGCTAAAAAATTTATTACTAGTAACTGTAAACAACAATAACAAACAAAAACTTACTTCTTTATCGAAGTATCCAGCACGATTATCTAAAAACTTAAAAGCTAACGGTTGAGCAAACTCTTGGAGTGCCTTCAAAATCACATTATTGGTCAACATTTTTATGACTAGCCAATCGGGAGGAAACACCTCCATTCTTACGAGATTTCTAAATACTAAAAAAGCTCTAAGGAGAAAATCTTTTAGTGGTTTTCTATCTTGATGAGGTCCCATTACAACTTCCCATAGTCTTTTGTAATGAAATTCGTCAATGAGTTGTAGTATTCCGATCAAACATGCCACTAAACATCCCTAAAATAAATAAAAAAATTAACGTATATATCCGTAAATAAAATTTTTGAAAAATGTAGTTTCCAATATTAGAAAGAGGCAAAATGTGTTATTATTGTACGCTGATAACGTTCTAAAGAATTTTAGCAATCTACTTACAAAAACTTTAACATCCTTGTCAATACTAGTTAAAATAGTTTGAATAAGGACTTCGAGGATAGCTACACACAGAGTATCAACATCATGGTGTATACAATTATTGACTTTTCCATGTTCATCTCCAGACTTCCGTTGCTTAAACAAGTAACCTAAGATTTCCCCGAGGATATCTGTACAAAGTTTTAGTTCTTCCCTTCTTATCAAGTGGTACCTTAAATGTTTGCACGTTGTCGCAAGAAGAATGTTACGAGATTCTGAAATAAATATACAACATTATTACTATTACAAAAAATATGATGCTACAATTATAACAATTAATTCTTTCACAGAAAAGTTGGTCACGAGCGTAGAATAGTTTTTGTCGTTGTGGGACAAGGCTATCACATCCGGCACTGTTTAAAACCATATAGAGGCGAGATAATTGTTGCGAGTTGTGATCGACAAGAATTAAAAAAGATATACAAATACACCGAGAAATACCAGAGAAATATAGAAAATAAATAAAGAAAAAGAAAAAAGCTTTCGTTGTAGTAAAAGGCACGGAAACTGCACTGGTGTTCTCCATAATGTTTAACACTTTGCTAAATTTTAGGTATAAAATAAATATATGTGTGATTAACCCGTTGTTCATAGTTTTGCATATTTTGTTACATGTTTTTTTAATAAATAGTATTCTTGCATAATGTTATTTAACGTAAATTTCTTTCACCTACTTATTTAATAATTTTTTTCTGAAACAAATACTACCGTGCTAAGGATAATTTATATTCAAAGTAGATATACGAAGTACTAAAATATCAAATATGTAATTTTTGTTAAAAAAATCGGTTGCCTGTAAAGTCGGTTTTACGGGCGAAGATTTTACGTGACAACGTCTTTTTCTCGGTAGAATATTTATTGATATGAATATTATTAAATTGCACAATAGGAACAAGGAATTGAATGAAAATAAGAATTGCACAAATTCTAACTATAGAAATAGATTTTGTTTACTAAAACATTGTACATGTAAACTTAAACTTAACTAATTTCTATTTGAGTGATTTTGTTGAGGATAGGACGATGATAGGAGAAATATGAAATGAAAGGAAGTGTTTCTGCTGTAATGTGTCTTGAACGCCAAGAACGCTCGAGAAAGACAGAGACACAAGCACGGAAGCACGCACCGATTCAACGCGCCTAATTCTCTAGTGCTGCGCGCGCAGCGGACCGATCATGTTTGAGTGGGAGAGAGACGCAAGGCATTCGCCGGTCCGGCGGGCCTCTCTCTCGTTCGGTGACTCACTGTAACAGACGTGAGCGGGCGTTACACTTTTTCATGAATGACTCCGAGCCACAACCTAATTTAAGACGTTGTCACGTCAAAAATACTTCGGAGTAAACTAGAACATTTTGTCAATTTAAATAGTGCTGGTTAGATTGACCATATGTCTGTTAGAGTGTACCGTTTTTGAGACGTCTGCGATTACGGGTTAAAGATAGGGTTTTGGTAAATATATTTAACCTTTTATTTTCAAATGAAAATACTTCTACTAAAAATAAAACAATTATGGGAAACATTTTAATTTGTTTATGTACAGTTTCCAACCTAAAGTATCTAAACTTTTTATTAAACATAATTAAATTACAATCGGCATTCCTAATGATCATTAGGCTAATTTGCTTAATGTGTTTAGGATCTTTGTAAGCGTTTATATTATATTTTACATCTCAAGCACAACAGTTAGAAAGTTTCTTCATATTGATTTAAACTCAATATATTGTAATTCAAACTGTACTTTCAAGTGACCACCATGCCTAGACGTAAGTTGGATATTGATGAAATAATTGAAAATTTGCATAAATACTTTATCATGGAAAGAGACAATGTTGGATCTTTAAGGTTATTATTATGTATAAATCAACGCGTTTGTGGCGCACTCGAGATAAGTGAAAGTTAGCTAAAACCTGTAATGAAGACTGTCAGAGATTCTCAAGAAGATCTTAGTGTGACTGAGTATCACGAAGACAAGAAAACAACTCGTAAACATTCTAGGAGCATGACTTACCTGATGGAGAAAAATTTTAAATTCGCAATATTTGAATGCGTGAAAACAATCAACATGTCAGTTTAGATACTTTACTGGCCAAGATAAGAGAAAGACAAGTTTCTGAAATTAAGAGGACTAGCCTTTGGAAAGTGTTAAGAGATTTAGGATTTAAATTCAAAAAAGAAAATAATAGGTTACTTTTATACGAAAGGAGTATTGTGGTTCAGGAAAGAATTAAATTTTTGACAGAATATACTAGACTTAAATCTTAAAATGCAACATTCGTATACTTAGATAAGACATGGTATTTGCAAAGGGTGGAATTAAAAGAATTTGGCAAGACGACAGCATAAAATCAATAAAACACACAGATAGCGAAGGCAAAAGACACATCATTCTTCATGTAGGAAGGAAAGAAGGTTTTATAGAAAACGCAGATTTGATTTTTTCTTCAAAATCAAAATCTACTGATTACCATGAAAACATGAATGCAGATATGTTTGTTAAATGGCTTGAAGAGAAACTGTTACCTAGTCTGAGTGAACCAGTAGTTATAATTTTAGATAATGCACCTTACCACTCGGAGATTTTGGAAAAACAACCAAAACAGTGGTGGAACGTACCGAGCATAAAAATTGGTTAATTAAAAATAATATCAATTTTTCAGAATACGCCTTCAAATCAGAGTTACTGGAAATTTCAAAACGTAATGAAAAACCAACAGTTTATATAGTTGACCAAATTGTATCAAATTACGGACATCAAGTACTACGGTTAGCGCCGTATCACTGCCAGTTTAATCCCATCGAACACATCTGGGGTATATGTAAAACGTATTATGATAATCACGTTGGATGCAGTGACGATGCAGTTAGGGAAATGTGACAAGAAGCTCTTAACACTGCAACTCCGGAAATATGGGCCAAAACTGTATGACATGTATGTTTGCATAATATTTTGAGACATAACCTTTTTACTTGTGGTCCAATATTAGTAATTTTTTAGACAAGTAGAAGGAAAATCATTGCAGATTAATTCTAAATATTTCCGAATAACGTCAGCTGACTTAATTAGCAAATCGAAATTATATGACCGAGTTTGATTCGAGAAAATTGTCAAAATTGACATATAATACAGAAGTTATTTAAGATCAATTTTTGTTGACATTTTAAAGAGATCGTTTTTTATGTGAGTCTAAACTACAATTTTCACCAAAAAATAGATATAGCATTTTTCATATAAGAATGCTTGCACGTCACAATTTATATAAAGTGACGTCACTTATAATTAAAATTTCCAGAACGTCAACCTTAAGAGTTTAAATTTTCCTAACACAGCTAATAATACGAAACCCATACAGAACTGCTCGATCTTTCATAGGCGTCAACGCGTCAACATGGTGTAATAATCAGAAAAATGTAATCATCATTATATTGGAAATTTTAGAATTATATTGATTAAATAACCAAAAACATTTGTTATTATTAATAATACAAATTTTGTGAAATAACTAATATTCCACAGTCTAATATTCCACTCTAATCAATTATATTGATTAAATAAATAACCAAAAACATTTGTTATTATTAATAATACAAATTTTGTGAAATAACTAATATTCCACAGTCTAATATTCCACAAAATAATAATTTTAATTAAATAGATTAGACAATTGTACGCAACTGATACGTGAATACTTCAAATTTTATTGACAGTTCAGCGTGTGGCAAAATTGTTTGAAGTGTTGCCGCTGTTTAGAGTAAGAATTTTGTTTATGTTTTGATTTCTTAGACAATTTGATCATAATATAATGTATATTAATAAATTGTATTTATAAATACACATTAAATTTAGATTAATAGCTTTAAAAACTAATTATTGTTGTGTATTGTGATTGTGCTATGCCAAAACAAATGAATATGTAGAAAGCTGTTAAGCTTTCATATAAGATAGATTATTTTGAACAAGAAATAATGGCGGGATATTTTTGCTATTAAAGCTGTAAAAGAGGTAAGTTTAAAGTTTAGAATATATAATTTTATATTAAAATGTTTTCTTATGAATTTTAGTGTGTTGCAGTAGTCTTAAAACTAAGTGTATTTACTGTTAATATAATAGTTTGACAAATAGTTGACATTTTAAAAATTCCACACATACTAACTATTCTGATGTTTTGGCAACGCTGTGGAGTTCTGACGTCGTAAATCTTGAATGATGTGCAAGCATTTTTATATGAAAAATGCTATATGTACTTTACTCGTTTTTAATAGTTTCTCTAGTATTCGACAAAAGTCTTTCTTGTTACATGACATTAATTTTGTTATAGGACAGTTACTTTTGCTAATTAAAAGTTAAGAATTTTTGAGCTGTTCATCTTTATCTGAAGAGTAGTTTGTGTTCTTTAAATTTAAATCTGAAATATAAATACTATTTACACTGGTAAATCACTGGTTTTGAACTTACCGTCATCCTGAAAGAGTTTACCAGTGACGATGTTTTTAATACATGATAATTTAGCTTGAATCAATAAAACAGGCAAATCTCTTGGTAACGAATCTAACATATTCGCTGCAAGTCTAGTTACTTCTAAAGCGGGAAGAACGTCAATTAGCTGTTCATATACAGAACTGATTGTTATTAATAGTGCAACCTAAAAATTAAGAACATAATATCTGTTTAACAAACGCAAAATTAAAAATTTTACTTCTAATTTTATTTACTAAGGCTCATGTAAAAATTGGTATCAAAATATAGATATCTACCTGAGTATTAATAATGTGGTTATCAGTTATGGACAACATTTTGTTCAAAGACACAAAAACGCTGAAAAGGTCTCTTCGAAAACTATCTTCAAAATGACCTCCGGTTGCTCGCGAAAACAGAAGTCTACTTTGGATGATTAGCTTGAAAATATACTCCAAACTTTTGAAACATTTTTGAATCGGTTCTTGTTTTTCAAAAGATGAAACCCAATCTGCACAATGTTGTACACTGGTAAGAAGGCCCCTAGAACATAAAAATACATATTAAAGAAATATTTCTACACCATATGTCTATTATATGTACACCGTGTAGGTAAAATTAATACTCTTTAACTCTGTTGTTCAATAGTTACCGTCTTACAAATACTCAAATTGGATTATTGTTTGACGAAAGATGGCTATTTTATATACAAATAAATCATAATGAATAAACCAGACTATTAATTTGACTTTTTGAGGAAAACAGTTATCAATACCACCATATCAAGAACCACCTCTACACGTCACGTTTTATTAATATATCATCTAGTATACCACAGAGTATCTAGCCATTTTTCACTATTAATTCTTAACATATTCATTAATGATATTCCATAATGTTTTAAAAATAGTGACTTTCTTTTATTTGCAAATAATTTAAAATTATTTAGGGATATTTCTTCTCAAGATGATAAAACGACTGAAATAATATGACTTAAACAATTGATGGCTTAACTTTGACACATTGAAACTTAAGAATTTTAGCTCTGCTAACTTTATTATAGTCAATAATCAAAGGAAATCGATAAAATAAAAAACACACACATTTTTCATAATCACCTAATATGGGTACTAAATAAATAAATGTATCAAACTTGACATAAAAAATCTATAAAAATTACAAATTACTTACTTATATACAAGAGCTGCCGAAAAATGATTCTTAATATAAGCTTCTAATACTGGTTTGAAGTACTGGTATTTTGATCCATCCAGAAGATTAAAAATTGACACCAAAACATGGAAGACAGGTCCGCTATGTGCAGTGGAGTTTCCATCTTCTGTCGAGAACAGTGCGAACAATGCGTCTAAGACGTCTTGCAAGAATTTTATAAATTCTTCGTCGCCTAAATTCAACACCCTGTGAAGAGATTCCGGTATTCTTTCCGGATGAGATTTCCACCTCAATAAAGCGAGTAGATCCACTGCAACAATAATAGATGTATTTTAAAATTAGTAGCCTATACAACCAAATTTACAAATATTAAATAAAAATTGAATAAACGACAAAGAGTTTCAGTTTATAATTTCTGATCATTTCCTATACTTATAAAAGTTGAAATAAAGTGACAAATGGTGGTTGCACTATACAAAGTTGCATAATTAATACAAACAGAGAATCTGAAGAAATTATTTTAAATAAATGTTTCCAAATTGTATCTAATATCTAATTTAATATTAAACACCTTAAGTAAATTGTAAGGACTATAATTCAATATATATTTGACAGACGCATCAGTATTTACATAATACGAATTATTGCACACAAAAAGAAGATAAAAAATAATATAACAATATCTGGAATCTGAAGTTGCTCATATGAAAGAGCAACTAGCGATAAATAGAAAAGTTAGAAGATGAGGTCGATTTTGCAGAATGTGTTAAATGAACAATTACAAGAATTCCAAGATGCTTAGAACGAATTACATGTTCAAAGCCAGTATCAGCTTGAAGAAAAAGATAATGAATACACCAAAGTTAAACAGGAAGAAGATAATGATCAGACTTCCCTGGAAAACCTTAAAGAGTCCAAAGAAAGATAATGACTTAAAAGTCAAAAACAACAAAAATCCAAAGATTTCCGTTTGAAATAAATTCTATAATTCTTTCTATAATTTGCAAAGCAAACAGACGATAAATGAACTGACATGAGGAATCTAAAAATTGCATTCTATAACACGTGACCTTATTTAGGCAAAAACCCACCGCGAACTAATTTCTAGTACTTACTAGTATTGCGTGAGTAAACGAAAAATACGAAGGACAGGTAAGATTTAATTTCTTAATTTCAATACAGAGCAGCACCATTCGCTTATACGTATTTCATCCTTATGAAATCCTCAGCGCGAACTTGCGGTAAGCTCTCTGAATGAAACAAAATCTTTCTGTCACATTAGCAATTATTTTTAAAAATAATGTGCACAAGACACTACAGTGACACCTATTAAAAACGATAGAAATTCTAAGATTTCTAACGTTTGAAATCATAAAACTTCATAACAGCCTTTCTGGAGGACATTTCGGAGACAAAAGAACACTAGCCAGAGTTCGAGACAGATTTTACTGGATCAATTATCGCCGAGATGTAGGAGATTGGTGTAAGAAATAGGATTTATGTAAGGGTAGAAAAGGCCCTAGAACAAGAAGTTGTGGTAAAATGGCAAAATATCTTTCCGGGGAGCTTTTTGAACGACTTGCAGTGAATATTCTCGGCCCATTTCCGATGACAGAGAGAGGAAACAAGTACTTAATGAGAGAAATGAGCTTCCTCAAAATCTTATTTTCGGAAGATTGCCTCCTTGTGAAGAAGAACGTTCAACCCTGAAGTACAGCTGGTTCTTAAAAAAACTGATACGACTCTTAGAGCCGATTGTTCGAACGCTAATCAAAACTTGATTGTAATCATATATTTAATTACAATCAAATACGTCACAGCAGCTGTCAAAATTATTAAAAATTGCTTATTATTATTATTGATTTGTAAATAAAAACATGAAATTAACATCAGAAAGAGTTTAATTATGGTTTATTTTAAATTAAAACGCAAAATAAGAAAATTGAATAAAATAAATCATTCAACCTCAAAATGTGAGTATTTGATTTTAATTAAATATTTGATTACAATCAAGTTTTGATTAGCGTTCGAACAATCGGCCCTTAGTAAAATTTGATCATTTTGAGCAGTGTATTTGATTGGTCTGACATTATATTATATTTATTATGACGTAAAAATAATAAAATAAACAAACAAACAAACAAATACTTGATTACATATGGTAATTCATACATTGTAATAATTATTAAGGTCTACATTTTGATATTATTTTGAACTCCTGCCTTTTATAAAGAGTATATATAAAATGATAGTCTTTACATAAAATAGGGTTTTTATTACTTTTATTATTATTAAAGAATAAAACAAATGACTTAACTCAACAATATATTAAAGCAAGAATTTTAACCAAACTAAAAGATAACTGGGCACTATAAGAGGCAACAAAACATTTTAACATAAGCAGAATCACAGTTTTTCTATTAATAAAAATGGAGGGAACAAGAAACTCTCGAAAGAAAGCGAGGGTCTGGAAGACCAAAACTATACTAAATTTAGATATGTAAAAATAAAATTAATATTTTGTGATATCTCCATCAGCATTAATAACAGCTTGTAGTCTTCGGTCGGTCCAACTGCGTGAAAGGAACTATAAAATTGTCTTCTTCACAGAGCTCTTCCCAAACCTGTTGTATACCGTGCCACAGATCTTCAGCATTTTAAGGTATAAAATTAAGGCGATACAACAGTTTTATGTAAGGCGATACAACACATTCTCGATTGGGTTTAAACCAGGACTGAAGCTGGGCCATGGTAAGGTTTCGATGTTGTTATTCTGGAACCACTGGTTTATTATATTTGCAGTGTGAACAGGACAATTATCTTGTTGGAGGATAAAATTATTTTCTGGATACAATTGTTCTACACTGTGAAACATGATGTTTTCTAGAATATTCAGATAAGTCTGCCCAACAAACCTGCCATCAATACGCCATACCATTCCCATTCCTCTAGATGAAATCCATCCCCATACATTGGCGCTAAAATGACCAGCTGCTCGATATCTATCAACATATAGACGATTAAATCTATTATTATCTGGTCTATACACCCCAATTTTGCCCTTTTTAGAAGATTGAAAAATTTTCTCATTTGTAAATATTACCCTGTCCCAAAAATCTTGATTTTGTAGGTTTAAAGCAAATATAAGTCTTGATTGCTTCTGTTGTGGTGTAAGAGCTTGTTTTTTTGCTGCAGTTCAGGACCTAAGATGCGATGCTTTAATTCTGCGCCAAGTTGTTGTCTTTCTTTCCGGTGATATAATTCTTGCAGTTTTCGCATCTTCAAAAGGATTCTTTTCTAATCCCTCCAAAAGTGTACGATCTTCATGAGCAGTCGATATTTTTGGTCTTCCAGAACCTTGCTTTCTTTCGAGAGGTTCTTATTCTCTCCATCTTTTATTAATATTAAAAACTGTTGTTCTGCTTACGTTAAAATGGTTCCCTACGGCAGATTGTGGCCAACCATCTTCTAATTTCCTTACAATCCTTGCTTTTAGTTCTTTGCTAGCATTTGGAGACATTTTTTGAGGTTGAACAGAATAAGTTATATGACAAATTTTAAGATTTGGCAGTGACAGTGATAGTATGTAAATAATAAGTATTTATCCTTCAAAATACATTGCTCAATTTTTTACAAAATACGCTTTAAGAGTCGTATCAGTTTTTTAGGAACCAGCTGTACATCAAAAATTTGAAAGAAAACTTGGAAAAAGTCTACGAATTTGCTCGTAAAAATTTAAAGCTTCAAAGTGATAAAGCCAAGGTTAGGGTCGATATGCATGCTACTGAGACAACTTTGGAAATAGATAATCAAGTATGATTATACAATCTCAAACATAAAAAAAGACTGTCCGAAACTTCAACGAAACTAGGAATGCCTGTTCACCGTTCTGAGGAAAATAAAGGATCTAATCTACCGCATCCAGTTTTCAGCTAGAAGTAAACCCAAGGTAGTTCATACACACTGTTGGCTTCAATCGGTTCCTGATAGACCAGTTAGAGGCGAATAACTATAAAGGAAGAAGCAGTGTGTTAATACAGTTCCGTAAGATTGATTCGATATAGAAAGAGTCCTTTGACGAAAAAGCAGAAGTATTAAAAATCTAGAATGTTTGAGATGTCATCGAAAACTCCGGAAATGTCTCGTAATGTCTGGAACGTCAGAAGATGTATATAAACACAGGAAGTTGACAGTTTAAGAACAATAGTATTTGAGTTTTTGAATAGTTGCCATTGAGTTTAAATTGTATTAAGTATTATAATATTGTTGCTGTTTGAATAAAGTGACTAACTAATAAATAATTACCGTTAGTGGGCGCTCATAACGAGGCGCCGACCCTCGCTCCGACCATAGGATCGTACGTATTATCGATCGATAGGGAAAATAAATGCATTATTGTAAATGCGAGCGTTCACAGTCAGTGCTACGCTCTAGGCGAAGATACGATGCGATAATCTCCGTTATGAACGTACTCTAAGATTACACAAAGTTACAAAATATATAAAAGTCAAAAGAGGAATCAGACAATGAGACACGTTATATCCCAAATTCTTTAAAGAATTTGGGAAGTGGGACGCCGTTTTTCTAGTTTTAGTTTCGTTTACCATTAACTGGAATTTGTTCAGTGTTCTTAATATTTCTGCATGATTCATTCTTCTTATCTAGCTGATTCTTTAATTAATAGAGCGAAAAAGAGAAAAATGTTAAATAAAACTATGACAGATAAGGCAAGATGAAAGAAAATTTTCTTGCTTTATCTTTTGATTATACTTTATGACTCCGAACTTAAACAGTGATAAAGTGCGATAAAGTGTTAAATAAAACGATGACAGAGAAAACAAGACGAAAAAGAAATATTTCATTGGCACCAATAAGACACAAAATAATCCTTTTGGATCGTATTTTGCTAAATTACGCTATGTTAATTTCCCAGCTCAGTATCCGCAATAAGTGATTTCTGTGTCACTTTGTGTTCACCTGCTCAAGCCACATGAAAATTATACTATGTATAATCTATGAAAATACCAGTGATTGTATATTTTAATACTATGTAGGTTTTCCTGTGGCTTTTGATATAATATTTTATTAATTAAAATTTTTATTGTCTCAAAAAACGATTTTGCAAAGTCAAAGTAGATGTTTAAGCTGCAAGCTGTAGTAATAAAAAAATGGTCAATATAGATTTCTAACTTATAATTTAAATATTATTGTACATATATTTTTAATTAAATATTCTTAATATTACTTGCACTTACCGTTTTGTGTAAGTTTCGTTGAACAAAGAAGAGTTTTGATAGAAACTATTTCTTTGTGACTCCTCGAGAATTGACCACTAGCATCGTGATTACCTTCGAAGTCTTTTGCAAATGCAGGTAGCGAAAGATAACCACAATTTTCTAATTTTGGAGGATCCTCACATTTATAAATGTACAAGTCATGTTGTCCATCTTGAACAGCTGCTCCTTCTTTGTCCATGAGGCGCAGGAAAGAAAAACCAAACAGCTTTTTGTCGTTCTTTTCTCTCGCTAAAAATATATTAAAATGAAAAAAAAAATGAAATAAAATTGTTCCATGGTAAAAAATTGATGAAGATAATATTGATGTCTTGGTAGACCAAACAGCTTTTTGTCGTTCTTTTCTCTCGCTAAAAATATATTAAAATGAAAAAAAAAAGAAATAAATTTGTTCCATGGTAAAAAATTGATGAAGATAATATTGATGTCTTGGTAGACCTTTTTAACTCCATATACAAGACGGGACACATGCCCAAAGAATGGCTTCTCTCAACTTTTGTAACGATTCCAAAAATCACAAATGCTAAAGATTACAATGACTATCGGACAATTGCATTAATGAGCCACACATTAAAAACCTTCCTTAAAATCATACATAACAGAATCCACATGAAATTAGAACAAGAAATAAGTGATTCACAGATGGGTTTTAGAAAGGGTCTAGGAACTAGAGAAGCATTATTCGGAGTCAATGTTCTGACACAACGATGTCTGGATATGAATCAGGACATTATATGCTTGCTTCATAGATTTTAAAAAAGCTTTTGACAGAGTTCAACATAAAAAGCTTTTAAGTATTCTTAAGACCAAAAAAATAGATAGTAGATATCTACAAATTATATCGAATCTGTATCAAAATCAGAAAGCAAAAATAAGAGTCGAAGGAGAACTGACAGAGGAAGTAAGTATACTTAGAGGAGTTCGACAAGGGTGCATACTTTCACCACTCTTATTCAACGTCTACAGTAAAGTGATATTTCAAGAAGCTTTATTGGATATTGTGGAAGGTATTTTGGTCAACGGAAATAGCATTAATAATATTAAATATGCGGACGATACGGTTATATTTCCAAGTGACATGGAAGATCTACAGTACATAATACAACATGTATACAATGCATGTGAAAGGTAAGGACTGCAAATGAATCTCAAGAAAACGAAATCAATGATATTCTCAAAAAAACCACAAAATGTAGATAACCTGAGCATCAATAATACAACGATCGAAAGAGTAACAACATATAAATATTTAGGAACGTGGCTAACCGAAGATGGAGATCAAACAAAAGAAATCAGATCTAGAATAGAAATGGCAAGAAACACGTTCATAAAATTGAAGAACTTACTTTGCAACCGTAACCTTAATCTAGAGATCCTCACAAGAATGCTACGTTGTTACGTTTTTTCTACTTTACTATACGGCATGGAAGCGTGGACAATAAAACAGTCTGAAATAAAAAAATTAAACTCCTTTGAGATGTGGTGCTACAGGAGAATCCACAGAATATCGTGGACTGAAAAAGTAACTAATATAGAGGTGTTACAAAGAATGAAGAAAGAATGTGAAGCCATAAAAACTGTTAAAATTAGAAAGATTTAATATCTGGGTCATATAATGAGGGGCGAGAAGTACGTATTACTTAGATTAATTATGCAAGGGAAGATACAAGGGAAGAGAAACCCAGGACGACGCAAAATATCCTGGCTAAGAAATTTGAGAGAGAGAGAGAAACCTGAAGAAGATGGTAAAAAAATAAAATTTATAATTTAAATAACAAAAAAAGTGTAAATTTTAAAGTTTAATTGGTTTATAAACATAATCAAAATATCAAATATTAGACTTAGATATATTATTTTCCGGGCTTTAAGATGGTGGAGTCTTAACGTTTCATCTTCATTATTAAAGACGATGCAACTATTGTCGGAGTCACCGACTAAAAGTGTTTGTCGACGACTTGTCTGCTTTCTTTGGAAGGTGTTTCTGGACGAAGATGTTTCACTTGTATGGGTGCCCCGTTTAGGCATCTTTTGTCTCTTCAGCGCGAGTTTTCGATTTGTGTTGTAGGCCCATATAAGTTGATTTTTTATGTTTTTTTTATGAAACAGTTTGTGGCAGCAATAACTGTTATCTCCTTATGAACAGGTACAATTATACAATGGGATCGGAACACGACAGAAAACATGCATGTCTGTGTGTTAAGCTCGATTATTTAGCTAATGATGGTAAAAGAGTGGAGATTCCTCTAGGATGTCAGTGTAATCGTCGAATTTGTTTTTTCATAAAATCTATTACAAATAAATTATTTACGTAGTTTATTGAAGAAGTATATAATAATCAGAAATATTTATGTTTTAAGATAAAAATTACCTCAAATATTACTAAAAAAAATAAAAAAGACGAAAAAAATTGTTTAAACCAATTAGATTGTCTGTTTAATAATTTATTTACTTAAATAACGCATATTCGAAATGTACGTAAAAATGTACATACAAATTAGAAAAGAAATGTCAAAATCCGTAAACAAGAATCAGAGATATAGTTAACAGCTCCTTCTCCCTCGGTTTCCCGCGAGTTTCAAATTCGGCTGTTTTTGAAGACCGCATTTTGAAGCTTTGTGGACGATTCCGTTAAAAGGTAAGCTTTTTCAAATTTGTCACGTTAAAATTTTTGTTCTCAAGTGTGTTCTTTCAAATGTCGTTAATTAGATATCTTAATTGTTATTACCAAAGCTGCTGTCAGTTTAAAAAACAGGGATTAATTTCGTCAAAAATTGTTCTGGGGCAACTTTTTCTTTTTTAAATTTGTAAAAAATGCAGACTTTCCAAATATGAAAAAACAATTTTCATCTAGGCAACATTTAAAAAGTTATTCTAATTATTTATAAATAATAAATTTCATCACTAGCACAACCCTTTTTGGGTCTTGGCCTGTTCCAGGATTCTTCTCCATTCTGATCTGTTTCGTGCTTTTTTTCTCCAGTTTTTTATTTTTAAGGTTGTTATATCATTTTCTATTTGTTCTACGTATCTCAGCTTGGGTCTTCCTCTTGTTCTTTTTCCTACTGGCATCTGTTTGAATATTTTGTTTGGTATTTTGCCTTCTTCCATTCTTTCTACATGTCCTATCCAACGCAGCCGTCCTATTTTAATGAATGTTATAATATCCGGATCCTGGTATATTTTGTATAGTTCAGAGCTGTATCTTCTTCGCCATATTCCGTTTTCTTTTGTGACCTTATATATGTGTCGCAAGATTTTTCTTTCGAAGGTGGCTAACAACGTTTCCTCTCTTTTAGTGAGTGTCCAGGTTTCTGAGCCGTATATGAGTACCGGTCTTATTAGGGTTTTATATATTTGTCATTTTGTTTTTCTTGCGACGTTATCTGATCTTAGTTGTCTAATTAAGCCATGGTAACATTTACTTGCAATACATATTCGCCTCTTCACTTCCTCCGTAACGTTATTATCAGACGTGACTAGGGATCCCAAATATATAAAGTTTTTTACCCCCTCTATGTTGTATTCTCCTATTGTTATATTTTGTGGCTGCCTTATTTCTGCGTTTTTACTTACCTGCATATATTTTGTTTTGGTCTGATTGATTTTAAGACCACTATTTTGTGCAGCTCGTTCTATTTGGTTGTATGCCTCTATCATTTCTCTTCTTGATCTTGCGATTATCTCAACATCATCTGCAATTGCTAGTATGTATTTTCACGCTTTTATTAATGATTGATCCTCGTGTATTGACTGTTGTGTCCCTCAGTATTTTCTCGAGTACGATGTTGAACAAGATGCATGATAGAGCGTCTCCCTGGTGTAGTCCCTTTTTCACATCTATTGTTTCCGTTAATATTTTGTATCCGGATTCTACTTTCTACTTTTTAGAGATTCTTTTATCAGTTCTACTACTTGTGTGGGTATATTAAATTCTTTCATTGCTTTTATTAAGAATTCTCGGTTTATATTGTCACATATGCTTTCAAAGTCTATGAAGACATGATGTGTGTCGATGTTATATTCACTTGTTTTTTCGAGGATCTGTCGCAGAACAAATATCTGGTCTATTGTTGACTTCTGGTATTTGCCAAATATTTTTTCAGCGTGTGGTCTAAGTCTTTCATAAATGACGTTGGACATTATTTTGTATGCTGCATTCAGCAGCGTGATTTCACGGTAGTTTCCACATTCTAACTGATTTCCTTTTTTATGTAATGGTACAATAATACCGCTATTCCACTCCGATGGTAGCTGTTTATTTGACCATATCTTTGTTATCAATTCATGTATTGTTTTTTGTAGTGCGTTTCCTCCTTCCTTCTGTAACTCCGATGCTATTTGATCCAATCCCCGTGCTTTATTGTTCTTTAACTTGTCTACTGCTGCTCTAACCTCGGCTATTGTTGGTGGAGTGTTTTCTCTGTTGTTTCCTGGGTCTAATGGTATGTCAGGGTTCGTCTCTCTCCGATCTCCTTCAAGCTTTTCCGTAAAATGTTCTGTCCATCTACTTAGTATCTCTTGCTATTCTGTCAATATATTACCTTCCTTATCTCTACACATCGTTGTTCTCGGTTTGAAATCTTTTCTGCTTTTGTTCAGTCTCTGATAAAATTTTCTTGTCTGTGTTGATTTACTTAGTTCTTGTAGTTCTTGAAGTTCTTTGTTCATATATTCTCCCTTTTTTCTTCGGTGAATTTTTTTTTCTTCTTTGCGTAGTCGTTTATATTGTAGCTGTATCACCATGTTAAGTGGTATTGCCATTCTCATTTGATTGCTCATGGAGACTGTGCCTACCTATTGTGAGTTGGAATTGCTGTTCTTTTCCAACTTTGGCGTTTAGGTCTCCATAGATTATTTTTATATCATTTTTTGGGCATAACTGATATGCGGACTCTAATTCGTCATAAAACTCTTCTTTAATTTCCTCTTCTTTTTCTTCTGTCGGGGCATGCGCATTAATTAGACTGTGGTTAAAGAAACGACCTTTAACTCTTAAAATGCACATTCTTGGACTAATGGCTCTGAAATCTCTTATAGTATGCTTTACTCCTAAATAATGAATCTTCCTCTTTAATAAGCTATCCGCAGAATTAGGTACTGTAACTTCATCATTTTCTGACACTCATTGTTGCAAAAAAATTTAATTTGGGATAAACAAATAAAATAATTTTTAAATTATTTAAAGGATTGCTTTAAAATTTTGATCCTACTTTAAGAACTACAAGATCCAATATTCCATGTACCATGAAGGTTCTAAAGTCATTTTTTAAAAAGATAATAACATTTATATTTAAAAAACGCCATTTTGAAGATTTTTAATTTCACTTAGTAAAAAGTAAAATTCAAATAAAATTTATTACTCTCAAATTTGTTTCAAATGCTTCACTTTTTGATTATAGACGAAAAAAGAGAAAATTGACCATTTTGACCTTAATTTGTTAATTACTAACTAAATCTAAAAAATCGACTGCGGAAACATAAAGCTTCTTGTTATAAAGGTCCATACAACTCAAAACAATTGTCGTTTCAATGGCCCGTTCAGTATCACAAACAGGGTACTTTTTTTGCTTATTTCCTGGCCTACAACCGAATAACCGACAGACACCGGAAGGTACACGATGGCTACATATAGCGTAAATACTAGTGGAAGATCAGTGGCTGAGGGGAACGTCTATGTCCTCTCACTCGCCGCTTTTGATAATGTTTGTCACAGTCGTAGACGACACGTCAGAAACAAAAAAAAAATCGGGCACGGTCTTTAAACCCCAATAACAATGTACCTTCACAAATCTTATACCATTATTGTTAAGTAAAACATTCTTTTGGCTTCTGAACATATCGTTACAATTTGTCCCATTTTTTATGACTCACCCAGAATATTAAGATCAACTGCCATTGGCTCTTATAATTTAAATTAGTCTGCCAATTCTAATATGCATACTTACTTGAACAATGTCTATATTCCAATCGGACGTGAGCTCCAGCAAATTTATCAATAGGAAGAGTTAATCTGACGTTCTCTGCCCAAACAGGCGAATTGTGGTGATAAATTATCATGGAATTATATTCTGAGGTAGGTTCCATTCCAGATGCTCCCCACAAACAGTTCTAAAAATATTGTATAAACTATTTTTATATCCATCCAAATATTATAATTGTAAGGTAAGGAAAGCCAAATGCAACAATGTCTTGCATATAACATAGCATTGCAAATTAAAATGAACGAAGAACTACAATGCGCCACTAATGATTTCCTAAGATTATTTTAAAAGGGATCATATGATAAGTAATAAATCATTTGAAAGTTCATTTCAAGTGCTTTTCAGGGATTCATACACAATTATGAATTTCAGGAAAAAATCTGTATGATTCGTTTCAGTTATCAACTTAATCAAGTATCAATCTTAAATTAATAATTTTTTCGATAACCGGACCTGTACATAGGTTATGATGGGATTAAGTGACGTAGTCATTAAAATTGACGGAGAGGCGCCATTTCATAAAACAATTTTGAATGGGATCATATGGTAAGTAATACCTCATTTGAAACCCAAAACTATGAACGTATCTTAGTTTAGTTACCCAAAAACTAGGTTATTGTTCAGAAAATATGTGGCAGCAACTGTTTAACTAATGATAATACTGAAACGAATATTTTGAGCTTTTTGGGATGAAACTGATAATTCTGTATGTATCATTGAATAATCACAAAATAGAGATAACAGAACAAGTTTGATAAGATTGAAAAGAAATATTCTACTCCTTTGGTAAATGTGCTCCCTTTCAAAAATACTAATGAAAACCTCTTCCGATCCGGTTTGCGGTTTAATCCAGGAATATATATATATGACAAAATTAAGATAGTCCAAAGAAAGTTTAAACGTAATAGTTGACCATTATTTGAAATAATTACCTTAATAATTTTTTTCTCACTATCCAATACAACCACGGACACTTCGATATTTTTACCAGTAGACTTTCCACCTCTTTCAAATTCTCCCCGATCTAAATACAAATACAAATCGTTTCTAACATCTCCTGGCATTATCACGTCGGGAAAGCCTAGTTTACTTGTTAAACATACATTCTTGAATAACAAGGCATTTTCTTCGGTTATCGATCGTAATTCCCCGTGCAACATTTTAACGCTGATCATAATTCCGTAGTTTATGTGACCAGAAAGGGCGCTAAATTTGCCCGATTGCTTAATTATAAATTCATGTAATTGATGAAAGTCTTTTTCTTCGGCTTGATAAACCTAAAAACAAAATAGTGTATTCATTTAAAATTAATTCATATTAAATAGAAATTGTACACACAAACATCAGTTTAAATAGAGTTTAAATGCATTTTGAACGAACAAAATGTATAAAAATTAGTAACAAAGGACACAACTATTGCTTTATCTTTATTAATAAAATTTATATTAAATTTACGCAGAGGTGTATATAAAAAAATAATCTTAACCGGAATATTTGGAATTCTATGTATTACATTTTACAATCATATTGTTGATCGTTAATTTATGGGGCATTTATGTTTGGTTCCCTTTCTAATTATATATATATATATATATTATATATATATATATATATATATATATATATATTACGTTTATATTTGTTCATAAAGGCCGGCCGGCAGGGATCTACGGAAAAGCCACATTTAGGCGCAAGCCCCCATCTATTGCCGTACTGCTCATCCTTAGGTCCACTAGCAAAGTCTAAGTAACAGATCCGTTTAGAATTTACCGCTACTACATTAGACTTTTCTTTTCTAGCCAGGGTTTGAACCATCGTCCGTTTAATCATTCAACAACAAAATTGGCGATTATAAGTCAGAAAACGGCAGAAAACGTTATGAAGCGACATATAGTAATATTATTAGTACTTATGAAGATATAATTGGACAACGCGGCTTAAGAGTAAGAAACAATAGAGGGGATAGATTAAATATATTTGCACAGACCATTCAATTGGCAATTATGAACACTGAAGCTGTCCCCAGAAGACTCTATACTTGTAAATCTCCCTTGGATTCTCCAGAACGCCAAAGATGTCGTTAGAAATCGTATTGATTTCATCATGGTGAATAAAATATATAGCAGTCAGTGAAAACCTATCCCAGTGCAGACCATTGTGCATAGGATTCGACCATAATCCACTCATTGCCAATATAAAAATTAGAGGGAAGAAAACAAAAACACTAAAAACAATTAGAAGGTACTCAGAAAACTAAAGGAAGAAGAAAGTAATTGAAAGAATAACAAAACATAAATATTACAGTTGATACCAATGCAGCAGTGTCTTCAGTACAAATCACATCAGACTTATCAGCCTCAGGAAATAGGCTTTACCTTTCTGTTTTTGCCAGCTTTGGGTATAACTTATATTTAAATGTAAATATTGTTACGATAAATATCATGGCCTAAAATAACTGTAAATATATTATGACTAATTCTGTTTTTGTTGTAGAAATTTCGGCGAAGGATCTAGACCCAAATTATGATGAATCATCCGACTCGAGGTGTCCAGGTAGGCCGAAATAAGACCGGTCTGAGCTTCTGGTTACTTCGATGGGAGATCGCCGCCGTTCTCGAATAACAGGATTTCATATATAATAACGGAACTTTAATTGAAGAGTCAGTTAATTTTGAACGCGCTCGAGATTTTAATTGTTACGTTCGTCCAGATAAATTATGTAATATTAATTAAATAAATTAATATAAATTATCGTGCTTTTTAATAAATTAAAGTAGGAACAATGTAATAAATTAGTAAAGACATTATAAATTAAATAAAGACATAGCAGTTAAATAAATTCACTACAATATATTCAGATTTATAAGATTTGCAGAGACGGAATATTTATAAAAATATTAAATCATGTATAAAAATACCCTGAAATGACCTTTTTTATTGGTTTTGTTTTATATTAGTGAACAAAATAGTAATTTCGGTATTTGGTTGAAAATAATTTTATTAACTATTAAATATTTAACGATTGAGATAAATAATAAATAAAATTGTTATTCAGTGACACCAAAAATTAATATATTTGGTAATGTATACACTTCATTGCCGATATATTAATTTTTAATTACTAAGGTTACCGTAATATCGTAGTTAAAATTACAAGAAAATCAAAAAGATAATTTATGTAATAAATACACTGTGTAACATGTTCCCAGAAAAGGACTGTTCAATGAAATGTTTATAATTTCACATTTCTTGCTAATAAAACTATATATTTTATTTTGGCCCATATCATTCATAGAATAGTTTGAACATTGTTGGTTACTAGTAGGACATAATTAGTACAGACTAGTAAACTTGGAACAAGAAAACTGTATATCAAAGCCAGACATGGACTTGCCTATGAGGTAAACTCAAGTTAGGAGTTAATAATAGAAATTTACAAAAGCTATTAAATCTATTGAAGTATAGCTGTAAAAATGTGGCAAATCTAACATATAAAATATATTAAAAAACATATCGCTACCATGGAAGAAGACTTTGTATATGTCATATGTCAAAATGCGACACTTTTCAAAAATGACCATTTAAAAAATCGATGAATTTTAAAAATATCAATACACTTGACATGACGCATTACCACGAAGAGGCTAATATATTGGCTTTGGTGTGTACTAGTCTGTACAAAGTTACAGTCAATAATTCTTAAAAAAATGTGTTCGGGGTTTGGAGATAATTCACTTCTTTATTAAAATTTTTTTACGTGTTTTTTTACAAATGTAGATTTGTCACATAAAAATAAGAACAAAGACGCTATAGTGTAAAAACTAAAAACTACTTGTTTTCATTTGAAAATTCATTCTTTAACTTTAAATAATACACTCTTCATTGTTTTTGACAGGTTAACTTTAGCATGAGTCTACATCTAAATCATTGAGACATTTTTATAATCTGAACAAATTCCAACTGGATTTATTTTTTAAAGAACTTCATAAGTCATCACAAATCATTTGTAGATAGTTGGGTTCAAAAATTCAAAAAGTTCTAATAATTTTCTAAAATACTGGCATAACTCAAAAGAATACTACAAGTCATTTTAGACATAGCCTTAACTTATTTACAAGACTGACATAAATCAAAATCGTTCTTCACAGAAAGTATTGTATTATCTTATTGTGCTTTTGAAAAAGGACGGCATATATCAAAATATGACAGTATTGTGCAAAATGTCGAACCAACTTTTCTTATTTATCTTAATAACAATAACGACACTTCTACCATCTGACGGCCTTAGGCATAAACTAAGTAGCGATATACTTGTTGCAATATTAAACGATATCCTGTTTGACACATCTTCTTCTTCTAATGGCGCTACAACCCTTTGTGAGTCTTGGCCTGCTTAACAATGTTCTTCCATTCTGCCCTGTCGGGTACTTTTCTTCGCCACTGCCTGATGTTCATGCTTTTAAGATCCCTCTCTACGTCGTCTATCCATCTTTTACGGGGCCTTCCTCTTGTTCTGTTTCCTTGGGGCTTCCATCTCTGGACTACTTTTACAGCTCGATTATCTGGCATTCTTTCTAGGTGACCAAGCCAGTTTAGTCTTTGTGACTTTACAAATCTGACAATATCTGCGCTCTGCATTAGTTCATCCGCTCTGCATTCATTATGTTTGACACATAGTATTTTAAAAATTGGATACTACGAGACCAAATTTTATGTTCAGGAAAAGCTAGAAACTTCATTTTTCAACTACCAGAATTGTAACTAACTAATAGACTGTTTCGACGGAATCTACATAAACCTTAGTTAAATATTGTTTGCACAGGACTAAATATTCGTAAAATGATGGGAGATGATATATAAAAATGATATTAATAATAGCCCATAGATGAATATGATTGTAGAGATCGAACGAAGGGGAAATCTAAATGTCAAATAGACAATAATAGTCCTTTATATCGTCATGTCTAAAAAGTTTGTGTTCCGACCATACTATGATATATTATTAGATTATTAGCTAGTGTTAGGTCTAGGTAAAGAGAAACTTAAGGACACAAAGGCAAACTCTCGCCCATATTATCCGCAATATAGTGGTCACAAGTATATATGCATCATATACATATACATAGCAGGAAATAGGAAACAACTGCGAGTCTATCAACTACGCACATACCGCTAAAACTTAAAATATCCCTAATATTCCAGAAATAAATTTCTGCAATGGCTTTATAAAAGGCGGCGTATTAGTAATATAAAAGATTTCTTTCTATCTAAAAGTTTATTTTCCTGCCACACTATGGCGTGTTTGGCTTACTGAGTCTTATCAGATATTCATCATCATTCTGGCTTTACAACCCTGCATGGATTCTAGCCTCCTTAAGAGTTTCTTTCCAGTCGTCTCTATCCATTGCCTTTCTCCGCCAAGCACGTATTCCCATATTTCTCATGTCTTTATCGATGTTATCAAGGAACCTTGTACTGGGTCTTCCTCTTTTTCTCTGACCAATGGGTCTATCAAGGAGCGTTTCTAGATGGTTCATTTTGTTCCATCCGCATTACATGTCCTATCCACCTCAGACGTCCTATCTTAATATGTTTTACGATATCAGGTTCCTGCCGTTCCTGGTATATTCTATAAAGTTCGAAGTTGTATCGTCTTCTCCACACTCCATTGTCATTCACTGCTTCATAGATTCGCCTTAGTACTTTTTTTTTTGGAAACATCATAACATGTTTTCATTATTTTTTGTTAAAGTCCAGGTATCTGAACCATATGTTGGGATTGGGCGTATTATTGTTTTGCAGAGTTTTATTTTTGTATTTCTCGATATAATTGTAGATTTAAGGAGGAGATTGAGCCCAAAATAGCATCTGTTGGCCGTGCAAATTCTGCGGTTTATCTCTGCGGTAGTATTATTTTCAATGTTAAGGAGCGCTCCCAGGTAGACAAATTCGTTCACTGCTTCGATATCGTCGTTTTCTATAAAAAGTGGTCGTAGGATTTGTGGTTGCGTGCTTATTTCCATATACTTGGTTTTGCTGGTGTTTATTAAACCCATTTTTGTAGCTGATTCTTTTAATGCTACATACGCCTTTCGTACAGCGTTTTCCATTCTCCCAACAATATTGATATCATCAGCATAGGCCAGGTGCACTGATTTATTATATATTGAACCAGTAGTTGTGATTTGTGACATACGTATTACTTTTTCCAGATCCAGATTGAACAGTATGTTCAGGGAGAGAGTCTCTTTGGCGCAGCCCGTTATTTGTTTTAAAAGGTTCAGACAGTTCCCCCTGAATTCGTACTCTACATTTAACTTTTTCAAGAGTTAGTTTTGTTAAATTTACCAACTGATTTGGCATTCCTAGCTCTTTCATTGCTTTGAACATTTCTCTTTTATTCAGAGTCATAAGCTGCTTTGTAGTCTATAAATATGTGATGAGTATCAATGCCATATTCCAGTGTTTTTTCCAAAATTTGTTTCAGGGTTGCTATCTGATGAATTGTCGATTTACCACCTCTAAAACCAGCCTGGTATTTTCCTACTATCCGTTCTGCATATGGTGCCATATGGTGACAGTGCTGTGGAAAATATTTTATACGCTGCATTTACAAGCGTAATTCCTCTGTGATTAGAGGATTCAAAGATATCTCCTTTTTTGTATAGCGTGCAAAGTATTCCAATATTCCAATATTTGGGGAGGGATTTCTATGTCCATATTTCTTTTATAAGCTTCTGTAATGCCATTCTGGTATCATGACCACCTTCTTTATATAGTTAAAGTATTCCACTCATCAGATATTGGTAGGTCGAAAATAAAATAAATAACAAAAAATGAATCAAAAAAACAAACTCTGTCCAATCATCATTGGGGTGCAGACGAAGACTCATTGCTTCAGATTTATAGATGTCTTATTCGTTCTAAAATAGACTACTGCAGTTTCATTTATATGTCAGCTAGCCCATCAGATTTAAAACACTTCTGTACACAACACTACACTCCGAATGTGCCTTGGAGCCTTTAGGTCGAGCCCTGCAGAGAGTTTATACAGAGAAGCTAATGAACTTCCCCTCTGGCTACGTCGCCGGCAACTCCTTTTAAAATATTCGTCTCGAATCTCAGCTAATACCGAAAACCCAGCTTATAAATTATTAAGTAATGAACTTTTAAACTCTCCTTCTCCTATTAAACTTCAGTCTATGCCACAGTATCTCTCACCACATCTGAATAATATCGATCTTTCAGTCACAACTCCAATATTAATATCACCTAAACCTCCCTGGAATAAATCGATAGCCGATTTTAATCTCTCGTTAACTAATTATGATAAGTAGACTTCGGCAAATATGCATATTGCATATTTTGCATATTGTGCATATTTTATGCAAATATTTCATATTTTGGCATATTTGTATAAAAGTTTGCATAAAGTGCATAAAAGTTCAGATTTTTATACTGTATTTGAAAATTTTTAAACATACCAATTTATTTCAATTCTTGTATAAAATTTTGTAGTCATTTTAATCAAGAAATGATCTAAGTACGTAATCTCTACAGGTACAAAACATTTACAATTTCAAAGAAGATCAATTTAAGTAGCCCTCAACATTCTTAGAAAGTCTCGGTCACTGAGGCATTCAGTTATTGGATAATCGCTAAGGGTTCGCTCATTTGCATTTTATGATCTAATCCCCAAATCTATCTACAATTTATTGTATCTTAACAGCAGGTAAACGGCTAATAGTTTTGTTCCTAATTTAGGGATTTTCCAAAATCTCCTAGTTTATTGAATTAGGTACCTAAACATTTCTAATTTGATGCTCAGATTTGTAAATCATTTTTGTTTTGATATTCAAAGCGTAAACACTCGTTGTGCGTAACAAAAAGGAAGATTGTGATTTTATAATGCCTAAAACAACCAGTGCTTCAACTTGGATTAAACCTTATAAAGAGCTGTCTATGGATATGGGAAAAATCTACTGTTCAGTCTGTGGCAAAATTGTAAGTATCTAATATTTTCTATTAAATATCTAATATTTCATACATACAGGGTGTTTCCAAATGACACTTACAACGTTTGACTGTAGATACTTCTCGAAAAATTGAACAAAACGATATAGTTAATGAGGGGTCAAACTTATTTACTTTTCGAGATACAGGGTGTTAAAATTAAAAAAAATTAAATTCTTTTAGTTAATAACAACAATAACTTTAAAACCAATAAACGTATTTACTTGAAATTTAGTACTCGTAGGTTGTTTTTAAATGAAAAATAGCTTCCTTTAGTGAGAAAAAATTGTCCATGGTACAATACAATGGTGTGTATTTAGAAAAAATTTTCACCTTTACTTTTTTTTTTGAAGTCAGCTATTCTAAATCACAATTATTTTTATTGTAAATCACACATTGCAAAAAAAGGAAAAATAGGAGGAAAACATCAAACTTCAATGGCTAAATGTTTCCAATCTACTTCAAAAAAATTAGATGAGCAAGAAACTTTTAATGAAGACTTGTGTCGCGCATTAGTGTCTGCAAACATACCGCTTTCAAAATTAGCAAATGTAAATTTTGGTTCGTTTCTAAAAAAATATTGCAAACTTAATGTTCCAAGTGATCGGTCTCTAAGAAGAAATAATGTGAACGGGCTATACTCGTCGGTGTTAATTAATATTAAGGAAGAAATTGCAGATAATTATTTTTACATATCTGAAGACGAAACCACTGATTCCTCAGGAAAGTATATTGCTCATTTATTGATTGGTGTTCTTAAAGAAGATACCTTACCAAAATCTCATCTTATTTCATGCCAGCAACTTGAGAAAACAAATGCTTTAACAATTTCGCGTTTTATACAAGAAACATTAGCAACTTTTTTTCTTCCGACAACTATTCCTTCTAATAAATTACTGCTTATTTTATCGGATGCTGCTCCTTATATGGTGAAAGCAGGACAAAATTTAAAAATATTTTTCCCAGATTTAATACATGTTACTTGTGTAGCGCATGGATTAAACAGAGTTGCAGAGGAAATACGAAAAAAGTTTCCTCTTGTAAATACCATGATATCCAGTGTCAAAAAAGTATTTCTTAAATCTCCTATAAGAATTCAACTTTATAAAGAAATGCTACCTAACATTCCTCTTCCACCATAACCTATTTTAACGCGATGGGGAACATGGTTAGAAGCAGCTAATTTTTATGCAGATCATTTTGTTAAAATAAAGAACATAATTGATACGTTAACAGATGAAAGTTCCCAATCTCTTTTGGATTCTAAACAAACT
Source organism: Diabrotica undecimpunctata (assembly GCF_040954645.1). Lineage (NCBI taxonomy): Eukaryota > Metazoa > Arthropoda > Insecta > Coleoptera > Chrysomelidae > Diabrotica > Diabrotica undecimpunctata. The sequence continues at coordinate 68,494,377 of NC_092810.1, forward strand.
TTTCAGACTTTTCAGCTTCAACAAGAACTTTCATTTATAAAATCAAATTTTAGTTTTGTTCAAAACACAATTACTCAGTTAGAATCACCAAAACTGTCATTGTTCGAAAGTACAGCATTAATAAAAGAATTTGCGTCATGTTGTCGGAACGTTAGAGGTAATATTGGAAAAGATATTTTAAAAAAATTTGAAGTTACTATGGAAAAAAATAAAGGTTACCATATTCTTTCTGAAGTAGTCAGTGTTCTAGCTGGAAATATTTCGGAAACAATTAATTTAGAACCAAATGTTTTGGTTAGTTTGAAAAATGCTCCCGTTACATCAGTTGATGTTGAACGAAGTTTTTCCATATATAAATATATGTACTCAGACAGAAGCCACAAGTTTTTGTTAGAAAATTTTGAACACCACTTGGTCATTTATTGTTACCATAATTCTAAATAAGTTTATTCATACTTAAAAATGATGTAGTTACTTAAAATAAATGTAAATCTTAATGAATAGTAGGAAATATTTAGTTTTTATTACACTTTTTTTTAAATAAAATTGTTACTATTTTACGATTTTTTTATTTATTTGTATGCATATTTTGTAAAATATTTGCATATTTTCGGGTAAACACGTGCATATTTATGCGCATATTTTCTACATTTTTATTTGCATATTTGCCGAAGTCTAATGATAAGCATCAGACAAATCCACAATTTCTAAGGCAAACCTTTAAAGAATTAATTGCTAACAACAGTTTTGACCAAATTTTATACACATATGCTTCTAAGAGTTCTACAGCTGTTGGATGTGCTGTAACTTCAAACACCGATTTAATCACATCTTGTAATCTTCTGCTCTTCTGCTGCATACATACTGCTGAACTATTCTCTATTCTCCAAGCTACAAACTTATTATCTCCAAACTATAAAAAAGTAGCAATATGTACAGACTCTTTAGCGTCTATCTATTCTCTCAAAAGTATGTACACGGTACATCCTTTGGTTCAAGCTATTCAAAACTCTTTCGATAGTTTAATCTCAATGGGAGTATCCATAACCATGATCTGCATTCCTTCTCATGTAGGAATCCCAGGTAACGAACTAGCCGACCTCTTTGCAAAACAAGCCTCGTCTTCTAATATGGAGACTGAAAACATACAACTTCATACAGATTTACAGTCGCATTTTAAAAATATTATCCAAATGTCTTGGCAAGATCACTGGAATAAAATCCCTTCCAAGCTTCGTGGCATCCATCCCAGCGTTAAAAAGCTTGAGTTTCCTTCCATGACACGAAAAAACAAAATCTTAATTCGCCGACTTAGAATCGGCCATACAAGACTAACTCATAAACATTTAATGACTTTCCAAGATCCACCTACATGCACACACTGTGGTAATATTCTATCTGTTAAACATATTCTTGTAGACTGTCCCCACTTTAACAACGAAAGAAAAAATAATCTTTTGAGTCAAAACCTACAAAATATTCTCAGTTCGCCAGATCAATTTCAAAACCTTACTAATTTCCTCTATGAAACCAAGCTTTACCAGGATATTTAGAAGAAGAAACGTAGTTTAGAATTTGATAATTAATTATTGTACCAATATTTAATGTATTTCTTTATTAATTGTAATGTTACTGTATATTCTTGTAATGTAATGTAATAAAATTGTACCTGTGTCAGTGACCTACGCTGTCGAGAGACGTAAAGCTAAATAAAAAAAAAAGACACAATATATTGTAATGAAAATTACATTTCATAATTGTTTATTGACGTTTCGATTTCTACTCCTCTCGATCTTACTCTTTCTAATCGTTTTTCATCCAATGAGGAAATGACACTGGAAGAAGATGAAGGATATAAGCTTACAACGTAAGAAATGCCTAGTCTCATGTTTATTCTGTAGCCTGGTACAACAGCAGAGATCCCAGAAGAAGAACCTCCTGGTTTGCTCACTTGCACCAGTAGTTTGTTTATTAGAAACAATAAAAATATCAAGTACCAAATTGGATGCAGGACTAAAGTCAACGACAATATATTTCTAACACTAATACATGGTTAACATAATCTTCTAACATATTACCTTCATATTAAATTCCTTTTCTTCTGTATCACTTTCTTTACTAGTTAAAGAATCTCCTAAGTTTTGCACAGCTACCCCATGCGGCCTTTTAAATATTTGTTGTTGAGCTGCCAGTTTATCAGTCTTTTTCGAACTATCAGAATATAACATTCTTCCTATCCTCATTATATGAGCAACTATATAAATATCTTTGTTTAATTCTGCACTGCCCAAATCCTAAAACAGAAAACGAATTATTATATAATAATTATTTCTTTTCAAGTATTACTAATAAATTAAGGTAATCAATTTACATAATAGCATTTAAGGAAAATAAACAAGTCATCAGCATTGTTCAATAATTTTACTAGCAGAGTATTTAAAACGATACCTTTATTTCTAAATTTTCATAATACAGGTTTTTGGCTTTAGTTTAATATTAGACTATTACTGGATTTATATCTGTCGAGTACATAAAGTGGTCCTCATAAGAGTACACACTGTTTATAATGCAATATTAATTTTAATAATATAAAATTTATAAAAATTTTAAACAAAAAAAAATGAATTTGATTCCTTTTTGTCGACTTTTAATTTGCTCAATCATTAGATACCACAAAAGTTTTCGGAAGACAAATAGCAGTGTGTGAACCAAGATATTATATGTAATAACAAATAAAAATCGCATATTCTTGTATTTTTTTTTTCAATTTAGCAGTTTATTGTCCGCCAAATTATCATCTTAACATGAATGAATTTGAAACACTTTTTAGATCATTAGGACCCAGGTTCTTGTGGGTGGCGACTACAATTCAAAAAACAAGTTCTGGGGTTCAAGATTATCTCCTTCTTCACCCCCCCCCCCCTTCTCCCCCCTCTCCCCTCCTCTCTCCCCCCCCCCCCGGAAGAGGTAGAGTAGGTAACTAAAATATCTTTCAAACCAACTTACTGGTCAACCGATCGAAATAGACTACCCGATCTACTTGACTTTTTTTATCTATAAAGGAATACCAAAAAAGACCTATCGTCAGATCATTCACCAATCATTGCAGCCAGAATGATCATAAAAATATCCACCTCTAAGACTAACGAATAAAACAATAGACTGGAATATGTTCATAAAAAATCCTACAAGAAAAAATAGACCTAAAAATCCCACTAAAACAACCACAAGAAATAAAAATAGCAATTAAACGTTAACAAAACAAATACTCAAAGCTCCATGAACAAAAATGTTAGAAAAACGAAAACCTCGTAAAAAAATGGCATCAAACTCGTTCACTTTGTTAACGAAGTAAAAAGTCTAATAAAAAACCTCAATAAAAAAAATCGACTGGACATGATCTGATAACAATTGCATAGGATGGTGGAAAAGATACAATCAGTCTTCCAGGAAAAGAGTTTTTGCAATGTTAGTCAAACATCTGACAAGGTTTGGCATCCAGGATTACTATTCAAACTGAAAAAAGCAATATCTCAGCTGATATACACGATACTAAAAGCATACCTCGAAGAAAGTATTTGATGCAAGATACGAAGAAAGTGTGTCTAACATCCACAACATGGATCCCGCATGGCAGTGTCTTGGGACCAATTCTCTACACAATCTTTACAGCTGATTTCCCAACTGGAGAAGAATCCACAATCCAAACATTCGCAGATGACTCTGCAATTCTGGTCAAAAACCCAGATCCCATACAAGCAGCTGAAATATTACAAAAAGCCATATATTTAATTGAAATATGAGCTAAGAAATGGAAGATAAAGATCAACGAAGCAAAATCAGTTAACGTGGTATTTACTAAATGTTACAAAGAAACACCAAATATTCTAATGCATACCAAGAACATTCGCAAAACTGATACTGTTATATATGTTGGATTACACCTTGACAAGAGGCTAACATGGAGGACACACATGTGGATGAAGATGGATAACAAAATATTACTGTATAATGCAATCATCCGGCCCATCTGGACACACGGGATTGAACTGTGGGGAACTGCAGCCATCACTAATGCGCCTTGGTTCATTCCAAATGCAGACATTTGACTTGAAGGTCGAAACAGTGAAGCAAATGATCGTTAAAAGCAGTGATAAATATTTTAAACGACTGGAAAAACACCCCAACATATTAGAAAATATTTGCCTAGAATTAGGTTTAGTTATTAATTATAAACTCAATAGGAGTTAATAGTCATTGGACTAAAACTTTTGCTTACATATGTTCGTTCAACCAAAATGCTTAATGTTACTTTTTTGTATGTAACAGATTGTATTTTAACACAAATAAAAAAAATGTATTGTTAAAATTCAGTTAATATACTTAAACAAAGTGATATATTTTATTACTTGTTTATTATAGAATGTTGATTATTATTGTTATTAATCTTATTAGATTATTTATCAAATTATTTGTCAAGCTATGAATTTTATACTGTCAATTTTAACGATAATATTTTATACCCAAACAAATTATGCCGCTACCCACATTATTGGTTTATTAAAATTACTGAAAAATTAGAGACAAAAAAATTTCAAATTATTTTGAAATTCTTCGTCACTGGTTTAGCCATCCACAATTTTAAACCGAGTCTAATTAAATTGTGGTAGATACTGTAGAGATCTATAAACAGTCTTTAGGTATAAGAGTTGTTCACTCTTATACAGTATCAATCACAAACGAGAAAATTTCCATAGAAAGAAAATAACACAAATATTTAAAATATAATAGAAAAGTTAAATACTATTTAAACCTACCGCAAAAATAGTGCAATTGCTGTGCAGTTTTTCAACATAGTTTGAAAAACCATCTTTGGAAATTTTGACTAGGAACCGTTCTGTAATATACTTTTGTTTAGAAGCATCGTACAATGAAAAATATATTTCTGTATCTTCACCAATGTGGTGACCAAAGTCTCTCATGCAAAAGTACAAATGGTGCGTCAGAGTTTTCTTCTGTTCTTTCCTTTTGATTGTCCCTCGGGCCTGAAAATCCAAATAAACTTTATAAATATAAAACCAGTAATAAGTAAATAAATAAATACTAAATAGAAACTTTTCACATGCGTGTAAATAAACTATTTTTTGAGTTTAAAAGGTAAGAAAGGATCGCGGCACACTTTTATTATGTAAAAGTGGTTTTAGTTAAATTGGCTGAATCTTTGCAGAGATGTGGCTTTGGTCATGCTAATCAAAAGTTTTAATTGCGCCAAGACTCAGAAATCAATTGCTTCTGAGTTAAGAGGTTCAAAGTGTCGGTTTTTAGTCCTTTGAATAATACATATTTGTAAAATATACAGAGTTTTCGTAAATACATGTAACTAAGATGTAATTAAAAATTTTTAATAAAATCCTTTATAAAAAGGTATATAAAAACCCAGTCGGGCTATGTTAAATAGACAAGACGTTTTCGGAATAAATATTCCATCATCAGTGTCAGGTTAATACATGAATGTAGCCACTAAATATGGGGGTAAAAACCCTTTAAAAATTACTAATTGAAATTTAGTTTACCATAATTAGGATTTACCATAATTAAGATGGTAAAGTTACCGTTGGATTGGTAACATGGCGACATATGACTCTACATTAAGTTGCAAGTCCTGAGACGGTATGTCTACGAGACATGTCCTCGTAGACATGTCTAGACATTTAGAAACGTAGATACCAGGACATCCAACTCTGTTTTTGACAGGGAAACATTAATAAATGTCATTTCCATACCATATTCGTGTTTATTGTGATTCAGATGCCGTTATTGAATGTGTGCGATGGTACGTTTCCAAATTCATGAAAAATGGACTAAAAACTGATATTTTGAAGCTCGCTTATTCAGAATCAATTGATTTCTGAGTCTTGGGCACTAAGAACTTTTTATCAGCATAACTAAAACTACCTCTCTGTAAAGTGTTTAGCCAATTTAACTGAAACATCATTACATAAGGAATTAAGAAAACACCAGGCATATTTGCACTGCCTCATTTGCTATGAGGCTAAGAGTTGCAACTGGTGTCACGTTTCAGGGAGGTAATTTTAAACATTTTTTGTAGCTAGCCTATTTGAAATTATATTAGTGGTACTTTCTGTTATTAGTGGTTAATTTGAAGAATATCAGTGACGTATCATTTTTTTCTTTAAAAAAATTGAGATATTATCATCAATAACCAACTCTTAAAACTCACTCATTTGCATATCTCAACCAGTTTCTGAGCAATAAATAATCGTTATCTTTTAAGAAAAATTTTAACACTCCGAATCTCGGAAAAGTAGCATTTGCGGGCATACGTTTAGATAGTAAATTTGCATTATTTTTCATGCAGAATCACTCCAGGGAGTTAGTTGCACGTATTTACTAAAACACGGTATATTTTACAAATATGTATTATTCAAAGGACTAAAAGCCAACATTTTGAACCTCTGTAACTCAGTAACAATTGATTTATGAGTCTTGGCGGAATTATAACTTTTGATCAGCATGACCAAAGCTACATCTCTGCAAACATTCAGCAAATTTAACTACAACCACTTTTACATAAGAAAAGTACAGGAATCCTTTGTTGTGGTAGGAAAAAATCACTGTCTGTTCAAATTGAAGTATACAATTGGTTTTTAAATGTTACTAATGTTTCTTCTTAACTCAGCCATTACTGGTTCCAAGCCCGAATAAGAAAGGAAGATAATGAATGGGCTAGAGAGTGAGTCTTAGTGATTGCCTAATAGATGCTGTTGATGAATTCCAAGTAATGCCCCAGTCTACACAGGCAGATGATACCAGTAAATTTTACACGTGATGGCATGTGTGAAGATGAGTCTCCATCGTGTTTAATCTGGATAATCTTGGCTAATATATGGCTATACAACCACTACAGAAAAGTCTCCAGTCATCCAAGTCTTGAGGTTGAACAAATGGCTCATAACACCCCTCTGAAAAAACTTAATTGCTACATAAAAATAAATGCTCACTCTATTATTCATTAAACTAAAGCAAACAGGATAAACAAGAAGCAATTGTAAATGTATGATATATGTATATACTAAGGGAAGCGGTCGAGAAAGAAGAAGTAGAAAGATTCTCTGAATAGTCAAAGGAAATGTGTGATAAAATTCAAAGACAAGATGTTGTTATAATAAAAGGTGATATTGATGCTAAGCTGGACAAAGAAGGCTTTTGGAAAACACACTTTACGTAATGATACAACTCAAAATGAGCTTCAGACTACAACAATTCACAGTAACAATTAAGTATGTGGTTGTCAGCACTAACTTTCAGGGAAAATCCATCCACAAAATGAATGGGCAATAGATATACTTATTATAAGAGTATTGTGGAGTTGTTTCTGGCACAAATCACTATTCCATAGGAGCAAAACTATGAGAGAAAATCATGACAGTGGCAATAAATATACAACATAAAAAATGACGTAGAAAAATTGGGCAAAACTTAAAAACCACACAAAGAAACAATAACACCAACACGATTTCCAAATATAACAGGGAAGAACAGAATTCAGAGGACGAATGGGGACAGCTTAAGTTGATCATAAAAAAACTGATGAGAAAATCAGGAACGAAGAAATGGAGTAGTCTGATGAGAAATATAGAATATCACAGTTCAAATAAATACTAATAATGTAAAGATTTATAACCAGAAGAAAATAAAAGTAAATAAAACATGGACAAGAAAGAAGAGAAAGGTTCCGAAAAAAAAGTAGAACACATCCTGAAACACAAAAGCGGAAAATTCTACAAAAGAAACCATGCAGACAGACATTTAGAACAAGATTAACATTACGTAAAGAAAAAAGGAAAGAAAACTATTATCATAGCAACAAAAAATTCTAGAAAGTTTGAAAATACTTTTTTTTTGGAAGTCGTTTGTTGTTATAATCTATCGTACTGCATCCAATTGGCTTATTGTACTTATATTCGTGTAACATTCTGGCTGTCTGGCTCAGGTCTTAAGTGTTAACGACTACTTACGTAGCCCGAACCGACGACTTTATGTGCCCTTCGAAGCATGGTAGCGGCTCAGATAAATTAGAAATTATAAAATTTCTGGTGTATGTGCCGGGATCGAACCAGGCCCGTCCGGCGTTAAGGCGATTACAGGCCAATTGTTTTGCTCATAACTTAAAAACTTGTTTATTTAGATATTTAACGACAACTTTTTCAGAAAAAAAGATACACAAAATGAGATATGCTAAATTAAAATCGGTTAATAAACAAAAAAGTTATTGTAAAATGAATAACAAAATCGCTGAATTTGAAACTTGTTAATAATTTTTTTATTATTTATTAAAATTTGTTTAAATGTAACTGAACTTGATGGTCTTACTGTGTTTGAACTGTGTACAAAAGATGGGCCAGATCTGGTAAATAGTTTTTGCGAAATTTGAGTTGTTTTGTAAGATTTTTGATTAATAAGATAATAGAAGTAATTAGAAGAATATAATTACATATTGAAACATAGGTTTTAATTCTGAAAAACTTTTCATAACAACAATTTGCAATATTGTGAAAAATAAAGGTAGGTACTTTACTCTTGAGCGAAATTCATATTTTTTGACATACCTCGTACAAAATTAATAAAATGTGATATGTGATGACTGCATTTTAGGTTTTAGACCATGCAGATATTTTTATGAAATCGTAAAATTAATAATTAAGGAGTTATCACATTTGTAATAAATGAAAATGATGTTTGGGTATCGGAATTTGAGAAAAATTTGTTTTTTCAATTAGAACATCATTGCATCTTAAACATATTTTTTAATTGCAAACAACTTTTCAACTTCAGTCGAGTACGCTGACTCCTTTTGCTCTAGTCGGAACGCAAAATAGTCTTTGTTTATAACACTCCTGTTCCTCCTAATGTTGTTAATTAACGTAAAAGTGATTAAAAGAGGATATCTTGGCTCATAGAGGGTCATAGAACCTTTTTTCTGTTTTAAAAAGTTTTCGGAATATTTTCTCATTCAATCTGAACTAAATTCTATTAAATTATTGTAAATGTTAATAAGTTTAAAAAGTTCTATTTATTGTTAAATCATTTTGTGTACATAAATGTAATTGTTTTAAACTTTTTTCCATAGGTTAATAGTATAGCCCTTAACAAAGAAAATAAGTTCCGGATTATTCGGATACATTCAGTCAAATCATCTGCAGCAGCTATAGAAATTAGCTCTTTTTTCAAAAAATCTTATAAACAAATTAAATTTCGCAAAAACTATTTAACCAATCCGGCACATCTTTTGCACACAATTCAAACACAATAAGACCTTCAAGTTCAGTTACATTACACTTCAGGTATATTTCAACAAATGTAATAAATAAAAAATTTATTATTCTGATCTTCCTTGAACCGAGTAAAATGAAACTAGACATCTGTGTATTAACTGAAGTAAAGAAAAAAGGAAGAGGAAATGAAAAGATAAACGAATACCTGCATTTCTATAGTGGCGTAGAAAAGAGCGAACGAGCTAAAAGGGGAGTGTCTATAGCAATACATCAGAAACTGAAAAAATGTATTAAATCATGGCAAGAAATAGATGAAAGAATTATCCTCATGGAAATTAAGAAAAATGGCCATGAAATAGTGGTAATTGGAACATATGCACCGACGGATGACTCAAGGGTTGACAGCAAGGAAGAGTACTTTAACAAGTTAACAACTGTTCTAGCCACAATTAATAAGAAGAAAGAAATTTGGATCTTAGGTGATCTTAATGCAAGAACCGGAAAGAGCTCCAACAGTGAAATAATAGGGAGATATGGAGAAGACATTCTGAACGACAATGGTCAAAGATTAATAGATTTTTGCGAGGCACATTCTTTGAAAATATTAAATGGTTTCTTCCCCCATAAGAATATACACAAATTTACCTGGACGCAGCCTACCAGGAATTTAAAATCAATAATTGACTATTTCATTCAGCGTAAAGATTCTAAACTAAAAACGAAGGACGTGAAGGTGTTTAGAGGGCCAGAATGTGGAAGTGACCACCATATGATTATTGCAAAAGTAATGGTGACATTTAAGAGAGAACAATCAAGTCACAAAAATGATGAAGTAACAGACATAGGAACAACCATAGAAAACATAAAATATAACCTGGAAAGCTTTAAACAAGATTCGACAAAGTTCTTATATAAAATTAGAATAGCTCAGAAAATAAAAAATATAGAAACAAAGGACTTAGACCCTGAAAGTCTGTATGAGGTAATTAAAAAATATATTCATGAAGCGGCAAATGAAGCACTGGGAAAAGTTGAAAATCGGAAAAAAGGAAAACCTGAATGGTTGTCAACGGAACTAGAAGAGAAAGTTCTCAAGAAAAAACAAGCATATCACATATATGGCTTCAATCCAAAGATCCTCAAGACAGAGAAATATACGCTAAATGGAATAGAGAAGTTAAAAAAGACGTGGATAAGGCGAAAAATATAAACTGGGAGGCTAAGTGTGATGAACTGGACAGATTTATGGGTGGAACAAAAGTGGCGCAAGCTTGGAAAACATTAAAACAGTTTAGGAAAAATGAGAAAAATGAAGACAACATTTCTCTCATAAAGTTAAATGAATGGGAAGAATATTATACGAAACTGCTGAAAGAGGATAGAGTAGAGTACAGATGGGAAAAGATAAGGGAATTAATAGACAACAGAGACGAAAGACAGGAAATCCCTATAATAACATTATCTGAATTGACGGAAACCTTAAAAGAGGTTAAAAACGGAAAAGCCGCAGGGCCTGGAGACATTTCCATAGAGCTGGTTAAATATGGGCCGACTGCACTTTTAGAATTAATAGTAGACCTTTTCAATAAATGTATGTGTGGAGACGAGGAAATTCCTAGAGATTGGAATAAATCTTATATAAGCTCCATATATAAGAGAGGGAATAAAAGAGACTGTTCCAATTATAGAGGTATTAGTGTGACGAGCTCTGTGGGCCGGTTGTACGGCAGAATATTAAAGAAGAGGGTTGAAAGACAGATACAAGATATTGAAGAACAAAGCGGCTTTCGTACCGGGAGATCCTGCCTTGATAATATATTTATCCTACGACAAATAATTGAAAAGCGTGTCGAAAGAAGTAGAGAGACTCATTTGGTATTTATAGACCTTGAGAAAGCATATGATAGTGTCCCGTTAAAGAAAATGTTTGAGGTCCTCAAAAGGTCCGGATTGGATTCGACGTATATCCGAGCGATACATAAATTGTACGAAAATGCAGTTAGTTGTGTAAAAATTGGAACCAGAACCTCAAATGAATTTAAAGTCACTAAAGGCCTAAAGCAAGGATGCTGTTTGTCACCGACACTCTTTAAAATATACGTCCAAGAAGCATTGAGGAATTGGAGAAATAAATGTAGATTTATGGGCATCGAAGTGGGACAAGAAACTCTGTATACATTGTTGTTTGCAGATGATCAGGTGGTGGTTGCAACCGATGAGGAAGATATAAATTATATGAATCGAAAATTATTTGAGGAATATGCCAAATGGGGGCTTACTGTAAACATAAGCAAAACAGAATATTTAAAAATTGGAGGAACTACCACAGATCTGAGGCTTGAAAACGCAGTCATAAAAGGCTGCAACCAGTATAAATATCTAGGAAGCATCATATCAGCAGATGGCAGAGTTAAGATAGATGTACAAAACCGAATAACCCAAGGGAAAAAATGCATCCGAATACTGAATTCATTACTGTGGTCTAATAAAATAAAGATGCATACCAAACGTCGCGTATACAGAGCAATTGTAGAACCAATTACCACATATGGTGCCGAATGTTGGACGATGACAAAGAATGAACGAGATAAAGTAGACGTTGTGGAAATGGATTATCTTAGAAGGTCATGTCGAGTATCGAGAATGGAAAGAATCAGGAATGAGGAAATACGAAACCGTGCAGGAATTAGAGATACTCTTTCAGATAGAATACAAGGAAGGCAATTACAATGGTATGGTCACGTGATGAGAATGGAGGAGGAGCGGTGGCCAAAGAAAGCCTTAATGTATGTTCCGCCAGAAAGAAGGAAAAGGGGAAGACCACCAAATTCCTGGAGAAGAGAAATTACAAAAACAATGCAATCTAGAGGCTTAGAAGAGGGAGATTGGAAAGATAGGAAAAGATGGAGGCTGAAATGCGGGAAGCGGCAATCGCCGTAGGACCCCCGTTATATGATGATGATGAAAAAATTTATTAACAATATTCAAAAATAGCGATTTTGTTGTTCATTTTGCAATAACTTTTTTGTTTATTAACCGATTTTAATTTAGCATGTTCCATTTTGTGTATCTTTTTTTTTTGAAAAAGTTGTCTGTTGGCGTCAGATCTCTAAATAGACAAGCTTTTTAAGTTATCAGCAAAATAATGAGTTTGACGTTTTGATTATTTATTTAAAAATTTTTGCACTAAAAAAACTGGTGAATCTCTAGATGAGGGTCTTTTTGTAATATCTCATACTAAACATTTCAACTGTCAAATTCGTCTATAGTTGTGACGAACAAAAGATTATTTTTTACTAACTTCATTGGGCTATTAGGTGAAATTTGTAGCTGAATTTGTGTAGTTTTGAAAAAGATACTTGTGTAATCGAAAAGAAGCAGTTTTAAACGATTAAAAAAATTTAAAAATACTAATCTGATAATCTGAGCTACATTTCAGGTTTGAAACATTTTTTTCTACGGCATACAGATTCTTCGTAAATAGATGTCTCCCCCCCCCCTTAGGAGGGGGGTTTTAAGGAGAAGACCGGAGGTAGAAGTGGGAAATTTTTTTTTCATCTTTTTTGGGGTCTTAAAATTGACATTCACAGCAAAATTTAGCTTGTTTTGTATGTTGTTCGTATGATGTTTAGAGGTTCAGTGGTATTTTCGTCTCTGACAAATTATGGAGTATACATTTGTGATGCGATATTGAAATCAAAATCAAATTGGTTAAATTATAATTTAATAATAATGTAACTTACAGAGACACCTTGAATGTTCTCCGCACTAGCAACATGTACATGGTACAGTTCTACAACGGACATAGAGTCGGGTTCTACCATATTTGCACCTTGTCTGGGGACCAAATCTAGGCCCAATTTTCTGAAACGAAAAGAAAAATGATTAAATAAAACTTATGCGTTTTTAGGATTTAAATATTTATCAACCGGTAAAAAGTTATCCGTTTTTCATACAAATACAACTTAATGTATTAAAAACAAAAAATTCGCTTTGACTGAGATCAAGCACAGAAACAAGTAAGACCCATAAAGATTACGTGTAATCATATAGGGATTATCATAATTATTATAATAGACACGACGATTAAGGATAGTGTATTTAAGATACTTTAAAATTATAAATTTCATTTTTATTTGGCAGTATACTGCTATGAACGCTATCATGACACCATAAAAACACAAAACCGATGATCTTAAGTTGGCATTCAGGACATATATATACACTCATGGACAAAAATATCGAATATTTTGGAATTTTCCAATTTTTTTTGAAATCATTATTATTTCAAAATAAGTTTAGAATACTGATAATACTCATATAATAGGCTGATGTACTCAACTGGTTTGAAATATTTTGACGTTTATTCAGTGGTTAGTGTCACTCGTACATTTTATCATAAAAAACCTTCTTCACGTTAAGGAAAAATCCTACTAATTCGGTGATTTTTAGTTTGATTTATTAGGTTTAATTAAATATTGTTTTGACTTAACTAAGTTTAAAACAAGTATGCCACCAATTCGACACTGCGATGAAGCCCAAGTAGCACATAGAGTAATTTCGTACGAGGACAGATATGCACAAAAAGGTATCGCACTACGTCTCAGCACAACTGAATCTATAGTTTCGAATACTTTAAAAAGGTACCGCGAAACAGGAAATTTTGTACGAGGGCCTGGTCAAGGACGCCCAAGGCGCACAACCGCAATTGATGACCGTTTTTTGGTTCTTAATTCTACACGAAATCGTTTATTGATTTCCATGCACCTCAGAAATGAGCTATTAAATGTTAGACAAGTTAATGTGATCTCACAAACAGTTAGACGGAGATCAAAAGAAGCAAACTTAAAGCCCAGACGCCCCGCCAAAGTTCCACGTCTTCTCCAAATCATAAAGCTCGTTTGGAATTTGCAAGAACACATATTTAGTGGAATATCGACAACTGGAAAAACGTTCTTTTCACTGATGAGACCAGAATTCTATTATGGAAGCCAGATGGTCAAAACTACAGTAGACACAGAAGAGTTGCAGAACGATTCGCCAGCTAAAGTCTCGCCCAGACCGTTAGTTTTGGAATTGATTGCATAATTCTTTGGGAAGGTATGAGTTGGGAGGTACGTACCGCACTTGTGGAAGTGATTGAACGGATGACTGGTGATTCTTACGATTAAAACATCCTGCAAGATCATGTTTTGTCATATGTTGGTAACATTGGATATGAAAGATTCACGTTAATGCACGATAATGCTCGACCACATGCCGCTGCCATAGTGAGTAATTTTCTTGACGAGGTTCAAATTCGAAGATTGGACTGGCCACCGTTTAGCCCAGATTTAAATCCAATAGAGCACATGTGTGATCACCTAAAACGCAGCATACAAAATTCCAAAATATTCGATATTTTTGTCCATGAGTATATATATATATATATATATATATATATATATATATATATATATATATATTATCATGCATTTCCAAATCGAGTATACGACATAATATATAATATATTAGTATTTAAGCCTAAAAACAAATAGTAAATCTTAAAATAGTGTTACACCAGATATGTGACCTATATAACTATTTATTCGTTTAACACCAATGTTAATAAATATTTAAAATCTTTAATCGGTAAAATTTTTGTTCCTCGTCAACAATAAAAGAAGAGAGCAAGCAGTCTCTTGTAAAATGTATTTTTGTAACCTTTTATAATACCTGCAGGATGCAGGTACTATACCTCAATCAAGTAGTTTTACCTGATACCTACAGGTTGTTTCAGAGAATTATAAGTAGTTTACCAAACCATCAATTATTATCCCTTGTGATTTATTCTAAAATGTTTAAATATGCAATGGAGCACATAATCATCGACCATCTAAAAACTAATTTATAAAATTATTTCGCAATGATAATCTGTCATATTAAATATCTATGAACATTTGAGATGTGGGTATACTGGAGAATAAATAAAACTATATACACTAGACTCATCACAAAAATGGTAAAACAGAAGAAATAAAAAAGATATGAAGAGATCTAATCGTAGTTTAAAAAAAATGAACTGAGCTCATATAACTCGGCGAAAGGACCAAGAGAAAGACATCAGACTGTTTTCTAATTAAGGTAATATGCTGCTCTGTAAATCAGCACGAAAAATACTTTCGATAGCATTTCGATAGTCTCCTCTGATTCAGGTTTATACAGTGTCCCAAAGGATGCAATATGACAAGATGACGACGACTGTCTGAAGTTGGATTCCAATGGCTATGTATTTTGCAGCACAGGTAAGTGATATTGGTAATTCTTTGGAGTGGCTGACCATTAACTTGTATGCCAACATCAACAATTTAATCCGTATTAGATAATATAATTAAGATATTACCGTATATTTAGTTTTTTCGATATTTAACTCCAGCCACACTTCTTGTTGCATTATTTGACTAATCGATTTAATAGATATTGCAAATAGTTATCGCCACTTATAACCGTATCATTTGCGTAAAAGGCTGTTAATAGGATCACTGTTGATTTTTGTTCTATTTATTGTTGTCCTGTACTGCTTGTTCAGAATTTTTTTGGGTCTACAGCTTAAAAATGAGCGAAGATAAATTGCAATGTTATCTGACTCCTCTTTTTATATTAACTACTTTCAAAACGTCATAGTTTAAGTAAATCCTTTTTATCCTCTAATAATATCAATAATTAATATATCGTCATGATCAATATTTGCAGCTTTTTATAGTTATACCATTCTACTGTGTCTAACTTTGTCAAAAACCTTCTCAATATCTAGAAAGCGTAGGAAAATATGTTCATTTATGTCTTGGTTCCGTTTTACTAGAACATGAAAACTGAATAATGCCTCCCTCGTTTCCCAAATCATTTCTAAATCCAAACTGACAACTACTGATTAATATCTTATTCCTTTTTTTTATGAATTCTGTCACAAATTACCCTCAGAAAAACTTTCAGCACATGATGCATTAGACTGATAGTCCTATAACATCGACAGTTCCTGTAATTATCTTTTTTTTTTTGGAAGAGGAATAAAGCTGGACTTCAGCCAATCTTCCGGAATAATGCCAGTATTATAAATAGCGTTAAAAAGATCTGTTAATACTGTTATTCAGCTCGTTTGAAGAAGTTTTATAACGTCTTCAATCAAACGAGTGTAACATCTATTGAAATTGGTGGTCTCAGCACGCATATTCGCCAATCCCACTACGTACATAATAGGCAAGTAAAGATGGCCCTGGGATTGGTGATAAATATAGTAAGGGGATATTATGATTTGGCGCTAAATTTTTGTTTAAAATATTTTAGTTATACAGTTTTTTACGTAGAATTCAATAGTATGGGTTGGATTTTTTCCATATATGATATTTTTTATTAAACGGAGCAGTTGCTAACTCGAGACTAATCATGTGTAATATGCAATACTTTTTTTTAGTTCGGCCATTTTGTTATACCGAAAAATATCAAATTTTTAAAAATATAGGTATCTTAATCACTGGATTTTACGGGAAACTCTATATAAATGTTTTTGTAGCTAAAAAAGTGAAACCAATCTCCATGGTTCAGAACAAAAAAAAATCAATTTCGCTCGGTTACCAAAACTGAAGAGGATTAGGAAATTGTTAGATTTTGACATCATTAGTTTATTAAAAAAGGAGTAATGACAACGCTACACTGCAAATACAAGTCACCCCATTTAAGATATATAAAGTATAAAGAATTTTCGTTGATAATAACTGGCAAAAAAATCAAGCAGGACGATGTTTAAATTAGGACCAATCGGATGTTCGTATTTATTTTCCTATGCCGTACGTTGTGGGATCAGCGAATATGCTCCCAGCACGCTCTTGTTAATTCATGTTGCGTACGTCGGTTATCAGGAAATATTTCTCTAATTTCTTGTTTCATTCTTAGAGTATCAAATATTAAATCTCCATTTTTACCTTATTTAAGTCCCACTTCTCTTTGGTATACCGCTGTTTCATTAATATTTTTTTTGAAATGGTACTTTTGGTCGCATTACCATTGCATTCCTCAACCATTCTGTTTGTGATCTGCACATTTTACATATTATTTCACTGTTTACTTTTTGAATTCCTCAATTTATTATGTTGATACTGTCATTATATTTCTATAAGATATAATATTTCATTAATCATCCACTTTTTTGTTTGGTAGGTTTTAGACAATTAGTGATAGTGTTTTTCCACTTTTCCCACAATTGTTCTGTCAGATATTCTTCATTTACTCCGTAGAATTCTTTTTCTAGTTTGCTACTAATCTTAATCTTTATTTTTTTTTCATTGAGAAATTTTAAGTTTGCTGTTCTTGTTGTAATTTGTTGTTCTTTGTTTGTTTGTTTTCTTCAGTTTTATACATAATTTTAACGAAATAGGTTATGACCACACGCCAAACCTGCCCCCAGATAAGTTTTTATTACTTGGTAATATTTTACACCTCTGGTTAACTGTTATGTAGTATTGATATTGAACTTAATTTTTCTTAAAATGCTTCATGATCCAGTTAGGTTCGATGTGCAATCGCCCTATCTATATATCTTCTTGTTCACAGTCTGTACTTGGACAATATTTAACTTGGAAGGTTAGTTATGGTTTAACTTTTATAACAATTATTCTGTCAGAAATAGAGGTTCAGTATATGACGTATATCTCTATTTCTTTGGTTACAATGTAACGCATTCCCGGTTGAGGCTATCTCATTTACCTAATTCTGAGTAACGATATGCATTTCCTTAATTGTGTTATGTATCTTTCCAGATTGAAACATACTTTTTATATTCTTGTCATCTATTAACCTTATAGAGAGATAATAAAGTTTTCTAATAGTTCTCCGTTGCTTTCTACACCGCTGTATAAACGCCATTGCCATTATCGTGGAAGCTACTTTGCCGTTTATTATCTGAATCATAAGCTTGTTATTTTTAAGAGTAGTTGCTTATGAGCAGGTCAGCTACCCCTGTTACATTTCCCCAGTAGTTTCAGTGTCTCATTTTCCAGTATCAACAATATCTGCCATTCGTCTATCTACCACTTGTGGAGTTGCCCGATGGGGGATTAGTAATCCGATACCGGTTAAAGCCTCTGATTAACTGTTTTGTTCTAAATATTTTTATTTCATTCCAGAAGAAAAGCAATGTGGTCGTCAGGAGACATATAAAACATCGAAATGAAAGGTTAATCTTAATAAAGAAATTTAGTGTGCATATAATGGACGGACCCGTCATGTCTATCATGAATACTGCACTTAAAGAAAGACGCAGAAAAACACACACATACAATAAAAGGATAGTAATTAAGAGGAAGATATGACGGCGCAAGAGCATTACTTCGTTTGTCTTTACGTCATACCAGATGGTATTATAGACCAGAGAACTAAGGATTTTTCCGTGACATTCGTTGATACAACTGCTGTTCATAAATTTGGTGATAACAATATGTAATAAAGAAAATATGCAAACTATTGAACGCCATTTTTTACTTATAAACAATATATAAACAATGTAAATTTCGTTTTAAATAGTAAAGATCGAGAAGAAAGCTTAGAAAAGCCTTTACAAGGAGTGTTTGTAAAGTTATTTTTGTTAATTTGTTGTTGTTATTGCGAAAATAGCTTCAAAAGTTGTTTTTTTGAAAATTATTAATAACTTTTCTAAAAATGCACAAAACACCTTAATTTCACTTGATAATAGGGACAATACTACATGTATTCAGCTGTAAAAATTTCAAAAAATTTCATGTCACAGTTATGGTGAAATTGAAATTGTTTATCCTATAAAGCCTTTAATTTACGTCAATATGGGTAAATTAGTACGTCTACATAATTTCTGATAGAAAAATACATTGCCCGGATATATTAACACATTATAGCTGTTGTTCGAGAAAGTCAGGATCAAGTAAATAGACATAAAAAAGAAAAATCTAAAGTTTTATAGTAATTCTTCTGGAATTAAAACAATTCACACTGCAGACCTTTATGGCGAAACAAAATCTTTATCTAAAAACAATATTAATATTTAGTTTTGGAACGGTCTGAATCACGTTCTAATTAAAAAAAAATACAGTTTTTACTTTACACTAAACTTTCAAATAACCGACCAATAGGTATATATTGCCTCTTCGAAAACAATGTTAAAATGTAATGTTATTTAGTAAAGTACCCACGTCTTAAATCTGACAATTACGTATAAAAAAAAAATTCACATATTAGCGTACCACGAGATTCTTGTAATCATGCATTTCTGTCTACGGTCTACGTATGAGTCATCGACCTACGATGAAATGGATAAAATTCAAGATAATGGACGGAAGATCCGGATTTCGTGCTATTGCGTGATACCCTTCCTTCGGTTTAAGTTCATTAAAATCGCGCAAAAAATGCCGGTAAACTAATGCATGTTTCTCCCACGTTTAATTCAAAGATTTTAAAATTCTTTAAAAAATTAATTTAAAAACATACCTAGCTTTCGGTTGACATCGGTTTTAACATTTAACGACTACATTGAATAAAATATGCATATCTACG
Source organism: Diabrotica undecimpunctata (assembly GCF_040954645.1). NCBI lineage: Eukaryota > Metazoa > Arthropoda > Insecta > Coleoptera > Chrysomelidae > Diabrotica > Diabrotica undecimpunctata. The sequence goes on from NC_092810.1 coordinate 68,514,230, forward strand.
AACAATGATTAACTCCACAAATGATTACTTCCAGGAAATTAAAATCAGGATAGAAAAGCCTCCGGAAAACTTTTAACAAAATGAAAAGAGTGCTCGGCACAAGAGATTTAAAGTTGGAGCTAAGAATGTTAGGTTGGCGAAGTGCTATGTTTTCTCCACTTTGTTTTATGGAATGAAAGCTTGGATTTTGAATGTAACATTAGTGAAAAAACTGGATAAATTCGAGTTGTGCGTATACCAAAGAATTCTGAAAATACGGTGGACAGAACACGCCACAAACAAAGAGATTCTGAGAAGGATGAATACAAAAATTGAGAAAAGAAAATTGGAATACCTCATACACATTACACGTGGAGAGAGATACACCTTGCTCCAACTGACTATGCCAGGAAATGTCCAAGGAAAGAGAAGGGTAGGGAGACGAAAAATATCATGGCTGCGCAACCTGAGAGAGTTGTACGGATGTACTTAAAAAACCTTTACATTTTTTCATAGCAGCCGGCTTTAAAGTCCTGTAGCTGCACCCCACGTGTCTCCCAGGAATCGAGAGCAAGGAATATTTACATACACGCAGTTTTACTTACATAATTTAATACTGCAATACATAAAAAGACCAAATATATTCGTTTTCTCGTAGTTTAAATAGTTAATAGTTGTTTTGTTGTCGTTACTGAAAAATTCAGTAATACTGGATATTTTTAACATATATTTACTAGCCATTATAGCCCAGATCTAAAAAATAAACTCTAAAAAGCTATTATAACATTCAAAAAACATTTTTTTTAAATACTCATTATGGCAATATGATAGAAAGATTTCCACAGAATGTTTTATTACAATTTAAACTAGGAGAAAACGAATATCTTTAGTATTTAACAGGATAAAATACAAAAAAAACCTTGAAATATAGTAAAAAAATAATTAAAGTTTCAATCATACAATAACATAACCTTAAAATATGAACATTCATAGTAAATATATTAATAATTTGATATTCTTAGCTCACAAATTCACGGACAACAAATAATACCAATCGCACAGAATGAATGTTCATAACCAAAAATCGTTATTTATTCTTCTAACAATTTAAAGAACCAATATTTCCAACTTCTTATGGGATAAATACACACAAATTAGAAATGTTTGGAAAGGTTTTTAAAAAGTCCATACCATAGAGATGATGGTTGCCGACCTCCGTCAAGGAGATGGCACTTGAGGAATATTAAACTACATTTGTCCATAAAATTACCGGAAAACTTGTAGAAAAGATGATACGCAATAAATAAAACAATTTTAATAGGCATATATTTTAGCTAAACAAATCTATAACAACCTTCTTTTAAGTGTTAAACGATCTTGTTTCTTTTTTGCAAAGTTTTTCGTGCGGTTGATATTTTCCGAGTTTTCCTTTCCGGTGGGAAATAGTGAAGGTGGGGGGTAATTATTGTATTATATTAATATACATAAGCAAAAATGGAGAGAATTAATCTTAATCTAATTTTGATCTCTTTCATTTTTTTGTTAAAATAAATATTTACGTGACGTCAGCATCTAGGATTCGTTAATCGCTTGTGTCTCGTTAGGCTTGTCATATGCGTAGGGCCATAAATGCTGATTGTGGCCCAAAAAATCAACGATATAAAAATTGCATAAAATATAATTCTCTCCATTTTTGTTTATGTATATTTATGTCATAAACTTAATACTAAACGGAATAATTCAATAATTATATTTAGTCACTATTTTCCCCCTTAACTCGGAAAATATAGACCGCACAAAACAATTTGCAAAGAAATTGTGGGAAATCGCAATTGTAACAATAATTTAAGTCCGTACCATTTTGTCAAAAAGTTGAAAATTACCGATACTTACATTGAATAAAAAATTCCTGTAAAACCAATACTCGCAGACTTTATCGCATACGTACGACCTAAAATATTGATTACAGCAAAAAAAATGAAAGAGATCAAAATTATATCAAATATACTTCTCTACATGTTTGTTGTAATTTTATTAATAAACGAGGTAATTCAATAATTATGCTTTGTCATTATTTTCCCCCTTGCCAAATGGCCGAGATATTGAACAAAAACAATTCCTATATAACCAATTCCCGCAAGGTCTTACCCTCGTGCATTTACCGAATACGCATTACTTCAAATATTGATTTTAGCAAAAAAAAACTTCCAAATACATAATATTTTAACTTCCCGTTACTATTTTTACTTAAAGACTATATACTTTAACCGGACTACATTTGTCCTTGCCATTATAGTGCGCTGAAATATGCATGGCATAATAAGTCATTTCAAGAATGTAGCTTAAAACAATGTCTTACTTTTTTCAACGCTTATACTTGAGCCTCTCATTCGTAAAAGTTTCTCCGAACTGGAAAAACTATCATTATCATATACATTTTTTATTGCACTGTTTACATTTAGATTACGAATTAATTTAAAAATCTAAGTACATTTTTAAAGAAGAGATATTGGGAAATATTCACTTGAATATGAAAATATTTATCAATATTCACAGATTACACACGAAGAAACCGAAGTGAACTTAAACAAAGAATGTTCCTGAAATTGTTCTGTATGGATAAACAATTTAGAAGTAATTCGAAGAAATAGAAAAAAAGGGAATTGCTATTAATTATCGAAAGTTGTAAACTGCATGTTATAGGGAGGGATAAATATCAACTTCAAGAATATCATCAAAGCAACTATTGTAAAAAAGCGAAGTATAAGAACAAAAATGTCATGGCTACGATATTAAAGATTTTTGTTTTTCTTATTCTTTTTTTTTGAATTTCTTAAGAATCCACTACGGTAAAGATCTGATGTAATTAAGATCAAAAATATAAGTTTATTTTTTTCACCACTGTGTTTTATTTCAGTATTTTATCAGCTTCACTGCCGAATTACCGAGCTTTGTAGTTTTCTTATGGATGTCTATGAAACAAAGTATAAGATAGAGTATAGAGTATAAGTATAAGATTATAGAAGACAAATGAGAGAATATTTTAACACTCTTTGGCTTAGATGCCCATAAAAAATAAACAATTTATGCTCAAAAAGAGCTAGTCAATAAAAGAAAGAATGGATTAATCCTAACACTTCGAGAATTGCTCGTGCGAGCCGAAATAATGACAGCAATTCGTAAAGTTATTTAAATTAGGTTCTTAGTCATCTACCTGCAAGTAAATTCAGCTTACTCCGAACTTTCTTAACGATAATAATCTAGGATTAATATTTGCATAACAATGCACTTAAAACGTTTAATCAAGAAAGTCAGGGAATAGAATAGAAAGTTTTCACAGAATTTTGCCTCATGAAAAACTAAGGAATCGGTTAGAATCAGTTTTATCAAACTTACTTAACCCATTATAAATGTTCTTTATTAACAAAGGATTTTTGATTTGAAAGCAATATCATTTATCAAAAGAATACATTAGTGATAATAGCAGGAGATTCAATAGATTTTTAGCAGGATTATAAAGTATACGAGTATATTAATGTATATACTTTTAACAATTTTCCTTACATATTTAGACCAGGGCGGATCTGTAAAAAATCGACTAAATTTGGATGTGAGATTTGGCATTCGGATTTTTAAAGAAGTAGTTAGGTGATAATATCAGTAATAATAATTGGCTGATCCTCCCTCTCAAATAGGTCGGGAACATTAATAAAAAAATTAAAATATTTAAAAATTACTAAAAACATCGATTCAATGAAATAAAATAGCGGACAATTAAATTTTCTATAAGATACGGCTGGTTAAAAATGTTTTATTTATTGCCGCTGCTGCAAAACAGCAATAAATACAAAAAAGAGGGGGAAACAAGCATTTTCTTGTTCAATATTTTTCAACCACTAAGATTACACTTAGGACCTTCATAATTCGTCTAGAAAATCTTTATAAAGTTAAAGTTATAGGTTATAGTTAAATAGTCCTACAAATTTCAGATTTCGCATAATTTTTGCAATCTAATTTTTTTTTAAAAAATTGAATTTTTTCAATAAAATTCAATTAAATTTATATACATTTTCGTAAAAAATGTATGGAAATTTTATTTAAAATTGATTTCGCGCGCGTAACCGCGTCGCTTCAAGCAACCATAAAGCTTCAAATATTTTATTTTTTTCAGGTCTTTCACTTCAGTGATAATGACTGTATTAACGAATCTATAATGACTTTAAATGAGAAGAAAGCATGGGTATCATTTAAGTAAATCGTTACAAAGTTCTTGAGAAGTAAAAAAAGCTCCAGAATGTGTTTCTACTGTAGCTGAAAGTTAACTTTTTGAACAGTCACCTTGATTACTTACCATTAACATTAATTTAGGTGTTAGTGGGGACCAAAGTGAGCATTTTTACTAGGATTTTAAATTGATGGAAAAACACTACCACGGCCGATGAAACAGTAACATAATAGCGGATTACTATTAGTCACTTCACAAAGAGAAGTTCTTCAAGCAACTTATCGTAGAAAAAGTTGTATAGGAATATTTAAAGAAAAAACAAAAAGAAAGTATAAGTACAAACTATTTCATTTCATTAATTTCTTAGTCTTTGTAATTAAAGTCTTAAAGTCATTAAGAATGGACAGAAAAGAAAAGGTTTCCATCAGCCCAATATCTTTGTAAAATTGGAAATAGTACTATCATAATTTGTTTTCTGAAGATTGACTTAAGACAAAAGACAGTGAGGATGAGACATTTAACTCAAATATATCTTTTATAGAAGAAAATACACCCACAGAAGTAAAAATTCTCTGTCAATGAAAAACGAAATGGCTTCGAGACCTAAAGGACTTTCCATAAAGCTTTTAAATCATGGACAGTGTTTCTCTCGAAAGAGTTTCTCCCGAAAGAGTTTCTCGTTAAAGAGTTATTTTTAAGGCGAGGAACCACCACCTGAATGGAAAACTGCATAAGAAAATATACTTTAGCTATAGAGGATAAATATTGTAACCCACTATATCAAGGTTATACAGTAAGGATATTAAATAACGAATAGGTCAGGTCGCGGATATTGAGAAAAGAAATGGTTTTCGTGTAGGAAGTTCGTGTTCTCGTTGAAACGACTAATCGGGAAAAGAACAGCTAGATATCGAGAAACACATATGATATTTTTGACCTGAAAAAAGCCTATCGTAGTATTTTTCTCCGCAGATTGTAGCTTGTAATGGAGAAAAACGATGTAGGTGAAACATATATCCTAGCCGGTAAAAGTTTTGTAAACTGATGTTACAAGTAGTATAACGCTAGAAAAAAGGTCTAAACAATTCCAAATTACTAAAGGTCTGCCATATGCGCAATAGCTCCGACTTTCTTCAAAAAATATATTTTGCATTCTACATCACAATGATGAAGGCACACCTGTGGTAACATGGATATTTTAATTGTATTCAAAAAATTCTTAGTTTGCGGATGACTAGGTTATATTTTTTGAAGATGACATTATGACTGAAGGTTTATTGTTCGAACAAGGTGAAAGTAAAAGTGTAAACTCATATACATCTCTTGTCACAATTACAAAATAAGTAAAAATAAGTAAAAAACTAAAATTATAATATTATAAGACCGACGTAGAAAGTATTATGAAATTAACTGAATCTAAAACAAGTAAGCTACTTTCTACATACTTTCTAAAACAAGTAAAAAAATGTTAAAATGAGTACAAACACAAAGATGGAGAAGAAAGACGCGGAGAGATGGTATTAGAGACAAGAAGAAGACTGGAACGATATAAAGCTCTGGAAGCGAGATGACGAGAAATTACTATGTTGTATTTAATCACAAACAAAAAAAAAATTAACCTATTTCATATTATTTTTATTGTCTTAAATAAATACTATTTATAGTCAGTGAAATAATTAAATCTTATATTGAAGACTTTGTACATAAAAAAACAAGGATTATAAAGATATTATTAGTCTCACATCTATTTACTGGTTACGATAGAAGTGCTCATTTTCCTGATTTAATGTTCAAATCGCGTGAGACTATGTGCCTTAAGTAATTTTCACATGAATGACAATTAATATAGCTACTGGTCTCGGTAATATAATTATTGTGGTCAGTCTGAAACTCACGATTTTATTTAAGAATTTACAATTTTATTACAGGTGAGGTTAGGTTATGTTCAATATGAGGGGAGCTTAACCACCCTTCCACTCCATCTAAGTTTGAATTAACTTACTTTATATAATCTAGGATTTCCATCAAGTAAATATCTCCATAGAACGAAATAGTCTGATTGACTTTGCAGTCGAATGGGATTTGGCTGTCATTAATACATTCTTTATGAAGACTGAAGACCAGTACGTTACCTATAGTAGCGGAGGAAAGGAAAGTCAGATATGTAGATTTTGTTGATCATATTTGTAAGAGATTACCAACTGTAAATTGATAAAAGGTGAGTGTGTAGCTAGTCAAGACCCAACGGTGATAGTGGATACGGAGATAAAGGTGAGGCGGAAAGCAAAGCAAGTAGAAATCCAGAAAGTAAAGTGGTGGAAATTAAAAGATAAGGATTTTGGATAAGGAACTTAATACTCTTAAACAAATTGCTTTCAATAATGGTTATGATCCTAACATTATCTATAAGCTTCTAAATAGAGCTAAACTAAAAATTGCAGAAAAGCTTGCATATTCGTCACAATGTTTTCTTCAACCTACTGCTTCAAATAACACCAGATATTTCTCCTTCACCTACATTAGTAGCATTTCCAATAAAATATCTAAACTTTTTACTTCTACAATCGATAACATCAAAATTTCCTTCAAGTCACACAACACCTTAGGTTCCTTCTTAATCAACACCAAAGATAGGATGAACACACTTGACAAAAGTGGTATTTACAAATTAAAATGTGATGATTGTGATGCCTCTTATGTAGGTAGAACCATTAGAAAGTTATCCACTAGAGTTTCAGAACATTTGAAAAGACCAAACTCTTCAAGTTTTGGTCAACACTTATTATCCAGTAAACACAATTTTAACATCAACACTGGTTCATCTATCTTACATGACATTAGTAGAAAGAAAAACTATATGGAGTTGGATTTATTGGAAGATTTGGAAATTACAAGGGAAACAAATGAAAACTCTCACTGTCTTAATACTCAAATTAATTTAAATTGTACTAAATTTAAACCTATTTTTAAAAACTTTATTACAGCTTCACCTCGTAGGGGACCCAGCTCGACTGTTTAGACTTCCTGCACTGAGCACATCCATAGTAATTTTATAGTTATACCATTGACTGTGGGTTCAACTGAACCACTTGGATTACACCCCATTTATATACTTTGCTTTCCATTTTGATTTTCAATTATTAGTATTTTAATGACATAGTCAGATCTCTTCCTTTCTACATTACAGATAGTGCTTGGTAGACCATTTTATTGTAGTCAACCACCCACTGTCTAATATATTGTTTAGTCCGCTTCTTGCATTCTTACTTTTCGTCTATTTCAGTTGCTCTCAAACTAACACCTTAATTATTACAGACATGTTTGAGTGTGAGATCTGGATTATTCAATCTACTTAAAAAATATTCTATATAATTTTATTTTTCATCAGTGACCTCCTATAGTAGTGTCAGTTGGACTTTTGGTCAATACTTAGTTTCATAGAATTGTAAAAGGTGCAGATCACATATCTATGATTGTGACTGCTCATCCAAGTTGTCATTTGTCACATGTCACCCCAACATTTCCGTTAGATCAGGAGCCATTCTGTCTCCGGCTTCTTCAAGTAATGTAGCCTTTCTTAAATTATTTTAAAGTGTTTGTTTGTCCATTTGTAGTGTAGTGTAATGTACATTTATATGTTTATGACATCTTGTTCTTGCCGGATAGGCCACAATTGACGAAGTAAGTCTATAAACGTTAATCACATAAAAACCTTTTTTCAACCATAAACTTCGAGTTTTTATCGAAGTTAATCAATTTCTTTGGTTATAAAAAAACGTTTCTTGGCTTATTTCAGATGCCCCTGAAGATGATCTAGGGATCGAAAGTACTTGGGCAAGATTTAATTAAACTGTGCTCGATATATGCCTTTTATCTGATCAAAGTTCATTTATTCGAGCATTCAACCTTATATTTAGATAAGGATTTGGCAAGAGTCTTTAAGAGGAGTGCTGGAAGAGCTTGAGGAAAAAGATAAGGCAAATGACTGGTAGGAAGCCAACAGTAAAGTTGTGGTGCAAGTGAGAGAGGAAGCGCTAGGAAAAACATCAGGTAAAGAGCCTACTAGAGACAAAGAAACATGGTGGTGGAACAATGAAGTGAAACAGAAGGTTAAAGAGAAGAAAGAGACTAGAAAGGGGTATGACAGGTCTAAAAGAGAGGAAGATAAGGACATATACAAAGTAGCAAAGAGGAAAGCAAAGCTCGCTGTGGCTACTGCTAAGGAAAGATCGCCTGTATGAAGAGTTGGAAACACCCGAGCGGATAATAAGGTTATACAGCAAGGGATAAGTCACCAAAGGATTTGACCCACGTGCGACAGACTAAGAGTGCGAATGGAAGAATATTAAGAAGCGATTGAAATTAAGCAAATATGGTATGAGTATCTACTTTCTATGAACTGCTACATATTCACAGTTCTGCTCTACGGAATGGAAGCATGGACACTGACTGTTGCATCTATGAATCGGCTCGAAGCTTTCGAAATGTGGTGTTATAGGCGCATCTTACGTATATCCTGGGTTGACAGAGTTACTAATGTGGAGGTCCTGCATAGAATGGGGAAAGAATGTGAAATTCTCATGACCGTCAAAACTAAAAAGTTGGAATATCTGGGACATGTAATGAGAAATCAAGAACGTTACGGCCTTCTCCAGCTGATTCTCCAAGGGAAAGTAAATGGTAAGAGAGGACCGGGAAGAAGACGCATTTCCTGGCTTCAAAATTTACGAAAGTGGTATAACACGACTACCACTGAACTGTTCCGCGCTGCAATAAATAAAGTAAAGATAGCCGTGATGATCGCCAACATCCGGAACGGATAGGCACTTAAAGAAGAAGATCTACTTTAGAAAGGTGCTAAATGGACGACACCAGAGGAGAGACAGAGGATGCGGGATCCCAAATGAGAATGCAATACCGGGGATAGCGATAGATGAAGTTGTCTAGGTTTTAAATAGGATGAAGAATGGTAAGGCAGTAGGACCTGATGGAATACCTGTGGAGATTTGGAAGGCTGTAAGATAGGAAGGGGTTGATATTTTGTGGCAAATGATAAGTGGGATATATGAGGAAGAAGGGATGCCCAATGCATGGGGCGAGAGTGTGATGGTACCATTGTATAAAGACAAAGGGGACTGAAGAGGTAGCTGAAATAAAAATGTTACGGTGGATGTTTGGTGAGACTAGAAGGACAGGATCACGAACGACTTGATTAGGGAAAGCCTACAGTCTCAAAAAATATTCAAGATCAAAGACTGCAATGGTTTGGTCATGTCAGACGTAGAACTGAAAACTATGTGGGACGAAGGATATAGCTTGCTGTTTGAAGTTGATAGAAGGAGAGATAGAGGAAAACCGAGGAGAAGATAAAAGGACTGTTTACTATTATAGAGAGTATTGGCAAAAATCGTGGACACACTATACAGGGTGAGTCATGAGAAACTTTACATACTTCTACCATATGTAGAGTCCCTCAGGGAGCATATCATGTGGCCACTAAAAAATGTCAACTCCTCTTCTTTATTAATTAACAGGGTGATTTGTGTAATTGACCATTTATTTCATTTTACTGTAGTGTTTATACGGCTCATTTGATTTTTTTAATTTTTGCATGATACATTACACTACTATCAAGCATTCGACTGGTATTAGCTAAACTAAAAAATTCCAGGACTGGCTTTGGAAAAATTAATTTAGGGATTCGTATTAAATATTACACCCTGTATAATTTTTTTTTAAATGCAATAAGTGATTTTCAAACTACATAAATAGCCAATGAAAACGGCATATGCGACAATGTTGTCGCACTTTTATTAAATTTTTAGTGAACGATCAAATCTTACCAAAAATAGAACAACCATAATGAAGTATCAAATTATAAGGTATTAATTTAAACTAATGTTATAAATTTCAAACATTTTAATTAAAATGAGTTCCTACAACATAATCTAATACGTAGAAAATTAACATCTTTACTGTCACTTTGTATTATCTCTACGATAGAATCAATTGTTTTTCAATTTTAAATTTTTACTCATAGATCGTATTGGGGCATTATTTTCGAAAAATAATAAATTAAATTGATTAAAAAGTCAAACCTCTTGTATGTGTTAGATTTTGTTGATTGTAAATGATTAAAATTTTATGTCAAATAATAATACATTGCATCAACTGTACTAAATAAAAATAAATCTAAAAAAGTTTAAAATGAAGGTTGGCGTTGACCGTTTGACGTTTCTTGATATTTTAAACCCATTGTCATTATCAATTGTTATTTATGTGTACAAGAATACATATTTCTTCTGTCATATCTACGTTAAGTACATTGTGTTAGTTTTGGTAGAGCTTTTGTTACTTTCGTTCAAAATGCCACATCAGTTTTCGACCACAGAATATGCAGATATAATATTTTTTTATGGATTCTGTAATGGGAATGGTAGGGCTGCTAGTAGAGAATATCGCAGGAGATTTCCTAATCGTCGAACTCCCAGTCATCCAACATTTGGGTCAGTTTTTAATTATTTGCGAGAAAATGGCACTTTTCCTAGTGGAACAACAGAGCGACATGTAGATGAAGCGCAGGAAGATGACATTATGGACGCCGTTACTATGAACCCTACAATAAGCACTAGACAAGTAAGTCGAGAACTCAATGTTACTCAATCAAAAGTAAGTAGAGTCTTACAAAAAAATAATCTATACCCATATCACATTCAAATGGTTCAGCGACTACATGCTGGAGATGAGATCGATAGGTTGGAATTTTGTAGATGGATTAACAATAATCGACCAACGCTATACAGGACACTATTTACAGATGAAGCCCAATTTACCAGAGACGGGATAAATAATTCACGAAATTCACATGTGTGGGCAGAAGAAAATCCCCATGCTATTCGAGAACGTCGTTCTCAGTTATGGTTTTCGGTTAACGTGTGGATTGGTGTCATAAATAACCAATTAGTAGGTCCTCACTTTTTTGATGGTCCTTTAACAGGGCAGGTCTATTTGAACTTTCTACAAAATATTTTGCCGAATTTGCTTGCCAACGCGAACGTTGCTATCCGAGGGATGTATTTTCAGCATGATGGGGCACCCCCACACTTTTTACTGGCAGTGAGACAACATCTCAATAATGTTTATGGCAACGGGTGGATAGGACGTGCAGGTCCTATTTCGTGGCCTTCAAGACCGACAACAATTAATTGATAGAATTATACATTGTTGTAATACTATTAGAAACGGACGTGTACGAACTCATCACTATATAGCCCCCCATAAAATTATTAGACCCTCGGACATATAGTAAACTGATCACCGGCATCCTTTTGAGATTGGTAAACTCATCACCGCAGATAGGTAAACTCATCACCGGGATTTTTGCCTGGTTTCTAATGCGAAAGATTGCTTCTTACCTGTTATACTTCTCGTTTATGTGATAATTTAATAAATTCAGAAATTATTTTAAGCAAGTTGCTTTAAAATTTAACTGAGATATTAATATATCTCACGGTGTGGCCTATTAGACGTATCTGCCAATCTAAATGGTTTTGAGATCTAAAAATTTAGTTGCATAGGATTTCGATAGTGAATTTTAAAATGAAAATATTTGTCAATATGTGCTATTTTTGTTTATATCGGAAGTAGTCCCAACTTCGTTATTTGATTTTCATTGCATTTTTATATTTCTCATTGAATTCACGAGATAATTTGTTAAGCATACATTCGGTCTAAGTCTTACTGTTTTGGCGTTATTTGACTATCTTGAAAATACGACGATTTTGGACAGTTAGTAAATATAAAATATCTGAAAAATAGGAAAAGCTAAAAACTTGAGTGTGCTATTAGTGCATTGAAGTCGAAGGAAACTTAATTTTTTACACGCGCAAAGCTTTACAGTTTTTGGCTTCATTGGCGGAAATTTTTAAATTTGAAGTAATCAGCAATGCATTTATTACGACAGAATGCATCAAAATACTTAAGTACAGTTTCCTGTACTATATCTTTCAATGACTTGTACAAAGATCCCGCAATTAGAGTGCTTTTAAAAGCAATGTTTTTACATTTTTTGGTTAGTTTTCGTCATTATTTTTAGGTGTCAGATGAGTTGTTCATTTCATTTTATAAACATCATGACAACTAACCTCAATTAGTGTAAGATACAAAATAATTTTTATTCTGTAATTTGTACTAATTTTGTTTATTGTAGCACCCTGATGATGCAAATAAAGATTTGCGAAAAATTTTTAGACAAAAAAGAGTACTTCTTTATCCTATCTTCGGCTGCACACCCAAATATGTAGTTGTGTTTTGTAGTCAAACTGATCAGCGTTGACTACAAGCGTTTATCGCTTTTTCAGTATATGTATATAAGAAGTCCAATTAAGTCGGTACCATATGGAAAAAAATTTTATTTTTAGTTTTATGAAAAAAAATTTATTCTCTGGTTCTGAATGATCTAGAATTTTAATCATCAGAATCAGATATTAGTATGCTTCAGTCATTTACGAGGTTCGTTAAACAACATGAATTTTATTAAGACGTCCAGAGAATATCCAAAATTCATTTTTTTGACAAACCGCGTATACAACTAAAAAAAATTTAATATCTGATCATTGTATTCTAGGTTTTAGATCATTCAAAATTTTTTATGTAACATAATTATTTTATATAACAAAATTCATAAAACTAAAAATAAAAAGGTTTCACATATGGTGCCGACTTAATGTATATGTATATACCCTGTCCCTGTATATATATATATATATATATATATATATATATATATATATATATATATATATATATATATATATACATATAACAATGTGACTTTAACAATTTAATTAGAAATCTCAAAATGTAATATCAGAACAGGTAATCTACAGCAACAAAGTAATACTATGCCTTGCCTACAAGAAACATCTTATACAGTTAACTTAAAGAACTTAATTACGCTGATTTTTTTCTGTTTGATCAGGATGATTCGCGAAAACCAGTGCGAAACAACTAAACAAAAACGGTATAAAATTTCTACTCACCAGTTGTATGACATTTAGCCTTACACCCTTCCGTCGCACAAGTCCACAAAAGGCAATTCGATTTTTTTAGAGTTTTCACCAGCAATTTCAGAGCAATTGAAATTTGAAATTATTGATAACCATCATTTTTTGTCTACATTGGCTCAGGACGTAATCAATTAGCAGTTCACTATCCATGTTAAAGAAACAAGGGCAAATGAAGAGAAATTTTTCTTTTCGCATGATTTTAGGTAGCTATCAATAGAATTTTGTGGAATTCCCAAATAAAAACCAATAAATTGCAGTTGCATTGAGGACATCTGGATTTGAATTATTCTGTGAAATCACCAAAAACTAGCCGTTTGCTGGGATTTTATGGTCTATACCTGATCCGGGGTGCAGGTAGGACAGTGATCAGTTTACCAATCTCTTAGGGTCCATTTTGAAAACCCTACTTTTATGGCGGTGATGAGTTTGTACTATGTACGAGGGTATTTATGGTAAATGGTGATGAGTTTACGTGTACCCTTAGAAACGATCCCCAGCGTATCCGTAATGCAATACGTCAATTAACAATTCGGCAACAAAAATGTATACAGGCTGCAGGGTTCCATTTCGAAAATCTATTATTTTGTTACCATTATTGTATCTTTTCCAGTTCTAACTTATGGGTTTATAATAACTATGTACATATTTTTAGTTTTTTTTTTAAATTGTTCTTCGTTATTGTTAGTAGTTACTGTTTTTTGTTGTGCAGTGACTCAGTTTATCATTTCAATTAAAATGTTTAAAATTTATAACATTTGTTTAAATTAATTACCTTATAATTTGATACTTTATTATGGTTGTTCTATTTTTGGTAAGATTTGATCGTTCACTAAAAAATTAATAAAAGTGCGACAACATTGTCGCATATGTCGTTTTCATTGACTATTTATGTAGTTTGAAAATCACTTATTGCATTTTAAAAAAAATATATACAGGGTGTAATATTTAATACGATTCCCTAAATTAATTTTTCCAAAGCCATTCCTGGAATTTTTTAGTTTAGCTAATACCAGTCGAATGCTTGATAGTAGTGTACTGTATCATGCAAAAATTAAAAAAATCAAATGAGCCGTATAAACACTACAGCAAAATGAAATAAATGGTCAATTACACAAATCACCCTGTTAATTAATAAAGAAGAGGAGTTGACATTTTTTAGTGGCCACATGATATGCTCCCTGAGGGACTCTACATATGATAGAAGTATGTAAAGTTCCTCATGACTCACCCTGTATTGAGACTTGCCCCCTATTTTGTATTTCCAATCCTATAGAGTTAATTTGGGGATAATTAAAACCAAGTATAAGGCGTGCAAATACATTTCGTGAGACAATTAAAAAGGGAAGTATCTAATATTACCAAAGAAGACTAACAGAAAAGAATCGCCAAAGTGATAAAAGTTAAAGAATACTGTAAGAAGATTGAACACTTCCACATTGACGGTAGAAATAAATTTATTATTGAATTTAATAATGATAGTGATGAAGGAAATACCAAAAAAAGTAAAAATGAATAAGTGCATCAGTATTTTAAGTGATTCCTTCTTAAATGTTGTGTTGTATTACAAATTATAAGTGTAATGATAAAGACTCGTTTAAAAAATATATTCTTAGGTTTTGTATTTTTAAATAGATCGATTAATATAGATTTTAAATAAATCTTAAAAGAGCGGCGGCATGCTTGCATTTTTTGCGGAATTTTGAGAAAAATGAACTTATAACGAATCTCGTATCGAAGGTAATGCTCATTTATGACTTTTATACGGGCCTAATTAAGTTTTCTCTAACATAAATATTCTACACATTTTTATTTAATTGATAGCATAGGTACCATCATTGTACTTTTATCAAGTCAATCATTAACCCAGATATACCCTCGTTGTTCAATTGATTTTTAAATTCAATAATCGTCCAATTCTACTATAATCTTCCGGAAATTGTTAAATTAAACGATTAGTCAACAGCCCGAAATTTGATTTTGAATTGATTAACCACCGACCGAGCGCAGGTAAGTCTGTAGTCTGTATCTACCTTTGTAAAGTGACAATAACCTGAGTAAAAAGAAAATCCCGAAATCCAAGAATACATTCCACTGTGTCTAAGTCGACAAGAAACATAACCGAATCCCAATAATTTAAAGACAAATATAAACCTAACATCTAAAGACATTAAGGAATAAAATCGATCGAGATTTACTCAGCAGCTGTCGTTAACTGACCTTCTATGGCGTACAAAACCGTAGATAAGGAGGGAGAACCATAAATGCATACAAACAATAGAGATAGCGTTCCCCTTCCTTTTGCCTTACGATTAACTAAGAGACTGGTTATACTATACTGAATACAGTACTCTTTAGTGGTAGTTACAGAGGAGTGCAGAATGTTTTAATAGTGAAATCTTTAAACAGGTTTTTAAGTGAAGAAAACCGGTGTATATCTGTGAATAAATGTGTCAAATATAGGATATTACTTGAAACAGATTAACTGCACTTATTTAATAAAAGGTAATGAACAACAACATTGAATTATGTTTTTAAATTGTTTCTAGCCTATGTTGCATAATGATTTATGCAGACGCATATTAGTTTACGACAATAATTTGAAATGTAAAAATGCTGCAGGATTTGACCTCTACATTTGCCATATTAGTTTAAAATGTATGGCATTCTATGACTAACAGGTTTGAATATTAATTAAGGGGAAACAGGTGAATGAACTAGTAGGTAAAATTAATGAAACAGACGCTAAAAAACTCCGGTAAACTTTGTGTAAAAGAGAAAATATCTTAACAAAGACCGTGACGAATATGGTAGTTGTCTTAAGTAGAAGCAGTCTGTCTAGCATAACGGGATCCTTTTATCAACATGTGTGTATGTTTTCAAAACTCTAATATTTTATTTCTATCTAACCTTTGTACCAAAATATAAAAGTGGAATTTAACTTTTTAGGATACTTTTTCAGAACTGAAGATAAATACCTATAATTAAAACTTTTGTTTGTAACCTATTGTTATTGTTTTAAAAATGGCGCTTTTTCAATAATGGTTATTTATTTTTGTTTTACATTGTTTATAGCTTTGAATTTATAATTATAAAACCTTTGTTTACAAAGAGTTCCTATATAGAAAAGCACTATCAATAATAACGATATTACGATCTAAAACTATGTTAACTATTTTTTTGATATGCTTTATTATTGGGAATATTTAAATTTTTTTGATTTAGAATTATTTATTTTCTTTCTTTATTATTGTTGTTCAAATTAGTTATCAATTAAATATACGCATATATAAATAGATAATATCTCTAAAATCAGCAATATTTATTTATCAGTAGGTACTAAGTATTTTTTGTACAGTTCACATGCAGATATTATGTATGCATTTTATAAGATAGAGAAGAGAAGAGAAGTTTAATTTCGCAAACATATTTGTATCTATCTTTTTAATCTTTTCTTGGTATATTTAACTCACTAATATTTAGTGGGCACAACTCACAGCAACCAGCAAACACACTCTTAGCGAAGTTATTGCCACCCTTTTTTAAGTCTCTAATTCACTTGTTGCGGCGAATTAAAATCCGATTTAATCTTCTTTGGTTCTATAATTATTGGTTGTGTGACTTGCGAGTCTAATCTTTCTTCATCATTTCTTATCTGTGCATAAAACTTTCCACGGAAGGATTCTTCTTCTCATGGCGTCGCCTCCTTTCGAAAGTTGGCGATCCAAATGGCAATTGTAGTTTTGGAAACTGCTGCACGAAAGATTTCTGCGGATGAGAGGTCGAACCATCTCCTCAGGTCTTTCAGCCACGATTTCTGGCGTCTTCCTACTGATCTTTTGCCCTGTACTTTTCCTTTCAATATAACTTGAAGTAATTCGTATCTTTCGCCTCGCAACACATGACCCAAGTATTACATTTTCCTCTCTTTGATTATTCTTAGTAATTCTTTTTGTTTACACATGCGACGAAGTACCTCAACATTAGTAACTCTTTATACCCATGGAATTCTCAACATTCGTCTGTATATATACATCTCAAAGGCATCTATTCTTTTTTCTATTTCAGAGTCTATTGTCCAACTTTCATAACCATACAGTAAGACAGAAAAAACGTAACATCTGATCATTCAGATTCTAAGTTGCAGGCTAAGGTCTGATCTTGTAAAAAATGTTTTCATGCTCATGAATGCTTTCCTTGCTTGTTCGATTCTTGATAGGATTTCTTTTTTGGATTACACTGACTATTGATATTTGTTCCCAAATATTTTATGGAATTTACCTGTTCTATTATCTGACTCTTGTCATACACATGTACGTTTATTGGTGTCTTTGAAAATACTAAAGTTTTAGTTTTGGAAACGTTTAGATGTAAACCCAACATTTCGCTGTGGTGAACTACCGCATTTATTATATTTTGTAGTTCTTGTGCGTTGCTTGCTATCAAGACGGTGTCATCAGCATATCTGATGTTGTCTATGCTGATTCCGTTAATCTTAATTCCGCCTTGGACCTCGTCCAAAGGGAAGGATTGGTATGGCAAATTCGCAATGGACAAGAACGACTGATGAAGTAGTCTACAAAAGATTGAGTCCTAACTAGGGTTATACTACTGGTGATGATAATAAAAATTCGTTCATAAAAAACAAGTTTGTTTTGTTCGCCATATTACTTAAGATTATAATATTTGTAGCTTACTCTATGTTAAATACCATGTCAATAAAGTTTGTTTAATTGAATATTATGTGGGTTAAAGTCCTCTATCCTAAATCTATTTTCTGATTTTTAGAATTATAACTGCTACGTAACATGGGTGAGGGGGGGGGGCGGTAAGAGCTTAGCTTTTGCTGACAAGGGGATTAGGGGAAATTATTGTAATGAATCTCTGCTTACGGTGTATGTTTTTTGTCTTTTGGTTGGCGTTTCATTGGAAGTTCCCCCCCTAAGGCAAATGTCTAGATCCGCCACTGGTGCACTCTAATTAGCTTTACTTATTTTGTTATTCCCATCTCGTCTCCTGTCAAAAAATGGCATTCTAGCCATTCAAGCGCTAAAAGCAACTTAAAAAACCACTGGATGGATAAAGACATTCAAGATCGAGTTAAATGAGACCAAACCTGTGCACATTAACAACAAACTAAGATAATTAAATGTAATTTAGTCCAAAATACTTGTCAGTGGTGGCATCACACTCGCATAACATGGGTGAGGGGGGGGGGGCGGTAAGAGCTTAGCTTTTGCTGACAAGGGGATTAGGGGAAATTATTGTAATGAATCTCTGCTTACGGTGTATGTTTTTTGTCTTTTGGTTGGCGTTTCATTGGAAGTTCCCCCCCTAAGGCAAATGTCTAGATCCGCCACTGGTGCACTCTAATTAGCTTTACTTATTTTGTTATTCCCATCTCGTCTCCTGTCAAAAAATGGCATTCTAGCCATTCAAGCGCTAAAAGCAACTTAAAAAACCACTGGATGGATAAAGACATTCAAGATCGAGTTAAATGAGACCAAACCTGTGCACATTAACAACAAACTAAGATAATTAAATGTAATTTAGTCCAAAATACTTGTCAGTGGTGGCATCACACTCGCATAACATGAAAAAATACTAGGGCTGCTAGAAAGAAATTCTGAAACTGGAATAGATAACAAAATATTAACTTAAAAACAAATATTTAAACCTGTATTGCATTGAACACTTATGGCATATAAGAAACGCAACTAGATGATAAGGCTTAATAATATAAGATCGGTTTTTTTTTTTCGGAAAAATATGCCCATGAGATGCTTAATGACTTTCATGAGATACCGTAAAATAAAGTTCAAGGGGTGAAAAGTTGTATACTTTTTTTTAAAACAAATTGTAACAATAATTTTTTGGTCCGGATAAATTTGTTAGGTTTTTTGGATCATTATGAACAGAAAAGGTCTGTTGTAAGTTTTAAGGTTTTCGAGTTATAAGTAATTTAAAGCGAAAAAAGAAAACGCAAAATGACGATTTTCAAGGCTCAAAAACCAATATTATTTTTGAAATCATCAAGTGCCTAAATTCAAGTTCAAGCCTCCGGATCAGCTCCGGATGAAAATTCTGGGCTTATTTTATTTTGAAATATTGTTTTTTAGTTATAATGAAGCGCGTATGACAGGGCAGGCGCTCATTTGTACAATGAGAACTCAAAGCAGCAAAGATTTGTGCAATAAATCTTGTTTCTCTCTCTCATACACGCCACAGCCCGAGTGCCCGTCCTCTCACTAACGCTTCATTAACGATTAAAAAACATTGTTTTAAAATGAAATAAGCCCAAAATACTTATCGGGAAATAATAGAACAAGGTTTGAACTTGAATTTAGGTCCATTCAAAAATAATATTTTTTACTTGTGTTTTTGAGCCTTGAAAATAGTAACTTCGCGCTTTTTTCAGTTTCGAAAACGATCAATTTTACAGAACAATTACAAGAGACCTATATAATGATCCAAATAATTAAAAAAAATTGTCCAGGTCGAAAAAATTGATTTGTTACAATTTTTTTAAAAACATTTGAACAACTTTTCGCCTGGACGACCTCTTGACTTTATTTTGGTGTATCTCTTGAAAGTGAATAGATATGCAAAAAAAATTAATGGGCATATTTGTCTGAAAGAAGCCGAGCTTTTTGCCTTGTTTAAGATGATGAGATCCCTAGCAGCAATAAGAAAATAGAAATCTGAAAATGGGTGACATCAAGCCTTTGTTAATTTTATGAAAGAATAATTAATTATTAAATCCAGTTGTTTAAATTTAAATATGGTTGTATAAATTAATCAATACATTTGTCCTCCCTGTATTCCTACGATCCCTATAAGTACCGCCATCGGGCTCGTGGAATGCGTCCCTTTAAGAAAGAAGAGCACCAGTCGTTGGAGAGAAAAGACGCAACCCGGCACGGGAACCCATGTACGCATATTAAATTGTTTTCGTTCGTTGTTTTGTAGTGCAAACCCTGGTAATTAGACCCAGCGGTAAGTTTTTACCTAGTTTTACCTAAACCTATAAATTGTCTTTGATTGTTTATTGCAACCATTTATATTTTAATAATTATTTGCACCAATGAGGAAAAGTCCATTTTTTCTCGCCAGAGTTACCGAAGGAATAGTTCTGTTAATTAAGTACTATTAATTTGTAATAGTACATTTGTTTGTTAATACCCCACATTGGTCCTTCGAGCCGGATTTGAACTCATTTATTGAAAAAATATTTTTTGTTATATTTAAATTTGAATGGTTGGTTTCGTCTCGTCGTATTTTTTATCGTTTTGAGGGTTCTTATCTTAAGTTTGCGTCTCTTGTCGTGGCTCGAGAATAATTTATGACCTTTTTGTAAAGTCGACCATATGGGACTTTTTAGAAGGGAATTATCGTCGTTTTAATAAAGTATCGAATTACAAATCGGTAATTTCGGGGTTTTAGACCACATTTTTGTACACTTTCGTTTGTATAATATTATTGGAACTTGTTAAAAATTTAAAATGGAAAAACTTGAAGAAAAGAATAGGAAACTCAAATTTTTAAGAAAAACTGCGTTAAATGATATTCAGTTAATTTTCGATTTAGGTTTTAAGGCCCTTTCAGACGTTTCTATTCGCCCTTTATTTAAAATTAGACTGGAAGAATTAGATTCGATTCGCGAAGAGTTCTTAAAACATCACACTAATATTATTAGTAATATTCTTTCTGTACCAGACGCGGATACGAGGGTTGAAGAAAATGTTCGGGAATTATTTTTGGAACAATTTTATAAAATAAAACTATTTAGTGCGGAATTATTTGAGCCACAATTTGAAACTCCAGAACCATTTAGATCAGTAGTAGTTCCACAATCAAATATTCGCTTGCCTAAAATAGAGCTGCCTAAATTTAAGGGTGATTTTAAGAAGTTTAGTTCATTTTTAGATTTATATAATTCGGTTGTACATAATAACGCAGGCCTAGCAGACGTAGAAAAGTTTAAGTATTTGAAAGGATGTTTAGAAGGGACTCCACTTAGTTTGATTCGTAATTTGTCAATAAATAGCGATAATTATCAAATTGCTTACGATCTAATTGTTAAACGCTACACAAATGTTCGTCGTTGTGCGACCGCGCATTGGGATGCGATCTTGGGCGTACAGAAAATATCGGTAGTTAATTCGAAAAATCTGGCTAAATTAGTAGATACGTTTTTAGAAAATTTAGCCGCATTGAAAACATTAGGTCTTCCGACAGAACATTGGGATTTTATTATGTTTAATTTACTTTTGTCGAAATTAGACGCGGATTCAGTAAAGTTATTTGAGTTAGAAAATAAATCGAATAAAATCCCGTCATTTCAAAAATTGGTAGAGTTTATTGAAACTCAGTACATTGCTTACGATAATTTGAATAGTAGCTTAAGTGAATCTAAGAAATCGTCGAGGGCTCCAACTTATACGGAGCCAAAGTGTAATTATAAACATTCCAATGAGTCAGGGCATAATAGTAGTTCATCCTTTGTTACAAATTCGTCGTCAATATGTTGTGCTTTATGTAAACAAAGTCATTTTCTTAACCATTGCTCGTTGTTTTTGAAAAAATCTCCAAAAGAAAGATACCAATTTTGTAAAGAATCTTCCTCGTGTTTTAGGTGTCTTAATCAGGCTAATCATTCTGTCAAGTCGTGTCCAAAGGCCTTTAAATGTAGTAAATGTAATAGTCACCTTCATAATAGTTTGTTGCACTTTGATAGAAATCGTTCCAATAGTCAGTCGTCCATAGAAAATACTAATAATCCAGGGGCATCGGGAGTCGAACAAAATTCGCCTGAAATATCACATTGTGCTGCTAGTTTTGTAGGGAAGAAAAACGAAACAAAAAAGGAAATCTTGCTCGGTACTGTTTTAGTTCACGCGATTGATAGTAAGGGGTGTAAACAGCCCTTGAGATGTCTTCTAGATTCAGGTTCAATGAGTTCGTTCATTAGTCGTAAAGCTGCCAGTAGATTAGGTTGGCCTAAAACTCCTTGTTCATTTGAAGTTAACGGACTCAATTCGATGCAAACGAAACTGAATCAAGGTCAAATAAGTTTTTCTATCCAACCTCGTCATCAGGAGTCACCGGTGTTTCACTTGGAGGCTATTATTACAGATCGGGTTTGCTCGGATTTGCCGAGCACCAAAATTGACATATCGACGTGGAATTATATTAAAAATTTGAAGTTAGCCGATCCCGAATTTAACTGTAGTCAATCTATAGATTTGTTAATTGGTTGTAGCATATTTTCGAAGGTGTTGTTAGAAGGTAAAATTGAAGGTAAAGCGGGACAACCAGATGCCCTAAATACCGTTTTTGGTTATATTTTGTTAGGACCTACTAGCACACCTAACCTTTCGTCGACTTCGCTTGTTTGTCTTTCAAATATTGAAGACCCACTAAATTCTTCGTTAACGAAATTTTGGGAACTGGAAAACGTACCGGAAAAGCCAGTTTCAGAACCAGAAGACGTTCTGTGTGAGAACATTTATCTGGAAACGCATAATCGGGACGTCTCGGGTAAATATGTTGTATCTTTGCCTTTTCGTGAATCGCCGCCTTGTTTGCAAGATAGCTATGATATTGCTTTAAATAGATTGCTATCATTAGAACGACGCTTATCTCGTCAACCAAGTTTGAAAAAAGAATATTCTTTTCATATGCAGGAGTATCTTGATTTAGGTCATATGCAGTTAGTCTCTAATGCCGAAAAGAAAAGGGGAAAGTATTATATTCCACATCATTGCGTTGTGAAACCAGATAGTGTTTCAAGTAAAATTCGAGTTGTATATAATGCGTCTCAGAAAAGTCCCAGTCGCGGTAAATCTTTGAACGACTATTTACTGGTCGGTCCTAAGCTGCAACAGAACATAGTCTCGCTGTTGTTGAATTTTAGACTTAATCGTTTTGCGCTGTGTGCGGACATTCGTCAGATGTATCGTAATATTTTAGTCGCTCCTGAACACACGGATTATCAACGCGTGTTATGGAGATTTTCTAGCGCTGAGGAAATTCAGGAATATCGTTTATTAACTGTTACTTTTGGAATAGTATCTTCGCCGTATCTCGCTTTAAGAACTCTCCAACAATTAGCATTAGACGAAGGCTCTCGTTTTCCTAAAGCCGTCTCGCTTATTCGTCATGCTTCGTATATTGATGATTTTGTTTTTGGTGCTTCGACTCTCGAAGAAGCACAAACTTTAGTTGACGAATTAGTCGCTTTGTTAAAGTTAGGAGGCTTTGAGTTACGGAAATGGTGTTCGAATGAACCCAAATTGTTGTCGCAGTTTCCTGAATCCCATATTAATCCTCACTCCATTAATTTTGATCCAGAAGCAAATGGTCCTTCATTAAAAATCCTTGGTTTGAAGTGGATTGCACAGTCCGACGTCTTTCAATTTTCAGTCAAATTGCAAGACGTCCCTTGTACCAAAAGATCGTTTTTGTCCGAATTAGCTCGAATTTATGATCCTTGTGGTTACTTAACACCTATTACCTTTTTTATTAAACATTTAATCCAACAAATTTGGGCAACCGGTCTTAAATGGGATGATCGTCCTCCTTCGGAAATAATTCGGGTATGGGAACAATATAAGAGCGAACTATCTCTTATTTCACAGTTCAAAATTCCTCGTTTTTTGAATATTTCCTCATGTCCCACCTTAGAGCTTCATGGATTTGCCGATGCTAGTGAAAAGGGATATGCTTGTGTCGTCTATATTCGTAGTATTGATACTCGTAACCTAGTTCAAGTTAATTTACTGTGTGCCAAATCGAAAGTAGCTCCTATAAAACAGATTACTATACCTCGATTAGAATTGTTAGCTGCTGTTCATTTGGTAAAACTTATGTCGTTTGTGTTAGAGTCGTGGAAGCATATAATATTTCAAAATGTGTATGCTTGGTTAGATTCTCAAATCGTATTGCACTGGATTAAAAGCTCCCACTCGAGATTCAAAACTTTCGTCGCAAATCGCATTTCGTATATCCAGTCCCATAGTCAAAATTATTCTTGGCATTATATCGAATCTCGAAATAATGCAGCCGATGCGCCTTCGCGAGGCATGCTACCGGCCGCTTTTCTATCAAAATTAGACTGGTTAACAGGTCCTTCGTTTTTGTATAATATTCCATTAATTTTTCCAGAGGTTCCTCCCTCATTGCAGGAAAAATCCTCTTTGGAAGAGATAAAGAAAGCTTTAGTGTTTGTTTCCACTCGTGAGGAACATTTTCTGTCTTGTTTGCTGAAAAATAAATCGTCTTTTACATCGATCCAAAGAATTTTGGCTTTTATGTTGCGATTCGCGCACAACTCTCGTTATAAAAGGTCGAAACGGTCAGGACCCTTGACTTTCGTAGAATTAGAAGACTCGTTGATTATTCTTGTCAGATTTACACAAGAAAAGTATTTTGAAGAACATCTTCAATCAAATTCTTTTCCAAAACCATTTCGTAAGTTGGGAGTATTTTTAGATGATAGTAATTAGTGTTTAAGAGTAGGTGGTCGTCTATCTCAGTCTTCGTTATCGTATGAAGCAAAACACCCGTTTTTGTTACAAAAAAAATCTCGCATTACTACTCTTCTAGTTCATCATTATCATGAGAAGTATTTACATGCTGGATTTAAGAGTACTCAGTTTTTGGTTAGTCAAAGGTTTTGGATAATGTCTTCTAAACAAGCTGTTAATTCAGTATTGTCCAAATGTATTAGATGTTGGAAACAATCTCCTAAAAACTTACAACCCCCTATGGGTAATTTGCCTAAATTTCGTCTCGGTGCCATTAAACCCTTTTCGATTTGTGGGTTAGATTATGGTGGACCGTTTTCGATAACCATGTCTCGTTACAGGGAAGTTAGAACTCAAAACCCCTATTTGTGTCTATTTGTATGTTGCGCTACAAAGGCTTTAAATCTTGAATTAGCTAGTGATTTGACCGCGGAAGCTTTTTTGGCCGCTTTACAACGTTTTTATTAATTTTGTTTTGTTCGGCTTTTGTCAATATAACCGCGACGAAACCACCATTTTAATTTTAATTTTTTTATTGTAGTTTAAGTTTTGAATATTTGTGTAAGATTTGTATAGGAATTGTTTGTATTAATTATCGTTTTAGTTGTTTAAGTAATTATAGTATTTGGAATTCGTTTTGTTTTTTAAAGACCTTATGGCCTTTAAAGGGGGGAGAATGTTTAAATTTAAATATGGTTGTATAAATTAATCAATACATTTGTCCTCCCTGTATTCCTACGATCCCTATAAGTACCGCCATCGGGCTCGTGGAATGCGTCCCTTTAAGAAAGAAGAGCACCAGTCGTTGGAGAGAAAAGACGCAACCCGGCACGGGAACCCATGTACGCATATTAAATTGTTTTCGTTCGTTGTTTTGTAGTGCAAACCCTGGTAATTAGACCCAGCGGTAAGTTTTTACCTAGTTTTACCTAAACCTATAAATTGTCTTTGATTGTTTATTGCAACCATTTATATTTTAATAATTATTTGCACCAATGAGGAAAAGTCCATTTTTTCTCGCCAGAGTTACCGAAGGAATAGTTCTGTTAATTAAGTACTATTAATTTGTAATAGTACATTTGTTTGTTAATACCCCACACCAGTTTTAATAAAAACCAAGCACAAAAATTTGGTTCTCGACTTTTATATTAACCTCAAATATTTTTCTAAAATATGAAAATGTAAAATTATATTTTATGTAAAGAAATGTCGCTAAATTATTGTTGCTATTTAATAATAAAGTGATTACTAATTTTAATGATAACATGAATTTTGATAATCATGATTCTGGTTCCTTACCACTAATTCATTTTTAATTATAGAACGCATTCTTAGAATGCTTAACCGATTTCTGGTAATTAACGACAAATCAAAATAACCAATTCAAACCGCATTGACTGATAAACAAAAAATTTTTGAAAGCGTTGTTAATTTTCTTAATCCGAAAAGTGTGAAATAGTGTAACCTTGCAAAAACAGGCCCATATTCAATTTATCTCTTGTTTGTAACTGTTTAATCTGCATCCTGATGTGCGTTTATCTACTTATTTTAAATGCAACCTTGCCGACACGTTTTTAATTTAATTTCTTATATTGCTGTATTAATGTAAATGAAGGTAGTACGGGACAGTACTACGTTTTATAGTAGGTTTAACAAAAATGATATTCTTACGGAAGCACAAAGATTCGCATAAAGTCAATTCTAGAGGAATTTTACGGTCCCCACGCAAATCCATAATTATCTAAAAGATCTAATCTACCTAACTAAAATAAAGTGTGTCATTTTTGCATTAAGGAAGAGTCGGGTAGTTTGAACATAAAATGTAGCTATAACTAAAACATGCCTTTCGTCTCATCAAGATTAGTCATGATAAGTATTTTGGGATTGGGAAAAGGGTTTTCTTTTTCTCGCCCAGGGATCGTTCTGAGCATTTTTTTGCAAGCCTAAGCTAGTTACTCTACAACTTAATTTTAGACTTAAATATGAAAAATCATGTATCATTTAGTGCCAAAAGATTTATAACATTGTAGGGGCCGTAAATATTTAAACTTCTTAGATAAAACTATCATTACTTTTTTAAATATAAATCATAACTTAAAAATTATACTTGTGCTGGGCCCTGTTTTTTTCCTAGAAACCCTCTGTTATAAACCGGTCGTACTGCAGCCAATTGTACATCTTCCATTCCCTGATGAAACCAATTCCAGGATTTTGGAGCCCTGTACCAGCTTATGTGTTCCTTGAGACTGACGGATGTCCAGTAAGGAAGCGCAACTCTGAGCTGATTCCTGCTTTTTTCCCCAGTACTTCAGCCCTGTTAGCACATATCTGTCCAATATATATTTTGCCATGTGTGGGTCCTGTATTACTTACATATATTCTCTGTTTATAATTCCTACTAGTCATATTTCACCAATCCTTCATTTCAATCATTCATTCATTTTTTTTATATCTCTATCAATACGTGAGTCTTGTCTAAATAAACGTAAGAGAAAGGTACAGAAGTACAGAAAACTGTAGTATCAATAATTCCACAAGGAGTATATTAAAACAAGACAAGAAAAAGTTCAATTAAATCACATAAGACTAATTGAAGACAAAATGAACTAATTAATGTTTGTAAATCTCAGTTTTTAAATTTTTGTTTTGCAATTCAAAAGATTTTTTATAGAGTAATCTAATACTAAAATTTCGACATTTAAAATAAAATGACATAAAAATATAAATATTCTACAAACGATTTTATTGATGGCATCATTTTTTCTAATGAGATCATTAAAAAAGTCAAAATATATGTAAGCAATTTACAAGGTAGTTAAATTGACAGAACAAAACATTGTGCTGTGAGGGGTGAGTGTGCTAATATTCAAGCTTGTTTTTATATTGTTGTTTGAATGATATCTTTCTCTTTGTAAATCAGATGTTTCAACGGGAATGATAATTTTTCTATCCTTTGAACTTGGTAATTGCATTTTTAATGAAAAACAAACTTTGTTGCAACATGCTATCAATTTTACTATATTCCCGTTTTTTACATGGGCTTGTCCGGTAGGGATTTATGACACCAATCCGGGAGCCTCTATTTCTTACCGTAATGTTCATCCACATGTTGATCCAATACACCAGCGTATTCTAGACTAAGTAGCAAATCAATTTAATTTTATACTACTTTTAAACTTTTTGTTTTCTGATCAGGAAAGGAAACATCACTACTAATAGATCTCTCACAGTAAACTGAAAGCGATTCGTCTGCCAGTCAGCTTGGCTATCATACCGACAAACATGCTATGTCATACAATGCTAAGTCATATCTCTCAAGAGATTTTGTTTCCCAAAAGAAATTTGCAAACCAGTTAAGAGATATTTAAAACTCGTTGTGCGAACAGGAAAGCAATTTTTATAAAACAGCGAATTTTTTTATTCAATATTGAATTTTTTTTTCCAAAAACGCCAATCTTTTTTAACATATTTATAATGTCAAGATACCAACTTTTAACAAATGTCACAGAAATATGTTAGTTTGAAGTTGAAGACGCAGTTAAAAAACTAACCAGAAAGAAATCATCCGGAATAGATCTCCCAGCTGAACTATATAAGAAGGTGACCACGATACATTCATGGCATTACAGCAGCTCATAAAAGAAATATGGACACAGAAATCTGTCTCGTGATTGGAATACACAAAAAAGGAGATATCTTTGAACGCCCTAAACACAGAGGAATTACCTTTGGTTTGAGAGGTCAATTTTTACTCATCACATATTTATAGACTACAAGGTAGCCTACGACTCTGTAACTAGAAGGGAAATGTTCAGAGCAATGAAAGTGTTAAGAGTACCAAATCAGTTGGTAAATTTAACAAAACTAACTCTTGCAAAAGTTAAATGTAGAGTATGAATCCAGGGGAAACTGAACCCTTTAAAACAAATAACGCGCTGCGCCAGGAAGACGCTCATGGTAGGCACGATTGCGCCAAACTAACTCAGATGGTCCCTAATACCAGGGTATGACGTAATATCTTTATTTTTTACTTGTGCCACTGTACCGCCTCACCGTAATGCATTAATAGACATATGAATATGTTAGGTTATATAATTAAAAATGAAAATAAAATATAAGACTTTAGACAATTACACTTACAGGCTTATATTTATTAAGTATTAACCATTTTTTACTATTGTTTGAGTTGTACACCTTATTAATTAGATTAAAGCTGTAAGTCAGTACCTACCTATACTATTATCGTGTTCTATCTGCTGATGACATCAATATTATTGGGAGAGCGGAAAACGCTGTACGAGAGACTTATGTAGCACTAAAAGAATGGACTACAAAAATGGGTTTAATAATTTTCATGGGTTTCAACCTACGGCCACTTGTTATAGACAACGACGTGATCGAAGCAGTTAACGAATTTGAATACCTGGGAGCGCTCGTCAACATTGAAAATAACACTACAGCAGAATTTACACGGCCAACAGGTGCTATTTTGGGCTTAACCTCCTTCTTAAATCGTCAATTCTATCAAGAAATACAAAGGAAAAACTCTACAAAACAATACTACGTCCAGTCCTAATATACGGTTTAGATATCTGACAACAAAAAGTGACGAAAACATGTTAGGATGTTTTAAAAAATTACTAAGGCGAATCTTTTAGCGGGGAATGAAAGTGGAGTGTGGAGAAGACGATACAACTTCGTTTCGCTTCGAACTTACCGGAACCAGATACATATTGTAAAATATAATCAGATAGGACGTCTGAGGTGGGTAGGGCATGAATGTGGATGGAACAATGACCTAGCTAGAAAACGCCGCCCTTGATAGGCCATTGTTCAAAGAAGACATGCGAAATATGGGAATACATGCTTGGAAGGCGATGGATAGGGACAATTGGCGAGAAATTCTTGAGGAGCCTAATAGCCACACAGTATAAGCCAGAATGATGATAATATATATTTTTACTCTATTTGTACTGTTACAAATACATTATTATGTAGATGGATTCCACTTGCCTCAATGCACCACTTTTATATGATATAGTTCTTAAGAATTATCCGATAAAAACTGTAAATCAGTCAATTATGACTATTAGTATTAATAAAAAAACTTTTATATGACGCTCACTTACGAAACCACAAGTGCTAATCTGAATCATATCATGTTTCATTACTAGTTGTATTTATAGTTACATGTTATAGTTTTGTTCTTTTTATTAATTACTTGGCTTTCTGTGGTCACCTTCCAAATTCTCACCATGTTACTGTTTTATTTTAAGTGAAAACCGCTCTACAATACCTAAATTGTTTCAAAATACTATTCACAAATTTTAATTTCGTTAGTATAATAGAAATCCATCGGTTTAGTCATCGGTTTAGTCATCGATGGATCACAGGATATCACAATATACCTATGTATGCTTATTTTTTTTGAATTTTTTTATTCACTTATATAAAATGATACATATACGGGCATTAAGGCCGATTCACATTAGACGTTCAGGTCACGCTCCGCTCAAGTTCCGCTCACGATCAAGAATTGTGTACACTATTCACAGTAAGCGCTCAGGTGACGCTCCGCTCACGATCAAGAATTTCGGTATACTATTCAATTTGGCGGGACTCAGAGAATAGGCACAGTTCTTTGCATATATAAATTTGTTTAACATGTTTAAAGATTTTTCTAACAGTGATTTGGCTGTCATTGCTTTATGTTTGGACGAAGAAGAGCTTCAGTCAACCAATAAACAGCCAAGAATATGGGTGCACAATATTTTAAAAACAAGGAAAACAGAAGGGTAGTTTTTTACTCTGTATAAAGGTCTCTATGACGATGAAACTAAATTTTTTCAGTACTTTCGAATGACAAAACATAAATTTTATTGTACCGTATTTTATGTACCGTATCAAAATACAATCTCCCTGGTTGTACAATTCCTTACAGCAGCGCACCAATTCAATCAACTGTCATCTATCGAGCTGCAAAAATCGTACCTTCACCTGACTGTTACTAATTCACACTACCCTGCCGCTCCACTCCACTCAGATCAAGTCACGATCAAACTATTCTCCTGGAGAATCGCCGCGGTCAAAAGAGCGGGACGGAACGTGAGCGTTGTGTTTACTGTGAATAGCACCATTTAAGATGCGTGTAAGAATACTTGACCGAACCTTGAGCTGAGCGTGAGCGGAGCGTGACCTGACCTATAATGTGAATCGGCCTTTATTTCAGTGGATCGACTGTATCAGACATATCAAGGCTGCATTAAGGCATTCCGAATGTGTTTAAATGTTATAGGCTATCTCCCAAATTTCAAGCTTGCATCTTGTAGCGTTGTTTAAATTAAGGTGAAACATTTACTGTTTCAATACTGACTGATTGTCAACGAGAAACTATCTAATGAGATAAATAAATTCCAATTACTCTTCAAATTATACCATATTTACTTTGTTATTTAGGAGATTTTTGTTGGTAATTTCACAACGTGCTGTTTGATTTAGACATCCTTGACCTATTGTTGGTCTGTTTGTAATCAAAATCAAATATTGACAATTTGTGAACTAAATAATTTTAATTTATTAAAAATGTTTAACATGACAAGTGATTTAAAGGGAAGCACTTCCGTTTTAATCGAGATATATAAAAAAATATATAAACTTGGATTGCGGAATAGTGTGAGTCACTTCACATTTTATTCATATTTGTTTCAATATTTTTACAATGTGTACTCGTATTCTACTTATTCATTCCTATCTGGGAAGACTTAGTCTAGCTCTTATCTAAATCCACATTCAGTTTATTAGAGTTTTATTGTTTTATTCCTTTCCAAGGAAAGAGAAAAAAATGGTTTTACCAATAAATCAAGAAAACATAAAGTGTCTGCTAATTGAATTTGAAAAACAATGTTATCAATGGTGTCAATTTGAAGACTTGATAGAAAAAAGAGCTAGAGGCAGATCCCCTACAAGGTGTACCGATCACATCGTCTCAACCATTTGCGTTCTATTATCAGAATGTGCAATATTGACAGAAGATCAGAAAAGTGGAGGAACAAATTATGATAACTCATGATAACACGATACCTGTATCAGATTAGGATTACGAACAATAGAAAAATGCATTAGGGGGTAATGCCCAAAAGTAAAAATGAGTATTACTTAGTACATATTTTTAAAAAGGTTTTTTGTTTGTTACGGTTATGGTAGTGTTTGTATATACCTCATACATCTTGATTGGGATGTACTACAAACATGATAGATTTACGTTTTTTGAAGGTACATTCTCCATTACTGAAAGTTGTCGATAATTTTGATAGAGTGCTTTCTACTTTGTACCGTTCTTAAAAGGAATGGGTGTTATCTATTCTCTTACTCTCAATCATGAGCATTTTCTTCTCCCTGGACCCATCTTCTTTCAATCGTCCTTCCATTATAAATCGTAGGAAATTGATATTTGTCTTCTCTATAAATATACTCTAGCTAGATAACTTGTTTTCGGTATTTTACAATCTTTAATGAGTTCTCTGTCAGTTCTCATCCTTCTTAGAATTTTATTATTGGTCTCCTCCGTCAAGTAGATCTTCAGCATCCTTCGGGAAACTCAAATTTCACTGGCTTCTATCTGCCTCATACTTTCAATTCCAAAAATCTATTTTTCCATTCCATATAACAACACTAAATAGTATGTTTTAAAAAAATTTGGTATCGAACATCCAGTAATAAGATGTGATAATTTGTAATGAGTTGATTCATTAATTTTTTTCTTTCATTTGTAATCCAGTAAACAAGATATTGTAGTGTACGGGTTCTCTTTGCTTGTTGTAGATACTACTTTTAATGTAGGGATTTATCATATGGGTGACTGCGTTGGAAGCTCTCAGTACTGTCTGCAGTAATGACTGTCGTCTGCTTATCTTAAATTGTTTACATATTCTCCCTTGATTTTGATTCTTTCATCATTATTGTGAAAGTCATTTTGAAAGATTTTTTTTTTCAGAGTATAAGTTGAATAGTAGTGGACAATGTAACCATCCGTAATGCACTCCTGTTTTTATTGACCTCTATCTATCTATTTATTCAGCCTAGAACATCCATCTTTGGACATAGGCGTACCCCTCATGGCCTACTTGCGCCATTTACTTACATCTCGGTCCAGCATATTGTTTCATATCATTTGACCACCTAAGTTGTGGTCTTCCTCTTTGGCATTTTTGATTCCAAGGTTTCCAATGCATAATTATTTTGTTCCATTAGCCATCCTTCTGTCTTAGGGTATGCCCAGCAAATGTCCATGTAAGTTTTACTACTTGAGTCGAGACGTCTTTTACTTTGGTTCTACTACAAATCCAGCTGTTTCTTTGCCTATCTGACAGTCTAATGTTTAGCATCTGTCTTTTCTTTTGTATATTATCCTTGCTAAATGTAAAAATGTGACAATTGTACGTAAGAAGATAGTACACATGGATCAAAAGCCGTCGTTTTTAGGTTGCTGTGAGTATTTTTTGTTGTTCACTATATACGAGAATTTACCAAATGCTACCAAGCTAATCTGCTCCTTTTAATTTTTTATTTTCCTTGTTCAGTTTTTTGATGTGCCCCAAGTATACATATTC
The DNA here is from genome assembly GCF_040954645.1 of Diabrotica undecimpunctata. NCBI lineage: Eukaryota > Metazoa > Arthropoda > Insecta > Coleoptera > Chrysomelidae > Diabrotica > Diabrotica undecimpunctata. The sequence continues at coordinate 68,547,636 of NC_092810.1, forward strand.
ATTTTTTCGGCTTTTTCGTAGTCTTTGCGTTAAGTTCAACCCCTTTGTAGTAGAATCTGAAAGCTGTCTCTTAAATCTACTGTTTATATATTTTCATGAAATCTTTAACTCATTAAATGATATCACTTGTTAGTGGATGCATACCAACAAAACTAGTTAGTTTCGGTGAAAATGAAGATAAACAGCCCCGTACGAAAACTCATAGGAGATGAGTGAAATACGAAATATAAGTCTTGCGAAACGGAGATATTTTTTAATACCTATACATATTAGATTGATCGACTAAGAAAACATGAATTAATAAGCTTATTTCACTGGGCTCCCCACAAATTATAGGACACGAGGACGGTCTGGCATTAGCAACAATAGCCAAAAAAAGATTAGAACCTGTCAAACCTAAGAAACTTACGTGACACAAAGCGGTAATTAATCATGTTATGATCTACGCAGTTGAGACTACGTTTCTAGTCAAGAGAGTTAAATATAAATTACGAATCATAATATGATTCTTTTAAAGCAAAATACAAGAAAAAAACGTAGTTGATTATTTAATGACGAAATAAGAATTCAAATAAATGGAGAAGATACAGTTTGACGTATCAAGGATTTGAGGCTAAAGTGGTTCAGCTGAGTGTTTGATGAACCCACGTCATTTAAATTTTTTGCTAGTCCCCCAAATAATGTTTTTGAAAACAAAGTACTTGCAAATACTGAGCTATAGAAATATCTATTCAGGTTTTGGAGATTATACTATTTAATTTTCTATCTCGTTCAGGCGGGATCAGTTTTCAATTGGACTTTGGAAAATATTAGATTTTATTAGAAGAATTTTTCACCGAGTAACAAAAAAAAAAGATTGTTTAATTTATTAAAGTTTGTATTTTAGAACGATTTTCGAAGTGGAAATTGAAACGTCAATAAACTTATTTTAAACTTCAATTGTGGCTTATTCCCATTAAAATAGTAATTACTTTAAGATGCCACAAGAAAATAGCTTCAGAACAATACTAGGTTTTGATACAATCAAACAATGATACAATCTTACAGTTCTAAATACGTCCGTTATAAATATTATTAATAAAACTTGTCATTGTATATGTTTTATTTTATTATTATAGCATTGATAAAAAAATAACTTCACCTAATAAAAATATATTAACTTTTGAGATTCTGTCAGACGAGTGATTGCCTGATAGATTTGTAACGCTAATAAATTAAGTTTTGAAACTTTTTATTTGTGTGTTTACTCATCTAAAGTGTGTAAGTTACTTGTTTGTTATCGACACGCCAAATAGATCTACACACCCCTATCTCGTTTTATTAAAACATATCTGATTTTGTAATATTGAACTTTCTATTAATTTTATGATAACTTTCATATTCCAAGCTGAAGTACCTAAATTTTATTTTACCTGACTAAATATGTACCTGTCTATGGTTATGGAAAATTTCCATTGAACAGGTATTTACAGTATTCTAATTTTACCTAGATTTCTGAAAAAGGTGTTCATGTTATAAAAATTCCCGAAAATCTATTATTTTTCTACTATACCCGTAATCTTAAAAACCTACAAGTTGGCCATATTCGCAGTACAATACAAATACCCAGTTCAATACAAATAAATTAGTTTTAATCTGCTTAAACATTTTGGTGTAATTTATTTGTTCACGATTAATCTGATCTTTTTGAGGTGTCATCATAATAAGTTTATTATTAAAACTATATTATTAATATTATTTAAATTTTTTTTATAATATTGTTTAATCTAAGATTATAACCTTGACAGTATCTAGGTCTTAGCTTCATCTGTAGCTTTTGATGTGTTCTGTTCAAGCATTACTTGTTTATTATTCATCCATCGGCCGACTTCATTCACTCGCAAAATCCAATTAAAAGCTATAAATCCATTTGAGATTTTATACTGCTACGATTGAAACATTTGTCTGGCTAGCTTGCGGCTCGAATCGTACAACTATATTCGGTTTGGAAATGCATAATAGCACAGTTTTTATGGCAGAAAACTACAACGGTGTTTATATAGGACTGTTAATTTTTTTATTTTGCTGCAACCATTTGGTTTATTGCAAATTACGTGTTGAGTGATTGCCTTGTTACTATCCGCTGAGCCATCTAGATGACAATGATTGGTTCGATTTCATTATTTTTTATAGCCCCAAATTGTTCTTGAGGTACCTCTAAACGAGCAATATTTTTACTTCAATATGTGGCTGCAACACATTAGCTGGCGATATTGCCAATAATAATAACCTGACTATGCAATTACAGGTTTTACAATTGTTGTAGGACAATTGCTTGGCGAACGAAAATACTTGCTATATTTACCTTGTTTTGGTGATTATTTGTTGTTTTAGAAAATTTTGGAGGAATAAAAGGACTAATCATCACAATATAAATTTACTATACGATAACGGAATGAGTTTACGCCATGAGTTGTGGAATGCGGAAATCGGTATATATAAAGATCGACACGCAAAAAATACGGGCGGGCAGTTTGACCGTACGGGAAATTTGAAATTTCAAGTGATGAAGCCTACAAAAAATACAGAAGCTTGAGAACGTACACAAAAAATGGACAAAAAAGATAGGTGAAAGTGCCGGTGGTAAATCAGTGAAATGGTTTCTTTTCGTTTGCAATATCGTTTAATTTTCATTTGAAATTCTTAAAAAGTTTTAAATCAGTTATTATTAAGACTTACTTCTAGACTACCTAAAGTTTCAAGCTTGTTTAAGTAAAGTCCTGTAAAGTCGAATCCATAATCTTTTTAAATGATATGTGTATAGTGTATATGCGTTCAAGCCGCAATTGAGCCACGCCGCAGTCGTAAAAATATATATAAAGTGTAGACACGAAACTAATTTAAAACGTGCGATAGGAAATGTTTTTTCGCGCATTCAGTTGTTAATATAAAAAAACGTGTCAATCAAGAAATTGTGTAATTCGCATGAAATAAGGTTGTTACTGTATATGCACTTTTTAAAGCCATTGGCACATATTGTACCACAAAAATTAATTACCTAATCTAAGAAGCGGAGGATTTAAAAACAATTTATATGTTAAACAAAATAATTAAATCAAAGCTGAATTTTTCAGTTTTCGATTAAAACTGATTAGGTATATACAGAAGGGCTTGAAATTCTGAATAATTATTTCTTTTCAATTCGTTTGTATGTTGGTTTACTAACTTATTCTTCACTTCACACTTTTCTAATTTCCGTATGCGTTTTCAGTTCTCTTTTAGCCACTTCTATTTTTTATCGTTTGTCATTAATTTTAGTTCGACTAATTGTTTTCCTCTTTTCATTTGCTGTTTATTTGATGGATTAATTCTTCCTCCGTATATTATATAATAGTACCAGTATAGTTGATATTGTTTTCTTTTCCATTATTGGTCTTTGTTTTTTTTTTGTTTCAATTGTTTTCGTATTTTATTCTAATCTGGTGTCTTAATTAAATGCTTTGTCTACATTGCCTTACTTTATTTTAAGGTTCTTTCGAATTATCCAGTTCTCGCATGCGTATGTTATTATCGGCATGGAAACTGCATTATATCGTTTTCTTCTGACTTGCATTCTTCAGGATTACATGACACAGATAACCAAGTGGACCAGACCGACGAATCGCATTCACTTCACTGTGAATGATCTAGTGGTGTATCGTAGTGGGATCGACCTATGGATGTGGGCTTGCGGCTCGGTGTAACTCACTTCATACATCCCTAACCAAACGAACGTGTACGCTTAAAAAACCGGAATATAGATTACATGTTATTACATGACAAACTTGACGAAGAGAGATTTTATTTGAAAATTGATACCCATAGTTTCATAAAACGAGATTTAATACATAACCAAATCATATATGGTTTAATTGAATTTAGAATATTAATCCTTTAAGTCTTACGTATGTGCAATTAGGAACCTGACAATTATTACAGTTTTTGATAACAATTGCTTTCTTTTTTTCCAGGCACCACTACTTACTAACACAAGATGTCCGTATTAGGAATGGTATCAGCCGTAGCGGGCTTTGTTAAAGTCCGCTACTTGGTTGATAAAGCTCTAATTGACAATATGGTGTTTAGAGCCCACTATAGAGTCACCTCTGCCATATTGTTTTTATGCTGTATCATCGTTACTGCGAATAATCTAATTGGTAAGTCATCATTTTTATTAAGAAGTTGTATCAAACTAATACGTATAAGAATAATTTTTTCTTTACTTGCAATACAAATATTCTTTAAAAAAATTCTCTTATTAGTATTTTAAATTTTTATCGTTTTTAATGATATCTGGATGAGCAATTAAAATTAACATAATTTTATAAACTAATGTGCTGATTTGAAAGGAAGTTGTGTATTCATTTAGTAGCGTGATGAGTTGCTTTTCCAATGAAACCCTGCTTACTCTTCCCTTAACTCTGCTGGCCAATGTCTTTTCAGTCTTCTAGCTTGTTGTTCTAGTAATAGGGCATTTAGATGGAACGGTAGCGTCATGATGTTTCGACACTTCTGTCTTTCACGATGTCTTCAGTGGTAATTAAATGTTATATTGTGTTGGTACATGGTCCTCAGTTTTTATACGAATATTTTTGACTGATTTCTCTGGATTATTGCAACATTAGTTTTGCTTGCTCTATCCCAAAGCTTTACCCCGTATAGTTTTTTACCCTCCGTTAGCTTTACCCCCCGTTTTAACGGCAAATTTTTTGTATTGAATATATAAGTACATTTTAAATAAGTTCATAGCTTTCAGGCTGTTAAATTTAAATGTAAAAAAATAATTACTTAAAAGTTTCTCACATATACATATATTATTATATGAAACTCAAAAAGAGCAAATATTTAGACATGCCTCATTTATCACACGAGTGAAGATTTGTAGGTAGAAACGGGTGTCAATATAATACAAAATTTGTATCAGCTCAAAGTAGTAAAGGTAAATCAGATAATGAATAATAATGAAGATATATTTGGTTTCCCATTTCTCTCATATCCCGTTTTAACATGGTTTTGTTTTCTAGGTTTTTCTAGGATCTAGGACGACCTCTCTTATATATTTGGTTGTCCGTTATGTTATTTTCTTATCCATCTCTATCGCTGGTTCTTCTTATATGCCTGTACCACTTCAATCTCTTCAAGCTCTTTGTGTACGGGCCTTCCTGATTCCATGTCCCACAAAAAACCACCACCTTATTGATACTTCTGCGCAACCTCTATAAAGGACAAATCGGCCTTACGTAAGCTCCCTATCAAACGCACTAACCTATTGAAAATTTGCTCGTCTTCTTACTCATACAATGCTCATACATAATGATCAGATTAAAGTAGCTTTTCACAACGTAGTTTACGATGATCAACTACTAATTGTAGCTACAAAACCCAACTGTAAAAACAAAAACACAGAAGTCTATCGCAAAAAAGCTCGTTATATATAAAATGATTTTTCTAAGAAGTGAGCCCAAAAAATATTTATCAATATTTATTATCAATTTTCTATTACCTCACTTATAAAAATAAATTTTACTTTTTTATAAAACTAAATTGTGGATGGAACTATTGACTATTATTGTAAGTAATAAACTGATCCAAAATTATATTCCTAAATCGGCAATGATTTGTATGTATTTAATCACATTTTACGAAGATGTAAATGTACGCCCGAGTCTCTTAGACTCATATTATGCATCCTAGGGTTAACTTCGTTATGAACGTAGTGACTTTGCAGTAGGATCTTAGACTATTATAAGATTTGAACAATATCATTATTTGGAAGTATCTTTATGGCAGTAGCGTGGATAATGAATAAATAAATGAGAACCATTCGTGTTGTGCATTATCGTCCAGTTATCCAGAAGAATGTAGAATAAAATAATGATTCATTCAAGTTGCAAACATCACTAGCTTAAAAATGTTTTACAGCAACCAAAACAATAACCTTAAACAATATATTAAGTACAGAGTAATATCATAGAAAAACGTGAGGAGTAAAAATAAATATGACATAACTGCAATAGTTGCAGTTATATTATATAATAATTAATTATTTCGTGCAACTATTTTTAAGATTTGGGTAAGATAAGTTGAGTGTACGACATGCGAAGAAATATAATATTTCGATTTAGATTATTAATAATCGTTTACCATCTGCGAAATCATCATTCTTGTTTTCAAGAAAATAAAATATCAACTATAAATCTTACGTAAATAAAAAGTCAATTTGAATATTCTAAACAAATAATATACGACGCAAAAAAAACAGTTTTACAACTGCATGAAAGAATAATAATTATTGATGTATAGAAACGTTTTAAAATGCACGTCCAATCTCTATACCTACAGAAAACCTGATTCAACTTTTATTAACGCAATACCAAATCCAAATCCACGTTAGTGCATTACCTTTTTAAGATTATCGTCAAAGCAAGATTATGCCATAAAACTTTATCGACAACTGTACCCATTTACTTAGAAATGAATTGCATAGCACATTTTGATATAGCAAACGAGTGATTGACAATTGTTTCTTTTGTTAATATTATGAGTACAAGTGTTTGAATGTATGTAGGTCTTTATTCTCGATTTGGAAATGCATGATAGCACAGTTTTTACGGCAAAAATTACAATCTTTATACAGGGCTATTCAAATCAGAACAATTATAAATATAGATACTTCCTTGTCTCAGTTTAGTACAAGAATTTGTATTTGTGTAAATGTATTTGTAATTTAGATTATAATTACAAATGAGCTATCATAAAAACTGTGTTTTCAATCATTCGCAAACTAAGTTTAACTACAAGTCAGTTATACAATTATGTATTCGAATTAGTTCTTTTCATAAATAAATCTGCCTAGTTTTGTAATTCCATTTTTAAGAAAAGCTTAATCTGGGTATGAATTTAGTCAAAATAAATGTAATAGAATCTACCCAGTGAATTTTGTTTTTAGTCATTATCCGTTTCGCCAGTAGATTTTGTATCTATTTTTTAAATTGCCATTAACTAATAAAGGTTATATAAAAACCAATTTACATAATTAGATTATGATATTACATTTATTCGAAAGTTTTCAAATTCCGCATCAATTATATTGCAATTACACCTTTATTTAGGTTCTTAATGACTTTTGTTTAAAAATTTAAAGATTAAAAATAAACAACGTTTAAATATTTTATTTTATATTGTAGTTAAAAAATGTGCTGCTTACCCAAAGTAGTTTGGGTAAGCAGCATACTTCGTTTGCTAGCTTGGGGCGCTTGTATATTATCTATACTTTTCATTTTTGTTGAAAATGTGCTCAGACATGAGTCTGGCTCTCAGGTCGATTCAGTCTACGCTGATTTTTCAAAAGCTTTCGATAGAGTCAATCGTGAATCTTGATTGCCAAACTTTGTGACTATGGCATTAGCGATAATATCTCAAATTGGATTAAACATTATTTGTCTAATCGCTCTCAAATGGTTAAATATGGTGGTTTTTTTGTCAAAACAAATTCATATAACATCAGGTGTTCCACAAGGTTCTCATTTGGGTCCACTGCTTTTTAATATATCTGTTAACGATTTACAAACAGTAATTAACTCCGACTAATTTCTCTTATTCGCTGATTACATAAAAATCTTCAGATCTGTTGCTTGCCTCTCTGATTGGGAATGTTTGCAGTTGTCCTTAAATAATTTTTCACGTTGGTGTGAAGTAAATGTTTTAAACTTAAATCTATAAAAATGTTTTAAAATCACGTTTAGTAAAATGCAGGCTTCTTTTAATAATAATTACACACTTAATGGTACTGTTCTGCAAGAGATACGTCAGGTACGGGATTTGGGTATAACACTGGATAGAAAACTATTAATGACATAACTTCACGTGCCCTTAAAATGTTAGGATTTATCCAGATAAATTCAAAATACTTTTCAGTTTTTACGTTAAATTTATATTTTACTTAACAATGGGTCTAAGATCGCTCGTTTTTGAGCTACAGGGTCGTTAAATTTATAAAACTACAATACGGTATTCGCCAAAATAAACACTGCCGAAAATTAGATGGCTGTGAAATTGCGCACGCAATATTTATTTATTTGATGGGGCTTATATGTCATTAACTGTCATTAAAAGTACTGTATTATTAAAACCATCATGAAAATGGCTCACACAACTGAAGAAGAAGTTGTTTATAGTAGAGTATTATTTCCGCTCATACGGAAATGGGCCAAAGAATAATGGTCCAAGTTTGAAACAAATGTCTGAAAAATATCGCCAAGTGTTTAACAAGGCATCCCTCAGTAAAAGTATTGTGTTAGCAATTGTTGAGGCTCTTCCGGTACTGCGTATAAACTGAATATCAGTGAACCATCCTCACGTCGAGTGTCGAATCTCCTGGTGGTTTTCTTACCGCATTCAAATTGGACAAAGACTAAACGTTAAAAATATACATGCAAGAGAAGTTTACTGTGGAGAACGAGCTTCCAAATCTACCGTTTGTTGGAGAAATTTTTGCAGCACACGAAATCTGCAGATAGACAGGCAATGGTTTTAATAGGATGGCACAATGAGCCATACAGATACTCGCTCCCTAGCCTTACTTCACGAACATTTTGAAAACAGAATAAGTTCTGATGGCATAGACTTAAGAGTACCCACCTCACTCACCTGATCTGACAACAGATACAAACATTTCGGTCATGCTGAAGGAATCAGTCTTTAGTTGTCAGCAAATATTGAAGCACTATGACAAAAGATAATAACCTATTTTCAACACTTGCAGCAACCACTCTTAATCTGCAAAATCCTTATTAAGCTTGTTTGCACCGCAATGACGCAAAGAAATACAATGTTCACTTTCGATACTGTTTAATTTGGCGAATATTTATATTATATATTATTATTATTCATTATTATTATCCATTATTATTATCCATTATTATTATCTATTAATATTATCCATTATTAGTCGTTGAGTTAATTTGTATATCACGCCATGGAAGTCATATTGAATCAATGTTTAATATTCTCTTACGTGAAACACATTAGGAAAAACACGTTAAAATAACTAGTAGATTGTGTTATATCACTATTTAAGTTAGATTTAATAAACTGAGTGTTTCAAAACATTGCTCATCTAATATGTAGTGTTGCTAACAGAGTGTATGAGTATTAGTAAGAAATAATAAACGTAACAGATACGGTATTATAACCGAACATAAAAAAACGACAATCTTGAACTAAACTAGTACGAGCAAACATTAGTTAACTTTATGTAAAAGAATTTTATCTAAAATACTATAATCATCGCCCACAGATACTCTATACATTGTCGGATGTAAGCCACCTTTAGATGTGTCGAATCTGTTGGTTATTTTTCGCATCCCTTCGTAACCAGCGATTCGTCATCAGCCCATTTGGTTTGAGGTATGTCTCTAGTTTTCGTGTGCTCTTGGTCGCCATTAAGCCATTCCCTTTCTACAACGATTGTCTTATATTCTTCCTGTATGTCCAGTCTAGTTCCGTTTTAGCATTATTTTTTTTAATTACATCTGTTATCTTTGATTACCGTCTTATTTCTGTATTAAAGGTGATCTCTTAGCTGGATGTTAAGCATCCTCATGACATTTTGAGTTACCCGGGCTTTGTGGATTATGATGTCACTGTGATCCCACGTTCCAGTGTCATCTGTTCGGTCTGGCAGTATGTACTGGTCGAAATTTTGTACTGTCTTTAAGGTGTTCGGTACTTTCGATTTAAAATTGTTGGTAGTCATCCAAATTTATAGACACTATCAACAACATCAGATATGTAGATGACACAGCGATCATGGCCGAAAGTATCGAAGATTTTCAATTCCTTGTAGATCGAGTCACTAGAAAATGTTCTAATAAAGGACTTATCGGCATAAATACATCAAAGACAATGTTACTTGTGGTTAGTAAACAAGATGTTGGCCCTATGCAACTAATTGTCAACAACGAGCCGATTAAAAAATTTAACCATTTTAAATACCTAGCACGTTAGGTAAACGAGACACCAAATTCTGATGAAGATATTAAAACTCGTATATAAATTGCAAGACGAACATTTATGGAACTTAGATCTATACTGTGCAATTATCAGCTGATCTTAAAAGTAAGAATTAAGTTCATAAAATGTTATATGTATCTTGTATTACTATATGGATGTGAAACCTAGATCATGAAGGTTAATGTGATGAACAAATTAGAAGGAATTGGTACGGAGAATACTTATGGCTCCAAAACCTTTGTCAATGGACTCTCTTATCAGCAGATAAATTGTTACATGCCGCGCAAGATCGAGAACAATATCGGCAAATAGTTATGGAAGCTAGCCACGCCTAATTTAGACACGGTACTCAAAGAAGATAGATACATTATGATATTTTCTGTGTTGCATAAACTTTCCAATGCGTAATCACAAATTAGATATCGCATTTCTTCATTTGAAAAGACATTATTTTTCAGCATTTCAGCAATGTATAAAGACAATAATCAATCGGTACAATAATAAATTGTTTCACAAACTTAAATTTTTTACTTGATATTAATTTATCAAATTTCCACGGCAAACTCAGGCTTTCTTTATTAACCATGTACATTGTAAATAAATAAGTAACAAAAAGTATTACTCTCTTCAATATGGCGTATGTGACCCGATCTACAAATTTACAACATGGCCTATTCTTTATGTCTTACCATGTATATTATAAACCTTAAATAATATTAAATGGTGTCTTTTACCACTAAAAATTACACAGATCATGCGTCTAGTTTTAATTTTTCATTCCTTTTTTTCATTCTTTTTGGATTGCCTCTTTCTTCTGATTGTTCCGGACAGTAATGTTTCTTGTAAGGTATAAGGTATTTTTTTATTGTGATTTTTTTTACAACTTCAATCAAGTTTCTTGTTTGTCATGCTTATAGTGATTTTCATGTATTTCGTTCATTATTTTAGAACATTGTCTCTCAAAGCGTAAAACTCTTTCCAAACTCTTTGATTCTACTTGTATCGTCACAAAACCAGTGTTAAATTCAAATAACTATATAGAAATGCACATCACGTTCTGATTGTAACTTTTTAAAATTCATCGGATATGTACAATCCGTTATTCAAAACAAAAAAAAGTAACAGCAAACATCATCATTAGCCAAACTAACTTCAAAACTCAAATTTTGATTTATAAAAGTAATTGTTAATAAAAATATTTGTTTTTAACTTCCTCTTGGATCTATTACTATTAGTCACTTTCATTTAACATTAATAAATACTAGTGAAATGCATATTTTGAAAAAAAAAACCCTTGATAAGTTAAACTAACAAAATATTATTATTAATATATTATAATTCTCATTAATTTAATATATTTAGTGGAAATTTAGAGCTACGCTGTACATTGTTATTGATACAATCATAATCTTTCCAAACGATTATATGCACAAGATAACCTAAGCGCTATTGTTTAAATTTATATAATATTTCATGTTATTATTTAGAAACTCTTGTTTTTATAGATATTAAACATAAAAACGATAAATTTTAGCATACTGCTAATATGCATATATTTCATTTTAATAACTAAGTGTATATTTTATTCTGTCCACTGTTAATATATCTTTCTGCTTAAACGCACACTGGCTTTATTGTACAAAACAAAGTAGTTCATTGCCGAGCTACTTAAACTTTTAATAGGTTGCGTTCACAAGACTGAGTTCAACCAATTATAAGGTATTGAAAATGAAATTGTTTATGGTGTTAAAAGACCAGCATCATCATAGTAATTGAATGATTATTATGTAGCATTACGGATATTGAAATATATAAAATAGATATTAAAAATCTAATATTTTGATAATTTAGATATAATTAACTTACATTAATACAATTTGAATAAAATTTAAACAATGCAGTAGAAAATATATTCAATTATTTATTTTTTCGCTGCACTGTTCTTTCTTTTATCGGCAGATGTCACGATGACTGCTTGTGTCTCTTATAGACAGGCTAGTTTCCAAAAGGACACTACTCGTAAACTATATGATGAGTAAGTTAGGAAATAAGTCAGCAAGTAAGTTGGAAAAGAAATCGAAATGGAATGTCACCATGAATATTACAAAGAGTGGTACAAAAAGTATTAGACTCAAAAGTTCACAATCGTAAAACCTATCAAAATATATATGGTGCAGAACGTTGAACTGTATCAAAGAGAGAAAGAGAAAAAATGGAAGCCCTCGACATGAACTACCCGGAAATGTACACAATTAGAAATAGAAGCAAGAAATTAGAGAAACAAGTAAAAGAAGAAGACCATTATCATCAATCATTATTATTAGTCATTAAAAAGGATCTCACTATGCAGAAGAGACTTCTGAAAGATGGTCATCGGAGGAAAAGGAAAAGAGACTGCAATGCGGGAAGCGGCAGATATAGCACCCAAGTTTAAACAGTGCCGACCAGTCAAATGGAATAGATTCTGTTATTTCATTAATAGTGTATATTTAAAAAAAAAATCCGAAATACATAAATTGTGGATTCTAAAAGTGTGCATTGTTGCATAAAAATGTCATCCCTCGATTGTTGGTTGCACAACAAGGTAAGTTTTAAAAGTGGAGGAGGGACTTTATCATCCAAAACCGTCCTACAAATGTCTATTCAATCATGTTTTTCAGTTTTTAACAAAAATTACCAGTAAGAACATAATCTGTTTGAGGAAATTAACAGCGCATTAAGCACTTAAAAGTACCGCTTTTTTGATAATGGGAAAAACAAAAACTATGTCTTTTTTTATTATTACGGTATTAATAAGAAAAAAAAATGGAAAAGAAGAATTGAACTAACGCCAAGATTACAAATAGTAAATAAAAAAGCTGGGGCATTGCATAAGGTACTTACATCAAAGAATGTTTCATGAAAAGCAAAATTATCTATAGGACAGCGCTGGGCCAATATGCAAGTGAGACTTAGACTTTAACCCAAGCACGCGATAAGGTGGAGAACGATCTAAAAGAGAAAGGCATTCAAAACTGGGGAGCAAAGACCAAAAAATACCTAAAGGCCTGCGTTAGCATGATATAAAAATAAAAAAGACGCAAAAGATTACCATGATAATGTTGGTTCGATTTAAAACGGATCATAAACAAATTGTTTATGATTAAAATTGTATAATAGTAGTTGCCAGTGTTACTACTTGATATTTGAATTTCGTTAACCACAATTTAGAAACATAGTTTCAACTTTTTCTTCTTCTTCTTGTGCCACTCCTATCGGAGATTGGAAATCATCAAGGCTATCCTGACCTTGTTTACAGCTGACCTAAAGAGTTCATTAGTGGTACAGCCAAACCACTCTCTCAAATTACGCAGCCATGACATTCTTCTACGGCACGGCCTGGATTCCGTTTTCCTTCTATTTTTCCTTGCATTATATTTTGAAGTAATGCGTATTTATGTCCTCTCATCAGGTGACCCAGATATTCGAGTTTTCTTCGTTTGATCGTCGATAAAATTTCTGGGTCTTTTCCTATCCTTCGCATTACAAAATTTGTAACTCTTTCAACCCAACTTATCTTCAGAATTCGACGGTAGCACCACATCTCGAAACTTTCAATATTTTTTATATTGTTCTGCTTGAGAGTCCAGGCGTCTACACCGTATAATAGCGTGTTAAATACGTAGCCCCTTAGCATTCTTAATCGGAGAGGGATGCTTATATCTCTGTTACAGAAGAATTTCCTCATCTTTATGAAAGTGGCCCTGGCAATTTCGATACGTCTTTTTATTTCATTGTTTTGGTCTCCAGTTTCGTTTATTGAAGTACCCAAGTATTTGTAACTTGATACTTTTTCAATTTGAATGCCGTTTATACTAATATGTGCTGGTTGTGTCATGTTCTTACTGAAGACCATATATTTAATTTTTTTGATATTGATACTTATGCCATAATTGTTGCAGGCAATATTTATATTTGTAAGTAATCGTTGTAATGCTTCTACTGTTCTTGCAACTAGTACAGTGTCGTCTGCGTATCGAATATTACTTACAACCTCTCCATTGATTACGATTCCTTCGTTTGCTTGCAAAAGGATTTCCTGGCAGATGCTTTCACTATAAACATTATATAGCAGCGGTGACAAAATGCATCCCTGTCGTACTCCTCTACGTATTTCTATTGCTTGTGATATCTCATTTTCTATTTTGATGTTAGCTTTCTGATTCCAATATAGATTGAGGATTATTCGCAGATCTTTATTATCTATGTCCTTTCTTTCAAGAATGTCTTTTAACTTATCATGGCATGTGTACTTATAGTTTTAACAGAAATGCGCAAAATAATAGTTCCGCGGATGGGTACGAAGGCAAGAACGAAATGATCTCCTATTCCATGACAATTTCCGCATTTACCGCCGATAGCACAAGAAACAATTAGGGGAAAATAAAATGATGGATTTTGGTGGGTGCCACCAAAATAAAAAGAAGTAAAACCAGAATAAATCGTAACGAGAAAGTTTGCAAAAGACAAGCTATAGATGTATCTTGAACAAATTAATGAATAGGTCCGTTTTGAAGAGCATTCAGGAAACCCAGGAAATAATTATTTCTAAAAACGAAAGTTTTTATACTTTTATAAATTTTTCCATAAATTTTACTTTGTTTCTAACGTTGGCTAATTAAAACAATTAATGTGTCAAATAGCACAGAACAATGATTTTCTTAACTTCTAGCATCATTTTTTCCAAAATATATCGGTGGTAATTTATTCGCCTTGAATTTATATTATTAACATACTTTATTGAAATTTGAATCCATAATATATAGTCGAAACGAGAGCCAAAGGATTCGTCCTATCCTTACCTACTTTATTGCACATAAATTCTAACTGACTCATACTATAAAACAAGTTAATGTTAAATCCATATTTTTTAGGTGACCCCATTCAGTGCATCAACGACAGGGGTGTGCCAGGCCATGTAATAAATACGTTTTGTTGGATAACACACACTTTTACGTTACCCCACGAACAAGGAAAACGCGTCGGCACCGAGGTTGCTCATCCTGGTCTTGGTAACGAAAATCAGGATAAGAGATACCACAGCTACTACCAATGGGTTCCCTTCGTTTTATTCTTCCAGGTATGTATTTATATGACAATTTTCCAGTCAAAACAACAGTTAAAAAAGTATGAAATGAATGAACAGATTAATAACACGAACAACAATATTTTGGCTAGAACTGCTCAGAAATAGTTAGTCATTATTTTATATAACCCACTTCACATTTATAAGCATTCTAGCAATATAACCCTTGTGAGTCTCGGTAGTATTATTTTAGGTTTTAGAAATTGGACCTCCAAATTGAGAGTGTCAATCTTACATTCTACATTATGCTTCAATCCCATCTTTGGCTTTCTGGTTTCCATTTACACGTTCCATAAAATCATTCCAATCCGTTATGATATATCACAACTTTTGCCTGTTAGGCACGCCTTTTGATTACTTATTTATTTCGGTGTAATTTTGTATATGTAATGTGTTTCTACTGTTGATGGAAATAGAAAGAAATTAAGTTGCACATAATGTGTCTTTTTGGTCTCTTGAGCATGAGATATTGCACCGTGGCACCGTTTAAACATACAAATTAACATTGAATGAAATACTAAAAAATACTGTTTTATAATATTTATATACTACTGTTTACTATTAATATAGCAGGTCACATATTTGGATTGGATAGCTTAATCTTCTTCTTTCACTGAAAGAATCTTTCATTAAAATAAAATGATCAAAGTAGTGGACATAAATCTTTATGAACATTTGGGATTCCAGATTGGAAGTTTTGCCAAACCGAAGTTGATAACAAACTTGTACTTTTCTATCAAACGTTTTTGTTTCCTTTGTCACACAAGCTGCCTTAATTACTGTAATAGTTTGTCTGTTTTTTTAATAATAGAGATAGATATTGTTTATAAACTTCAATACTTATAAATACATATTTTATAGGGGGTGCTCTTTTACATTCCTCATTGGTTGTGGAAAAATTGGGAGCAAGGAAAAATTCGCATGATCACCGAGGGTATGAGAGGATCGATGGTTGGAGTTGGTGAGAAGGCAGAGAGAGAACATAGACAGAATAGACTCGTACAGTATCTTATAGAAACGATGCACATGCATACTTCCTATGCATTCGGATACTTTATTTGTGAAGCTCTAAACTTCGTTAATGTGGTAAGTATATAACCAAATACTTTCGTTTAATATACGAAATACCGAATCGTTCGGTCATAAGTGACATACATAAGTAGAATATATGTAATTAGGTATATACAGGGTGTCCAGAAACTCTCCTGACAAACGAAAACCGGAGATTCCTCAGATAATTTTAAGACGATTTATAACCCAATTCACCTAGTCCGAAAATGCTTCCTAAGGGAGCTAGAGCTCTTTGAAGATGGCGCCTTGTAAGTAATTTTTTTTTAATGCCCTCTAGAACACTTCTGTTTAGAATAGTAAAAACTGGTACGATTATTTATCCTCAGGAGTTGAATAGATTCCATTAATTGCGAATTTCTAGTACCGTTCATAGGCGTCCGTTTTGGGTAGGTCAACGGCCAACTGTCTTTTAAGCTATTAAATTTTCAGATATTCTAGTAAAAGGTACTCTTAGTTTAAGTCTGTAGGATACACCGAAAATTTTTTAAGTAGGAAAATCTCCTTGTAGCAGAGCTTGTACCTTAAAAAAGTTATGCGTTAAAATAACCGTTGACCTACCTAAAACGGACGCCTATGACCGGTACTAGAAATTGGCAATTAATAGAATCGACTCAACTCTGGAGGATAAATAATCGTACAAGTTTTCATTTTTCTAAATAAAAACCTTCTGTAGGTATTTAACAAAAGCTAATTACAAGGCAACATCTTCAAAGAGCTCTAGCTCCCTTAGGAAGCATTCTGGACACCCTGTATGTATGAATAATTTTCGGTATTTGTAAGCATTATAAAAGCGCCACATAGTAACACATAGGTATTGAAATTTGGTAATTAAATGGCGGTAAACTCAAATAAAATGTAAATTATAAAATAACACAAAACAAATGCTGGAAAGAGATAATCAGTACTAATGTGTTTGTCATTCGACATGCGACATTATCTAAGATAAAAAAATGTAAAACTCTTATCATTTTTATTACTTTAAATCGAACATACACTTTTGCCTTTTGCCACGTACATTCTCTGGTCCCGTTTCATCTTCTCTAATTACTTTTCAAGATCATACATCATTACTTCTCATCCAGCGATCATAAAGCTAAATTTTAGGTTCTATTTTCAATAAGCTTCGTTCGCCCTGTCTATTCTTCCTGCTATCTGTGATGACAAATAAAGGCAGCCAATATAATGAAGGGCGATGATTGAGTCTTGGAATTTCTAGTTTTACCATTGTGAAAATGACAACTTCCTTTTTTAAAACTCATAGTAATTAAATTCATTTTGGTGTAATTTAACTATTATTATAACAATTAACCATTGCTTTAATAAATACTATATTTTATGGGATTATATAGGGAAGCTAATAACTTGAATTAATATATTGAGGAGTATACACAATAATGTCTTACACAACTCTTAATAAATTAACATCTTTTATAATTTGTCTTTTTTTAATACCATTGAGATGACATATTTGGCTGATCCTGATCTGGATACTAATTATTCGACCATCATCTAGATTCAATCTACATAGTTCATTAACAAAACCTTATACTCCCTTCGGATTTTTTCGAGGAATAAAACCAGTATCTATTGAAATATCCGGTAGAATAAAGTTACGAATGAAAATGCTTATTGATTTTTAAGGGATATTGGGAAGTTCTTTCATTAAAGTTGAATTTTATTTCCTAAATTATAATTTGTGTAACATGATTAAATTGTGAAATTGCGTCAATCCATATAATACGCCCTTTTTGGGGCGAGGCACGTTATTTCTGGAAAATAATATTTCAGATAATTAACACAGCATAAAACATAGATTCAGTGGATCATTTATATTTTAGATAGTGGATTAAAATCGTAAAATTGTAGTTTCTCACTAATAAAACAGCCGAGGATCCTCGACTGTTTTATACGGCAAAATGTACTGTAAACTATACGGGATTAGAAAAGAAGCGAGCAGTACTTGCATCTTTTTCTAATGGGCGGGGTTTATCGATCACGTGTTCTTCCCACTACCAAGCATAATTGAGATAGCAAAATAAATATAACTTCTATATCCTCTATGCCTCTATAATATAAAGTAATCTTCTGGATTATCGAATTTAAAATATTTTTTTCTGGTAGCTATATTGCCAAAAAAGTACATTTTTGTAACCATTGCATTAACATGCGAAATAAGTTAAATTTACAATGTACTCGTAATAATATCGTTTGAAATAAAAGTAAAAAGTTACATAAAAAGTACCACATACAATAGGAGTTAGAACTACTTGAATACAGTGACCTCTCGCGACAAAATTTGACAACGGATTAGTATTACTAAAATAGACAATAAATAGATAAAACATAAGCCATCACTTCCTCAAATTTATAAATACAAGGGTGGAACTGTAGATGATCGTGACGCGCGCCCATCGGAAGGTCTAATTATAATAAAGCAACTCTAGATAATATATAGCGTATTATGCTAATATTATAATTGTTAATTAGTACGAATATTTAACAATTACTTTATACTGTTCTATTATTCTGCTATTAATTTATTTAAAAATAACATTACCTTTTACATTTTTAAAGATATATTACACACATTTATTATTTGCAAGATTTACTTACAGATTAAATATTAAATTTATATATAAAAAAGAAAAATCAGTGAAAGAGTCAAACCCCGATTCTCCCCCCCCCGATTTATCCAGGTCCAAAAAGTAGAAATATTACGTCGCTATTACTCAACTTGTTATGATCTCACTGTTGTTTAGTAGTCGGAAGGCTACGTGGTCAATAGACCCCGCCCATTAGAAAGATATGCAAGGACTGCTCGCATCCTTTTTCTCTGTCGCACTGGGGGAACGGATTTACATTGTAGTGCACAGTCTAGGTAACTATTCTTATTTTAAACCTTACTTAACCTAACCTAACTAGATTGTCAATAACGGGTTTTTGTTAAAATACCATAATCTGTCGTATTTATAAGTAAAGGAAGTACATAATATTTTATCAAAATTAACACCAAGTAAAGTGAATGCCAAAAACTACATTAAGTGCAATCAAATTGTATAGGATGTGGTTCCTGTTAAATATATTTATTATGCACCACAGATACCAATGCATCCTTAACAGTTATATAATGCCAATTCTGCGGCAAGAATTGTAAATTTTAACTAAAATCAACAGATTCTATGAAGTAAAGCAACAACGTTTAAAGTGCTATCCAAAATTAGAGAAGATACAATATTGGGATATTCGTGGTGAATTAGATTACTACGAAATACTACATTTGACAGTTGCAATATATGATTTTTCTCATATAAACTTTATAAACCCGAGGAGATCGTTACACATTTTTCAGCTTTTCAAAGAATACACTGAAAAAAGTGAACTTTTTAAGTATTCAGGTTTCTAAAAGAAATTTAGATTTAAGATTAGAATCTATATTTATCGGCATTGAGTACTTGATTTACCATTTAAGAATATCTCTCTGTTCAAGTTCAACGTTTTGATCATTAATTAACTTTCACACCTTTACCTTTTTTGTCTACTGCAGAGCTCTAATGTTTAACACAAAGCACCATGTACTTAGGATTTTATTATAAAACAATTATATATTAAATCATCACTTATCCCATATTTACTCTCATAATAATTTAAATATCACAATAAAGATTTTTTTGCACATTTTTAATTATTTATGTATATTCTTTTTAGATGGTAAACATATTCATGACTGACAAATTCCTCGGTGGAGCGTTCCTAACCTACGGCACTGACGTAGTTTCCTTTTCGAACATGAATCAAGAAAACCGCACGGACCCGATGGTAGCCATCTTTCCAAGGGTAACAAAATGTACATTCCACAAATTCGGTCCTTCGGGATCAATTCAAAAGCATGACGCCCTCTGTGTGTTGGCCTTGAACATTCTCAACGAGAAGATTTACATTTTCCTATGGTTCTGGTTTATTATTTTAGCTATACTATCTGGTTTGGCTATTGTGTATTCGGCAGCTGTGGTATTACTACCTAGTACAAGAGAAACGATTTTGAAGAGGAGATTCAGATTTAAGGTACCCAATGCTGTTGAGACCATTGTTAGAAAAACACAGGTATGTGCATTAAAAGTTTACTACATTCTATAAAAATAGTTTTTTAAATTAAAAATGACAAAAAGGTGGTAATTTACTCAATAACTTTGAGATTGCATAGCATCATATTGTTTTCGTCTATATTAACAAAGACATTTCCGAAAATTAGCCAGCTGAAACAGGTTAGTTAACGGTATAAAATATACACTTAAAATTAAAATAAATTCCGTACACATCAATCAAGAATAGAAAAATACAATTTCTTAAATATAAAGGAATAAACATATACAAAAGATTTAATTGATTGTCAAATTTAGTAAGAATATGGTACAAATCAAATAAATAAAGACACCAATAAAAAGAAAAATATAGAAGGTTCAAAAGTACCCGATCAACAAAAAGACTTACGGAAAGAAGCAGTCAATACAAAAACACATAGTTAATATACGTGAAAAAAGGAAAGAAAAATTCTAGTTACGGAGAATATAAAGGATTATCATTTAACAGTAAACTCAGATCCGAAAGGAATTTTATTTAATTAATGATTACTATCCTTGTTTACTAGATAAACGTATTTTTTAGGTTGGTGACTTCCTTTTGATCCATTTACTGGGACAAAACACAAACCAATTGGTATTTGGCGAAATTTTAGACGAATTTGTAAGAAGACTGAATTTCGGTAGCAACAGCAACTTACCATCTGCCCCCAGCACTCTAGAACTGAGTCCAATGTATCCAGAAATAGTTAAGTTCAAGGAGACGGAAGCCTAATTCTACAAATGCAATTGACTTCACGAACAAAGTTAGACATTAAGAGACGTTTTGAATGGGATGTAGACTACGAGCCCATTACTTTTAAGAATTGTATGTAAGACAACGACATATTTTATAGTTTCATTCTAGACATATAGTTATTTCTGTAATTTATAAGCTATTTTATATTGTTAACTTTAATTCGCCATAATTAAGAGCTGTAGATCTCCAAATTAGTGTATTTTCTACTTATTATGTGATTATTAAGTAATTGATATAATCTGCTTTTGCAGGCTTTACGAATTTTATTGGGACCAATTTATAATGTATACAAATGTTTACTAGATCAGTATATATGACATATATTCTTTAGATGCAATAGATATACTTTTTTGTAGACAAGTGCCTTTTTCAATAAATATTTTTGGTAAAGATTTGACTTTTCAGTTTTACAAAACTTTTGAAATGATAATTTCAATATAAATATGTAAACTCAACGGCAACCAAATACAGAAGATATTGTATGGAACCGAATATATTTTATTATTTTAAGATATCCTTGGTAGATAAGACTTGCGGTGCAGCAAAAGTTTTAAAATAATTTCAATTATTAAAAAATATAATACTAAAATGAGGAAAATAAAGTATAATTTAATTGATAAGACTTTTAGATATGCAATCCACATCACATGGCTGTGTTATAGGTTGTAATTATGCATTATATAACACTTTACAATAGGATTTGAGCTGGAAATTTCTTTTAAGCACCCCGTAACACCACTTCCATCACGCAATTAACCATATACACAAAATCATGGGATAGTAAGCTACAATTTCTACCAAACCTTTATTTGGCGTAAACAATATTTGTATATACATAATACTGGAATTTGATATCAGGTGGTAATGCAACTACCTTAGTTCAATAATTGAACTATTTTAAGATGGATGTTTATAATTTATTATAAACTGAGTACTATTCATTTGTGACATATTACGAGGAAGAATGGATGCCGACGCATGGAGAGAGAGATGGATGTATAACGGTAAATGGAACATCCGGGACTGTAGCAATTATAGAGATGTCACACACAATGATAATTTAGGAGAGAACTGTCGAGGACAGAGAGACATCGATATTAGAACGGTTTGGGTTTATGCTACGAAGAAGGACAGTGGATGCCTTGTTCGCTTCGAGACAGTTGATAGAGAAATACGGCGAGAAGAAAAAAGAGCTACATTTGATATTTATAGATCTTAAGAAGGCGTATGACAGTCCCTAGACAAGAGCTATGGAGATGCATGACAGAGAAATGGGTTCCTGAGAAGTATGTAAGGCTCGTAAAGTATATATGTATGAAGGGATGTACACCAAAGGAAGGACTTGTGTCGGATTGACCGAAAGTTGCTTAAAGTTATTATGGATGTTTTTTTTAGAACTCCTTTAGGTGTACCGAGTTCTACTATGTAAGTTACTTATCCTTACTCTAATATATTTTCTCGCTGAGATTTAGTAAATATGAAACGTTTGGCTGGATTAAATTTAAAATGCCATGCACTAGGACGTTTGGTATAAGTTTCTGTGAAATTTTTCCAGTCGTACACAGGCTTATCTTTTTCAACATTAATTACGCTTGGAAATTGTTTAAAAACACTGGTATATTCCGCGGGTGAAATAATAGTATTTAGTTTCTTATATATCTCTCAAATAATCCTGCTACACCTTCAGGAGGCATAAAAAAGGAACCAACCACAGGGAATATTAATTCCACTTTTTCAATAGATGTCCTAGGAAAATATAAATAACACACAAGAACTTTTGTTTCATTATCTTTTATCACAACTATAATTCGTTCCATAGGATACAATGTAATAAAAGACGTCCCGTAATAAGACTAAGCGCGGGGTAAAGATGGATTCGCCCACGCATTTAATACTCCAGTCATCAAAAACGAAAATGCCACTGAACCTTTAAAAACCATACTAACAAACTGAATTTTACTGAGAATGTCAATTTTGGGACCCTAAAACGCCCCTCGTAATGGGGGAAAAAAGGAAAAACATCGATTTACCAAGAATCTTTACACCGTGGAATCAAATGTTAAACAAGAAATGTCTTCTTTTTCTTCTTCTTTTTATGTAATGGCTGTCTGTTTTTCAATTTGCCTCCAGTAAGTTGTCGTTCCATCGTTTTCGTGGTCTTCCTACTGATCGTCTTCCT
Organism: Diabrotica undecimpunctata; assembly: GCF_040954645.1. Lineage (NCBI taxonomy): Eukaryota > Metazoa > Arthropoda > Insecta > Coleoptera > Chrysomelidae > Diabrotica > Diabrotica undecimpunctata. The sequence goes on from NC_092810.1 coordinate 68,570,918, forward strand.
ATTGAGTAGCCGTCTCTTGCCGTCTTTACTACTCTGTTTGTTGTCATTCAGCTTATATGATCGTTCCATTCTACTCTTCTATTTCTTACCAGGTGCTTGATGTTCTCCACCTTGTATGTAAGTCGCATATATGTACTTCTAGCTCTGTCCGATAGTATTTTACCATCGATTTTTGTGTTTTCATCTCTGCTGTTCCTAACATCCTTTTTGTCCTCTCTGTGAAAGGTCGTGTTTCTGCCGCGTATGTCATTATTTGTCTTATGACTGTTTTGCAAATTCTGCCTTTCATTTCTTTCCCGATATTTTTATTTCTCCATATTATTTCATTCAGGCAACCAGGGGCTCTCTTTGCTCTATTCACTTGATCTTCGACTTCTGTTTCGAGCTTTCCGTAGCTAGATAATGTGATGCCTAGATATTTAAAACCCATCACTTGTTCTATTATTTGACCTTCCAGCTCCAATTTACATCTTAAATTTTCTGGAGGTTAAATTAAATTGGTGTATCATACGATGTAAATCACCCTCACTTTGAGAGAGTAGTATTGCGTCGCCTGCCTAGCAAATTAATTAAATTTTTTTTTCTCTCATTTGGTATCCTTTTTAAGTTAATACTTTTTTATTATTTCATCCATAATAAGGTTAAACAATAGAGGACTCAGGGAATCTTCCTGTCTTATCCCATTGCCAGCTTCAATAGGGTCAGTTAGTTCATCTTCTACTTTTACTTTTATTGTGTTGTTTTGGTAGATATTTTCGATCCTTTTGATTATTCCTAGAGGTATCTCTTTTGAGTACAATAAGTGAATAACGTCCTTGAATTTTACCCGATCAAATGCCTTCTTAAGGTCCACGAAACATAGATATGTCGGTTTGTTGTATTCTAATGATTTCTCTTGCACTTGCCTCATTATGAATATAGCGTCGGTGCATTATCGTCCTGACTTAAAACCTTGTTGTTCTTCTGCAAGTTTTATAATTTCATTCGGTTTATTTGTTATCACCTTGGTTGTTAATTTTAGTTTTGTGTATTTCAAATGCCTCATATTTGTTGCCAAAACTCAAAATCAAAATTTCATGTTATTGTTCATATTATTTCAAGTTTTGAAGATTATGTTCTAACAATGTAACTTCCACAGCGACCGGTCAATGGAAGTAATAAATTTTATTGATCTCATGAGAATCATAAAGAATGGCAAAAACTGAAAGAAACATTTGCGGCAAAATGCAAAAATTGCATACGAAAGCTGCACTCTCCACCTTTAAAACTCATATCGATTTTTGTCGATAGTATGTACACTCTGATCAAAAGATATCGAATTTTTACCGTCGAGTTGATACAAATTTTATTTAAAAATTGATTTCGCGCGGCTAACTGACATTTAAAATCACCGTTCGGTTCAGGCCTTGTTTCTGAGAGAACGGTTGATTCTACACAAAAAAAGCTAATGGACATTTTTGTTCAAAATTATTTCAGCACATTTCTTGTTTGAAACATTTATTTTTCTACGGCATTCTTTATAAATCGATGTTTTCCGTATTCCCCCCTATTAGGAGGGGTTTTACGGTGAATTCTGGGGGGCAGAAGTGGCAAACTTTTTGCACCTATTTTAAAATCACAAAATTGACAGTAAAATTCAACTTGTTTGTATGCTTTTTAGATGTAATTATTAAAGAATGTCAGATGTAGCTTGTTAGGTATATTTGAAAAATTCATTGAAAATTATAGACTATATTTTGTGGAATTTGGCGCTGGTGAGCTAGAAACATTTGATAATCCTGGAATTTTTCGTTGAATAATAAACTTTATTGTATAATAAACATAGCGGTAGAGTACTATTTAGAAAATCTCAGGATGGCATAGATCTGTTTGACGTTTCGATTTCCAATGGGTTTAAAAAAAGACGAAAACAATTTCCTGAGTGGAAATCGAAACGTCAAACAACAGTTAAAAATGTAATTTTCCTTAAAATCAATTGTGGTTATCCCACATAAACATAATATTTAACTAAGCGAAAAAAAAAAATTGAGTGCGCTGGGAAAACATAACAGGATATTACTTTTAATTGAGATGGAAACGGGATTATTGTATTGTCATCTTACAATGTAGGACGATGAACAATTAGAAGTTACCGAGAAGAATGAAGAATTAACTTTTATTTGGATGAGACTTTGTTATATAATAATATACTTGACCGAATTTGATTGAATAATATTTCTATTTGAAATAGACGTAGAATTATTAAACTCATAATGGAAACTAAAACGGTTTCTTAATATGTTGCGCAGAGGTTTGATAAATTGCAGAAATTTCTGTAAACGTTAGAATTAAGAATAGTAATAGTACTGTTTAGTTACGCTAGTTATTCATTTCAATGGGCACACAAAAATGTTAGAGTAAGGAAATCTGCATTGCGATAGTCTTCATCAAATTCAATAGACAATTAACTGAAAAGTTTGCTAAAGTTCATTTGGAAAACAAACTTTTTAAAGTTTCAAAAAGAAAATTTTTGAAAATATCTCGAAAACCGGCGATTTTATGATTTTCTAATAAGAATATATAATTTATGTAAAACATAAATATGGTAAATTTTAAAACTGTAATTAGAACTAGCGTGTCATCGGTGGCAAAAAATTTTTACTTATCCATACCACATAATTACGAAAAATTATACCGAATAATAAAAAAATATGGCCAATTTTCAAATTCAATCCCTTTAATTTCGGAAATAAGCAAAATTTTATCTAACCCTTTGCGATGAAACGTCTTATTTTAAAAAAACAGAATCTCCAGTTATTCTATGCGCCATTCTTCATGGGAGACCCTGTAGATACAATTTCTAGAATTACTTGAAGAATTATAAAAGCCTTACGGGTAGTAGTTTTCTTATATTTAAATAAATTATGCAAATAAATTTTCAATAATACCTATTGGTTTTTAACTAATTTGCAGTAATAATGTAATTACTGACATTGTAATTATTCTTACTTTACACATTTTTTTCCTACTGAAACAAAGAAGTCAATGACATGTTCGGCATAGTGTTTTACATAGTGATTCAAATGTAGAACACAACAAAATTAAATGTTATGTGTTAGTAAGTTATTTAACAACGAGTATTAATTTGGATAATTTCCTCATTCATTAATGTTTTGTAAACACTTTTGTAGTGTAATTTTATTAGAGTGATTTTATTATTGAGACTTTTTTATGTAAAAAACTATACAGTGTGTCCGTAAAGTATGGAATAAATTCGATATTTCCTAAATGAAGTCTTTTTAAAAAAATCTAAAACACGTCGATTTTTAAGTTTATTGTTCTACATTCTACCAGTAAAATACTCGGGGTCTAATGGATATAATTTGGAAGATATGCGCTTAGAAAATAAATTATTTATTATCAATTGCATAAAGGTAGCCTACTACTAGTTTTTATTGAAATGTAATTATTTTTAGTAACATTCATTAACAATTAAGTAGTACAATAATTGTATTAATTCGTGAATGTTCTGTATTATTGCTTAGAATTAAATTGTAGTAGAAATGAATTCGAGTGTAAAGCAAAGAATTGAAATACTCATAATGATTGGTTATGTAGACAAATTGCGAACTCAGATGAAAGTGTGTAATTTATTTAATGATTAATATCCAGAAAGACCCATAACGAAGTCAAAAGTAAGTAAGATTAAAAAGAAATTTCGAGAAACTGGTACGGTTGAAATTGCACGCAAATCAAGTCTCCCTACCTCTCTAAATTATGATACAACATTACATGTTCTACTTACTTTTGAAGAAGATGCGCACACTTCTGTTCGTAAGGTTAGTCGCGATCTCGATGTTTGCAAAACAACAGTACGCAAAGTAATAAAACTTGATAAATGGCACCCATTTAGATGCACACTTGTACAGGAATTAAACGAGGACAATCCAGATAAAAGAATACAATTTTGGGAAACAATAATGGATAACTGAAACCGAAACCCTCTCTTGGTTCAAAATATTATTTTTTTCTGATGAGCCTACATTCACATTAAACGGCGAGGTTAACAGTCAGAATTGTAGATACTGGGCAAAAAAAACCACAACTGGATGCGGGAACATCATACACAATACCTGTAAAAGGCATTGTAAGAAATAGAATCATCGGACCCTACTTTTTCGAAGGTAATTTAAACGGGCCAGTATACCTTCAGTTTTTAAGGTGGTATCTCGTACCTACTTTAGTTAATTTATTCCCCAGTAGAAATAATCCTGGAAGTTTTGATAAAAGCTTATGGTTTCAACATGATGGTGCGCCTCCGCATTATGCTGTAGAGGTTCGAAGGTACCTAAACGAAATTATTCCGAACAGGTGGATTGGAAGACGTGAACATATTTAATGGCCAACAAGGTCACCAGACCTCAATCCTTTGGATTATTTTATGAATTTCCTCATTTGAAGTATGTTGTTTATAAAACGAAACCTGCAAATATTAAAGACTTAAAAGCCAGAATTCGTAAATAAATAAACAATATTTCTCAAGAAAGCATAAACAAGGTTCTACAAGAATTTGTACAACGTTTGGGTTACTGTCAAATACAACAAGGGCTACAATTCGAACATTTAAGATAAAGTCATGTATTAATTACTGGATTACTTTCAAGTTATTTATTATAATTTATTTATAATTTATTAACATTAGAAATCAATAAAAATTAATTTTCTAAGCTCATATCTTTTAAATTATATCTGTTAGACCCCAGTATTATACTTTTTTGGAATCAGATGATTTTATTCGACCTAAAAATGTCCTAAAATACAGGGTGTTACATTTAAAAAAAAAGAGCCGATGACATCATCACCTTAATGTGTATCACCTTGTGTAATGAAATTTTATTGTAACATGTGGAACATTAAACTTAAAAATCGGCATGCTTTAGTTTTTTTTAAAAAGACTTTTCATTTAGGAAATATCGAATTATACTATTATATATATTATACTATTAGGGAAGGTACAAGAATAAAGCAGAAACTGTTTTGATTATTATATTGTATATGCAATGGTTTTAATACCAAAATTTATTAACAAAAAAGTTATATTTAAGGATTTAAGGAGTGGAAATCGAAACGTCAAACGTTATTCAAAAATGTAATCGTCATTGTAATTTTATATGTATAATGCTACGACATGCTCCTCATATCTGCTATTTACCATTTGTTGTCCAAAGGTGCCCTAGTCAAGAAAGCAAAAAATGGCGAAGTGCGTAGATGGAAACAAAGAAAATTGGAAAAGAAAAAAAAATGGTCTCGGACCGGACTGTCTTTTATTCCAATCTTTTCTTTAACTTACCGCTTTTCTGATATAAATAACGTTAACATTTACATTAAACAAAGTACCTGACTCACCATATTCCATAAGGAATACAAATATTAAATTGCATTAAGTAATATAAGGTTTTGAATTTTTAATCGGTTTTGTCTTTGTCTCGATAAATTGTAAGAACTTTTTAATCGCACTTAATGCTATTTGACGTTTCGGTCAAATCCTAATCAGGTAATGACAAAATAATAATTTTAACGAAAGCTTTTATTAAATTACAGAGAATTTCTAAGATGTTTTGTACATATTTATAATTCGAGTTATTCATACCTTGTTTCATTATAAGATTCATCATCAGACACATCGCAATCTTCATCAAGATTTATTATTATCTCATGAAAGACTTTTGCTTGATAAATTCGTCTTCGATTTTGATCGTTTTCTCACATACACTTTCCCATTATTTAGATGAAACTTTTTCAACAAAATCACATCGTTTTGTACTTCAAAATACCATAGAGTTTAAATGCTTGCATTTATTTGATTTATTTCGCTTGCCTGATACACTGTAATTATATGTATTATTCTCCTTTTAGAAATGGTTTATGTGGCATAGTAACGGTTATGTTTGCATTTATCAGATAAGTACCCGTTTTATGTTTACTTATTTCCTAAAGGTACTTAGAAATCCAATTTTATAATTTTTTTTTGTAAATAAAAATTACGCCTAAAAATACTAAATATTGTTCATTTTACATGTTTTTATGCCAAAAAAGTCAAAATATTTGGGTTATTCCTTAATGTTATTTATTTAGGTAACAAACAGTTATCGTCGTACTATATACAGGAGTTGACTTATATATACTTTATGCACTGAACTCAGTCCGAACTATCTATTCATCATCATCATCGGTTGTATCACTGTGTTCTACAAGTCTAGGTGAGTCTTGGCCGCGTTTACTATTTTCTTCCACTTCAAGCACACGTGCTCATTGTCAATATTAATTGTAACTTAAAACTAAAAAAAAATAATTATTCGCATGCAGTGTAACAAAATAAAACTCATCAATTAAAGTTTATTTGTGAAATTTCATAGTAGTTTATAGATTAATATTGTAGATTTTGTTTTGTTCTACCCTGTTTAAACCCTGTATAAGGTTTTAATATACGTCTTTCTACTGTCCAAAATAAAGTTTTTATAAACATTCTAATTGCATCTCAGAATATTCGAAAAAGAAACACTCGAATTTCGAACGAAAAGAGTGTTTGTTTATACAGTCTTAATTGCACCGAATAACGCTTTAGAATTGCGTCGGTAACTAACCAAGATGGTTATTTACCGCCTCTCTCTTCAATTCGTTCTCTGTTATCCGCCTAAAGAAATTTTAATTATTCAGTTTTCAATCAAGATAGGCGTGATATCAAAATATAGAGCTCCGATCAGGCTATTCAAGGTTAAGAGGCGAGACTCTTCCACCTCCCGCAGGTTGGGAAAATTTTTCGAGGAGCCGTTACCGGCTTTTCGCCGATATTAGCAATGTTTGAGGACCTCTGGCGACCAAGTAATCCCTGGCAGTGGTTGTTAATATTATCTAATAGCAGTCAATAAAATAGTATGAAGTAAAGTGAAGTATGGATCAAACTAGCAAGAAATTAATTTTTAAGTTAGTGCAGATTAGTTCATTCTTAACGGTCGTGAAAGCACAATTTCACCGTAAGCTTTTATCTTCTATAACCTGCCAATGCAGTTTCGATTACAATGCTGAATATCTTCTGATGGGAGAACGATGAAAAAGGAAACATATCTCTTATTATTTTTACTTTCTTCTTCTACATGAGTTTAGTGCAGTGCAGTGTTAGTGTTTTTGAACGGGTATATCCCTTAAATTTTTTTGGTATGTTTGAATAAACTTTGTTTTTATATACAACATTAAATTTGTATGTAGCTTGTAATTAGCGAAAAGTTTCGCAGCTACATGTCACGATATGATAATGACAAAGGTGAATTTTACTTAATTTTTCGTCTTTTCGTAGTCTTTCTTATTGAAACCATCTTTAAAACAAATATTTTTACCAGACCATCGAGAGAAATTTATATTTAACTTCTTATAAAGATGTAAGAAGGTATCAATTAGTAATGTACAGTTCGGTTTGTAAGATGTAAATTAAAATGTGTCCAGTTAAATCTATGATTCAGCTAGTAAGAATGCAGCCAGTATGTAACAACTTTGTATTGTTTAATTTTTCTGACAATATTCGTTTCTTTTAGGTAATAATAATTGCTAAAAAGTTTACTTTACTAGAGGTATAACCTTCTACAGCTTATAATACAGGGCAAGATCGCCGGAAGAAGGGGCCCAGACCGAAGAACAACATCCTGGCTCCGAAATCTTCGAGAGCGGTATCAAGAGACATCCGCTAATCTGTTTTGAGTTATCGCAAACAAAATTATTATTGCCAATATTATCGCCAACGTTTGATAATCGGACAGGGTACTAAAAGAAGAAGAACAAGTTTACTGAAAGACTATACAAATTTGTGTCTATTTTCCTTAAGTTAGTATGATTAATTTTAAAGCTTGCCGTTGTGTCCTTAAAAAACACCTGTTACATAGTAAACGTATCTAAACCTGGAATTCTTTGTCTACCTTATATTCCAAGACTGAACATCCTTTTGGGTTAATTTTTATATTACCCACAGTACTAACCAAATTCTCGGTCTCCCTTTTTCCCATCCAGATAAAATTTACGTTACAGTATCTACAATGGAAAGTTTTAAATCAAATTTAATGAATGTACACTTCTATTATTCATAAATTTTTCTTCTTTTTTTAAATTAAAGAAGTCTGCAGCAGTATATGTTAGCAGTATAAGTTTATGTCGGCTATTAATAATGATTGGTAAGAATTTTTATGTTGTATCTCTCCGACAATGACTCAGTGTCAGACGTCAAATATTTCCAAGCTCAGCGAATCAACTACATATTAATCCTAATATTAACTTGTAGTTAATTTCACAAAAAGAATCAAGTGCGTGATGTAATTGGCCAAATTATCGACCAGTAAGTACCAATTGCACCGGAAAATTGTACTGACAGCCACGCGTTGAGGATAATCCATAATAGAATTTATAAAAGTTCTTCTTCTTCTTCCTTTGCCCTATCCGTTTCGGACGTTGGCTATTAACAAGGCTATTTTGACTTTGTTTACGGCACCTCTGAACAGTTCGGTCGATGTTAGTCCGAACCATTGTCGCAGGTTATGCATCCATGAGTGTCGTTTTCTTCCCGGTCCCCTCCTACTGTCGATTCTTCCTTGGACTATTAACTGTAGCAGCCGGTACATAAAACGGTTATAAAAGTTACATGGTGAAATTAGCGACAACCAACTAGTCTTTAGAAACGGCATGGGCCCTACAGAGGCTTTATTCGGAATAAATGTGCTCATGTACCTGAACTAAGAAGAAGAAGAACCAAGATGTCTACACAGGGTCCAACACATTGACACCCGTGACATCAGAATAATATCAAATTTTTATTGGAATCAAAATAAGTTAAAATAAGAATAGAATTGGAAAGTCAAAATAAATATCGAATATCAACTGTCAGAGGAGATAGACATTCCTAAGGGGTAAAACTTGAGCTCCATCCAACTTTTTAGAGCTGCCATAAGTGAAAAATTGCCATGTTGATATCCAACCTTTGATAGAAAAAAGAACAAGTACAAATCCATCTATTTACAAATAAGTAATTGAAATATTCAGCAATAATGCCTAAGAAAGAACACAGTCTTGCTGCTAGATCACTATTTACTTTCTGCTAGAGGAGAAGATATTTTCAACAAAATTTAAGAATCCTTAAAATGGCTTTTAAACAACCTTTATCAGACGTCGATACCTCAAACTGTCCGAAAATTGTTTTGGGATTTTCAATAGATCAATATTGGACATTGTGTGATTTTCTACATCATTATTGTGAAAGTTACTTTCATCACTATAAGATATTCGGTTTCAACTTGAAATTGTCGTGAAACATTGTGACGTTGATGTCTCATCACCTTAAGGGTATTCGGAGACTCGATCTTGATATAAAAAATAAGCATTTCCAGCATTTCTATTCTTCATATTCATATTCTTCATAACCATACTGTATTTATATGGATAATCCTAATATTATATTCCCACAAGATCGAGGCCAAATGAGTCACCTATCAAATTGGCTGAAACACAGCTCCTATTAATTAACAACTACAGGTTAAAATAACTCCTTGTTTTAAAATACTCGTAATCTTCCAGATTGAAGATCGAAATGTCCAAACCAATGTAAAATGTAAATTTTATTACAATCTATTGTGGTTTTATCCCATATAAATACATATAATATTTGACTTAATTGCCAAGTGTACTCGCGAAAAACTCAAAGTTTGTGGAAATCTCCACTAGGTGGCGTAAGTCTGCAACAGTGACTATTAAATATTACATTTTAATAGTTTATTTTATACAAATTAAAACTTCTATCCTATTGTATAATTGCCAAGTGTACGCGCAAAAAATTAAGTTTTTGGAGACCTACAACAGGTGGCGCAGGAGACTCAAATCCATGTATGTGAACACCTCAATATTATTATTTTGCACAAATGCCGAATTTTTATATGTTAATCATCTGATAAATACAGTGTTGCTACATCCCGAAAAAAAGCAGCAATTCTCGTATAATATTCGTCATTTATAATTTCCTCCGTTTATAATTAGACGACCAAGATAATTCTATCCTAAAACACAAGATAAAAAGTATCGGATTGTGTTAAAACCTCTCGATAAACAAACGGTTTTTGTTTCGGCGTGAGGAAACATGGCACCCAATCAGGACATTTTTTTATTTCCAATAATTCTTTACTTGAAATTCCGTGCACATTTTTATGTGGCATATCCAATAAGTATGCTATGTCATGCATTTTAATTCGACGGTTATCCAATATGATGCACGATCTTCACTCATATTCGGGCAGTAGTACTTTTTGGACATTCACTACTCTTTTTATCATTTGTATTCGTACACTTAAATTAGGAAATTCAGTTTTTAATAATTGAAAATAAAGATAGAATTCAGATAGTTCAACTACGACGAAGCAGATTCTAAGTTTCGAATATTCGGTTAGTAATTTTTAAATTAAAGTATTTTATATATCAATTCAATTTTGCCATTGTTCACCAAATCATAAATTTCAGATAACGAAAATATGTAATAATCCTTGTAATATAGTTCAATTCACGGATTTTGCCCGATGAGTGAAATAATACTCGCGGCACATTTAGAGTTATGTCAGATACAGGCAAGTTAGAATTTTAAACGCGGACGCATGCTTTTTAATTCATCACCTAGACAACTGCGTCTAGTTTCACGGGTAAATAGAAACTATCCAATATGGAAGTCTTTACTTAATTCACAATTCCTATTATAACTACGAGTACGGCTCGTTTTTAAACAATTTCAGTTTAAATGAAATAGCGCTATTGTATGTTGTCTAATATTGTAGTTCGATCTTTTTATTAGTACGCGTGAGATAATTGTAAAGTGTATAATTACAAATGACTTTTTATATTTTTAGAACTTAACCTTGCATTTTTAGCATATAAAAAAATTTATACGTATTTATAATTCAATTGTAATTGATTAATTTTTATTTAGAAAATATATTTCTCTCTGCCATTGGTAATTTGCTTGACAGCCTCATCTTACTTCAGTGATTTTCAACATCAATTCGGTCAAAAAGGGTAAAAACGGGCAATATCATAGATATACAAAAAAAATTAGTAAATTTCTAGTAAGGTTAGTATAATTAAAACTGGTATTTTCTTCGAAAGGTCGATACAGTCAAAATCGGCATGATTCATCCGCTGAATAATAGACAAATAGGTTTAACTAAAGTTTTTTTTTAATAATATTAATATTAGGCGTAAGTTTCACTTTATTCACGCGTAAGTCTTTTCTCCATATAACGCAATCCGTCTGAAAGTATACAGATATAGAAACTATTAAAGTAAAACTATTAGGTTGCTGTACTATTACCTATTATATAAAAATTCCTGTAATAAATCTAAGATTAGTCTGTAATTATTTTCCGGGATTATCGGTCTGGAATTATTTTTTCCTGACGTTTCGTCTGAGACGACGGCAAACACTATCAAAGGCTATGCGGTAACACAAAAATATATTAAAAAAAAAACGATTATTGAAAAATTTTAATTAACGAACTGAATAGTTTTTAAGATATTACTTTTCTCTAAACTTCACTTAAATGTATAAGTTAACTTTGTTTATTTGCTTATAGTATTTTTATTTTTATTAACAAAATGAAACTTGGTTAAATTTTTATATCACTTTTCGGCAAATTGATTTACAGGCCAACTTCTCTGTACTGATAATAAAAATTGATTGGTGAAAAGCTGATACGATTCGAGTTGCGAGCGAGCAAAGCGAGAGGCATTATGGGACTTGGTAAAGTTTTGTTAACGTTAGGATTTGTTTCTGGGAGACAGTCGATATTTCCTCCAAGAAAAATGACAAACATGTGAAGGAGACACGTGTGAGAACATGAAGTTAATCCCAAACCAGTGTGTCCAACTATTAGCCCACGGTATACGAAATTGTTTTTTAGCAGGAAGGTCTCTGACATTGAAGATAATGGTGGCTGAGCAATATTTGTGACCTGGAACAATATTGGAGCCATATGAGAGGTATCTTGCATAACTGAAGCTGGTGGGTAAGAAATCTACTAGAATTAAGGCGTGTTACGAATATTTTTACCCCCCCCCCTCCCAATGAAAGATAAAAAAGGTTAATTTTAATTATATTAGATCAGATTAAAAAAAGAGATTCAACGTCGTTCCGTTTTAAATTATCATGATGGCGTACCTAGTACCTAAAAATCAGCCAAAAAACTACAGACGATAAGCTTGTTAAATACAACCCTAAAACTTACGACTACAATTTTACAAGTACTAATAAATCAGAGGATAAGTTTAGCAAATGAACAACAAGGTTTTCGTAGTGGAAGATCGTGTACAGATATTCCAATATTCATGTTGTTGTTGCAATATTCGTTATAAAGTAAATTACTGAGAAATCACTAGAGTGTAATAGACCAGCATTTCTGTGTCTGATTGACCTAAAGAAAGCGTTTGACAGAGTAAGACTCAAAGATGTAATCCATCTTCTGTATAATCAAGAAGTTCCTCTAAATGTTATAAAAACTATCGAAAACATCTAGAAAAACAACAAAATGGAAGTCAGAATAGATGGGCAACTTACAGAACCTATAACGTACATTGAGCCCCATGCTCTTCAATTTAATCATAGATGAAATCATCAAAACAGTTAACAAAGGAAGAGGATGCAGAATGGGAAACAAAGAAATAAAAATACTCTGGTACGCAGACGACGCGATATTGATAGCCCAAGATCAAGATAGTCTGCTAAGACTGGTCCACAGATTTAACATAAGAGCAAAAGAATTTAATACGACAACCTCATCTCAGAAAACTAAAACAACAGTGGTCAACAAAGAACCAACCAAATGTAAAATAGAAATTGATGGCATCGGTATTGAACAAGTAATGGAAATAAAATACCTGGGAATTACACTGTCCAGCTATGGAGACCTGGACAAAGAAGTGAGAGATCAAGTACAAAAAGCAAATAGACTGGCAGGATGCCTTAATAACTAAGACCAATAATGACATATGCCTCAGAAACAAGACCCGACACAGCCACAACGAAAAGGCTGCTACAAACGGCAGAGATGAGAGTACTGAGAAGAATTACAAGGAATACGCTGAGAAATCGAAAGAGTAGTGAAGACATTAGAAGAAAATATAACGTACAGTGTATAGATGAATGGACACAAAATAGAAAAAAAAGAATGGAATAACCACATAAGCAAAATGGAGGAGTATAGTGTCGTCAAAATAGCAAGAGATAAGTCACCAATTGGCAAAAGAAGTATCGGACGACCGCGTAAAAAATGGAGTGACAACCTTCAATAGAGGTATTAATCCGCCAATGAACAAGCATAATTGATTATAAAGGAGAAGAAGAAGAAGAAGAGCGCACCGAGATATTGACAACCAGAATGTATTAAAGACAAAAGAGAAAATTCAATGACCGAGCAAGTTAGACTAATAGATTTAGTGTATTCTGACTAGGTCAACTATATCTCAGGAACTAAAAATTTCTGTCAAAGAAGAATGTAATATTCTATTTCCACATGATAGACCTGACTTAAAGTATTTGGCAACGTCGCTCTTAGTAATACAGAGGAGCTAATGCCGACAGCGACCATTATCTAGTCTCCGATAATCTCTACATATCTAAAGCCGATAAAAACAATCAAAATTAACTGTACCAAATACGACAAGATGAAGACTACTGATAGTAAAAACATAGAAACATACCGAGAAACTAATAAAAAGACCGTCTTAAAAGAAGACAGCATATGGAAAACCTAGATATGTCGACAGAGACCGAAGATGTAATCAAATCATCAGCAGAAATATTAGAAAGTTCAGGAAGAAGCCAAAAGCGGAAAGAGTTATTTGACGAAGAGTACAAACATTGGATAAAACTGCAAAATCAAGCTCACCATAATCTACTGAAACAAAACGATAGTCAGAATAAAGGTAAATTACGTAAACTTAAACAGAAAGAGCAGTATAAGGAACGAAAAATAGGATTTATCTATAAAATATCAAATTTGTAGACAATTTTAATAACAAATATCTGAGAAAACAAAAAGCGAAAAAGACAAGCAGAAAATTATTTTCTGTAAGGACGAAGAAGAAAATATGGTGGGGGAGACGACAAAAATAACAAGAAGATAGAGACAACATATTATACGTATATTAAATAGTAAGGCCAACAAGTTAACAAAAAATTTAAATTTAGAGATGTCCCAATGCCAAAACGAAGAAGTACTGCTAAGAAATTGATTTTGAAAAGTTATTAAAAACCTTAACAATGACAAGAGTGCAATTACAAACGGGATTGTCAACAAAATTTTAGAGAGAGAGGTCCAGAACTTAAAGAAGCTTTGTATAATCTCATGATGAAATTATGGAAACAAGTGGTCGGAGGCAATATTAATCCCGATAGGGAAAAATGGGGATTTGATCCACTGTTCAACTACAGAGCAATCGCACTACTAGATATAGTATATAATGTCGCTGTATGCCGTTAGATTGGACCTAAGACGCATTTCGGCGCGCATCGCCCCACCATTTGACAATTTAAACAATTGTTATTGGCGGTTGTCCTGAAAGTGCCCATATACTGATGTTTCAAAACATCAAAACAACAAAGATATGCGACAGTTTCAAACAATGTCTTTCTTAGTTCTCACAGCTCGACGAGCTTTCTGCCTGGCCAGGCATCGCCAATATAGGGCCTCTACGCCCTGGAGGCTCCGATCTGCGTAGCTCATTTTCATTTTTCTTCATGGGCTTGTAGCCTCGACAAAACATACTCCTTTTACTGAGTTAAGGTTGTCTATGACAATTAATTTTATTACGTATATTACATATATTACGTATATTACATATATTACGTATATCCTGGACTGAGCACGTGACCAACGAAGAGGTACTACGCCGGATAGGTAAAGAGAGAGAGAGGTAGGAATAAGTATAAAGAAAAGAAAGTTGGAATACTTGGGTCACGTTATGAGACATAATAAATATAGAGTACTACAGCTGATCGTTCAAGGGAAAATAGACAGCAGAAGGGGTCCAGGGAGGAGAAGACACTCGTGGCTCCAAAACTTGCGGCAATGGTTCGGATTGTCATCTGCTGAACTATTCAGATCTGCCGTAAATAAAATCAGAATAGCCATGTTGATTGCCAACGTTCGGAACGGACAAGGCACATAAAGAAGAAGAAGAATAACAATTAATGTGTTTTATTACTATCTAACCCTCCTCCGTCGAAGAAAAAGTAATGGATAATTACTTGATGCCGGCATTCTCATTGCGAGAATGGATAATTCAAATACAACTTGAAAATAAAATAAATAAATAAATACATGGAATATTGAAACAAATAAATATGGAAATGGTACAATATGATGGAATGGAATGGATTTTTATAGCACCCTCGAGGATGGAAATTACTATTTTTACTAATACATAGTTCCATCCACGACACGGTGATAATAACATACTGACCAATTTTATTTAGAGAAGGAATAGCAAATATAAAGAGGTCATAATTGGAAAATGCCAGGCAGTTTTTAGAAGAGACCGATCTACTACACGATGAGATCCTAATATTGACGAGATTAATGAAAATGACGCTAGGAAATACGACAAATATGGTTTATCTCAATGATCAGAAATTTCAAGCTTTCCCATCAAACCTAGGCATGAAACAAGAAACCCCAAATCGACTCCACTTTTTAAATTAGTTGTAGAAAATATTCTGAGGGAAGGTAATATCTACAGGAAAGGTACACTGCACGTGCACATTCTTAAATAGCCGTCACCAGCTTTTGCGGAGAACCTGATTCTCTTAACAAGAGTTAAAAAACCACTATAAGATATATCTAGAATACTGGAGAAAGCGACAAAGGAAAGGAAAGGGAGAAAGCGACAAACCAACGAAACAAAAGCTAAATCTAATAATAAGTAACTACTAAACGAGCAAATCTGGAGCAGAATCAACAAACGGAATAGATGTGCAGCCTGCTAAACAACATATTAAAATGCAAAGCTAGCTTAAGGAAATTCAAATAGCGGCTATAGAGAACTGTCATAACACCAATCGCATTATACGGATGGGGATTGTAAACACTGAACTGATTCAGAAAATAAAATTAAAACAGGAGATAGAAAAATACACAAGGAATAAGGTGGCTGGGCCATGCAGATAGAATCCATCAAACGAGAGTGTCGAAAACCGCATTAAGAATAGGAATGACGGTACCGAGAAGAGAAAGACCCAGAACACAATGGCTGACGGAGAGAAGCATTTAGAAGCAAATATTTAGATACAAACTAAGGGTCCTAGTGAATCTGTTTGTCCAGTGTATCAATTTATTTCGGTGATAACAGAGGAACATTTTAAAAGAAATAATAAAAGAAAATTGATACATCGGGAGGAACTTTTTCCATACATTAATTTTTTGTCGACCTTTTCTGTTTTTCTTGTTCTACAGACATATTTTTTCTACACCATACTAGGTAGCTTAAGATGAGCAAAAATGCATCACCTACAAAGTGACAAATCATTTAGATAGTCATATAAAATTAATTAAAACTAATTTTTTAATAAAAC
Organism: Diabrotica undecimpunctata; assembly: GCF_040954645.1. Classification (NCBI taxonomy): domain Eukaryota; kingdom Metazoa; phylum Arthropoda; class Insecta; order Coleoptera; family Chrysomelidae; genus Diabrotica; species Diabrotica undecimpunctata. Next base: position 68,587,539 of record NC_092810.1, read on the forward strand.
TTAAAAACGACTTGAATTGTTTAGTAAGCAATTATATTATAGAGCATAGTATTCATGCAATAACTTACAGAAAAGGTAAATACTTACCGATTTCCCCAATCTATTTTTTGGATAATTTTGAGTTTCAGATCTGTTGTTTGATCGTGTGTCAAAGTACCAAGGACGAGTTGCCTTCTCCATTCCAGAAGATCCCGCATGACCTTTCCCACAGTTTCGAATTTGTAATGATTTCGGTCCTGAAAATGAAAAATAAATATGATAAATGAAAGCATTTATAATGCATACATAATTGTGTCGAATCCTTAATACTGTGCAATCCAAAATGGTATTATAAAACCCACGGTGGTCTGATTGAAGCATATGTAGAATATTTTAAATAGAAGTTCTTCTTTTAGTGAGTTTCTGCATAAAATACTATGTGTACAACTTCTTTTTCTTCGTGTGCCATATGCTTGGCTCCACGTTGGCGGTTGTCTGTACTCTTCATTCCATTCTCCCACTCCATTTTTAGAGTGCCGTTTTCGACTCTTCAGAGTATTATGTCCAAGTCTCTGATATTACCCCAATTCCTTATGTTCGGTAGCCGCGAATGTTGTTTACTTCCTGGGTCTCGGCGCCCCTGTATCTTTCCTTCTAAGATTAGTTTGGAAATATAGTATTTGCTTCCCTTAAGGCTATGGCCAATGTAGAAATTTTTCTTTCCTTAACTATGTTGAGAAGTTCTAGCTCGCAACCTTCAGTTATTAATTGCATTTTATAAACAATAACTGTACCAATATAACAGCTCAACAATTGAATAAACGACATTAAGATAATAAATACGTCAGTAGGAAGAATCTTTTAGAGAGAAAAAAATTTAGTAAACTGAGAATGTAGGTAATAAAAAATGAGAAACTGAAGTGCCTGCAGTTAATGAAGCTAGTGAAGTTGCAGTGTTAGGACATGTTCACCTAGATGTTAAGTACGATGCAAGTAGCAGCTGTATCCGGAATTAACCAAACTAACGTCCAAGCCATTTTGAAGAACAAATTCCATCCATATAAAATATATTAGTGCAGGAACTTAATGAGGATGAGTATGACCGCCGCCGTTTACTGTTTCTCCAATGAGTGTATTTTTTTCATAAATGGAACTGTAAATCGTCACAATTTCCGCTATTGGTCTGAGTTAAACCTTAGGATTTTCCACGAGGTGCATACACAGCAACCGCAAGAACTAAATGCATGGGTTGTTATTTTAGGTGATCGACTGATGGGACCATTTTTTTACCCGGAAATTTGACTGGTGAAATGTATTTACAATTTCTGGAAGACTTCATTAATCCTGCCTTGACTGATTATTGAACATGATCAATAATATGATGAAGATCATTTGACTTTTCAAACATCACTCCGCAAATGCTTTGAAATGCGAGAGAACGTTTGGAACAAAATCTTTATCATTTTATGGTCATCGAAGGTAATCGGTTTCAATATTTGGTCAACTAAGAAATAAGTAATCAGCTAAAAATATTAATTTTAAATGTATTTTTTTTAATAAATCAAATCAAGTATTGGATCAAATTTAAAAATTAGATTGTATAGAGAATTGCAGTGATTATTATCCTACGTTGCTATGAGAAGATTCGCCATAGTTTTAATACAAGATCTCTGGGTTTTCCAGAGCCAAATAAGAGATATATCGAGCACTGGTGTAGAGCTTATATATAGCCGATCTGCCAAAGTCCTGAGGATTTGTATAATAGTCAAACGACGTATTAAAATGCTGCCGTTGAGGAATGTCATTTCCACTGATTTAACGACGGTAAAGATAAAGATCACAAGATCAGTAGGTGGAAGTATGAAGGAGGTAATTCTCATGATACATGGACTGCAACCGATCATCGGATGTAATGCAAAAAACTGGGACAGCACAGACACCAATGAAAGAGGTGAATCATTACTACAGTTTATTATGGGATATGTTTTAGACGTACTAAAGGAAGAAAATAAACCAACTTTCGTGTTCTCGTAAATTATTTAACAGTATCCACGACTCACGTGGCTAGAACTGCTGAAAAATGACATGTGTCAGATGATGTGTCTTGTCCTTACACTAAACAGACCTGATTTGAGATAACAGGTAATGAGCCTGTCAAGCAAACTTATGGTAATTCTGGTAAAACAGACTGGGAAGCATATCACGCAGATCTAAAAGATTTTTAGGCAGTCTTAAAGGGGAGATAAGCCATACACTGAACATAAACACGGCTGCCTAGATATAGAAATCACCGGGTCCGGATGGGACTAGAAAAACTGCTCTAGGCAATTAGAGATGGTGTGTTGAGTATAGGAGATAAAGGACAGTGCGCGCATAGAGCAGGATTCTTTAAAAGACATTAACATGAGGGCTTTCAAACAGAAGCGAATCAATGTATGAACTGATATTGAAGCAGCCATGGGTGCTCTTAGAAGTCCTAAAGTAAACTCTAGGCTAGTGTGGCAATGCCGAGAAGAACTCGATAGGCTGGCGGGGAACATGAAAGTGTCACATTGATATGGGATCCAGATCCCGGGGAATACAGGGTACTGAAAGAGCTGATAAACTTGCCAGAAGAGAACCAGCTATAGTTCGGTTAAAAGTAATCAGAAGGGTTGCAAAAAGCACCCTCCATGATCGGAAAAAAGTCTGGATCCAAACCCAACATACCTCTCACTCGGAAAGAATACCTTCACTGAGCCGCGACCCTTCATATTTCGCCTTACCACTTATTCATTTACCGACTTCATACACTCGTAACTAATTCAAGATCTAAGGACCATTAAGGATTTTAACTGCTACGCTTAAAATTAAAATTTTTGACTGAGCCCGGACTCGAACCATGAACCTTCTTATATCCTCACACATCGAATTGCGCGTGTCAGTCACTCAAGCCAGGATGCCGAACGTTTTGAGGTTCAAAATATAAATTGCAGTAATATTGAAACATATAACCCTCAAATACTAGAATCTTATGTTACAAACAGACAATAATTTTTTAGGGTTCTTGTACTCTTGTGATCTACAGTGATTTTTATCATATTTTTTATATTGCATGTATTTAAATAAATACATACCACAAATATTCCTTTCCAGATCCTTCCCCATTCTCGTAGAACAAGCGTAACTTCTCTGACGATAGGATCCTCTAACGGAACAACACTTTCGAAAAGTCCTTCGTTATCCACCTTACATGGTTTGAGGTATATGTAAGATTGTGGAAAGATGCCTTTGTGCGCTCGATTTTTGGAAGAAAATCCTCGGTACCAGCCTTGACATTCTTCTAAAATTTGCACAGTATCGCCGATTTCCAGAGAAAGACCGAATTTTGTGTCTCCTTTCCAATTATATATAGCTGTAAAAAAAGACATTAATGAGTTCCGAGTTACACAAAAATAACTAGAAGTAAGCTTAAGATTACATGTCATCAGCTATATAACTGTTTTATTATTTGAAATATATAATATTATTATTTGAAATGATATGGTAATTGTAAAAGTATTAGACTGATATAAAATGAACATTTTTCGATCAGGAACAACTATAATCAAAAACCTTGTTTTCGACCACTCTTACAATCTCGTAACAGTTCATTGCAATAATGCACATGTACGGTGTATTCTGTGCACAGGACCTAGATTATTACAGCTAGATCTTCTAAAACGTATGGCCAATAAAATAAACTTCTTTTGAACATAAAAGTATTTTCTTTTTATGGTGAAATGGTGATGGTAAATGTTATTCAACACTGTAGTTTATTTATTGATACATTGAAAAATGGAACTATTTTATTAGTTATAACCATTATACGATGTTTAGAATAGATAAATAAATATTTGGTATGTAACTAATTAGACAGTAGAAATCTGGCCAGTTGGTTGTCAAAACCAGTGCCAATAAAACACACACACACACAGACAGTAGAAAAGAACCACATAAAAATGGATAGAAATGTTTACAAAATGTTTTTTTTTTACAAAAAACTGTATCTACTGTTTATGAAATGGATGGTTACTTGCTGAAAATTCATGTTCAATAATGTATCATAAATAATTATACTTCTAACGAAGCTGATCTATCAGCGACACATGGCAAGTTACTATATATTCTATGAAAATTGAAAAGTGTTGTGTTTTAAATATACAGGGTGAGTCATGAGGAACTGTACATGCTCCTACCTCATACGGAGGCCCTTAGAAGAATAACAAATGACCATTAAAAAGTGTCTGCTCCCATTGTCTAATAATATACAGGGTTATTTGTGAATTTTGACTGAAATTTCTATTCGTCATAACATATGAACGGTAAGTTCGATGTGTCTCATATTTTGTTCAAATGTTACACTACTACCACCTAATCAACTGATTTATTCAAACTAGAAAAAAATCGGATCCATCTTTAAAAAATTAGATCTTTTGATCATAGCAAAATTTATTTATTTTTTTCCCACACGATTACTTAACTTTTAATTAAAAAAAAAATAAATTTGAGCACGAATTAAAAGTTTAGTAAAGTGAACCATCGGTGTAAAAAATGTAACTTTTCGTGTAAAATTAAATTCTTTTGAACAAACATTTAATTTAGCATTTAACAAACAAATCAGACCTGATCCAAACAGGAAAAAATCAGTTCCGTTTTTAAAAAATTACTTCGTTTTATCAAAAAAAAAAAAAAAAAAAAAAAAAAATTCACACTTTCACACAATTTTATATATAAGCAAAATGAGCAATTTAAATGACATATTTATTTGTTCCCCACACGATTACTTAATTTTTTATTAACAAATCAAATTTGACTATGAATTAAACCACTGAACTTACACTTAACTGAACCAACGATTCAAAAGATGATACTTTTCTTGCATAATAAATTCTTTTAAAAACCTCTTTGATTTATAAGAATTAATACATAATATATAAGTAGATAGTAAATCACAGTTCGTGTTTTACTGTTAAATAATACAACCCTTTTGCAAATTTTCAGAATTTCAGAAGGTAAAAGTTGTTTTCAATAATATTAAAACATCGTCCTGTTACATCCTGTTACAGTATAACATAGTTAGTATCGTTTTATTAAAGTCTCAGAACTGTATATTAATTGTTCTCAAAAGAAAAGGCTACAGTAATAATCAGCTTTATTTTTGAGTTATTGAAAGCCACACTTTAAACTCATAGTTAAATTTGATTTTTTTGAAGTTATACTTCTATACGCGCGCTCCACGTTGGAAATTTGTATAGGAGTGAATCTGTGAAATCATTACATATGTAAGATAATGAGTAAGAGAGAGACAGAAGATATATTTTCTCTCTCTTCCTCTCTCGAATATAAAAATGTCCTTTTCCTAAAAATTATATATATTATATATATACATAAATATTATATATATAATAAAATATTTATTAATATTATTATTTATGTGATATGTTTTGTATTATTTATTAAATGTTCATAATTATTATATTAGTCTTTTGTATTTTAAAATAATAATCTTAATAAATCACTGTATAACTCAGAACTGTCAATTTTGAAATACGTTTGTGTCATGTCCTCGGTAGTATAGTAGTCAGTATCCCCGCCTGTCACTCGGGAGACCGGGTTTCGATTCCCAGTGGGGGAGGACTTTTTCAATTAATATTATTACATGGTAAATTAAACATATTAGTAAGTAGAAAAGTTATGTATATTGGTGTCATTTTTAAATACTTATGAATATTGCATTTTAATTTGTATTGTATTATTATATTGAATTATATTGCAGTGTATTGTATTGTATTTTTATATTAATAACAAAATAAACAATGAATTTTACTGCAGAGTATGTGTAAAAAAATTTTTGCATTCAACTCCTTTCATACATATTTAAAAATAAAAATATACATTTTCATCAAAATATTGATTCAATCCTTCATTTACTATACTCCTATTACAGGTCAAATGTTGTTTATTAATTGTTAGTAAGTTGTTATTAAATCTGTTTCTCTTTCTGCTATGTCTTACCTATAGCATTACATATGTAATGATTGTGCAGATTGACTCACAAATAAATTTGTAACGGCGAATGCGTGTATAGAAGTGTAACTTCTACCGGCAGTCCCACTGGACTGCCACACCCGTTTTTTTAATTAAAAATTAAGTACTCGTGTGCGGAAAAAAATAAAAATGCCATTGTATTTGCCTAGTTGTCTAATTTATAAAATCCTTACGAGCTTTCAAAAACTGAACTAATTTGTTAAAGCCGGATCTGTTTTTTTTCTAGTTTGAATAAATCATTGGATTAGGTGGTACTAGTGTAACGTTTGACCAAAATATGAGACATATCGAACTTATTGTTCAAACGTTATGCCGAATAGAAATTTCAGTCAAAATTCACAACTCATCCTGTAAATTATTAAACAATAGGAGCAGACACTTTTTAATAGTCATTTATTATTGCTCATAGGAGCCTACATATTAAAGCATTTCGATTTCCCTTCGTAAGTATTAAAACACCGAAAATTATTCTCAATCTTTTTACGGCGTCGCTGAGATATAAACATTTTTACTTTGTTTATATAACACAAATTGGTACTTCTTTGATATTGATTCCGCCTATTAGGGATTTTTTATCTAAAGAAGAAAAATATCGTGGCTTCGTAATCTACGTGAATGGTTCGGGTGTAGTTCGATTGAACTTTTTAGGCGCGCTGCTAACAAAGTCGCAGTGGCCATGATGATTTCCAATCTCCGCTAGGAGTGGCACGAGAAGAAGAAGATTAGAGATTTTGCGCATCAAATAAAAAGGAATTTTTATTTGATGCGCAATATACCGAATATACCGAGTTGGGCGAATGATGTCACTCTACGATGGAACGCCAAAGCGTTTTGGTTTCCTTGTTTAGTCCGGATTTTCTTCAAATTCGTTATTAGTTATTGGTTTTTTGTTATCGGAAATTAGTTAGTGAGCAGTTAGTAGAAAAGCAGTTGGGAGAGGAGGTTTGAAAGAGATAGCTTGCGGCGTCTAGTCTTCAAAAGCCAGCAAATTTCTTAAGTTAAGAGGTCAATTTAGGCTCAAAATACTGTTTGGCGTTTTTGTTGAGTTAATCACCGATTGTTTATGCTGTTCCTATGTGGGAGATTTGTAAGATGGCGTTTCCAATCATTTGACAGGTCCACATGGTTTAAATAAGAAATTGAGTGGCCGAGTTTTGAAGATTGCAGTTTGTTGTCATCCAGGATAACCCGAAGCCCGATCAGTGTTCCATGGTCACCCCAGAACAATTCCAGTTTGTGTGGGACACAGTTGTGTGTTGTTTGCAGTGTTTTTGATTCAATTCCAATCCCAAAGACTTTCTTAAGGATATACACCAGCCAGTGATACCAGGTACTTTTTATTAAAATTATTCAAAGTAAAAATAAACATTTTTAATAAATAAAAAAATTTTGTTTTCATAACAAACTAAAAAAATTATAAATAAATAAAATTATAAGTTTTATGGATTAGCTAATTGTCATATTGGTCTTCTTTTAAATAAAATTAATTTTTATATTTAACTAATATTTCAAAAAGGTTTAATATTTCATTTTGACATATGACAGTCAGTATTATCCTTTTCTGTCATTTGGTGCATAACCATAATTGTGATATCTGTTTTGTTCAAATGTAAACCCTAGATAACCTCCGTTGAAAAATTTAGATGTTTTTCATTTTAATAATAATTTAAATTCCTACAAATATCGTCTAAGGTCTGGAGCTTGTTGTAAATCGTTACAACTGTCGTCCAACTATTTGTAATAACTGTTGAGAAGTAACAATAAATATGTAATGTTTCTCTCTAAACCAGGGGTTGTAGAATTATTTCATTTAAAAAGATTTTTACCCTTTATTATTTTTTAGGAAACAAAAGCCTTTTTTTCTATCCAGCATGAGGATTCTTTTAAACGGCGTCCAAATTCAAATAGTTTAGGAACCTTCTTGTGTTTTGTTACACAGGAAATCTATGTAAGTATTTTCTTGATTTCTTTCTTTGTAGTTACCCCTTCCAGTCCCTCCTTTATTCACTTACTTACGACCCAGCTCTCCAACCAAATCTCCAGCCCAGCAATTGCTCACTCCCCAGATGCTCACAGGACATGGTTGCTTCCAGTAATGGAGATACTAAGTTGCTTCGGTAATTCATGCTTGAGGAGGGTGTTTTTTAGCAGGTAGGTCTCCGACATTGACGGCGATGGTGTCCAAATAACCCCTGTAGTCTCGGATATCTCGGAGGAATCCTACATAATTGAGGCTGGAAGGCGGTTCTGTCCACCTTTTAGAACCGAGGTATGTTTTAAGGTATTTTGTACACCTCCCTCATAAGGCAGAAAAACAGGTCGATGGACTGTAGACTAACACCTATGTAACGTTTAAGGGGCGAAAGAAAAAATAGCAAATCCAAACGTCGTTTTTAATAATGCAATGAACAAATGTTTCTGATCGGAAACACTAATACTGCGGCGTTTTCTTTTTAGACTTTGTGAAAAGCATCAATTTGGCAATAGTCATAAATATTATGAACAACATTATAATTTTACGTCTAATTGGAAGGTAATAAGTGGAAAATGCCACGAAAATGTTGGAGTACGAAACGGATCGGACACCTCCAATATATTAATTTCCTGACAATTACTTAAATTAACAACGGTGTAATTTTCTCGGGAATGCTTCATAAAAAACATTAAAAATTGAAATCATGCAGACGAACGGAGCATATTGGCGCATTGAATGCAGCCGGACAATGTAAAGTTGTAGTAGATCTTATTGTAGATCTAGTTAAATAAATATTACGAATTTTGCTAGAATAGTGATAAAAAATATTTAAAGAATTAAAATAATATTAAATTTGACCTTGAGTTGGAAGTATTATCTTAGTCATAGGATAATAAAAAATTTTTAATGAAATACTGAACATAACTTTCCATTTTCATTAAAAAAATACAATTATGAGGCAGTCACAGCGATATAATCTACGTACATTGGATACAAAGCTGTGACACATACTAGTTATACAGGTGGGCTAAAGAAAACTTTCCATCCACGATTTATTGATCTTAATGCAAAAAAAACAAAAAACGCTCGGATCCCTAAATTTTTATTTTTAGTGGGACATAAGTTGTAGATGTAATCATCCTAAAATTTCAACCTAAGTCTTCATCACTAAAATTCTAAATAGAAAGTGATATAATATATCATTTTAAAGGGTATTTATTTATCCTTTTAACTGAACCTCGTAATTTGATTTTGGATGAGCAGTTCTCAAGAAATTACTTCATATATGGAATCTAAAAAAACTTAACTAAAATAGTTTTAACAATTTTGTCACAAAATGAAAATAGCTTGAAAATTGACTGAAAATAGCAAGTAAATTTAAAAAATAAATAGTTTAGTACTTTTTCTGTAATTGTTATCAATTATTATCAAAATGGTGTACACTATTTAACAAAGAGTAGAAATTGTTTATCTTTTTTTTTTGAAAATAATGATAGCGTTAGAGCTTTATGGCATTGGGCTTTCACCGATCTAGCCCAACTGGGGTTCAGATTGACAAATTCACCAAAAAGAAAGACTATATTACTTCTCACTTTATTGAAAACTTTTAACGTGCTTACAATTGGATAGGTCGCAGTTCGACTTCACATAACGACAGCCTGCATAATGTACCTTGTCGATTGAAAATACAACGCTTTTAAATATGGGCCTCCAAGGTCTGATTCTCGTTTATCTGCTTCAGAATTATTTTACCAATATCACGCTGCGGCATTGATTAGTTTCAATTCAAAGCGCAAGTAGATAATTAAATCTAAAAAAAAGTTTATTAAAAATTATTAAAATAACTTAAGGCTTTGTTTCCCTTACCTTACATATGCAACAAATGCATTTAATTAACGACATCGCGATAGCTTCGTATATCATACTTATCTTGGCGAACTAATGAGAAAATTTCAAAACGCTAAATGTGTGGGAAACAAAAAAACGGTAATCAAAAATCCAAGAAGAAATGAAGCAGTTGAGGTAGCTCTTTTGGGGCACATTGCAATGGAACCTACTTTAAGTACCGAAAAATTGTCAGATTTTACACTTATAAAATTAGTTTACTTCACTTATTGGCAATCCTAATTGTGTTTTTAATTTTCCTTTTTTTTAGATAAGGGCGCTGTTTTTACCTAAATACTGAAGTTAACCATCATAAGTGTCGTTATTGATCGGACAACAATCCGAAAATATTTCATGAATTACACAGTACACACTCAAAATCCACAGAAACTCAAAGTTTGGAAAGAAATTTTCATTACCATTTTTACCATTCTTTTTACCTAGAAGTTTGAATGGCAAAATGCATCTGAATTTGTTGGAAAATGTCATTAATCCAGCTGTAACCCATAGCTGAGCAAGACGACCGTTATCGTGAAGAAAATTTTTCCTCGATTTATAATAATCCGCATTTTGCTATACCTGTGAGACAATTTTTAAACGAGACATTTCAAGAATGAATCAAAATAAGGAGAACTTTTGAACTGGGCTTGCACGCTCCCCATATTTTTCTTTATTGGATTTTTTTTGTGGAGAAATTTACCTGCTATTTTGAGTCATGTTTTTTTGCCAGTTATTTAAATTTTTATCAGTGAACTTTTTTTAGATTCGACATATTAAGAATTAATTTCTCGAGAACTGGCCATCCAAAATAAACGTACGAGGTGCCGTTAAAAAAATAAACAAATAACGTTTAACATGTTGATGGTTGAAATTTGAGAATTAAGTATTACATTTAAAAAATATGTAAGAATTCTCCCTGAAAATAAGAATTGATGGATCCTAGCGTTCTTTTATTTTTCATATCAACAAGAACAACATGTTGGTGGAAAGGTTTCGGTGGTCCACTCTGTATAATATATAAGAAAGTTACTAGCTGGATAAGACATAACTAAGCACTCACAGTCGGACAGGTACATAGTGGAAATGAGTTATGTCACTCATAAGATTTAAAAACTTAATTTGGATTGAAATTTGTAGATAGTAGAATAAGGCTGTACACTAATGGATTTATCACACTAATGGATTTTATTTCTATCACACGAAAAATTTATTTATAATAAACAAAATAAATTGTTCTTTATGAAAAGAAAATATAATTGAAAATTAGCATAAGTAGGCATATATTCATGGTTGCTCATCAACGACGGCAAACGAAATATTTGTGGCATTGGCACAAAAACTGCTTTAATAAACAACATAACAAACAAAAATCAGTTTTATTTAAAAATTTATAGTTTGGGGGTGTGACTTAAAGAACATTTTTGTCAGCCTAAACTGTTGACGTACATTTCGGAAGAAGTTCGTAACGGCATTAGTGATACCAGCTCTGAGAGTATCTTTGGAATCATACTGTATTTAATCTATGATGTTTTCTGCGTCCGCCAGAAATAAAGCTAATTTAAAATATTTTTTATATACATTGCAATTATATCTACCACGTCATAGTCGTTTCTCGCATCCTAGTTTCCACTGTTTTCCGTGTCCTTTTCGGACGTCCCCTATTTATTCTGTGCACTGGTCACCATTCCATCAATTTCTTTGGTTACCTGTCTCTATTCAGACGGCTTACATGTCCGTACCATCTCAAATCTGGCTTCAATGGTGTCAATTATTGTTGTCACAATACTCGTCATTTCTTATTTTGTTCTGAAGCTATTTTCTTGGGGCATTTTAAAGTAATTACTATTTAAATGGGAATAAGCCACAATAATAGGCTTATTCCCATTTAAATAGTAATTATTTCTTATTTTGTCGTATAGTATTAGCCTACAGCAACATCTCCAAGACCCATTTCCATTGACAGTAGCTTTTTTTTAAACATTCTGTTATTTGACAGACTTCAGCTCCATAAGTTGTGATGCTTTCGACTATGGTCTTGTAGATTCTGACTTCGTATCTTATCTTGCCTTAAATAACACTATATGGCGAAACAGACGCATTAACACTGAGATGAAGTCAAGAATTTATAAAGCCAGTGTAAGACCAATAATGACATGCCTCAGAAACAAGATCCGACACAGCCACAACACAAAGGCTGAGAGATCGAAAAAGAAGTGAAGACATTAGAAGAAAATGTAACGTACAGTGTATAAATGAATGGACAAAAAATAGAAAAAAAAGAATGGAATAACCACATAAGCAGAATGGGAGAGACCGGTGTCGTCAAAATAGCAAGAGATAAGTCACCAATCGGCAAAATAAGTATCGGACGACCGTGCAAAAGATGAAGTGACAACCTTCCATAGAGGTATTAATCCGCCAATGAACAAGCAGAATTGCTTACAAAGAGGAAGAAGAAGTATCTTGTCTAATTTGGGTGTTCCATGATTGTGATAATTTCAAAATATCTGAATTGCACTCCAAACAAATGCAACCTTGCACGATCAGCAATATTGATGTTATTGTGAACTAAATAATGAGAGCCAAAGCGTCACAGCTCGATGTTATATAATCGTAAACAGACCAGCAATAGAGGCAGTCGGTCATTCATTCAGTACTCGTATTTCAGTTTAGTCGGTGTTTTGTAATGTAAGACGTAAACATTCATATTAATATATTAAGTAATGCCATCTATAAGTTATCCGTGTGTACATAAATAACCAATAAATACATCACATCTTAATATATATTCAATATCCTCTCCAGCCATTAAGATGTAGTTGTATAGCGATGTATTGCTAATCAATTTATACGATGAGATGCAGTACATTCATTTATCAAGGTATTCAGTTTGTAACAAAACCCAAATAAATTAAAGGCTGACTAGCGGAATGTACTACTTGTGACTACTTGACACTCAAAAGAGGATTTGGCCAATGTGCATGCCCTACAAAGACCGTAAAATGAATGACAAGGTAATAAAATATATATATATATATATATATATATATATATATATATATATATATATATATATATATCTGAATAATGTAAATGAAAGTTATAAACTATGGAAGTTGCTTTAAGATGTGATTGTCCTTTTGCTGAAATGAAAAGGAAAACAGGTATTAATTGAAATATTTAGTCTTCACAACAAATTTAATACCTATCCAAATATATACAGTAATTTATATGCTACCCACCACCATTTATGTACAGTTAACCTAGTTACTTATACACTAAACAAATTCCCTGGTTATACACAATTGATCCTTAATGATCTGAATTTACAAATAATAAAATATAAGAAAAAATTTAATGACTACCTAAAAAGGTAATTTACTTGCCTACTCGAGATGTAACTCTGTACTTCGGCTTTCAATTAAATGTCTTAATAAAGTAAGGACACTATCCTGACGGGATAGATGCCCAAGGTTTAAATATATAATAATAAAATACCAATACCGAACTCTCTGATTAAATGTGTACACATAAAACCGTACAACAGAGTTGATAGGAAGGATTTAAAACCTCAACCTGTAGTTGACAATTAGTCCTTAAATGTTATTTAGTATTATTTAAAAAAATGACGGGTCTTTATTATTAGATGAAATAGTATGATTTAAAGTTGAACAAAAAATATTATAAAAAAGATTATTAAAATTGATGAATAAAACTTAATACAAATTAACAGTGTTCCACACTCTAAATGAGGGAGGCCTTTCCTGCTGGATCCCTGAAGTTGTCCGGGAATAGTCTTATGGAGATCTGGAGCTCTGAAGGAACAGCTAAGGGTGACGGGCAAAGATGCAAATCCAATAGGGACAACTCAATTCCTTTTTTATTCAAATAAACCCCAACAAAAATAAAATTAAAGAATCCTTGACTCCGGATTTTAACTTCTTTAGTAGGCTAAAAAGAACATTTGTGTTAGTGTTCCTTCTTACTATTGAGAAAAAGTAGGGAAAAACACAAGGTTTATTTACCTTGAAAGGTAGTACAAAAAGTTACTGAGGAGGCTTGTATGTAAGCAAAAAGCCTTAATGTTTTTGTAAATACTGTGACCTTCGTATGGTTTGACAATATTTTATGTAAAATGGATCGATTAAATAGATAATTTTAATGCTCTGGATATATTTTAGAATATAAAAGACCCGTATGAGACAGAATATTTTTATAGATAGTCTTAATAGGTAATAGATAGTTTTAAAGATAGATAATGATATGTTTTTAAGGCCGGGAAGTAAAATAGAAAATTGATATCATTTTATATCATTACTATATTTAAAACCAGAATATTTCTTAATGAAATGATGTGCGAAATGACAGATAGATATATCAACTATCAAAGGAAAAATGACAATATTATAGAAATCAAAATGGCTGATGGTGTTTATAATTTTTGTTGATAATTGGATCCACTTACCGGCTCAGAGTGGCTATAGATCAAACGTTACACACTACAAAACAAACTAAAACTTTTCCATCTTCTTCTTCTTCCCCAAAAAAAATTATTATTCTTTAAAACAAATTTAGCACTTCTCCAGCCGCCTACTTTTTAGTTAATACAACTTCTATTCTCCGAAGTTAAAACCAGAGTGAGCGCTAATTGCTAGTCGGATAAGCATGTCTGCCAAAACTGCCGCTTGGAGTCGCTGTTTAATACCAACTTAGAAATTACAAATTACTAAGAGATATCGACTGAATATTGATTTATAGATTTTATTTAAAGCGATGCAAGGATTATTGAAGTGACGGACTCGTTATAAGTTATCCAGATATCTGTCAATATATATCTATCAATTCTTTAACCAAATTATCTAGCAATGAATGCAGACAAGGATATTTTCACGCCTTTTTATATTATAGAGCTGAAACCAGATATTATAATGAGCCAACCTATCGATGCAACAGCTACGAGATATAACTTTTCTAATAAATTCAAAATTATTATACCAGGCAGGAAAGACTGAAAGGAAGATGTACATTTACAAGCGAAAGCTACCTGGTAAACTGATGGTTCAAAAACATCAGAAGGTGTAGGAGCCGGTATAGTAGGGACAAAGCAAGGAATACATTTCCCGGTAAGTCTATCTAAGGATGTCACAATGTTCCAAGCGGAGATAACTGCAATCCATTACTGCGTGGAATAAATAGAAAGGCAGAAAACAACGTAAGGTTCAATTGGCATCTTCACAGACAGGCAAACAAGGGTCATCAATACCATTCTTTGGACCGGAACCTTTCTGCGGCGTTGCAAAGGCAGAATCAAGAACGGCTACAAGAAAGTCGGTAGTTCACAAATGGAATGGTGGAGGAATTCACGAGGTCAAAACAGGCGAAACAGTTCATTATAGAACTTACGACAAAATTTACGGCAGACCTAATAAACAAATACAGGAAAACAGTCAAAGACATAGTAGGTCTACTAATAAGACACTGTTCAGTTTAAGTTGATGGGATTGGCAGATTATGACCTATACGTTAGGCGAAGAAAAGCCACCGGCAATGAGCTACATGGAAGGTTCAGTTCAAAGTTAATAGACCTTTTAAAAAGGATAACGCTCAAGAATGAAATCCAGGACTAGAAAATAACAATAGATCTGAACAATCTATTCTCATTGAATCTATCTATCTGTATCATATCACTATGTTATCATTAGGGATATATTTATGTTTTAAGTTATGTTTTTAAGTTATGTATATGATTTTAAAGTTGAACTAACTAAACAACAATTCATCGATCGATTATTCTTGATTTTCGTTAAAGAATGATAGAGTTGTCAATGCTGAATGTTATACAACCATTTGTTTGCCAGAAGTGATGAGGCTCGTATAACTTCCGAATATTTCAAGGCGAAAAACATCGATTTGGTGGAAAATCCTGCATACAGTCCTGACTTGGCACCATGTGATATCTTTGCGTTCCAGAGAATCCTCATTCTGAGATACCTACTTCGGACCGGCATAAATGCTTCGACGATGGGTTTGTTCGAATGCAAAAGTGTTCATCTTAAAGGCGAATACTTTGAAAAACAATAAAGCTGATTTTCACAAAAATGTCTCCTTTCTATTATTTGTGTAAAATTTTTGTGTAATTACCACAGTTATTAATTTTACATCTGCATGGAAATAATCGAAAATTTTTGCTGTCTGAATGCCCTTTTGACTTAATTTTCTTTAAAAAATTTGTTAAAAATGCACTTTATATAACCAAACTTTACATGGACAATGTCAAGTTATAAAAGTAACATCATTCAGCGAAAATTATTGACTAAACTACCAACTAGCCGTACAAATAAACGAAATCATGGCTTACCCTAATTACGTTTTTTTTCTCGATGTTCTATACAATTATGTATATTTGAAATCCTTAATATATTACTCTATTTGCACGGTTATTATTAGGCCAGGGATGAAACGATCCTCCCTGATCGAACTAGGAGTATCTAAAGCCCGGCACTTTTATTGTTAATGAATATATCACCCCTTTTTGCTTCTTGGGACATTTTTTACAAAAATTGAATCGTTAAATCTTTAATCAAGGGACTAATCACAGGCAATCAAGTGCCAGGTTTTTTGTTCGGCAGTGTATATTGTACACAAAAACTACTTTAGACACACTATAAAATGACCTTTTGCAATCAGTAATTCCAAGCTAAAATAGCAGTAGGTACTTCGATTTTTTTTTATTTTAAAAATAAATTGCACCTTTAAACTAGCTGCGAAGTATCTATAAATAAAACCCTGTAAAGTTTATTTATATCTAGGCACAAGTTTAATGCTGCATGCACATAAAATGCATTTCCGTTTTTAGTAGAATTAGTAATAAAATTTGTGACTCTAAACTAAAATGACATGATGATTTCCGGTGGTTTATATATGCTATATAATACCAGCGTCGGAGTCGCTTCTACAACTATACATTAAAAGCAATTAATGTTTAAGTAATGTATTAGTAAACCTACAAACCACAACGGACTGATAAGATTATAAAAAGTATGCCTTTTGTGTTCGAATGATTGTATAATAGTAGTAAAAGTTCTCATTGAGTGTAAGAGGTATATTTTTGATTAATATACACAAGTCAACATATTATTTGCTCTTTTGCTTTGCTATTTTTTATGATTTTATTTCTTTGTACGAAAATGACATGAAAAATATATTATAAAGTGAGTAAAAAAGATAACGGTGTTACTAAAAATTACTACTCTTTTACTTATATTTACATCATTTACACTCAATAATTAGCTAAATTTAACGCTTTTATTTTTTATTGGCTAAATTCATTGCTCATTAACTATGTACAGCAGAACTAATGAGTCGTCGAAATTCCATATGTTTTCTAATTAACCGGGGATTAATATCGCTATTTTTATTTATTAATATTTTCTACTACAGTGGAAAAAATCTTGAACAAATCAAGATAGTAATATGATGGGTGAGTTAATATTATAGATTAGACACAACCACACAACGAAAGGCTGACCAAAATGTGCATACTTAAAACAATTTGCCATCCTTTGGTCTTTCTACCAATCTTAAGTTATCCACATCCATAGATTCATGAGGTCATAAAGTTTGAAGAGAGTGCTCATATTCTTTATCAATGACATGTTTCACGAAGTGTTTGCAAATATTACAGTAACATTCGTTTATTATTATTCGTATGTTATTCAATACCTTTGCACTATAAGCAGACGATTGTTTAAATTTTCATGTGTTGCATTTTATGACGTCTCATACCATTGCAAGTGGATTAAATACGCAGTAATATAAAGGGAATTGTACGAATATACAAACGAATTATTACGTACATATTCGTTTTTTTATATTAAGCGATTCCATGTTTTTTAATGTTTGTGTAATCGGTATTTTTTTAATATAAATATTTCAATATTCAAAACCATCTTTCTGTCACTGTATTTCTTACACTACAATTTCGAAGTTTATTTAATATGCGTCAATGATAGAAAGCATTACTTTTGTGCTCTAACATTCCCCAATTATTTCAAAAAAATCTAGCAAAAATCTCTAAATGCAGAAATAGTTTTCCCTATCTACAAAAAACCTACCTTCAGAAACCAAAGATAAATATGAAATCGAATGTCGTTTTGAACAGACTAATAAAAAGATAAAAACCTACTATAGTTGAGAATCAAATTTGTAGGCAGTAGATTCTCAGTAATGTGAATCCGATAAAGCGACAACATCGTTGCAGTTTGTGATGATAGATATTCTAGCAATTCATTTACATGTCAATAATTAAAAAATTAATCTTAATATATTATGTAAAATATGATATGAGATTTGTTTAACTTTTTAAAAAGAGCAAAGTATATTAGAGAAAACCTTTTTAGTTTGAAAAATATGTTAACAAAAGAAACTTACTTACGAAAATAATCTTGATAAAGTAGTTCGACCTCCACAGGAAGTCATGTGTCTAAATCCCACATTCTATCTTTCCAATTTTTCCAAGATTCAAGTGTGATATTTTTTATGTCAGCAGCTAACAAGATTTTCACCTCGTTTATTTTAAAACTTAAGTTTTCTCTTGCCACTTGGAAGGAGGCGATATATAATTATGTTGTTTTCAGGAGCCATTTCGTCGACAGCATATTTCTTGAATTCGGGTTTATGTATCCTCGAGAGATTTAATAATTGTACTTTTAACATGTTGTCATCGAGAGAGAGAGAGAGAGCCAGCTGATGATGTCACCTTTTCGCCAGGCAGTTTTTGGTGTTGGCTCCAACCGTCGACTGTGGTATGACGTGGTACACTCTTTTAAAACCAATCTTCGAATTGAGCATTCATTTCTTCATAGTAATCGTCAAGCCGTTGTCCAAAAAACCCAAATCGCTACCTATATGTGTCATTATCATTATTATGCTTTTAAACCTCTTGAAAACCCTTCAATGAAGGCTTGTCGACGACTTTTAATTTCAAAATCTTGCCATACCTTTGACACAGTATGATCTTGATTCAGCCAAGTTTCATCTAAATAGTACACTTTTCGTACTTCACGACGATACTTCTCGGATTTTTTGTAAGTAATGTCTCCGCCACCCGATAATTTTATCTTTTTCTATAAGAACAATGTTCCTGCTTCTTTTCATATATTTGATGTTCATAATACGTAGTGATATTTTGCGTATTGAATCATTGGAATTTATTTCGACTTCAACTTTCTTTAAGGTTGGGATTTCGCTCTAAAAAAAGAAAGCGTGTAATTTCCTCCGAATGGCATATTTGGTGTCATCTTTAAGCTGGATTCGTTTTCTACCTTTGGTTTCAATGTTTTTAAGAGATACATTATCCGATTAGCCTTCAATTTGTTTAAAAAATTTTAGAATTCTGTATACAGTTCTCGTCGACACTTTAGTCAAATCACTACACAGAGTAATCACACCATTGACCAACATACTTTTATTCTAAATATTATGTTTTTTTATGGGATTAAGCCATAATTATTGGTTGTGATTGTGATGAAAATCACATTTTTAATTAACTCATATTTGAAATTTCGATTTCGATTATCTTTTTTTGCTCAATTTAAGTTACATAACCACAACTATGATATACATTTTTTTATACAAACATATAAAATGAAACGCACAAAAGCAGTTAGAATTTGATATATATATATATATATATATATATACTCCGGTATTTAGGCGCCACGCCCTTCCGGTAGGGACCTATGGAGGAGTATCACCGACCCGCAAGCCCTTATCTCTTGCCGTACTGCTCCACCACAGGCCGATCAGACACCACCATATTCTAGTCTAAGCCGCAGATTCATCTAGAATTTTAAACTGCTGCGTTAGCCTTTTTTATTTTTCTGTACACCGAGCTGGGGCTCGAACCCACATCCACTGAACCATTCGACAGTGAAGCGAATGAGAATCGGCCGCCTAGCCCGCTTGGCTATCTGACCGACTAGGTCAGAATAGACTAGAATTTGATATTCCTAGGGTAATAACACCTCCATCAAAATGTGTTGTAGCCACTAGGGGCTATTGGCCTACAAGATCTAGGTGTCATGTCAACTTTAAAATGATATAACCAATAACAAAATCTTTGGTTATACACGTTTTTACATAACTTGTACAAAAAACCTTTTTTTGAGAACGATCACAACCAATCACAACCAATAATTGTGGCTTAATCTCATATGATAAAAAAACATAATATTTAACTTAACTATGTTACAAGAAAGTAGTTTCAGAACCATACTTTCATTCCTTTAGTCCACAATACCCGTTGTATATAGTAGTTTTTTTCCCATCGAAAAATTTGGAAATCGTTTACTTTGACTGCTCTCGCCTTCCATATTGCTCACAACACTAAAATACGTCTTCACTGCTTCGATAATTTTTTTTTAATTAATTTGTTAAATTATAATCTAACAAATTAATTTGAAAAAAATTGATAATACTCCATTTTGAAGGGTTTTCTATCTCTTAGAAGATAAAATGTTTATATTAAAGTATAAATACTGTTAATAATTAAAAAACAATGCGAAATGTATGCAGTGTTCTGGGTAATTCATATAGTCTTATCAAACGATTGTTAACTATTCCAACTCATAAATGTATGCTAAATTTTCGTTGAAAAGTTGTCTTATGTATTAAATAAAGGTACTCGTCACCCTATATGTGGTAATTATGAAAATGATTCACACCGTTTCTGGTGAAACATGCTTCATCCGCACATAACACGTTAGAGGAAAATTCAGGTTCTCTAACGAGTTTATCTTTAAACCACCTACAAAATGTTAATCTTCAAGGAAGATCACCTTGGTGTAAATTTTGTACTCTCTGATAGCGGTATGGATGTAGAAGTTGTTCCCGAAATGTTCTATGAACAATGTTTTTCGACATTCTAATCATTTAGCCACGGCTTATGTACTTACATTTGGATTATTCTCCACAGCATCTAAAATGTCGTCTTCTACATTTAATCGACATAAATAATTAACATATCATGATACGAATCGAAAACATTTTCGCGGTGAAACTAAACACGATTGTTTCTAACTATCTGTTTACTAAAGTTGTAACTGTCTACGTTTAGATCTTCGGACTGCACGTAGTTGTCAGATTTATTTTTGCATACCAAAATGTATTTTCGTTTTTTGGTTAAACGGTTAAATTTAGAAAAAAGACTTCTTTGCTCTAAATGGTGCCTTCTACCTATATCTTTAAGGAACGTACTATTTTCGGAGACACCCTGTATATTAACGGACAAACTCGGAAAAAAGTACACGGCTATTGCGAGGTCCTGAAAAAAACTTGGTCCCGTGGACTATGATATTTATTTACAATTGTGCCAAATTTTATTTTTTAGTGTCACTTAACTGTATAATACAAACAAGCTAATGGCTATAAAATGTGCTGCAGTTATGTTTTTATAGCGTCCATTAACCTTAAAAGTGCATATATACTATTGATGTCGATAAAGTAAATGGTTTTTAGCATTGTAAGATTGATAAATATTTAACGAGCAACTAATGACTTCCAATGTCAAGAAAATCGTCAGAAGATAAAGTTGAAGAGATTCATTTATTGACCAATTGTATATCCAAATAATGATTAGAGTTGTGACATTGACATAATAACATATTATCATTTATCGGAAATATTTAAAATTAATGCAGGAATAAAATGATTTCACGTCAAATACTGAATTTAATGATGTATTGAAATTTGTAACACAAAGACATTTTGAACTACTTAATTGAACTGTTTAGCCTGAGAATATACGGGAGTATTTACTATTTTAAAAATTCAAAATATTTCTAAAATTATTTTTGAAAATTTCTTCATGTCTTCATCTATAAAAATATGTAATACACATTGCTGTAAAATTAATACTTTCTGGTATATAAGAACGTCGTTAATAATTAACTAATAATAAACTTAAAACAAAATCAAAATTATATAGGTACGTTTTTGTTTCAGACACCCTTCCGTCTTATCCTCTTTCGCGAAATAACTTACCGCAAATTTGTTCTTGGTTTTGTTTAGGAGCGTTGTTTTACTATTCTTGTCGGTTTTACAACAGGGGAGAAAAAGTAAGAATGAAAAGTCATTTGTATATCAAGATTTTTTAAGATAAATCGTGGAGCAAAAGTATTAATATCAAAATTAAGAATGCGAACAGATTCAGCTTTTAAGTACTGCTCCAAAAATATGACCAGCGAAAAGTCACATTTCTATGCTTTATAGATTACAAAAGGGCATTTGCACGAGTGGAATGCAAAGATTAAGAATTTGCATAGGCAGGTTGCTTTGTTACATGTTGCTCATCTGTAACATATTATATTCAGAACACACTCAAATTGACCTCAAAAATATAGCAGTCAAGCAACAGTAGCGCAAAGGTTTTTTGAGTTTACGATCAAATTTCCATGACATGGCGAGAGAATATGTGGGATGACACTTTTCGACTTATGACACGTCTGAAGCAAATAAAAAATTCTGGATTTTTCGTTACTCGTCAGAAGGCATCAGAAGTGATTCTCATAAGAGATTTTAGTATATTTTTATGTGAAAATAGTGATTTTCGGTTTTTTTCATTCGGTGACATTAATTAAACTTTGATCAACTGAGTCAAACCCTGGAATTTTGTAACTTTACTGCGTTTTTCCATAAGCCTATGCATTTAAAAAGCAAAATTGTGCTTTATAACAGGAAAAAAGTGAATATAATGCTGAGATAAGATGTTGTAAACAACATTTTATCACTAAAAAACTACCAGTTATCAACGCAGAATATAGTTGAAAAAAATCGCAATTAAAATAATCAACCTATTTTATACAAGAAGAAATGAAAGTTTATATTTTATTATGGTAAGGAAAAAATAGGAATTTTAAATTATAATATTTCAAATCAAAGACCTTACCCATAATTCAATTTGCCTCAGGATGTACTTTCGTTGCTTAGTATCTTTATTTTTGTATTTGCAAAAATGAGGACCAAAAGGAATAATAAAAAACAAAAATGTCAAATGTAAAATTCATCAATATATTGAATCGAAATAAGATTAATAAAAATATCAATTTGACTATTTCACTCATCTTAAAATTTTCACATAATCTGACCAATCACAAACCAAAGACAGCACAGCTTGTGTTATCGCGAAAACACCAACTGTCTTTCAATTCTGATTGGTCTATCAGCTTCGTGTTTTCAACAACGTAACCATGGATACCGATCGCAAAGCAAAGTTTGACGTTTGCCAACAAAATTATTGTAGCTGTATACGTCAAAATGAGTCGTTTCGGTGGTACCTCAAACGAAGTTAGAAACCAAAACATTGAAGAAAATATACCGAGTAATACAAGAAAATCTAAATCTTATATATGGAGACAATTTATGATGTTCTGTGTGGATCGCAACTACAAATTAGATGCAGAAAATAACAACGAAAGACTAGCATTCATTCATTAATTATAGTCGAGAATAATGTATTTTTTTCGTGTACAAATTATTTATTGTTATAGGTAAAAAATAATTATAACAAATTATTTATAGTTATAATAAATATTTCATGATTATGACTAATTGTGAATTATTCAAAAAATGGGTAGATTTGGGTTACCTAGATCAAATGTATTATTATTAAATTCCTTCCTCTCATTCTACTGAATTTTTGACCTATCACTTTGTTCATGAAATAGTTTAATAAAATACCACTCGTGATTTAATTTAGCTTATAAGTCTGTCTTTTATTTCTAAACTCAACTGAGTTTCTTAAAGAAAACACCACTCGTCCTACGGACTCGTGGTGTTTTCAAGCAACTCAGTTTAGTTTAGAAGTAAAGCGACAGACTTATCGCGAAAATTGAATCACTAGTGGTATTACTATTGAAAATTCATAAATATCACGCATCAACATAAGATTAATATACCTGCTATATAAAAACATACAATTTTTTAACAGAACAAAATCATATCATAAATTGTCAACATCCACAACACACAAATCATATTTCTTTAACGTGCTCTACAGTTCTAGGAATGAATGAGAAAATTGTTTCTCTTTAGTCCGCGATAAAATATTTTTAATCTACTCTAAAATCCTAATCTTTACTATTTATCTCTAGGTACAATTGCTTACAAATAAATTTTAATATTAGGAAAGACCCGAAACCGTATTCACTATGACGCACTTTTCACTGGAGTACAAAAATATCCTCATTTTTATTTTAATTCTAAAACAGATACCTGCATATATAATTTTCAAAAGTTATTTTTCTAAATTTATAAATAGAGAATCATAACAATATCACATTAATATACATATATATGTATATGTATATATATATATATATATATATATATATATATATATATATATATATATATATATATATCATTTTGAGTTATCAAGATTAGTCGCCATTTTGTTCGGTTTCTGGTAACGTGTTGCCATCTTCTAATCTCTAGTATCCCTAAGTCGGTCTCAACTCCATCTAACCACCTAATTCGCGGTCGGCCTCTGCTTCTTCCAATAGATGTTCCTGTCGTTAGCTTTTTAGCAATCATGTGGTCAGGCATTCGTTTTATGTGTCCGGCCAATTTAAGTCGCTGTGTTTTAATGAACGTTACGACATCTGGTTCATTAAAGAGTTGGTATAATTATTGAAATTAAATCTTTTGCTCAACTGCCCTTGATCGTTTATAGCTCCAAATATTTTGCAGAGTATGTTATGCTCGAATATTCCCAGAAGTCTTTCATCCTTCTGCGTTAGAGTCCATGTTTCCGCCCCGTATGTGAGGACCGGCCTCAGCTGTGTTTTGTATATAATAATTTTAGTTTTTCTTTTAATATTTCTTAGATGGAATTGTTTTTGGAGCCCATAGTATGTCCTATTTGTAAGGTTTATTCGTCTTTTAATTTCTTCGCTCGTTTTATTGGTAGTAGTCACTAGGGAGCCAAGGTATGTGAAGTTGTCAACACGTTCAAAGATATAACTTCCAAATGCTGTTTCTCGTTCCTCATTTGCTATAGGATCCTTAGTAACCAATATGTACTTGGTTTTGTCTTCGTTCATGACTAGGCCGACCTGTTCGTCATCAGGTTATACCGGAAGTGAACAGCAACTTTGTTATTTTAAACAGAACACCCTGTATATTATTGCATTTTTGGATTCTTCATAAAATTCTAGATGAAATCTGTATGAACCGATCTGTTCTGATCTATAGTACATAGGTCAAAACTTCATATTTTTTGAGTTATTCATCTTTTTTCAAAAATGTTGACAGATAGAGTCAAAAAAAGATGAATCCCTCAAAAAATATGAAATTTTGGCCCATGATATCTTATACAAATTGTATCTAGACTCTTATGCGAATTCTAAAAATGCAATAATGTACAGGGTGTTTCGTTTAAAATAACAGAGTTGCTGTTCACTTCCGGTATAACCGGAAGCGGCATGTCATAAACCAATTTTCACAAATTTTGTGCAAGCAGTTTCCGATATATAGAGAGTGTAAGCTCGTCGTGACAAACCCTGTATATTAGCAACTTAAAATGAAGTAAACTTCTAATCTATAATGGTATATATTTATAATAACATTTAAAATTATCCAAATGAATTAAAAATTTCAGAACGTTTTCGGTCTTATTAGTGAAAAAATCTTAATATTAATTGAAACTAGCCACATAAGGTCTAAAAACCCTTAGGTTGCATATTCTTAAATTTTAAAAATGGTGTGACACGAAGTCGATGTTACTCGACATACCATATGTTCCATATACTGATCCCTACTCGACACAAGGACGTTAGTGTTAGTGGAAGATACCAGCCAAACCTGGAGTTTAGATTAAGGCTGGTATATTGGTTGGTTGAAATTTTTAATCCGTTTGGATAATTTTTGTAATAAATATGTACCATTATACATCAGAAGTTGTTTACCTCATTGTAAGTTTTTGAACTATGGTATACAGCCAACCACTAGGATTTTCGCTTTTATTAGTCTAACTGAACACAGATATAGTCATAAAATAACAAATAAAAATTTATCCTGTACCATAACATGTGATATAAATTTATATATACAAACACATTTTTGAATAAAACATTTTTTAGCACAGAATAAATTTTTATTTGTTATTTTACGGCTATATTAATTTTCAGTTTATTTTAAATGAGAAATTCTCTCCCTACTGGTTAATATGGTAGTTACATGCTATGTAGGATGTGCTGTGATCACAGTGCTTCTACAAGACGCCATCAAACGACATCATAGACCATTAGAGGATAAAGGTTAATTAAACTCAGCTCTAATATTATAACTAGAACATCGAGTTGCAAATGAATTTTGAAAAAACTAAAGGAAATTTTATTATTTCTGAAGTATAAAAGAGAAAATGGAGCTTTACAGAATATAACGTTTGACTATAAGAAAAGAAGTAACAAGGACGATCATCATCACAATGGCATACAATGGACAATACTGAAAATTATTCTACCTTGTATAAATCTAGCCTTTTATGTGTTATAGATGATTAACTACCATAATAGAACGTAATAACCTGTAGAATTTCTGCTGCATGTAAGGGATATACAAAATATTGATCGATATATAAAAGGTATTAAAATACCTGCTTTTAGCATCAGCTCGTGTAACAAATACAATTGCATTCTTTTACGTTGATAACGTTTTTTGATTAAAACATGCTTACTTAGTTGTTTTTATGTATGACTAATGAAAACATTTTAACTACTAATAGCTTTATCATCATTGTTCTATATAGTAATCTAGTTAATAAACACCATAATTTGTTAATTATTATATGTCTTATAACAGTAATGCAATCCACTCAAATAGTCAAAGTTTAGCACAATCTGGCTAAAAGTTTACAAGTTATAATAGGGTGACACTGTTTTCGTAATTTTCAAAACATTGCTCCTTGATGGAAAAATACGCTTTAAGTAAAACAATAACTTGGATAAGTTTTATTCGAACTCAGCTGGAAACGACGGTTAAAAGGTGGTCGCTGACTATAAACGCGGTTGTGATTATGCTGAACACTATACTCGCCCAAATTCGCCTAAAGAAGTTGAAGATATCAAAAGGCAATGTAATCATGATTTTGCATGAACATTTGTCGGCAAAAAATCTGTATTTAAAGTGGGTGCTTTCGTTCCTTCGCAACCACCGTATTGTTTCAGATGTGGCAAAAGAATAACAGGGAAAAATATTTCAATCAAATGTTGTTATTTCGGACACTGGGGCGTATTTTGAGCAAAGGACAAATTATTTTACAAAAAAGTCAACGAAGTTTTGCAGAATCAGTGTATCACTAAGAAGACTATGGTGATGAATATATTGTTGTTTTATTAGTTACGTCTGTGACTTATGAGTAAAGTAGTTACAACTATCAAGGAAAGTAGGTTTCATCTGCAATTGCGTTAAATATTATCAAAGGCGATGCGACAACAGTTGTAACTCTCTGTCGGTCACTGATGATGATCAGTGACCCATTATATCAATATATCAACTTTGAGTTTGATTAATTTTATAGAGTACTACACTGAATAGGAGATGCCTTTTTTTAATATTCAGCCTGCCATACCATAATATACTCGTAGTAGTACGAATATATAAATTAAGAATTTCAATTACATTAAAACGATCAAAGGAAAATCACTACATAACTAGTTACACACATTACAACCTCCTCGCCTATTCAACAATTAAAATCCATTCTCTTCTGCCATCCCCAATTCCGAACTCACATAATCGTTAGATTCTTCTCGAAACTCTCTAACCAATGCTTTCTAGGGCGGCCTCGTGGACTATTTCGCTGGCCTCCTTTTACTATATCGGCGTGTTTAATTAATTTAATAAGTTTATCAGGCTCAAAATTAATGCGGATTCTGTGGCCCCCATGCTACTCTCGGACAGGCCCAAAAATCTTCCTGAGCACTTCCTTTTCAAAACTTTTCAAGGCATCTTCGTCTTTCTTCAACAGGGTACATGTTTCACAACCATAGGCCACAATGGGTCTTATTAGTCACATTCACAGTCTTTTCTTTGCGTAATATGCCATGTTTTCTTTGCTTATTACGTGCTTTATTTCTACATTTACATCATTACTTCAGGCTACTAGAGCTAGGGATCCTAAGTGCGTGAACTGTGCTACCTTTTCAAAGCTGTGTAGTCCTGCTTGGAAGAAGTTTCTATTGTTTCGTCTAGTCCTTGACGTAACATGTATTTGGTTTGATTTTGATTGATTCTCAATCCTACATCTCGCGTTGCTTTCTCAAGATCTTCGAAAGTCTCCTTTAATGATGTCTCATTACAACGAAGTATCATGACGTCACCCGCATATGCAGTTATTTGTTTGCTCTTGATTGGATATTGTTGCATGCAGTAAGAGGTTAAATAATATGTCTTACACCGTTATCGAAACAAAGTTGTCAGTCTTCATAGTTTGTATTACTACAGCTGCTTTGGTTTCAGTTGGAGTAAGCTCTAATACTCTGACTAGTTTTTGGGATATTGTTGTGAATTTATTAATTGTTATGTCTTTAATTTATAATGTCTTTACTAATTTATTATATTGTTCCTACTTTAATTTATTAAAAGGCACGATAATTTATATAAGTTTATTTATCACTACATATACAATAATTTATTAGTAGGCGAGCGTAACAATAATATCGCGAGCGCGAATCTTCTTTATTAACTGCCTTCAAAATAAAAGTTCCCTCATATTTATACGAAAACAGCTTCTCTAGAACTGCATGGATGTTGACCTCAATTGACCTGGTTTCGCCTCGAATGGACAGGCCTAATTCCGGAAGATTCGAATGGAACCAGTTTTTTATTACTTGAGGTTTATGGTCGAAAGGTCTCGTATAATCTAAAACATATTAGAATCAGTCATCATATATTTTACAGTTATTTTTAGGCCAGGATATTTATCGTAACATTGCCCCCCTCTTAAAAGATGGTTCCTCCTGGAACCTTGTCGGGACTAGAACTGGAACGGTATGCTGGTATCGGCAACTGGACCCTCTTTTACAACTTCCAGTTGTATAAAAATGACAAGGGACGGTTTTCTCTCCGCACCAGTAACTATGCGGATTGCAACAGACTAACACCTGGACTTCGGTGTCTTTAAAGATCTCCTCCACCATATTTCGGATAACCCTCCAATCTAATTGGCGGCACTCCAACTTTGGCATGGCTAACTTTTGCACGTCGGACTCTAGTACGTGCTCTCTCAATTGAAGTAAGGCTTCCCATACATCTCGGTAGATAGGTTGGTCACGGGCAGTGTCTTTTGTTACCAGGTAGAAAAGGTAACGTGATGCCTCTTGGAGTTTCAAGGTTTTACCGGGAGCTGGCACCTGGCATTGAAGTTCTGCAACTCGACCAAACTTCCTTCGAAAGACGGATGCCAACCCTGGTGCGTCTTTGATACTGGCCGGGATGGTAAGGGCCAGCGAGTAGTCAACGGGGAGCGCGAGTAGATCTTGCTTTTCTTCAGTGGTAACACCATGTCTCGCTTTACCGGTACCTCCATAGGCACCCATGAATTCTTCAAACGTGAGGTCAGACACATCGTGGACTTGGTTTACTTCCACTTCTTCATCTACGTCGTGGTCACCTTCGAAAGACGCCAACCGGTTATGGTGTACTATCATCGGCTTTCCCCTCGGAATCTTGCTTATTCGGTAGATGACATCGTTGATCTTCTCCATGATGAGGTATGGACCTTCCCAAAACTGCTGCAATTTGGGAGAACAACCTTTTCGCTTCTTGGGATTATACAGCCATACTTTGTCGTTCTTCTTAAAGCAACCCTTTTCGGCTTGTGTATCGTACCGTTTCTTCATTCGGTCGCTAGCGATCTGAAGGTGGGAACGGACCAACTCATGTACATCGTCCATTCTTCTTCGTAATTCGATCACATAATCCTCACCTGCTACATCTTCTCCAGGTCGACACCCAAACTCTAGATCACAAGGTAGTCGCATTTCGCGTCCGAATAGGACTTTGGCTGGTGTCTGGCCTGTTGATTCGTTAACAGCAGATCTGTAGGCCATTGTGAAGAACGGAAGGTATTGGTCCCAGTCTCGCTGATGATCGGACACCATCTTTTTCAAATATTTGCCAACTGTCCTATTCATCCGTTCTACCATACCATCAGATTGCGGATGATATGCTGTAGTTCTTGTTTTCTTCATGCCTAGTCTATCACATATTC
Source organism: Diabrotica undecimpunctata (assembly GCF_040954645.1). Lineage (NCBI taxonomy): Eukaryota > Metazoa > Arthropoda > Insecta > Coleoptera > Chrysomelidae > Diabrotica > Diabrotica undecimpunctata. Next base: position 68,617,718 of record NC_092810.1, read on the forward strand.
CTTGGAATAGATCGCTTTCGAAGTTCCTGCCTTGGTCACTATGTATCTCCAAAGGCACTCCAAATCGGCTGATATATTCTTGGATCAACTTATCTGCAACGGTGGCGGCCTTCTGGTCGGGAAGTGCGTAAATCTCGACCCACTTAGTAAAGTAATCCATTACTACCAGCATGTACTTGCCTCCATTTTCACTTTCTGGAAATGGCCCAGCGATGTCCAAAGCTATTCTTTCAAACGGGCTTCCAACATTATATTGTCTCATAGGAGCTCTCCTTTTTCGGTAAGGCCCGTTACTCGTGGCACAAATAGTACATTTCTTACACCAGTCTTTTACATCGTCGGAACTGTTCATCCAATAAAACCGTTCCCGAATTCGCTGAAGGGTTTTCCTTACACCAAAATGCCCTCCCGATGGACTGTCGTGTAACTGACGAAGTACTTCGGCTATTCTGCTCTTTGGGATCACCAACTGTCTTCTCTTCTCTGAACCGTCATCGTTTTCCAGGACTCGTTTGAGCAAGCCATCTTCGATGATAAATGAGTCCCACTGGGCCCAATACGTCTTAACTACTGAGCATAGGTTTGATATTTCCTGCCAAGGTGGTCGACGGTTTTCCTCTTTCCATTTTCGGATTTTCTGTATAACTGGATCTCTCTCTTGCTCTTCCCTGATCTTAGTAGGCGTCCAGTCGTCGTTGACAATCGTCGTTCTTAGCACTGCCGCTTCCTTGGATTCCGTTTTGTTGCAGTGGGAACACTCTGCTGAGCATGGCCTTCTGGAAAGAGAATCAGCGTTTCTGTGGCTAACTCCGGCCCGGTGCTCAATCTTAAAATCGTATTCTTGGAGTCGTTCGATCCACCTGGCTATCTGACCCTCTGGATTCTTAAACTGCATCAACCACTTAAGGGCGGCATGGTCGGTTCGGATTAGAAACTTTCTGCCATAGATGTATTGATAGAAGTGCTCTACTGATTTAACTACTGCTAGAAGTTCTCTTCTCGTGACGCAATAATTCCGCTCAGGTTTTGAAAGAACTTTACTAAAATATCCGAGGACTCGTTCCTGTCCTCCTTGAATCTGAGACAGCACTCCTCCAATTCCCACATTACTTGCATCCGTATCTAAGATGAACTCTCCTTCTGGCAGTGGATACCCTAAAATTGGTGCTGTTATTAAATGCTTTTTCAAGGTCTCAAAGGCATTTTGGCAGTCTGTATCCCAGCGGTAATCTCTTGCTTCCTCCGTAAGTCGCGTTAATGGCTTAGCGATATCTGCAAACTTCTTAATAAACCTCCGGTAGTAAGTACATAGTCCAAGAAAACTTCTCACTTGATGTTTGTCAGTTGGTTTTGGCCATTCCTTAATGGAATCGATTTTTCCCTTATCCACGGCCACTCCTTCTTTACTGACTATATGACCCAGATAATTGACTTTACCTTGAAATAGCTGGCACTTCTTGGGGTTTAACATCAATTGGGCAGCTTTAAGTCGATTAAAAACGTTTTCTAAATTCTTCAGATGTTCTTCGAATGTCTCCCCCAAGACGATTATGTCATCCAAATAAACCAGGCATGTTTTCCAAGATAACCCTCTCAACACATTTTCCATAAGCCTCTCAAATGTCGCAGGAGCATTACAGAGTCCAAATGGCATAACGTTGAATTGCCACAATCCAGATCCTGTGGTGAAGGCCGTCTTTTCTTTATCTACTGGGTCCATTTCTACCTGCCAGTATCCAGACTTCAAATCCAAAGTAGAAAACAATTTACTTCCAGCCAATGTGTCCAATGTGTCATCGATCCGAGGCAGAGGATAACTATCTTTCTTGGTAACGTTGTTCAGCAAACGGTAATCCACACAGAACCTTGTCGTTCCGTCTTTCTTCTTAACCAGGACCACCGGAGAGACCCATGGGCTCGTAGAAGGTTCTATCACCCCGTCTTTCTTCATTTCCTGAACAATCGTTTCAGCTTCCTCTCTTTTCGCCTGTGGTAATCGTCGAGCTGTTTGACGAATTGGCTTAGCATTACCAGTATCAATTTTATGCTTGACAACGGTAGTTCTTCCCGTCTTTCCTCCTTTCGGTACGAAAATATCACGATACTGCCGAAGAAATTCCCTTAATTTCCTTTTCTCCATCTGATTTAGAGACTGTCCTGCAACTGCAACCATTTGGTCGAATTTATCGTTGGAATTATCAGATGTTGTCGCCTGACGGATTATGGATGTCACAGGTACACAAGTTCCTACTTTTGTCTCTTTTTTTATGGTCACTGGGTAGTCGTTGACATTGATAAGTCTCACAGGAATTTCCTTAGCCGAAGTCACCAATTCCTTTCCAATTATGATTCCACGGCCAACCTCATCGTCGTGGTTCCAAGGCTCCATCATAACAGGTCTCCCTTCGTCCACAAATCACTGTAGCCGCGCTACTATGATCGTTTCGCTTCTCGCAGGCACGACTGTATCTTCTGTAATGGCTGCTTGCACAGTGTTGTCATTATGTGGATGGAGAAATACCTCCTCGTTGCCAACTTTGATTACCTTATTCTTAAAATCCAATTGGAATCCATGCATATTCATTACGTCCATTCCTAATATAACATCCTCTTCGATGTCAGCAACTATAACAGTATGGACGAACTTTTCTGCTCCAATTCCCAATTGTACCTGGATTTCTCCATGAATGTTGGCATTTTCACCTGTAGCGGTCCGAAGTCGCAACCTCGTTGGTAACAGTTTCTTTCGGCTGTTTATAACTGTCGGGCGTATAATGGTTCTGGTCGCTCCGGTATCCACCAACAACGTATGCTTTTTACCATTTATGTCTCCATCTACATATACACTATCTTCACGACATTTCAAAGAAGCTATTAGTATGAGAGGGTCTTTGGAAGAGTTCCGGGTCGAAGCTGCCTCCCTAAGGTTGACTCGTTCTGGTTTTCCTGATGGTGAGTTTCTTGATTTTATGGTCTTCTTTTTCTTGCATGTCATGCTTTTCATCAAATTAAAGAGCTGGTCAAGTTTATCTTCGTCTCCTTCCTCTTTTACAGTCCTAACTTTACTGTACCCGCCAGAGGCCTGCGTAGCTGACTCGTATTCGAGGGCGGCGGATAAGACATCAACCAGCGTTTTGTGACGAGCTAATCGCAGTGTTCTCTGCATTTCATGATCACGAAGACCATCAATAAACGTTTGAACGGCCAATTTTTCCATCATGTCTTCGGGAGCTGTTGGATAAGCATATCGTACTAATCTGGCAATATCTACCTCATATTCTTGAAGAGCCTCATCTTTCTTCTGTCTACGATTTTTAAGCTGTGACTGATATACATGCTCCAAATGTTCGTGGCCATATCGCATATTTAACCTCTTCTTCAGTTGTTCGAAATCATCGGTCTCCTCTACGGCTATGGTCTGAAGCACATCTAAGGCATCTCCTCGAAGAGCGATAGTCAGGTTTACCGCATTTTCTTTTTCAGACCATCCATTTGCTCTTGCGGCTGATTCGAACTGTTTCATGTAGTTGTTCCATGACGATTTTCCATCGAAAGTTGGGACTTTAACATGAATAGAACCTCCACTTCCTTCAAATTTCGGCCGTGTCTCCAACTTACATTTCGTCTCGTCTTCTTTTATCTCCACTGTAATCGGATTGTTACCTCTCTCTGCTGTCCCTGTTTCCTCCATCTTCCTTTCCATTTCTTTCATCTTTTCTTCGAAGGCCAACATATCGGCAGCAACTTGATTTTTTAACGAAGATATTCTATCGTCGAGGGCAGACATCTCAGAAGTGACTTTAGAGATTTCCGAAGAGATGTTAGCAGAGACTTTGCTTTCCAGCGAAGAAATCTCGTTAGAAACTTTGTCTTCCAACGAAGCGATGTCGCCGGAAACTTTGGCTACATCACCAGAAACTTTGGCTACATCAGAAGAAACTTTCGAAATATCGTCAGAAACTTTGTTCTCTAATGATGCGATGTCACCAGAAACTTTCGAAATATCGCCAGAAACTTTGTTCTCCAATGATGCGATGTCGCCGGAAACTTTCGAAATCGACGAGAGGACAGCATCTTCAAATATATAGGTCTCTGGATCTAGTCCTTCTTCTAGTAAAGCGTTCTTTAGTCGTTGGACTAACTCAGCCTTTTTTCCGGTAGAAGCTAATTCTCTGTCTTCAAGATGTCTTCTTAAATTAGTCACTGTCAGCCCATAAATCGTAGCCATTTTCACAATTTATTTTATATTCACTTGTAATTTATTTTCGCAATTTATCTTAAGTATTCCACTGTTCTGACACCATTTGTTGTGAATTTATTAATTGTTATGTCTTTAATTTATAATGTCTTTACTAATTTATTATATTGTTCCTACTTTAATTTATTAAAAGGCACGATAATTTATATAAGTTTATTTATCACTACATATACAATAATTTATTAGTAGGCGAGCGTAACAATAATATCGCGAGCGCGAATCTTCTTTATTAACTGCCTTCAAAATAAAAGTTCCCTCATATTTATACGAAAACAGCTTCTCTAGAACTGCATGGATGTTGACCTCAATTGACCTGGTTTCGCCTCGAATGGACAGGCCTAATTCCGGAAGATTCGAATGGAACCAGTTTTTTATTACTTGGGGTTTATGGTCGAAAGGTCTCGTATAATCTAAAACATATTAGAATCAGTCATCATATATTTTACAGTTATTTTTAGGCCAGGATATTTATCGTAACAATATATACATATGCACCAGGCTTTCATATAGTTTTTTCCTGTTTATAGTGTCAAATACTTGTTTGAAATCAATAAATAAACTGTTTATGTCGATGTATTCATGACTCTTTTCTATAACTTGCCTCAGCATGTGTATGTGATCACTAGTAGATCGGTTTGGCTGAAATCCGCCTGGTAGTTACCAGTAATATCTTACGCAATGGACATCTGTTTGTTATATAAGAGAAGAAAACATACTGTGTATGTTTAATAACATAATTTCTCTACAGTTGGAGCCTTTTTGCTTATTCGCTTTCTTATGAATGAGTCTATAAGGCCCGTTTCCATTCTTCAGGGATTGTGTCATAATCCCATATTTGGGTGATTAAGCCATGTATTTGTTTCCCTAGTGTAGGTCTTCCATTTTTTAATAATTCAGTTGTTATTTTATCAGTATGGTGCCTTATTATTTTTAAATAACTTATACTTATAATTTCGTCTTCGGAAAGTCCATGAATTTTTCTCTAAGATGATAGGACTTCAGGTGCACTTTCCTTCTCTTCTGCATTCTGATGATTTAGTAGGTAGCTCATGAAAATATTCTTTCCAACTGCTTATTTCCTTCCTTATTCTTATAAAAACTTTCCCAATGTTTAACTCTTTTGTTAGTTGTCTCGCATCTCTATAGCATTTTGTGTATTAATTTTTTGTTGCTCCTATCTCTTTTATTTTTAAATCGTACTTCTCTCGTTTCTTTCTTCTGCATACTTTTGTTGGCCCACTTGTTTTGATGTACTCTTCCTTGTTGCTTCTTGTCATAATTGTAAATATTTTATCCTCTAATCATCTTTTTGCCTTATAATCAATCTACCATCAGCGTCAAACCACTCTGCGTTTCGATGCTTCTCCTGTTTTCCTATTACCTGATATGTCACTTTTAATATACTGTTCTTGATTTGTTGCCATCGCCCTTATACATGTAGTAGATTTTCATCTCTATTTATTTCCTCCTCCATTGCACTTTTACTCTGGTAGATTTGCTTCGTTGTCCAGTTTATTTATATTCCATTTTTTTTTTGCTTATATCCCACAGAATTCTCGAAATTACTAATTCTTTGCTTCCCAGTGACAATGACTAAAAAGTGATCAGAGTCGAAATTTATTCCTCTATAGAAACATACATCTTGCATGGAGGAGGCCCAACACTGCGAAATTAGTACATGAAAAATATGATTGCAATCCGTACGACTGGGATTTTCCAAGTTCCCACTGTGGTACTGAAAATGATTGAGAATGACAGTTGTTATTCTCAAGCAATATGTCGGGAGCACATTGATAATAAGGTAGATGGTTGGTTTGGAGAAGTTCCAGTCTTTTAGCTATTGAGTATCTTTCATACTGAGTAATACCGTTCCCTATATTCAGTTGTAAATGCCTGTCAACCCTCGGTTAAATGTTGGGTGGTTTTTGGCATAAACACCTATATCGGTTTGTTTTCTATAGGTGTGTCTGTATGTCCTGAAGTATATGTCTCAACATATTTTTGAAAATAAATTCTTAAATTAGCAGCGTGTTTTTCTAATTGCTCACATATATCAATGAGTCTTTTTCCTTCTAGGTACCGTGATAATGTTTTATTTTATGCTGTGGTATTATTATCCAGATTTAAGTCATGCGGTTCTCACTTTGCCTAACTGAAAAATTAACTCATTCCCGATACATAGAGTATCATATCAAGTCCTGGGTGTCCTGCTATGCTAGAGTATCTCCCACAAATTGCCTGACACATCTGCACGTTGTGCGTTGTGCAGCTTTTTGCATGGTGTATAAAGATATTCCCCAAAAGCTATTTGGTATTTTCTAGAAAACTCTTTCGGAATGACACTAGAAGTTGAGAGAATTATATGTATCATCTGAATACTTCCCAATTCCCACGATTGTCTGATTTTTACCTTCAGATCTCTGTAGTTGGCGATTTTCATGTTATATTTAACACAATAGATTATTAGTGTTAGGTATCGCCATATCAATAAGCGTTGCTTGTTTACTTAGTTTATCAACTAACATGACATCTGGAGTATTATTTGCCACTGTATTTGATGTACTTGGTGTAGTATCTTTCCATTTGAGTCATACCGGTGCTTATATTTAGTTGCAATAAGTTTAGGAACGCTCTCGGTTAGATGTAGGATAGTTTCTTGAGCTTGACATCCATATCGATTCTGCACCTGAGGTTTTTTGACTAGGTATATATTTAAGGTAGTTTTTTTTGATAGCCTAATCTTGAATGGGTAAAAGGAAACCGTATATTTCGGGAAACATCTTTCCTGATGCCAACAAATAATTCGATACTGTATTGTCGACACCGTCCTCATTTGGATGACCTACATGCAGAGGTTTCTCCATCCAGATAGGATTGATTTCGCATTTTTTCAAAATTAGATAGAGAATTTTTGCGCATTTCTTGATAAGAAGTTTTAGTAATAAATATCTACTTCAGTAGCATTTTAATATCTCTTCATTGTGAAACATTTTTATTGTACTTATTGATTTTTAAAAGTAATTTAAAGATAAACTTATTACTCAGTATTGAAATTTAGTATCATTTTAAAGCATTTCCACTTAAAATATCTATAAAATGTTTGGTTAACTTTTTCCAGAAATATATTTTTACGTAAAAACCAATGTTTATAATATAATCTGTCAACTAATCTCTCACATTCAACGAATAAAGTACACAATGGAATTATTTTTTCAATCCGTTACTTAGTTTAATTGCAACACTAAAAAATGACGTTGCTTTGTCAGATTAATCTTACCTTTTCTTGATAAACTTCTTAACTCATATATTTTTTTTAATTTTGATTCTGTTCTTAGTAGTATTGCTGCCAAAACATTATAGGTACAGTATATATATACAGTAGACTCCTTCTATAACGAACACGGTTATTACGAGGTTTCGCTTATAACGAGATACATTAGATGTCCCGTGAAATTTCTATTGAACTATAACCGTCTATAACGAGGCAAATTTGGTTATAACGAGAGAAAATAAGATCCAAAAACGTGTTTTTTACGTTTTTGGTCGGGTCGTGGCTATAACCTTGCAATATTTAAAAAAGTTAAATAAAATATAAGACAATTTAAATTCTTTTTAAAATTAGTACACCGTATCCAAAATTCATGACAGGTGTTCATTAATTTATAATATTAGTGCTAAGTATAGATACGTAATCAACATTAAAACGTTAATGATATCTGTAAATGTTTAACAAATATCATTTGATATTTAAATATACTACTTAATTACTGTCAGTGATACATTAACTCAAATATTTTCATATAAAAAACAGTTAAGATTTGATTTCACGTATAGTCCCTCTAATATTCGCTTATACGTATTTCGTCTTAATAAGACTCATTAAAGCGACTGATGTAGAAGGAACAAAATCTAAACTTTCTTGGTAGGTCGAATATTCTTCTCTTCTCATTGCGCTGTCTTCTTTCGAAGGTTAGCGATCCAAATGGCAATTGTAGTTTTTTAAACTGCTGCGCGAAAGATCTCTGCGGATGAGCGGTCGAACCATCTCCTCAGGTCTTTCAGCCACGAGTTCTGGCGTCTTCCTACTGATCTTTTGCCCTGTACTTTTCCTTCCAGTATAACTTAAAGTAATTCATATCTTTCGCCTCTCAACACATGACCCAAGTATTGCATTTTCCTCTCTTTGATTATTCTTAGTAATTCTTTTTGTTTACACATGCGACGAAGTACCTCAACATTAGTAACTCTTTGTACCCATGGAATCCTCAACATTCGTCTGTATATATACATCTCAAAGGCATCAATTCTTTTTTCTATTTCAGAGTCCATTGTCCAACTTTCACAGCCATAGAGTAAGACAGAAAAAACGTAACATCTAATCATTCGGATTCTAAGCTGTAGACTAAGGTCTGATCTTGTAAAAAATGTTTTCATGCTCATGAATGTTTTCCTTGCTTGTTCGATTCTTGATAGGATTTCTTTTTTTGGATTACACTGACTATTGATATTTGTTCCCAAATATTTTATGGAATTTACCTGTTCTATTATTTGACCCTTGGCATACACCTGTACGTTTATTGGTGTCTTTGAAAATACTAAAGTTTTAGTTTTGGAAACGTTTAGATGTAAACCGAACATTTCGCTGTGGTGAACTACCGCATTTATTATATTTTGTAGTTCTTGTGCGTTGCTTGCTATTAAGACGGTATCATCAGCATATCTGATGTTGTCTATGCTGATTCCGTTAATCTTAATTCCGCCTTGGACCTCGTCTAATGCTTCTCTGAATATAGACTCCGAATACAAATTAAAGAGTAGCGGTGATAAGACGCAACCCTGTCTCACTCCTCGTCGGATTTGTATGTCTTCGGATGTTGTGTGCTCTATTTCAATTGTTGCCGTTTGATGCCAGTATAGTTCTGAGATAATTCGCTTGTCTTGTTCGTCAACTCCAGTTGTTCTCAGAATTTTGATCATCTTTTGATGGTTAACGCAGTCAAATGCTTTTCGATAGTCAATAAAACATGCATATACATCTACCTTCATGTCTCTGCATCGTTGCGTTAACACATTTAAAGCAAAAAGAGGCTCTCGTGATCCCAATCCGTTTCGAAATCCGAATTGAGTGTCACTCATCTGGAACTCGCACTTCTTGTAAATTCGTGTATGGATAATTCTGAGAAAATTTTTAAGGACATGAGACATCAAGCTTAATATTCGATAATCATCGCATTGTGAGGAATTCGATTTTTTTTGGTAATGCTACGAATGTTGATTTTAGCCAGTCTGTTGGTATTTTACCTGTGTCATACAGGGTGAGTCATGAGGAACTTTACATACTTCTACCATATGTAGAGTCCCTCAGGGAGCATATCATGTGGCCACTAAAAAATGTCAACTCCTCTTCTTTATTAATTAACAGGGTGATTTGTGTAATTGACCATTTATTTCATTTTACTGTAGTGTTTATACGGCTCATTTGATTTTTGTAATTTTTGCATGATATAGTACACTACTATCAAGCATTCGACTGGTATTAGCTAAACTAAAAAATTCCAGGACTGGCTTTAGAAAAATTAATTTAGGAATTCGTATTAAATATTACACCCTGTATAATTTTTTTTTAAAATGCAATAAGTGATTTTCATACTACATAAATAGCCAATGAAAACAACATATGCGACAATGTTGTCGCACTTTTATTAAATTTTTAGTGAACGATCAAATCTTACCAAAAATAGAACAACCATAATGAAGTATCAAATTATAAGGTATTAATTTAAACAAATGTTATAAATTTCAAACATTTTAACTAAAATGAGTTCCTACAACATAATCTAATACGTAGAAAATTAACACCTTTACTGTCACTTTGTATTATCTCTACGATAGAATCAATTGTTTTTCAATTTTAAATTTTTACTCATAGATCGTATTGGGGCATTATTTTCGATAAATAATAAATTAAATTGATTAAAAAGTCAAACCTCTTGTATGTGTTAGTTTTTGTTGATTGTAAATGATTAAAATTTTATGTTAAATAATAATACATTGCATCAACTGTACTAAATAAAAATAAATCTAAAAAAGTTTAAAATGAAGGTTGGCGCTGACCGTTTGACGTTTCTTGATATTTTATACCCATTGTCATTATTGTCATTATCAATTGTTATTTATGTGTACAACAATACATATTTCTTCTGTCATATCTACGTTAAGTACATTGTGTTAGTTTTGGTAGAGCTTTTGTTACTTTCGTTCAAAATGCCACATCAGTTTTCGACCACAGAATATGCAGACATAATATTTGTTTATGGATTCTGTAATGGGAATGGTAGGGCTGCTAGTAGAGAATATCGCAGGAGATTTCCTAATCGTCGAACTCCCAGTCATCCAACATTTGGGTCAGTTTTTAATTATTTGCGAGAAAATGGCACTTTTCCTAGTGGAACAACAGAGCGACATGTACATGAAGCGCAGGAAGATGACATTATGGACGCCGTTACTATGAACCCTACAATAAGCACTAGACAAGTAAGTCGAGAACTCAATGTTACTCAATCAAAAGTAAGTAGAGTCTTACAAAAAAATAATCTATACCCATATCACATTCAAATGGTTCAGCGACTACATGCTGGAGATGAGATCAATAGGTTGGAATTTTGTAGATGGATTAACAATAATCGACCAACGCTATACAGGACACTATTTACAGATGAAGCCCAATTTACCAGAGACGGGATAAATAATTCACGAAATTCACATGTGTGGGCAGAAGAAAATGCCCATGCTATTCGAGAACGTCGTTCTCAGTTAAGGTTTTCGGTTAAAGTGTGGATTGGTGTCATAAATAACCAATTAGTAGGTCCTCACTTTTTTGATGGTCCTTTAACAGGGCAGGTCTATTTGAACTTTCTACAAAATATTTTGCCGAATTTGCTTGCCAACGCGAACGTTGCTATCCGAGGGATGTATTTTCAGCATGATGGGGCACCCCCACACTTTTTACTGGCAGTGAGACAACATCTCAATAATGTTTATGACAACACGTGAATAGGACGTGCAGGTCCTATTTCGTGGCGGCCTTCAAGATCCCCTGATTTCAATCCCGTTGATTACCATATTTGGGGACGATTGAAGCAACTAGTTTACGCAGTGAATATTAATAACCGACAACAATTAATTGATAGAATTATACATTGTTGTAATACTATTAGAAACGATCCCCAGAGTATCCGTAATTCAATACGTCAATTAACAATTCGGCAACAAAAATGTATACAGGCTGCAGGGTCCCATTTCGAAAATCTATTTTGAATTATTTTTATTTTGTTACCATTATTGTATCTTTTTCAGTTCTAATTTATGGGTTTATCATAACTATGTACATATTTTTAGTTTTTTTTTAATTGTTCTTCGTTATTGTTAGTAGTTACTGTTTTTTGTTGTGCAGTGACTCAGTTTATCATTTCAATTAAAATGTTTGAAATTTATAACATTTGTTTAAATTAATTACCTTATAATTTGATACTTCATTATGGTTGTTCTATTTTTTGTAAGATTTGATCGTTCACTAAAAATTTAATGAAAGTGCGACAACATTGTCGCATATGTCGTTTTCATTGGCTATTTGTGTAGTTTGAAAATCACTTATTGCATTTTAAAAAAAATATATACAGGGTGTAATATTTAATACGAATCCCTAAATTAATTTTTCCAAAGCCAGTCCTGGAATTTTTTAGTTTAGCTAATACCAGTCGAATGCTTGATAGTAGTGTACTGTATCATGCAAAAATTTAAAAAATCAAATGAGACGTATAAACACTACAGTAAAATGAAATAAATGGTCAATTACACAAATCACCCTGTTAATTAATAAAGAAGAGGAGTTGACATTTTTTAGTGGCCACATGATATGCTCCCTGAGGGACTCTACATATGGTAGAAGTATGTAAAGTTCCTCATGACTCACCCTGTATATCTTATTGAATAGTGCTGTTATTAAATCTAGGCTTTTACTTACGTTATCTGCAATTAGTTTAAGTATTTCGACATTGATATTGTCTGGACCGGTGGCTTTTCCATGTTTCTGAGATTTTACTGCGTGAATCAGTTTACAGGTCGAATATTGGTACTGAGTAATTTTTAGTAAAGAATCAAAAGTAAAATTGGTTTGAAAACCACAATATCTTCTCTTGACTTTCTAACATTCCTGACCTAAATATCACTGAAACAGTATGACACAAAATGAAACAGACACTAACGAATAGCCCACAACGGACATTATACGAAATTAAAACCAAAATAGAGCAGATTTATGATCGAGTAAATGCCCAACCGGATTCGAGCAATAAAATGTAAGGGCGATGCTACTCAGTTTTAAAAATGAATATTAGTTCTATGTCTCAATGTTTAGTTGCCAACAAAATAAACATTCTTTATTATTAATTAGTTCTGTTAGAGTAAGTATATTTTGTTTTATGTTGCTGAACCCATCTGATTAGTGGAATTACATAGGAATACATTTAAAAACATGATAAGAAAAAAAAACTCTCAACTATGTATATGAATTTTGCATATATTTTAGTTTGTCCTGTCCCATTATATAGTTGTTAGGGCTCTTATACTCCTACCGCCTGTGAGAAAAATTAGAAATCCATTGAAAATTTTTTCTCCAAAACTAAACATACTTTAGATGTATACATGGAAAAGGAAAATAAAATGTATCATGTTTTCATCGTGGTATTTGAATTAACTTTTAAGATAATTATACTATATAAATGGAAATTAAAAGTTAGATAGAAGGAGCTCTGGGAAATACTAAGTCCCCAACAAATTATAGTATTCGTTAAGCCAATTTTTTAATGATATACGGTTCTTCTTGCGCTTATTTTATTTGGGCATATGGGCTATTTTTGTGCAATGTTGCATTTATTCTCTTGGAAATCGATGTGGTCTTCTTCCGATTGGTGACTTATCTCCGGCTATTCTAACTATTCTGTAAGTTATATATTATGACAGAAACAGATTGAGACCAAACTAAAATATAAATTCAAAAAAAATTTAAAAATACTGACATTATTCTGGAAAAATCACATTCTAATGAGTAGTATTTCTAACATTAAAATTGGTAACCATACCAAGAGGGGCTGATGTGTGTCATAATATGAAGATGACCATCGAGGACAGAAAAAGAATCCTATGACAAGAATTTTCATTCTAAAGTCAAAAGACCTAATTAAATGCACTTTAGCGTTACACGGGGTATTAAGTATAATACAATTTAATTTAATACCAAGTAGTTCTATGTCCAAAATATTGGTTGCCTTAAAAGAATATGTAACGTTTATAACGTTATATTAGTACGCCACCTGTTTTGCTGCTCATTATATACATAAGTAGCAATTAACAAACAATAGAGACTGAAAAAATGAATGTTCTGTTACGTGAATAACACTAGTTGTGTTGACTACTAGAAATTATTAAAAAACGAGTTATTCTTACCTACTTCTTGTCTGACTAACGATATGAAATTACGTCAAACAAGAACGATAAGAAATACGACAGTTTCATTAAATTTTTGTTAAAACGTTACAATTTCTGTATAAATTAATTGAAATATTGGAAAATCAGAGCATCATAGGGATGCTGCAGGTCTTACGTCATAGACCAGATCTATTACTAATTAACCAACTAACTAGTTAAAAAAGGCTTATTTATGAGAATATACCTAACAAAAATAATCTGGGTGTTTAATACAACGAGAAAATCGTCAAGTGTAGTATCTGGTGTCATTTCGAAAGGCCTCCTAGATAATATCAAACAAATGAGTTTTAGTGAAAATCTATATAAGATTATGCTACTGCTACAGCTAGCGACGTGAAGATAGTCAGGAAACTTATGGAATATATTCCAGCCTATTAGGTCACCTAGAGCTTGATAACACAGAAAGAACCCATCCAAAGCTCAATTATTTTGATACCGTAGTAATCTGGGATGAGTGAATTTTTCCATTAAAGGAAGTGAGGGCAGTAAGGCTTAAATCTGGATAAGACCTTTATTCATTTCATAATAATACATGCAAATATCATTTATCGTGTGCATTACCAATCCGTTGAGCTTAATTGAGCAGGAAATAAAAGAAAACAAAAATATCATAAAATTACAAGCTAATAATATAACACTATAATAGTAAAATTTTATTTAAAAAATCCTTTGTAAAAGGTATAATAATATACAAGAACCCTTTCGGGCTACATCACAGAACGTTTTCAGAATGACTATTCACTCATCAGTGCTTTTACTAGGTATACATGAGTGAAGCCACGAAATATACTGGTAAAACCCCTTTAAGTATAGTTAAATTAATTTGAAATTACATTGTTGCTAATAATATTCTAGGATGTTTAAGTTTTAGACGGAATTTACTTCATGGCAACGTAAGACTCCCAAACTGGGGTTGCTGGCCCTGAGACCAAGTGTCTACGGGGATCCGTAGGTAGCAATTAGCTAGATTTAAACGGTTTTTACCCATATATTTAGTCGCTTCACTCATGTATACCTAGTAAAAGCACTGATAATGGAAAAGTCATTCCGAAAACGTTCTACGATGAAGCCCGAAAGGGTTCTTTTATGTTAGGGGTATTATACCTTTTATAAAGGATTTTTTAAATAAAATTTTTGTGATTTAGGGTATACAGCCGACTACAAGAAATTCATTTTCCTTGTTAGCTATAATATTGTTAAATTATGTATTTATGTTCAATTAAACCACAATTGATTGTAATATATAATCCCATATATACAATATTTAACATGAACATGCCACAAGAATGTTCAGAACCAGTCCCCCTTCTCTATCTTTTCTTCTTCGTAAGGATGTAGTGGCGTCATGTAATTTGTTTGACTATTTCTGTCCAATTATCTCTCTCCTGTGCGTGTTGGGAGAATGAGTAACCAGTCATGTCCTTTATTTGGTCCGACCATCGTACTGGAGATCTTCCTCTGGATCTTTTACCCGCTACGTTACCCTCAACTATCATTCGCTCCATGTCTTCTCTTCTTCTAGTTATATGTCCAAAATATCTCAGTATATTTTGGTTGATAGTTGTGATGAGTCTAGTTTTTATAGTTTATAATCTATAGTTTATAGTTAATATATATAGTCATTATACGCTTTGAATCGTCTTTTTTTATTGTCCAAGTTTCTGAAGCATAGATATTGTGATGCGTCGACGGATCTCGTCTTCGCATCCTCCACTGTTAGTAATAACGGAGCCTAAGTAATTAAATTGCTTGACCACTTCGTAACCTGCCATGTTTCTTATCTCTGCGTGGTTGTTTCTACTTCTATCGATGATCATCACTTTGGTTTTCTGCATATTTATTTTCAAACCAAATTCCGTATTCACCGTGCCTAGCCTATTTATAATTTGTTCCAGTTCTTCTGGTGATAACGCTAATATAACAGTGTCATCAGCATAACGTAGGTTTTTGATTTTTCTTCCTACTATAGTTGCTCCACCTTGCCATTTCTTAAAAACTTGACACATAATATAGAACTCCAGATTTTAAATTGAAGTTTTTCGAAACCACATTATTAACTCTTACATTAGCAGTTTTATTTACATATTGTTTTGGTAATAAATAGATTAGATGTTCTGGAGTACCCATTTCTCTAAGTATATGCCACATTTTATCCCATTTTACGGTATCGAACAACAAAGCATAAATATGTTTCTATGTTAAACTCTCGAGATTTTTCAATAATTTGACGAATATTAAGAATATGTTCTCTTGTTCCTTCCTCTACCTGGGACGAATCCGCATTGTTCTTGGGGAATTTGTAGTAAGAGAATGGATTTTAGTCTTTTATTGATGATGGTTAGAAGTACTTTGCTCGCGTGTGATATCAATGTTTCTGTACGGTAATTACTGCAATCCGTCGGTGAACGTTTTTTATATATGGAAATAAACGTAAGTTTACCCCAGTCATTTGGCCACTTTCCGGTATACCAGATCTCATTACAAATTCTAAAGAAGAATACTGATATTCATTTCAAAAACAAAATTAACCTGTTAAATCAAACCAATATAATACAATTCTATATACACTACAAAATTATAATAGGCTATTGATTATGTTCTTTAAGAAGGAACTACAACGATAAAGGGGTTTTATTGTTTTATGTGGCCAATAGAATATGAAATATGAAAAAAACGCAAAGTGCTGCCATTTTAATTATTCTGAAGCTATTTTCTTGTGGCGTTTTAAAGTACATAATTACTATTTAAATGGTTAGTAGTTTGTAATTTGTATTACATATATTGCAAATTAGTTTGTATTTTGAAAACAATTTTCGAAGTGGAAATTGAAACGTCAATAAACTTACTTTAACCTTTAATTGTGGCTTATTCCCATTTAAATAGTAATTACTGCCATTTAAAGGGGTGCCTTTTTTAGAAAGGACTGAATTTAAGGGTCCATTTAAGTGAATTCTTTTTGCACTTTTCGTACGAATACATCTACAAAAAAGTTGTTCAAAATTAAATTTCCTATCGAAGTGTCGTCCTATAAAGTCAAAAATAATTTTTTTTGACAAAAATATATTTAAAAAAACGAAGCAAAAAAACACGAAAAATCGCGATTTTTCTTTTTTGTCTCATAACTTTTCCCTACGGGAGAAGTACAGACATTGCTTCACAGAAAATAAAAAAAGTTCTATCCTTAATCTTGAAAATGACGTTTAAAGAAGCCTTTAGGATTCAGTGTCTAATACAAAATTTTCCTAGTTTGCTACTCACACCATTTTTGGGTCATTTTCCCTATTTTTATTCACAAAGATTGGTCTATAACTTTTTTCTATGCAGTTTTAGATATGTGCAATACTACATTTAATAGAGAGAAAAATTAATTACCTTTAAAATGGTCTATTGTAGAAGGTTCTAGGACTAATTTTAAACAAGATGTGGTCCTTCAAAAGGTTCTACTTTTAACCATTGCTAACTTTAACTATTTTTTAAATTTCTCATAACTTTTTTTCTTGAGTATTTAGATATATGCATTACTAAATAAAAAAAGCTTATTTTCTGTACTTTAAAATAGTCTATAGTAAAATATTTTAGAACTAATGTTAACCAAGATATGGTTCGTCAAAGTGTAATGATTGGAACGATTTGTATATACCTAAATGTACAAGGAAATAGTTCTAACTAGAAATTAAAAAAATATACGTAAAAGTAAAAATCGTTGCAAGTATCATACTTTGGCGGACCATATCTAATTTACCGTTGGTACTAGAATATTCTACGATATACTATTTTAAGGTACAAAGATATCCTTTGAAGAACCATATCTTGCTTAAAATTAGTCCTAGAGCCTTCTACAGTATACCGTTTTAAAGCTTACTGATTTTTCTTTGTATTAAATGTTCCATTAAATTATACCTAAAACTGCGGAGAAAAAAATTATAAGACAATGTTTGCGAAAAAATGCGAAAAATGGCTTAAAAATGGTGTGAGTGGCGAAATGTGAAAAATCGTATCTCAGTAACTATAAATCCTAAGGACTTACTACCCAATGTCATTTTGAAGAGAAAGAATAGAAGTTTTTTTCTGTGAAACAATGTCTATAACTATACGCCTGTGGAAAAGAGTTATAGGGCAAAAAAGAAAAATCGCGTTTGTTCTTGTTTTTTAGTTCGCTTTTTTGAATATATTTTTGTTAAAAAAATTATTTTTGACTTTAAAGGATGACATTTCGATAGTAAATTTAATTTTGAACAATTTTTCTGTAAATGTATAAGTATGAAAAATGCATAGAATTCACCCAAATGCACCCTAGTACATAGGGACTAATTTACCTATTTCTGAAAACACCACCCCTTTAAATAAACTCCTCGGTTTTTTCATATTCGGTGGTCCACTGACCATATGAATCAATAAAACCCTTTTAACGTTGCAGTTCCTGCAACGTTAATTTATTAATTCCTTTAACTCCATTTTTTGGACATAATAACTTATAATACAATACACAATATACGCTATAAATGTAATATAAATAAGTCCAATTCTTCATCTTGTTTCTCTGTCTCATTTTCTCAAATAGCGCTCACTAAAAAGTTCTCTCAAAACGTAGTCTATATTTCATCTTTTACAATATTCACACAATATTTAGTTTCACGCCACCTTGTATAAAAACTTGTATATGACCGACTATTAATTTGTGTTGCTCCCTATAAAAGTAATGAAAGCTCTGAAATAAATAAACCAGTCCTAAAAAGGCGCACAATAGCGGCACAATGACTACAAGAATGATAATTTTTCAAATCACAATCAAAGGTGTGTCAGAAAATCATTGTATTCCTATCACACGTATATTGACGCGCCATTGACAAATTACGTCAAAGTTTGTGTATACTCAATAAACTAACAATGCCAATACTTTTTTAGAGCATTTATACTCTTAAAAATTTTAAAGTAAGCATCGGACATTATACTTTAAAAACTATACATATATTTTTAATGTGAGATCTATATAAAATTCTATATACAATATTGTTTTATAATATTAACATTATTATTAAACATCTATTGAAGAAATGGCAAATATTTTATACAAATGAATTTGGCCGATAATGCAAAAAAAATAAAGTAAACTATAAACAATATAGTGTAAAAAACTAGTTGGAATGAAACTACTAGAATAATACAACAAAATTAGCATAATAAATTGAACATTTTAACCCTTTGTGACATTAGCTTTAAAAAAAGCACCAAGCAGAAAAGAACACAAAGGAAAAGGAACTACAAAAAATATTGAACCTCGTAAGCAAAGTTCTGTAGCACTTACACAAGAAAAAAAAATATTAAAATGATGGACTTGTAGCACGAAAATATCCAACAGGTTATGAAAGATCCTAAATCAACTACAAAATTCACTATAATGAATTCAGCAATAACGCACTATAAAGCCATTCTATAAATGTTACAAGCTTCGTAATATATCGACAAAACACATTTCTGTCTTAATACGGTCCTAATATATTTCTTTATTAATAATACAGTACACCTCTGTGCTATAATAGTTCTTTGCAATATAATTCTTTTTAAATATTTACTTAACTCGCAAAAAAGGGTTATTTCCATAAAATTTATTACCTTGATCCTATTTCACACCTGCTTTTTCTGTTTATCGCCAAACTCTAGTCGCTAGTTAATTTAGGTCACGCTTTATAAAAAATAATATGAGTAGACTTCGAATACGTATTGTCTACCCGTCGCACTCGTTGATACAAAAAAACAACGAATCGACTTTTCATATAGACACCTGCATCTTCTATTTTCACTAAATGGTTTTAGTAGCCGATCGTAAATCATTTTATTACTTTTAAATTTAGCAAACTCTAAGCCATAAATCACACACTTGTATTTTTTGTCGTTCTATTTTTACTAAAAGGTTCCTTAATAAACGACTATGCAAACATTTTATTTTGGATTTACAAACTAGAAGGCAATAAAAAAGATAGTTAATTTTCCCCCTTTGTTAAGAGTTCCTATTAACTGCCGTTTCTTAGCAGTAACAAGACATTCTTATTCTCAAGTTCAACCTCGAACGATATCTATACGCTCTAAAAGAATTTCACGGTCCCAGTTGGGGACCGGGTGGTCTCGGTCACATCGCGCGCTATATAGGTATAAATTCTCTCTATACAGTCTCCGATACTCTACATCCTTCACTCCCACTGCGGGAGTCCCTCAGGGTTCCGTGTTGGCACCAATACTATACACAATATACAACAGCGACTTTCCCAATCCCAGACAAACACATACCACTACCTTACTATACGCAGACGATACGGCACTTCTCACTACCACACCACACATCGACTCCATACTTAGGTTCGCTCGAGATCATCTGCACCTTGTCGAGCAATGGTGCCGGAGATGGAGAGTGACACCTAACCCTAACAAAACACAGATGATCCTTTTCAGACACCCATACCGTAGCCAATACATCACACCAATCATAACCGAAAGGCACAATTTGAGTCTATGGGGAGAACGACTCCGACTCCGTAACCAGGTCGACTACCTCGGCGTAGTGTTTACTCAAACACTTAACTGGAGGTGCGACACTGAAAAAACCTGTGGTAAGGTTAGGAGTCGGCTCGGACTTCTCAACGCTCTTACTGGCAAATTCGGCCGCACTCTACCACGAACACTTATCCATACTTACAAAACATTATCAGACCGGTTATCGAGTACAGATCCTGCATCTGTGCTGTGATGCCAAAGCACCTCTACAATAGAATAATCACACTGGAAAGGAGAATCTTACGCAAACTCAACAAAAAACGACGCGACTATCCCTCCGCACTCATTCATCGCCTGTCGAACATCCAGCCCATTAATGAGAGGCTTACCTCTCTGAGCAGGAGTTACACAATTCGCACCATCCGGGGCCAAAACCTCAGAGCCCAAAGCACTCTTAAAACTACCTGCTCGTCCCTCGGCAATGTATTCAGACCACGACCCAAACCCAAACTCCCATTCCTACCCGCTATTCTGCTGGAACTCGCCAGCAACGAGCTCCCGGATGAATACATTGACATACAGGAGGCAACTCCCCTCTATTACCGCCGTATATTATAATACCGAAAGTTCATTCCGAACTGACACCGACGGGGGGGGGATCGGTTTTCTGTGGTTTTCCGATCCCTTTGCACAACGATACCCCGTCGTTTGCGAGGTCACCAGTCCACAGCTGCCCTCACGCGCCGCGATAGTCACTCAAAAATTAAATTGATTTTTCAAATTAATAAACATATAAATTTCACATATATACTAATTCTGTTTTAGATCAAAAAATATTCTGAAAGGAACCGTTCACTTCTAACCCTTTCGCCCCCGATTGTCCAGGACTAGCAAAACAACACAACCACCACCAACACCGCAACACCAGTGGACACCTCAAAACCCCAGTGCCACACCCACCAATAAGAAAACACGTCCTGAAGAGGCACAAGCCTAAAGCAGGACATCGGACACACCCAACAAAGAAGATAAACACTCACACACAAAACCAACGCTACAATGAATCCTATACAGTCTCAGTACGTTCGGACAGCTCATTATGCCCTACGTAAAATTACATATTTCCCTTTCACAACGTATTATAGTGCACACAACACATAGCAAACTGGTCAGTTTTTAAATTTAGTTATTTTCAACACAGATTGTAAAGGTGTTTATAAAATTAACTATGCTCGAATAAAAATACTTAAACTCATAATCTACTGTTACTCACTTCGAATGAAGTGATTACTTTCTTCGACGAAGATTAATTAATCGGATTCTTTCATAATCAACTACTTAGAAGTTTGGTTCTCGTTTTAAGTTGATGACAAGAGACATCCGTAACAATAAATAAGAAAAATCTATCTAGGAACAATCAGATCCCTAGCAAAGAAAACAGCTTTTATTTGAAGACCATCGCACAATGGAATTTGGGACCAAAAATTATATCAACTGGTATACTATTATGATGTCCTGTCGGTGTTTATTCCTTGAAGTCAATGCAACTCGCGATTACGTCGTATCATAAAAATTGTACAATCAATATTTTTCAAACGGAGTATAGCCAAAGAATTTAACTGACAGATACAGATCATCATCAAACTATCACAAAAATTACTGTTACTGTACAATAATATACGAGACTGCTTTTAACTGTATATTTTCATTAATGATCAAGAAAATAAAACTATTAACAAAAAAGGTAAATTAAAAGGCAACGAAGAATGTATTTGGTTATCTCAGTGGTTTTCTTGGAGTTAATTGTCCATAGTTTTTTTCACAGGGAAAGATTGTTCCCCTAGATTTTTTTATGTCTTTTCTCCGTGTATTAGACGCATGAACCAGATACACGGGTGAAGACGGGTAAGTGAACGAAGACAGGTGAGTTTGGGTCTCCTATAGTATTTTTAAGTTTGTGCGTCCGAATTAATGTTGAGATGTTAATGAGATGTTATTAGCTGGGCAACTCCATTAGACAGTGTTTTAATACTATCAATTTGTTCTTACGGTATTTGAGGTCGTTTTAGTTCTTAGGGAGGACGCGATTGCAGAATAGGTAAGTGTGTCTGCTTCGAAAACTCTGCTAGGAAATGTAGCAGGTGGTCTTGCCATAAAGGAGGGGGCCTATATTGGTCTTTAGATATTGACGGTTCACATGGCCGAGGATGTGTGAATGATTTGGTTGGGACAGGGGTGTAAATTCTCAGTTGAAAGGAGGAACCTTTTGAAGTAGTAGATGATGAGCGACTTCTT
Source organism: Diabrotica undecimpunctata (assembly GCF_040954645.1). Lineage (NCBI taxonomy): Eukaryota > Metazoa > Arthropoda > Insecta > Coleoptera > Chrysomelidae > Diabrotica > Diabrotica undecimpunctata. The sequence goes on from NC_092810.1 coordinate 68,640,306, forward strand.
GAATATTTGAGTAAAAACGATTGAAATTTGCCTGTATCTAACTGCTTTTGCAGCTGTAGAAGTTCAGAACTAGTGTTTTCTAAGATATTTTGAGACAGGTAATCAATATTAAGTAGTCGGAAGGAGTTCTAAATTAACTCGATACCTGTGTTTTGCAATATAATCGTAAAACGGGAATAGGTAGATCTCGTAAATCGAGGCAAGACAACTTGGATGTAGAATTCGACAATGAACATTTACTATTTATCGACTGATGAGCCTCCGCAACTCACTCACTACGGTAAGAGGTTATACTTCGTGTGGTTTGCTCCCACAGTGCTCCCTCGTTTTGTCCTCTTAGGACACACGAAGTTTCTACTGCTTATGTTCGGTAAATTGGGCGAACGACATAGGTATATTCCTAATAACTACTAAATCGATCGCCTACACCGCTGCACTGTACCAATTAGATGAATTATTTAGCTGGCATGCAGAGAATAATTTTAGCTTTTTGAGCTCTCAGTCCTCAGTCGATTCTTTCGCTTCTCTATTCGGGGTTGGTACGACTAAGTAGTGACATGCGAATTTCGACAGATAGCTTAGGACTAAAGGGTTTGTAATCCTCGGCACATAACGAAGGGCTAAACATATTCAAAAAGTTTTCACACTTGCAAACACGATCACGGCCGTTTCGTAAGTTACCAAGAAGAAAGGATTTTTAGCAAAATGGTTTAGGGTAAATCTAGAATTTCATGATCAGAAAACGCTGGAGTGACTGAGGAGTACAATAAAAAATGTATTGAAGTAGTACAATATATTGTAATTAGTACAATTTATTGTATAACCGTATAAAAAACTATAGGTATGATTTTTTGCCAATATTTAAATGCAATAACAATATAAATGTATGTAATAATTCCACAAATAGACTGTTTGTATTAACTAAAACACGCACAATGTTATCAATCAACTTCAAATAGATGAAATAATATTCCAGTGTTGAAAAGTATTATAAATAATTAATTTTACATCTGAAAACTGGTTTCCACTTCTTATGATAATATACTTAAATTCTCATTATGATATAGTAAACAATTTTAATGATGTTATATTCAAGCTGAATTATTTTTAGATCATTTCCCTGCAAAGTGATCATTGATGGTTTGTAATTACCTAATTGTTCTACTTTAATTATTTTCATGTGGAAGAAACGTTTCTACCACCGTTCATGGAAATAGCACATAAATAAAGCACATACTGAATTGACTGAATGACAAAAAGACAAAATTCCATACGTACAGGCCACGAGATAAACATAGCTTTAGAGTCGTGCTAAAAAAAATCGAAAAACTGAGGAACTCTGTAGTAAATTTGTGGTACATTTTAAAACTAAGCGACCTTTATCAGTGTTCTTCATTGATTTAAAACCAGCTGAAAACAATAAAATAAATTACGGCATAGAACATTAACTACATTATAAAATTAAATTTGAAACTACCCATTCAAAAAGTGAAATGCCACAATGTAGCAGATGTCAAAGATATGCGCATACGAAAAAATATTGGCAACATAAGATGTGTAAAATGCACTGGCGACCATACTACTGAAAACTGTACAAGGAAAGGAAGATCTGCTGATGTTAAGTGCATTCTATGCGTAGGAAACCACCCGACAAATTACAAAAGATGTAGTGTTTACAAGGAACTACAGAAAAAAATCCAGCATTTAGACAAAAACAAACAACAACTAAAGTAAACAATAATACGGGAAAGACTATCAACCCAAACATAATCTACGCAGAAATGATAATAAACCGACAAATTCAAGAAAGTAGATTTTAGAATATTCCAGAAGCGTCAAATAAAACGCACATTACTCCTGCTAACGACATATTTGAATTTAAGTCGATGTTTAAATGACTTATAGAGCAAATGTCCACAATGTTAAACCTCCTAAAGACAGTTGTCGTTAAAGTAACAAAATGAACAACTTACTAACCGCCAATAGGCTGACCCAACATTCACTAGAAATAAAATATTTTATCATCAGACATGACATTCATATAATTACTCCAATCACTCGGGCTATTCACCTCCCAATTTTGTCGGAATGAACCGATTCACTTAAAAATTATTGAATTGATGAGAAAGTGCTCATATAACAAAAGTTAAATAAGGCCGATGTTTGCTTCCGCCCCAAAGGTGGTTGCCACCTCTCCTCGGGGGAGGATATTGGGGAAGGAGAAAAGATATTGTCTAAAAATGTGAAGCATGTCAAGTTTATTAATTTGTGAGGTGAACCGCTTAAGCAGTTGTACCAACATCCATTTGTTTGCCTCTTTGAAAAGACTTTAATTCTTTCTACATAACTGTTTTGTCTTTTAAATTCGTATAGAGGTTATGACGTCTATAAAATTAACGAACAGCTTTTCAAAACATACAAAAATTAAATGGATTTTACGAAAGAATTCCGCTATTATTAAAGTAACTTTTGTAAGTGTTGAAAATTATTTTTGAACACCAATCAGCATTTTTCCTGTTAATATGAAAATTATTTCGTGGTAATTTATTAGTAAAATATTATCATGTAAACATTCAATATAAGGAGGAATAAAAGATCGGATAATCAACGAACCTGTAAAAGTAGAAGTCCTGGAGCAAAGTGTAATGAACGTTATGCCATATGTATATTGTTTTTTTTGACGTTAACAAACATTGTTACTCGAAGAATTCTAATTTCAGAGTACTTTACGACGTAAAGCAATACTGCGAAAAATTAAACGAAATAAGAACCTTTGCAACACTCACTTTGAAACGATTCCATTCGCTCTTGACACTGTCAATTAAGAGGATAAAGCTTGGGTTACAAGTTTTGTTTAAAAAAGTTGTCTATATCGCAAACTTGACATTTCAATTGACATTCAAAATTCAATCCCAAGAGAAAATATAAAAAAGAGTCAAAAATGGACCACACACAAAACTAAAAGAGGACCCAACCAAATCATTGGATAACAAATATACAAAACACTACACAAATTTAAGGAACCTCCTGACATACTACCAAAGAAAAACACTAACACCCTACTACAGCAGGACATCACACGTGTACGGAGTACCAAAAATACTCAAAGAAAACGTACCCCCAATATAATACAGTCATTAGCACATAACACAACAACATTTATAAAGAATTCACAGTATTTTCTGCAAAAACTAGCAGCAGTAGAGTACAATCCTAATAATATGGTACTCAGTTTTGAGATTACCAGTCTTTTCATCAATATGACTTTGAAAAAACTTTATAAATTATAAAAACTAGACTAAATGTCTAGAAAATTCAAGAATAAAAATGAAGAAAAATACCAGCAGATCCACAAAATCATAAGAACGAAAATTCGAGAAGCCAAAGAAAAATGGTTTTCCAACGAATGCAGGGAAATAGAACAATACGAACGAAAATACGACAGTTACAATATGCACAAAAAAATAAAATCAATGACAAACAAGAGGAAATTCAATAAGTCACCCAACAGCATAAAAGATGGCAATGGAAATCTTATCTCGGAGCCATCAACGATCTTAGAAACATGGAAATCATACATAGAAAAATTATTTGCATCTGACAGGACTGATGATCACCTATATGGAGAAGGAGAAACAGGACCTTCAATCCTTAAATCGGAGATAGAAGATGCCATTGCAGCACTAAAAAACAATAAGTCAGCAGGTCCGGACAATGTACCCTGCGAAATATTAAAGATCCTATGTAAATCAGACAAACAGTTCCTTGATAATCTAGTTGAACTTTTTAACAACATATATAATAGCGGTAAAATCCCGGAGAACTGGCTGCAGTCAACATTTATTACAATCCCGAAGAAACCAAAGGCCCAGATCTGTGATGACTACCGGCATATAAGCTTGATTAATCATGTCACTAAAGCGTTCACTAAGATCATTCATAGAAGAATATATGATAAATGTGAGTCAAATATTGATAGATCGCAGTTTGGCTTTCGGAAAGCACTTGGAACTAGAGAAGCAATTTTCGCTCTCCAGGTGCTTATACAGCGGTGTAGAGACGTTGATAAGGACGTGTATTTGTGCTTTGTGGATTTTAGAAAAGCATTTGACAATGTCAATCATGAACAATTGATAGATATTCTGCGAAAGACAGGTATTGACGACAAGGACATTCGAATTGTGGCAAACCTATACTGGGGTCAAACAGCAAGAGCAAAAATTGGCAACGAACTCACTAAAAGTGTGCAGATCAAAAGAGGTGTCCGTCAGGGTTGTATATTATCCCCACTCCTATTCAATATTTATTCCGAAGAAATATTTAATAAATGTATGGAAAATGCAAATGAGGGCATAAAAATAAACGGCGAGTTAACAAACAATATAAGATATGCCGACGACACGGTGATCCTTGCCAGTACCATAGACGAATTACAGCAGGTAATGGAAAGAGTTTATTCAGTTAGTGAGGAATACGGCCTGAGCCTCAACTTCAAGAAGACAAAGTGGATGCTGATAAGCAGGAAGCAACAGCCTGCTCGACAGTTACGGATAAGTAACATACTAATTGACCATGTAGAATCTTATGTGTACCTTGGCACCAACGTAAATGCAAAATGGGAACAGGCCACAGAAATTAAGGCGAGAATAGAACGAGCTAGAGCAGCATTTAGCAATATGAAAAAGCTCCTCATAAGCAGGGATTTGTCTCTTCCCCTAAAACTACGTCTAGTTAAATGCTACATTTTTCCGATCTTACTGTATGGTGTGGAGGCCTGGACGCTGACGGAGACGCTCACGAGAAAACTAGAAGCATTCGAAATGTGGGTGTACCGACGCATTCTTCGTATATCCTGGACCGAACATGTCACCAACACAGAGGTAATCCAAAGAATCGGAAAGGAGAAAGAAATCGTGAATACAATTAAACAAAGAAAGCTTGAATATCTAGGCCACATATTGAGACACGATAAGTACCGTCTACTGCAATTGATTGTCCAGGGAAAAATAGACAGTAAGCGAGGGCCAGGCAGGAGAAGACACTCGTGGCTCCAAAATCTGAGGAAGTGGTTCGGGCTCACATCGGTCGAACTATTCAGAAGCGCCGCAAATAAGATCAGAATTGCCATGTTAATAGCCAACGTTCGCAACGGACAGGGCACTTGAAGAAGAAGAAGAAGAAGACTAAATGTATCAGCTATAATGGGGCTATTGACACTATACACAGAAATACCTATTTTCAACTAGATAATGATTACTATAAACAAGATTTTGGATTCGCCATAGACTCTTCATTATCTCCATTAACAGCAGACATTTTCATGGAGGAATTAGAGCAGAACATTGTGCAAAAACGTTACTAAAAACTCACAGTATGGTACAGATATGTATATGGTGTGTTCTCCATTTGGATTAATGGACCAGAAGCACTGAATGAATTGTTAAAGGGCATTAACAGTAAATAAGAACAATAAAATACACCAGGAAAAAAGAAAACAATAACTCACTAACTTTGTTACCAAAAACCACCAAAAAGAAAATTATCAAATCATTATATGATAGAGCCCGTAACACCTGCTCCAATAAGAATGCATTTTAGGAAGAAAAAACTGCTAACAAAGGTTTTAACAAAAGATGATTATTCATTGTTATTTATAAACAAGTAATTTCACAAGATTGAAAAAAGGAAACAACTTAAAACAACAACAAAGATGACTACAAAACTATATATTATAAAGGGCTTATCAGAAAAATTAAAAAGGATAGGAAGTAAGTACAACAACACAAAAACATTAAAAATAATCAACAAAGTCTATTCTGTCCAAAACCAAACCAAACAACACATATGAGAGATCAAACAACTGCATCTATAAAATATCTTGTGAATGCAACCATTTTTATGTGGGAGAAACTGCAAGACCACTTAAATGTCAGGATAACCGATCATGAATCACACATCCAAAGCAGACTTTTGACAGATCGCAGATATGCAAACATGCATATGTTTGACAATGATTATAGAGTACAATGGAAAAATGTCAATAGTCACGAAAGAAACAGAAAAAGAGAAAAATCAACGAAGCAGCCCTCACCTAAATTGATGAAGAAACATGTGTATTAAATCCACAAACACAATGTAGCAGGCTCTGGTTACCAATACTAAAAGAAGACGTCAGCAACAAGGATATACCACATTAGAACCTCAAAGACACATCATCTATAATTTATACATAAACACACAAAAAATCAGAATTTGATATCAACATGGGAATACAACCATCACCCTTAGAATTTTGAACTAAACGTCATGGCTATTTGCCAATTGTCAAATTTGGATAAACAAAGCGCTAATTAATAAACAACGACCAGTAATAACAACTACTTATTTTACAATCTTTTTGAAACCGATTTCCAGAGTGGAAATCGAAACCTCAAAAACAAACATACAATGTAATTTTGATTACAACCAATTGTGGTTTAATCCCATATAAATACATACCTAACTTGAACATGCCACATGAAAACAGAACTCAGAACTTCTTTAAACTTCACGTGTTTAAGTCCTTTTCAAAAATATCCACATTTCGATGGACCACATTGTATTGTAGAAGTAACTTTGAACTATTGTTTTTACCTGTCTAAATAAAAACAAGTTTTTTTGTATGTTACTATGAATAAATACCGGAACCATTACCGCAAAAGTATGTATCAAAAGTATGTACAATGCAATTATATATTCAACAACTAACATCATAAAAACATTAAATATATATATGTATATAAATATATATATGTATATAAATATATATATATATATATATATATATATATATGTATATAAATATATATATATATATATATATATATGTATATAAATATATATATATATATATATATATATATATATATATATATATATATACACATATCGTGTTTTCTGTTCATGCATTTTTTTATACTATCCAATTATTATCATAATCTATTATATTTCGTATATCCAAATAAAAAAAGGGCGTTTGTTTCAAAAGAAGGAAATTTGCTAACTTTGGGGATAATATTAACTCATTGCATAGCGCTTTCTTTCAAAACGATTTTACCATTAGCTAATTTAAAAGTAATAGGTACCAAATTTGAAAATGATTATGTATGAATTACTAAACCAAAAATAATAGGGAAATGATAATTGGCAATTAACTAATGATTAGTCTTATAATGATAAAGATCTTTTTTCGTTAGGTGATATTATCCTTCAAAAAGTTTTTGATGCTATTAAATACTTTGATATCCATTCATGCTAACACTATACAATGACGGATCCTCAAATTAAATTTCTCTGTGTTTTAGGGCATTTATAGAGTATCACAAAAATATAGGTCATAAATTTACGAGTTTTAGAGATGAAACTAAGTCGATTTGGTATAACTTACCCATAGCTATATAACTACACAAAAGTGAACTCAGGAAAAGTTCCTTGTTGCCAAAGTTACAACATAAAAGCGAATTTTTTAATATTGCTTTAAATAATACGGTTTAAAACTTTTTAATGACCAATATATATTATGTGTCAGGATAGTCAGGAGTCTCATAACTATTCCTTCCCCCCCCCCCAAGCATATATATATATATATATATATATATATATATATATATATATATATATATATATATATATATATATATATATATATATATATATATATATATATATATATAAACCCAAGTAGGTATGTACACTACTAATAAAAATATGAAAAAAGGTCTTAAATAACCTAATTCTCTTTGCAATGGATTAACTGTGTAATGAAATAAATAAGCGATGGATTCGACCGTTACTTGAGAGAAATTCATTTTATATATCAATACAACACTGAAAACTTTGTTTTCATAACTTCTACAAAATTTAAAAATTTATTATAAAATCTTATCACTACAGCTGTTTCTCAAGTGAGCTATTATTGGTATGTGTTTACACATAGTCTTTAACGAAATAGATTGAGGAGGGGAGAACTGTTTGTCTCAAGTGGGTCATTCAGAATTATGTCTGTGTATTTTTTATTTTTTTAATTTCCATAAATTCTAATAAAGATAGCTTAAGGCCTTTATTTTGGATGTGAAGAATTTGAAATTCGTCGTTACAAGAATGATTATGATCGAGAAGGTAAAGTGCGTATGTAGAATCTGTTTTTCTATTATTGAAAGCCCTTTTATGTTCTGCTATACGTTTGTTAAAAGTTCTACCAGTTTGACCGATGTAAGTTTTTGGACAGTCGTCACATTTGAGTTTGTATACACCACTGTGTAAGTGCTTTTTATTTTGGCTCTTTTTGTTTTTAATATATTTGCCCAAGTTGTTGTTTGTTCTAAAAGCTGGTGTTATTCTTTTTTATGTGTTTGGCTATTTTTGTTAATAATTTGCCTGTATATGTAATCGAGCAGAAGGTACTGCTAAAAATTTAAACTATCTACCCATTGTTTACTGCTATTTGCTTAATGCTATTTAATTATGTCTCAACGTTGTATTTTGACATCGGAATTTCTGTTAATCTATGTAATGCTATGCTAGGCTGCTAGTTTATGTTGTGTAGGATAGGATAATGAATTGTATACAGACGTGTCAGTATGAGTAGGTTTATGAAATACGGAGAACTCATGTTTGTTTTTAAGTCTGATAATTTTTAAATCTAAAAAATTTATGGATTGATTTTGTTCTGTTTTTATTGTAAATTCAATATGACTATGTAGTGAATTAATATACTATAAAAATGGGTCAAGTTGCCTGTTACTCCTGTTAGTTCCTGTAAAACATACCAGTACATCGTCTACGTATCTCCACTAATATAATACCTATTTGAATACGGGATGTTTTGAAACTCTGTCCAAACTGGGCCCCTTTTTAAAGGGGGGGGGGAGTAAGGTTTATTTTCAATATTTTAAACATATTTTAAGATTTTTTTTTTTTTTTGAAAAATTGTTTAATATAAATTTATTTATAACATTAGTACATTATAGTACAAAGAGTATTATCTGAAATTAAAAATTAAGTAAATGGCAGCTAATTTTCAAAGATAAAAAAGTTACTTTGCGGTTTTCATCGTAACTTATATGTAACTGGATCATCTGTTGACAAAAATTCAAATGGATCAAATAGAGTAGTTTTTGAAATACAGTGAACACCAACTTAAAAAAAATTATTCCCAGAAAAACGCGTTAAAAGAAAGCTTATTTTTATATACTCACACAGTATTGTCTATTCCAGGCTCATATAACAACGTGCTTCCTGCTAAAATATCTAGAATATCTTTTCGCTCCTGCTTTCGACGAACTCTGCCTTTTTTCTGTTGCATCTGCAGTTATTTTATCCGCTCTAGTAATTCCACTATTATCTGCCGCGAGTGCATAACTATGAAAACTTGACACTGTACTTATCCAATTTCTATGTGAGTGCTAACTCACCTCACTCACTCATCTCACTCACTCACCAAGCTCACTCACCTCACTCACTCACCTCACTCACTCACCCCACTAACCCACCTCATTTACTCACTTCATTCACTCACCTAACTCAGTCACCTCACTCACTCATAAATGCCTATAACTCCATCAATTTTGCTCCGATTACTCTGAAATTTGAACTTTATACTCTTCAAGAGTCATACTATCGAAACAAAAAATTAAAAAAAAACGCAAAATAAAACCCTATACCCCCTTAAGGGGTTTCTCTCATGAGTAGAATTCACGTTTACATCTTGCTTTCAAAACGGAAAATAAAAAAAAATGAGAAGGTGGGCTATTTTATACAAAAATATTTACATGGATAAAATACCGTTCAACACGCTGTACTTCTCTTGTTTTAATCAAAAGAAAACCAGTAAAAAATACGTATGCTGATAAGTTATATATTCAGTATTCTGTAAGATGGTATCGAATCTGCTCTTCTGGCTAAAACGATGATGACAAAGGTAGAGGTTTTTGAGATGCGGTTTTAGAGAAGTATATTGAAAATATCAAGTTAAGAGAAAATTTTCAAAGAAACGGAACTGAGCAATAAAATATAGGTACAAATTTGGTCACGTAATGAGAAAGACAAAAGAACCAGCCTCTGCAGGTTACAATACAAGGAAAGATTCCAAGAAAACAGCGATGGAGGAGGAGCAAATGGCATAGTTTCACAATCTGAGAGAGTGGTTTAACTGCGCATATAACCAACTTTTTTATCAAACCACAGCACTTAAAAATATGCTATGTAGTAATAACAATATTGCTGATTATCTCCATACACTAAAACTTGACTTAGTCAAAATCAGAAAGATACACCCAATTTACACAAGCGAAGCAATCCATAAATTAAATACATAGATGAAAATAAATAGAATAAAAATATGAGCACTCATTTTTTTTTTCAATGAAAACCGCATCTTAACAATAACCAGAGCAATTTTTAGAGAATATGTGAACGTTTGTTTCTTTAGTATCGTATTTTTTACTGAGCTACCTTATAATATAAATGGTGCTCGATTGCCACAAAATCGTCTATGTTATTTGTTTCGGGGAAGTCCATTTTGATAAATTATATAATCATATATTATGTGCTAAAGAAATTATTTTATAAATATTTAATAGCAGTCACAATCATTAATAAATAATAATCATTACATAACAGTTAGTACATCACGGAAACTTTTACATAGTTATCATCTAATGAACTCTAGATTTTCAATTAACATTAAAAAAATTCCATTCCAATACAAATATTTAAAAAAGTTTCCAGGAAAAGAGCATATCTTCACCGGATGAATTCCTATTACCGCACATTCTACAATCTGAAATAATTATCACTTTTATAACGCAATTCATTAGTAAATTAATAGTGGAATTTAAAAAATAAATATTTGCAACACAATTTTGTACAATTTTGGAAATCGTACGGAAATCGAGAAAAAATTGAAGCGATCTTCTGGATGTCCTACATGTGCCAGGTCGTTTGTTATTCTTTGACAATCTTTTAGTTAAATACTCTTCTTATCGTCTGGTAAAAACGTTTATGTGTGATAATAATCGATTACGAAGAAATATTTAATGTGGTAACTGCACTGATGATGGACAAATTTTCCTTAAACTGAAATATCAAGAAACAGAGGACTATATTACAAAAATATACATTTTACGAGGCCTTTAGTAGTAACTAAAGGCTAGTATTTGTGACATTACAAATCTAACGATATCTGCGCTCTGCATTAATTCATTCAGCTTATAGTTGGTCCAAATATCTTTCACAATTAAGTTTCGTTCTAATATTTCAAATTTAAGCCTTTTTATCCACAAATCCATTTATTACCGCTAAGAATCCGTGCTTGTATTTCTTGAATGACATTGTTGCTGTCATTTATTATTGAGCCTAGGTAGGGATAGGTGGAAGCATATTCGTAGGTATGGTTGTCTATCTTCAGATTCTCATGTCGATTCAACTTTGTGCACTCCATATATTGTTTTTCTTTCATTTATATTTAGACCAAAAGCAGTTCATATCTAGTTTTATGATAATAGCTTCCAGAGTTAGATTAAAAAGTGTTGTTGAAAAGGCATCACCTTGTCTAACTCCATTTTCAATATCAAATCCCTCTGTCATATCTCCATCTATTCTCACCATAGCCTTGGAACCCTCCAAAGTGATTTGTATAAGTTTAACTAACTTTTTCGGTATTCCTAACATGGATAGTTATTTTAACATTTTTTGTCTATCTACTCCATCAAACGCCTGTTTGAAATCAATATACAAGTTGTAAATTGGTATCTATTATTCAACGAATTTTTCATGTATACTTCTTAACATATGTATTTGGTCTATAGTTGACATCTTTGGTCTGAAACCACATTGGTATTCACCAATAATTTCTTCCGAAAATTATTCAAGACGGCTGTACATAATTCCAGATATCTTGTAGGCGACATTTAACAGTTTTATGCCCCTATAATTTTTGCAGAGTCGTTTGTCTCTCCCCTTATATGTAGAAAATATAATTCCTACTTTCTAATCCTTTGGGATGACTTCTAGTGTCCAATTCCGGCAGATTAGTTAATGAATACGCTTTAATAGCACATGCCCACCATTCTTTATCAGTGTTGCAGATATTCCATCTGTGCCAGGCGCTTTGTTATTTTTCAGATGTATTATAATGTATATAGTTTCTTTTAATGTTAATGTTCCTCAACTAATTGTTCTGCTGTATTATGAATTATTTCTTCTTCTCCCTTTTGCACGTTTTTACATTCCACTTGTAGTTAGTCGTACAATTGATCGGTTACTAGTTCATCTGCTGTTTCGGTTGGAGCATGGATATTAATAATTATAATACATATTATGAAACTTACCCCTTAGGCGCATTTTACATATTCTTTTATTAACTGGAGTGAAACCCAATAACGACCTGCAGCATTTATGGCTTACCATAAATCCCACTCCAAAGTCTCCTTGTCTTTCTGCTCCACAGTAGTATAAACTATAGGTCTTTTTATTTATGCGTCCATACCCTGTAAACCTGATTTCTTGGAGAGCGGCTATATCTACTTCGTATTTCTGCAGTTCCTGGGCAATGCTTTGCATTTTTCTTGCCTGCAGCATGGTTTGGACATTCCAGATTCCCAATCACAAATCCATCATTAATAAAAATAAACGCAAAAACTGGCCTGAAATCCGATTCATTAGAATTTTAACTTATGAGAGCGCGACGGAAGAGCGAGCGCGATGAAATCTTGTTCACAGTCTTCTATAACATAAATTAAATCACATGAATAGCTTCTATAAAAAAACCTCTAGAAGATGGACATACATGGACATAGAAAGGCAAAACGCGCAATGAAATACATAATTACAGACAAAAAGTTTATAGTTATAGAGGTCATTGGTCATTGTCCTTAAAAATTCGCGAATCGAAGTTTCCGTAGAATCGTTCGCGCAAATGAAAGTTAAATCGAGAAAATAAGAAATAAATTAATAAGAAAGCAAATAATGAAGCTTGGTCCCAATCAAAAAATTAAAAAGAATTTGCGGAATAACTAACCCCTCCCTTACAGAACAGAATATTTACAAATTATATAAATGAGTTAAGCAGCTTAATTACACCATAACGAGTACACAAAGAAAGATTTGAATGTGAAATAAGAATATGTAGTCAATTAGCCATAATTAAAATGCACGAAGGAAGAAATATGTTAAAAGATTGGAATACCGAATACGATATAAATAAAATTAATCAGGAAATCTCAAAAGATATCAGAAAGATAAGAGCATACAAAAATAAAAAGAATTTGCAGACCACTAAACAAAACCAACATCAAACAAGAATTCTACGAAACCCTATACACAAATAAATTTGCCATAGATAAAACAGAACATACAAAACAAACAGTTATGAAAAGTTTCAGATATGTCAACGACCAACACATTCCTGATATGTCAACGACCGAAATGTATCTTGCTTTGTAGAAAAATGTTAAAATTATACTGTCCCAGGCGAGGACGGAGTAGCACAAGACACGATAAAAATCAAAGGACTTGCTCTAATCAGTGGCATACACGAACTCTTTAATATCTGCTTACAACGCCAAGCTATACTAACTATAAATGACATAACGGACAGAAGATCAAACGAACCTCGAAAACTATGTGTCAATCAGTCTTTTGAACTACCTGTATATAAATTGTTTGCACCTGAATTTCGCCCTGGGTATGGGACAAATGACCATCTAACATTTATAAAGGCCTCATTAATAAATATATACCGCCCTATAGTCCACCAAACCTTCAACTGATATGGCATTTTATAATGCCAACGGCGTTTTTGTTTCATTATTTCTTTTTAAGTTAATGACCTTATTATGGCCCAATTAATTAAATGACCTCGTACTATTTACTATTCGATTGAGTATTAAATAGCGGGTAAATAGTCAATCGGCAACATTGTAATTTTACATATGCGGACACTTTATGCAATTTGTGTTAGAATGCTTCGTCTGGATAGTTTTGGTACTTATTTTGTTAATTTGTTTTTTATTCTAAGGTAAGACAAAATATTAATAGATATATCAAATCCCACGTCATATACCCAATATCCGTCTCACAAGAGGATAAACAAATTATCTGGAAACTTTAAGGTATATGATGGACTGAAAAAGTCGCTGTTACTTTTTAACAGGATTGCCAGTGGCTATAGTTGAACGTATCGTGCGACAAGAAAAACTGACAAACGATTTAAACCTCCAAATACAAATCAACGCGGACGAAAATCTATTGGATGAGCCTCAAAAAAAAATCCTCCACAGAATAGCACATTCGTTTTTCACTGAAAACATAGCTCTCACTATCAAATCTGTATTAAGTAAAATTGGAGAAATTGATAATTTTACAAAAATTAGCCGTGAATCATTGCGAAAATTATTACATGATCTTAACTTTCGATATATAAAACGCTGCCGGAATTGCATTTTAACAGATAAGAAGAAAATATATCATAGCGATGTAATTCTCTATACATATAGAGATATATAAAAATATATCTTTGATATATTTTTATTTTGTTTTTTTTTATTCTTTTGTTTTCTTGTTTTTTTTTGTTTTGTTTCCTTTTTTGTTGTTTTGTTGCTTTTTTGTTTTTTGTTCTATTTCTATTTTCTTAATTATTTTATGTTTTTTTTTTAATTATTTGTGATATACTTTTTTTTTGTTTTTTTTTTCAAACCATATTAACAGATTGTGCCTTTATACTATTTACAACTTGTACTTACATATTTTAACATGTTTGTAAATACAATGAAGAATTTCCATATTATTTGAAAATATTAAAAGACTAAGGTTTATTGGAAAACAACACTTGGAATTTATTAATTCCTTATAAAGTTCGTTTATATTATTAATTTTTAAATCACATTCTAATATAATATGTGTTAGATCGCCTAGTTTGCCACAAGTACAATTAGGAGTATTTGATAAACCGATTCCATGCATGTAAGATGGCGTAAGAGCATGATTTGCTCTCAGCCAATTAATGATCTTTATAAAATGTCGATTAGATTCTGTGTAGAACCATCTTCTTGAGGGTATCCTAGTGTTACAATGATAAAAGTTTAAACCAGTCTTACATTCTCTGTAATGTAAATGCCAATTATTTTTAAGTTTTTGTCTACTAAGGGCTCTTGTTAACGAACGTTTTTTTCAACGGGTAACGGGCCGATGCTAAACGGGTACCCGTGTCGACGGTTCATAAATTTCAAGGGATATGCGTCCGTTGATAGTATGGAATCTCCAAATATCGTCAGTTTTAAAGTAACAAGTGCACGCAATACATGTTATATCATCGTCGTCGTCAAAGCAAAAAATTATACTAGCGTATTATTTGTATAAAAAAAAGCAGAAGAAACGGGAGAAGCGTAAAAGACAAATATGGATACATCCTATTTTGTTAGAAAGAGAAAAGTATGGTGCTTTCCATACTCTTTACGAAGAATTGAAAAAAAAAGAAACAAAATTCTTCCATTACTTCCTAATAGGTCAAGAAACTTTTCGCAAATTGTTAGGAATAGTACATGATAAATTAAAACGCTGATTAAATTAAATTAAAACATGAGCTGCTTATTTTTATAGCTTTTCGTGGTTTTATCCCACAACACAGGTCGATTTTCGACCGCACTTATTAAAATCTCCATATCAAAATTCATAGTTTAGCGGCAACAAAGAAAGAAATTTATTGAAACAACGGATGCTCGCCCAACGCCGTTAACACACTTCCATAAACTAAAAAGGTTCACTGAGGGTTCACGGTACCGGCCCGTCGAACGTCTTGCCGAGGGGGACTGGATACGTAGACGGTGAAAAGTTAACCAACGGGTTGGTTGCCGTTGCGTGAACAAACATTCATAAGAACCTGAAAGACACTGAGCAACGGCCGACGGGACGGTGTCAAAAACGACCCGTTGACCGTTGTCGTTAACAAGAGCTCTAACGGTGAACCGTTATGACGGCGCGGTGTCAATATCTGTCGCTGGAATTAAATTTTTGTTTACTTTTTCTCCAAGCATATATGCTGATTTAGCCAAATTGTCAACGATCTCATTGCCTTTTATTCCCGAATGGCCCTATGTAATTATTACATTTAATCCTAATTGTATAGTTTCATAAAGAATTTGAAGAATTTTCAGTTCAATGTGGTTTATGTGTTTGACTGTTTGAATGTTGTTAAATCTGTCGACCGCGCTTTTACTGTCAGTAAATATAACATAGTTGCTAGTCGGGTTCAGTACTACATAGTAAAGAGCAAACATTATTGCCATAATTTTTGCTGTGTATATTGAGCATTTACTAGGTAAGCTATACTGGTGAAGGTAATTTTTATTTTCGTGGAACATTGCACAGCCCGTTCCATTTGCATATTTTGACACATCAGTAAAAATGTACTGATAATTTGTCCATTTTTCTTTAATAATTATATCAAACATATTTGGGAGTAAATGTGAATTTAAGTAACATATTTTAACCTTTCTAGAAAATAGTGTTTTTGTCATTTCACCATAGTAGGGCGAAATTTGGCTTATATAGAGAATATTGTTATATTTTACCGTACTTAGCTTTCTACCAAAGGTATAGATTTTTTAGTTCTCCAGTACCTATGAGTGAGATCTAAAACTGATAGCTCATTAAGATCTTGAAGGTATTTACAATTTTTGGACATAATACGGACTGTAAATTTGTCGCTAAGGAATTGGCGGCGTAAATGCAATGGAGGTTCCAACGCTTCATTTTCCATTATTTGGAGTGGAGTGGATTTTAAATAACCTAGGCATAATCTCAGGCATTTTTTTTTAACTTCAAGTTTGTTTAGATGTGTATTGGCCGCTGATCCAAATAAATGACAGTTATAGTCGAAAATAGTTCCATATAGGCCACAGTAGCAACTACTATGTGAATTGTAATGAATATGTAATGAACTTTTTTACATAACGGGGTATAGCTGCTGCGCATAAAAATGAATTAAAAATGCATTAACATATTTTTCCGTAATATGCCAACTTTTCAGAATTTAGCAAAAAAACATAAATTTAATTTTCTATGCAGTTATTTAAATCTATTGCTGTCTTATCAACTCACAAAAATTAAAAATGTTCCTTGCATGTCGCTTTCATGAAAATATTTTAAATAAAAAGTAAAAAAATTTAAATTATAATTTTTTTAAAACTTATGTCATATCACACAAAAAAGCTGAATTTTTCCTGAGAATGTAAATATTGGAACCCCAAAAAGATGCAAAAAAAATTTGCCACTCCTACCCCCGGGTATCCCCTAAAAACCCCCTCTTAAGGGGACAGAAAACATTGATTTACCAAGAATATGCAAGCCATAGAAAAAAAGGCTTCAAACAAGAAATGTAGCTGAGATAATTTTTAACAAAAGTGTTTATTAGCACTTTTTGTGTAGAATGAACCGTTCTCTCAGAAACAGCGCTTGAAGCGACCGGTCATTTTGAAAGTGAGTTATGCGCGCGAAATCAATTTTCTCAATAAAATTTGTATTAACTCGACGGTAAAAATTCGATATCTTTTGATCAGAATGTTCTATTAACAAAAATCAAAATGCGTTTTAAAGGTGAAGAGTGCAGCTTTCGTATGCAATTTTTGTATTTTGCCGAGTCAATTTTTATAAATCTGTTAAATAAATAAACTTTGAGCGATTTTTGCCATTTTTTTCTATTTTCGTGAGTTTAATAAAATTTATCACTTCCATTGACCTGTCGCTGTGAAATTTCCATTGTGTGCCTAATCTTTAAACCTTATAACATGAAATTTCAATTTTGATGCCAAATATTAGGCATTTGAAATGGAGCAACATAGGAAGGAGAAAAAGAGGACGACCCCGAAAATCCTGAAGGAACGAAGTAGACGACGCCATGAGTAAGAGAGGCCTAAACGATGGAAGGGAAGGGAAATGGGAAGGTAGTGAATACTGTAGAATCCCTGAATATATATATATATATATATATATATATATATATGTATATATATATATATATATATATATATATATATATATATATATATGAAATATACCTAAAAAACACTGAATTTAAACTTTAACATTACACACGATCTCACTTCACGTGAAATTCTTCCATGAAGACGGCATTGGGTTGAATTTGTAGCTGGAATGGATTTGTAGTGGAAGTTGTGTAGGTGCGAAAAACTTACTTGCGCAATCGAAAAGAAGCCGTTTTAAACGTTTTGGATCGTTTGTAATGTGAAAGTTTAAATTGCGTTTTTAGGCATATTTCAAATGCCTCAAATTTGTTGTAAAAACTCAAAATCGCTCAAAATCAAAATGTATTACTTAGATTAACCTGTCACTATGGAATTTCCACAAAAATTATCAAAAGAAGTCTGCAGAATACAACAAACCACTAGCACTGATATTTGTCGACTACGAGAAAGCATTCGATATCATAAGCCATCAGAAAATGTTAAAAGCATTGACAGAATGCCGAATATACCATCGCTACATTAACATAATCAAACCAAAATGCCACAGCTGGTGTAAGACTATCTGAACAAGAAACAAATAAATTCTGTATACAGCGAGGAGTACAGCAAGGAGACATAATCTCTCGAAAGCTATTCACGACGCTTTTAGAACATACTTGGAAGAAGACACATCTGAAGGAGCATGGTATCAACATAAATAGAGAGAAGCTCAGTCATTTAAGATTTGCAGATGAGATCATCCTTATAGCCGATCGTATGGATGATGCAATAATAATGTTTGAAAAATTATATCACGCTTCCTTGGAGGTCGGACTAGAAGATTAATATGATCGGAGAGAAGAAGTCGGAAGATTAATATGATCAAGACACAAATAACGACTAATGTGGTGCTAAATCGAAATATTGCTGATGATGGAATGGATATTGTGCAGACTACATTGTATAAGTACCTAGGACATGAAATTCGGTTGGGTAGAGATAATCAGATATGTGAGCTCCCACGTCGCATAGGATTAGCCAGGGCAGCGTTTGGTAAATTAAACTATGTATTTAAATCGGATCTACCCATATACCTCAAAAGGAAAATCTTTGACCAATGTGTGTTACCTGTAATCACTTATGGAGCGGAAACATTAACACTCACAAAAAAGGTAGTTAATAAGATTCGCGTGACTCAGATGGCTATGGAGCGCCAGATGTTGGGTGTTCTCTCTGAGAGACCGAATCCCAAACGAAGAAATACGTCGTAGAACAAAAACAACAGATGTCATCGAAAAAATCGCGTCGTTAAAATGAAATTGGGCAGGACACGTCGCCAGATTATCAAACAACCAATGGGCAAAACGTATTTTAGAGTAGAGACCAAGGCAAGAAGAAATACGGAGCAGAGGACGCCCACCAACTAGATGGACTGAAGCGTGTTAGCAATAACTGGATGCAAGCCACACAAGACAGAGACAGATGGACAGAGCTGAGGGAGACCTATGTCCAGCAGTGGACGCATACAGGTTGATGATGATGATAATGATGATGGAATTTCCATTGTTAGAGCCTAATCTTTAAAACCTATAACATGAGATTTCCATCACCATCTGCTCCAGATCTAGTTTAAGTCCAAGTAGAGTTTAATATAAAAATTACATACATTACAGAAAAATAAGGAAATATAGATTGATTTGTATTAAGAGATTTATTACAAAATCTTTTATGGAAACTAGTTTTATTGTATGTTTTTATTTAAACATTTTATTTGGGGAAGAACAGTTATAATACATAAAATTATATTTATGAAAGTACATTTCCCACACAAACTTCAAAACATGATAGTAATACTGATTTTATCCTTTTGCAAATAGATTAATCTTACACATTAGAGTCATAAAATGTTGGAAAAAGAGTACTATAATATTAGTACTAACTATACCAGCTCTTTTTATGTTTGAGAAAAAAGAAAATATCACAGTGACTGTAATATAAAATAAACAAAAGCACTCTTATAAAAACATAAATGGATAGTTACAGAATAAACACTTCTGGAATAGGTCAAAAGGATAATATAAAAAAGAATAGACAAAGACAGAACTGAGAAGCAACAAAAACTAAATTTGAATATTAAAAAAAATGACAATCCAATAGTAATATGTTATTAAATAGATATGTGAATAAACAGCTTCTGATGTATTCACATTTAGAAGAACATTTGAAATTAGAGTAAAGAATAGGAAATTGACCATTAAACACCAGCTTGTTTATGTTAGTTACTTTATTGAAAGATAAAGTTTATGGCGTGTATTGTATTGCAATGTAATTTAATCTCCATTAGGATGCATTATCAAATAATCTGTTTTTAATATTAGACAGTATTAATGTTATTCTATTGATTTTTACAATAAACAAAATATATGTATCATAAATATATCAAGCTTTTGGTTTCTAGAATAGTCCAGTGCTGATCTGTAGAAAAATAGCTTAAGTTGCTTAAGTAATTGCTGATAATAGTTTCAAAAATTAAAAAAAATTAAAAATTTTTAACCTAGATTTGAAGAAAAAAGTTCTATTGTTAATTTACATAAAATTATAAAATCAATTAAATGTTTTAGTAATTATTTTTTTGCGAAGTTAGTTTATTTTTGACAGGCTAAAAGTGGCTGGAAATTACTATACAACCAAGCACACATACTCATATCCAATATTAATAGTGAACAAACTAAATAGTAAATAAAATAGAACTTTGCGAATTACCGACAATCAATATTTATTTATCTGCACCATATAATAAATAGTTATGTTAAATTATAACAACTAAAATATATTTTTTAAATACATACTACCCAAAATTTGATGGGTTTAGTATACACTTCTACTATTTAGAATAATTCTTCTTTTTTTAAAGAAAGAAGTCTGCAATAGTGGGATACTTGAGCTATTAATACTGAGAAGTAGGAATTGTTGTGTTGTAGGTTTCCGACAATGAATCTGTCAAAATATGCCCGAGCTAAGCGAATGGAGTATACCTACCGTTTTAATACAAAACAAAATGATTTTATTTATTAATTTTTTAAATCTAGACTAGTTTAAAATATAATAACTATATACCTAAACAAAAAACAAACGACACAGTTTATTAGGGCTGCAGTCAGTAGGTTTGGCCGGGATGTTATATAAACGCTCTTTTGACTTTTGGACGAGCTTTCAGAATTCTTTTATTCCTTCTTCAAGACACTGTAATTAGAAGAAAGTGTAAATATTTACAACATATCTCAAATTTTCATTACAACTTACTAGTTGTTGAGATTATTTGTGTAAAGCTACGACACTCAACATTAAAAAAAGAGTTCAAGAGTGTTTTTATAACATCCTGGCCAAACCTACTGAGTGCAGCCCTAATAAACTGTGTTGTTTGTTTATATCGACAGTCAATAATATCCAGTATTTCTTATATATATATATATATATATATATATATATATATATATATATATATATATATATATATATATATATATGTATATATATATATATATATATATATATATATATATTAATTATAAACAAATTTGAATAAAGAATAAAATAAATTAACTGTTAACTGATTTTAATTTTTCAAAGTAGGTTTAAAAGTTTGTTTGCTCTTTTATACATAAAAAAAATTAGATATTTACATAAAATAACATCAAAAAGCAACAAGGAATTTGCCATGCAGAAATGTTTTAAAAATCCTGCAATATTCCGGATAGATCTGAATTTCAAGATTCTTAGACAAAAACCGAAAAAACAGATGAAATCAAAATTTTCACACCAAATTTTCACAGAGTTTTCTGATTACCATAAGCATATTTACAAATAATTATTTTTACAACTTATTCTACATATTTTTCATTTTTATGTGCAATTTTTTTTTAGTAATTGCACAAGCAACTTTTGATAGGAGATTTAATGGCAAGCAATTTTATTTCTATGTCTTTTTGTAGTTATATGATACTTAATTATATATTCAGAATAAAATATTGAAAAATACGGGTATATAACATAAATTTTTCCAGAATTTTCTTTAACCGTTTCAGAAGAAGCATATTTAAATTCTAGTTGTAGGCAGCCCTCCAGAGATATTTCTATAAAAATCTAAGGTCTGATTCACTACAACAAATTTTAAACAATCCCATATGTATAAATATGTAGTAATTACTAGTCATCAAAAATAAACATCTTTCACTATCTTAAAAAAATATAAATTAAATTAAATAATAATAAATTAAATTATAGGCACAATGGTATTAGTTTTACAACTATAACCTGATAATAAAATTAAGTACTGGTATGCATACCTATAGTGACAAAAAATATTTATTAGGTATTCGTATAGCAGTAGTTTTAAGTGCAACTGCAGAACTGCTCAAAAGTCAATAATGACTTCTAAGATGAAAGAATTATTTTCTGAGATTAAATCTTTCATGACATTAAAAAAAATGATTATGTGCATTAATTTAATATTTTGTTTTCTGTAACATGTTAATACATACAAATAATAAACTTTATTTTAGTGTAAACAACTCATTTCAAAATATAAACCTAATTAAATAAATAATATTAACATTTCATATCAATTTTTACATTCACTACTTCATTTTTAAAATAAATTATTTAAAAAAAATTTACATTTCTCAAGTAAACATATTATGAATGTAAAAGTGTAGTGATTACAATCCTGAGTAATACTATCAATAAAAATATGAACTCAGTATCCTCATCCCCAACTAATAGATTTTCTTTAAATACTTTATGTAAAGGTAAACAAGTCAAAATAATTGAATCATACACACAAAGTAAAATAATTTTCTTCAACTTAACACACATGTTTTCTAATTATACATTCCAAACATGCATCAAAGAGGAAACGACAGTTTTAAATATTGAGATGGAAGGACAGGACAGGAAGTTGAAGTCTGCAGAGTCTATCAAAAGTAATATTAAAAACAGTGTACCTCTCAAGAGGGCTAACAATAAACCTTCTATCTTCTAATCATAATAATGAAAAACTCCGCGAATTGTTATAGATTAACTGATGTGTTTATCGCAAATAGATAAACATTTAAAAAATATAAAATATATAAACAATTCTTAATAAAAATAGGAGGTACAAAAGGCTGGAGTGATATATATTCGGTATATATATTTTAGTGACTATTCATCATGTATTATTCATTATACTATTATCTAATTTCTCATTTATAACCAAACAATCACTAATTGATAGCAAAAACATCAGAGTCCTTGCAAATAATCTATAGAAGAATGATAAAATTCAAGGCGAAATGTAACTGACAGTACGTATGAAGGGACTTACCAACTCCGTACTTCTTGGTTTTTGTTGGGATCCACATTTTTTTATAGAAAAACGAAAATTTACATTATAAAACACATAAAAACACTGACGTTTACTTCAAATCGATAGTAGACTCATTCACTACGCGGACATTGTTTAGGATGTTTAGATTGTTAAATATTTGGTTAGGGATGGGAACTGTCAAAGTAATAGGATAAGGCGAAGTTCAGAGTAGACTGTACGGAATCATAACATCCTTCGAACAATAGGTGACGCTTGATTCGTTGCGTAATGTTGGTTGCATACTCGGTAGACAGACAATAATTAAGTATTATTATCAAAAAAAAAAAATGTATTTATAATTATCCTAATCCATATATGCAGTTATTAGAAGAATATGTATTGTGCCTGGTATGTAAAAGCTTTGTGTTATTAAGTAGTCATCTTTATCGTTTTTACAAAAATTCCCTATCATATTCAATCGACCATGGCACCATGCATGGTACCTCGGGCAGGTACCAATCCAACAAAATGGGTTTTTTCTTATTCAATCAATTATTGGATTTTGAATATAATATTTATCAAGAAATTTTGGATATAAAAGTACACGAAATAAAAAATAAAAATATATTAGCAAGAGGTTTACCATCGGAAAATGTATCTAAAAATGTTCATATTTTTTTTCTTAATGTGCCATAACCAATAGGTAACAGTAGGAAATGTAAAAGGATAAAATTCCAAAAACTTAATTTTTGGAAAATTAAAATAAACGTTTTATCTCTTTAACTATTTTTAACAGCATAAAACTCTTAATTACTTTTTTGTAGTATGGGGTAAGCAGAAGATATTTAGTAACAATTAGGTTTTGTATGTACACATTTATTGAGTAATTACTATTTTACTTATTGGAATGTTATTCTTTTAGAAGTCAAGTAAAAATCAACGCTATTTTGTTACTACAAACTTATTTGTTTACATTTAAATGCTGTTATACAGTTTATTCATCGTCAATTAAATCACTAATAAGACTTTCATCATTCCCCTCCATTGGAAACGATTGGTCCCAACTTAGGATCTGTTCGTAGAAATGTTTATGTTCCTCTGGTATGTAATGCATAATCTTTCTGACATCAATGAGTTTGCTTTAGCTTTCACTGGCAACATTGAGTGATAGACTTATCTGTGGGAAGCTCCACTCTTCCTATTTTATACAACTTGAAAGTTCCAACCACGAAAGAATCAATAAATGGATCGTCGACATATCCATATTGCTCCCTGGTCTACTGGAAGTGCTTGAATTTACTGATGTTAAAATCTTGTGTCTTGTTTAAAATCAAGAATATTTGCATGTTCGAATGGTACCTACTACTAGAAATTTTGGAGCTTTTACTTTAGCTTCTTGAATGATGTTATTGCATTGTTCTGGTGTAAAAATACGGTCATGTTTACGAATAGCACGTTTTGCTGTGGCAAAGTCGCGATCACTGGGTAAGAAACTGTGACCGCGAACTGGGAAATAATGGTGAATTGTGTTAAATCTTCCTGTCATTGTTAGTACTAAAAACATGTAACTCTTTTACTTCAGGGGGTTTTTATCTCTAATGTATTTAGATACCATCGTACAAACCTTGTTAGGCCCCTTTTTATCTGAACCCTCATGATAGGTATAAAATACTACTTGATTAGTTGTTAGGTTATGGACACTAAAGACATACAACCATAGTTTACGCAGGTAAAACATTTCCTGCACGGGTAATGCAGGCAACTGTACATTTTATATTAAGTCAAAACTAATTACCATAATGTCTGTTCTGTTATTGCACATTTCTGGAACACATTTTATTTTAGAGTAAAATTTTTTAGCTCTTAGTTTATGTATAACAATATCAGCCGCAGCTGATAACTTTGCATTTTGGTTAAGAGAAGATTTCATTTACACAGAGAGTTCTTCGCAGACTAAACAGACGTCAACTTGAGGCCTGTCGAATTTAAAATCAAAGTTTTCCTTATAGTAATTTAGAAAGAACTCATACTTGACATCATTTGACGAAATTTAAGGATATTTGTCTAAAAACATATTTTTTTTACGTCTAAGGTTGCATCTAAATATAAAACTGTCTTTGATGAATAATGAGATGTTTTCTTTGGGTATGATTCAATATGATCTTGGATTTTTTTAACAATATCGTTCGATTTTCTGGGGTGGTTTTCATGAAACCCCTTTTTATCATATGGAAGCTCGCCTTTATTTTTTAAGTTAGTAAGACGTTGTAAGACGCCTCTTTGAAGGAGTCACACCAGAAAAATGGAATAGTGCCATTATGATAATATTGCACAAAAAAGGAGATGTAACAGAAATTGGAAACTACAGACTTATCAGCTTGTTATCTCATTTATATAAGCTCTTTATGAGAATAATTACTAACAGACTGGAACCTAAGCTGGATTTTCACCAATCATTAGAGCAGGCCAGATTTAGGAGTGGCTTTGGAACGAATGACCACCTACAAGTAATAAAATCCTTAATAGAGAAAGTTACAGAATACAACAAGCCATTGATATTAATATTTGTAGACTTTGAGAAAGCGATTGACTCAGTCCAGCATAGCTTCATAAGAGCTCTTACAGAGTGCAGTATTGATCATAGGTACAC
The DNA here is from genome assembly GCF_040954645.1 of Diabrotica undecimpunctata. Lineage (NCBI taxonomy): Eukaryota > Metazoa > Arthropoda > Insecta > Coleoptera > Chrysomelidae > Diabrotica > Diabrotica undecimpunctata. The sequence goes on from NC_092810.1 coordinate 68,666,302, forward strand.
AACTCTTCTTCGGAATATATATAATAGCGCAACAGCTGCAGTTAGAATGTATTCTGGCAACACAAATACATTTCCCTTCGAGAGGGGTATTAGGCAAGGAGATACCATCTCTCCCAAGCTATTCACCGCTTTGTTGCAGAGTGCATGAGAAACAATAATTGGGAGAATATTGGAGTCAACATAAATTGAGAGTTTATGAACAACTTGAGATTTGCAGACGACATAGTCCTTATTGCAGACCATGTAGATCATGCCTGCCAGCTTCTTCAAGACCTTCAGAGCTCGTGTACACGAATTGGACTTAAAATTAATTTCTCCAAAACACAATATATTGTTACGAACATACTTTTGGCATGGCCCAGGTAACGGTTGCATTGCATCTCTAATACTCTCGAAACTTCGCGGCGTATCGAGTGCGAGAGAGAATAACCGGTCACGTAGGCGAATTAGAGGTGGGACAACGCCAGAATATTCTCGAACCTAGTAACTGTAGTATATATAGGTAACAATGTTAGAAGTAGAAGTTAGTTGATAAGAGAGTACCGAACTGTAAAGTTATAAATAAATATATGTATATAAATTCGAACCGCTCGTTTTATTTAATCTCGCTACAGTGGTGTTACGGTGTGAGTAAAAGAAATAAATTCAGCAGTGACTTTTGAAAAAGACTTTTGAACTTTTGAAAAGTATTGTTCGTCGGGAACATCCGCGTAGTTCGGTAGTGATCTTTGTACGAAAAGAACATTTAAAAAGTACGTGTGTGCCTGACCAAAGATGCTGCTAGTACAACTTTCAGTAAAACAGTTGCGTGAGCAACTGGAAGAACGCGATGAAGACTGCAGCGGGTCCAAGAAGATACTCCAAGAACGACTAAAAACTGTTCTTAACAAGAATGGAGATGACCCAGAGACATTCCATTTTCAGTCAGCAGAAGAAGCAGTTTTAATGAAGATAGAAGAAACTTCTAAAAAAAATGATGATAAATTCGAGAATGTTTCCAAAAGATTCGATGAAACGTCTCAAATGATCGAAGAAACTTCTCAAATTATTAAAGAAACAGCCAGACAAAACGACGAGAAATTCGAAAATATGTCTAGAAGATTCGACGAAGTATGTAATCAAAACAATGAGAAATTTGAAGAACAAATCTCAAGAACATTTGATAAGATACAGAAAAATGTTAACGATAAGATAGAAGACGTAGAAGAGAAGATCAAACAATTAGAGACCATGATAACTAACACAAAAGTGCTATCACCAGTTAATACAATAGCCTTAGATCCGGTAGTGAAAGAAGAATCACCCAGAGACGAAATGACACATCATATGAGATTCAAATTGCCACCATTTGATGGAAAGTCCTCTTGGTCCATATACCTTAGACAATTTGAAGCTATTGCGACAGCCAATCATTGGACAGAACAAGAAAAAGCTGTTTCCTTGACTGCTGCTTTACGAGGTGATGCTGCGGATATCATAAGATCAATTCCTAAGGGTCAAGAAAAATGTTACCAGACCTTGTTCACTTGACTAGACAAACGTTATGGAGATGCCCATCTACAACAAGTCTACAAAGTACAAATAAGAAGTAGAATCCAACGAGCAAGTGAGAGTTTGCAAGAATTTGAAGAAAATATTGCTCGTATAGCGCTGTTGGCCTATCCAGAGGCACCAGACAACATTTTGGAAGAAATCGCTGTAGATGCCTTCGTCAATGGGTTAAGAGACATTGAACTACAGAAAGCTTTACGACTAGCAAGACCGAAAGTTTTAGATGAAGCGCTCGCTATTGCCTTAGAACATGAAACAGCTAGTCAAGCTTCACGGAGCTATCGAGTACGAACCTCTGAAGAGAGCGACGAACAAAACCAGAAACGTCTGGAGGAAATCGTACGGAAAGTAGTTCCTGACATGATGCCGAAGAGACGTAAACCCAGATGTTGGAATGGTAACGACGTAGGTCACATTCGTCGTAAATTGCAAGAAAATAATACAACAGTCAGAAAGCTAGAACAAATCGAACACAGGGCTGGAAAAAGTTATTCAAATGCTGATGCTCAGTCAAGACGGCCATACAGTGCAAATCGTAATCATTGTCTTGAATTAGAAGAACGACTTTGCGCCGTGAGACGAACCACCGTCATTAATGATCAATGGCAGCCTCAACAGCTACAAGACGCTCAAGCAGATGATCCATGTATAAAAAGAGTATTGGATTGGATGCGTCGAAGTGAAAGACCTTCTTGGCAAGACATTAGTGCATGTAGTCCAGAAGTCAAGTGTTACTGGAGCCAATGGAATTGTCTAGTGCTGAAAGATGATCTTCTGTATAGAACCTTTGAGAACGATGATGGTACAGAAACTAAGCTTCAGTTGATTGTACCTAAAAGTAAAGTGTCAGAAGTATTGCGTCAGTTGCATGGCGGTGCATCAGGTGGACACTTTGGTATCACGAAGACTCTGCAAAAGGTTCGAGAACGGTTTTATTGGGTGAACTGTAAAGTTGATGTAAGAAGATGGTGCCGGAAATGTGAACTGTGTGCAACCAGTAATGGTCCAGCTGGTAAAAAGAGGGCACCCATGAGACAGTACAATGTTGGTAGTCCTATGGAAAAAGTAGCAATCGACATTGCAGGTCCACTTCCAGAGACAAATGATGGAAATAAATATATCCTGGTAGCCATGGATTATTTTACGAAATGGACTGAGGCCTATGCGATACCAAATCAAGAAGCTGCTACCGTTGCAGAGGTACTTGTTAAAGAATTCTTTAGCCGATTTGGTGTTCCTTTGGAGATCCACTCCGACCAAGGGCGAAACTTCGAGTCAACCCTTTTCCAAAACGTTTGTAAATTGATTGGTGTCAATAAGACCAGAACGACACCCCTGCATCCTCAATCAGATGGAATGGTCGAGAGAATGAACCGAATAATGGATAAACACCTGTCCAAAGTTGTATCAGAACATCAAAGAGATTGGGACCAGCACATTCATTTATTCCTAATGGCCTACCGCTCGGCCGTGAATGAAACTACAGGCCAGACTCCAACCTGCCTGATGTTAGGTCGTGAAGTTCGTTTACCCTGCGACCTAGAGTTTGGCTGCAGACCTTCCGAAGAACATGTTGCCAGCGAAGATTATGTCGACCGCCTGAAGTTAAGAATGAACAACATTCATGAACTTGCCCGACAACACATCCAGATAGCCAGTGACAGAATGGAAGATCAATATGATTCTCGATGCAAGAGTGAAAGCTATGAAGTAGGTGATCTTGTTTGGCTTTATAATCCACAACGTCGTTGAGGCTTGTCTCCCAAACTGCAAAGACAATGGGAAGGTCCGTATGAAATTAAAAAGAGAATAAATGACGTAATATACCGAATTAAGAAGTTGCCGAAAGGTAAACCAAAAGTACTTTACATAAATCGTCTTGCACCTTATGCTGGCTCAAATGAAACAGAAGAAGCCTGAACCCTTCAATATGAGATCAAAGATGACCAGCAACCAAGCTTTAATGAATTTGTGTCAAATTACGCAGAGAGAAAGAGTGCTAGATTCGGCGTGAACACAGAAGTTCAGCAGGATCTTTTTAGTGTTCCGCATAACGTCTCTCTAGCCCACTATGTTGCCCAATATCTTGAGATGACTACAGGAATCTCATCCGTATTTTATAAGAAATTCGGTCGTTTGGATGAGTTAAAAAAACCAGCAGCCTAAAGTTGGAAGAGTACTGAGAATAGAAGATGGTTCTCGATCTTTGCTGTATATGGTGACCAGGAAGTCGTATACAGACAGGGCAAGCTACGAGGATATATGGCATGCTCTAACTAATTTAAAGAAAATTGTGTGCAATTACGACATCAAGAATTTGGCCTTACCCAAGATAGGCCATGCACTAGATAATCTAGACTGGAAGATTGTCAGAAGCATGCTTGAAGCGATCTTTCGAGAAACCGGCGTTCGAATTACTGTGTGTTGCATTAACCCGATGAGATCGTATCGTTCAAAGTCAGTAGACTGTTATTTCTTTCTAAAGGGTTCATGCAGAGCTGGAGAGTCCTGTAGATTCCGCACATCCTGGGCATAATATAGAGTTTCTGATCGGGACGCTCAGATCTAAGAGGGGAGCAGTGTTACGAACATGCATTCAGCGTGGCCCTTGTAACGGTTGCATCTCGAAAGCGACTAGAGGTTTCCGGCGATATCGAGTGCGAGAGAGAACAACCCGTCACGTAGGCGAATTAGAGGTGGGACTACTTTAGATTATTCTAGAATAATACTTTTGGTATATATATGTAACGATGTTATGAGTTAATTTAGTTGATAAGGTATAGACGAACTGTAAACTTATAAATAAATATATTTATATAAATTCGAACCGCTCGTTTTATTTAATTTCGCTACAATATGATTGATAGGGACCTCAGAGAAAATAACTGGAGAAATAGAGTGCTCTGGAGGACGAAAACAGCGACCTAATAATGGGAAAAGCAGAAGAAGGAGCAGAAGGTTATATCGATGATTCTGAGGATTTTTATGAGAAATTCTTCTTCTTTTTATATAGCCATGACTCTGTTTCTCAATGTGCCTCCAGTAAGTTTTCGTTCCTTCGCTTACGTGGTCTTCCTACTGATCGTCTTCCTATTGGGGAACCGTGTCTTGTCGTCTTTATTACTCTATTTTTATGTCATTCGGCTTATATGATCATTCCATTCTTCTCTTCTATTTCTTACCCAGTCCTTAATGTTCTCCATCTTGCATCTACGTCTTATATTTATACTTCTATCTCATCAAAAAGATGTCGCATCATCTGTTTTCATCTCTGCTGTTTCTAACATTCTGTTTGTACTCTCTGTGTCAGGTCGTGTTTCTAGAGATTAGAGAAAAAACATATTCACTATTCCATTAATGTGAACTGAACAGCAGTTCATCGTCGTTTTTTTATTGTAGTATAAATTGGTTTTATTCATAGTTTTAAGCATTATTTCTGAAGGTGTAAAATTGACACAACCTTTTTGAAGATAAACTGATTGGGATCAATGTATACTGTGATTTAAAGTATCTTACCAAGTCAGCGATTCCGGCACTTCGGCTTTATTAAATTTAATTTTGAAGATTGTCTTCCACAACTTGTATTTGAATGAGGTAGTGTTAATACAGACAGACAATGCAGTCACTAAATTAAGCAAATAGAGGATTGCCCTCAAAATGTTTTATTTGGCCCACTTTAAAATATAATTCATCCAGAAAATAGCAGGCAAACGTATTTCAGGATGAAGAAAGACTTCATGGGTGAAGAACTTGCAAGATTGTTATGTGTAACCCTTTAACGACCCATCAGAAACGATGGGCGCCAATGTGTAACCATTGAACGACCCATCAGAAACGGTGGGTGCCAATTAATGGGTAACAATATAACTACCTCCGAAAGTTGGGAGCCAATGTAGAACAATAAAACTCACAACTTTCTTTGGTAGTTATATTGTTACCCATTGGCACTCACCGTTTCTGATGGGTCATTCAACGGTTACACATTGGCGCCCACCATATCTGATGGGTCGTTCAAAGGTTACACATAGCCACGTACCAAGTCACCTAGGGCTCGATAACACGAAAAGAGTCACACTAGAGCTCAATCTTTTTGATAATATAGGCATCTGGGATCAGTGAATTTCGAAAGGAGGGATTTTGAACTCTTAGAGGGAGTTTGGACGTATGGCTAAATCTGGACATAGAAAATAAAAAAATAGTTTTTTCTTTGTTCTCAAAATAATTTTATTCACATTTTTTGTACATTTAATATACCTGTTTATACCGTCAATTCCTTTGCTTTAATCAAAATTAAACATATCCTATACCCACTAATGATTTAAAATTAAGGTAATTCTTAAAAAATCAAATATAAATCAAACAAAAAAATTGCTGCATTAAATTTATCTTGTACAAATATTGATCTTATCGAATTTCTATTAAAGAACACACCTAGAGAGATGTACATAAAATCTCCTGACACACCTTAATTTCAACAAAAGCAAAGTGAGTCACAATGTATAAATTAAACAATTAAAATTAATGTTCCTCAATATCACTTATTATGTTAACTTACTAGCTAAACATTCACAGTTACTGTTTATTCTAAGGTAAATAATCGTTAAAATGCATTTGTAGAGAAAGGGATAGAAAAACTATTAAAACAAGTAATATTTAGCCAAACTTTTAATTTCTGATGTTACTGACAGTAAAATTGTTACATAACATCATCCATTTTAAGATGCATAAATTACTATTGACTTATTTGGAACTAATAGCAGTGTTGTTAGACACTTCCTCTCCTTTAGTCGCTTTAGTCGACACGTTTAATCGCTATAAGCATTCAGAAAATATCTTTTAAGAAGATAAAAGGAAATATGCTTAGGAAAGAAGCTTAAAACTTACATTGCAATGACGCCAGGAGATCTTTTGACGAGAATACAAGCGAAATATGTTGAAAATAAACTGATTACGTTTCGAGAAAACTTTATGAGATGTAAAGTATTCTGAAGCTGTAACATATTAAGCGTTGTTTTGTAATTTAGAATTGCCTTGGAATTGCAGCTAAACCAAAACAGTTCAGCAGATTATAAGTGCATCAGCATCAGATTAATGTATACATCAAGAAGATACAACAGATATATGAATTCATCCATTTCGTAGTATAAACCAAAGGAAGATACTTTAGCTGATTAAAAACATATAAAACGAAATTTTGCAGATAATACCAATTTTTCAGATCACTATGACTTGGTCCTATAGTCGGTTACATAGTTGTGCAGTCTGCTTACAATAAACCAGGAAACCAGAGGACAATAAAACATTTATAGATATCAAGTAATGCTGTAAACGGTATCTACTATCCAAAGTATTTGAATAATCGTCAGCTATGTAGCATAAAGCGAACGCGAGATGTTAACGTGGAAACATTTTGAGCTGAGTGAAGTTAGGATAGGAGCCATATCTTAGATATGCTATAATCTGCCTTAACTAATGTTCATCGTCATCAAATTTGGCTCGACAACCCTTTGAACTGCTCTAAGATTCGTCGCCATTCTGTTCGGTTTCTGACGACCTTTTGCCATCTTCTGATCTTTAGTATCCCTAAGTCGGTCTCAACTCCACCTAACCACCTAATTCGCGATCGACCTCTGCTTCTTTTCCTATAGCAGTTTCTATCGTTAACTTTTTAGCAATATATCATCATTTTTTTTTCACTAATGTTATATTATGAATAATTAATGTCCGTCAGCTCTTGTCGCTATCATATGTCTTTCGACGCCAATTTATTTAAGCTTTGAATGAAATTACTCATCTGCAGTTACACTTAATAAAATAAATTGATTATTTCATTTTCTTTGTAAATAAAAACGATAAAACTCCATATAAAACTGTATATAAAAATATGCAAAACATATTTTAACCATTTTACTAATATACAGACGATTTATAAATTGTAGATTTTTCTTGCAAAATAGGTTCGAATAAGTTCATTGTTTAGTGCATTAATTCAATGGGTTCAATAGTGCTAAGCTTAGGTTATTTTAACCTTACACTTTCCTTAACAGCTTAATATTTTAATTACAGTATAATAAATTAAGTTTTTTGAACTTATCAAGAAGTGGTTCAGCGTTTCCAGATTGATAAATAATTTCTACAATATTCATAGAATATAACGCTTTTAAAAAAGTCAGTGAATTTTTGAATGAGTACACTTCTATATCTATCTCTGTTGTCCATCATCTTGAGGGCACCAACGAATATTCTAATTTGTTGCCAATAGTTGAACTACAGGGAAATTTAGAGTAAACTAGTTATTGTTTCAGAAAACAGGGAACTAGTAATAAGAACAAAAGTACTACTGGATACAAATTTCGTCAATATATCCTTACGTCCATAAAAATTAAACCACTTCACAATTTTGTTAAATTACAAAGTTAGTAGATTATGACGTATAATTGGATATTATATTTTTAATATAATTAAAGTTTTATAAATAAACCACTCTAAAAGTTTATTATATAATGTGTATTACACGCGGAGCCTTTCGATGTGCATGCGAACTATAAAGTGAAACCTAATGCTATCATCGTCAACCAAGAATAGAGAAAAAACATCGTACAATCAAATGTGAGGAAATTTCGTTGCATAAATATTGTTAAGGAACCATTACCTTAATGCAGTTTAAGTGCAACAGTTCCGCGAGGCTCCAAGAAACAGTATTAAATCTGGTTGATGTGGTTCTGAAAATATTTTTTGTGGCACTTTTTATAATAACTATGATATTAATGAGAATAAATCATAATTTTAATTCAAACTACTTTATATTTGACGTATCGATTAATACATTTAGATAAACTATTGCATAAAGTATTTTTAATTATTAATATTGTGGGTTTATTCCCATTACATACAGTAGTTAATTTAACGAGGTCTATGCCTATTCGTGTTCAAGCTGTTATTCGAGTAAAAGGAGGCTACACCAATTTTTAATGTTTGTTTTTGTATTTAATATCACACTACTTTTTTAAAATTTGTTTCTTTGAAAATAAATGCTACTTTAATCTATTCATTTAATTACATACTTGATACATTAACGTTGATAGTTTATAGTCATTGCATACATTAATTTTATAGATTTGCGTATAATTTCTAAAAAAAAATAAGAGTAACACTTAATATTGTGAAGCAGCTAAATTTCTATGCACGCAAGTGTAATATAAATATGATGTCTCAAAAATTGGGTAATATATAAATACTGAATCTATTCAAATGAATCTTAAAAAAATAAAATTAAATTGAACAGATCTTTTAAAATATGTCAAAAAAAGAAGAATATCCAGCAGATCTTAATCAATTCATAACAGAATGCACAAATTTCGAGTAGAAGTAAATTTATTTCGTTGCAAACCGTTCAGCGACAAATGGAACAATTGAAATTTGTTATAATGTAATACACATCAATTTGGGTCCATTAAAACTCCAGTAGTACTATTTAATGCATCGCCAAAGATTTGAAACTTAGAGATCAAAGGTTAATGATGTCATGTCATGTAATCTGTAATTTTATTGTCGCCTAATGAATAAATATGATGTGCTGTCAGATTGTAAAAATTATTTATCCATTTAATCTTTTTAGTTACTTGTATGTACATATAGGCCGAAAAATTCGTTTATATTAGCCAAAAATTCGATTCATAAATATTATAACATAATTAAAATCTTGTTCTTATAGATTTCTACCCTGTTGGTATTCATAGGTTGCTCTATTTGCAATAGGTGAACCTCTAAGCTATACACTTAAAAAAATGGTTAGTACCAGAGCGAGTAAGTAAATAGTACCTAAAGATATATAAAACTTAATAAAAAATTTTGGTCGACCAGTTTGTACCTTGATTACGTGGTACAAAAGACGCAAAAGATTAAAAATACTCTCTACAGCACTTAAGGCAATCACGTACTTCAGAATTCCACCTATTACGATAGAGTTTCTTATTTTTATATCTAAACATTACTTTAATACTCATAAACAACTTATAATACGTAACTCGCTGTTAGAACACCAAGTTGATAATATTCGAAGAATTGTAATGACTAAAAAAAATTATATCAATATTTTTTTTAAAGTTCAAACTGATTTAAAACTAATTATAAATACTTCAAATATTAATAAATTAATGGTATTGAAGACGAACGGCAAATTTTAGTGACAAATTATATTGGAAAATTGTCTATATTTACTACAAACATTGTAGATGTTGAAATACCCGAACAAATCAGATACGAAATTGGCACATACGTTTTCTGTGTAAATTTGAACAATTGATTATCACCATTTCCATAGGTCTACAAATTAACGTCGGCAAGCCCGATCCAAATATCCACTACTTTTTCAGAATTTTCTATTCGAGAATATTCAGAAACCTGTCAGCTTTTCTGCTTCTTCAAACTCTGTACTAAGTTGGTCTGATAAGTTGTCGTCCTTACCTAGAGACTTCAGCACCAATCGCCTGATATTTCCTTTACTTGGGTACTCATGTTAGCTGATGCCATCTAAAATTGCAAGTCATTCCAAGCAACAGTTGACAGTTTAGTTATTTGGAGCAGTTGGGGTGCGCTTGGTAAAAATCGAAAAACTATTACGCCGGCTCCACACATAGGGGCCAACGTTGGCCCCAATAGCGTTCGTCCAATGTGTGTACCGACAAAACTGTGTTGGAGCCAATGTTTGCGCCAACGTTTTAATGACTTGCTCCAACGTTAGGAGTTTTCCGTGGGCTGTCAGTTTTTTACACATCAAAGGGATTGGCGCCAATACTGGTGTTGCCGTTGTAGCCGACCACACATTGGCGCTACAGCAGCGTTCCAATCGGCGTATAATTATGCGATTTATGCATAATTTTCGTATCTTGCATAAAATTGCCTAATTTTGCATAATCTAGCAAAAGAAAAACCAATGATAAGCCACAGTTTTATACAGAATTCTTTTTAGAAAATAAAAGTTACTATATCAAAGAAAATTTCCGTTCCATGACGGCATTAAAAACAAATTTACAACATGTAAAAATCGATCTTCGGCCATCTGAGCCACCTCCGTTAAGTTGTTTAGGATTAACACTCCGATACATGACGATGGTCTATCAGAACGGGGTGTACGCTCAAAAGGCTATTAATTACATAAATAAATAACATGCATATCTGTTTTTTTCAGTACCTTTCAGGCACTCGAAAACAAAATGTACTTTGTATAATATTTTACAAAAATATATGCTTTTAAATTTTAAATATAGATCATTTTGTCCTAATAAACCAACGTCGTGTGGTCATGTAACTTTTAAAATATGTACTTCCATATTTCGGCTGTGGATTAAAGTCACGTTTGATGCTGGATATAGCCAAAATAGAAGGCTAAGAAATTTGGGAATTGAGTTAATAAAATAATAAATGGGATTCAGAACCTCGACGCCCTTTTTGTAGCAAAATATAATCATAAATATACACCCATTATCATGATAGTCACAGCCGCTGCAATTTCCACAATTTCCATGTCAGACACGTTGACGTTGGCTCTAGAGGGAACAGACTGATATCGCTCCAATACTCAACCCAATGTGTGGATGCCTCACCGAACGTGCAAACACAGTTGGCTCCCATGTGTGGAGCCGGCTTTACGCAGCCATATTCAATTGTTCCTAAAAGAAGTTTAACATCGACAAAATTTTTTTTGCGACTTGTAACTGTCCATATTATTATCTTCCATTTGTACCATGAAGAGACGGTCAGTCTCGTGTAATAAAAGTGTCCAATATGATCTAAGCGAAGAATGTTCAAACACTTGTCGACAAAGTGCATGATATCGTATATCGACAAAAGAACGTTTTGGTCACATTTGGCACTAGGCATTGAACTTGCGAAATATGAGTGCCATGTATGCTCATTGTAGATAACAAACACATTCGCATGACGCCTAGCGAAAAGAGCCTGGCGTGTTTTACGAAAGGTAAAAGGAGTTTGCATCGACAGGTTACAGTGGATGAAACATTAACTGTCATCAGTAGTAACAGCCAAATCCGCTTCTCCAAAACATATGATGCTCGATGTTTCGAGATGCGAAAGGAATTTTGTCAATTCACTATCTTGAGAAAGGTAAAACGGTAAATGGAAAATACGACTTTCAGATTCAGACCAGGCTTAAAGAAAAAAATATTTTTCCATCGGGACAACGCACTCGTCGACAAAAGTGTCTTGGCAATAGGGAAATTGAGGGATCTGCCGTATTTAGTGCTGAAACATCCATCACATCCCCAAGATTTAGTTCCCCCGGACTCCTAGCTATTCTCAAAATTGAAATCAACAATCAAGAAGCCAGTGCAGCTGTAGATAAGTACCTTTTAACACTTTCAGTTTTGGAATGAGCTAAATGAAATGTTTTAATATTAGAGAAGATCATGTTCAAAAAACTTTAAAGTCATAAATTGTCGTTTTAACTATAAATCCATGAACTTTTCAGACCACCAACGTAAAAATCGCCGATACTGAGGTAGTGGCAATATAAAATTCTTCCTGATTTATTTTAATTTATGATAGTACTCATTTAGTGTAGAATCGTAGTAGATATTTCTTTGGTATCATTATATATTGTATAGATAACTAAGTATGGAAATTTGGTCATTAGACACCTTTTCATACTGGTTCAAATTAGCTTAACAAGTGTTACTATGTTACTTGAGCATTAACTCTTTCTGCAGATAATCAAAAAATTGGCCGCCCATCCAAATACCAACAATTCAACTTTAATGTTTACACCACGTTTTCCTACCTACATATTTATTATCTGAATGGAAAAATATATGTATTTTCTATATCCTCTCCACGCAATATAATTACGCATTTTCATACTGCTTACATTTTACGTGAAGTTAATTATTTTTAATAAATTCGGTAAAGGATACATACACAAATACATAATAGACATTAAAATATGATTATCGTTATTGTGAGCTACTTGTTAGCGTCAGTTCGAGTCTTTAGGTTCATTCGCATTTGGAGCAATTCTTTGTTTATAACTTTGTCATCTTCATTCTGAAAAATAAATATACATTAATTGGTTACAAATATAAATATCAACACGGCTACAATATTACAAAAATACGAGTTTGAATTATATTACTAACAAATAAACATTCCAGACTGGGAGTATTAATTTGTAAAATCAGTGTAAAAGCACATTATGGAGAGGGTCCTTAGAAATGCGTGTAACGAGTTACTCGACCAGAACACCGATCAGAATGTTAAAATTTGACTAATGCAAGGTGTTATAATAGTAACTGTTAGGGTTGGTTTTTTTTTCTCCTCTCTAAGCCGTCTGCTATATAACTGTCATACTGCAGCCAATTGGTTTATTGCATATCTTCTACTAACTGTTATACAAGACCTCGGAACTTCGTCAGGCCTGGAATAGGCATATAAGCACTCCGAAAATACCCGATGGACCGAAAGAGGACATAGTCTTGATGGAATAGCAACAGTAAGTTCTGCAGAAGCTAGATCCTGCTTGAGCTCATTAATCCCTATTTAGAGCAAACAGAGTCCGTAGAGTCACTGATTACTGAGTCCTCTTCTAGGTCGTCATCTCTTTTTGTCTCTGTCTCTTGGGGTATCGTGTACGCAACAATGGTGTTACACCTCGGAATTGAGAGGCGGTGTCTTGTAATATACTGACTAAGCATGGCGTAGAGGTGAATGTGTATATTGTGTGTGTTTGTGTGTGTGTGTATGCGGATGCAAGCAGCTGTTTATATTTGAGTGTGTACGATGTTCAATCAAAAAATCTATAGTTAATGACACTGCTGCCTGCATTCCTACACCTTGGTTTTTATTTGATTTTACCTTTGTCACACCTGTCCTATATACTCATAGAATGTTATTAACCAATGGAGCACGCCATGTTCAGGGTGCGAACTTTTCCACCCAGTTTGTCCTGCGTGGTGCACTGGCGACCTCGGACTTACAGTCTCAAACCGACACGGTAAGTGTTGGTTAGTGTTATCTTTTATTCAGACTCACTTGCACTCGCTACTCTTTCATTATCACAATTTATTTAACCAATTCCGTCAAAAAAGGTTCCTCGAAAATCTGTTCGAGAAAACTTCATCATCACAGGTTACTAAGTTTCTGGTTCAAACGACAGGCTAGACAGACAAATATTTCAAACGTAGCATTATAAAATCCAAAATAAATCTGCAGTTGTGACTTGGAATTACATACGTCAATAAATATAAAAATAATTTGGCTTCTATTATATTACAATAATAAATTTTACACAATTGTATTGTACAATGGGGTTACTGCAAGACTGTTAGGGTGGACTTTTAATCGGGTTTCTCGGCTAACTTTAAACTCAGCCCGCTTTGACAACCACTTCTGTACGAGCGAAAATAATACTCCACCATAAACACTTTTCCTCCGTCGCCAGATCAATTGTCACTACCAACCACATATGGGCTGTGCGAAAACCAGTACTGTATATTTTGGCGAATACCGTGTTTCAGCCGTTAATAAAGTTTATTTAATTGTAGAATACCGTTCTAATAGCAAAAAGAATGTAAGGCTTACAAAATATAGTAGACAAAGTTAAAAATGCACGTGAAGCAATGGGACTGACGATAAACCTTCAAAAAACAAAAGTAATGGTGATGATAGCAAAACCGATGAAAATTGTCGCGTTGACCTAAATAACACTCAATTAGAACTTCTTCTTTTTATGTAGACGTGAGCCTGTCTGTTTTTCAATGTGCCTCCAGTAAGTTGTCGTTCTATCGTTTTCGTGGTCTTCCTACTGATTGTCTTCCTATTGGGGAACCGTCTCTTGCCATCTTTACTACTCTATTTGTTGTCATTCGGCTTATATGATCGTTCCATTCTACTTCTATTTCTTACCCAGTCTTTGACGTTCTCCACCTTGCATCTATCTCTGTCCCATAGTGTTTTAATATCAATTTTTCTAAGAATCTAATCTACTAATCATCTCTACTGGTTCTAAGATCCTTTTTGTCCTCTCTGTGTCAGGTCATGTTTCTGCCACGTATGTGTTCATTGGTCTGATGACTGTATTGTAAATTCTGCCTTTCATTTTTTAATATTTTTCTGAAGCTATTTTCTTGTGGCATTTTAAAGTAATTACTATTTAAATGCGAATAAGCCACAATTAAAGGTTAAAATAAGTTTATTGGCGTTTCAAATTCCAATTAGAAAATCGTTCTCAAAATACAAACATTGAAAAACAAATTTTGAAAAAAAAAAACAAAATTTGTTTAATTTACTAATGTTTGTATTTTAGAATGATTTCCGAATTGGAAATTGAAACGTCAATAAACTTACTTTAACCTTTAATTGTGGCTTATTCCAATTTAAATAGTAATTGTCTTTCATTTATATTCCGATATTTTTATTTCTCCATATTGTTTCATTCAGGAAACTTGCGGCTCTATTTGCTCTACCCACTTGATTTTCCACTTCAGTTTCGAGCTTTTTGTAGTTAGATAAGGTGATGCCTAGATATTTAAACTCCATCACTTGTTTTATTATCTGACCTTCCAGCTCCAATTTACATCTTAGTAAATTTGCTGTTATAAACATGCATTTCTGTTTTGGGAAAATTAACATGTTAAATTTTCTGGCGGTTATATTAAATTGGTGCAGCATACATTGTACATCATCTTCACTCATCATGACAGAGTAGTATTGCGTCGTCTGCATAGCAGATTATTTTAAGTTATTTTTCTCCCTTTTGGTATCTTTTTAGTTTTTAATTTTTATTATTTCATCCATACTCATGTTGAACAATAGAGGACTCAGGGAATCTCCCTGTCTTATTTCATTGCCAGCTTCAATAGGGCCACTTAGTTCTTCTTCTACTTTTACTTTTATTGTGTTGTTTTGGTAGATATTTTCGATCGTTTTGATTATTCCTAGAAGTATCTCTCTTGTGTACAATAAGTGGATAACGTCCTTTAATTTGATCCTATCAAATGCCTTCTTATCTGCTCCTCTGTACTTTAGGACTTCGTTCGGTATTCTGTCCTCTGTTGGTGATTTTCTATTTTTTAATTTCCTTAATGCTTCTTTTCCCTCTTCCTCCTAAATATTTATATCTTCGTTTGTCGTCACCTCTGGTGTTGGTGGTTTATTATCGACAATTTTAGCAAATAGGGTACGAAAGTAGTCTGCTCATGTTTCCTGCTGAATGTGCTTCGTTTTTATTATCTTGTTCATCTCTTTTCTTTGTCTTCTGATCATTCTCCATATTTCTTTTTGTGTTGTGACCTCAATTAGAATAAGTTCACAAATTCAGATACTTAGGAGTAGTACTAAATGATAAGTGGGATCCAGATATAGAATTAAAAACACGAATAGAACAGGCTAGGACCATGTACAATAAATGGAAACAAATTATCTATAACCGAAAATTAAGCTTCGACATCCGAATTAGAGTTATTAAATGCTACAGTCTTTATGTATGGAGTTAAGCCTGGGCATTAACATTAAATACCATGAGACGGCTAGAAGCCTTTGAAATGTGGCTTTATCGCAGAATGCTCAGAGTATCATGAACACAACATATTACGAATCGAACAGTATTAAATACCATAAATAGAGTTAGAACTTATACTAACTATTAAGAAAAGAAAGACCGCGCACTTAGGCCACCTAATAAGAAATGATAAATTTAACCTACAAGTGGGAAAGATATGTTTTCTATTGGAGTGTGTTGACTGGTCAAGGAAGAGATTTTAGGAAATGGTATGAAAGAAAACGAGAGCTTTGGTTTTGGAAAAACGAATTTTAAATAGGGAGTTCAATACAAGATTTGCAAGAGAAAGTTTGTTCTGACTTTCTTCGTAAAATTAATAAAGAAATATAAATTTTGGTAATTTTGCCGGTTTGATAAAAAGTTAATAGTGGGAAAAGTCACCAAGTTTTTGTGGTAGCAGCCAAGCAATGCAAATCAGATGTTCTAACAAATTATAAGTTTTTTTTATTAAATACAAAAAACTATCTGGGGCAAGGCTGTCGATTTTGAGAGGCCACCAGATTTTGAGAGTTGTAAGCAGCATTTGATAGCCAATATTTTATTTCGATAGGAGATTTGGACAAAGATCGACCCAGGAGGAGACTACTTTGAACTAGCAGAAGCGGGTTTATAAGAAGAGGAGTCCCTGTCAATTTGGAGATTAAATTTTTTTAAATTTTCAAACGACAGTCATAGGGAGATAGATGTGTTCTGAAAAATGTTCATAATTTTTATCTGTTACAAAATTTTATTGATTTTGTATAACAGGTATATGAATTTTGTATTGATAAAGTATATTGATGTATTTTACATTTGATATTTATGTGTATTTTTATTATTCCTTTTGGTCCTCTTACTTGAAAATACAACAGAGATACTGTACCACGAGAATACAGCCTAAGACAAATTGAATTATAGGTAAGGTTGTTTGAAGTAATATATTATAATTTAAAATTCATATTTTTGCATACCATCATAACTGGACACCAACGTGACAGGCAATTCAAAAGTATCAAGTTTGTATTTGAAAGTAGAGACTATTTGAAAATAAACACAGATGCTTACAATTTATATTTATCTGAAACTAAATCTGGTACAATTTGAACATCTACAAATTTTGATAAAATAATCTATAGTGCATCTGTGTGAAGGAACAATTTTTTTCGTATTTGCAACAAGTTTACCATTTAAACATTTTAAGGAGCTTATTATTTGGTGAGGATATGAAACCTATAGGAAACAATTCATTGAATTGTGGAAAAGAGAATTAAAAAGTAAAAACGAAATGTATGGGACAAGAAATAAAAGCATAATCCAATTTGGCGGGGATGTACGAAAAAAACACCCTTTTTTATCAAAAATTAAAAAAAAGACTACAATACGTCGAAGATTTTGAGACATGTAAAGAGACAATAAAGACCATTTAAAAGAGAAAGCTATTCCGTGGTTCGACAGTAAAGAAGACAAGGGAAATAGTCATACAGACATAACAGGGATACAAATGAACAAGGATATCGTGAAAACCGTTTCAACGACGAACGACAGAAAGGACCGAGAAGAGTAATAAATAACAGCCTGAGACAAATCGAATTATAGGTAATGTTGCTTGAAGTAATATATTCTAATTTAAACTTCATATTTTTGCTTACCATAATATATATAATTTTTTCAACTTCCTTCGTTACTGGTCGTACAAACATGGTGATAAGCGTGGTGGTATTTTTAGTTCAATTTGTTTTCGCAGAAGTCCCGTACTTAACAGCTGCTTGACTTTATCAAATTATAAAAATATCTTGTTCCAGATATGCAAATACAAGAAAATATGACTGGCCCAGTCCTGTCAAATACCATTGACCGCTTTATTAACGCAATTGAAGATTACGCAAAACAACGACAACCAGTGTTTATTACCGCATTCATAATTCACGCACACTTGTCTTAAATTAATGTTGACAAACAGAAAAGTTAACATTTCTTACTTTATCTTCGTGGGAGCTCTGCAGGCGTTTCACTCTGTCTGCAATCACCTTTTCGAGTTCCGGCGTTTGCGCCGCTATATGATCGTCTAATTTCTTTCTGGCAAGATTGTCCTTTTGTTTTTCTAGAGCTCGTTGTAGTTCGGATTTTTGGTTTAATACATTTTTACCTCTAAAAAAGAAAAAAATATAGTAATAAAAAGTTTGGATACAAAAATATCTTAGTCAACATCTTTATTCTATAGCAAGTCATGAAAAACCTTTTTATAATATAAATTTAGTTTATACATCAAATAACATTATATCGAATCGAATAACTTAAAACAATATAGAAGGATCTAAGTTTCGATTTCTCAGTATTTATAAGCAACATTAATTATCGTGGACGTCTGCTAGGATTGTATTGTGTGACATTGTGTTAACTCGATTTAATTTTTACATGTTAAAAACATGACTGTAGCTTAGTTTGTTTCGCTAATACAGAGTGCACCACGTTTATGTAAAGACAAAACTGGTACGATTTTCTCAACAGTACAATATTCGGGTACATTAAACATGAATCTACAACAGTTCTCACCATTTTTGCTTTTGATACAAGAACACAATTTTTTAAACCTCAACATTCATGGGCTACTTCATGGTAACGGGTCGGAATAAATATACTATTCTGAAGATTGCAGCTATCCCGCTGAAAATGGAGGGGGGTGTGGTGCATTCCTTTCCCGCGCCAAGGAATCTACTGATAGTAGATTATAATATAGTACTCTACTTTGAACTATCCGTCGAAAATAGGGAAAGCTCTCCAGCATCCATTATTAACATGGATACCAGACCTCATTGCATCTTAGATGAACTCTATGATAGGATAAAGAACAGCACTTGTTCTGTTATCAGCTAAACAGTGAAGCAAGCTCAGTGGAATAAGATGGACAGTCCCAATCTATGGTTAGTAATAACACCAATCACGATTCATATATCCATCATATGTGATGGGTCCAGAACGGAGCGAATCATTGAAAGTCAGTTTCCCGAAACTGTCCCCAAAATTTAGAGCTCACATTAGAAACATCACCTTACTTACAACTAGTACAGGAGTAGAAAGGGCTGTTGCTGCTGGTTACCTAAGATCTCCCATAACCACCGCCGCAGAAATAGTACAGAAACCCAGTCGTAATAAAATTAAAATTCCAGGTGGTCGAATAAACATACAAGGGTCAATTGTCATTATATTTAGTACTATGTTATGTTTATATTACGTTTCTATTTTACGACATTAGTATCTCTATTTTATTATATAAACGTGTAGCCTACGTTTATTTGTTTGCCACATGCTGTTGATTTAAGCGCTGTAACAATTATTATTTGTTTAATCATATTTGTAATAACGCTTGAAGCATGGAGCTTGACCTCGTAATCCATTTATAAAAGCAGGTAACAGATCAAAGTAAGAGGAGTCGGTAAAAACCAAGTCATAGGTCCTAATGCTTCAAGTCAATAAAAATTGGAGTGTCAATAAAACGGTCAATATTGGGTTTGGTGGTTTTACCTACATCCAGAACTTTATTTCGCTCCTGATCAAAGATTCTGTTCAACTAGTATTATAAACAACCTCACAGCATTTGTGAAAAACAATTGTAATCAGTGTATAATACTAATTTTAACCATTTTTATGAAAATCAGTCGAATACTCTGTTTAATTTTTCTAATTTATTCATTTTTCTTTTGATATAGAGCTTATTATAGTCCAGTTGTCAGAGATTTGATCTCTCAAAACGAGACGAATAAGCTGTATTTTCCTGATAATGTTAATTTTTGGACTCCAAAAAAGATGCAAAAGAGTTTGCCACTCCTACCCCGGGCTTCCCTCTAAAACCCCCTTCGTCAGGGGAACATCGATTTATCAAAAATGTATGCTGTAGAACAAAATGTTTAAAACAAGAAATGTAGCTGAGATAATTTTGAACAAAAATGTTTATTAGCACTTTGTGTGTAGAATGAACAATTCTCTCAGAAACAACGCTTAAAGATATCGGCGATTTTTAATGTTAGTACGCCCGCAAAATCGATATCTTTTGATCAAATCATTTTGGTGTAAATGAAGTCAGTTTCTATAAATCTGTTAATGTTAATAAATAAATGTTGCGCGATTTTTGCCATTTTTTACGATTCTCATAAAATCAATAAAATGTTCACTTCCATTAACCAGTCGTTGTAAAATTTTAATTGTTTAGAGTCCAACCTTTAACACCTATAACACATATAACCTATAACATAAATATTGGTTTTTTTTTAATTGTTTGAAGAATAAATAAGGACTTTTGGTTATGAACATTCATTATGTGCGATTGGTATTATTTGTTGTTAGTGAATTTGTGAGGTAAGAATATCAGAAGTATTAGGATATTTACTATAAATGTTCATATTTTAAGGTTATGTTATTGTACAATTAAAACTTTAATAACTTTTTTACCCCACCTCAAGGTATTTTGTTGTAGTTTTTATCAGGGTCATTTCAAAATAAATCAATAAATCATTGAATTTATTTACGAAGTTAAAAAATATTTAAAATAATGTTCTATTCTTTTTTCAGTTGCCAGTGATTTTATTCTGTTAAATACTAAAGATACTCGTTTTCTCCTTGTTTAAGTTGTAGTATAACATTCTGTGGAAACCTTTCTATCAAATTGTCATAATGAGTCTATTTTTTAAATCTGGGCATATAATGGTTAGTAAACATGTGTTGAAAGATATCCAGTATTACTGAATTTTTCAGTAATGACAACAAAACTACTATTAAATATTTAAACTACGAGAAAAGGAATATACACTCGCGATCATAAAATCCGGGTCACCTTGAAAATCACCGATATTTCATTTTTAATGAGCTTTATCGTAAATAATAATAACACAAATACAAACTAATGCATGTTTCTGAGAATTGTTGTTGGCTTAGCGGTTTTCCTTTGCAAGAAAGAATTCCAATAGTGCCGATTTTGCGGAAAAGTGCACACTTCCCAAAATGAACGGTACCTGTAACTGCCGCTTGTTTTAAATGTCTCATTTGTGCTTCGCCTTTCAGTTCAAACGCAACGAACAAACGTTTATTATTGCCACCATTAGTGTTTATTAGTGGCATTATTAGTGTTTATTATTGTTTATTTTTTGCCAAAAATACTGTTACGTAAAAATATGAGTCATAGTTTTAACCTGTAAACTGTAAATGTTTTTATTCTAATATGTTGTAGAGTTTACGAGAGGCCTCGATTTACCTGAGCGACCTTCCAGAACCGATGCGAGGGAAATCCAGTTTGCCTTTACCGTTTCGCCATCGAAGGTTTTAGATTTTTCGAGATAACGGCACTGGTATATAATAACGGAACTTTATTTGGAAGGGACAGTTAATTCTCAAGACCTGCGCTCGCGAATTTGTTACGTACGAATATAATAAATTATTGTCAGATAAGTTAATATAAATAAAGAAATAAATTAAATCCGTAAGTGTTATAAATATTGAACCTTTTAATAAATTCACAACAATACCCTTGACTGTTATTGAAACGGCACAATTTGTTGCGCTTGAGAAAAACGATCACACTCAACGGCATGTCGCAAGAACTGTGGGCGTAAGCCTTTCTACGGGTCAACGAGTGCTTCAACGCTTTCAGGAGACGAGTTTGCTATCCAGACGACCTGGCTCTGGACGAAGAAGAACGACCACGGCACGAGATGACCGTTTTCTTGTGTTTCAGGCTTTACGAAATTGGACCTCAACTGCGATTATGCATCGAAATCGTCTACAGGAAGTACGAAATCGCAATTTTAGCGTTGTAACAGTAAGGAGAAGACTTCGTTCTTTTGGACTATCTTCTCGGGTAATGGCGACAGTACCGCCACTTCGCCTGGCACATCGAGTTGCACGACTAGCTTTTGCTCGACAATACGCGCATTGGAAAATTAACGATTGGAACAAAGAGTTATTCTCAGATGAATCTTGTTTCCGCGTAACTGAATCTGAAGGACGTGTAAGAGTTTGGAGAAGAACCGGTGAATGATTTTCACAAGCTTGCATTGCTCCAAGAATGCCATTTGGTGGAGGCTCGGTCATGGCTTGGGGATGTGTATTTTCCGACTTCCGCACAGAATTACCCTTTATCGAAAATGGGTCCTTAACTGCACGAAGGGACATTACGGAGATTCTGGAAGAACATGTTATGCATACCATGGCAGCAGCTCGTGCAATACTTGGACGAGGTTGGAATTACGAGGTTACCCTGGCCAGCTAGGTCTTCGGACCTGAATCCCATCGAACATCTCTGGCACGATTTGAAAAACGCATTCAATCCCTAAGATCTCCTCCTAACAACGCACAGGAGCTTAAGGATCTGTTAGCGAGAGAGTGCAATAACATACCACAACATGTAATTCGGAGAAAAATTGAGAGTATGCCCCGTCGTATGCAAGAGGTTATTAGAGCAAGTGGAGGCAATACACGACATTAGTCATTGAAATTTCACTGATATTTTACCACGTTCTGTATTATTCTCCCATTTTTTCGTATGTCTGTTTTATCAACAATTTTGTTTGTGTTCTGCCTTTTCAATAAAAACCCGTTTTTTTTTTCTTTCAAAACAAACATTGATGACAAATAAAAAATACGTTAGCCTAAAAAAAAAGGTTATTACTGCACCAGAGGCAAAAATATTCAAGAAACTTGAAATTTTCAAGGTGACTCTGATTTTATGATCGCGAGTGTATTTAATCTTTAAGGGGATAAAATTACTAGCACATAAAAAAGGTTAAAACATTAATTTAAATATATTTTAACTTCGTAAATAAATTCAATAATTTATTTATTAATTTTGAAATAACCCATATAAAAATAACAACAAAATACTTTAAATACAGTAAAAAATAATTAAAGTTCTATTCAAACCATAACATTAACTTTAACATTAACCTTAAAATATTGAACTATTTTCATAAATTTAATTTATTAACTTTATTTATTATAAAATGTTCTACACTTTATAACACTTTATGAGTTTATTTACATACATTTATTTATTTAATCTATATAGAAACACTTAAATTTTAATTTATTTACACTTATATAATTTATTTAAAACATTCACACCGGTTACAATTTAAATAGCCGTGCGAACAATTTATTAATCGACACTTGTTTTTGACTGTCCTTTTAAATCTCAAATCGTCCGTTTTATACCTGATTTGTTTATCTAGAAATTTCTGCCTGCTTCTTTAACGTTCGGTCGGGACGCCAACGATATTATTCGATCCTCATCTGGAAAGTTCCAATAGCAGGTATAAGCGGTTACCAGTGTTTACCGCTTAGGGTATGACTCACATTTATCGTAACAATATGAACATTGATGGTAAATATCTTAATCCTTTGATATTCTTACCTCGCAAATTCACGAATAACAAATAATACCGATCGCACAGAATGAATGTTCATAATCAAAAGTCCCTATTTATTCTTCAAACAATTAAAAAAATCAATACAGTGAAACCTCGATTATCAATCAGGGCACCAGACCAAGGGTATGACGGATAATCGAAAAGACGGTTAACAGAACATTAAAAAAAATAAAAATTCTTGGTATAATTCTCAAATTTTATTTATATTGTTACGATAATTATCCTGGCCTAAAATAACCGTATTATATTATGACTAATGCTGTTCTGTTTTAGATTAGACGAGACATTTCGAATAGCTGGCATAAACTCCAAGTAATAAAAAAACTGGTTCCATTCGAATCTTCCGGAATTAGGCCTGTCCATTCGAGGCGAAACCAGGTCAATTGAGGTCAAAATCCATGGGATTCTAGAGCAGCTGTTTTCGTATAAATATGAGGGAACTTTTATTTTGAAGACAGTTAATAAAGAAGATTCGCGCTCGTGGTATTATTGTTACGCTCGCCTACTAATAAATTATTGTATATGTAGTGATAAATAAACTTATATAAATGATCGTGCCTTTTAATAAATTAAAGTAGGAACAATATAATAAATTAGTAAAGACATTATAAATTAAAGACATAACAATTAATAAATTCACAACAAATGGTGCCAGAAGTGAGATCGAACATAAATTAGACTTATAATAATAATACAAGTGAATATAAAATAAATTGTGAAAATGGCTACGATTTATGAGCTGACAGTGACTAATTTAAGAAGACATCTTGAAGACAGAGAATTAGCTTCCACCGGAAAAAAGGCTGAGTTAGTCCAACGACTAAAGAACGCTTTGCTAGAAGAAGGACTAGATCCAGAGACTTATATATTTGAAGATGCTGTCCTCTCGTCGATTTCGAAAGTTTCCGGCGACATCGCATCATTAGAGAACAAAGTTTCCGGTGACATCGCATCATTGGAGAACAAAGTTTCCGGCGACATCGCCTCATTAGAAAACAAAGTTTCTAACGAGATTTCTTCTCTGGAAAGTAAAGTTTCTGCTAACATCTCTAAAGTAACTTCCGAGATGTCTGCCCTCGACGATAGAATGTCTTCGCTAAAAAACCAAGTTGCTGCCGATATGTCGGCCTTCGAAGAAAAGATTAAAGAGATGGAAAGGAAGATGGAGGAAACAGGGACAGCAGAGAGAGGAAACAATCCAATTACAGTGGAGACAAAAGAAGAAGAGACGAAATGTAAGTTGGAAACACGGCCGAAATTTGAAGGAAGTGGAGGTTCTGTCCATGTGAAAGTCCCAACTTTCGATGGAAAATCGTCATGGAACAACTACATGAAACAGTTCGAATCAGCCGCAAGAGCAAATGGATGGTCTGAAAAAGAAAAGGCGGTAAACCTGACTATCGCTCTTCGAGGAGATGCCTTAGATGTGCTTCAGACCATAGCCGTAGAGGAGACCGATGATTTCGAACAACTGAAGAAGAGGTTAAATATGCGATATGGCCACGAACATTTGGAGCATGTATATCAGTCGCAGCTTAAAAATCGTAGACAGAAGAAAGATGAGGCTCTTCAAGAATATGAGGTAGATATTGCCAGATTAGTACGATATGCTTATCCAACAGCTCCCGAAGACATGATGGAAAAATTGGCCGTTCAAACGTTTATTGATGGTCTTCGTGATCATGAAATGCAGAGAACACTACGATTAGCTCGTCACAAGACGCTGGTTGATGTCTTATCCGCCGCCCTCGAATATGAGTCAGCTACGCAGGCCTCTGGCGGGTACAGTAAAGTTAGGACTGTAAAAGAGGAAGGAGATGAAGATAAACTTGACCAGCTCGTTAATATGATGAAAAGCATGACATATAAGAAAACGAAGATCATCAGATGCTGGAATTGTGGCGAAATAGGACACGTACGAAGCTCCTGTAAGCACCCTAGGTACGACGCAAATCAAGAAACTCACCATCAGGAAAACTAGAACGGGTCAGCCTTAGGGGGGCAGCTTCGACCCAAAACTTTTCCAAAGACCCTCTCATACTAATAGCTTCTTTGAAATGTCGTGAAGATAGTGTATACGTAGATGGAGAAATAAATGGTAAAAGACATACGTTGTTGGTGGATACCGGAGCGACCAGAACCATTATACGTCCAACAGTTATAAACAGCCGTAAGAAACTGTTACCAACGAGGTTGCGACTTCGGACCGCTACAGGTGAAAATGCCAACATTCATGGAGAAATACAGGTACAATTGGGAATTGGAGCAGAAAAGTTCGTCCATACTGTTATAGTTGCTGACATCGAAGAGGATGTTATATTAGGAATGGACGTAATGAATATGCATGGATTCCAATTGGATTTTAAGAATAAGGTAATCAAAGTTGGCAACGAGGAGGTATTTCTCCATCCACATAATGACAACACTGTGCAAGCAGCCATTACAGAAGATACAGTCGTGCCTGCGAGAAGCGAAACGATCATAGTAGCGCGGCTACAGGGAATTGTGGACGAAGGGAGACCCGTTATGATGGAGCCTTGGAACCACGACGATGAGGTTGGCCGTGGAATCATAATTGGAAAGGAATTGGTGACTTCGGCTAAAGAAATTCCTGTGAGACTTATCAATGTCAACGACTACCCAGTGACCATAAAGAAAGAGACAAAAGTAGGAACTTGTGTACCTGTGACATCCATAATCCGTCAGGCGACAACATCTGATAATTCCAACGACAAATTCGACCAAATGGTTGCAGTTGCAGGACAGTCTCTAAATCAGATGGAGAAAAGGAAATTAAGAGAATTTCTGCGGCAGTATCGTGATATTTTCGTACCGAAAGGAGGAAAGACGGGAAGAACTACCGTTGTTAAGCATAAAATTGATACTGGTAATGCTAAGCCAATTCGTCAAACAGCTCGACGATTACCACAGGCGAAGAGAGAGGAAGCTGAAACGATTGTTCAGGAAATGAAGAAAGACGGGGTGATAGAACCTTCTACGAGCCCATGGGTCTCTCCGGTGGTCCTGGTTAAGAAGAAAGACGGAACGACGAGGTTCTGTGTGGATTACCGTTTGCTGAACAACGTTACCAAGAAGGATAGTTATCCTCTGCCTCGGATCGATGACACATTGGACACATTGGCTGGAAGTAAATTGTTTTCTACTTTGGATTTGAAGTCTGGATACTGGCAGGTAGAAATGGACCCAGTAGATAAAGAAAAGACAGCCTTCACCACAGGATCTGGATTGTGGCAATTCAACGTTATGCCATTTGGACTCTGTAATGCTCCTGCGACATTTGAGAGGCTTATGGAAAATGTGTTGAGAGGGTTATCTTGGAAAACATGCCTGGTTTATTTGGATGACATAATCGTCTTGGGGGAGACATTCGAAGATCATTTGAGGAATTTAGAAAACGTTTTTAATCGACTTAAAGCTGCCCAATTGATGCTAAACCCCAAGAAGTGCCAGCTATTTCAAGGTAAAGTCAATTATCTGGGTCATATAGTCAGTAAAGAAGGAGTGGCCGTGGATAAGGGAAAAATCGATTCTATTAAGGAATGGCCAAAACCAACTGACAAACATCAAGTGAGAAGTTTTCTTGGACTATGTACTTACTACCGGAGATTTATTAAGAAGTTTGCAGATATCGCTAAGCCATTAACGCGACTTACAGAGGAAGCAAGAGAATACCGCTGGGATGTAGACTGCCAAAATGCCTTTGAAACGTTGAAAAAGCATTTAATAACAGCACCAATTTTAGGGTATCCACTGCCAGAAGGAGAGTTCATCTTAGATACAGATGCAAGTAATGTGGGAATTGGAGGAGTGCTGTCTCAGATTCAAGGAGGACAGGAACGAGTCCTCGGATATTTTAGTAAAGTTCTTTCAAAACCTGAACGGAATTATTGCGTCACGAGAAGAGAACTTCTGGCAGTAGTGAAATCAGTAGAGCACTTCTATCAATACCTCTATGGCAGAAAGTTTCTAATCCGAACCGACCATGCCGCCCTTAAGTGGTTGATGCAGTTTAAGAATCCAGAGGGTCAGATAGCCAGGTGGATCGAACGACTCCAAGAATACGATTTTAAGATTGAGCACCGGGCCGGGGTCAGCCACAGAAACGCTGATTCTCTTTCCAGAAGGCCATGCTCAGCAGAGTGTTCCCACTGCAACAAAACGGAATCCAAGGAAGCAGCAGTGCTAAGAACGACGATTGTCAACGACGACTGGACGCCTACTAAGATCAGGGAAGAACAAGAGAGAGATCCAGTTATACAGAAAATCCGAAAATGGAAAGAGGAAAACCGTCGACCACCTTGGCAGGAAATATCAAACCTTTGCTCAATAGTTAAGACGTATTGGGCCCAGTGGGACTCATTTATCGTAGAAGATGGCTTGCTCAAACGAGTCCTGGAAAATGATGACGGTTCAGAGAAGAGAAGACAGTTGGTGATCCCAAAGAGCAGAATAGCCGAAGTACTTCGTCAGTTACACGACAGTCCATCGGGAGGGCATTTTGGTGTAAGGAAAACCCTTCAGCGAATTCGGGAACGATTTTATTGGATGAACAGTTCCGACGATGTAAAAGACTGGTGTAAGAAATGTACTATTTGTGCCACGAGTAACGGGCCTTACCGAAAAAGGAGAGCTCCTATGAGACAATATAATGTTGGAAGCCCGTTTGAAAGAATAGCTTTGGACATCGCTGGGCCATTTCCAGAAAGTGAAAATGGAGGCAAGTACATGCTGGTAGTAATGGATTACTTCACTAAGTGGGTCGAGATTTACGCACTTCCAGACCAGAAGGCCGCCACCGTTGCAGATAAGTTGATCCAAGAATATATCAGCCGATTTGGAGTGCCTTTGGAGATCCATAGTGACCAAGGCAGGAACTTCGAAAGCGATCTATTCCAAGGAATATGTGATAGACTAGGCATGAAGAAAACAAGAACTACCGCGTATCATCCGCAATCGGATGGTATGGTAGAACGAATGAATAGGACAGTTGGCAAGTATTTGACAAAGATGGTGTCCGATCATCAGCGAGACTGGGACCAATACCTTCCGTTCTTCACAATGGCCTACAGATCTGCTGTTAACGAATCAACGGGCCAGACACCAGCCAGAGTCCTATTCGGACGCGAAATGCGACTACCTTGTGATCTAGAATTTGGGTGTCGACCTGGAGAAGATGTAGCAGGTGAAGATTATGTGATCGAATTACGAAGAAGAATGGACGATGTACATGAGTTGGTCCGTTCCCACCTTCAGATCGCTAGCGACCGAATGAAGAAACGGTACGATACACAAGCCGAAAAGGGTTGCTTTAAGAAGAACGACAAAGTATGGCTGTATAATCCCAAGAAGCGAAAAGGTTGTTCTCCCAAATTGCAGCAGTTTTGGGAAGGTCCATACCTCATCATGGAGAAGATCAACGATGTCATCTACCGAATAAGCAAGATTCCGAGGGGAAAGCCGATGATAGTACACCATAACCGGCTGGCGTCTTTCGAAGGTGACCACGAAGTAGATGAAGAAGTGGAAGTAAACCAAGTCCAAGACGTGTCTGACCTCACGTTTGAGGAATTCATGGGTGCCTATGGAGGTACCGGTAAAGCAAGACATGGTGTTACCACTGAAGAAAAGCAAGATCTACTCGCGCTCCCCGATGACTACTCGCTGGCCCTTACCATCCCGGCCAGTATCAAAGACGCACCAGGGTTGGCATCCGTCTTTCGAAGGAAGTTTGGTCGAGTTGCAGAACTTCAATGCCAGGTGCCAGCTCCCGGTAAGACCTTGAAACTCCAAGATGCATCACGTTACCTTTTCTACCTGGTAACAAAAGACACTGCCCGTGACCAACCTACCTACCGAGATGTGTGGGAAGCCTTACTTCAATTGAGAGAGCACGTACTAGAGTCCGACGTGCAAAAGTTAGCCATGCCAAAGTTGGAGTGCCGCCAATTAGATTGGAGGGTCATCCGAAATATGGTGGAGGAGATCTTTAAAGACACCGAAGTCCAGGTGTTAGTCTGTTGCAATCCGCATAGTTACTGGTGCGGAGAGAAAACCGTCCCTTGTCATTTTTATACAACTGGAAGTTGTAAAAGAGGGTCCAGTTGCCGATACCAGCATACAGTTCCGGTTTCAGTCCCGACAAGGTTCCAGGAGGAACCATCTTTTAAGAGGGGGGCAATGTTACGATAATTATCCTGGCCTAAAATAACCGTATTATATTATGACTAATGCTGTTCTGTTTTAGATTAGACGAGACATTTCGAATAGCTGGCATAAACTCCAAGTAATAAAAAAACTGGTTCCATTCGAATCTTCCGGAATTAGGCCTGTCCATTCGAGGCGAAACCAGGTCAATTGAGGTCAAAATCCATGGGATTCTAGAGCAGCTGTTTTCGTATAAATATGAGGGAACTTTTATTTTGAAGACAGTTAATAAAGAAGATTCGCGCTCGTGGTATTATTGTTACGCTCGCCTACTAATAAATTATTGTATATGTAGTGATAAATAAACTTATATAAATGATCGTGCCTTTTAATAAATTAAAGTAGGAACAATATAATAAATTAGTAAAGACATTATAAATTAAAGACATAACAATTAATAAATTCACAACAATATGTTTTATTTGACAATATAAGAGGGATTTATGTTAGTACAGTCGAATCAATTTGATTTAAAATATTCCAAAATGTTTGTTTGTTTTATTGTTACTTCACATTGTGCAACGCCTGAATTTCTTAATCGACGTCAAATCATCAAATCTACCTTATTTGCTTTTTCTTGCCGAGAATACCACTCGATGAATTGTTGTATGTGCGATGCAGCTTCTCTAGCCTCTTTACGCAAATCTTTGTAAGTTGCAATAGCATCATCAACATCGCCACTGTCAAAGTGTGTGTCAGCTTCTGAATCAGTTTCGTCCGTCTCTGTTGTCATTTCAACGATTTCATCATCTGTCAGCAATCGATAGCCGTTTACGTCCTCATCACAAATTAACCATTCGGTTATGTCATCTTTAGGCAACGAAAACAAAATAGTTGATTCATCCATAACTTCATTTGTTACCGCATCACGCTCGGCTGTCACGGGGGCATTTTCATCTTGAGTTGATTCAGACCATAATTTATTCTACGCTCTTTTCAGCGTTACTTCCGAAACATCAGCCCAAACATCCACAGAATTGTCGACTGCGTGTTTTTAAATTGCATACTTCCCAGTATTCTGTCAAAGAATATTCCTCTTCCATAACTAGGTTTTGATTGATCCATTGGCTGTATCAATGATGTTGTATTCGCAGGCAGAAAAGAGCACGTGATATTTCCATCATCACTTCGCAGCATACCGGTTTCAGGATGGGCAGGTGCATTGTCCAAAATGAGAATCGCCTTTGGTGGCAAATTTAGTATTGTCGCAAATTAAGTATTTATCGTTTAGCAAAGTATTGTCGAATGTCCGGTATAAAAACCTAAAAAACAAGACGTTAGAAAAATAGATAAACGAATTTTGGTTTGCAGTACATACCTTTTTGAGCCAGTCAGCGAATATTTCCTGGGATATCCATGTATTATGTTGTGCGCAGTAGTTAACGGAAAGCGCGTTCATATTTATGCCCTTGAAAAAACGTGATTTTTTTGATGTACCAATTAATAATAAAGAAAGGCGATGGTCACCACTTGCATTTAAACACATCATTGCTGTGATTCGTTGCTTTTGCGTTTTAAATCCGGGAGCATATTTTTTAGACAGTGCAGCGAGTGTTTTCGTTAGCAATGCTTTGTAGTTTAAACCAGTTTCATCCGCATTGAACACTTGATCGCATGTCAAACCATATTCATCGATCATAGCTTGAAACTTTCTTTTATATTCTTCCACGACTTCAATACTTTTTTAACCAACCGCTGCTTCTTTGAATGAAGGATCGCCATTCAATTTCATGTTGAAAAAGAACGATTTTTCGGCAACAATTGGTCCAGACAAAGGAACACCGTCGCTTCTTTTTTGAACGAACCACAAATACAGAGCCGTGTCGAGTGATTCATTTGCGGCTTTTTTCATTGTCTTACAATGTTTCACCCGGCCATCCAACGATTCCATTTGCGAAGCATACTTTTCAATTCCTTCAGCATTTTTCTTTAAATCATTGATTGTTATTCTCGGAACATCATACTTTTTGCTCAATGCGACAGCAGAAACACCTTTCTTTAGTTCTGCAATAATTTCTATTTTTTTTTTCAATTGACAAAACACGTTTTCTTTTTGATGCTCCAGATGTGGAAGGCTCCATTTTTCAAAACTTAATTGATCAAACGACTAAGTGACACAATCAATGTTCGAATTTGAACCAAACTGAATTATGGTGACACACAGATATTGACTGTAAAATTATTGTGCGTTGCGTTTTTATTTTCGGCTTGGGATTCTAAAAATTGAACTCTAAAAGCACGGTATCATTATTTATCATTACCTATTTAAATTGAAATTTAATCCAGAGCCCTAAATAAGAACAAAAATTATTTACATAAAAAATGCATAACCGCACGTGTATATTTCAAAGAATTTCGTTTGGCTTATCGCAATGCTCAAACAAAATGAATTGATGACTAAATTTTTACTGATATCGTCAATATAACTTACATATGTATGGACCCTGACCGTTAACAGAGGTGACGGTTAATACAGAAACGGATAATCGAGGTTCCACTGTATTTCCAACTTCTTATGGGACAATACACACAAATTAGAAACGTTTAGAAAGATTTTTAAAATCCCCGCCCATAGTGACGTCAGAATTTAGGTAGTCAATTTGTAGTTTAGAAAAACGTACTTATACAATCGAAAAGCGGTTTTAAAACATTTTGGATCGTTTGTAATGTGGAAGTTTAAATTCAGCATTTTTTAGGCATATTTCACATGCCTCATATTTGTTGTCAAAACTCAAAACCGAAATTTCATACTCCAGGTTTTGAAGATTAGGCTTTAACAATGGAAATTCCATAGTGACCGGTAAATGAAAGTCTTCTTCTTCTTCACTGGATTTACAACTCGGGGTGAGTCTTCGCCGCATCCACTATCGCCCTTCATCCTCTACGATCTTGCGCTTCTATTTCCCATTGTTGTACCCCAATTCTAGATAAATCGGCTTCAACATCATCCTTCCATCTTTTCTCGGTCAGCCTACTGATCTTCTACCATCTGGTCTTTCAAAAAAAACACTGTCTTTAACACTCTGTCATCCTCTGATCGTACCACGTGACCTGCCCATCTTATTCGGTTTGCCTTGATATGTCTAACTATGTTTTCAGTTCGCTGCAGAGTCACCAATTTAGCATTGCGGCGTCTTCTCCAATCCCCTGTGAATTCATATCTTTGAGGGCCAAATATTATTCTGAGAACCTTTCTTTAAAATACTAGAAGCTTAATGATTTCCCGCTGGTTGAGAGTCCATGTTTCACTGCCATATGTAATAATTGGGCGAATAATCGACTTGTACAGTGTTAATTTAAATTTTATTTTTAGCAGCTTCGATCTTAATAATGTTGAATGGAAGTATAATGGTCTATTTCCCGCAGCTATCCTTGCTGAGACCTCTTTTTCTATGTGGTTGTCCGCTGTGATTATCGACCCCAGGTATTTAAACTCTTTTACTACTTCGACGTTGTGATCATTAATACTGATATTCTGCCTAACTCTTGGTCTTGGATTTTTGGTTACTACCATGTATTTCGTCTTTTCTTCATTTATTTGGAGACCCAGACTACCTGTTTCCTCCTCGAGCTGTGAAAACACCTCTCTCACGTCTCTTGTAGAATGCGTGACTGCATCTATATCATCAGCAAAGGCCAGCAACAGTTTTGATCCTTGATCAGCAAATCCTCCTGTCAGCTCAGACGATAAATGGAAGTGGTAAATTTTATTGATCTCATAAGAACCGTAGTAATGGCAAAAATCGCGTAACGTTATTTATCTAACAGCTTTATAGAAACTGACTTCATTTGCGGCAAAATGCAAAAGTTGCATACGAAAGTTGCACTTTTCACCTTTAAAACGCATTTTCTTGTTTAAAACATTTTTTTCTAGGACGTATAGATTCTTGGGGTAAATCGATGTTTATCGCCCCCCCCCCCGTGTCGAGGGGAGTTTTAGGGGGATCCCGGGGGTATGAGTGGCAAACTTTTTTGCATCTTTTTTGGGGTCCCAAAATTTGGCAAAAATATATTGGCTTCATTTATTTACAAATAAAATCAAATTATCGATTCCACTAACTTTAAATAATGTCTTAACTAACTAATTATTTGTAACACATCAATTTCGTAATAATTACACTTGTTATTCTGAATCAATCCGAAAATCGTTTCATTGTTTTTAACGAGCCTATACAAGCCATAACGAGCCTCTTAGATACATACAGAGAAAAAAAAATGAACAAAAGAATGTTTATTTTAAATTTATTTGACATGAACGGAAGATGTTAATTAAGCGCTGTTTGTATACAAACTCATGTTACATTTCTAAAGAAAAACAGGTCGTATTTAAGAATGCACTTCCACTTTGTTGAACAGATGTGACGGAAATATTACAATTTCATGTAATAATAAGTCGGCTTCTTGTAAATACATCTGGAAGTTAGTAATTACTCCAATTATTGTGAAAAATGAGAAAAACAAAAAGAATAATACATATTGTTTATAAAAATTGTTTTTTTTTTGTCGAAAAGCATGCTCACAATACTGAATATTTTATTTTTGACGTTATTGTATGAAGTACTGACTTTCTTAGAAAAACAAAGGTTTAATGCTATTTCTACGTTATTTTGAACGTCAACTATTTATACAGGTTGAGTCATAACTATTGGGACATAGACTAAGGACAGGTTATTTGGACCAAAATATGGCTATTGGGCCAAATATGCCTTAATAAAATGTTGCTGAGAAAAAAGATACAGGGTGTTAAAGTTAATTTTTGTTTTTCGTTTTTTGCTAATAGTTTCCCTGTATATTTATAAATTGCTATCAAAATTGGCACAGAGGCATAATCTTAGACAAGAAATAGTATTTTATTTACAATTCCACTATCAAATACCAAACTAATAAACAAAGTTGCAACTAACGTAAGGTTTCCGTTTTGACGATAAATCAAAACTAAACACACTTTAACTTAAAAGAACTCACAAAAACTGAAACTAAATGTTCTACATAGTCTCCTCCGCTTTCTATGCCTTTTCTAATTCTTTTTATAAAGGATTTTCGGACGTTAAAAAAAATATTATTCTGTCCCCTTATAAGATTAGCTGCATTTTGAATGTATCTCCAAAGTTCGTCTCGTGTATTAATTTCATTGGCATCTCCATTTAAATTCGGAGGAAGAACATAAGGCCCTAGTAGTTGGTCGCCTATAATGCCACACCAAATATTCAATTTAAACTCATGCACTTCTTCTTCCCAATAATGACTATTTCGCCAATTAAAAACCCCTCGTCTGGTAAAAGTT
Source organism: Diabrotica undecimpunctata (assembly GCF_040954645.1). Taxonomy (NCBI): domain Eukaryota; kingdom Metazoa; phylum Arthropoda; class Insecta; order Coleoptera; family Chrysomelidae; genus Diabrotica; species Diabrotica undecimpunctata. The sequence continues at coordinate 68,701,328 of NC_092810.1, forward strand.
GCTTCTTCGGTGAACATAATATTCTTAATAAAGTGTCTGTCATTGCGATGTTTATTCAGAATACGTTGGCAAAACTGTAACCGTCGTGGAAGATCTGTTGGAAGTAAATTTTGAAGAGGATGGAGGTTCTTTTTTTTTAGAATTCTAACAATAGACGACTGACTTACTCCTGTTGCTGCTGATAGATGTCGTGAACTTATTTCAGGATTTCCATCTACTCGAACCAAAAGTTCATCTTCTTGATTAGGTGTGATTTGTTTCGGTCGACCACCCCGATTTTTAGTGTGAAATGACCCAGTTTCACCTAAACTACGATATTTGTGGTATTTTTGGTATTTTGTTGGTATATTCCATACCTTCTGGCTGCCGAGCGACCGCAAAAATTTTCTTGTCCGTATACGCAAATCATATCTCGCATTTCTTCATTAGTAAAATGATTGTGACGAGGCATTTCAATCAAAAAAAGTAATGATTACTTTTAAAAAATGCAACATTACACTACACTGTCACATCAAAAATAATTTACTCCAAACACAGTCCAAAGCATACTTTTCATAAATGAAATAATATTTGAAATCCTTTTTTAAGACTCTAAGCAGTTCGACTGCGTTTTTATCGAAAACGTTTGAAATTATCATGTTTAAACAAGAGTACCAATTTTACGCAAAAATGATGTTTACGTCATATTTTCTAATAGAAATTACTACAAAGTTTCATCAGAAAAAGTTTAGACTCAATTTGATCATTAGGAATGATCCACGTGGCGCCCTCTATGACAAAACGTAAAATTGTAAATAAAATACTATTTCTTGTCTAAGATTATGCCTCTGTGCCAATTTTGATAGCAATTTATAAATATACAGGGAAACTATTAGCAAAAAACGAAAAACAAAAATTAACTTTAACACCCTGTATCTTTTTTCTCAGCAAAATTTTATTAAGGCATATTTGGCCCAATAGCCATATTTTGGTCCAAATAACCTGTCCTTAGTCTATGTCCCAATAGTTATGACTCACCCTGTATACAAGTACCTCATTATTTTCGTCACTAGTTGTCGATTGCATTGTATTTTATTTCTTTCAATACAAATTAAACGGGATATAGATATAGATAATATGCACCAGAGTGATTCAGTTGCAGTAAAAAAGTCCCACTGATAATAAAAATTGAAGAGATCTCTAAAGAGGTCAACATTCTAAAAGATAAGAATACATATATGATTATAAATTGACGCCTACTCAAATTTTCTCACCATTCCCAACCTTGAAGGATAGGCTCTGCAGTTTATGGCACCAATTTACCACTCCTTTGGAATATGAAGACAAAACGATAAAATTAATTAAAAGACCGAAGAAATATTTGTCTCTAAAATACGTCATACACGTATCTTAGTTAAGATGTACTTTACTGGAATTGAGATTACGGAAACAGAAGTTGAAAAATCACTCTCAGAATACAGAAAAAAATATAAGTGAAAAAAGCACCTAAATAAACAGTTTTAATTGAAAATCTAAGTGTTCAACTTGTGACGTAATAGACAGTATAAACCATTTCCTTATTGACTGTCCTAAATATGCCATTGAAAAACGTGTATATGGCATCCCAAAAACTTGCAAACTTAACTTGGAAATAATTTTGACTACCGAAAACTAATAGGGTATCTATTATAAATATGTTGTATAAAATTCATTCATGTAAGTACAGTTAATCGCATTTAAATATACTCTATTCGTTATGTCGCTAATATCCTTCGGAAGGATGCGGTTTTTTGTTTTAAATAAAAAAATTTTTAATGTAAGAAACATCATACAAAACGCCAGAAAATATCAGATCCCGACATTAATATGATGTGTTGATTATACACTCGCGATCATAAAATCCGGGTCATCTTGAAAATTTCAAGTTTCTTCAATATTTTTGCCTCTGGTGCAGTAATAACCTTTTTTTTGGCTAATGTATTTTTTATTTGTCATCAATGTTTGTTTTGAAAGAAAAAAAATGGTTTTTTATTGTTTTTATTGAAAAAAAAACAGAAAACAAATCAAATTGTTGATAAAACAGACATACGAAAAAATATGGAAAATACAGAATGTGGTAAAAAATCAGTGAAATTTCAATGACCAATATTGTGTGTTGCCTCCCCTTGCTCTAATAACCTCTTGCAGACGACGGGGCATACTCTCAATTTTTCTCCGGATTACATGTTGTGGTATGTTATTCCACTCACTCACTAACAGATCCTTAAGCTCCTGTGCGTTGTTAGGAGGAGGTGTATGGGTTTGAATACGTTTTTTCAAATCGTCCCAGAGATGTTCGATGGGATTCAGGTCCGGAGACCTAGCTGGCCAGGCTACCCTCGTAATTACAACTTCGTCCAAGCATTATATACTGATCCTGGCAACGTGCGATCGCACGTTGTCCTGCATAAAAACGGCGTTTTCTCCAAGACCTGCCATGTTGGGCATACCATGTTCTTCCGGAATCTCCGTAATGTACCTTCGTGCAGTTAGGGACCCATTTTCGATGAAGGGTAATTCTGTGTGGAAGTCGGAAGATATACCTCCCCAAGCCATGACCGAGCCTCCACCAAATGGCATTCTTGGAGCAATGCAAGCTTGTGAAAATCGTTCACCGGTTCTCCTCCAAACTCTTCCACGTCCATCGGATCCAGTTAGTCAGAAACGGGATTCATCTGAGAATAACACTTTGCTACAATCGTTAATTTCCCAATGCGCGTATTGTCGAGCAAAAGCTAGTCGTGCAACTCGAGGCACCCGGCGAAGTGGCGGTCCTCTAGCCATTACCCGAGAAAATAGTCAAGAAGAACGAAGTCTTCTTCTGACTGTTGCAACACTAAAATTGCGATTTCGTACTTACTCTAGACGATTTTAATGCATAACCGCTGTTGAGGTCCGGTTTTCTAAAGACTGAAACACAAGGAAACGGTCATCTAGTGCCGTGGTCGTTGTTCTTCGTCCAGAGCCAGGTCGCCTGGTTAGCAAACTTGCCTCCTGAAAGCGTTGAAGCACTCGTTGAACCGTAGAAAGGCTTACGCCAACAGTTCTTGCGACTTGCCGTTGGGTGTGACCGTCTTCCACAAGTGCAACAATTTGTGCCGTTTCAACAGTCAAAGGCATTTTTGTCAAAAAATAAACACTAATAATGGCACTAATAAACACTAATGGTGGCAATAATAAACGTTTGTCCGTTGAATTTTAACAGAAAGTCGAAGCACAAACGAGACATTTAAAACAAGCGGAGTTACAGGTAGCGTTCATTTTGGGAAGTGTGCACTTTACTGCGAAATTGGCACTATTGGAATTCTTTGTTACAAAGGAAACCGCAACAATTCTCAGAAACATGCATTAGTTTGTATTTGTGTTATTATTATTTACGATAAAGCTCGTTAAAAATGAAATATCGGTGATTTTCAAGGTGACCCGGATTTTATGATCGCGAATGTACAAAGGCCTTTGATACTGTTAGATGGGAGAAACTATGAAATATATTGACGACAGTAGGTGTACCTAAACAGTTGACTCACCTTATTAGCAAAGTGTATCAAGATAAAGAGAATATCGTCCGCTCCATCCGCGAATCAAAATCCCACTGTCAGAAATGTTCGCACCAATTCCCGCTAACCCCCACTTCGAGATGATGTCGAAAGCTCGGCATAACGGGAATCAACGCTGTTCAACCTCGGAAAACTGCTGAGTTTAATATTCATTTTTGTAATATATATATATATATATATATATATATATATATATATATATATATATATATATATATATATATATATATATATATATATATATAGGATTATTATTATATAGGATTAAACACAATATTCTTTTTGAAAAGTCATGTAAAAAAATCTTCAAAGGCATTTAGAAAAAAATCATATACTAAAATGTTATGCAAAACATCCTTTGATACAATCAGATCATAATTTTATATGTAAGCAGGTTAAAATTTATACCAAACTATCACTTGGTTGACTGAAAAAGTAAAAGTAAAAATTCTTCTATGGACCTCGCGAAATAATTAGATTAACTCAGATAATAAAACAAAACAAACAAAACTTATATAATTGATTTTTATCGTCACTGGACAAATAGAAAGATGGTTATGGTTCAACACCTTAAGCGTTTCAGTCATCTGTTTTGCTCTATTCATTAGTATTTATTGAAATGATTGCCTTGTTTAGAATATTGATCTCGTCTTTTTATTATTGTATGGTGTGCAATTATTCTAAGATATCAGAGAAAGTGAAGGTGAAACCATACACCAGTTAAATTGCCATTACAATTGAACAGAGGCGTATCTCAGCTGGTCAATATGTAAGAAAAATGTCTGTCGTAGTATGGCAATAATTGATGTACTCGTTACGAAGAGTCATTGTACATGCGCCATCAGTCAATTTATATGAATTAAAGTCAAACGTATGTCATCGATATGGGAATTAGCATATGGCAAATTAATCAGAGGTTAGAATATTAATTGGAGTTTAGAATATTATTGTTTTTACAGAAAATACTGTTATTTAGCAAATTTTACGTATCTTCGATAGTTTTGTACTTATTTTGAAAAAAAAAGATGGTATTTTTAAAAATTTCTAAAATCTTTTTTTCTGTAACTGTAACCATAATTTTTTTCAAAATTATTTATTTCTAATTGTTTAATCTTTTGGATCCCATTCCTCCTCCTCTATCCTTTATCCATCGTAAGGATGTGGTGACGCTATGGTATTTGACGAATGGATGCTATCCATTCTTCTCTTTCCTGGGCCCGGTGTGCTACCTCAGACAGAGAGTAACCGGTAGCGCACTTTATTTGGTCTGACCATCGGAGTGGCGTTCTTCATCGAGTTCTTTTATCATCTTTTACAGCGGAAAAACTAAAATCCAGATACTGTAACGATACGATCGTTAATAGTCTAACACTTCGAACATTAGCAAAACCTCTCAAATAATGAAACCGAATCCCTACATAGCTACTAATTCGCCGCCGTAAAAGTAGGCAATTTATAATACAATTTATCGATTTACAATAGTATCGATTTCCTTGTCATTAAAGGGACAACGAATACTGGCCAGGGGCCATGTTCATTTTAGAACAGAACTTCAAGAAGTAATGAGTTAAGTTATCACGGCAGGCAGAACTTACGAGATATTGGAATAATTTTTAAGTTATTTATGGGTTTTTGGAAATGTGAAATTTGAGTTTGAATAAGTATTTAGTTTATGTATCGTTTTATTTAGAAAATTACGTTGTTTTATGGGAAAATCACTCCGAGGTTCTGGTAAGTACTTTCAATACACGTACATCTTCCATTTAAACTTGCCAGTTCTCAATCATTTAAATCTTCTCACCTTATTATACCTATCCAAAAATCATTCTTATTTTTTTTTATATACATATATAAGTAAATTCCAGCATGGAAATATTAAATATTTCAGTCAAGGTCACTTAATGACCAATATATTCCAGTTTTTGTCATGTGAACAAAAACTATAAGTATATGAAGACAGAACAAAAAGATTTTTTTTTCTGTTCTTTTATAGCCTGCCGGCTCCAATCATTGGATTTATCTTTGTATTTTTTGGGAGAAGAATATTTTTAATTTTGGATTTGGGAAGAAGACTTTATCTTGGGAAGAATTTTAGTTTGATTTTCTGGTTGGTCTACCGTCCGTGGCAGATAGAAAGAACATAGGCTAATCCATCCTAGAGCCCATCCACTACCTGGACCCTGGACAGCGGATTAGGGAACTGCCTTTCCAGCAAAAGGGTTACTAAGGGCATTTACTTTTTAGTTAAAGCTGTTAATAATTCAAATTTAAATTTTTTTATATTACATATTATATCCTCGGATACTTAGGCCTTCAGCCTAAGTGGGTTACGAAACAGATTTGTGCACAATCCCTGGTTAGTACCCTCAACTATTTGAATCCTTTCAATTGCTTTAATTTTGTAATTCCTTATTTACTTTAAATTTATCTATTTATTAATATTTTATATTACACTTAATAGATTGTCAGGATATATTATCCAATTTTATGGTAATTTGTATATACCCTCATGTATCAGGTTGATGTATGTATTGTTCTAGTGTCTTAACTGACTAGTCTCAGATTTTTGAACTGCCCTTTTTGTAACTTATATAAGTATTTAATTATTTTCTAATATTTTAATTACTATTTACTCCAAGTGAGTTATCCTAAACAGTAATCCCAGATCATTTTATCTCATTGTTAGAGAACTGAGTAGACCAATTTTTGTATATAATTATATTTTGGGTCATATTTTTAGGTAACTGTTTTTTTCTTGTGAATATGTACTTTGGGAATATATTTTAATAATTGTTTAGTATATATAAGTATAGGGTTGGGATAGTACATAAGATTGGAATATAGTGTATAAAGCATTTCTGATTTTTATTTGTTTCGTATCATTTATTTTTCAGTTAGTATATAATTACATATATCCCAAATTGGAGTGATATTCAAAATTCACCCTGGCGCCCATCTCAAGATCATCTTAGGATTGATCTAACCTGAGGTTACTACAGGCAAGCAAACGTGCCAACCTCCTCTCTGAGCACTACTCTCATTCTCTTGAGCTAAGCCTATTCTATTGTAGTACTTCAAGTAAATTTTATATTTTCGTATTGGTTACATTCCCTGTTATTTAACCTTATTAAAATAATAATTAATTAATTTTAAATTTTATTTAACCATAAATCTTACATAGTTCCTAATATTGGCTTCACCATCTCAGGCTTTTCCCCTTTTAATTTGCAACAATTAGCTTTTACCTGTTTTCATCGGTAACAATTCATACATACATCATCCATACATCATACATACATCATCATACATACATACATCATCCAGAAGCTGTGCGGCACAACATGGGGAGCATCGGCTTCCACCTTGCGATCATCCGCCCTGGGCCTTGTTTTCTCAACCGCAGAATACTGCTTTTCAGCCTGGCTTAACAGCCCACATATACACAAAGTAGATGCCCAATTGAACAGTATAATGAGAATGATTGCTGGCGTTATCAAATCCACCCCTTCGCAATGGCTCTCAGTACTGAGCCACATTCCACCACCCAAACTACGCCGCATACACTCCCTCACTAGTGAGTACAAAGATACTTAGTAACGAGATCCTGCCAATTCATCAAGATATAGATGCTGCCAACGGTAACCGTTTACGCTCCAGACGACCGCCAATAAAAACATCACAGATTGCTGTGGAAAATGAGTTCAACTTAACAACCACTTGGACTCGAGAATGGATGGAACAACAAAATAGCAGCTTACCCTGCATCACACAAAAACCACCAGGTTTTGACTTACCACGCAACACATGGACTATGCTGAACCGAATCAGAACCCAACACCGCAGATGCGGTTACATGATGCACAAATGTGTATTTTATAAACATACATGTAATGTTTTATACCAAATATATGCAAATTTAAATGTAAATGTGTCAAGTACCACACGATAAATAAAATAAATTTTACCATCTACCTTGCCTTCAACCACCAACCTCTCCATGCCTTCCATTCGTCTGGTAATGTGTCCAAAGTACCTCAATATATTTTGGTTGATGATTGTGGTAAGCCTAGTATTGATGTCGAGTTCTGCCAATATTGAGACATTTGTGCGATATGCTATCCACCTAGTAGAGAAAGTGTACTGCTTGTCCAGAGTGGACCAATAACAGTGAAGATTGTCACTCTGGTCGGTCAATTACAACGAAGTTTATTATCTACGATTGTATTGGCCCTCCGACGTAAGATCGCTGCGCACATGCAACTAGGAAATGCATAAAAGCAGCCTACCTTCCGATCGGAGGGGAGGGATAAATCCACGATCCGAAAAGGAAGCGGTTCAATCAGTAGATGGTGCAGAAGCGGTACATCAAGAAAGAAGACTAAAATATCTTACGTTTGAAATATCTTCAGTGTGCAATGTTTAATATTATTAAGGCAATAAACGGTTTTATTTTTATTTTATTTTTATCGGAGGGGAGGCTAGTTCTTAATCTTGACCAAACAAGAAATATTTTGCCTGAGTAACCCGTTTTACGGGCTAAAAGTTTTAAATCTCACCTATATCAAAAATCATCGAAGTACGAGACTTCTTCACGAAGAACAGTTCCATATCTCTTTTAATTGCTGGGATAAATACAAGGTCTTATGACTTTGGGATTATCACCACAATCAAAAGTGAAGGAATCCGGTTCGACTATCCTTTGTTCGAGATAAAGAAAAGTCTGGAAACGGACTTAGAATTACTTCACAAAGACTCAAACAGCTGAGGAACCGCCATCTCTGTTAACAATCGAAGTGCCTTCTGTGCATAGAGTACTAATAAACCTTTCATGTAAGATATATACAATTAAATATAAGAAATTTTGAACTGATAAAGTACTCTACATTGCCAGTAACACCTTGTTGACAGCAGAGCTTCCGGCGAACCTCTCGTCGGTGTAAATCGAAAACATATTATTTCTCAACTAATCAGAGGATGGAACAGAAGAACCTTCGTTCATCTTCACGAGCGGCGGCTGGAAATCCAGGCAATATGGATGATGATCCAACCGTACGACCTGCTCAAGGAACGACATAATGAGAGAGGCTCAGATAAAAAATTTTAATGACGCTAGTCAAGCTCTTTAAAAAAAAGTTTATATACTTCATCCCTTCAATTATCTCTTCATTTATTCAAATAAAAAAAACATGAGTTATCGCATACTATATTAAATGTATACTGTTATATACAATATATACCTTCCTTGTTATCTAAACCACAAAAATAGTTAGGACAGTTTCAAAAAATTCTATATTACAATCCTGTGTCATCTATTCATTGTCTGTAACTTGTGAGTAGAGTTTGAATAAGAGATAAAATAAAAATTAATGCTTAGAAAAGCGAGCGCAATGCATGTTTGAGACGAACAATTATCGTTATTTTTTATAATTATAGATATTGAATGATGCGTACGGGGTGTTTCCGCTTATAATCGCAGACATAAAATTATATTACAACTGCTCGACACGAGGTTTTATGATCTTTCATTACACTGTAACAGATGCAATTTATTATTGGTTTATTTACTTTGTTGATCTAAGATGTATATTAGAAACAGGATGTTGTATTGTTTAGAATCCAACATGTATTTATTCCGTTATATCGATTATCAGTTCGAACGGTAAGTGATGAAAATTGATATCATAATGGTATTAAAAATGTTTCCTAACTTTTCATCCTACCGTCAAAACAGATTTTCCTCGTAAAGTGTAATATTGAAATATATTAGAGATATTCGTATGTTGTAAGAAATACATTAACCTTTTATGCTGTAAAAACCTTCCTTTAAGAATTTGAATCCAGAAATATCGACACAAAAGAACAGATTTATTCGTAGATGTTGTCATTGATAATGAAAAAGCCTCAACAAGATCAAACGTAATATTTTAAAAGAAGCCCTAGCTAAAAATACTCAAACAAACTCAAGAACCAAAAAAATAGCTATAATAGAATCAAAATAGAATTAAACGCACAGAAACGGAAAATATTATCATCATCATTCTCATCATTGTCATCATTATCTTTATCACCATTATCATCATTATCATCATTACCATCATTCTCATTATCATTATTATCAATATATCATCATTATAATCATTATCATCATTATCAACATTATCATCATAATCATAATTATACCATTATGATCAATATCATCATTATTGGTGCTGCGGTCTTACTTTGTAAACATACTTTATATACCCCATCCTTTCCTGTTAAATTTAGTCTATCTCTTCGAGGGTAGCTTTCAACTGCTTTGGCTAGACATTCTGCCTGTAGTAGGAGTCAATTTTTATTGCAGTAACTATATCCTAGTTTCAGTTATTTTTTTGTACTGTACAGCTCAAAGTTATATTGACAACGCCAGGTACCATTCTCTTATCCACAGTATTTTTCTGAAGACTTTTATATCGAATATTAAAAGTCTGTTTTGTGTATTAGAAAGCACCCTTGTCTCAAATCCATCACGATCGAGATGTTAGATCTATGGTAGAGAATGTTTCTAAGGTATTTGCTATAATAACTCGTTTGTAAGAGTTATTCTTCGGATCAATATTTGTAAGTTTCTCTAGCGAGTATTAAAAAGGGTACACCAGCCCAACCCATGTCTCAATACTCTGTTAATTACTTCACAGCAACTATTTCGGATTATTGCTTTATACCAGTGGCGGCTTTTGAGGGTAGGCAAGATAGGCCGGGCCTACCCAATAATTTTAAGAGCTTTAACATTGAAAAACATATATTCAAAAATTATTTTAATGCATGTAAATAACTTTTAAACGTACTAAATCACTCAATACATTAGCTTCCGTTAAAACAACTATGTTATTATATTACCACAGAAAGCATCGAATCGTATTCAGGCATTTTAAATATCATTAATAGGCCCGATCGGAACTGGCCGACCCAACTCACATAAGATCCCCGTACAAAAAGCGTTTGAAGTTAAGCAGCTTGCCGGACAACGATTTATATTGTCGTGTTTATGCTTGCTGTTTAGGCACCAGACGATCGGGCCTACGTCGACCATCGTTGTTACTTCTAACGTAATTATCGAATTGTAATATAAATTTTCTTTTAAATTATGATAAAAAAATATGTAACATAATCTATAATTGTAACATATTTTTAAACAAACAACACAATTGCAAACAAGTGTACGGTTGTCCAAATAAATTTAACAAAATTCGTAAAATTCGAAAAAAAAAACATTTGCATGATTTCTATATCGCCTGATTGTATGCAACTTATATATGGCAACACTGTCGCCGAGCATTAGTTAAATTTTCACTATTATCTGTTATTACTAGTTGCACTAGTTGTTTGGCCGATGGTTGATTTTTTTAAAATCTTGTTGGAATAGTGAGATCGTTTTATAACTGATACATAAAAATGAGTTTTTCTGACGCTTTACCAGGTTGCAGTAATAGTAATGTTGATAGTGAGTGTTTGGACATTGTTGTTTCACTATTGGAATCGCCATTATCTAGAAGAACTGAAGTTGATAGAAAAAAAATTATTATGAATGAAAGGCCTACTCCAACATTGCGTAATGACCAAAAAGATGGAAAAAAGTTGTGTACTTTTAATTGTTTTTGGTATGATGTCTATAAATGGTTGTCTGGAAGTATTACGAAAAACAGACTATATTGTTGGCCGTGTTTGTTATTTTCTAATAAGAAATGTATATGGAATTGTGAAGGATACTTTGATTTAAAAAATATGTCTGCCTCCTTAAAAACATTCCATTTGCAAGGAACATGTAAGTAATTTTCTGTCCTTTAAGGATGTACAGAAGAGGGCGTTTTCTGTTCGCGATTTGCTAGATGAAAAATCAAAAATCGCAAAAATTATATACAACGCAGAAGTTAAAATGAACAGAGAAATCATTAAAAAATTAGTTTCTTTAACTTGTACTTTAGCGAAACAGGAACTGGCTTTCCGTGGCCACCACGAATCCAATGATTCCCTAAATCCTGGAAATTTTAAAGCGATTTGGGAATTAATATTAAAATCAACTCCAGAACTAAATGATCACTGACAGAAAAAAATATATTTCAGAGGTATCTCAAAAACGATACAAAACGAACTAATCGTTCTAGTGAAAGACGAAATTCATATTTTTATCGAGAACGCCATAAATAACTCCACATTTTTTGCATGCATTCTTGATAAAACAACCGATATTACTGAAAGGGCACAACGTTCAATAGTATGCAGATTAGTGGACACAAAAGGCGTTGTTCAAGAATATTTCTTAGGTTTTTTTGATCTAGGGGAAGACCGAAGTGCTCCAGCGTTACGTGACTTACTATTTAGTGTAATTGGTAAATTTGACTGTAAAGCTAAATTAATTGCTCAAACCTACGATGGAGCTAGTGTTATGTCGGGACAACTTAATGGACTTCAAAAATTAGTGAGAGATTCTGCACCATTAGCAATATTTAGGCCAGGTACGATCCATCTGGTACGGTCTTTAGAAGACTCCCACTCGCACAAAAAAAAAATACACACACTGGCGGCTACTGAAATTTTTTGGGGAGGTCATGGATCTTGAGGGTGATTACTTTTCTTTGAAGCAAGGTCACTTTTAGTCTTACCACCAATAGGATAAGTGGGTTTTCAAATATTTTTAAGCGGGGGGTCATGACTCCATGACCCCGTGACCCCTCCCTCTGGATCCGCAACTGATTACACATAGCTATATGTAATTTGCTGGCTTGGCCTATCCAAAATTTTGCCACACCAGCCGCCACTGCTTTATACATATGTAACTCTTAACAATTTCGTCTCTACCAATATTATCAAATTGAAAGGAATTATGAAGAAAATCGGGATACAAAATTGAATAGCGAAAATTAAAGATCCAGAAATAAGTGCTACAAGGTCAAGTAACTTTTATCACAAGTTATATTGTGTTTTATCTTATTGTGATCGATGTTTTAATCTATTTACCAAAGATTTAGTTTCACTGAGATTAATTATCAGATCTATTTTTCGGTTTCTCTACATACTTCTGCAAGCATAAATTCTAAATCTATTTTTACACCACCTATCAGAATTACATCGTCTACATATCATTGATTCAGGTATTATCCAGTTCTTTTAATACTTCGGTTTTCCTACTGTAGTTTCTTGAATACTTCATCCAACGACTGATTGAAAAATTTTGGTCTTTCTCTCTGCAGGTCTTAAATTAGTTGGTTCCATTCTTTCTCTTTTACTTTCAAGTGCCATCTCCGTTTCGGAGGTTGGCAATCATCATGGCGACACTAAGTGCTAGCTTTAGTTTCTTTTATTTTTCTTTATTTTGCTTATTATATTCATAGTTTTTCATTTTCACTCTATCATATCAGTAATATTAATCATCAAATTGGAAAAAAATAATTTGTAATAGGCGGAGCTAAGACAAGAGTATAGCATTAAAATAGTATCACATCAAACAATAGAAAAAATCAAGGTATGTGTGAGTCAAAAAGTTCTAATTCCAATATATCATTATGAAAGGCGTTTTTGCAAAATAAAAAATAATAATTATGCTTTCTAAATTATATAAATAAATCCACTACGTAATGAGACTCTAGTTTATGATTTTATTGTACAAGGTTCATTAAAATATTAGTCTATAATAATTGAGCACAAATGGGTAATTGGAACGGCTCGGCTCCCAGAATACAGCATTGTCTACTTTCTGAATATGATGCATCTTTAACAATTAACATTCTGAATGCATCAATGAAGATTATATTATATAATAGAGGTCTTATTTACATCATTTTGTTTCTAATGTAACTATACACAATTAAAAAATTATGATTTCAAAATTAAATACAAGTGATAGCCACTTTTTACGGTATGTTAGAACGTAGAATAAAGAATATGTTTCAGTGATATTCGAATAAACCACACAATCGTTAGTTATTAAATCAATGCATGTTTATTGTTGTTTAGTGATTACATAAAAAAAACAGCACAAATGATAATTTAAGTAAAAGCATAATATTTATGATGGGTATACACAAAACACCGTTCTGGTTGCAGTGAGAAAAATCTCTGTAAGACCAAATGACATAAATCACTGCATATATTAATGAAGCGATAAATAATATTGGATTTTCATCATCATCATCATCATTCTCAGCATATTCTACCGATTATGGTAAAGCCTCCCTTACATATTCATTCTTCATATCTGCCCACGATTGTCTAAAATTCGCTTTTCTGTGTCATGTTGTACCGGCTTGTTTCCTTATGTCATAGTCTCATCTTAAATTTGGACGTCTTTTTGGTCTCTTGATGCCTCTTGGATACCACAATGTAATTCTAGTGGACCACCTATTGTCAGTTCTTCTCGCTAAATGTCCTGCTCACTGCCATTTTAAAGATTTAATTCTATCAATTACATTAATAACCTTGGTTTTCTGTGTGATCTATTCTTTTTCGATCTCTCTTTATTATATCTACCTAGCATGCATTGCTCCATTGACCTTTAAGTGACTTTGTTGTTTATTATTACATCTTGGACATCCACTAGCTCGTTGTACATGGTTTTTGTTTTTGTCAAGTTCATTTTTAGGCCAACTTCATTGCTAGCTACATTTAGGTCACTTATAAGTTCTTGTAGTTCTGCAGGATTATTAGCAATCAGAACGATGTCGTCTGCAAATCTTAAATGGCTGAGGTATTCTCCATCAATGGATATTCCTTTTTTCTGCCAGTTCATTTTTCTGAATACATTTTCTAGAGTTCGGAGTGAAGAGCTTTGGTGATATTGCGTCTCCTTGTCGAACGCCTCTGGTAGTGGGAAATTCTGGAGTGTTTTCATAAATTTTTATCTTAGCTTTTGCTTGTCTGTATATATTTGCTAGTTTCTATGTACTGAATCCACTTCTGAAGCCAGCTTTTTCTCTCGGCTGTGCAGCATCTAATGCGTTTGTTAATCTGTTGATGATCTTTGTGAATCTGATCTTGTATACGATTGGTAGTAGACTTATACTATCTATTTAATTAATTCATTTCTGGATTTCCAGTGTTTGTCGCGTTTATTTGTAATTTTACTTCAATTGATTGACAATACCCTTAAGCGAGCGCCATAACGAAATAATTTTAAGAATGTACACAACGTCGAAAATTCTAAAAACTAAATATGCTTGGAAAGATCTAGAAGTACTTCAAAGTCAATATCCAGATATTGTGAGAATTGAAATCTATTAGAAATAAAATATTTCTAAATTTATATAAAACAGATGTGCTGATTGCACATCTGTTGCCATTGCCTACATTTTTTTCTAATGTATTTTTTATGTTTTTTTTTCTAATCGGTGTTGATTATACCTACAATAACAATTATAACAAATATTGATCACAAAAGATTTTTTTAATCTTCCAATTATAGTTTGCAGCGAACTGTAACTGATGCTCTAATAAACTTTTGTATGCTGTACTCAAACGTAACATTTGTCTTCCTACCTACTAAAATATCATTGTTCACATGACTGAACAAACGGTACATTGATAGTTATTGCCAATGGAAACCTGACAAAAATTAACCGACATACCAAGTGGTTTAGGCGTAGCACATTAAGAATATCAATGAGGTAAATTACTCTTTATGCTTGTCGAGTGTTGTATCACTAGCTCACTAGCATAATTTGAAATAATGAGTAGGAATAAGTTACAGGTTGTTTGTTTAAATTTGTTTTATTAGGTTCATTCGATTTTTTTGCAGCTTTTTTAACCTGTCATAGCCTTCATGTTATTTTTATAGCCAAATCTTGTATCTTGTTCGTGTATATTATGCTATTTTCAGGTTACCGTAAGGCACCGCAACCTAAAGCCTTGTGATTTTTCGTTTCTTTTCCATTTCTTGTTACTCAAGGTCTCGACTTAATTGTTTTGAATATTCTTGGTACCCTGTATATATTGTACACTTTTTAATTTGTACGTCTTAAGTACTAGTTGTGCCAACTTCTTTCTTTGTACTAAGAATTGTATTATTTGTGTATATGTATTATATATTTCTATTACAACTTTCTTATTTCAAATACAACACCCTACATATGATTCAATTTTTGTTTTCCCCAGAATATTCTAGATATATTTCATGCACAATCTCCTATACCTATCTTTAATTGTTTTGGAAATATTTAGTGTTTTTAGATTTAAGATATAAATTTGCTACAACACACTGAGAAACTAATTAGTGATATCGTTTATTTCTTGGTACCTAATGCAAAAAAATATGAATGGGAATATAGGATATGTCTTGTCTACATCCTAATCTTAATCAGAAATTTCTACTAACGTTACTCAACATCTTGGGCGTGACCGATCTAATCGCAAGCGTAATTCGTCTTTAAAGTCAGCTAAGTCCAGGGGTTTAGTTTTGTATACAATATTTTTCACACATCCCCATAAGAAGAAGTCTAATAGCGTCAGATCAGGAGATCGTGCTGACCACTCTATCGATCCTCGTCTCCCTCTCCACTGATTTGGAAATATTCGGTTGAGTTACTGTCGAACATACTATTGAACGTGTCAAGGCTTTCACATATCTGAGCACAGAAATCAATCAGTGGAATTCCGTAAGTAGCGAAATTAATGCACGTATTTCCAGTGGAAATCGTACATACTATACTACTAAAAGATTTACGACATCGAATTATTAGACAAAAGAACCAAAATGCCTGTCTACAGAACTTTGATTAGACCCGTAGTAACCTATGGTTGTGAAACCTGGATAATTACGAAAAAAGATCAAGCCTAACTCAGGACATCTCAGGACTCAGACATCAGGACAACTAAATGAAGGGTATGACATTGTAAGATTTGTGAAAAGTCAAACACTGTCATGGCTGGGACATGTCCAGCGACAAGAAGACACGAAAACGACGAAGAAAATGTTACAGTGGAAGCAGGTAGGAAGGCGGAAAAAAGGAAGGCCCAGGACGAGATGGTTGGATGACGTGGAAGACGACCTGAAAACCATGAATATAAGACAATGGGGGAGAAGGGCCCAAGAGAGATCTGAATGGAAGGACATAGCCAGAAGGCAAAGACCCATCCAGGGTTATGATGCCAAAAGAAGAAGAACTGCCGAATATTGATTTGGTAATGGGGTGGTGCTCCATCTTACTGAAAGTATATCATATTTGATGGAACTTGCGGGATTGCTGGATCAGGATATAAGTTTGCTAAAGTTGGTATGACATTATTTTTTAGAAGCGCTACATAATCATCGCCATTCAAATTGCCATAAATGAAAAAGGGTCCTATAGACCAATAGCAATTCTGACGGCAATTCTGACGATTAGCATGCCCGTGAACTGTAAAGGTAGACTCATCAGATAACAAAACATGTTCTAATAATAAGATTGTTATCTAACATTGTCATCATTTGTTCACAAAATACGTTCTCTTATCAAAGTTGACTTTCATTACTTCTTGAGTTGGGATCATATTATAGGAATGCATTTTATTTTGTTTTAATTTTCGAATACTCATGAATGGCTAACATCAAACATTGGGGTCGTTTTTCGATTAGAAGTATGTGGGTTTTCCTTAAACTCAAGCACAATATGCAATTTGGTAATCTGCTATTGCATTGGCAGCTGCTTTTTTTATCTGCCTTACATGCCCAAGCTCACGAAAGTGCGTTTCTATTTTCCTAAAATTGTTCCTTGGGATACAGGCGGTAAATTTAGAAATGTTTTATGTTCGTATCATCCATTTGTGTTCGTATGATGTCTCCATAACCAATCATCTATAGAATTGTTATTTTGTGCATTTCTGTTAAATGAAACATTATTTTGATATACAATTACGAAATTCAAACAACTGCCATGTTCAAATGAGTGACAACTATCGTACTATTATAAAAGTATTTTTGTTTTTTCATATCAGTAAAGACACGGTACAGTAGCCGGTACTGTAGACTAGCGCGAAGCTTACTACTATGTTTTTTGTATTTTTAAATTTTAAATAATATTTTTAAAATTGAATAAAGTAATTTTTAAATTTAATTATCTTATATACTAAAAGGCTAAGCCCTTTTCTTGAAAAAAAAAAAAAAATTTTAAAAATTCGAACCGTTTTAAAAATGGCGGCCATAAAATGAATTTTTCCCATAGTAAAGTATAGGAATTTTCACATCCACATAGGAACGGACGTTCCACTTAAGGAATGACCACTCAAAATCCGGGATCCTCCTGTCTCCGATTTTAATTTGTGGGTCTGTTTTACACTATCTGATGAGTTGGTATTTTTTTATTTTTATGTTTAGTTAGAAAGTATTCTGTTTCCAGCAAGTGCAGCGTGTGTGAGGTGTTGTGATTGATATTTAGAGATTTAGACTACGTTTTGAGTTTAATACTTGAAGAATTAAATAATGAGGTAAGCATTACTTTGTTTTTACTTTATTAGTTAGAAATATATGTTATTAATTTTGTTGGGAATAAGCCACAATTTTACTTTAAATTAGGTTTATTTTAAATAAATAAATTAAAAATAAACTTATTATAAAGTAAAATTGTGGCGTATTCTCAAAAAAGTGGAACAGTAGGCGGTAGTGTAGACTAGCGCGGAGCATCATACTGTTTTCTGTATTTTTTAAATTTAAATAATATTTAAATATAAATTTAGTTAGTTAGTTAGTTAGAGTTTTCAAACCGACTTCTTTTTCCTAAACGTGGCATTTTACAATCTAAAATATGCAAAAAAAAGTTACTTCTGGTTTTACTTCCGTTTTTTATTTAAGAGGGGCGGAGTCTAACAATCATATTGTTTCCGTTTCCTGAAAATCCTAAAAAACTACTGTATCGATTTTCAATTTAAAAAAATTAGCGTCGATACAGTTTATTTTTAGGATTTTTGGAATATTTACACCAGGCGACGGAAACGATGTATCGTTAGACTCCGCCCCTCTTAAATATTAGCAAAACTTACATCAAAACTCGATGTCGAGTTGGTCCGCTAGTTAGTTTTTATTTTACGATCTTTTACATCATCGATTTACACAGTTTATTTATTTATTTTAACAATTTTCTGTGTATTCGAAAATACATAAAATCCTGTTGATTAATATCCTTGTTATAGATTTTAATAAAGGTAGGCAGCCAATTTGCATAACATTTGAAACATAGCATGTTACATAGATTAATAGAAATTCCCATGTCACAAAATAACTTCGAGATAGAACTGAATAGCATTAAGTAAATAACAGTAAACAGTGGGTACAACGAACACACAATAAATAAAATTTTAAATCTTAAACTACATAAGAAAGCCCTGAAATTAGTATTTCCACCACCAGAGAAAAACCCAGTACCTTCTGCTCAGTTATATATAGGTAAGATATCGACAAAAAGATAAAGATAAAAGATATCTAAATAGCCAAACACATAAAAAAAAGGAATACCATCAGCTTTTAGAACCAACAACAACTTGGACAAATATATTAAGAACAAGATCCAAAAGAAAAAGCAATTACCCAGCGGTGTATACAAACTTAATGTGGCGACTGCCCAAAGACTTATATTGGTCAAACAGGTAGAACTTTTATAAAACGTATAGCAGAACATAAAAGGGCTTTCAATAATAGAAAACAGACTCTACCTACGCACTTCACCTTTAATCATTCTTTTAATGACGAATTTCAAATTCTTCACATTCAAAATAAAGGCCTTAAGCTATCTATTAGAATCTATGGAAATAAACAAATTAAAAAATACAGACATAATTCTGAATGACCAACTTGAGATAAACAGTTCTCCCCTCCTCAACTTATTCAGTTAAAGACGTGTCAACACATACCAAAAATAGATGACTTGAGAAAAGCACTCTGGCCGAAGCAGCTGTAGTGATAATAATTTAAAATAAATTTTGTGGAAGTGTTGAAAACAAAAGTTTCCAGTGTTTTATTGTTAGATAAAATGAATTTCCATCAAGTAACGGTCGAATCCATCACTTATATATATATTTTAATATTTAATTTTAATATATTAGAATAAAGAAATACTATTAAAAAAATGCGCTTCTTCCAGTTAATATCTTGTTTTGCTATATCATTCCTTAAACTAATTGTATACATATACGATTCTTCTCCGTAAGCTAGGTGCATTTCTGCGTAGGCATCCACCGTTCATTGTGTTGTGTCAGATGAGATGTTAGGCAGTCAGGATCCAATTTTTTTATGTTTTGCACCAGAGCAAAGCATGTCATAACTATGGATTCGTACCCATTGGCAAATATTAGACAGCTCTTTTTACCTCCTACGTCTCACTTACCTATACCTTTCTTTTTAGTATTAGTTACTGAAAAGTACATCGTTTTCATCCTAATATATGTGCTCTAAGTATGCAATCATTTTTTTACTTATTCAAAAACTTATTTATATTCGAGATAATGCTTTCACTCGGTACATGCAAAGAAGAGGCCAAATGTAACACCTGTATATTGTATCTCAATATGAAATCAAATGTGCGATCGGTCAGAATAAAGTTTCAAGAAAGGATTTCAAGAAAGCATTTTATAGTAAAACTTGTTACACGATATTTACAGATAAATAAATCAATATATTGTTTTTTTTGTTAATAATTTCTTGCGTGATACCATTGATTATAAACCACACTTGTGTGGTTTATAATCAATGGTGATACCTATGTGTACAATTGGTATAATGTACATCTATAAGAGATTGATTACACTTATAAATAATGTTAAATCTCTGTTAGTACTAAAACATAATGGATATTTGTAAATATCTTTAAGACATGTGATAACTATCGTTTTTCGGATTATCCATGTACCCAACTAAACTCCGATCGGTATTTGGCACTAACCGGTATTTATGTATAAATATTTGACATTAGCCATTAGATGAACCACATATTGGTGAGTGTTTTTAAATTTTATTACACATTTCTGGAAACTGCTTTTTTAAAGGTTTTTTTTTTTCATAAACTGGTTGAAATGCATTATGTTTTTAAATTGCTATTAATATGGTATTTTTTCAAGTCTAAAAAAATTGCACAAATTCACAAATCCGTAAAGCGTACAAGACATCTGATAAGGATATTATTATTCGAACAATATAGAAATATACAATGTGAAGTGTGTTAACTAACAGATAAATCTTTGAAATTCACTCGTATATTCAACCTGCATAATGTAAGTTGCGAACATAATGTGTTTCATATCCTCTTATGATTTATGCGGGCTCATTAGACGTAAACTAATTAATGTAAGTAGGTATCGACCATGTAGTAATGCTAAAATTAGCATATTATAGCTACAGGACGTATAAAAAAATCAATGAATAGACACCATAAATATCGAGTCTTGGTAATTTTTAAGTCTACCAGTACGTTTTATATAATATCATCGCTCATTTACTGTCATGACAAAGAAAAACTAGGTGGTTTATGGCAGAACGGTGAAAGGAATGTTTTTAATTAGAGATCATTACTTACGCTTTGTAAAAACTCAAAAGTTTTCTGACCAATCTTGATTTTTATTTAGCCTTTAGATTAATTTCGCCACTAACTTTGGTTATTAGCTTATTAATCGTATTAACTTTGGGTATGACCATACTTATAACTATTTATAGATAATAAATTAAACTTGTAATCTATATTCTGATACAACAGACAACAATAATTATGGTAAAATTTAGTCATGCTGATTTTAAAAGGAGGAGCCACGGGCGCTAGACTGTCTGAATCTAAAAATCAATAACTAGATAAATACTTAGAAATATAGACAAGGCGAAAAGATGGAGTTAGTTCGGAAAAATATTCCCATAAAATTTTTTTGCATAATCACTTTCCTGAGATACCCCAAAATAAGGTTCAAGAGGTCGCCCAGGCGAAAAGTTGTTTAAATGCATTCACTTTTTGAAGATATTGAAACCGTTTCAATCCATTGTATGATATAAAACCATAGCTACCCAGGTTGAAAGTTAAGTCACCTGGATAACTCTTAAAAAATCTAATCAAAGCCTCGAAATATTTTGATAAAAGGTGACGGTTCGTGTAATCGATTTACGGAGTATGGAATGTGCCAGGTCTCTCAAAATAAATAAATAAATAAAAATATTAATATTATTATTAACTAAGGACCTTAATATAAAAGCACTAATGTCGTCGCGTTAGCAGCGCCGCGTCGGCCCAACCAGACAGTGGTACTATCATGGAGTGAATTAAACGAACGACAATTTCGGCAATAAATGGCAAATGACAGACAACCAAAAAAATAATGATATTAACACCACACAAAAAAGAAAAAAACAAACGTTAAAACAAGCGTTAAAAAACAAACTAACTGATTAAAAAAATAATATAAGTGAATATCTAAAAGTTTGGACTTACATTTTTTGATTAAATAATAGCTCCCTGTGAAGATTTTGTCGTTCAATGTTTTCCTTAACAGGATTTGGAAGTTTTTTGGGTATAATCAGTCCACCTTCGTTTAATATAGGTTCTGATGTTCGATCTGAATCGGGAATCATTGTGGATAGCTTTTCAAATTTTCTTAGTTTTACTGTAAATAAGAAAGAAAGAATTAAAATAATAAAATTAAAAATTAAATAAAATAAATTTAAAGTAACAAATATAATGTCATAATTATGATTTCAGAAGAATAAAATAGTGTTAGGTACGTTGTTCTGTGGGTTTAGAGATTAAGTGAAGCACAACGTGGTTTAACTAACTTTATTTGACTCAAAAACTCACTCAATTAATTACAAATATACTTTTGGACTCTTAGAACAGGAGTTATGATGATTTAAACAATGAAAATCTGGTTAGAACCTTCGGTTTTCCGGATATTTCGCCATTTTTTTAGCCGGTTTGTATTATATTTCTAGTTAAATTATTATTCAACTAACTTTTTTCTTTTTTTCAACCAAGTTGAACCATAGATTTGGCCCTGTGAACCACTTAGGCTAAGTAATATGAATCAAAAATTGCTCTTAATAAATAGAAATGTCTTGACATTTTTTTTTGCTCTTTTAACGATATTTGAAGTCTGAAATATATTTTATCGTATGGAGATTATCGTTTCCACACATGATGAATTTCAGAAATCAATTTGAGAAAAAATATTTTCGATTTTTCGCTCTTTCGAAAAGTCTTTTAGTTCCGGGGCAGCAGTATTCAGTACTCAAAACAACTCAAAAATTAAGTTATATTTTTTTAGCGTTGATGAAGTATCTGACAGGTATTCAAACTAACATGAATTGAAAACTACAGTTGAGTTTATCTGAACTAACAAAATATTAAACATGTTCAATAACAATATAGTTATTTATTATAAGATTTGATAGCAATTTTTTACGTAACCAGAATATAATCAAATATCACCCTTTATTTCAGCAATTTTTTATTTATGTTTCAAATGTTTCAAGTTGATATTGATTGTTTTAATTTTTGTTGTATTTATTTATTGTAATTGTCTTCAATATTTAATAAATTAAAATAAAAAATTGCATTGTACCAATAGTTTCTTTGTTTCTATTATAATTTTTTTTACCTGAGACAATTAAATTTTTTAAAATCTCGTTAAACTAGTAGATTGCGTACAAAGTTTTTTTTATTGCATATACTAGAAAGAAACACATTCAAGTACATATTTCTAGGTAATTTCAAGACCTTTATTTCGGGCATATTTATAATTTAAAAAATAATTTTTAAGGAATGTTAAAGTGAGAAACAGCAATGTTAAAAGGGAGAGAAAGTTAAGACTTTTCATATTAGTATTTCGAGCTGAACCCCAATCAATTTCAATTATTCCATAATATGTAGGAATACTATAGTAAATCACGTACATTACAGATGTTGAGACTTTAATACTTTAAATATTGTATGTAGCGTAGGTACACGCTATACTTTGCATGAGCGTTCAATGTACATATATATGTGTGATACTGTAAACTGTATGTGAGTAATACACACTTTACACTACATGATTTATCATGTGATTTGGTCATGAAGTGAAATTTACATGTTTATACTGTGTGATTTGTCATATGATTTTGTCTTTTGTCATAAGCACTGACATGCGGCTCGTCATAGCTTGTCACAGGAGAATAGGACGGTACCTATTCTGCATGATAAAATCATATGATTTTCGGTATTAATACGGGTAACACCAACATATTTAAATATCGCCTTATTCTTATATCAATTCAGCAACATTCCCTTACCGAGAGACAACATTCTTTATTTATTTATTTATTGTTTGTTGCATTGATATTGAACCTATTATCTAATATGTGCTCGTATTTTTCTTTTATTATTTATTTAGCTTATTTTATTCTTAGTTTAGTGTTTTATAGTCTTCTTAGTCATAATTTTAGTTTAGTTTCTTTTTTAATTATTTTTAATTTGGTATAATATCAACACTAAATTTGATATACCTTGTCCACGATTTCTTCGTAAGAGCCACCTGCGAGCCCAAAGGCGTCTGATCTTTTTTTTCTTACTGCTGTACGCTGTACACAGTTGTTGCCGGTGTATTATTATTAAAAGTCAGGAAGCCAATGCAATCAAAGATTTATTTTCCATTATAATGGTTACAAAATCTAATAGTTGATACCTATACTGTGTCTAATATCTCTATGACCATAAACAAAAAGAAAAATCAATAAAACCTCACTCATTGTCACTCATATCATAAGTCATAACTTATCATGCAGTGTAAACACGATTTTTTAAAATATCATAAAAACGAGGAATCATAACAAATCTCATATGATATTGTCATATGATAAAATCATATAGTGTAAAGTATACTTAAGCTCTTGTGCGAGACAAGAGCGAGTAGCTTGGCCCAGTGTTACCAGACCTAGGGAATTTTTCCTATACCTAGGGAAAAAGGAATTTTTATTCAATTCTATGAAAAATCTAGGGAATTCTTAATATTTGACTAAGACTTTTTTAAAAAATCTGTTGGATTTAATAAACTTTCCAAAAATGTACATACAGTAGAGCGTCTTATCAAATTGTTCGGATTATCGAACATGTGTTCTAAATACAAAGCTCATAAACATAGTACATATGTACATACGTTTTAGTTACAAGGAATAAAACACCTGCATAATAAACAAATATATTGTATGTATTTCTGCATCCATCCATATGTATACATGAGAGATCAATAGATACATATGTAATAAGTTTAATTTGTTACATGAATATAATCTGAGATCTTTTTTTGAACTACTGTGACTGCCCTTTTCTTTGCTGCCAAATCGCGGATTCTTTTCAGCACTAGCAACTGCGCCGAATTAGACTTAGGGTGGTTCTCGGACCACTTCATAGCAGTTTCCAATGAGTTAAATGCATCGGAATGTGAAGGCTTTGGATCATCATTATCATTTTCATCGTCGCTTCGCTGCTATCCTCGTCGTTATCGTCAACCATATTAGAAACGATATCGACAATTTCATCGTCCTCATAAATTTGATGTCCTTGTAGATTATGATCGAATTTGAGCCATTCATTAACATCCTGTTCGTCACATTCTTCGAAACCAGGTATATTTTGACATATTGCAGCGATATCTGTCATATTTTCGCCCTGAACGCTTTCGATTTGTTTGTCATCTTGTATTTTCCATAATTTATTCCATCCATTTTTTAAATTTTCATTAGTCAAACTGTCCCACGAGTCTATCTTCGTCTCGTTCAGCAATAAGCAAACGTTGTAACACTTGCTTTCGGTACAGTTTCTTACATTTAACAATGATTCCCTGATCCATGGATTGTAAAAGAGCCGTTATATTGGGAAAAAACATCACTACAAAATCTTCGTCAACTGCGTTTAAACGGTCTAATCCAGGATGAGTCGGCGGATTGTCAATAAGCAGTAATACTTTTCCCGTCTTCCCTTCTTTCTCCCTGTGTTTCTTTACTTCGGGTATAAACATCTTAGAAAATCACTCCATGAAGATTTCCGAATCCATTTAAGTACTTTTTTGTCCTCTATATGGGACAGGAAGACATGCGATGTTTTTGAAGCAACGCGGTTTCTTGCTTTTGCCTATTACCAGCAAATGAAGAGCATGCGTGCCACTTGCGTTTGAACATACCATGGCTGTAATTCTGTCCTTGCTTACTTTATAACCAGAAGCTTTTTTTCTCGACGAGATGCGAGGGATTTGCTTGGGAGCGCACGCCAATTTATAGATGTTTCCGTCTGCATTATAAACGTCATCCCTTGAATATTTTTAAGATATTACGAGCTCTCTGAATTTCATTTTAAATGCTTCTGCTGCACCACTGTCACCCGACAGATTTTCTCATTCAATTTTTAGTCCTCTAATGTCGTGCCGCATTTTAAAATTTTTTAACCATTCGGTACTTGCTTTGAAGTTGGTGGGCCCATTCAGCTTTTTATTTAATTGCAGGGCTTTTTCCCAGGAGTGGCCTAGATATTGGTTCGCCCAAACTACGCCTCTGAGTAAACCATAAATAAACAGAATCTTCCAACTTTATGTTTTGTGAAGTTTTTAGCGTTTTCCTACATTTTGGACCATCATCCGAATCGAGTTTTGTCGTATAATGTAGTATAGATGCCCGTTTGTTTTTAATATCGGTAATTGTCGCCTTCCCTACGCCATATAACCTGGCCAGGTTTGATCCAGATTCTCCTTTTTCCAGTTAATTTAAAATCTCAATTTTTTTCAATCGTTAGGGTTGTACGTTTTCTTTTCCTGCTCACTGAGTCAGCCATTATGTATGTAGTACTTTTGCGATATCAAATCACATACACACACTCACGACACAACAAATGAAGCTTTCACAAATTTAACACGTGAATCGTAATTTAACGATCGCAACGAGGTACGTTTGCAGTCGAGAATTGAATTTATTTAATTTCGGTCCTCGATCATATTTTTTAATTTTAAAATTTTTTTGCGTTCGAATTAGAGAAAGTTCGAATTACCAGGGTTCGGATTATCGACGCTCTACTGTATATCATCTGCTTGGAAATCGTATTATTCAGGGAATCACTGAATTCTGTTCATGTGATTCCCCGTATAGAGTGGTGATATTTCACGAACTACGAATTACGTCGGGGATCCACCTGGGCTAAAATATCTTAATACTTTGATATTCTTACCTCTTACCTCACAAATTCATGAACAACAAATAATACCAATCGCACAGAATGAACATTCATAACCAAAAGTCCTTATTTATTCTTCAAACAATTAAAAAACCAATATTTCTAACTTCTTATGAGACAAATACACACAAACTAGAAATGTTTGGAAAGGTTTTTAAAATGTCCACTCATTCTGGCGTCAGACTTGGGTAGTCCATTCTAGGATTTTAGGCTAAATATGGTTGTCAAGTTGTTAGGCAAATCTAGGGAAATTTTGGCAAATATTCTAGGGAATTAAAAAAAATCATCTGGCTACCCTCGCTCTCGCTTGGCCTTGTGGGCGGAGCGTCAGAGGTTTGTGAGACACCGTAAGAGTAGCACCGCACTGTAGTATGTAATTAAGTATTGTAGGCAATAAAGCATCTTTATTATTGTAAATAAATAGAAGTGTTCTCAGTTTATTTCTCACCAACAGCAGATAAAGTGTTACTTGGTGACAATTTGTGGATCATTTTCTGTCTTATTTTAAAAGACCCTGTTTTGTATTTTATTCTGAAGAATAAAGTAATCTGAAAATGCTTTTGTTTTTAACTACTGAAAATACGTGGCAATATATTTTCAATATAAAATTTTTTTAATTTTGGCAATATTTGCTTCCAATATTTATTAGTCGGTGTAGTTTAGTATGCGCAGGTATCAGTATTAAGTATACGATAAATAACGATACATAAATAATAATAATAGTAATCATAAAAATATTGTTTGAATATCTTAAAAATTCTGACATGAAAAAAAAGTTTCTAGTACATTTATAAACTAATGTAAATATGTACCTTATCAACAATAAAACCCATAGGTGTCCAAACAATAAAGTAGCAATATTTTTTCTGAGCTAGTGCTAGCTGCCCTTGAACTTGATAAAAATAATTATCGGTGTGTTTTAATTTAAAAGTATTTTCTTCGTGTGTTAGGTTTTTTTTTTTTAATTCAACAGCTTCTTCTGGGGTCAACTTACAAGCTGAATAGGGACATTTTACTTCTACGATATGATCGTCATCAATAATTCCATCCGGACTCGCTGCAAGAAACGGATTTTCTGCAGAAATGAATAATCCACATTCGCGTACTTTTAAATTATATTTTGCTTCAAATACCCACCTCAGCCTGAGGCTGTCAAACGATTGTGCCTGTATTCTTTCCACAAAAAATTTGTAGATTGGCCCCTGGTAGATTGTTCTATTTTTGCAATCTCTCCTCATTACTTTTTTGTAAGGATTCCAAAAAACTCTCTTTCTCGCTTGTTGGTATTTCTATATCTAATGCACCGTAATTTTTATCAGCTGGTGCAATTTTTCTTTTTTTCTATATTACTGGGTGTAATTCTCTACGCAGTCTTCTTTTGTTCCCTACCCTTTTGATTTGATCTATGTATTTGTTTGTATATTTTCCTGGACTTTTCATGGTCATTTTCTTATGTAATTATGTAGGTCACTAAAGTAATGTTCTCTTTCATTGAATGATATCGCTGCAGCTTTACACCGTGTATCGTAGCTACCTCTCAAAATAAAATTAATTCTATTACCCCCAACAAACTTTGAAATCACAGAGCTATATGTTTCTGCTGCATTATTATTCATATTCAACAATAAGCTATGAGTATGTTGAATTAGTCTGTTTCCACACGAGAGAATGTCATTCAATAATCCGCATTCTTCTAATTTGATAACAAAGTTTATTTCGTTTTCTTTGGATCCTTTACAAAAATATTGATCGCAGTTTGTATGTTGTCCAAAGACATGGTACGGACAATTTTTTATGTCTTTTATTAAGTTTTTCATTTGAATTTCTGTACTATTTGTTTCATTTCGTCTGTAGACTATCGCTGTTTTGATTCCTAGTCTTAATCTCAGTCTACTAGACAAACGTTTTCTTAGTTCTGGCGCCACAGGTTTCATTTTAGTTGAATTTTTTTTTGCTGCCAAATCTCTTAATTTACTGCAATAATTGCGTAAAAGGTGATTTATGCATTCAATTTTTTTTATTAAAATATTTGGACCATATGGTTTTTTAATGCATAATGAATTATATACACTACTATCTCCATCACCCACTAACTGTATGTATTTTAATCGATGCATCTCCACACTTCTTTTAAAACCTTCAACTATAATATCAGTTTCCATGGACGTGGATGATCCTTCCCAATTTTTAGAACATGTATGGGATTTAACTGTTTCATTTTTTGTTGCAGCTCTCGCGCATATATTACAGTATTTATTTCTTGTAGCAACAAATAAAATCTTTCCAGTTTTGGCACCGACTACCTTTCCTTTCTACCTTTAATGGTCTATCCTTCTGAGGCTATGGGTAGTAATAGCGATGCTAGATATTAAAAATGCCTGTAATAGAGCAAATTGGGAAATGATAATCGAAAGAATGAAAGACATGAATATACTTACATATCTAATAAACATAAGGCATGACTATCTATCAAACAGAAAAATAAAAGGAATTGTTGTAGATAGCGTCGGAATTGCTCAGAAATCGGTGTTGTGACCGAATGTGGAACCTCATGTTAAACATTGTATTGGAGTTACAGTTTGGGGAAGGAGTCAAAGCAGTCGCTTTTAGAAACGAAATGAAAATTTGGATCTCTACAACTCTGAGGATGCAGAATGTACATAGTGGTATAGTTGTAGTGTATTATTAAGTTTTAAAATCAGTGCTTTTATAACTTTCTTCCTCCTTTTATTTATAACTTATGTTTGTTTATATCGTTTTTTTGCTGCGATAAAGTGTGTTCTGTTAAAATTATTTTTGTTCTCTCATAGAAAAAAACAACTTTTTATTTTGGTTGGTTTAACGAGGATGTGACACTCCTTCTGACTCTCCAACTTTTTGTAGTATAAAATTGAATTAAAAATAGAAAGCCAATGGCATTAAACGTATATTTTTAAAGTTCGTTTAATATTCGTTTAGAAGATACAACAATTTTTATAACGATTAAAACTTATTTTAACTCAATTAGATGCGGTGCATCAGACTACCGATTAAAAATCAATGATTTTACGCGTATAAGAAATGATCAGAAGACGAAACTGACTGAAAATAATCGTAAAAATAATTTAACCTGTCTGGGTTCACTAAGCGCTAAGTGTCAAATAAAATACCCACAAATATGGAACGGGATCAGGTTATTTGTTGGGTTAATTATTAGTCTTGACCTTACTTTGACATAAATTTATTGTAGAAAAAAATTGTTCATATTTTGATTTAACTGAAAATGAATAATTATAGCGTTTCTGAAATGATTTGTATACATGTAGTCATAAGAATTATAGCTATGGAAAGAACGATTTTAGATATAGCGCAAGTCAATTTATATAGAAACAAGTGCAATAATAGTCAATAATACAATAAATTTGGTTCTTAAATAACTGTCTTCCAAAATGAATTATGTTTACGTTGAATATTGTTAATTTTTATTATTGAATTTTTTTTTTAAATATAAGGTGTTAAAAAGGGCCATACACAATATAGTAAAAGTTTAAGGCTTTTATGGACTTTTACAGAGGCTTGTAAATCGAAATAAATAATTCGCATAACAAAGAGCTATCGCTAGTAACACAGCACGAATCATTTAGACGTTTTTACGTAGTCATGAATCCGTTATAAAAATTACTGAGGTCATAGTTTTTTCTTTAAATTTTACTACATTTTCTTTCCAATAAGTTTAATTTACACAGAAATTAAAACAAAAAGATTACGCTGTAGACATGATTCGAATCTGTTCGGACAGAACACAATGAATTTTAACCTCGATCTCTCTCTTAAAGCACTCAGACATTTTCAAGACTCGAATTTTATCATTTTCTTACATAAGTTTTAATGCTGACTCCCTATATTATCTGTAATCTATTTTTCTATATGTGTTGCAATTTTGGCTGCACTAAATCCGTTTTCTTATTTTTCAAAAATCTATCGCATCACAGCAAACACGACGCTTTACCACCACCCTCTGGGGGAGGAGCAAAGGCCAATTTTAAAAAATTGAATGGAAAACTCCATTTTGTTATTGCAGATTCAGATTCTCAGATACTCAGATTTAGATTCTACGTGAAAAAGTAAATAAGTTTTATCTGATTTTTTTTCTATTCACGATAGGTGGCGCTGTAATCGCAGAAAAAAAATACGGGGTCAGAAGTCTGTACAGTATCAAATCTGCAAACTATTTTTTATGATACTGAATATATTTTTTACTAAATGAGTTGTGTTTTATTCCATTCGATAGGTTTTTGAAAAATATTAAACACCTGTTTTTTGGTTTTTCATTTAACAGTGTATTTCTTGAGATATTAGACCGTATACGATAAATCGTATTTTTCCGATTATAGCGTCATCCACCAAAAATTGGAGAAAATATTCCGGATAAGAGTTACTTATTTGTGCACAAGAAATCCAAATCAGCAATAAAAATTAGGGGTTCCCATTTAGGATTTCAAAGTTGTCCACCGCCCCATCCGCATAAGGTGGGTTTAGGGTCATGTTTGGTGTCATTCTATTATTTTGTCATTCCATTTTTATTCTATTTATTTTGTCATTGTATCATTCTATCATTCTATTATTTTGCCATCTATTTTCGTTACTTCTAATACACCTTTGAGTAACTTGTAGTTTGGCTACTATTTCTTTATTTAGCGTTCTAGTTTGTCAAACATATTGCATGATTGCTAGTATCCACTGATCAAATACTCTTTTTTTTCAGGTTGGCAGAAAACTAAAACAATAGTAATCAGCAAATAACCAACCGGATGTACAAAATATAAATTGATGGCATCAGTATTGAACAAATAATGGAAATAAAATACCTTGGAATTACACTGTCCAGCTATGGAGACCTAAACAAAGAAGTGAGAGATCAAATACAAAAAGCAAATAGACTGGCAGGATGCCTTAATAAAACTATATGGCGGAACAGACACTTTGACACTGAGAAGTCAAGAATTTATAAACGCCAGTGTAAGACCAATAATGACATATGCCTCAGAAAAAAGACCCGACACAGCTACAACACAAATGTTACTGGAAACGGCAGAGATGAGAGTACTGAGAAGAATTACAGGAAATACGATGAGAGATCGAAAGAGAAGTGAAGACATTAGAAGAAAATGTAACGTGTATAAATGAATCGACACAAAAAAGAAAAAAAGAACGGAATAACTACATAAGCAGAATGGGGGAGACCCGCGTCGTCAAAATAGCAAGAGGTAAGTCACCAATCGGCAGAAGAAGTATCGGAGGACCGCGCAAAAGATGGAGTGACAACCTTCTATATATAGAGGTATTAATCCCCCAATGAACAAGCAGAATTGCTTATAAAGATGAAGAAGAAGATTGGTACTCTATCAAATACTGCCCACGCTAATTTGTTTAAATGCAATAAACAAAAGACTTTCTACAGATAGGAAGATAAGATATATTTACGGACCTACTTTAACTTTCTCATCATGGCAAGGTTTTACAATAATATTTAAAACGATTTTCCTGTTAATAATTACGGTTCATTAAGTAAACAGTAATAAACCGATTTATTGGTCTGTGGAGATTTGTTTCCTTAACGTTTTTTTCGCAGTCAGATATTGTGTACACTTTAATTTCAGAGAGTTCAACATATGTATTCACACACAATTTTATGTCAAAACATGTATATTCAAGCTGTAATCTTACCCCATATGTTTTCACCAGTAATAAGTAAATAGCTAAAGTGTGAAAAGGTACAGTACACGACTCGGCAGTAAATGACATACATACGAACATAAAAACAATCCATCAATATATCAACACCATTGGCATATGTTTGATCTGATTTTATGAGGTTAGACCATAGTCGGATTTCAATACGAAGTTCAACTACGATTATGCCTTTTTATGTACTGAAAATGCCAAATGAGATAAGCAAACAGAAAATAAAATTTAAAGTTGATCGTTTTCCGTGGTCGTTTTTCTGAAAATCGAATTTTCCTCAGTTTCCACAACTTTTTCAAGTTAAAATTTTTCGTTCTCACGACCTGCCGTTACGCATTTTTTGCAGGTTCCCTATCGTAAAAACTAACAAATTTTCAAGTGACATGAAGGACAAAATCACGGACAGTTACATTCTATGTTTAAATATTAGGTTTCTTAGGTTTAGATACAAAATAGAATCAATACCCCTCTATCGATTCATTAAATGGCATAAGGGGGAAAATAGTCGCGGCACATACGATTATCTGTACAAAAGAAAATTCCATTTTCACGCAGATTTCCCTAGGAAACCCCACAGTTTTCACATATTTTACTCTTCTTAATTTTATCTTTCGGTACTCTCAAAGATACAAGGGATAAAATCGTGGCTGAAATTCTTTTGAAATCCGACGGTCTATTATTGTTTCCAGATCTTTCTGTTACACTTTTATTCTAAGTTCCACTTTTCACACTACCAAGTTTCGGATCTACTTTTTTCAAGTATTCTGGTAGAATCTGCATCTGTCCACGTCGTCAATTTTAGAGATATGATCTCTCAGTGAGAAATCTACAGTTAGAACAACTGTGATTACTCTGAAGTCAATTTTATGAAGCTCTAAGAGTATTTGCGCAGAGAACAGAAGGTTGTAATCACCCGTTTGCTTGCCTTCTAAAAAGAAAAAGTTCCTTTTACTATTTTCGGACATCGTACACGATGTAGCATTTTTGATACCTATCAGAATTAAGATTCCGTAACTAATTTTACAGAAAACGGCGTATTACGTATCAGAATGCACGGAAAGCTGTCTTTTGTTACTCAAGCACTCTGTTCTTCTTCCAAGCTATATAGCTCGGCCTGTACTTAGTATCATCAGGTAGTGGTAGTAATCGAAGATAGACTCGGAGAGAAAAAAAGAGGATTCTTAACCCAATTTTCCACTTTATGGAGTGGGCACACTACTGCCATCTACTTTGGATAACAGAAAAGACAAACCACTATATAGTATATACATGGAAGAACATATAATAGGTATATACATGGAAGAACATACAATAGGTTATAGCTGTTTTATTGTGACATATTTTATATTATTAACTTTATTATTCGTTATATGTAAAAATAGTATACTTTCCAATATACTCCAGTCGTCAGAGACGAAAATACCACTGAACCTCTAAAAACCATACGAACAAGCTGAATTTTGCTGAGCGTATTATTTTGAGTCGCCAAAAATATGCAAAAAAGTTTACTAATTTTACCCCCGCACTTTTAACACCCGTCGCAGGGGGGTAAAAACACGAAAAAATCGATTTACCAAGAATCTATACTCCGTAGAAAAAAATGTTACAAATAAAAAATGTAGCTGAGATAATTTGAAATAAAAATGTTTATAACCATTTTTTGTGTAGAATGAACCGTTCTCTTAGAAACAACGCTTGAAACAACCGTCGATTTTACATATCAATTACGCGTGCCACATCAATGTTCAATAAAATTTGCATCAGCTCGACGGTAAAAATTCAATAACTTTTGATTCAAGTGACCTACCGACAAAAGTCAAGATGCGTTTTAAAGGTAAAGAGTTCAGATTTCGTATGCAGTTTTTTGTATTTTATTGAAAATAAAATCAGATTTTATATAGGTGTTAAATAAATAAACGTGGCCCGATTTTTGCATTTTTTATGATTCTCGTGAGATCAATATAATATATCCCTTTTATTGACTAGCCACTATCAAGTTTCAATTACTAGAGCCTAACCTTAAAAACCTATAACATGAAATTTTAGTTTTAACTTTTGGCAAAAAATGTGAGGCATTTGAAATATGCTTAAAAAACGCCGGATTTAAACTTTCACACAACAAACAATCTAAAACATTTAAAACTTTTTTTTTTAATAAAACTATTATAGTACGTTTTTCAAAAGAATAAAACTTCTTCAATAAACTACACCCAAAACCGTCTTCTTAAATGCATTTGCCGTGACGTGTGATCTTTTTTAATGTAAACCATTAAATTCTGCGTTTTTTATTCATATTTCAAATGCCTCATATTTGTTACCACAACTCAAAATTTGAAATTTCATGTCATAGGTTTTAAAGATTGACGTCTAAAAATTGAAATTTTTTTACAACTGGTCAATGAAAGTTATCAATTTTATTGATCTTACGAGAATCATAAAAAATGGCAAAAATCGCGCCACGTTTATTTATTTAACACGTATAAAATCTGAGTTTATTTGCAGCAAAATACAGAAACTGCATACAAAAGCTGACCTCTTTACCTTTAAAACGCATCATAATTTTTGCCTGTAAGTCAATCGAATCAAAAGTTATCAAATTTTTACCGTCGAGCTGATACAAATTTTATTGAACATTGATTTCACGCGCGTAACTGAAATGCAAAATAGACGGTCGCTTCAAGCGTTGTTTCTAAGAGAACGGTTCATTCTACATAAAAAATGCTTATAAACATTTTTGTTTGAAATTATTTCAGCTACATTTTTTATTTAAAACATTTTTTTCTACGGTATACAGATTCTTGGTAAATCGATTTGTTTGCGTTTTTACCCCCCTGCGAAGGGTGTTTTAGGCGAAAGCTCGGGAGTAAAAGTGGTAAACTTTTTTGCGTATTTTTTGGGGTCCTAAAATTAATATTCTCTGCAAAATTCAGCTGGTTCGTATGCTTTTTAGGGGTCAACTCTCTGACGACTGGACTAATACCGCTCTGTAACATGGAATTCCAACTATCTATGAGAATCACATTTCTAAAATCGAAAGAATACTAAATACCTTCAAGATTTATCATAAACACAGGTGTACATAATTATTTGATTGACAACTATATACTTCATCAGAATAATAATCAGTCTGAGGAAAGGAAGATAATCTTCTATATTTTAACGGCATAATTGAATTGCTAATGTTACAATACTGTAAAAAGACATTCAAAATGAAATTCAGGTTTTTTTAAATATCAGTAAGTGCTAAATAAACCATTAGAGTTGTTTTGGCTATCTAATTTCCAATTAATTAAATTCAAAAATTTACTGATACATAAAGATTATAATATTGAGATTTTAAATTGTATTTTGTATTTTGGAGGTGCACATTTGGACGACGTTACCGTTGAAAACTTAATTATTACAAAGAATTAATTTTAAAAGTATAATTTGATAATGATATTAAGCTAAATGCTACACCGAGTACTTATGTTACACATAACCCTTAAATATAAAAAAAAATCAATGGAAGAGATTAAAAAAGGAAAAAATTCAGACTTTAAAAAACATGTAATATCTAATCCTCATCTTGACTAATGCTCGTCTTGACCAACCTTGCTCATCTTGACCAACTAATACCTAATCTTCATCTTGAAACCTCATCACTAATGCCTCCTCTTAAAGACTTAATAGAAAAAAGCACAAAACACATTAAGAAGAAGTCAAAAATTGATCCCACAGATAAATCCAAAATATCAGATGCATCAAAGCAAATAATCAAAGATCTTTATACCAACAACCTCAAAGCTTTTCTACGCCACAAGATTATCTCATAGCCTTTCTTGAGAACGCCCCGTCAAGTAGTAACCTCACAATAGAAGCCTAACACATTACTTCTGTTGATACTTCGGACGATGATGACCCAACCGAACATTCACAATATTCTGAAAAATCCAATCACTAGCAACTTTCACACTTATTCAATCGAATTGTGACGTATTCTTTTGCCGCTTAGAAAGAATCCAACAACTTATCAGAGACACCAATCCAAATATAATATGCGTACAAGAAACCAATTTCAAACAAAATCATAATATTGATCTTAAGGGTTATGAAGAATATCAACACGTAAGAACAGAATGCCTCAGAGAAAGTGGAGGAACCTCAATTTTTGTCGAAAAAGACGTCTATTCAACACATTTGTTCTTTAGTTCCAAACCTAGAAGCAATCGCAGTAACAATATGGTGCCCTAAAATAATAACTATTTGCAGTATATATATATATATATATATATATATATATATATATATATATATATATATATATATATATATATATATATATATCCCACCAAGTTACAATCCTACTAAAGCTGAACTGGTAGACTTAATCTTTCAACTTCCAGCACCATTTGTAATTGTCGGAGACTTCAATGCCTACAATATTGCATGGGGTTCACAGACCACGTACGGCAGGGGAAAAGTTGTAGAGAACGTACTAAACATTACCGACACTTGTTTTCTAAATAATGGTTCCAACACTCATATCAATATTTCAACAGTAAGGTAAGTTTCTCCGCGATTGACCTAAGTCTATGTGAATCCAAAATATATCCTTCTCTAACATGGAATGTTTTAGATGATCTATATGATAGTAACCATTTTTCCATCCTTATAACCAATAATGAAGAAAAATCACCAGGAACAGTAATAAAGTGGAAGATTTCTAATGCTGACTGGGCAAGTTTCAGAACTGAAGTAGACCGGCAAATGGAACAAATTTTCTTCTAAAAAATTTTGAATAAAATCCTTTATAAAAAGGTATATAAAAAACCCAGTTGGGCTATGTTGCATTGACAAAACGTTTTCGGAATAAATATTCCATCATCAGTGTCTAGTTAATACATGGATGTAGCCACTAAATATGTGGGTAAAAACCCTTTAAAAATTATTAAATAAGATTTGATTTACATTATGTCTAATTTACAGTTAAGATGTTAAAGTTACCGTTGGATTGGTAACATGGCGACATATGACTCTACATTAGTTGCGAGCCCTGTCCTCAGGACTCGCAACTAATGTAGAGTCATATGTCGCCATGTTACCAATCCAACGGTAACTTTAACATCTTAACTGTAAATTAGACATAATGTAAATCAAATCTTATTTAATAATTTTTAAAGGGTTTTTACCCACATATTTAGTGGCTACATCCATGTATTAACTAGACACTGATGATGGAATATTTATTCCGAAAACGTTTTGTCAATGCAACATAGCCCAACTGGGTTTTTTATATACCTTTTAATAAAGGATTTTATTCAAAAATTTTTTAATATATGGTATACAGCCAAATACAGGAACTTTGTTTCCTTGTGGATTTTAAATTTTCTTCTCTGGAAATATAGGTAATGATGTAGATAATTTTAACAAATGCATTATATCCACTGCTGACATTTACGTAGGAAAAAGTATAATAAATTCCACAAGAAAATTAACACCTTGGTGGAATGAACGTTGTGCAACTGCTGTAAAAGAATACAAAACTGCTCTTCATAAGTACCGCCGAAACAAAAGTGACGAAAACTTGATTTGTTTTAAAAAACTTAGAGCCAAGGCGAAGTATATCTTAAAACAAAGTAAGAAACTCTAATGGAAAACCCACATTTCCACTCTAACTTATAATACTGTCCCTTCTCAAGTTTGGAAGAAAATTAATTAAATGCAGGGGAAAAATACGCACACAAGAATTTCAGTTCTTTTACATAAAAGTAATTTAGTAACCGATGATCAACAAATCGTCAATGTAATCGCCGAAAATTTCTATCAACGATTTAAAAACAAGAATGTACTCAAAGAAACAAATCCCCCTGTATAATATCCTTCCCAATCTCACAAATTTGACTCTACTGTCTTAAACACTCCATTTAGGTACACTACAGGAACTCTTAATTCCAACTTGCAAGAATTCAGCTACAGGTTCGGATAACATCCCCTTCATATTCCTCAAAAATCTTGTACAGTATAAACAAAAAAATTGCTTATACTGTACAACATAATATGGACCATTCAGAAATTTCCAATATTATGGAGGAAATCTATCGTTATACCAATCAAGAAAAAGGACAAATCCCCGAATAATCCAAATTCCTACCGTCCTATTTCACTGACATGCACCTTGTGTGAGCTGCTAGAAAAACTAATAAACAAAAGACTTATGTGGTATCTAGAAAAACACATAATTTTAGACTCAGCTCAATCCGGATTCCGTCCATCACGAAGCACGGCTGACAACTTAGTAATGTTACAAACAGAGATCACACCCTCCTTTCAAAATAAGCAAGATTTAATAGCAACATGCAACATCATTTGACATCGAGAGCGCCTTCGACACTCTATTACGTTCTAATGTATTGACCAAATTAAAAGAATACAATATTACGGGAAACACATTATCTTTTATCGAACAGCTTCTTTCAAATTGCCGCTTCAAAGTATTAGTTAACGGAAAAGCTTCCTCAACCTACGTTCAGGAAAATGGGGTACCCCAAGGATCAGTTCTAAGCTCCACTTTATTTATAATAACTATTAATGATATTTGCAAGAATATTCACAACCCACAGAAGTACAACTTATATGCTGACGACCTGATTTTATACACAGTAGCTAATGAACACAAGATACTGGATGTAATTTTTGATAGTCGACTAATATGAAAATCACATATTAAAAACTTCAAAGGTTATTGCTTGGTAAGATTAAATCTATTGAAATCTCTAGCAAACCATCACTGGGGAGCTGATGAAGATATCCTAATTAAGGTATACAGATCTCTCATTTACTCTCGACTGGATTATAAATGCTTTGTATACATGTCAGCATCAAAGACTTAGTTAGGGACTCTTGACATTATTCAGAATACCGCATTACGAATATGTTTCGGAGCTTTCAGATGCAGTCCCGCCGAAAGTCTTCGGTGTGAAACAGGTGAACTTCCCTTTTCGCTTCGCAGGCAACAACTTCTTCTAACATACTTTGGTAGAGTGTCTTCGAATCAAAACAACCCTATATATAAGCTAATGTACCAGCCCTATAACTGTGAGACCGATAATAAATACCAGACTCAAATTTTACTTCCCCTTTCACGACCTGTTGATTTTTCAATAACAGATACTCATATACTGTCATCAACACCTCCATGGATTGATAACATACCAAAAATTAACCTTTCGCTTAATAATTATCAGAAAAATGAAACCAATAGCCAAATTCTGACTCAATCTTTCCTAGAGCTGGTCAACACAAACTCATATGACGAGATTCTCTACACAAATGCATCTAAAACTGAGACAGGTGTCGGATATTCTGTAACAACTTCAAATAGTATCATTCAGAAGTTCTGCCTTCCACAATCCACCTCTATCCATACAGGAGAGCTGTACGCCATCCTACAAGCATTAAAAGGCTTATGTAACCAAACTAAAGCCAAGAACACTGCAATATGTACAGATTCGATGTCCTCCATCGACTCGATTAAAAATATTTATTCCGAACATCCATTAGTTCATTCCATACATGAAGCAACAAACTGTCTCAAATCTTCTGGAACAAACACGACATTAATCTGGATTCCTTCACACGTTGGCATTTTAGATAATGAGACTGCTGATCCTGCTGCAGAAGAAGCAATTACAACCAAATCAGACATCAAATCTGTTCAACTAGCATAAGATCTAAAACTACTTTTTAGATCCCAAACTAAAAAGTCCTGGCAAAACCAA
Source organism: Diabrotica undecimpunctata (assembly GCF_040954645.1). NCBI lineage: Eukaryota > Metazoa > Arthropoda > Insecta > Coleoptera > Chrysomelidae > Diabrotica > Diabrotica undecimpunctata. Next base: position 68,741,555 of record NC_092810.1, read on the forward strand.
TGGAAGAATTCAACCTCGAAATTACATAAAATACAACCTACCATCGAAACCTTTCAGCTACCTAACTTAAGTAGAAGAGACAAATTAATCGTTCGAAGACTAAGAATTGGTCACACGCGGGTGACACATGGACACCTGATGGATTCGGAGAAATCAGAGAAAAAAAAACATGTAATAAAGCTGAAATATATCAGTGATCAACAGATTACAAGAAACTAAAAGATCTGTGGATGTAAAATATACGCAGTAACCGTTTCAGATGCTTCTTATGGTTAGTTGTTAGGTAGTTGTACTACCCGTTAAAACAAAAAATGGTCGAGCACGGGCGTAGTGTGTGCATTGTGTATTTGATACATTAACAATCTAATAATAAAGCTACATAGAAATAATTAATTAATTCTAATTATACAATAAATTTATATTTCAGTTTGTATAACGTATTTTTATATTTTGATGATGAATATTATAATTATTTTGATTTTATGACTTTCAGGTAAGCAAAATTATTACTAAACTATTACTATGACTATACTAAATTACTATAACTAAACTATTGGTTGTTTAATCCATTAAATTTTGCATATAGCCGCGATCCAAATTGAGAATACATTTTTTAAGTATTGATTTTATCATTACCAGTGAATTGAGAGTAGTTAGGTATATTTTATATTTATCAGTTAAGGCATTGAATATTCTTGGAGCTTGATAAAGAGGAACCTTTGACCTAATCTTTTTTGCTACTTCCAGGTTTAAATCTTTATTGGTTTTATTGCGGATTTCATAGGGGTGGCATAGTTTATGAAGTATATGTTTTCTGTTATATATGTTAACTAACATGGAATACATATATAGTTGTCTTGTATCCATTACTTTGGCTTCAATAAATAGAAGATGACTTGAGTAAGTACGTTGTTTATACATATATTATTTTTAGTATCCGCTTTTGTAAAATATCAACTTTTTTTAAGTATGTTTTTAATACATCACCCCAACCAAGTATTCCGTATCTAATTCTGGACTTAACAAGAGAGCGATATAATATTTTTAAATATTTTACGTCATTTATTGATTTTATATATATTTGAATTTTGGAACTAAAGCTCTCAAGCATTTTGCTAGTTCATTCATATGCTTATCCCATCTTAGATGTGAGTCTACAGTTATGCTCAGATATTTTATATTAGAGGTTGTTTTTATGGTTATGTTACTTTCCATGCAGTTAATGTTTATATGATTAAATGAAGGTAGTGATACTTTGTTACTACAAAATGGAATAACAATCGTTTTTTCAAAGTTAATTTTCAATCCTTTATAATTGAACCATTGAACTATCTTAAACATATCTACTTCAATTTTATTTTTTAAATCTTTCCATTTGTCTGCACTATACAAAATAGCAGTAGGGACGGCGGTACTATTTACAATAGATCGATACAAGTCTTAGCATATGCTGATGACATTGACATAATAGGGCGTAGCAAGCGGGATGTTGAGCAATATCTCCTAGAATTGGAAACAGCGGCGAAACAGGTCGGTCTAGTCATCAACGAAGACAAAACCAAGAGTATGTTGGTTACAAAGGATCCGATAGCAAATGAGGAACGAGAAACAGTCTTTGGAAGTCATACCTTTGGACGTGTTGACAACTTCACATACCTTGGGTCGCTATTGACGGCTACCAATAAAACAAGCGAAGAAATCAAAAGACGAATAAATCTTACAAATAGGGCATACTATGGACTCCAAAAGCATTTCCACTCAAGAAATATTCAAAGAACTAAAATTATTATATACAAAACATTGCTGAGGCCGGTCCTCACATATGGAGCAGAAACGTGGACTCTAACGCAGAAAGATGAAAGACTTTTGGGAATATTTGAGCGTAAAATACTCCGCAAAATATTTGGAGCTATAAACGACCAAGGGCAGTGGCGCAGAAGATATAATTTTGAATTGTATCAGCTCTTTGATGAGCCAGATGGCATAACGTTCATTAAAACACAGCGACTTAGATGGGCTGGACACATAATACGAATGCCAGAAAATACGATTGCTAAAAAGCTAACCACAGGAACACCTGTAGGAAGAAGAAGCAAAGTCCGACCGCGAATTAGGTGGTTAGATGGAGTTGAAACCGACTTACGGATATTAAAAATCAGAAGATGGCAACATGTTGACAGAAACCGAACAAAATGGCGACGAATCTTAGAGCAGGCCAAGATCCACAGAGGATTGTCGAGCCAAAGATGATGATGATGATACAAAATAGCAGTGTCATCGGCAAAACTGATTAGTTTTCCTTCGGTGTTTATGTTATATAAGTTATTTACATGTACGTTAAATAATAGTGGACCTAAAACTGTCCTTGGGGTACATCATATTGTAGGATGAGCTGATCATTGTAAGTGTTATTTACCTTCACAATTTGTTGTCTTTTGTATAAATAACTTTGAATTAAATTATGTGAAATTCCGCGTACTCCACACGTTTCCAATGCTTCTAGCAGTTGCGGATGGCTGGCCGTATCAAATGCATTCGCTAAGTCTAGAAATACACAGGCAGTAGGTTTATGTTTGTCAACTCTATCATATATGTTATTAATAAGTTCTGTAATTGCATCACTTGTCGAAATAACTTTGCGAAAACCAAATTTTGAAGATAATATAATGTCATGTTTGTTGAAAAAAGTAGTTAGTCGGGTTTTAAATGACTTTTCAAATATTTTAGCTAGAGAAGTTATTAGTGAAATAGGTCTATAGCTAGATAAACTACGCTTATCACCCTTTTTAAAGATAGGAGTTATAACAGTTTGTTTAAACTTATCCGGACACTCCCCTGTTTCAAATATTAGATTTATTAATTCAAATAATGATTTTTGATTTGTCCATTTATATTTATTATTGTTTGAGAGGTGATTTTGTCAATTCCCGAAGACTTCTTATTCTTTAAGTTGTGTATAATGCTTTCTATTTCACTTTCTGAGACCCGTGTGAAATATATTGACACCATATTTCTCCAATTTCTGTGAAATAACAAACAAAAGTATTTGAGATAGTTGTATTGTCTTTAATACTAGTTTCATTTTCTGTAATTATTTCTAATTTTTAGATACATTTTTGTTTTTCAAAATCTGATTTCTGAAATAATCTCTTTTGGCGCTTTTTAATAATTTATTGAGCTGATTTCTGTAATTAAGATAGTTTTTTTATTTATATTATCTGGATCTTTGACGTATTTCTGATAGAGTAAGTTTTTGGTATTTATAGATTTCACCAATCCAGTTGTTATCCAAGATTGACGCATTAATTCGCGTTTTTTGCATTTTCTAATATAGCTGTTCCTCTCTATAAGTTCACTAAGAATTTTACACAATAAGTTAAATTGGGCGTTCACATTTTTCAAATCATTATATCCTTTACAGTGATAGTTTTCTAGATCATTATTTAATTTCTTGTAATCTATTACTTGATATTCTTTAGTTACGTTATTATCTATCCCAATTATATCTGCAACTGTTATTACATATTGCCCCAAAATTAGTTCTTTTTTAAGTAGTCTTACAACAATTCACGAAAGCATACAGAGATCAGTTTGGAGACATACATTAGACTCAAGTTCTTAATTTATTCGAGAAAGTTTTAAAATCTAATTCTTGATTTTTTATTAAAAAGTATTTTATTATTTTGTATCACTATTTTGTTTATCTCTTTTAATAAATGTATATTTTAACAAAAAATCCGTACTCTACTAACGGATTCATTTATCAGTCTTACATCAAACCTTTTTAATTTTCATCGCCCATAATGTCAATGCCTCGATAATTAACGACTGCATCTGAAAATAGATTTCTACTAAGAAAGCTGTTAACTGTTTATACGTATGAGTAAAATAATTAGTTAAAATGTATATTTGCGGAAGCATAATAAAACATCAAATATTATATTGTATAGTATTTTTCCATAAACCTACACCTGTTACGAAATAACAATTATCTTTATTTTGTGATCTATGACAAATTGAGGAAAAAGAAATTAGAAAATTTTTTCGGAAAAAAATTATTATCAAATGAATTTTAATGAATGCGAAATGAATGAATTTTATGTTTCAGATTTGCCGTTCCAGGGATTCTGTTTGCCATGGAGCAGTAATTTTTGGATAAATAATTTGTTAGCTATACTTCGACCAGAAAGAAAGATCAGGCAGTATCAGTCTTAGATAGGTGTGTGGACTATTTCCACCGAACATGGTTGTTATTTATTTATAGAGTGTGTTGACAACAACTAATCAATAAACTTCACTATCTTTTACATTTTTCTCCTTTTATTTACAAAAAGTTAAGTGGGGCCAATTTTCTATCTTTTTCTTCTTATCTATGGTAATTTTATCTTATCTATCTATCTACCTGGTGACCTTTCTAGCAACATTAAAAAAGGTTTACATTCGTATAAGATTACTTGTCTTTTCAATAGTATCGTCAACGGAAACCGAAGGCTGTTCCATTCTTAAGAAATTATAAACATTGCTTATAATTACTTTCCTATTAACCGATAATGCCTATATTTTTAAACGTTTATCAGGTATAAGCCTGGAACCACACTGCATTTTATATATAATCACAACCAAATACTTCCTATTATAATACCAGCTAATTAAAATTCTCAAGAATAAATGAAGTCTTACTGATCAAAATACTAACTGGAATTGCCTGTATAATAAAAAAAATAAAGAAAATTTTGTTTTAACACTAATATTAACCGAGCTATATTTTATTATAGTTAGGCTCTTCTTCGCCGAATGATAAATTTTGGAGTTTCAAAGTCAAATGACGGGAAAACTATGCATTTTTCGAGGATAACCTAGAGAAACTAATAGTATTTAAAAAGACCTATCTTTAAAAACAAGTCTCTAGCACAAAAATCGAGTGACATAATGAAAAGAAAGTTAGTCCCTATTTTTTTCAGCGAGGAAGTGAACGGAAACAACCCCCTAATTACCACCCTAATTAAAATTAGTCGTTGCAATTGTTCAGTCTTCTTTATTTATGTATTATTAATACACTCTAATAGAAGTTTGACCAACTTATAATGATTAGTTGATATATAATGATTATAGTTTAGTAAAAAATGCACTTTTCTTCAAAATAGAAAGTTTAGCATTAGAGATACGAAAAAAAAATTATATATATAATTGTAGTTTTTTTAATTTCCAAGAGTTTGATATGAGAAAATTTTTTGTACGGCAAAAATTGAGTGAGATATTGACAATTAAAACTTGTACTAACATGCAAAAACTACATTTACTAACCCTTTCAAAAGGGCCCTTTTGAAAATGAAGGTTTTAAAATGATTTAATGTTAACAGCGTTGTAGCTCTTGTAAAAACCTACAAAATGATTTTTTACAGAACTTTCTAAGCAAAAAATAAAAAGTTATGGTTAAAAACCCATAAATATTTTTGGAAAAAATTGAGAAATCTAAACAGCTAAACGTTGTAACATCTGATGATGTGTTTACTTGTGTAAGTATCTTTTCGTTTTGGAGCAGTTCGCCAGTATTTTTCGAAAATCTAAAGACACTCCACGTTCTGCACCAATTTATCATAAATAGTTTAATTTTGTGTATTAAATCGTTGACAATAATGACAATATTTTTTTGGTTTTTGGTGAAAAATTGAAAATTGTGTTTTTACTTTGGTTTTCTTGAATTTAATAATAGTAAGATAAAAATTTTAGTAATAAGTAGTAAAAAATCATTATTCAATTCATGCTAACCAAATTTCACTGTTTACAAACTTTTTTGTAGTTCAGAATAAGGAATATTTTTCACCATTAAGTGTTAAAAAAACTATTTGGAGTATCAGATAATCATTATTTAATTCATCTGAACCAAGTTTCACGCAAATAAGAAGAAGCAGCACATCATCTTTCTTACAAAAGTTATAGCTCGTCAAAAAAGTGTCCCACCAGCTTTGTCGAGCACTGTATTTTTTCGATACCATTGTACAAACTTTCTGTTATATTAAATTTATATTTTTTTCCTGTTCCTTTAAAAGCTTTTGATGAATTTGTCACGTTTTCATTTGAGTGTTCTTATTTACCGGTACTTACAGTTATATTTTATTGTAAGTATGTCATAAACAACAAAAATAGTTGTTAACAATAATATATGGTCAAATGTTGCAATAAGGATATTTAAATCTTAGATTAGATCTAAAATACCATTACGTAATTCTTGTACTTGTAATAGTGTTTCTTGTTTTTATTTATGTATATGTTACGTTAAATTCAGTATATGTTACGTGCGTGTTGACTACATTGGAAAAATAAGAAAGTAAACGTCGTAAAATAGTTGAAAGCTATTTTATTTGTAACAATATGTCAGTTTTGTAATATTTTCGGAAATAATTTAATTGAAGTAAGTTAAAGGATTATTTAATATTTCAGCTTTCACATTGGTAACTGTTGTCAAAATACAAAAAAAAAGATGATACTCCACATTTTTCCATGTGTGCTTCTGGCTACCATTAAAGTAGTCACCGTTCTATAGATTTTTGTTCTAACTTCTAATTCTAAGTAATCCTTGAGTTGAGTATTACCTCAAGATACTTTATTTCATTCACCAGATTTAGATGTGTACTATTCACGTTGCAAATTTGCTGTGCTAAGATGACCAGAGCATCCGCATAGCGCAGGACATAATATGTGTCGTTGCTAAGTCTACCTATAAACTCATGTATCAGTGGAATGGACTTGACTTTTTCCTGTCCGGTTTTACCAGGTTTGGGTATAAAAGCCGCCCTTATTAGCCTCTATGCTTTTGGAACATCCTTTAGTCCTTAGCTAGCATTTAGTGTCATAATTTTGTGTACATGTCATTTCCTTTCAGTAGAAATATTGGATAAATCCCGTCCGGACCGGGTAATTTATATGGCTCAACTTAATTATATTATGAGTTTAAAATACTTGCGAAAAGCTCGCACATGTTCATTATTATTAGTATACACTAATATCATCATATAACATCATTACTTTAATTATCATTTGATACTTCAACGCCATTAATTTAATTAATGTAATTATTTCTTGTAAAACAAAAACTTACGATCGAAACAAACAAGATAAAAATTAATACTGAGTAGTTGGAAATTATGATTAGCTACACTAAAGCATATCTATCAGTGTATACAAGGCCAAAACCCTTTAAAAAAATATATACACCTTAAATATATTTAAGTAAAATTTATTAAAAAAAACTTACCAATATCATGACTTTCCAATTTGGTTCTCAGATGATCAATGCTGTTTGCCTTGATGTCGAGTTCGTCTTTTGTCAAATCCTGAAAAGAAAATAATATGTCGGTCATCGTTATTAATTAGCAACACAATTAAGGTTCTTTTATATTTGAAGAAAAGATAAAAATAGAAAACCATGATGCGATATTAATGGATTTAAAGAAGAAGCTCGGTTTCTAAATTAATTATTGATTCGAGTACAAGAAACATTTTTATATTATAAAATACGAATTTGATATTTAGAGGTAGTGTAGTATGTTGCATAGATGTCATAGCATAGCATAGATACAACAGAGGAAGAAAAAATCGCAGAGGAGATGAAATGATGCACTTCAAAACATGCTGAAACACGATGAATATCCAACATCCTTATACCAAATATGTCCAAAAATGGACAGAATAAGGCAAGATTGATAGATAAATAAATAGATAGATATATAGACTAGAAATATATCTGAAAACCTTATATGAATTATTTATACCAAGAAAACTTCAGACACATCATTATTTACAACCTGAACAGGAAGCTCAAAAAAGATAAGATATTTATTAGTTTATTTAAATTCAGAAACAAAGAAAGAAAACAATTAATGAAGAATATTAAAAATTTTTCTAAAGTCATCTCATGCACTATGCCTATAAATACAAGGAAATAAGTTTACGACCACTTGCAACTATTGTCTACTTTTCCTCCATTAAATTCTGCAATATAATCCTTTATAATAGACGCCGTACTAGGAAAACAAAGTGCATTAAGTTTATTTGCATATATTATATTTTACTAAGTAACAGTTACTTAGGAATATACATGTCTTGAATTGGATATTAGATAACATCGTTATAATTACCTACGATTTGAAAGTATTCTCACTGCAATCAATACAATAGTGAAATCAATTCTGATTATATTGTTCTTTTTTTCAATTACTAATCCTGTTATGTAATTATTATATAAATCAAAGGGAATTTTAAACCAAACAATAAGATTTATTATTTTTCTCGTTAAACCTTAATTTTTTTATGAATATGAGGAAAGCATCCGAAACAATTGACTCTGTTGTGCTTGGTGTGAAGCTTCAAGGAATGAGTACTCAGTAATGACGTTAACTTGATCCTATCGTTGTACTAAACGATATTTTTTTGTAATAATTTACTTTAGAATAAAATAATATAATTGTAAAATTTTCAGATCAGAAGCCGTTTTTAAAATACAAAAGATTGTAATCTCTTACTTTGTTTTTAGGCATATTTTCATAAAAACTTTGGAAACTTGTTAAATATTCTATACACGTTAACACAAACTGTGTGTTCAGATATGGGCGCAAAAAATGCAATGATTTTATCTGGTGTTTACGTTATATGAATATAAAGTTTAATCAATCATGAGTAGTTATTTTATTCACCTAACATACAATAATGTGGTAACAATCAACCATGTCATATTGCTAGTGTATTTTCTTATCAGCTGCAATTATTGTAGATAATCTTCCGGTATTTTCTTTTACGGAGAGATTCTCCATGGAGTTGATTCAAAAAGGAGTAGGGAACGATCCGTTTGACTTTAACAGACTGTTTATCGACGATGAAATACTATCAATTATACTTCAAGAATCGAATAAATGGCCGAGCAGAGTATGTTATATGGGATTGACAATGAAACAAAAAAAATTCTTTACTAACGTTATTGAAAGAAATGGGTTCTGATTAGATTCTAGTATTTTTAGGATATCTAAGGTGGATGGGATTAGAATATAAACTTAAATTGAAAGATTACTTTAGTAAAAATCTTCTATATACTAATGACGTTGGTTAATACGTGGTTATGTCCAAAACTTAGATTTGAAAAGCCTTCTCTCTAATTTACACTCTTTGATAACAGTCTTACTACAGTTAATGAAAAACTTAAAAAAATTTAACCTATGATACAGTTTAGAGGCTGGTTACATTTTTCGGCAATGTATTCCAGGAAAACGCAAAAAATACTGAATTAAATTGTTTAAACTGCGTAGTAATAAATGATGCACGTACAATATAAAAATTTAGACAGGAAAATAAAATGTGACAGCAACTCCATCTTTGGAGACTCAAGTAGTATATTAGAATAGAATATAAATATGCTTTATTGTCACTGAAAATTGTACAATTTTATGGACAAAGCTTAGAAAAGTAAAAAAAAATAATAACACCAATTAAAATTTACTAAAATTACATAAATCGTCAATATCACAGAATAAAACATAATAAAATATACAATCCATTGCAAAATTTCACTAAATTAATAATCACTAATTAAGCAAACAGTTTCTAGAATATATAGAGAGGGAAGAGTTAAAATCCCGTGAATTTTGAAGTACCTTTTACAATGTGTTAATCTACTGAGGCCAAAAAGATACCGTATTGCTCTTTTTTGTAATTTAAAAATAACATTAGATTGGGCAGCTGTACTAGAACCCCAAAATGGAAGGCCACATCAAAGATGAGACTCGAACAAAGAAAAGTGTGTTATTTTGGAAGATGCAAAATTCATTTCCTTCGAAACAGATCTTATTGCGTAGCAGGCTGAGGCTAGTTTCTTACTTAACAAATCGATATGAAGGGACCATTTAAGGTTGCTGTCTATAAAAATACCAAGAAATTTTACAGAATCAATTATACTGATCTGGCTGTTATTAAGAAGCAAGGGTTAAGGGCTCCTTTATAGGATAATGCTACTGTCTTAAACACGTTAAAAGAGAGTAAATAATTAGAGTCAGACCAGGTTTTTATTTTAATTAGATCAGAAGTTATAATTGCATGAAAAGTTGCAATATTAGAGTTCTTCCAGGTAATACTGGTATCATCAGCATAAAGAAAAATTTTTCCATCGATTTTTAAGTTAGTCATGTCATTTATAAAGATAAGGAAAAGTAGAGGACCCAGTACTGAACCTTGTGGTACTCCACATACAATGCTTTTGTGACTAGAGCCAGTATCATTTGCTCTAACTAGTTGTTTCCTATTCCTCAAGTAAGATTGGAACCAATTCAAAGAAATACCTATAATTCCGTAGATATTTAGTTTTTTTATCAAAATGTATTTTTGTATTATGTAGAATTTAAGAAACCTCTACTAAACTTAGGAAGAGCACTGATAATTTCTACACTAATGTAAATTTGTGTAATCGACCGTAATACTCATTTAGTAGGAACTCTCACATCCAAAAGGAAACATAATCTGCTGTAACAAAAGCACAACTCAAAAAGGGAGAATTAGGAAGAGACAGAGTAATACTAAGGTAGTGGTATGATAATGGCACGACAAGAGAAACGTTCTATTTCTGACAACACAGAATATTCTAGAAATGTTCGATGAACAGGAAAAGGAATGGGAAAAAACTTCTAGTATTATAGATAATAGCATCAAATAATGTATCGCCGTGTCCGATCAAATGGTGTCATATTCCTCAACAGTTCGTCGCGGAAAGTGGCAGCCGGAATTTTACTGAAAATGTTAATTTTGGGACAACAAAAAAGCTTCCCCCAAACGAACCCTCGTAGGTAGGAGGGGGGAGGAGGGAATCGATTTGAATCCGTACGCCCTAGAAAAAAAAATTCAAATAAAAAATGTAGCTGAGATAATTTTAAACAAATATGTTTATTAACACTTTTTGTGTAGAATGAACTATTCTCTCAGAAACAACACTTGAAGCGACCGGCGATTTTAAAGGTGAAGAGTGCTGTTTTCGTATACAATTTTTGTATTTTGCCATAAATGAAGTCCGTTTGTATAAAGGTGGTAAATAAATAAACGTTGCATGATTTTCCATTTTTATCACTTATCACTTTATTTATCACTTTATAACATTGACTGTTTGTAATGGTATTTCCATAGCTAGAACATGATTTTTAAAATCTATAACATGAAATTTCGATTTTGAGTTTTGGCAACAAATATGAGGCATTTGAAATATGCCCAAAAACGCAGAATTTAAACTTTTATATTCCAAACGATCGCATGTGACCGGAAATGCATCCACGAAGACGGTATTGGGTGAAATTTGTAGCTGAAGTTCTGTAGTTTCGAAAAACGTACTTGTGCAATCGAAAAGAAGCCGTTTTCAGCATTTTTTAGGCGTATTTAAAATGATTCCCATTTGTTGCCAAAACTCAAAAGAGGAATTTTATGCTATAGCTTTTGAAGATTAGGGTCTAACAATGAAAATTCCATAGTGGCCGTTCCATGAAAGTAATTCATTTTATCAATTGATCTCATGAGAATCATACAAATGACACCTATAAAGACTTTATTTGCGGAAAAATACAAAAATTACATACGAAAGCTGCATTCTTCACCTTTAAAACTCATTTTGATTTTTACCGATAGGACAATCTGATCAAAAGATATCGAATTTTTTTTTACCGTCAAGTTGATACAAATTTTATTTAAAATTGATTAATATGCGTGACTGACATTGAAAATCGTCGGTCGCTTCAAGCGTTGTTTCTGGGAGAACGGTTCATTCTACACAAAAAAAGGTAATAAACATTTCTGTTCAAAATTTTAGCTACTTTTTTAGTTGAAACATTTTTTTCTATGGCGTACGTATTCTTGAAAAATTTTTTTTTTCCATTTTCCCCCTTACTAGGGGGAATATTATAATATTAGGATATTGAGGAACGCCGGGGGTAGGAGTAGTAAACTTTTTTGAATATTTTTGGGGTTCCAAAATTCTTACAACCGTCTAGCAGAAAAATGAGGAAATAGAACCAGAAAGGAGAAACACAACAGTACGGTGCGCACCGTTAGCAAAAGAAATGGAAGAGCGTATGATATGAAGCATTCCAAGAGAGTAAAAACATCTTGCAAGTTATGTAGTGAAAAGTTTTTATGCAATGACTGTTTTTTGTTGTAAATAGTTTTCAGGCACTAACTTTTGTTGCAAACCGTGTGTACCATATTTTGATATGATCTTTTGAATAAGTTTTTTTGCAAAATTACACATTTTGTAACTCTTCTAATACAATAATTTGACAAAAATAATACATCTTAGTTTCAGTGAAATTTATAAAATATCTGCCTAATAGTATATAATATTATGTGACCATATAAATATGAGGTATAACGTGGTAAAACTTACTGTGTACCACTTCTGGTAACAGGACTCAGGGAGTTAAAGTGTTAAAACCAAATTAAAATCAAGGCTTTTTAAAACGGCAAATAACGCGAAATTAATGTTATATCAAACATTTGTTTTTAAACTTTGCAGTATATAACAGCCGAGAGGAAATTGTAAAATAACTCGCCATTGCTTGTTTAGTTTATTACCTTCATAAATATACACTCCACATCTTGTAGTTGAAATCTAAACATAAACTATTTATAGAAAATCCTATCAAATATTCGGTACGGCTTTACAGTTGAGCCTGTTTCATAACAAACTGTGATAAAATGTAGGGTATCAAATAAACGGGGTCTTTCTTTAGCAAAACTTGCAATTACGCAGATGTTTGATGTAAATATTATGCATACTCAAGTGCTAAATTTAATTAACTTTAATAAGCATTTGTTATATTGAATATATCAAAATGCAATATACTAGAATTTATAGATATTTTAGTCCCAATATGATATTGGGACACAATATATAAAAAGAGATAATATCAAGATGTACAATTAATTTTATTTACTTGTAGCGTTCTAGTAGATCAAATTTAGAATAAATATGTTGCCCTAATGTACAAATTTAACCGACGCGACGCTCAGGGGTATCTAGTAATTGACATAGAAGAAACAAAAATTTGGAAGAATTACGTAATAACATTTGAGGACAACAGAAATCACACCACCATGCAGAAAACAAAAGCCATACCAAACCACCAATCATCGAAATAAAAGTAGAAGAAATAAAAAATATCAAGGAGTGTAAGGCTGCAAGCCCAGATGACTTTCATACTGAGTTCTTGAAGATTATGCTTTTATTATTTGTTAAAAAACGAATGAAATCATAATATACAAATATTTTCTTTTGACTGTCACAAAAATCTTTCCTTACTAAAGCTTCCCGATCGCGCGGCTTACCGAGAATTTCACCATCGAGGCTGGAAATTCGAAATCCCACCGTTATCATCATTGAAATGCTGTTACCTCTGCTGTACATGATACTCCAATAAAATTTAACTTTAAAAATCAAATCGAAAAAGTTCACCTATTTGCAGCTGGATATGGCGGAGAGAACAAAAATAGCACGATGATGTCTATGATAATCTACTGGTTGGTTTATGAAACAGCTGGTCACATCAAGGAAGTGGAGTTTACGTTTTCTGTTGTTGGTCATTCCTTTTTGCCACCAGATAGGATTTTCGGTCTGATACAAAGAGAGATAAAAAAGAAGAACGTTGTAATGAACAGAAAAGAATATGAAGATATAGTTGCAAAACACTCAAAGGTGCTGAGACTTGGTAAAGACTGGCAGATATCAGACTGGAGAACGACGAGTGACGTTGTTGTTAAAAAGTTTCCCCAGTAGCATTTTAAATGTAATGCATCGAAAAGATTTATATTTTCTAAAGCCAAAGATCATAAGGCCATCGTAAGGGAGGAAATATTTTATCATTCTGACATAGCGTTCAGCAAGTCTATAATACGAAAAGGGAAAAATATTTCTTTATTGAAACTTAAGTTAAAACAGATTGGATGTTTATTAAAAGGAGATAAATCGTCAATAGACACTATCCTTAGAAAACACATTGGTGAAAATTGGAGAGAACAGCCGGATCTCACATTTTATAAAATAATAGATACTGGCGTACGGACAAATAATAACGAGAGTGCTGCAGAAAATAATGGTATTGATGATGAGGACCCATAGGAACTTTAGGAATTAATATAAATATATACACATAATTTGTAAGACCTTTTGTACTTTGCTTTCTTCCTTATTCGTAACACACTGGGTTTGAAAAACAGACTAATCGAAGAACCACTAATATCGATAATAGTTGACTATTATCATGTATTTGCAAATGTTAGTTGCATAAATTTGTTTTTACATAGTTCACATACCTACAAAACTCGGTATATTCTTCCTTTCCAACAAACACAATAACTTTCAAGAAAAAAATCATTATATTTTACCTAATAAAGCAGTTATCGGTCACAAAAAAGTGCCATTTATTAAATCTAAGGTTTTTTGCAAAATTTACCTGTTTTTTGCAAATAATCCAGTTTGACTTACGGTAAATACTACAGTAAATACTAAATAAATAAAGTTTGACTCATATATGGTCATCAGTAAAAACAAAAATAACACCTGGACAACTGTTAGTCAACCAACAAACAATAGAACGGGTCATTAATTACTGCTACCTGGGCATAAATTTGAATGATTGGTGGGAATACTCGACGGAGATAAAAGGTAAGGATTGAGAAGGCAAGATCAGCATTCATCAAAATGCAAAAGATATTGAGTAATCACGATCTACAACTTCCAATTAAGGCCGCTTGCTGAAATGTTATGTTTTCTCCATTGTTTTGTAAGGAGCGGAATCATGGACCTTATCTGAGGCATCCATTAAGCGCCTTTCATTTGAAATGGGGTGCTACAGATACATACTGAGAATCTCTTAGAAAGACAGAGTTACTAATAATGAGGTCTTGCAAAGAATGAGAAAGGAACGCGAAAAATGCATAGTTATAAAACATCGCAAACAAACTATATGGGTCACGTAATGCGTCGGTACAGCATGCTTCAAATTATTCTACAGGGTAAGGTGCACACAGGTAGCGGGTAGATATACTTTACGATCTCGGTAAAGTTCCCGTTGAAAAGATCCCGGTAAAATTGGAAACTACAGACCTATCTATCAGCTTGTTATCTCATTTATATATCTCTGTAACAGACTGGGACGTAAGCTAGATTTTCACCAACCACTAGAACAATCCGGATTTAGGAGTGGCTTTGGAACGAACGACCACCTACAAGTAATAAAATTCTTGATAGAGAAAGTTATAGATTACAACAAGACTCTCCAGTCCACCATAGCTGTATGTTAAGAACTCTTACAGTGTGCAGTGTTGATCATAGGTACACAACTCTTCTTAGGGATATATATACACACAATCACCACGTATTTCAAATCAATATTTATTTCTTTTGAAAAAACTTGTTATTGCGAAGAATAAAGGTTTTTATTGAAAATTAACAAACCGATCAAACAATCAGATAACACAGCTCGGTACGTTATAGAATATTTGCTTTAGTTGTACATTAAATGAAAATAAATACTTACTTTTGCGTTCAAAAACGAAAATTTGCCTTATGTGGGGTTAATGCAGGTGGAAAGGGGAAAGATTATTGGTCTTGTGGAATAAGAAATGTCTCAGAGGGACATAGCGGCAGTGGTTGACGTAACACAGGGCGTTGTATCAAAAACTTATGCTAGGTATCAGGAATTAGTAACCCTTAAGAAAAGAACAAAACAAAGTGGCCAAAAAGTAACAATGGCTCGCCACGATCGTTTCATTGGCCAATTAACTAGATGAGACTCAACAATTTCTCACCTACAGCTCGAATGGCAACTTTTGGACGCTACAGGTTTAAGTGTTTCAGTTGAAATGATAAGAAAAAGACTTCTTACCCAAGTACTATACAGCAGTAGACAGTTCTGGGTTCCCGAGTTATCCACACAGCTCAATATTGATTGCCTAAATTGGTGTCTTTAACACCAAAACTGGATCATTAGAAATTTTAAGTCGGAACTAGGATTTGTGAAAAATCATATGATCGACGAATTCCTGTTCTTAGAGAGCGAACAAGACAAGCAAAAATAGAAATTACCAGATCTGTTCACAGATATAAAGGAGAAAGTGTCATGTTCTGAGAAGGCATTATGACCAGTAAAAAAACTTACTTAATTTTCATCTAACCAATAACAGCTCGTAGGTATGTTGATTTAGTTCTAGAAACTGTAGTTAGGCTCTGAAGAGGTGCAATAGGAAAAAATTTAATTTTCATGCATAATAATGCGCCTGCAGATACCAGAAGAGTGATTATAGACTTCTTTGAAGCAAAAGATATCACTGTTTTGGAATGACCTACTTGCTTACCCGACCTTAACCCTATAGAGCAAGTGTAGGATATGCTTAAAAGAAGAATTAGAGCTTACCAGAAGAATTCACAAAACATTGCAGAACTAGTACAAGCTGCTCTTGAATGGAACAACCTGCCACAACACAATATTGACAATTTGTTTAGGAGCATGCCCACTCAAATTCAAGCTTGGATAAAGGTTAGGGGTGGTTCCACTGACTACTAAAAAAACACAAATAAATAAAAAAAAATTAAAGATTAGTCGTTTTACATTGAAAATGTTTATGTTAATAACCTTAAAGCAAGTGGTTTCAGTTTATTATTTCAAGAGTTTACCGTTTACTTTAATTTTTATGTATTGGTGATTAAATTGCTTTAAAATAAATATTCTTTGACTTTGTATGTTTGACCCCGACATGAAATAGAGGAGGTTATTTGAAGGTGATGGGCTGTGAGGTTTTTGGTAAAAGTTTTAGCTGGATAAACGTTTTCATTTCGATCTTCACAGGGTTTTTGAACAAACCCCACATGTTTTACAAAAAAACAAAATTCTAATGTGTGTAAAATGTTTTGAAAATTAAATGCAAGTATTTAAAAATAACACAATAACTACAAACAAAAACTAAAACTTACTAAATATATACGCACAGTTTGTTTTTTTAAAGCTGCCATTATAATCATATATTCCTAGAGTCCATTTGATTTAACGGCCATTGTTTATATTTCTTATTTCACAACAACGTTCAGATTAGTGTATCACTTTCAATCATATTTCCAAGATGCAATAACACGAAAACAAAAGTAAACACAACAATAGAATGATCTGTTCGACACCAACGTAATTAAGTTGTTTTTGTTGTTTCTTGTTAATTGATAGACATCATCATTCCATTAGGGGATTGGTGCAACTGACTATCAGGATATTTAAAGAATGCTTAGCCACTTAATGTGGTATTACTAATTAATGATTCTCATTATAAAGTACTATGTATTAGTAATTATTATGCACATATATTTAAGTAAGCAAGTGTGTATGTAAATATTTCTTTTTTTTTAATACTTAAGTATACTAGAGCAAAAGTCTGTATATTTTCTCATTTGTCGCAAAACATTGATTGTTTAATAATTTTGTTTACGTCAGGAGATTGTTAAATTATATATTTTTTAAGACACATCTACAGCTGCATAACATATTGCCGTGATAATCATCAACTCGTAATTAAACTAGATGAAGAGGAATAAAAAAAGGCATTTACAACAAGATGATGCAACAGCAAAAACAACATTAGAAACAATGTAATCCCAAAATTTTTGATGATAATAATAAACAATAACAATCTAAATTCATTTCTATCGATGCTTGAAGTTAATTTTCAATATTAGTTCAGAATTAATATTTCAATATTAATATAGGTTCCAACTCCCCAGTTGAGGTTAGTTCTACCCCAAGGTAAAAGCGTACTTCGGCATAGGGTAGATTTAGAAGTTAACGATAAATAGAGGTTAATTCCAAAATTTCATCATAATCGATGTGTGTTGATGAAAATCGGAGGTTATGTCATATTTTTACCGTGGTACAGTGGACTAACATAAAAAAACTAATTTAACGCAAATTCATAACCTGGAAGAACTGAAAAATCGCATAACACAAAGTTTTCATTGGATTTAGAGGAGATAGTTTCTGTTTAGATTTAAATAGGCAACGTTCCCAACGGTGAAAAACAGAGTTTCATGAAAACTTGTTTACTATACGTTCATTACGTCTACCCCCTCATTCATTTTGTTTTAGATTGATTCAACTTTTTGTACATGCAATTAACAATTTTTTTATAAGATTTAAGTTTTTGACCAAACTATCTTCAAAGATCTTCAGCGTTAACTTTGGCCTTAGAAGGTACACGAGTATATGTATAAAGATAGCCACCGCTTCATTACAAACAGTAATGACTCCACAGGAATGTTAGATTCTAAAGTAACCAGGTTCTTATTAAGCAGATGGAAGCTCATTTTGCATTATTTTCCTATATCCCAGTACTTTTATAAATTACTTAAATTTGACCGCACATATGATAAATGAGGTTTTCCTTTAAATGAACATGTGTCCGATTTATTTCAAATTCCTGAAAAATATCTATCTTGTATTTATTACAAAGATATCCAAAAGAACTAAATCTTTCTCTCAGTTTCTTTATATTCGTGTTTAAAAGTAAGTACAAATTTATTCTTTATAACTTATTCTTTATAATTTAGGTTGGGAATATTTATATTACTTATTATTATATATAAGTGGTAGTAACTAAAATGACAAACCACGATTTTTTATTGCATACCCTACATTATTTCATTCATGATTTCCCTCGATAGCTACATATTACCTATAGAATTTTATATAGATATATGGGTGGATCAACCGTAATCAGTTTTTTTATAATTATCCCTTCATACACTGTAAACAAAAAATGGATTTATAATCAATTTATCAATATTTTTAAAATCATCGAGTGAGTAGGCGCCACAGAAATTTCATGAAGCAGAAATTTTATCGTAAATATTTTACAGTAAACATTAATTACTTAGAACACTGACTCAGATCCGCAACAAATAAAATAAATATGATGCAAAGAACTTATCGTTGAACATTTTTTTATTAAATTTATGTAAAAAAAAATTAAAAAGAATTTATTCAAGCGAGAATTGGACGTGGAGACCGGGGAATGGCATATGTATGTCGACAAAAAGTAATCTCCAAATGAATGTTTTAAAAATATTCTGGGGAAGCTCAAAAACTTGCAATTAATATACATATAAAATAAAAAATAATATTTAAGAGCAGAATACATAAAAGGAGAAATTACTAGTTAATATTTTACATAAATTAAAAATTGATCAGGCCACAGCAGCTTTCTCAGAAGGATGTCCAAGATATTATAGATATTCTGTAGCAGAGAGCTTGTCACTATGGATCCGCTTACTTCGCTGTATGTGTTCTGGGTCTTACTTTATGGTGTGGCGATAAGACTTGAGACTTTAGAAATATGGTGCTATAAAAGAATTTTAAAATTTTGTTGGGTGGAGAAGATTCGAGAACATCTCAATATCGAGTAGTTCAGACATGTAATGAGAGGCCCCAAATATCGGTTGCTACAAAATATTAAGCATGGAAAATACCAGATAAACGCTGTCCAGGATGAAGAAAGACCATGGTTGAAACATTTGGGAGATTGGTATAGTATTGATATACGTACACTATTTAGGGTGGCAGTGAATAAGATTAAAATAGCTAAGCAGGTAACTAAGCTGCTGAAGAACATAGATATAGAAAAGGAAAAACTATTCAGGTTCATTAACCAACAAGAGTCAACGTATTTGAGAATAGTAATAAGCAGATTTAGGATTATTGGATTAAGGGACTTAACACTAATCTATTGTTGGTTCATACATAAAGTATCAATTATGTGTATATAAAGACGACAAAAAATTAAAATAAATTTACTTTTCATTTATTTTTAAAGTAAAAAAGGATTAATAAACTGTTAAAGGCAAGATTTGAATTTATGAAATAATAGTGAGACCAACTAACAGGTATGCATATGAAACTTGGACAATGAATCAAAGAGAAGAAAAAAATTTCGAAATTTGTGAGAGGAAAATCCTGAGAAAAGTTTTTGGTGGGATAAAGTAGGCTAATGGGGAATGGAGCAGAACAACAAACTGGGAGCTAATGGAGATTTATAAGAGAGCCAAAATAACGCAGAAAATCAGAGCACAAAGAGTTAGGTGCTTGGGACATGCTTTACGAATGCCAAAACAAAGAAACGTCCTAAGAGTCCTACAAGCAAGAGAACAATGACAGAAGAGAGAGACCACGAAGGAAGAGGTTTGATACCGTCTTGACCGACATAGAAGAAATGGGAACAAAAGACTCGAAAGTACAAGTGAAGGACTGTAAAGAGTGGAAAAAACTAGTTAAGACTATAAAAAGGAATTAATTGAAAACATATTTTTTTAAAAATAACATGTATGAAATGGTAAAAGTTCAACATTATATTATGCATTATATTTCTTCTTGAAATGCAAAAGCATGACTTTGCTTAGATTTTCCATTGTGAAGCCTTACTTCCTATCTTCTGCTACTTGTACTTATCTACTTGAGCACAACCCATTTCTTCATATTTTTACAACTTTCATAGATTCATATAATAGTAAGCATTTTGTTTGCAATCGTTTGATGTATTCTGGGATTTTTGAGAAGTGAGTTGTTATGAGTGTAACATTCTTTCGGATCACAAGGTTTTAAAAAATTAATTCAAATGGCTTTTGTTTCGGAAGTTAGAAATTTCTCAATGTTCTGTAATACAACCAAAAAAAACACGACTAGGTGAGCGAAAAAAGTAAGTGATTTTATATTGTTGAATCGTACCCACGTAATGTAATGCTGGCTGTTCCTGGCCTCTATAGAGAGCTTTAATTTCAACCACACATTAAGCACAGAACAACAGGAGCAACAATAAAAAAGCTCACATTTTTAATTTGATCGAAAGGATCGTTGAAGTAGAGTATATACTCAATCCTCGTTCCCCAGCGTGTGACAACTGGCTCTAGTGGATGAGGAAGAGCTAATAGTTGTCTTTGTCTATTTGTATGAAGCAAGCTTTGAAGAACACTTTTTTACTCTAGTTAACATTTCCGTGCTTCGTATTTCCTACACGATGTATTTCATGGATCAAGCACCAAGTAAAACATGGTATTGGGAGAGAACAGCTGAAGGGACTGTCCCGCTTTCACCATATACAGAGCAGTATCAGAAATGAATAGACAAATCTTTTCGACCATAGTGGGTCCAGGAAACAAATGTTTAACGCTGTCGTCGATAACTCTGGTTATTGTTGCATGGTCTGTTTTATCCAATTCTATGTAATCAAGCAGACATGTATTTTTTTTTTAATTTACGATACTGTGCACGTTCCAAAAGAATGGCTAATATCAGTCTTCCTCTAATACAAAAAAAAACCCACGAAAGGATATGCGGAGAATATAGAATAACAGGAAACTGGAACTTTAAAAACGCTTTGACACTGAAGAGTATAAACATGTTAAGGTTATGGAGTCCTCAATTATTTCAAACTATGGAAGATTATAAAGTTGTTAATAATGGAACCACTGCAGATTTATATTCCATGATGGATATTCTTAAACCTAAAAATGATGGTAGATGTACAGCAAATGTAGGACACCCAGGAGTTTCTATAAACTCAATTAATGTATCCAGTTCTGCCATTGCGGGATATTTTGTCAGATATGGAGGAGAAGACTCTGAACCAAGTGTGCCTATTAGAAGATTAGCTACGAATCTGCCACAGCTGTCGGTCGTTTTATTAGCAAAATCAACATTAATTTGTCCTGCAACTCACTCCTAGTCTTGTCAATCATGTTTTCATACAAAGTAGACCTAACATTTTTACGATGTGTAGATTCGTTGGGAATATTGACACAGTATTTCTTAAGGAAGTTTTTAATTATCTCATGATTCGGTTTATTAAAAGGTATACTACTTGTGACTAGAGATTTACATAAGTCTGTATGGAACTCATTACCAGAGGATTGAGGTTTTTTTAGAAGACGTTGACGTGGTTCTTCACGATTTTGTCTTGATCGAAGTATGCTTCCATTTACATGCTGTTGCACTTGAAACTTTTTTGTAGATTGAATCACCTTTTCACAAAAACAGCAATACAAAATGTCTCCATTATATGAAAACCGATTGAGATAATCTTCAATCCAACTCTGTACACTTTTCTTAACTGGAGGGATTGTAAAAAAACTAGACATACAATATACAAAACTTTGAAGTGTTTCACATGAAACAGGGAAATTTAATGAGCACTCTCGTAAAAAAACAACACGGTTCCGTTCAACATGAAGTAAAAACTAACACCAACTGAACTAGCAAATAAGGTAAATTGTTGCTTCTGTCGAGATTCATCATGAGGTCCGGAATGCTGGCTTACGGTGTAAAGCCGGGATCCAACGAGTTTTCATATAATGGAGACATTTTGTATTGCTTTTTTTGTGAAAAAGTGATTCAATCTACAAAGAAGTTTCAAGTGCAACAGCATGTAAATAGAAACATACATCGATCAAGACAAAATCGTGAAGAACCACGTCAACGTCTTCTAACAAAACCTCAATCCTCTGAGAATGGCAATCCTGCTCACCACGCCGACCGAAGATGGCCAAGTCAGCCCTATTCGACGGTGTGTGAACTGGTAGGTTTGGCGCGAGGACTGTCACACAAGGCGCAGTTGGATTCGGCTTAATACTCACTTAAGCCTATGTACGTGCGGAGTTGAATAGAAAAGTATACCTATATACATAGCATATACCTACCTACCTACTGTATTGTTTTGAGTACAAATAGAGGAAAGTTGTATAATCCGAAGTATATCAATACTAATGTTAAAATAAATTGGCAACAGTAAAAGGCACCAAATACGAATTAATCAAGCAAACAATTAAAACGAAACTAAAAAATAAAAATAATTAAGGGTTTCTATGTAGCCAGTTTCTTATCTTACTTACCTAAATAGGTTTTTATATAATTTCTTCCTTTGTACTCTCAGATAATCCACAAAAAGTACAAAACTGGTAACAAAAGATAATAATAATAATTGTACTACTAATTGTACGAGTTTTACACAAAATAATATATTCACAATAAATTCTAATCAATAAATACACACAAAACACACAAAATTTAAAACCACCAAGAAAAAAACGCTATGTAAGGCTTGTATTATTATTATCGTCGAACACTTTATGTACTTTATACTTTTACTTAAACGATGAGCTGTGGTACTTTTTTATAAAAAATTTACTGATCAAAGTTACTCACTCTGTTATCAGATAAGTACTTAAAATTTGTTAATTATATTACTCATAGATTTCTTTTTAAAATAACATAATAGCAATTAATATTATTTATAAAAATACCTTTAAATATATGAGATGTATTAAGTTAAAAATAAAAAGACTATAAATGTTTATTCAATTTTGCAAACAAATGGTAACACCAAACATTAGTGATTAGTTTAATTTAAACTAAGTATAGAAAATTGATTTAGACAAGGCGCCCTTTTAAGGGCTTATTACAGCCCTTGGTAATATGGTCAAAAATATGACTATATTTTATAATAGAATTTGCATCTGACATTACTATAACAGCTCATTAGAAGAAAACATTCAAAAAAATAAAAAATTGAATTTAAAAAAACAAATTGAGCGGACTAATCAATCAAACAGAAAACGCAACTTTAAGAATTTAGAATCAATGGATAGAATATTGAAATATTTAGATGTACTGATATTCAAAAGAAAACTTCATAAACGAGTGGACACTAAAGAGAAAAAAGAATGGAACAATCACATCAGTAGAATGGTGGCCACAAGAGTTGTTATAATAGCACAGGAAAAATCACTGCCTTAACTGAGTCAAAAGCAACTAAGTTAGTTGCTTTCATCAGGTCCTCGTAGACACATCGTCTCAGGACCAGCAACTTCACGTTGAGTCATACGTCGCCATGTTACCAAATCCAATGGTAACTTTAACATCATAAAATGTATCACCATAATATAATGTAAACTAAATTTAAATAACAATTTTTAACGGGTTGTTATCCACATATTTAGTGGCTCAATACATGTATACCCACCTAGTGCACTGATGATGGAATATGGATTCCGAAAATGTTTTGTGATATAGCCCGATTAGGTTTTTAAATTATATACCTTTTATAAAGGATTTTTAATAAAATTTTGTATTTAAAATATATTTATTTCGTTGAAATCATAGAAGTATAACTTCTTACCTGCGTACAAAGTACACACATATTCTTTTTTTATAATAATAGACTCGCACTGCACTTTGACAACAAGTAGTAAACAAATTTGTACTTACGCCTTGACTTTGCCATTAAGTTCACAGCATACCTAGGTACCTGCTTGTTTTGCGAAAAATTAAATACAGACATGCGTATCATTAACAAAATACGTTTATTTCGAAAACGTGTGTACTTTTTGGATTTGAAACAAGAATACCTTTTTTGTGTAGAATTGAATGTTATTTCATGTTTTTTTCCTAGAACGTTTATACAGGGCGGACAAAAAATTATATCCACATTACTGAACCAATGTTATAGTAGGTGGCGCCACCTAGTGTCAATGGTAAAACTAATATCATTTTTATATTAAGCATACTAAAAAATAGCAAGATACCAAATTTCACTTAAATCGGTTGAATCGTTTTCAATATATCCCTAAAAATAATATAAAAAAAATTAATTAATCACCCTGTAGAACGAAAACTAGCAACACTTTGCCTAAGCAATTTGAACTCAAAAAGAAGATTATATTTTACCAAATCCCCACAACGAAGATTTTGAAATTGATGATTCTTAAAATGACATCTCGAGTGTAACACCTGTGCATCAGTATGCGAGTAAATAAGTAGAGCATACTTGGCTCATCCTCCAAGAATTAGTAGACGATCAAAGCAGAACATCTTCCGAGAACGAGGTCTTCATAACGAAGGTGTCGTCGCGTCTATTACAGAGTCACTTTTTAAATTTCTCCACGATGACATAATCGACGTAATTATCCGCCACACTAATGAGGGGGCTGAAAGGAAGAATGTGGAGAAAATCGTCAAATCTGAATTACTGGCTTTTACTGGTATTTTAATTTTGATAGGTGTAAATTTGGATACTAAGCTGAAATGCCATCATTTGTAGTCAAAAGCATTTGGCAGGGCTATCTACGTTGGTACAATGAGCAGAAACAGATTTGTACATTTCCACAAGGAAACTAAGTTCCTGTAGCTGGCTGTATACCATGTATCACAAAAAATGTATTTAAAAATTCCTTTATAAAAGGCATATATTAAAATACCTTATCGGGCTACATCACAGAACGTTTTCGGAATTAATATTCCATCATCAGTGCTATCTGGGTGCTATCTGTGGCTCAAAACATGTACATCTAGAGTACTGATGATGGAATATTAATTCCGAAAACGTTCTGTGATCTAGCCCGATAGGGTGTTTTAATATATACCATTTATAAAAGAAATTTTAAATAGATTATTTATAGATTTGTTAAAGTTTTGCGATAAGGTAAGAACGGCGAAAGAAACATAAATTTGTAACACTTAGAAATATCTTTGAATTATTGAACGAGACATTCCTAAGATACTTTACTACAGGATTGAATGTTTTCATTGATGAGATGATGTCCCTGTTTTGAGGAAGGTGTCCTTTTAAAGTTTGGGATTCTCATTCGAATGTTAGCAGATTTTAAATCTCGTTACGTTCTGAAAATGGAGGTTTATTCTAGAAAGGTGAAAAGGATGACACCAGAATCTGGAGAACCAAAAGGTACTGTGAAGTGTCCAGCTGAACCAATAGAGAAAGTCGCAATTATACTTCCATAAAGTTAGTAGAAGAACTATATAAAGATTTTGAACTCACTATGGTGGGTACAATGCAACAAAACCGCAAAAATATACCTGACGTTACCAAAAGAACTTAAAATAGGAAACTATACTGAAGTGTATTCGCCTTTACGGATTCCCAGTCCGGAACTCTCCGGAAGAATAAGACTGATATAAATCCTGGGTCGCATTCTATAATGCGACCCAGGACGGAGTCTACACAATAGACCAAATGGCGAGGAAATACAGTTTCAGGAGATCTACACGGAGGTGACCATTGTCAACATTCTTTACATTATTAGACATTGCTTCCTTGAACCTTCCTTTTCTCCACTTAACCACCCAGAATGGAATATAAAAAATATTCCATTTTAATATTTCAATTTAAGAACATAAAAATCTTAAAGGCGTAAATGAAGTTGAATCTGACGATACACCTCACACTACAAAAACGTGGTATTCCATTTGCATCAAAGAAGCTATTGGTAGAAAGGAAGGTGTAAAAAACTAAGACAACCGTAGTGTGCGCGAAGTGCAATATATATTTTTGTGGCAAACACAGTGAAAAAACCAATGTCTTTTTCAGTTGCAGAGATGCTGCAGTTGAACATTGGAAGCTAGATTAGGCTTCTTATTTCAGACTGTTTTTTAATAGTTCGTTAGTTTTTTAATGTTTGTAGTTGTACATAGTTTCTATTAATATTTCAGAAAATGCTGTGTGTACTAAGCATAAGATTCAAGTTTATTCCAATTCTATAACATTTGCATTATAACATTTGTAACAACTCACAATAAATATATTATCAATTTTCGAGATGGACATTTTTTACCCACCTTTGGGCATACATGGAACCTACATATTGATGGGCGTTTAAGGGTTAAAACTTTCGAGAACAATTTTAATTTTATCTTCCATACCGACAATGTTATATTTGACGTTTGTTGACAGTTTCAAAACCACTAGATTCATTTACCTAATTAAAAAAAAATTAATCAAAATAACTGCAGCAGTTTTTTGGTATTTTCTTATTACAACGTATCAATTGCTGACGTGTTTATTGAAACTTTTGGCAATTTTCCTCTAAAAATTCCACGAATTTGAATGTGTACATAAATTTTGTTCGAAATTGTTTCAATTTCAGTTAACATTTTGCTCTCTATTTCAATTTTTTTTGTTCAGTACAAATCATTATCTTTTATTTTCCCTACGCTCGAACCAATAGTTTGAAATTTTTATACTTGATTACGGATTTCCAGGTCAATCAGAACATTTTATATAGAATAATTTTTTTGTATGACGTGTAAAATAAGCTTTTCCTCCATTTGTATAAAAGCTTTTTGGGAACATTGTATAAAGCTTTTTGGGAATTGTAAACAAATACATTCCCATTATTAACTTTTGAAAATTCGGTTTGATTGTTAGCTTAACTAAATAAAGGAAACACAAAACATATACAATATAGCCAGTTTTAAAACATAGATAGGAATTCTGCTTAATTTGTCAAGCATGATGAATATTATAAAATATTTTATCAAAGTGAATATGTACATTGCGCTTTTCGTTATCATACAAACCGGACAGAACTCAAAACACAAAAACTTTTAATTATTAAATATTCACGTGTTGAATGTTTTATCATAATTCTCTAAAATTCTGGACCAAAAGTTTGTTTCAAATTCATTGTACGTACTATAATAACATCAGAAATATGTGTTTGTCAAATTTCCACAATCAAAACAAGATTCCTAATAGAAACTGGAACGAAATTTTTGTAAGAAAAATATAAAATTTTCAAATAGTTGGTGCAAAAAGTCAGTTAAATAATCATGACATTAAAAAATAAACTACGTAAATATTGCTATTTTCCACTACTAAAGATTTAAAAAAAAAATCGAAATCGGATCATTTTCCACCGAGATACATATTACAAAGTTTTTCGAGCTTCGGATTTCTTCTTCTTCTTCGTGCGACTAGGATTACTCCTGTTTGTCTGCCTCTTATTCTGGTTCAGTCGTTGTTGACTGTACAGCTTCGCCGATTTAAAGTTCTGATTTCAATTTTCCTGTGAGCCGTCTCGGTAGCAGAGAGATTAGCCCACCACCACGGCTACGCCGTCACTCAGCATAAGGTCAAATTTATTATTCATTTTTGATAAAAAAGCTTGTTTATTATAAACATTATAAATGTTTCTTAAAAATAATGTTCATGGAGTATCGAATCGAGGTCGATTTCCTTTCTTTTGTTATAACTAAAGTGGCAGCGATTAAAAAATTGGGCTTCAATTGACCGTAATTTTTTTTAATTGTAGGTTTTGAAGCTAGCAGTCATAATCTGTGAGTTAGAAAATGCTACGATGGGTAGGGGACGCTCCAGCTCTAAATTTAAAAAAAAAATTTAACCATATTTTTAATGTAATAAATAAAAAGTAAAAAAATTTTTTAGGTCTTATTTTACATTACAGTGAAAAAATATTAAATCTTTAAGAGAACGTTTTTTCGTCTTTAGGTAAAATATTATCAGATCTTAGCAAAAAATGGACCGTTCTGGTTTAACAAAATCTAATTTTGTTGGACATTGAAACAGCTAATATACTAAAAATTATTACATTTTTACATGGCCATATTTACAAAAAATATGGCCATTTTCATAAAATATTGTTTTTAACTTACCGCTAATTATCCAATATACTTTTATGATTGTATGGCTTTTTTTTTCAAAAGTAAGTAAGTCATGTACTTTCGCTTCAAAGGCTTCTCAACAATCTGAATCAAAGAGTGCATTTTACCTCTTCAAAGTCATAAATAAATAATAACCACCCTATGTCTAAAATTTTTTCTCTCAAAACTATACGAACAAACTGAATTTTGCGGAGAATGGCAATTTTGGAACCCAAAAAAAGATGCATAAAAGTTTACCACTTTTACTCCAAGGTTTTCCCCTAAAACCCCCTCTCGTAGGGGGAAAAAATTTATTTACCCAAAATCTGTACGCCGTAGAAAAAAAAAATTCAAATAAAAAATGTAGCTGAGATAATTTTAAACAAAAATGTTAATCTATTTTTTCTGTAGATTAAATCGTTTCTAAAAAAAAACAAGTATGCGCGCGAAATAAATTTTAAATAACATTTGTATCAACTCAACGGTAAATATTGTGAAGCTTTCTCATAATTTTTTTTTATTTTGTTGCAAATGAAGACCGTTTGTATAAATTTTAAATACATAAACGTTGCGCAATTTTTGCCATTTCTTATGATTCTCATGAGACCAATAAAATGTGTCACTTCCACTCCTCGGTCAATATGAAATTTTTATTGCTGGAGCCTTATCTTAAAAGTTATAACATGAAATTTCGATTTTAAGTTTGGGCAACAAATATGAGGAATTTGAAATATGTCCAAAAAACGTCCAAAAAACGTCCAAAAAATGTCACGGGAAATGCTTTCACGAAGACGGTATTAGGTGCAATTGTAGCTGAACTTGTGCCTTTTCGAAAAAGGTACTTATGTAATCAAAAAGAAGCAGTTTTAAACGTTTTAGATCGTTTGTAATGTGAAAGTTTAAATTTAGCATTTTTAGGCATATGTCAAATGCCTCACGTTTATTGCCAAAACTCAAAACCAAAATTTCAGGCTAAATGTTTTGAAGATTAGGCTCTAATAATGAAAATTCCATAGTGACCGGTCAAGTGAAAAATTTTATTGATCTCATGAGAATCGTAAAAAATGCTAAAAATCGCTAAACGTTTATTTATTTAACACCTTTATAGAAACTGACTTTATTTGTGGCAACATGCAAAAATTGTACGTGAAAGCTGCTCTCCTCACCTTTAAAACGCATTTTGATTTTTGTAGATAGGACACTCTGATCAAAAGATATCGAATTTTTACAAGTTCGATTTGATACAAATTTTATTTAAAATTGATTTCGCGCGCGTACCTGACATTGAAGATCACCGGTCGCTTCAGGCGTTGTTTCTAAGAAAACGGTTCATTCTAAATAAAAAGTGCTAATCAACATTTTTGTTTAAAATTATCTAAGTTACCTAAATTTTTTATTTGAAACATTTTTTTTATAGCATACAGATTCCTGGTAAATTGATTTTATCCGTTTTTCTCCCTTACGGGGAGTTTAGGGGGAAGCTGCGGGGTAATGGTGGTAATCTTTTTGTATCTCTTTGGGGTCACAAAGTTGACATTATCGTCAAAATTCAGCATGTTCGTAGGATGTTTAGAGGTTCAGTGGCATTTTCGTCTCTGGCGAACAGAGTAGATTTAAAAAATTCACTAATTAGTGCATGAAATCAACTTCTTTTTTACCCACAGCCTGCGCTACCAGTATGAAAAAATTTAATATTGAAATATTATTATCTTCATTTGTGTAGAAGCGGATAAGGACTAATAGCGATAAAGTTGGTGTTATAATATTCCTGTTTTAAACTCGAGACTGATGAATATTCTAAAATATGAACGAAAAAAAAAAAAATAAAAACCTTTTCAAAGGAGGGACAGGATTTGTGAATCAGGTCTTTATAAAAGAGGCACTTAATATCTAATTAACTAGGCCCTCATATATTGAAAAAAATTGATCACTGGCAATACTGTTCATTGAATTACTTTACCTTTAATTACCTTTAAAGTAAATTTAATTATTTTATGGTGCCCAGCAGATCTAGTGGATATAGATACCTCTGACTGGGTATTGAGTACCACAACCGAATATGGGACAGACATATACCATTTTATTCTTTCGACGAAGGAACTAAGGTATAGGTGCGTTTATTTTTTATTATCGTGGGCACATTTTTTATTATAGTGGGCACATTCTCCAGTTGAATTGTTATACCCACTTTTTACATAAAACTGAAAATTTAATACAAAATTGAAGACAAAAAGGATATCAAAATGCTCAGCAAACAATATTAATATCTTATTAAATGAAGACTCTGACGTAAATCAGCAGAACCATCAGAGAGAACATCAGCAGCGGTTATCAAACGCTAACATCGGCTAACAAATGAGGAAGCTGTTCATTACTAAAATAAAGTTAAAGCAGATGTGATAATGATAAATGGAATGATGGTGATAATATGGATAGACAAAACCAATCATGGAAAAGGAAAGACATTGTTAACCATATTGGCAATGAAGATTGCTATATCCTTCATGCGCTGTAGTATTTTAAAGCTAAACATATGTGGCTTATGAGGAAATTGTCGGTTAGTAATTTGGAAAATTGTTCAATCATATCTTATTAGTATGTCTGGAAAATTTGCGACCACCTTAGATACAGAACTTTATTGCATAAGATAAAAAAAAATATTGCTAAGTCATATTTAAAAAATCTAATCTTCACAACTAATTGAAATAAAAAATATCAACCTTCAGGGTTGTATTAAAAACTCAGGACTGTAAATAAAACTAATTTTTAGCTAATGGATAAACAGGATTATAATTACAACAAATAAAATATCAATAAAATGACCAAACAAAACAAAATAATTTTTAAACTTTCACCACATTATTTGAATTTAATTTAATAGAGCTAATTTGAGACCCTATAAACAATTAGAAAAAAAATATCACGTTTAGGTTCGCAGATGCAAAGATTGTTGTAATGATTGTAATGAAAGAACGATGCGGCTTTTTGGAATACCGCAGAATGATTGCGGTCCAATTAAAGCAGGATTAGATTCTTCTTTAACAAGACTATCAGCGATCTCGTTATGAAATGTATTTATGCTCTGGCATACCCATAACAGTTATTTTGTTACGTCAATTGTTTAAAAAACTGTCTGCAGTACCAACCTGTTACGAACTCACAAGTAGTAGACTTCACAATGCTCAATTGCTGCTCAATGCAGCTTGGCTGTCAGAGGGAATAAATAATTTTGCCAAATTGAGTCGTTTTTCCGGTACTCTTGAGCACAAAAATCTATTGCTAGTAATTCTACTTGAAAAATATTTTGGATAATCTAGTGTTAAACATTATAGACTGTCGGATTTCAATACGAAGTGCGACCATAATTTTGTCCCTTATGTATTTTTGTGTACTGAAAATGTCATATGAGATAAGCAAAAAAAAAGAAATTAAAAGTTGAACCAGGGTGCGTTTTTCTGAAAATAATTTTCCTAATTTTCCAAAACTTTTCCAAGTTAAAATTTTTCGTTTTCACGACCTGATGTTATGCCTTTTTTTGCAGGTCTTTGCAATCAATCAATCTATAGATTTGTAAAGTGACATAAGGTAGTAATAATTTTTTACAAATGAAATTTTTTTCCAAAAGAAAATTCAATTTTTACAAAAAGTTTCCCAGGAAAAAACACAGTTTTCACATATTTTACTCTCCTTGATTTCATCTTTCAGTACACTCAAAGGCATAAGGAATAAAATCGTAAGCGAGCTTCGTCGGAAATCCGACGGTCTATTAACTCTCCATGAAAGCAAAGAGAAACTGCTGGTCCTTGGCCCAACTAGAGCTCTTGTTTTAAAACCTTATAGAATTTTTTTTAATTGCTGAAAAGTTTGATAAAGCTTATCGGAAGTTTTCAGCAAAAGGTTAAACAAAAAGCAGAATTTTTAAAGGAGCGCGGAGCACAAGAGGTTCGCGAGCATAGTGGATACCCAGCTTTACTCGGCAGAGAAAGATCATAACGGTTTCACATCTAAATAAATTCTTCGAAATTAACGTACGCTCAATATATGGCCCCCTAAGCATTCCATTAAAAAAGAACAGTATGTAGAATATATGAAAAGTTTGGGAAAAAGATATATCATTGGAGGTGACTTTAATGGAATTCACACCCAATGAGGATCAAGATTGACAACTAAACGAAAAAGTTATTGACAGCCATAAAAAAAAGAAACGTGAAGTAACATCAACAGGTAGGCCTACTTATTAGCCAACAGATAGAAACAAAATACCGGACTTAAATTGATTTCTTCGTTATTAAAAATATTTCATCCAATTTATAGATATTAATGATTGTTGGGATATGAATTCAGATCAATCACCGATAATACTCAGTGTGAGTGATATGATCATTAGAAAGGATTGTAACTCAATACTAACAAATAAACTAACAGGTTGGGAAATTTTTAGAACAGTCCTTGAAAATAGAATTGAATTAGCAGTGCCATTAAAAAAATCTTAACAATTAGACAAGGAAGTAGAGTTGTTTGTTCAAAATAACAAAAATCAGCATGGGAAAGTACTCTAACTCTAAGATCAAAAGTAAAAGGAAACAACTATCCGAAAGAAATTAAAAACTTAATTAAATAGAATAGAAAACGAAGAAGAAAGTGGCAACAAACCAAAGCTCCCCAAGATAAAACAAAATTTGAACAAGGCTACTTGTTCAAATTTGTCTAACTGGAAGATGGTAGCTGGACTAAAAGCAATGAACAAAAGGAAGATAGATTTGCCATATATTTAGAAAAAACATTAAACCTGTATGATGACCAAATTTATGATCAAATATCGTTAAAGCCTAATCAGAAAGAAGAGAGAATTAGACCAACATCCCCGAAAGTAGCTGATGAATATCCTAAGAAAGCACCTGGATATAATCTAATCACTGGAGAATTACTAACAAACCTACCTCTTAAAGCCGTATGATCAAATTGACCAACATCATCAATGCTGCATTTAGATTGAGATAAGTCCAACATTTATGGAAAATAGCTGAGGATATAATGATACCAAGACCAGGGAAATCACCACATGAAGTCTCCTCATATAGGCTATTATCACTTTTACCAGCGATGTCGAAGCTTTTTGAGAAACTCCTGCTAAAAAGAATGAAACCAATAATAGAAGAGAAAATATGATTCCAAACCACCAATTTGGCTTTAGAAATAAACATTCTACGATTGATCAGGTACACAGAATTACCAACATAATTGAAAAATCATTAGAAGAGAAAAAAGTTTGTTCTACAATCTTTTTAGACGTAGCTAAGGCCTTCAACAAAGTATGGCATGAAGGTTTAATCTACAAACTCAAAATTCTTATGCCTAAACAATACTCAGAAATATTGCAGTCATACATATCTGATAGATACTTTAGAATTAAGCAAGAAGACGTGTACACAGATCTAAAAGAAATCAAAGCAGGAGTTCCTCAAGGAAGCGTATTAGGTCCTCTACCTATTATATGCATACGACATACCTAAACTAGAAAATGATACTATAGCCACGTTTGCAGATGATGCTGCTATCCTAGCAGTAGGTGATACCAGCAAAGAAAAAGCAGAAAGGTTATAGTTGTCAATAAATAAAATCCATAATTGGACGAAAAAATGGAAAATCAAACTAAATGAATATAAATCAATTCACATTAATTTTACAAATAAAAAAATATAAAACATTCCAATTAAAATAAATGATGCCTAATTACCATATGTATCTTCTGCAAAATACTTAGGTATCACACTTGATACAGCAAGACTTCGCTGGAAAAACCATATTAAAAAGTAAAGGGAGAAACTAAAAAAATGGATTAGCTGATGGGAAGATACTGAGCATTGTCCATACATAACAAACAAATGCTATACAAACAAATACTGGGACCAGTATGGACGTATGGTTGCTAACTCTGGGGATGTGCCAAGTCAAATATTATCCAGATCATCTAGAGATTCCAGAATAAAATGTTAAGGAACATCATTGATGCTCCTTGGTACATCAGAAATGTCGACCTCCACAAGGACCTTGAGATAGAAAGATAATCATATAAACATCGAGGCCATCCAATTCCTCGATAATACTGGGTTAGAAAAAGACTTAAACGAAGAAAACCATTTGAGTTATTATAAATTGTTAATTCGCTTAAACGCAGAGCATAGTGCTTTGTTGTGGGTTAGCTATAGTGCATACATAGTCTTTAGATAAAATAACAGGGTTAAGGTCTTAGAATTTATGTATGATTTAGTAATTTAAGTCAAAGAAGAATTGATAATTGGTCCAATGTGATCAGATTTCAGTGGTATTATGGCAGCTTAGTTGTTTAATAATAAAAAAAATCTTATTTTTGTAGTATTAAAACCAAATAGATCTAGTTTTTTAATTATATAACCACATTTTAGGTCACGCATCCGAAGTCCGAAGATATTAAAATTTGGATCAAATAGAATTATATAAACTGATTTCTTCTTAACCCATATTTAACCCTGGTGAAATTAACTGAACTAGAAAATATGGATTCGTTAATGGTAAATATACTCTAATACCAAGTGAAAATACTTGAAAAGAAAGAAAAAGTTCTTTTTTTAAGTACCAAATGCGTATATCCGCTATACTTATATACAAACGAATAATTTTATTATTTTTGTATAATTAAAATGTAATAAAAGATAAAAATATTCGTATGTCAGGGTGGTCTCTATGATAAACTTTCTTAATAACATTTCAAATAATAATTATATACACACAACCGAACTTATATGGAATCATCTGATATTTATTATTATTTTAATTGAATTTAAAAAAAAAACACCGTACGAAGTCAAAGAATATTTATTATAAAGCAATTTAATCACAAATACATAAAAATAAAAGAAATTATTTGTTTTAAAGTCACTAGCATACAAAATTTCAATGTACAAGGAATTATGTTTAAATTGTTTTTATTTGTTAATGTTTTTTTTTTTAGTAGTGATGTTACTAACCCTAGGCCTTATGCAAGCTCCAATTCGCGTGGGTATGCTCCTAAACAAATTCTCAAGATTTTATTGTGGTAGGTTGTTTCCTTTCAAAAGCAGCTTGTACTAGCTGTACAGTGTTTTGTGAATTATGTTGGCGAGGTCTAATTCTTTTGTCAACTACAGTCTAAGTCTGTAGTGACTCTGCTGGTATGTGGAGGTGCATTATCATGCATGAAAATTAAATTTTTTTCCACTGCACTTTTTCAGAGTCTTACTACAGGTTCTAGAACCAAATCAATATACCTGCGAGCTATTAAAGTTGGTTAAATGGAAATTAAAGTAATTTTTTCACCGAAGATGTTACTTTTAGAACATAACACTTCCTCCTGTAAGTCTGTGAACAGATTTGGCTGTTTCCGTTCCTGTGTGCTTGTCTTCCTCGCCCTCTAAGCACACGAATTCATCGGTTAAATAATTTTACACAAATCCTGGTTTCGTCTGAAAATATCACATTTTAATAATTTCCAATGTTCCAGTTTTAGTATTAAAGACACCAATTTAGTCGATCAATCTTGTGATGCCTGGTTAACACGGGAACCCGTTACTGTCTAATGATGTCTAGTCTTTGGGGGCGAAATCTTCTTCTTATCGTTTCAACCGAAATACTTACACTTGTACCTTTCAAAAGCTGCTTTTGGAGTTTGGACCATTAAACGATCGTGGCAAGCCGTTGTTACTTTTTGGCGACTTTATCTTTGTCTATTCTTAAGCGTTCCTGACTCCTA
The DNA here is from genome assembly GCF_040954645.1 of Diabrotica undecimpunctata. NCBI lineage: Eukaryota > Metazoa > Arthropoda > Insecta > Coleoptera > Chrysomelidae > Diabrotica > Diabrotica undecimpunctata. Next base: position 68,777,822 of record NC_092810.1, read on the forward strand.
ATAATAAATAATCTTTCCCCTTTGCTCATCCGTTAACCCCACACAAGGCATATTTTCGTTTTTGAAAGCAAAAGTTAGTTTATTTATTTTCGTTCAATTCACAACTAAAGCTAATAGTCTATACAGCACCGGGCTGTATTATCTGATTGTTTTATTGGCTTGTTTATTTTCAATAAAATCTTTATTCTTCGCAACAATAACAAGTTTCAAATAAATATTGGTTTGAAATACATAGTGATTCCATATAAGTTCGGTTGTGTGTAATTGGTCTAAAAGAAAGACTGTGTTTATTAATGAGAAAGTAGAATTATTTCGGAAAATATTTATTGAAATATACGTAATTAAGGTAAGTTAAGTTTGCACTTGGTGTAGTGGTTGTTGGGTATACGCCAGTAAATGACCGTTTTGGAGTGAAAGGCACCCCTTTTCGGGGATGGAAAAACATACGTTTAAAACAATTCTGGAAATGGGCAAATTGACTAATTTTAAGCAACTTTTGATCTATCGAGTTTTTCACCAAGAAAATTTTCATATTTCAAAATAAAACGTTTTCAGACGGTTTTTCACAAAAACTCAAAAAGTAAGTAATTTACCGAAAAATATTCTTAGGAAAAATGTAGCTTTTATAAGTCACGAAGTCTGTAGACTCAGTAAAATCAGAGTTGTAGCTCATGAAAAGCTCTTATTTTTCAAATTCCAAATCGAACATTTCAACGTGAAATAACCAAAAAATGAAGCACGTTTTGGGGAAAACTCATAAAATTTTTTTGAAAGTGTTTAAAAACGCTTTATTCTTCTCTTTAAAAATTGTATTTATTTTATTTAAAAAAAAATTTGTAGCATCAAAACTGCGAGTTACGCTCAAAATACATTCCCTTTTTTTTTGGTAAAAACATCATGAAAATCACCTCTAATTAGCACCCCAAATAAAATTAATCGTTACCGTTTACAATTTACTTTATTTATGTATTGTATTTGTAAGTTTGACTGATTCAAAGCCTACTTATTTTTGAAAAAAATTGGTTTTAAATTAAAAAAAAATTTTGAAAATAACTCAAAAAGTATTAGTGATGCAGAAAATCTTGAAAAAAAAAATATAGGTTTTGCTTTTCTGAACATTTTGGTTTAATTCGTTTTTCTGCAAGACAAAAATTGGTTAAGATATGGCTGTTCAAAGTTTGCATACACTCGCATAGTGACTCGTTCAAGCCCTTTCAACTAAAATCGTTTTAAAATTAAGGGTTTAAAAAATTCATTTAAATAATCTTGCTCTTAAAGACATAGAAAATGGTTTTTTTTAAGTACTTCATAGCTTAAAAGCTAACCGAGCTATGTAGAAAAAACCAATCACAAATTTTAGGAGATAACAGAACGCGTATACTGGAGCATTGTAAGATACACATAATGTGCTATTAAGGCATAAACAATCTTTCCCCCTTCTTTATAAATTAATAAGGGTTGATTTTCAAGTTGAAATAAAATTAATTCGTAACATTTGAATAAAAAAATTATTGTATTTATAGTTTCAATAAAAAAAATACTACTTATTCGAATTTCTTAACAAAGGGTTGTTTTTATAAGGGTAGAAATTAGGTGGTAAAAAAATCTAAATTTATTGTTACTGGATAATTAAATAATTCCAAATTGCTTGAACTTACAATTATATGATTTTTTTCTATTAGGGGTCGTTTTCACACCTTCTTCTTAACGTGCCCTATCAAGTCCCCTTGACGTTGGCGATTAGCATGGCGAAACTGTCTCTGTCTTGAGCTATTTTAAAGAGTTGCTCAGCTTTCCTCAATTCTGTCTACTCCCTGATATTCTTCAACCAAGAGGCCTGCTTTCTACCAATTCCTCTGGGTCCTTCGATTTTACCCATCATAATAAGTTGAAGAATATTATATCGGTTTCCCCTTACTACGTGTCCAAAATAGGCCATCTTTCTACATTTGATGTTATCAAGCAGCTCGCGAGCAGCATTTGCTCTCTCAAGGACTGCCACATTTGTTAGCCTAGCCGTCCATGGAATTTTTAGTATACGTCTGTGCAGCCACATTTCAAAGGCCTCCAGACGATTAATGGTGGATATTTTTAATGTCCATGCTTCGACACCGTATAAGAGGACTGACCAAATGTAGCATTTAACCATGCGCTTTCGAAGTTGAAGTTGCAAGTTATCATTACAGAAGAATGACTTCATTTTTAAAAATGTCGTGCGGGCTATCTCGATTCTACGTTTTATCTCTTGATCTGGATCTAGTTGTTCAGTAATATGGCAACCAAGATAATTAAAACTGGACACTCTTTGAATTATATGACCATCAACATATACACATTTCACACCTAAAAAATAAGAAGAAAGCAACGGCACAAGTTCAATTTTGAAGTGGAGGGTAAGTATACCATAAATCCAAATTTCCATGAAAAACAGTGGAGACAAGGTATTCAATGACATTGTTTTAATTATACTAAACTAGTGGGTGAGATTTAAGAGTAAATCTGTGATACAATCTTAAATTATGTTGTTTAATGTTAATTGACATTCATGCACTTTATTAAAAGATGATTTGAATCAATTATCCGCTTTAATTTACAATTATACAATTTTTGAAGATATCAGATATTTGAAGGTTCAAAAGGTATATGACGGATAGGTGATGACAAATCCGTGAAGATGTACAGCATATTTTGCTTTGTTTTTTTAACAATCTTAAAAAATGAAAAAAATGTTTGCCTTTAAAACTTTTCTTGTGCATTTTAGAGAAAAATGGTTTAAACAAAAATTGTAGATCATAAAAAGTTCTTTCGCTTTAAAAGGTTTTAAATTATTATATAAACGATTGATCGAGATAATTACAAAAAACCATTATTTTTGCAGTAATTGATGAATGTATTATAAATTTTGGAAATTGTAGCAGTTAGTGAGTTATTAAAGTGTGTTAAATTTCAACCAGACCTACCAAATAGTTTGTTACTTAATTTGTTTATCCCGGAGAGAGCTTACTTAAAAAACTAGACTTGTCCAAACAGTCACTTTAAAGGCATTTTAAGATGTATTAAAAAAAGTTAAAGATTTTATTTTTGTAATTAAAAAACAGTTTGAAAAAGAGATGACTTTTTAGCTTATAAAAAAATGTATTTGACATTTTTATAATATAACTTTTTATATCATAACTTTAAAATTTTTTTAACTTTTCGAAAAGTTATTTATTTGAATTTGGAAACTCTCAAAAATAAAGGATCATCTTTTTATGATCTACAATTTTTATTTAAATCATTTTTCTCTAAAATATACAGGTTGTTACAAAAAGATTAGTAACAAATTACTTATACCACGATTTGTAGGGATGCAAATATGTCGTTTTAGTAAAACTTACCTATATGCAAAAGAACACCAAGAAAAAATTACGGGGTATTAAAGTTACAAAAAAAACATTTTTTAATATTACTCCACAACGGTTTGAAATGTTTTTATGAAAATTTACATTATGTGTCAGCATGCCATGGCCAATAAAATCGAAGTAGCGAACTTCTTTGTAGTATAATATTGGATTAAAACTATTTTACAAATTTTTTGTCTTGTGGGATTTGTTTGTAAAATCACTGATTTAGAAGATATAGCCACCTTTTTACTTGCAATATTACATTTTTACAAATAATAAGTTTATTATTAACATTCAATTAGAAACAGAAAAAATATTAATTTAATTTAAAAAGTGTTCAAAATGACCTTCCCTTTCCCTTTCCTATACACAAGCTCTACATCGTTTCAACAATGAATACCGAATATTTTGAAAAATCAAATGTCTGTCCAAATGCATTAGCGGCGTCTAAAATCCGGTTTATTGTTCAATTTAAATTTAAATTGTTATTCTGCCATTTCAAAAAACTTTAATTGTTCATTTTCAATTTAATTAGTTCATACAAAACCTTTGTTCACAATAACAGCCAAAACACTATCAACATAAAGAACACAGCAACAATTTGCCTACTCGGATAATAAACTTGATATCTGTATAATTGTATTATTTTAACACAGTTAAAAAAGAGGATGTATCTTCTAAATTAATAATTGTACAAACAAATACCAACAGACAAAAAATTGTAAAATAGGGATTTCATTCAACTGACTTAATCCAGTATTACACTACAGAAAAGATGGGGGAGAAGGTTTGGAAACCCCTCTAAAATTTAGTAAAGTAGGGAAAAAATTTTCGCTACCTTTGTTTTATTGGCCATGGCATGCTAACACCTAATATAAATTGTTATAAACAAATTTTAAATAGTTTTGAAGCAATATTTAAAAAATTGGTTTTATTTTTTAACTTAAACACACTATAACTCTGGGTGCACTTTTGCATTTAGGTAAGTTAGACCAACTCGACTTATTTTCATCTCTAAAAATCGTGGTATAATTTATGACCAATATTTTTGTGACACCCTGTATAAGAAACGTTTTATTGGCAAAAAATACCTTTTTTCACATTTTAAGATTGTTTAATAACAAAACAAAGCAAAATTAGCTGTACGTCTTCACGGAATTGTGATCAGCTACCCTCACATACCGTTTAGAACCTTTAAATACCTGCATAAGATTTTTTCAGCATTTTTTCTTCCTTGACTGGGTATAAGCACCGCGACAAAAAATGAAGCAATCAATGGATGCGTTCTAAAATTGATATTTTTCTTATGAATGCTTTTAAATCTTAATTATTTTTTTGTATATATGTTGTATATTATATTGGTTGTATCTACCATTAAATGAGTACTTATATAAAATTTTTATTTTTTACTACATTTTGTTAAAAATATTAGGTCACTTGTCCGCTAGCTAATTCCGAAAGCCGTGGCATTTTGCCCCTCCTGCCACGCTATATTTACGCCACTGGTTAAAAAACTTTTAGAGCTTGGAATGGAAAACAAATCCCGAAAGAACGATGTACTGGAACTATTTACACATTACATGAAAAATAGTACTAAAATATTGAAACTGCATAGGAATAGCCATCCTTGATACAATATATAAATATATTATGGTTGTTGAAATGCATATTTGGGGGAGCCTCCCAGTGAGTATCAAAATGCTTTTAGACCTGGTTGATCAACAGCAAAGCAATTTTTTTTGCTAAGCGAATATTAGAAAAAACTAACGAAATTAATGTCAACACCGTCTATCTTTTCATTGATTTTAAGCCAGTTTATGATATCGTGCCAAGAAGTAAATTTTATGAAGCCATAGACGAATATAATTTCTCCCATAAATTCGCAAAACCGACGAAGGTTATGAATGCATATGTTGATGCACAGGAAAAGTACAAATACGTTCATAAACGTTTAAAATCGTGTCTAAGTTTTAACACAATTGTGGAAAAAGGGGTAAGAGATGACACACTAAGTACCAGAGAACAACTTTTAATAAATTTTAGCAAATTATAACCTACGCCGATGATCTGGACGTAATATCCGTACGGCATTTAAGTTAACAGAAATGTATAATAGTTTTTTAAATCCTTCAGAAAGTATAAATAAATGGGGCAAACTAAAATGATGACATCAACATGCAACAACAGAGTGAGATATATTGGTCGTCGACAATTCTAGTTTTTGGGTAGTAGAAAAATTCACTTACTTAGGATCCCTTATGACCAATGAGAACTCGTATCGCAGAAGAGATCAAATGGAGGATAATTCTAGTAAACCAGTGCTACTTCAGCTGAGTAAACAACTAAAAAACAGAAACTTATATTAAAAAACAAAAATTCAAAACCTTATATTAGAAGATGAAAACCTTTTACTCATCTTTGAACGATGGATCATAATGGGGATATTTGGTGTGTCATCTGTAAAAATGGTATCTTGAGAGACGTCATACCTGCGAAACATCTAACAAACACAAACATATACCTGATGGAAAAGAAGTGATATTTCTTATAAAAATAGGAAGACTAAGATGACATAACAGAACAGAAAACCCTCCTAGACAAATCCATATGTTATGTTATAACAAATGAAAGTAGACGTAAAGGTAGGGCAAAACTTGATGGAATGATGGTGTAACATAAGGCCACCCACTATATTAACTGGCGGGGAAAATGAGACCGTTTGTTTTTTAAGGGCAGAAGAGAAAGAAGTTTATAGCGGTCCACTTTTCTGGTTTCATCGTTTTTGGCCGACATCTTGATATTTCCAGGGATAAGTTTTGGGTTAATGGGATGATGGGGTAGTTTTTGGGGATTGGTTAATATACCAACTAACAGCAATTAATTAGCAATAAAATATGCCGCCAAGATGGGCCCTGTACTCCTTTTCCTTGCCGAGATATAGCTAACGCTATGTTAGCTTTACCGTAAATTTAACATAATCATTGTTACTGGTACACGGTTGCGCAGCAATAAACTGTTTCTTGGCGTAAAACTTCGGCAATAAATTAGCAATCAATTCCTTGCGGTTCGCTTTTTTCCCGGTATCTCGGTTTTCCGGGAGTGTGGTTTAAGGTAGGGGATGATGGGATAGCTTGTTTTGGTTGGTATGGTTTTTGGGGTAATAAAATATGCCGCCAAGATGCCAAGATATAGCTATGGCTATGCTAGCTTTACCGTAAAGTTAGCATACCCACTGTTTCTCGCAAACGGGTACAGCAATAATTTTTTTCTTTTCGTAATAAATTAGCAATAAATTATAGTGCTGGTCTGAATTCGGCCTTATAAAACGGATATGCTAACTTTACAGATATGTAAGTTTTTTTGAAAACATTGTTGAGTATTATTTCCACTAGATACTGATTTCTGTTTGACACTATTTTATTAAATTCCTGTTTAGTTTATCTGATATACAGAGTTCATGTGTACATTCCGCTAAGCAAATAAAAATCTTTGGAAAAACAGAGAGATGTTTACAGGTTTGAAGACCCAACTGGAAAGTTGCTAAATTTCTTAAAAGTCTTGATTAAGAGTCAAGGGGGCCATCGATATATTGAGCATCAAGGTAGATTCAGAGCTGCTGTCTGGCTTATTTGTCTGTATAATTTGAGATTTAGTACTAGTTCGTATTCGTACTATTAGATCTATTAAATCAATTATTGCCATCTTCGCCGAGCCGTCGCACTCTTCGACCATTTCTGCCTTTCTGTCGTATTTTCCCTAGTCTATTTCTTCCTAATTTAAATAGCAATAAGGTATTCAGAGATTCTTACAAAATGATCTCAGTCGTGTAAAGACCTATTAAAATGGTGTGTATATGAATGCTAAAAAAATTAGAGCGACAAACGCAACGGTTGACAACCAATAGGCCTGAATAGAGAAAAAGACTTAAGAAGATCGACAATCGACTATAGGACTGTAACACTAATGATGATGATAGCATTTTCATCAAAAACCATTTGATTAGTTTACGGTTTCGGGTAATTAAATCAAACACCAAACTCTAATATAATTATAAGACAAGGCATGAATGCCCCGACTTCCCGATTACATTGAACTCTTGGGCCCTATATTATGGCTTATCAGATAGTAATAGACGAAAGACAATGACAGAGACCTAGAGACTTTTGAAGATCTTTTTGATCTAAAATTGACACGGATGCAGCACGAACCAGCCTTCGTCAAATTGTAGGCCTTAAAACGAGTCTACATTTATAAAATGCGTTTTTACTGCTTAGACAGTGATATTCCGATTGTATTTAACAAAATTGACTAAATATTGATCTTCTGTTTAATTTGTACCCTACCTCGCACAGTGTGGTATTTTACATAAAAAGCTGGTGAAAAATGGAAATGTCAAAAACTAGCATTTCGGGCTGATTCTCGTCCCTAAACTAAAAAGTTGTATGTTACACATATGTGATAGCCTTACCAAACAAATTTTACAGCACCTACTTCGTAACACATTTTGGCTTCATTTAGTTGTGAGTATTTAGTACACTTTTTAGCACGCATTGTTATTTATTTTTATAATTCAAGTGATTTTTATGAAACTAGAACTTCAATCCAAATTACTCCAATTTTTTGTATAATTTTCAATATAAACGAATGATTTTAGTTACCTTCTATTCATCGATATTGCATAAGAGTTATTTCATAATAAAGAGTATATACTAAAGAGTAGCTACTTTCATAAACAGTTTTCAAAAGTTTTCACAAATTTTTACAAAATAAAATAAAAACTAAAATACGGTGAGTAGTACAAGCTGATTTTTATGAATTGGTTATTTTGTTAAGACAATTGTGTAATTTTGTGAAAACAGTAAAATTATGTCGCTGTTTAGTGCCAACTTGATAAGAGTAATGACATGCATACCGTAAATAAACAATAACGTGTTAATTGTTGTAAATTCTCTTGACAACCATATTTATTTCTAAACTCACGTAAATATACTTGTTTTGTTATAATTATAATCTTATATGAAGATTAAAACAAGAGCAATGACATGAGGTTCAACAATCTACCTTGTTTATTTTATGCATCAAACATTTATATTTTATTGAACTATTAAATAAAATAGCAAAACATTCTTATACCCTTGTATATATTTGAACTTCAAATGTTTCTCTTTTTACTAACCGTTTCTTTCAAAAGTATTGAACTTCGAATCGCTTTTTTCATTTTAGCATCTTTTTAATGTTGAGTTATTTCATTTCCATTTTGTCAAATTCCTTACTTATAACTGAGAATGTACAGTCATAATTTAATAGGAAAAATGTTTAGAGAGACATATTTTTTTCTTCCAAAAAGGCGTTTTGGTTAAAGAAAAAAATATAATAACATTTATATCCTAGTAAAAATAGTTATAAATAAGGAACCCATTAAAAAGGATCTAAAAATACTTGAGACAACTGAGACCATTTTTCTGGAAAAGACTTCATTGACTCTGTTGATTTTAAATCGCCTTATGACAGCTAACACAGGAAATCCCTGTACAATTCAGTGCAATAGTTTGGAATACCAAATTACTTGGTAAACTTAATAAAACTAACTACCGAAAATATAGAGAGAGCAAGGTTCGGTAAGGTGGAGAGCTTACCCGCAAAATCACAATTCATAATCACGTTCGACAAGATGGTAAGCTCTTTTGCACTCAGTTTAAGTTAGCCCAACAAAAAGTGATCAAAACCTCTGGAATAACACCAATAACACATATTTATCACAAAAAATTGGTTCAATTCACCGGAATTTACCAGCAAAAATCCTGCTTCCGGCAGATAATACCTTAAATAAGTTAGTACCCTTTTTCGTTTGGAGAAGTACAGAGGTGGAGACTGAAACTTGTCGTTGAAAATTAAGAGTCAAGTTACTTTGTTTAATTGGAATAAAATATATTGTTTATCAAAATTGTGAAGAATAGTAATAATTGATTATAAAGAAACAGCAGTTTTTGTATCTTTCGGGCTAATGTGACCCATTTACCAAGTTCTAAGGTTATGACATATTGCAGCCCAAAACAGTTCTGTACATATCAGGAATTCCTTGAACCAGGAGAGGAGATTTAGTCTAGGATCCAGGGAGGGTTGGGTAGGCACTTTTATGTACCGTCGGTACCTTGACGTTTTTTTATGTTTTTTGGTGCATAGATTCGATTTTTCGAGGGTGCCACCAGGCTGAAAAGCCGTCAGATCCTTTTTATTAACAATTTAATTGTTTAAATTATTGTATCCCCTAAACTATTAAAAATATTTAATTTTACCACAAATGAACATTGTCTCTGTTGAAAAAATTAACAAAATGGCGTATGGTAAACTTTGATCCGATTGTAAGAACCGTAGTTATAACAAATTTCGTAAAAACAATTGCAAAATAGGCATTCGATGGGCCTTTTTTAAGTATAACTCAGCGTTCATTCGTGAAATTAATTTTCAAAACTCTCTCATTTTAAAGAGGAGTTTTAATGAATGTGTAGATTAATTTTCCCTTTTTATATTTATGTTAGTTTGACTATTATGTCAATTCTTACTTTTTATTAACATTTATTTACGATAATTAAACCTATATTTAATCAACTCGTTATTTATTATTCTAAATTATCTCACAGCGGCAGGCCTGGGAGACTTGGACACTTACTTCAAAAAAATATGAATCTACTAGAAACTTTTTAAAAGGACAGTCCTAAGAATAATATATGGAACCATAAATAACAATGTATTATGAAGGACCCGTTTTAATTTTGAGTTCTCTAAAGGCGAATAACGCCTCCTGAACAATGTGGAAGCAGATCTACAGATGCTGGGAATAACGACCTTAAAAAAACTGGTCCTGAATATAGAGAACTCTGGAAAGATATTTTATATAGAAGGTTATCAAAGTATAAAAAAAGACTTACAAGTACTTCAAAACACCTTCAGGAAATAAATTTGGGATTAAGAAGCTAGTTAAACAACATTGAAAAAATTAAGAGAATACTATATAAATAGTGTCCTTATTGACGACTATAAACCTACTATATTAAATATTGGCTTTATAATTGTCCCAATATATTAAATATATTAACCCTGCGTTGATGTGGTGGGGTGTTATACACCCCACGCATGCAAAAAATGGAATTTCTCTCAAAAACAGCATCTTACCGCCCTCTATTGTTCAGTAGCTGTTACTATAACATCACTCTATCGAGTAGCATTGTTATTTTCATAATTTCTTCAATACCCACTTACATAGATGTCAGAATATGCCGCAGGGTTATGTCACACCCCACCACACCTCTGGCGTCTGTCAGTTAATCATTGTTGATGCCTGGACATTTTTTCCGAACTTCACGTGATTTTTTGTTTTTTACTTTGGTTGTTGTGCTCAAAATTTGTTATGAACATGTGTAGTTATGAACAAGAGCAAGCAAGGTTACTAAGATTCTGGGAAGAGGTACAAAGTGATGAAGATGAGACTATTCCTGATTCCGAAGACGAAGTGCAGCTCGACAATGTTAGTAAAAGTTCTCATGACACAGACAAAGAACAAGATGGCGACGAAGATGAAAGTGAACAAGAGAATGGAGATGATGTGAGTACATTTGCTAGATATTATTGGGGCAGAGATAAAGTGACGAAATGGGCTAAAAAGGTAGAACTACGATCGGTTCGCACTAGAGTCGAAAATATAATTTCTTAATTGCCTGGCGTGAAACGACACGCTAAAGAAGCTAAAACTGCAATTGATTATTGGAAGCTTTTCATGGATGACATAATCATTGCTGATATTGTAAAACATACTAATGAGAAAATCAATTCAGTAAATGAACGTTACAACGATGATCACCAATACATAGTAAAAGAGACCTCCGAGCAAGAAATCAAGGCTGTATTTGGATTACTTTATTTAGCAGGAATTCATCGATTGTCCCGGCGAAACCTTGAAGATTTCTGGGCAAATAACGGCACAGAAATGCCAATATTCAAGAAAACTATGTCTCTACTAATGAGCTACACGCGTAGAGAGAATCAAAATCGATAAATTAGCCCCAATTAGAGGTGTTTTCGAAAGAGTAGTTTACAATTTTCAGTCTGCCTGTACAACTGGCATGTATCTCACTGTTGATGAAAAATTGGAGGCATTTCGTGGCAGATGCCCTTTTCGGCAATACATTCCCAATAAACCGGCTCGTTATGGAATCAAAATATTTGCTTTATTCGATTCAAGATGTTATTATACTACAAACTTGGAAATTTATTGTGGTTCTCAACCGGATGGTCCTTTCAAACTGAGTACGAAGCCTACAGATGCAGTTTTACGATTGATTTCACCAGTGTCTGGCAGCAAACGAAATATCACATTCGATAATTGGTTCACTAATTATCCATTAATGCAACAACTTCTTGAAGAACACCAATTAACATCTGTGGGTACTGTCCGAAAGAACAAGAAGCAAATTCCTTCCACAATGGTCAACACAAAAAATCGAGAACAGTATTCTATACTTTTTGGTTTCCAAAAAAATCAACCTTAGTATCCTATATCCCAAAGAAAAACAAAAATGTTCTGTTGTTATCAACACTACACCATGATGAAAGAATAGACTCATCTACGGGAAACGCTAGGAAGCCAGAAATAGTCACATTCTACAATGTTACTAAAGGAGGGGTTGACACGCGCATAGGGTTCTATGCGCTCTTGAATATGTGTGAAATTAACTCCCAAGTAATCTATAAGATCAACAATAATGACTATACACTGAAGCGTCGAAAATATTTGAAATATCTTAGTTTGTCACTGATATCAGATTATATGGAAGAAAGACAACAGAATCCTCGGTTGCCGAGAAAACTGCGTGAGACACCGGGCTATAAGACTGCAGATTGTGATGAACCGTTGCCTAAACGCCAGAAAGTACAAGGTAGATGTGTAGTGTGTCCCAGAACAAGAGAAAGAAAAAGTCGCTACGTGTGTTAGGCAGACATTTTGTTTGTTTAGAACACGCATGTTTCAAATGCGATACTTGCGTCAACGAGGAAAGTCAGTAAATTAATCATAATGTAACTTTTGTTGTTAAATATGTATTATTCTTTATAATGTTTATTTGTTTATAAGTCAATAAAGAAAATTGTGTTGTGTTTTGTGTTCTTAAGTCTTTAGTTTTTTTTCATTTCAGAAAAATGTAATGATTGTAAGTTGCTATTTCTGCTATTTTTGAACTGTGCAATAAATTGTTTGAGCTGATAATACTTTTTCAATTTTTTTAAAAGTACGTACTATTTCAAACGAAAAGTATATACTTTTGATGCAGATACTTAAGTATTGAGTTTTCCAAGACGTATTTTGCTATGGGGTATGTTACACCCCACCACACCAGACACGTAAGTTTTAGGCACCAAACCAACGCAGGGTTGAGGGGCAGACGTCAAATACAAACAAAATGATTAGATTTAAAAACGTCCACGCTTTAGAGGATGTTCTGAAATATTCTGAAATTGAAATATAAGTATAGGCTACTTCTCTTATAATACCCTTTTTATAATTCACCAAGTTCTTATGGCGAAAAAACTATATGACACTACTTTTATTAAAAAAAACTTTTGAAGAGTACTAAGATGGGGGATTAAAATACAAAAAATGTGAATTGTAACGCATAACTTTAAACAAAAATTCTTCTAAAACACCGTAGTCGAAAGCTATGCATGTTTCGTAAAAACAACATCTGGCAAATATCTGGTAGTTCGGGAAGTAATAAATTTTCTAAAATATATCTGTGTATCATATTTATATTGTTGACATAATCAGTTATAAAACTGTAAAAAGTAATTTGTTAATATATCTACATACACAACAATCTCTAAATTTTAATACACGCAATTTCACCAGGTAAAAGAAAACAAGTTTTGGTTTCTACTTACACCACAAGATTATTAATACCGCGAAGGCTAATCAAGTATTTATTATAGAACAAAAGATGTGGTTTGATATAAGTACAGTTTAAAAAAGAATAAAAAAATATTGTTACCACAAAATTTGATTAAAAAATTGAATATTTTCTCAATTGAAATAATTTACGTTAGTGGTTGAAATAGACGGCACTAATACTTTTGATAGGATTGTGAAAATATAAAACAATAAAATATAAACAACAGAATTAAGAATAAAGCCAGTAAACTAAGTACTGAATGTAGTCAGGTAAATAGGAATAGACTTTGAACTTAAAAAATCACGAATAATTGAAAATCACAAAAATACTCTTAAATATACTTAATTAAGTAAAAGAAAATAATAAAAACAATTCTTGGATCTGACATCATCTGCAATGGATAGGACACGTGATCAGAAGTCCAGCAAATGAGATGATCAAAAAAGTTACGAGATGGATTCCAATCTAACGAAGAAACTAAGGGAGACAAGAGGAATATAATAGTATGGATGCCATAAAAGAAAAATGCTGAAATAGGAACGAATCAAGACAGATAACGAAATCAGCCCGAACACACAATAAATTATAATCAATACAGAAAGAAAGGGGACTAATCCACCTCAGGATAATACGCGAAAACATAAGCAATAGTCCAAACGGGTTGAAAGACACAATGCGGTGATAATGATAATCAAGTAAGCCCGAGTAAAATTTTCCATGTGAACTCAGCTTGATGTAGCAAAATAATGACCAGCGACCAATATCAAGAGTTCCAGAGAGCTGTTAAATTCTGAAGAATTAATTATAGTCTCGGTACGGTATGGGCACACTGTCATGCCGGACAGCACTTGGTTCCAACTCGTGGGAATGAAATGGACACGAGACAAAAAGAGATGGTTCAAAGGAGGACTCCGAAATAAGTGACTTTTCTGAGTCTAAGAATAAAAATATTAAATAAACGTACAGAAAGCGACCACGGTCGCGGAAACTAGCTGTATTTAAATATGTCCCGATGACTTCAATAACAGTCCTACAGGAGAACCTTAGGCACAGTAAGGCAGCTTCTGCAAAAGTTATCGTTGACATGCTATAATTCAATATCGCCTTGATACAAGAGCCTTTAGCATAGCAACGAACGAGTTAACGTCCACTGATTTCTACAAAGGAAAAATACTTGTTAAACTAAAGTTCATTAGCCGATGTTTTTGGTAATTCACGTGCCTAAAAGTTTAAAAGTTTACCAACAGTTAGGAATTCAAATCCAGTCCAATTTAGAAAGTTTCATAAATTGAACCAAAATACCGGTGAACAGAATATAAGAAATATCTTAACAAAACTTCACGCCATTAAACATCATGTTCCTCCTACTCCACTGTAACATTTCGGATATCATTTTAGCTTAAGCTGTTTTAAATTTTCTTGTCTTTTAGGAGTTAACTGGAAATTAGTGAAATAACAAAAAAATAAATTGGAAATAAACTAAACCATGGTACACAATGGCAATTGTTATTGGTTGTAATAAAATATAGGTAGATATCGAATCCAGAATGAGAACCTCTCAGCAGAAAGTTCAATTGAAAAATTCTATGAAAACTTAAGAGACAAATACAAGAAGCGGTTACCGAAATACCTGTCAAAAAAAAACTGTACGAGAAAGCACTAGAAGCAAATGTTCCAGATGACCGGAAAGATGTTCTCTCAGATAGATAACTATAAGGGAAACACTCAAGCCAGTAACATGAAACTGGCATGGAAACTATTAATAAAAGACCATAGAACAGACAATAAAGAACATAGCACAAAGGAAGAACGTTAATTATAGCACATAAATGAAAGCTTGTTAGGTTTGTTAGACGTCCAAAACCAGTATCGAAAAAACGGGGTCAAACAAACACACAGTTATAAAAGGTGTGCAAAATCTATACCATCATGAGTAGTATAAAGATGGGTAAAAAATGAACTCCATCTTTTTCAATCTCAAAAGGATTGACAAGAGTATTGCTGTATTGCTCCTACTCTGTTTAAAGTGTACACGAATGAGGCTGTATGGGAATACAATAAGAGACACGACACCATCCTCTTCTATTTGCTAACGATCAGGTTATCATAGCAGCTGATCACGACGACGCTTCCTATATGATGAGAAAATTACAGGAATAGTTAGCTGAATATTGCAAGGAAAATAATCTAGGGAAAACAGAGTATGTGGTGATCGGTGAACAAGAACTCAGACTTGAGAATAGTGTGGATAAAAATTGTAAGAATTTTAAATATCTATAATACAGGAACTTCTGATGTAGACGTTAATAATAAAATAGCTCAAGGTAAGCGAGCTATAAGACAACTGAACTCCGTATTATAGAATGATAAAATTACAAGACACTAAACGTCAGATTTATAAGGCAATAACAGAAAGTAGCAAAAAAGGAGACAAAAAGAAATGCAAAAATTACGGAAGTATAAGCGTTATTAGCTCATTGGAGGAAAACCAATATGAAGAAATAGAAGATCAGAGTGGATTCCGTACTAGCAGATCTTGTGTTGACATATTGACAATATATTTGTACTTATGCAAAGTGTCGTTAAAATGGAGAATAAAATTTTAGACGAATTTCCTGCCACAAAAGGCTTGAGGCAAGGATGTTCTATCTCCAATACTATTCAAAATTTATATTCAAGAAGCATTAACCAACTGGAGGAGAAAATGCAGTAATGGGACTAGAACTTGGAACAAGTACGTAAAAAATCTTTTCTTCACAGTCGATCAAGTCATTATGGCAAACGATGAGGAAGGTATGGATTACATGATTCGAAAGTTTACCAAAGAATGAAAATTGGGGACTCACCATTAACATTAACAAAGCGGAATATCTAAGAATAAAGGACGAAGAAAAAGACCCACAACTCTCCATTGGAGATATAAAAGAATGCGAAAAATCTAAATTAAAATAATATATGGTTGAATGCTCGAATATATGAACTTAAGTCAAACAAAAGGCAAATATCGAGCACAGTTTTTTATTAAATCTTCCTCAAGTACTTCTGCTCTCAGAGCATCTTCAGGAGCATCTGAAATAAGCTAAGAAACGTTTTTTCAACTGAAAGAAAATTGGTTAACTTCGAAAAAACTCAAAGTTGATGGTTAATAAAAATGTTTATATAACGTGTTAGACTTACTTCGTCAAAAATGTTGGCTTGCTAGCACGTCAATGAATGTTACATTCATTGTAAATTACATTTACACAAAAACTAACACTAGGCAAAGGATAATCAGTTTAAAATTATTTCGATTGTGGGTAAAGTCAGGAGATAGAATGGCTCCTGGTCTTAAGGGAAATGTTAAAGTGATATATGACAACTTGGATGAGCAGTCACAACCATGGTGATCTGCACATATCAAAATTCTATGGTACACTGAACATTGACCAAAAGTCCAACTGACCAGTAATATAGGAAAAGATAACTGATGGAATATGAAATTATA
This sequence comes from Diabrotica undecimpunctata, assembly GCF_040954645.1. Classification (NCBI taxonomy): domain Eukaryota; kingdom Metazoa; phylum Arthropoda; class Insecta; order Coleoptera; family Chrysomelidae; genus Diabrotica; species Diabrotica undecimpunctata. The sequence goes on from NC_092810.1 coordinate 68,794,627, forward strand.
TTAATTACTGTATGTAGACTGTATACTCGAGATCTCACACTCAATCCTGTCAGTGATAATTTAGGTGATAATTTGGGGACAAAAGAAGTGGACATACAATGTGAATGTAAGAACTAGACTAAACAATCTGTTAGAGAGCAGTTGGTTGACTACACTAAAAAGGTCTACCAAGCACTACCAATACTATATAAAAAAAGAAATTGAAATAACGAATTAAATACTTGGAATTAAAAATCAAAGTTGACAACAAAGCGTGCAAACTGAAATATAACCTACTGGTACAGTCGAACTTACAGGCAATAGGAGAACCATTTCTACATGGAAAATGTGGAAATGGTATACCTAAATTACGAAAAGATATGGAGCGTGGAATTAAATTGAAATCATGATTACAATCATCAATAACTTGCTAAACAAGCTTGTGATCAATTGATCTACAGTTGGCATTAATTACACTCTCCCTATCTTTTCGTAATTTAAATATTCCATTTTCACAGCTGTATATTTTAACATATCTCACTGTTGGTCAGTTGATCTTGAGTAATAATGCTTTGACATTTTTAATGGTTTTCCCATTGACTGTAAGTTTGACTGAACCAGTGCTTTTATACTTCAGTTTGAACACTGTGTTTTCAACATTGATTTTTAATTCTAAGTATTTCATTTTCAGATTTCAATTTCTTCTTTTCTACAGTATTGGTAGTGCTTGGTAGACCTTTTTAGTGTAATCAACCACCCACTCTCTAACATATTGTTTAGTCTAGTTCTTATATTCACTCTCTATGTTCACTTCATTTGCTCCCAAATTACCTAACACCTAAATTATCACTGACAGGTTTGAGCGTGAGATCTGGATTATACAGTTTACATATAGTAATTAATATAATATATTTCATCAGTTGGTTTTTCCTATATTGCTGGTCAGTTGGACTTTTGGTCTATGTTCAGTTTACCATAGAATTTTGAAATGTGCAAATCACCATCATTGTGACTGCTCATTAAAATTGTCATATGTCACTTTAACATTTCTGTTGAGACCAGGAGTCATTCTATCTCCTGCCTTTGGCGAGAATGTAGCTTCAAAATAATTTTAAACTTTTTGTCCTTTGTCTAGTGTTAGTTTTTGTGTAAATGTAATTAATGTATATAACATTCATTGACATGATGGATAGCCAATATTTTTGAGGAAATAAGTCTAAAACGTTATATAAACATTTTTTTATCAACCATCAATTTCGAGTTTTTTCGAAGTTAACTAATTTTCCTTCAGTTGGAAAAACGTTTCTTGGCTTATTTCAGATGCCCCTAAAGATGCTCTGAGAGCGAAAGTACTTGGGGAAGATTTAATAAAAAACTGTGCTCGATATTTGCCTTTAATTTGAGTAATGAATCTAAATACCCAAAGATAATAATAGCGAATGAATAAATATCGAAACGGCACATTCAGCAAAAAACACAACAGGTCCTTAATGTGGTACAAACACTAGACTCATTACTTTGGTCTCCTAAAATTAGTTTACGAACAATGTTTACGACAATCTACAACTCGGTTGTAGAACCAATTTTAACGTACGGATCTAAATGTTGGCAAATGCCGATGAAAGAGAAGAAAAAACTGAAAGTGTTCGATATCGACTACCTAAGAAGAGCGTGCCGGATATCCAGACTTAAACACATCCCAAACGAAAAAATATGTGTCAAAAAATTGTTCTTGTCATATGTCCTTGTGTATCGCTTGGTTTTCTTGTAAAATCTCCTAGTCTCTCTTCTGTTATTATAGTCTGTAATTTGTTTTATTTTTCTATTTCACATTTCTCTCCGTTTTCTTCTACATATTCTCCTTGCATACCTTCTTAGTTCTTCATATATCCGTCTATTCGATCGAGAATTCCTTTGTAGACATTTCTGCCTAAACATATCTACCAAAACAACACAACAAAAGTAAAAGTAGAAGAAGAACTAACCGACCCTATTAAAGTTGGTAATGGGATAAGACAGGGAGATTCCTTGAGTCTTCTATTGTTCAACCTGATTATGGATGAAATAATAAAAAAGTAAGAACTAAAAAAGAATACCAAATGGGAGAAAAACAACTTAAAATAATCTGCTATGTAGACGACACAATACTACTATCTCAAAGTGAAGACGATTAACAACGTATGCTGCACCAATTTAATATAACCGCCAGAAAATTTAACATGTTAATTTCTCCAAAAAGACAATATAAATGGTTACAACTGCAAATGTACTAAAATGGAAATTAGAGCTGTAAGGTCATATAATAGAACAAGTGATGGAGTTTAAATATCTAGGCATCACATTATCTAGCTACGGAAAGCTCGAAAGAAATGAAAGAAATGAAAGGCAGAATTTACAAAATAGTCATCAGACCAATAATGACATACGCGGCAGAAACACGACCTGACACAGAGAAGACAAAAAGGATATTATAAAGAGCAGAGATGAAAACACTTAGAAAAATTGATGGTAAGACACTATAGGACAGAGCTAGAAGTACAGATATACGACGTAGATGCAAGGTGGAGAACATCAAGAACTGGGTAAGAAATAGAAGAGTAGAATGGAACGATCATATAAGCCGAATGACAACAAATAGAGTAGTAAAGACGAAAAGGGACAGTTCCCCAATAGGAAGACGATCAGTAGGAAGACCACAAAACGATGGAACGGCAACTTACTGGAGGCACATTGAAAAACGGACAGAGGCATGTCTACATAAAAAGAAAAAGAAGACATTTCTGCCTAACTTTTTGCTATTTTTTAGTAATTCGTAATCTTGGTCAAACCATTTCTCGTTTCTTTTGCTTGAGGTTTCGTCTAATGTTTCCCTTGGTATGTATTGGTAAATTGTCCTTTGGATGATATTTCATTCGTCTTCGATGTTATTTTCTTCTCCTCTTTCATTTAATATTAACTTTATTTTCTGCTGGTTTTTATTCTTATGATTTTTAAACATATATGTGTTCCATTTTATTTTTTTGCCCTTTTCTCTTTTCTTACCATTGATATTCTTTGTTTTATATCTCTATGATAAGATCTTTAAACATATATAAATGATTTTTAAACATATATGTGGTCCATTTTATTTTTTTGGTCCCTTTCTCTTTTCTTATCATTGATCTCTTTGTTTTATATCTATATAATACGATCTAACATCTGTTACGGAGGTTGCTCATCGCTTATATATAAATATATGATCAATTTGATTAAATTTATTAGTACCAGGTAACATATCAATTCATTCACTCGAATATCAGCCTGAGGGAAAAAAGTTGAATATCAAGGAATGTTTGGAAAAAAAACATAACTGAGGACAAGAAAAAATTGGATAAATAAAAGACTAAGGACTAAAAGTAATAAAAGAGAAAGAAGATGCCCTGATTTGGCATGTCAGCTATTTCACAGTACTGCCCTAAACAGCCCGGATCACTCAATCTTCTTTAAGGAATGGAGATACCATAACCAATGGAATATAGGCAGATAATGTGTACAGAATTTTGTAGAATGTAGAATGTAGAAAAAAGTAGATTATTTTAAAGTTAAGCTCATTTTACAACCTTTTAAGTTAATTACCACAATCATAGAAAATAAATTTCAAAGTATATCGCGTAAGGAGTAAGTATAAAATAAAATAAAACAAATTAACATTAAATTTTACATAGTTAATCATTTGCCAATACAGAAATATGTAAAATGAATAAAAAAACTTTATAAAATTTAAGTTTTCACGTGTAATTAAAGAAAAACATTTATTCCGATGTACGTAAATAATTACTGTTTACAGAAACAGTTGTTTAAAATTATTCGCGACCTTCATTCATTTTAACCAACAAAATTGTGTATTGTAACATTACCAAATACATTTTTAATTGTTCAGGTTTGGATTGCGGTTTATAACAAAACATCCTAAAAAAGTCTAATAATAATTAGTCATACCATGTGGGCACCTCCAAAAATAGCGCAAGAACTGAAGCGAGTGAATAAAAAACTTGTTATACACTGATTCAACTGACGTTTGACGCATACTGTTTTACGGTAGCAAACATTTTTCTACTTTGATGAGGTAATTGGTGTTTAAAAATTGATAAAACCATAGTGCAAACAATCGCATATGCCGAGGTTAAAGTGTGTAAATATTAAATGGGGTCTCTAATAGGAGCATTCACGGACATAATGTTTGGCTAATTAATTTTTGGCCTAATTTTAACTAAAATTTTACGCTAGCTTAACCTGGCTGGCGTCAGATTACATTAGATATTTTTTATTAACAGTTTAATGTATTCCCGATTTGTATCTAACAAATTGTAATGGTTTACTAAATGTTATAGGCAGTTATTTTTTAATAAATTAATGGACTATATTTTACATTCCTATCTATATTAAAATCTTCTAGAAAAACCTAAAAATGTTCTAAAAGATTCCATTTATTAAGTAATACAAACAACTTGACCTTACAGATATTATAGCAAACTTTTTCCACTGAACCCCGACATTGTACTATATAGCAGCCAACGATGGCAAGAACGTCTCCTCCTGCCAGGAACTTAACACTACAGTATTTCACCAATTCCGTGATGCTTAATTAGGCTTAATTATTGCTTAATTAAATGTGCCTTAGCAATCTAAACTTATGTTCTCACATTTGGTTATTGGTGAGGGTTGATCTTCGCCTGATCTGTACTATCCGTAACATATTATTTTTAAATCTATTATTTTTTCGGTGTTATCTAAACATCGTAATTTCTGCAACATACATTCGTTTTCTTTATTTCTAACTGCCCAATTCCTCTCATTCTCTAGAGAAGTCCGTGACAAGTTTCCTCATTCGACCAACCAATGTTTCTTAGCATAAAAGAGGGGTCCTTATATGCTAATTATTACATTCGCGCCAAGACTCCGATGACACTTTAATTTAATGGTGATGAATGAAACAAATACTATTACCTATAAAAAAAATCACAAAATGGATTCTCTAAAAATCGCAAAGATCGATTTTACCAAGGAATTTAAAAAGGCTAATATAATCGTCAGTAAGGAACCTTAGAACTAAGTAATGGAAATACGAAGATCTTACAAAAATCAAAATGAAGTGAAATATAAAGAAACCCAGAAAATCACCAGAAAAATATCAAGAAAGCGAAAGAAGCATGGATGAACAGCAGATGTGAGTTTAAGGATAAAGGAAGTCAAATATGACAAATATGAAGAAAAGATCACTACACTCCAGTTGATGATAACAATCAAGTATTATCTATCACAGAAAATGTAGGAAAAATGTATTGGAGAAAATATACTCAGTGACATTAGAAGTGTTACACCCAGAAGGAATAATTTCTTGAACTTAATTTTTTGGCAACATGGTAGATTTACATCAAGAATGAAACAATAACGTTGTCAAGAATTTTTATTAACAAGTAATCAAAAAAAAATTAATAATGTGTTTGGCGACCCCGTAGCTGAATACACTCCTGTATACGTCTAGGCATGGACAAAATGAGATGTTCAATGTCTGCTTGTGGCACCTCGTTCCAAGCAACTTAAACTTCATGTATTAACTGTGCCAAAGTCTGTGCAGGATGGTGCAAAGTGGACAGTCTCCTTCCCATCATATCCCATACATGTTCGATAGGATTTAAATCCGGAACACGGGACGACCGTGGCAACACATTAACGCCAGCTTCTTGGAAAAAGTCCATAGTTTGATGAGTAATATGGGGACGCACGTTGTGTTGCTGAAAAAGGACGTCTCGACGGCCGTCGAGATAACTCAGTAAACTGGTTTGTAAGATGTCTTCAACATAACGAGCAGCCGTGATATTGCCTCTAATAAAGACAAATGGTGATCGGTTACCATAGGCAATAGCCCCCCAAACCATTACTCCAACTGTCCTGTATACATGCCTCTCAACAGCAAACCCGATATCTCGTCGTTCTCCACGGCGGCGTCTTACCATCCTACGACCATTATGCATTCCTAAACAGAATCGTGATTCATCGCTGAATGCCACATTACGCCATTCTGCTACCCAATGCTGCCGTTCTCTGCAAGAATTCAAACGTTGATGACCGTGGTCCGCAGTCTAAGGAAGCACTAGTCATGGGCGGAATGAAAACAATCCAAAGGCTCGAATACGACGGTATAGTGTACGCATACTAACAGGTCTACCTACTACTCCAAACCATTGGTCAGCAATTTGACGCGCAGTAGCAAAACGGTCTCGCAGAGCCAGTAATCTAAAGCGCCTATCTTGACGCTCCGTGGTACGCCTTGGTTGACCAGTTGGTCTTCTTCGTGTTCCTCTTCCTTAGTTTGTCCACACACGACAGACACGCATAGCCGTCATTGCCGTACAATTAACACGACGGCCAATTTCGCGATACGACAAACCCATATCTTTATACGCAATATTTCTGCCCCTGTCAAAATCGCTAAAATGGTGGTAATTATGGTTTATTCGAACTCGAGGCATTTGCTTACACTGAATACAATTAGACTGAGGAACAATAACTAAAAATTTCTATACGAACCGGTTGTCACAAGTCGGTCTTTCACAAAAAAATTTAGAAGATAAAACTTTATTTTTACAAAAAGTAGAAGAGATAAACCATTGGTATTGTTATCATAGCATGTTTTAAATATAGTCATTCTGTTGCCAAAAAATTAAGTTCAAGAAATTACTCCTTCTGGGTGTAACACTTCTAATGTCACTGAGTATATATCTCTTTGATGACGAAAGAACATTACCACAAATCAATAAAGTCCAAAAAAACAATAATATAGTCGAGATACGAGCACGCATAAAGTATGCTAGGTATGCTTTTCAAAGAATGACGAAATTCCTAATAAACTCTTCCTTATTATTGGACATCCGATTTGTAATGACATTCATTTATTCCATACTGCTAAATGGAGTGGAAATATGGACTTTCGGGCTATGGAATTTCGGGCCTATTGCCTTTTTGGAATTATAAGTATGAGGTGGATAGATCCCTTTGAGATATGGGTTTGTCGAAGGATGCTGAAGATCTCTTGGACAGAGCATGTGACCAACAATGAGGTACTGAGAAGGATAGGGACAGAGAAGCAAACTAGTTATAAAGGACATATTTACAGAGGAGAAAAATACAACTTACTACACTCATACTGGAAGTGAAAGTGGAAGGAAAAAAGATCCAGGAACAAGAAAATTGGCTCGTGGCTGAAGAATGTAAGAGACTGGACAGGCATGGACACCCATTCATTATTGTAATTATTAAGAACAGATCAAAATAAAGAGCAATTCGCTGTAAGTATCGCCAACCTTCAGGGATGGTGAAGGTAACTTAAAAAGAAGAATACTTATGTCTTTGTTATTATACATAGCTTTAGACCCATATATTTGGTAATATGTAGCTATAAAGTTCCCGAGAAGATTATTTAGAACAAAATCACTAAAAGAATTTAAACACGCTTGAATAACTGAAACAGCTATCCGACAAGTGAAAAATAAGTTACCGATCTAGATAACATTAACCCAGAACAGATACAGCATTTCGGTCCTAGTACCAACCTCAATAGGGTGAGTGATAGTTTTAAAAAAACATATAACTAGAGATCTTGTTATGAAATCACTTTAACAGCCGTTGAAATCACTCAACCACCAAACAAATATATTTTAAAAAATATTTAGTTTCAAAATCTAATGTCAAATAGAATAATCCATAAGCGATAAAAAAATCCATAATTTAGTGTCAAAATCTAATTTCAAATATAATAATCCATAAGCAATGAAAAAGCATTGCTGACTTAAAAAAGATCATATTATAATGTCGTAAAGGTAGCATATCAATTTAAGACCGAATTCATACCAAGACTATAATTTATTGCTAATTCATTCTGGAAAGAAAAAAATATTGCTGTAGCCGTTTCCGAGAAACAATGAGTATGCAATTTATGGTAAAGCTAGCATAGCTATAGCTATATCTCGGCACGGAAAAGGGCTACAGGGTCCATCTTGATGGCATATTTTATTGATAATTAATTGCTGTTGATTGGTACATTGACCAATTTCCAAAAATTACCCCATCATCTCCTAGCACAAAACTCACCCCCGGAAAAATCGAGATCTCTTCAAAAACGATGAAACTAGAAAAGTGAACTGCAAGTACTTAATTGCTAAATTATTGCTTAAGGTTTACGCCTAGAAACAATTCATTGCTGCAACCGTTTCCGAGAAATAATGTGTATGCTAACTTTAGGGTAAAACTACGTAGCCACAGCTATATTTCGGCAATTAAAAGGGCTACAGGGCTCATCTTGATATTTCGTATATTTTATTGATTATTAATTGCTGTTGATTGAGACATTGACCAATCCCCAAAAACTATTCCATCATCCCTTAGTGCAAAACACCATTAGTGCAAAAAAAAGTTAATTCCTTGCGGTTCACTTTTTTAGTTGCATCGTTTTTTGCCGATATCTCGATTTTTCGGGGTGAGTTTTGCGCAAGTTGATGAGGGCTAGTTTTTGGGGATCGGTCAATGTAATAATCAACAATAATTAATTAATAAAATATGCCGATAAGATAGGTCCTGTACCCCTTTCCATTGCCGATATATAGCTATCGCTACGTAATTTTACCATAAAGTTAATATAAAAATTGTTTCTCGGAAACTGTTGCAGCAATAAATTGTGTCTTGGCGTAAAACTTCAACAATCAATTAGCAATTAATTCCTTGCGGTTCACTTTTATAGTTTTTGGCCGATATCTCGATTTTACGATTTTCCGGGGATGAGTTTCACGATAGAGGATGATTGGGTAGTTTTTAGGAATTGACCAATGTATCAATCCACAGCAATTAATTAGCAATCAAATATGCCGCCAAAATGGTCCCTGTGACCCTTTTCTTTGCGAGATATAACTATGGCTATGCTAGCGTAAAGGTAGCATAACCGTTGTTTCGCGGAAACGGCTACAGCAATAAATTTTTTGTTTCCGTAATAAACTAGCAATAAATTATAGTCTTGGTCTGAATTCGGCCTTATAAAATGCCATATATTATACGGCCCATATTAAGGCCCATATTATGCTTCCCTTCCTTGCTTGGAAACTAATGACTGCAAGTGGATACACTTTTTGTCGATCTATGGTATTGCAATGTCAATGATGTTGCAATAATGATGTTAACATGTTTTATTTAACTTTTTTTATTAGTAGCATTCTTTTGTCATTAATAAACTGACATTTTTGGCAAATTTATATTGCTCACAGATCATTACAAAAATAGAAAGTTACTTATTTTTAAATTGAAGTATACACATATAATGATCCTAGTATATGTACCATATTAAGTTTAGATAAAGAGAACTCAACGATTTACTATTAGCGAATAAACCACAATTTTACTTGAAAATATGGAAATTGTTCCAAGATGGAAATCAAAACGTCAAATACAACATATTTCAATTAATTCGTTTGAATCGTCTTTATATCATCGCAATGTTGCCGTGAAAGTGCTATTTTCAGCTTTGGAAACATGAAAAAGTCGCATCGTGCTATGTATGTAGGTGTAGGGGCAGCACGAAGATACACACCGTCAAATTCGAAGAAAAAAATCAACATAGACGTAAGACATCACCGATAATGATCTTTTTAAGCATTATTTTATCATAAACGATCATTTTTAAGTTGTTTAAAGCGGTTGCTAAGCAATTTTTTTTCTGCTGATTTTGAATAATTTTGGAATGGATTTGTCACATACAAGCCATTTTAAAATTTTCGAAGTGCGGCTCACCTTAATTTGAAACTTCGTGATGTTAATTACCTTTATAAATATGTTTTTACTACTATTCCTTAAAACGTCTTCGACACTGCTTTCTTAACATATCCAAGAATTCTTCTCTTTCTCAAATTTTTATTCCTAGTCATATATTGCATAATGAGCAATTATTCGTATCGGTTGATTTTCATTTCTACGATAAAAACGAAGCTATTAATGTAATTCTTCAACTCAGTTTTATATCCTTTCTTCGAAGATGTCTCCTATTGTTCTGGGCTTTCATTTATATCAAAATATTTTTCTCTCTTGGAGAATTATATTTGTACATTGCTTTCGGCATTTATTTATGTGATCTGAAATTATTTCTTCCTGACATACATGTCTATTCTTCACTAGTCATCTTCCCCGCATATCTGCACTATTTTAGCCTTTGAGTGCCCCTAAGATCTGTCGGTTGGTCCGAATAGGTCTGGAATTTTTGGTGCGTGAGGGAAGAGATTTTGTATTTCGTAACGTATTTTGCGAGATTTTATAATTTGTATTTAGACCACATCCAGTTTAGATTCGGACCCTTTTCTCTACGAATAAAATTATAAATATAAAAACGCAACATTATGTTCTGTATTTCTATGGTGATCCGGATCTTAGAATTTAGGGAATTTATCAAATTTAAGAAATTTGTAAGTTGACCTTCCTATGGCTCCAGATCGCAAAAGTGTCATCCACATTAGCCGCGAAAGCATATTTATACCAATTACTATTATAATAATTATTAATAGTCTGTTTCACACTTTATTCGAAAAGTCTAATCAATTAACGCCGCCTATTCGTATAAAAAGTAGTTTCCATTATTGATAGATAGGTATACCTTTACATGTTTTCACTATTGATAGATGATAATAATAGATTTAGAAGCCATAAACAGATTAGAAAAGCAATAACAAACATAGTTGCAACTAGGAAAAAATCAGCAATAATCTCCGACTGTCATATGTCGGCAATAAAATTGCCATAGATAGTTGACTAAAACAATTAATGATTTGACATTAATAATTAATTGACGACTCCTTTTAAGCAAGTGTCCTATTCAATTAATGCGTATGCATAAGGGTAATTATGTTTATAAAAATAATTATATAAAAATAAAAATATATTAATCGCCAAAATATTTGTTTTTTTTTAGACAAATACAAACGCATGAACTGCTAGGACTAACTATTAGAGGGTACATAATATACAGATAATTAGATATAATAATAATAATAATGTTTATTAATTTTTCATATACATTGTATAAGAAGAACAATAATTTAAGTATGTTATTTACACATCAAAAAATAAACATCTGGTACTACCCGTTAAAACCAAAAATGGTCGAGCACGGGCGTCGTGTGTGCATTGTGTATTTGATACATTAACAATCCAATAATTACATATAAATATTTAAATAAATCTAATTATACAATAATTCTGTATTTCAGTTATTTCAGTTTGTATAACGCATTTTTATGTTTTGATGACGAAAATTATACTTATTTTGATTTTATAACTTTCAGTAATCAAAAACTATTACTAAACAGTTTAGTTACTATTACTATGACTGAATTATTATTTGCTTAATCCATTAAATTTTGTATATAGCTGCGATCCAAATTAAGAATATATTTTTTAAATATTGATTTTATCATTATTAGTGAGTTGAGAGTAATTAGGTATATTTTATATTTATCAGGTAAGGCATTAAATATTCTTGGAGCTTGATAAAGGAGGTATCTTTGACCTAATCTTTTTTTGCTAATACAATGCTAGATACTACTAGATGCTAGATACAATTTAATACCGTGAGAGACACTGAGAGATATAGATTAAATTTAAAATACAAAGATTATTTTACATGGGATTAAAAAACAATGAATTTAATAAAAATTAAATTTTCCATTTGTTTTCAAAAATTCTAAAATAAAATTATGATTGATCTTAGTCATTATAATTGAGTTATTAGTGATTAGGTGTATACCTATTCTCTATGGTAAAGTAAACTCATGTTCTTCGACAATGAGTCTCAAGTATTGTATTTGAAGTTTGTCAATAGTGGCCATATTAGTTACCTATTTATATAAAGGTTCCCGATTTAATCGCCTGGCTTCACAAACTTTAAATTTTTTGTAATATACTGCTCAATGCTCCTATGGGACGGGCCCTGACATCTAGTTATATTTATAATAGTGTAACAATATTATAATTACTGATGAAAATATAATTTTGTAGAAATTGCGAATATGTAAAAATATTATATTCACTAGTTTTGGTTTATTAATAATTTATTCTCAATAATGATTTACGTTGTCTTTTGTTATTATTATAATAAAGGTGTTTGAATCTTGAGATTTTGTTTCGTCGTTGTGCAATTACTGATGTTTAACTTAACATGACATCTAATTAAAAAATGAATGTATAATCCGTTCCACCTCTGTATGCAAAGTGTAGGTAGGTATGCATTCGTATTATATTTTAATCTTATTAATTATTAATGGATACGATTGAACTCAGTCATCCATTTACCACAATATAGAAGAAAGGTCCAAAAAATTTGTTTCAAAATATTATATTCATAACAACATGTTTAAAGCAATCGGCAATAAAACCTTATGAATCAAAAATAGTAGGTACTTAGGATCGCGGCCTTAGCAATAAAGTACGAATTTTAAATATCATTAATATGGGATAAACAATAAAACATAGCCGTAATAAATTGAACTCAGTCATCCATTTACCACAATATAGAAGAAAGGTCCAAAAAATTTGTTTCAAAATATTATATTCATAACAACATGTTTAAAGCAATCGGCAATAAAACCTTATGAATCAAAAATAGTAGGCACTTAGGATCGCGGCCTTAGCAATAAAGTACGAATTTTAAATATCATTAATATGGGATAAACAATAAAACATAGCCGTAATACTATGCGTCTATATTCTTTGGTAATACTATAAAACAAAAACGAAGTTAGATCTACTACCCTGTCTATTTACATTCCCTCTTTCCATTATCCTTTAGAGTGGCAATGAATCTCTTATAACCGAAATTTTAGCAATCAAATGAAATTTCTATCTATAAGTACCTTCATTTTAGCAATATGTAATAATATTAAATATTCTGAAAAATTAAATATATACATTCCGGGAGAGGACAAAATTAGGCATAACTAAAACCCGCTAACCGACTGGCTTGGATTTGTATTCAGTGCAAAAAAAGCGATACAATTTATAGGTTAACTCACCAGCATAGATGTTCGTTAAGTCCTTTGTGGAACCCAAATTAACAGAAACACAGAAAATTATAATCTAACAACTATTAAACGTGTTTCACATAATACTAAAACAGTATTTACTCTATCACTGTGACTTTCATTTCACTGTAACGATCACAAATACCGTACGATCTGACTGAACGAAACGACCTGCTGCATAATGTGGTCTTCGCGACAATACATCAACATTGAGGCAGGGCCGCACTTAAGCCAAATGTCTATGCCAATATTTCATTAAAAAAATAATCGAACTTCGCACAAGATTTTAAACAAGTCAATTTGTATTGATTGTTTATTTTAGTTCTTTTTGTGATCCAATTAAAAACTTTAATATACTCCGTTCACTGATCCCAGTCCCAACTGTTAGTAAATTTTGTAATTAATCTTTTCGTACGTTGGACAATTTTTGACTTCGACTGGAAATTATTGGAAGTTACTAGATAATTTACCCAATATTAATTGTGCCTTAAAGTAAACAATGATTGATATGCATTTTATCAACAAAATAAAATTGTATCAATTAAAACAAAGGTTTTGTTTTTGAATTTTTAGTCACTTATAAATTAGTATTTGCAAATACATAGTTTTATTCAAAACTAATCAATGTACATTCCCATTACTCATGATTATTCTCCCTTTTTTAATTAAATAAGTCTGCAACTCAAGTCTTCATAAGTTGTGGTAGGAATTTTTGTATTGTATGTTTCCGACAATGATTTTATCAAAATATTCCCAAGTTGAGTGAACCAACTATAAAAAAACGCCGGTCTGTTTTGTGAAAGTAATATCAAATATAGTCCATTCGTTCCACTTGCGAATATTTTGACAGATTCATTGTCGGAAACATACAACAAAAAAATTCCTACCTCTCACTATTAAGAGCCCAAATAAACTTACTAATGCAGATTTCTTCCATTGAAAAAAGAAAAATAATTATGAATAATGGGAATGTGTATTAAATAATATTCTTTAAAACTTTCTATTTGTAAATATTAATCTATAAACGAATATAAAATTTCAAAAATATATTTTTGTTTTAATTGATGTATCTATTATACAGATTGAACGAATTTAAAACGAAACATACAATTTAATATATGTCTGTTTGAACTGCATTTGAAATAGTGGACCAATATAAAACTTGGACAAAAATAAATCCATACCCAGTGATAGACATTGTATAAAATATCGTTCAACTATCTGTCTCCTTTAAAGGAAAGAGGAGCTTGCCTAATAGTCGGAGAGAGAGAGCCGAAATTTTGGAATGATCAGTAATATGACATTTCTCTATTGGAATATATTCATTGTAACTGGGTTAAGACTTTGCCTTACAGGCGGACGCCCCTCGTGGTACAGGGGGTGGCTATACAGGGATGAAGTTGTAATTTTTTTCGGAAAAATTAACGATCGATAATATGGCTGAAAATTTGCCCAGAGTAAGATCTTGGTATACCTAGACGAAATCCCAAAGGGCGGACGCGAGAGTGGATACATAAGGGGTGGCGGACAGGGGTGAAATTGCAATTTTTTGGGGGAAAATTAACGATAAGTAATATGTCCGCCATTTTCATGGCTCATTATTTAGCCCCTAAAAACTCTAAATCCAAAAGAGCGGACAGCTGGGTTGGTACATAGAGCCATAAAACGGGGTCAAATGTACCACTTGCCTGCGCATTTTAGGTCTCGGTAACAATTTTCAAACTAATTTTATTATGATGTTTTTATACCGATTGATTTGAAAATTTGTATGCTCACTTCTGTTACTATTCTGAAAAGCGTCAAGTAGAGTTTTCCTCAAAATTTTCCAAAAAAATTTCCGTAAATGAAAATTTTCGTAATTTTTTGAGGTAAAATCTAATTTGTAGAATCCTTTCGATTTTCTGTCAGTTATACCATGATTTTTTTCCAAAAATTTTCAAACGATTTTTCCGATAAGAAAAAAAAATTTAGAAAAACTTTAAAAATTTCGTCATTTTTCTCACTCTCATTGATGTCATCACATTCATCATCTTCGTCACTTTCACTTTCAATAATATCACATTCATTATCTGCTTCATTTTCAATCACTACTTCTCGAACTGATTCTGGCATCTGAGGTCCACTAAACCATTTGAATTTATATGTTTCATCTTCAAACTCCCAACCATGTTCTTCAACAATCAATTCTGTTGGTACTTTTTTATGAGCATTTGTCCAAATATTTGAAATATAATGGGCTCGCAGTAGATGTTGGTGTAATTCATCTTGACATGGTGGTAAGCTTGAAGCATCGAAATTTTTTAGTTTTTTTTTAAAGGCTCGTTTACATCATGCAACTTATACTGCCGGTTAAATAGTGAAAATCTGACATCGTTTACTTTTCTTTTTGGAATTGTTCTCGTCAGTCCTGTTCCATATAAGTGACATATGAAAGTTTCTAAGGTTTCAAAAACTTCATTACAATCGAAGTCAGTTTCACCAAGTTGGATAAAAGCATCTTGATACTTATTACATTTAGCGCATGCGTCTAGAATTACTGATCTAAATGGAACGCGCATCATTATTATTTTAATATTTTAAAATAATAATGATGCAAAATTAATGTCCAAACAGAATTTGTAAAATTATAATTAACTAATGAAAAAAAAAATTCAATAAATTTAAAAGTTAAAAAAAATATTGAAAATATCTACAAAGTAAATTTCAAAACTTAAAAAATTGATAATTCCACTATTAAATTGATTTTTATTAATAATTATTTGTAAAGTGTTAAAGGAATTCTACAAATTGAATTTTACCTATTGATAAATAGAAATAATATATTTTGTATTTGATTATTAATATAATAATAAATCAAATTTTTCTTATATCTGAACAACCATTATTTATGCAATATAAATTTAAAAACCTTTTTATTGTAATAAAAAATAAGTAAAATTACTATTTGTTATACTAAAAATATTTAATAGTTAACATTATAAAATTACTTTAATTTAATAAAATATCAAATATCAAACATTTATTCAATTAAAAATTAATTCGTAAAATATTTAAGAAAAAAATGTGATTTGTAAAGTAAATATGACTTTAGTTTGAAAAAAAAACATACAGAAAATCGAAAGGATTCTACAAATTAGATTTTACCTTTAAAAATTACGAAAATATTCATTTACGGAAATTTTTTTGGAAAATTTTGAGGAAAACTCTACTTGACGCTTCTCAGAATAGTAACAGAAGTGAGCATACAAATTTTCAAATCAATCGGTATAAAAATATCATAATAAAATCAGTTTGAAAATTGTTACCGAGACCTAAAATGCGCAGGCAAGTGGTAGATTTGACCCCGTTTTATGGCTCTATGTACCAACCCAGCTGTCCGCCCTTTTGGATTTAGAGTTTTTAGGGGCTAAATAATGAGCCATGAAAATGGCGGACATATTACTTATCGTTAATTTTTCCCCAAAAAATTGCAACTTCACCCCTGTCCGTCACCCCTTATGTATCCACTCTCGCGTCCGCCCTTTGGGATTTCGTCTAGTTATACCAAGATCTTACTCTGGGCAAATTTTCAGCCATATTCTCGATCGTTAATTTTTCCGAAAAAAATTACAACTTCATCCCTGTATAGCCACCCCCTGTACCACGAGGGGCGTCCGCCTGTAAGGCAAAGTCTTAACCCAGTTACAATGAATATATTCCAATAGAGAAATGTCATATTACTGATCAGTTCAAAATTTCGGCTCTATCTCTTGGACTATAAGGAAGCGATAAGTGGTTTGACAGCATAATAACTGCTTGTGTAGTCTAGTTTTTTCAGTGATTCTAGGCAACCTATTTGGGTGGAGTTTTGACTTGTTCTTGAATGAATTCAGAATCCAGCAGCCCGCTGAAGTATTGGATTTTTATAATATAATTATTTGACAACCTTTTGTTGGTCAACCACCTAGAGCGGAGTTGAGCCGAAATACATTGATTTCGTATGTTCCGTTTTAAATTCGTTCAATCTGTATATCTATTTTTTATAATAAACTGTATGTGAATATTTTTTTGTTGAAATATTGGCTATGAGCACGTATACTTAGTTATATAGTAATGTCCAGCCACTAACAGTAGGTCAAAATTTAACCAACGTGGAAAAAAAGAATTGCTAATTTTTCTAGACAGTTGCGACTGACATCAGCGAACCGAGTATAGACGATTCTCCGGACTGTCATAAAATATCAATACCGGATCTTTGGTATCAACTTCAGAAATAAGGAATTCTACCTAGTAGAAAATTCACCCAGTTTTTTTTTTCAATTTTAGATATTCTCTATATTTAGTTTTAGGTATAAATTTTTCAGACCAACCTTTTCCATTCTGGTATTTCAGATAAAAGTTTACAACTTGTGTCCCTAAGTCGGCTGATTTGAGTATAATTTATCAAATCATACAGTGAACTAAAAAGCCCTGTTGGTATGTATTATTAAAGGAATTTATGATGATTAAAGATGTTGCATGCTGCGATAATTTGTATGTTCGAGAATTTAAAAAAGTGTTTAGCTCCTTCTTAATTGCCGCAGAAAATATGAATTTCCAATAAAGGAAAAGAAAACCACAGAAATGATATTGATCTCGAAGAGAAGAGTTAAAAATGGAAGTAATGGTGTTATCGTGGAGAAGTACCCGTTTAATATCCTAGTACGAGTAAATAACTCCACAAAGGTCGAAATGAAAAGAAAAATACTATTAGCAAGCATTTGTTACTGTGAATTAAGCAAACATCTAATGAACAGAAACTTAATCTAAAAAGCAAAACTAAAATATGTGACTGGGATCTGACCAGTGACGGCACAAATGGCGCAGGCTATTTTTTAAACAGATGGGAATCATCTACTCATCTTCCAACAAAATATCTGAGAAGAATAATGACACAATCTGCGAAAACGGTATCTGGAGGTGATATAACTACTAGTTTGAAATATAAAGAAGTAGCATATAGCAAAGGTGTAATATGTTTAATAAAAGTCGGTAGGCGAAAGCTAAATAAACAGGACATCTGTCAATTGCGAATAAAAACTATCATCTCAAACGAACCCTGTTATCGCTGCTTGTTGGAAATCTAAGTAAGGGCTGGCTAATATTTGGGGTGAATGGATGGAGTAAAAAAAGGTGCGCGTGGTAAATTGACAATAGAAACGATTGGCGAAACAGGTCAAGACTCAACTAGAATTATAGTATTAGCGATGATGATGAATACTTGTGCTTCACTGCCTGTTAGCACTCAATAAAGAAAACTTAAAAATCGTTGACGTGATTTTATAGAAAATTAACTAAAAACCTCATGATAAGACGATGTGAGGATTTCAAAACTAATTAACTAAACAAATTTGCAAATTCTTCATGTTTTGTGTAAAAATGTTTTCAAGTGTTT
This sequence comes from Diabrotica undecimpunctata, assembly GCF_040954645.1. Classification (NCBI taxonomy): domain Eukaryota; kingdom Metazoa; phylum Arthropoda; class Insecta; order Coleoptera; family Chrysomelidae; genus Diabrotica; species Diabrotica undecimpunctata. Next base: position 68,813,110 of record NC_092810.1, read on the forward strand.
TGAAAAAAACTTCGGAATTTTAAATTATGATTTTTCTAGCAGATCGACATATCAAATTAGATTTAACGAACAATGTAAATGTAAAGTAATAATAAAGTCTTACCTAAAGATTGTGTATCTCTTGTAAATCAAAATATACCTCTTAGTTAGAGTGGAATGGTGGTTAAGCATCCACTCTTATTGAATCTAACCTAACCTAACTTTCTTTCTATCCATGTTCCATCAGAACCGTTTTACCTCATATTCGTAAAATGACGGTAAATATCTTTAAAACAAAGATGGTTATAAAGAAAATGAATACTTAAATATCATTTAAACAAGTTATGACAACGTTATGCGACATTGTAAAAGATCCAAACTATAAACTAACAAACTACAATAACAATGCATAAGATTTAGATTTATGTATTTAAATCATGAATTGTCCTCATGAATCCTCAAGTTGTTCAAGTATTCCAATACATGTTCTTATGTATGTATGTTCTTACATAATTGGCTATATCTGCTGGTTCTTTTACTTCCGCTTCTTCTCAGCGGCTACAGTCTTCTGGACAAGTACTTCTAGTAAAAGTATCGGTAATGTAATGTTGAGTACTCCTACGATGCTTTGATTCCTGCGGTGGCCCAATTCTTCACATCTCCAGCATTTCAGTTCAGTTAGCGACCGTTACGGTTTTCTTTAGTTTGTTAACTTTGGCTAAAAGATTACCAAATTTATCACAGTCATTGGTAGTTTGATTCTGACGAACCCTAACAAAACTTCTAGAAGCGTTTTTGGCAGCTTCTAGTGGACAAGCCAATATAATTTTAGTAGAGGTGGAATGAGGAGTGAATTGAGGAACATTTGCATGGTTCGTCGCTACAGATAATTTTTTAATTCGTGTATATCCATGCGCAATTATATAATGTTCTCATCCATAGCATTTTGCATCTATTTACTTAGCTGTGCAGCGTTCGAATTAATGTCATCTTGCGTATTCGCTCGTAATGCAGCCTTTGTGTCACTTAACTATTTAAGAATAAGAGCCTGATTTTGTTTTAGTTTTTATTTCATTTTTTTCCATTTATGTGAAAATTAATTTTGTTTTCGAAAGTGTTTGAAAAAGTGGTAGCAGTGGCGAATCCATGTATGCTGAATGGTAGCAGTGCAAAAGTTAATGCTAAAGTAAGATTAAAATTCGTTTTTTAGAGCAGATCCAAAGAAGGGAGTTTAGCTAGCGAATTAACAAGAGAAATTAAAAGAAATTATACTTCGCTTCATTCCATCAGTCTAGAACACAAATGGCATCACTGCTTTGCTAGTGAAGTACACACCAGTCGAAAGTAAATAAACCAAATCTTCATCCGGTCACCCCCGGTCTGGCCTCATTCTTGCTTTTAGTGTCGTACGCATAAGTCGCTATAAAGTGTTTTTTGTGTTAGTGCTTAATAATGCCGGAAAGAAAACATAAATATATTAGAAATTGTAAGACAGCTACGAGACCTTCAAAATGCTGTCACAGAATTATCAGCTAACAACTCCTCATGTAAGTAATTTAATCAATTTTGTTACGGTTATTGGGAATTTTCCAACGCAAATATGACATTACTCATCACTCAGTTAAAATAGAATTCTTGCCTATGCATGCATGGCATCGAACCGGCTGTTGCTGATGGTGTCTTTGTTTGTTTGTTTACAAAATTATAAGGTTAACATTGCACTTTAGATATTTTATGAGATAACTACGTAACGGCGTGTAGGGATTTACCTTTTTTAAAGGCCCTACCACACAATATTTTGCCGTATTTTCAATAAGTAAAATACACAGACTTAATTAAAAAATTGTGTGCAAGGATTTACCTCATAGAGGCCTTGTATCACAAAATTGATAGATGTTTACGTAAAGATGAACACATATCGAATATCGATGGTATAATGAAAACAGTTACGTAATCGTGTGTAAGGATTTACCTTTTATAGGCCTTACAACACATTTTATTTTAACAAACAAATACAAAAATAAATTTTGCAGATTAGAACCTAACGATTTACATTAGAATGTTTTGTGCAAGGATTGATCTTTTCATAGACCTTTTCAACACGAATGTAATGGTAAAAATCTGTGTTTAATAAAATCTGTGTTATGCTTGTGATATATATCGTAGATATAGCATTCGAATTTTTATTTATTTTAATTTTTTACATAACAGTGTGTAAGGGTTTACCTTATTTATAGGCCTTACAACACATTATTTTCTTTTAGCAAGCAGGTACAAATAATTTGCAGAATAAAATCTAACGACTTGCTTTACAATGTTTTGTGCAAATATTGATCTTTTTATAGACTTTTCTGGAACGGTATATGGTATCTGTGATATTCTTGTGATATATATCATGGATATAGCATCGGATTTTCTTTCATCTTAATTTTCTGTTTATTTATTTGTTTATTTTCTTCCTTATTTCACTTCTTGGTTATCAGAGTCTGGCATTTCGTTTATTTCAGACTCTGGTTCAAGTTCTGATCCGATTCGGACCCCTCACGCCGTTTTAAGAGGATTAGGGCCAACTCCCTTGCTTCGTCGGATTCAGAGGAAGAAAACACAGACGAGAATGCACAGTCCGACTTGATTAATATTGCACTTTAGATATTTTATTAGATAACTACGTAACGGTGTGTAGGGATTTACCTTTTTAAAGGCCCTACCACACAATATTTTGCCGTATTTTCAATAAGTAAAGTACACAGACTTAATTAAAAAATAATGTGCAAGGATTTACCTCATAGAGGCCTTGTATCACAAAATTGATAGATGTTTACGTAAATATGAATACATATCGAATATCAATGGTATAATGAAAACAGTTACGTAATCGTGTGTAAGGATTTACCTTTTATAGGCCTTACAACACATTTTATTTTAACAAGCAGATACAAAAATAAATTTTGCAGATTAGAATCTAACGATTTACATTAGAATGTTTGGTGCAAGGATTGATCTTTTCATAGACCTTTTCAACACGAATGTAATGGTAAAAATCTGCGTTTAATAAAATCTGTGTTATGCTTATGATATATATCGTAGACATAGCATTCGAATTTTTATTTATTTTAATTTTTTACATAACAGTGTGTAAGGGTTTACCTTATTTATAGGTATTACAACACATTATTTTCTTTTAGCAAAATGGAGCAAAGTTACTCGAAATCGTTTCATTTTGAAAGCTATTAAGGGGTACAAAATTCCATTTGATTTAAAACCTTGCCAGAATCAATCATTTTATAAAAAATGTTGTCATTCCGATCACCAGGCAATGAGGACAGCTGTTGAGGAATTGATAGAAACTGGTGCTGTATCACCGTGTAATTCAAATAAGAAAGACTTTATATCCTCATTTTTTCTAGTACCGAAGTCTAGTCGAGGAAACAGAATTGTTTTAAATTTAAAACGATTAAATTCTTATATTATAGCTTCACATTTTAAGTTAGATGATTACAGGACTGTAAAAAGTTTAATTACTCCAGGTTGCTACATGGTCTCTCTAGATTTAAATGATGCTTACTTTGGAATACCAATCAATAAACAGCATCGTAAATTTTTAAAATTTCAGTACAATGGAAAAATGTTTCCATTAACGTTTTTACCTTTTGGTTTATCAGTCGCGCCATATTTGTTCACAAAAATTTTAAAACCTGTTACTCAATATTTAAAATTTAGAAATATTCTTATTCCTAACTACTTGGATGATTGTTTATTGTTAGGGAGTACAAAATTAGAATGCATTAATAATCTAAAAATTACAATTGAACTGTTTCTAGAATTGGGTTTCATAATTAATTATAAGAAAAGTACACTCATTCCAACTCAACAAATAACGTTTTTAGGGTTTATCTTTAACAGCGTTGATATGTCATTGTCTCTAACTCAGGTGGAAATTACCAATACAATAACAATAATTCGGTCAATTTTGAAGTTTCAAACTTGTAAAATCCGTCGGTTTGCGAGAATTATTGGTTCTCTAATATCGATTTGCCCTGCAGTTAAATACGGTTACCTCTACACCAAAGTCCTCGAACGGAAAAAATATTTAGCTTTAAAAAGAGAAGGTGGGGACTATAATAGACATTTATTAATTGATAACGATATTCGAACTGAATTACAATGGTGGATATCAGCCATACCACAAGCAAAAACATCTTTGCAGCAATCTACATGTCAAATGATAATTTTTATAATTAATACAAACTAATGTTTGTATTTTGAGAACGATTTCCGAAGTGGGAATTGAAACGTCAATAAACGTATTTTAACCTTTAATTGTGGCTTATTCCCATTTAAATAGTAATTAAATGATAATTTATTCGGATGCTTCCTTGTCTGGATGGGGAGCTTGTTGTGATGCAGAAAAAATTCATGGTTTTTGGTCGGAAGATGCAAAAAGCTTAATATCAATCATTTAGAATTACTTGGGTCACTACCTATATGGGTCTTAAAAGTTTTTGCTAAACATAAAAGATCTTGCTCAATACTTTTAAGAATTGACAACACCACTGCTATCTCTTATATCAATAAAATGGGAGGCATAAAGTATCCTAAGCTAGTCTATTTAGCCCGCTGTATATGGCAGTGGTGTGAGACTAGAGATATCCTTATTTTTGCATCCTACATAGAATCAAAAAGTAATTCAGTAGCAGACGCGGAATCACGTTGGCTAACTATTGATACGGAATACTCGTTAAATCAAGCAGCATATAACCAAATAATGGAAACATTTGGCAAACCGCAGATTGGTTTATTTGCTTAAATATCTAATGCTCAATGTCCAAAATATGTGTCATGGAAGAAAGACCCCGATTCATTAGCTGTAGACGCTTTCACTTTAAATTGGAACAATTACAAATTTTATGCTTTTCCGCCGTTTTCGTTGGTTATAATTTCGTTGGTACTTAATAAAATAATATTAGATAAAGCAGAAGGGATTGTGGTGGTTCCTCTTTGGGAAGCTCAATGTTGGTATCCAGTTTTCTTAAAACTTCTAAAATTTAGACCCATTTTGTTTAAACCAAAAAGAGACCTAATGATATCTCCCTTTAATTGCAGCCACCCCATGTGGTTGAAGATTACCTTGGTGGCAGGGATTGTATCCGGCGAGCGTACCTAAACCAGGGTTTTTCTGTAGAAATAACAGATATAATGTTGTCATCATTGTCAGAATCTACAATATAGCAGTACAGTGTGGTGTACAGGAAATGGTGATCATACTGTCAAAAAAAAAACCTATTGCTCTGTTTTGATGCATCTGATAAAGATGTTATGCAATTTTTGTTAACAGAATATGAAAGGGGAAGTAGTTACTCCACTTTAAATATATTCCGATCGGCTATTTCTCTAATAGTACCAAATATTACCACTGAACTGTTCCGCGCTGCAATAAGCAAAGTGAAGATAGCCGTGATGATCGCCAACGTCCGGAACGGATAGGCACTTTAAGAAGACCAAATATTAAACAATCTGAAGCTCTTAATAGATATCTTAAAGGTATTTTTAAATTGAAGCCATCATTTCCAAAATATACTAAGACTTGGAATCCCGATAACGTTCTGGAGTATGTGTCAACATTATATCCATTGGAAGATCTTACATTAGAGCAATTGTCGCTAAAGTTGGTTACCATAATATCTTTATGTACTGCACACCGAGTTCAAACTATTAACAGTATTCACATTAATAACATTTCCAACTTCGATGATCGAATTGAAATAATAATTACAGAATTGCTAAAAACTTCAGCACCTAATAAAAGTCAACCTAAACTTTGTCTTCCGTTTTTCTATAATAAACCAGAACTTTGTGTGGCTTCCACTTTACTACATTATATTAATATCACAAAACCCTTGAGGGAAAATATAACGCGTCTATTTATAACTTACAAGAAACCATATCGGGCTGCCTCTACCCAGACACTCTCAAGATGGATAAAATCTGTTCTGAAGATGAGTGGTATCGATGTAAGTACCTTTACCCCATACAGTACCAGGCATGCGTCATCTTCGGCAGCGCTTAGATGCGGAGTTTCAATCGATACCATAAAAGCTACTGCAGGTTGGTCTAAAAATTCGGAAATATTTTTTAACTATTATAATAGACCAATCGAAACCCCCGCAGAATTTGCTAGAAATATTTTTAGGATATAAGAAATACTTTGTTTGTAGAAGTAAGTTTCATTGTTAGGATTAGTTACCTCATTACCTAAGAAGTAAAATATAGTGTCTGTTTAATTATTCATATTGGTTAGCTGTTATATAATAAAGATTAGTACTTAAATTGTATGATTTATTAAAGCCTAGTCGATCATGTAAACTCTCTAAACAACTGCCATTTGTGTTCTAGACTGATGGAATGAAGCGAAGTATAATTTGAGATTAAACGACTTACCTGTAAGGAAGTTCAATCATAATTATACGAGCTTCATTCCATCAGTCTAGAACAACCCACCCCTCCGGAGGTTCATCCTTCCACCCCAATTACATAATCGACTTTCACTAACGCAAGAATGAGGCCAGACCGGGGGTGACCGGATGAAGATTTGGTTTATTTACTTTCGACTGGTGTGTACTTCACTAGCAAAGCAGTGATGCCATTTGTGTTCTAGACTGATGGAATGAAGCTCGTATAATTATGATTGAACTTCCTTACAGGTAAGTCGTTTAATCTCAAATTAAAAGTTAAACGGTTTATTAAAATTTGAGAACATCGTACACAGATATAAAGTTTTGAAACGGAACAGTAACTGATTAAATTTATAAGTGTGTTTTGTTTATAAGTTTTTGTAAATTAGTATATATTATTTAGTAAAGCGAATCAATATTGGTTGCGTAGCTTTAAATTGTCGAGATAGAGACGGAGAGATATTTATATTTGTTTTGTTTTAAATGTGGAATAACATTGTTCAAGGTGTTTTATTAATATATTTGATTTTTTGGAAGAATTTACATTTCTTTTATTTATTTCTGCTCTTGTTGTATGTTTCCACACTATGATAAGGAAAAGGTATTTCAGAACTCAAAGAGGAACCCTGAGATTAAATTTAAACATTTGATGTAATTGTATTTAAATTTAGATCAAATTTATATTAAATATATATATATATATATATATATATATATATATATATATATATATATATATATATATACATATATATATATATATATATATATATATATATATATATATATATATATATATATACCAAAAGATGGAAAAGGGAAGTATTTTTGAAGTGTGTGTCCAGTGTACGGTCCTTTTTATGTTTTTTCATTGACAAAGAAGAAAAAATAAAGTAGAACCAGCATTTTTCTGTAATTTTCTTACCATATGATCTCTCCTAGTAGGATTCTTAAATAATTGACGTAAGTGAATCATTGTTAAATTAAAATTAGTTAATTACTATTTAAATGGGAATAAGCCACAATTAAAGGTTAAAATACGTTTATTGACGTTTCAATTTCCACTTCGGAAATCGTTCTCAAAATACAAACATTAGTAAATTAAACAAATTTTGTTTAATTTACTTATGTTTGTATTTTGAGAACGATTTCCGAAGTGGAAATTGAAACGTCAATAAACGTATATTAACCTTTAATTGTGGCTTATTCCCATTTAAATAGTAATTAATTTAAAATGCCACAAGAAAATAGCTTCAGAACAATATTAAAATTAGTTATTTACTATATATTATCATTGTTCTATTGTAGCATAGCTCTGAAGATCGCTTTGTGTAAGCAGAAAGCGAACAGCGAGTAATTAAAATTGTTTACAAACTTCAAAAATACTTCCCTTTTCCATCTTTTGACTTGTCATAAGTGTGTACAAAAACATATCAGTCTGTTTATATACAGTGTGTTCGTAAAGTATGGAATAAATTCGATATTTCCTAAATGAAAAGCCTTTTTAAAAAAAAATCTAAAACACGTCGATTTTTAAATTTAATGTTCTACAATAAAATTTCATTATACAAGGTGATACACATTACAGTGATGACGTCATCGGCTCTTTTTTTAAATGTAACACCCTGTATTTTAGGACATTTTTAGATTGATAAAAATGAGCTAATTCCAAAAAAGTATAATACTGGGTGTCTACTTAACTTTAATGAGGACATAGTTATGCATGCTGATATAAAAATAAGAGATTATGTTTTTTTTAATACACTAATATATATATATATATATATATATATATATATATATATATATATATATATATATATATCATGGGCATTATAAGGTCTTCAATTCAATTCAAATTAATTATGATATATGTACTGCACGTATCTAGACAAATGAACTCCTTTTGCGCATACTTGTCGTCCCTTTTTTAACCTAAAACAATAAGTAATTCGTTTGATATTTTACGCCTTGTATAAAACAATTTCACTCAATAATTCCAGCTTTCTTCTAAATCTTTAATCTCTCCTGGATTATTTTAAGCAATATAAACCCTTTAGGATGCAATCATATGAAATAATATGCAATTGCATTACTTTGAAGATAATAAAGAAAATAATTAAAGATATCTATGATACGGTGTAAAAGCCATGATGTCTCAATATGTCACTGGCACTGATTGGGAGAATTTACTCTAAAGAAGGAAATTTAAATTATATATTAAATATTCCATATTCCATAAACGGAAAGATCTTATAAGTGGTCGAAAATCGTTGACGAAATCCATGAATTGCTGCTGTATTTCTTGAAAATAAAGTATGCGTTTTTGAGTAACATAGAAAATATATCATATATCATAATCCCTTTTTTTTACGATCTGAGAGTTTTTCTCTCAAATGGATAATATGACATCATCAGTTTTATCTACACTTTTCAGGTGTCGGTTGTATTCTAATAGGGTTTGGCCTTATGTAGATCCTGTTTTCGCATTCAAGCATATTGTTGTCAAATTCAGTGGATATATAAAGTGCATCACGATTGTCGCTCTCGTTAACTCCCATGATAATAATATCATTTACGTGCTATGGTTTCATTACTTAACAGTGTATTCGATCCTATTAGTTAGTGCAACTTATTTCGTACTTGTGAGGTTTATTTTTGATATCCTGAAGAAATCTACCACATCATAGTACCATTAACTCATCAAATGATATATCGACCAGGGTAATAAATTTGTTGCATTTTATTATTGAAAAATAATCTATAACTAAAAGTATTTTGAAAAGTCATCGACTTAGTATCAGTGGAGTCTGATCCAGTATTTGTGGATAAATGAAGAGAGCGAAAAATCAATAAAAAATCTGTTCATATTTTCGGAAAATATTGTATATACCTAAAAGGTTTCGACCCAGTTTTTTCTCCTATAAATTTCGTGTTAAGATTTATCTTAGCAACTAGTTAAATAACGTAGTGTCCAAGCCAAAAAAAAAAATCAGTTTTAAATATGAATCATAAATATCAATTAGTTTGAATGATCTTCAGTTCCACGGAATCGAAAATCCTCTGTGAGATAAACTTCGGGAACCTGGAGTAGCTCTTAGTATCCCACAATATTAATTGGTCTTAGAATGTTCTGAAGATTATATGATCTAGAAGTTTTACTATTTCTTGACGATGTGAATGGGAATTTACAGCATTTAACTACACATCATTGACTGGTTCGTAATCAGTCTTAACTAAAAATATAGGTACCATTCATGGAAAAGTTAGATCGTCGATGTCCTCTATTCGCTCTGTGCGTGACTGACGCGACACCTACCGCCTTCATCTGACAGTTTTGGAGTCTACCAATTTTCAGGTTAAACATATGACATTAATGACATATGTTTGACATTGTTAAATACAGGCGAAATTGACAATTATTAATAATTAACTTTTTAACTATATTTTTTCAGTTTATGTACAAAATAAATGTAGTATTAAAAACTGGGTTTCTCAAAATTCATCATAATATATCTTTTTAAGCCCAAACGGAAAAGAAAAGTTAAAAATCTAGTACTGGCAAATCAAGTTTTTCACGTGAAAGAGCATATAATTAAAAACAGTAATAGTAAAAGTTATGATATAAAAGCTAAAGTCATCAGGCACTCTGCAGTTAGCTTGAAGCCTTATAAAATATCATTTAAGGTAAATTATTTAAATATTTCCTATTTTAATTGCATAAAAATGATGTTATGTGATATTTACTTTTTCATATTAATCACACGGATCCATCTTGTTCTTTTCTCTAATTTATATGTAATCTTTGGAAACCTATAAAAACTACACTTGCTATTTTTGCTATTATTAGCACAATTAAATACGCAATATGTATTTGCACACATTTTTGATAAAATTTATGCGTATAAAGACTCCAATTGTGTCATATTTCGCCGCTACGCACGCTGGCATCGTTTCAAGGTACCCCTACCATGGTCACGCACGGAGCGAATAGAACATGCGTTCTAACTTTTCATCTGTACGTAGATGTGATCATTTACGTTTCTAGAAACTGCGTCACTGACATTAGTAACGATATGACGTTTTCAGACGTCATTGTCATTGAAAGAGTTAAAATAAATTTCTTCACATTTAGTTATTGAATTTAGCCATACGTCTATTCCATTTGATCACCTTTCTTAGTACTTTTGTTAACTATCCCACATGTTTTTACTCAAGAAACTTGCAATGCCTGATTATATGTTTAATATTTGTAGATATGTAAGTTTCGGACTACCCGCCGGACAGCGATCAGCTGCACATCAGATACAACACCGACCGTTGCTGCATCGCCTTTTATAATATGTGCCGTAGTGACAGAGGAAACGAAAAGAAATAATTCTTCACGGCGATCTATAAGCCCGGAAACCTATGTAACATTATAGAATATCCGACATGACACCTACATTTCTTGATAAAAATATCTATTAGATATGTGTAACTTCATTATTCTCTATAGGTCGTTTGGTAAATATTTTTTAGTTTGCTTGTTGGCATAATTTTAGAGATTAAATGACATCTGCTTTATTCGGTCTCTCTTTTTGTTATGTTGTTAATTTTAGTCTATATATAATCTATATATTCTAGATTATAGATTAGTCCAGTTTTAGGTAAAAGTTTTTATAAATCAATTGCCATCATAATGTCAAATTCGAATATTCCAGGATGACATTGACATATAAATCTCTGAAGTTTTACCAAATGTTATAAAATTTAAACGGCAATATTTTATAGAACGTAACCATTGATTATAAATAATATTATATACATAAAAATTGTTAATTGCGGTCCTGGATAAGTTATTTACTATTTTGATAAAAAAACGCAATAAAAGAAAGTGCTACCAAGGTTATTTTAAATATATACAACAAAAAAGGAACTATTGGACATTAACGTTTTAGAATCCGTTTTTCATTTCTACTAGAAACAGTGAAAACGCATCGGATACGAAATTGTAAAACATAGTTTAGGTAATCAAAGAGTGTTGACCGGCGACAAAAAAACCAGTGGCTTAAATCTCATACAGGGTGAGTCATGAGGAACTTTACATACTTCTACCATATGTAGAGTCCCTCAGGGAGCATATCATGTGGCCACTAAAAAATGTCAACTCCTCTTCTTTATTAATAAACAGGGTGATTTGTGTAATTGACCATTTATTTCATTTTACTGTAGTGTTTATACGGCTCATTTGATTTTTTTAATTTTTGCATGATACACTACTATCAAGCATTCGACTGGTATTAGCTAAACTAAAAAATTCCAGGACTGGCTTTGGAAAAATTAATTTAGGGATTCGTATTAAATATTACATCTTTCGCAATGATAGATACAATGGTAGACAATGATAGTAAATAAATATTTATACTACGTTTTGTTCTTTCTATATAAACTAAACAACAACAACAAAGGATGCAGTAAATTCCGTGACTTAACGGTTTCCTTAGATTTTTAGCCGATTTTAGAGCTTTTCCCGTGGTTTTCGTTAATATAAGACGGACTTAACCAATTCGATTTTGCCAATTCGATTCGTTACAATGTTTAATATAAGTGAAGAAAGCTTTGCTCTTGGATCTCGTTTGCCGAAGTTGTGATTATTTCTGTTTTGGGCCTATATATTTTTGATTTATTTGGTCCAAATTCTCTTTTTTTCCAAAGTTTTATATAGAACAATAAAACACTGAGTCACTCTTGTTTTCAACACTTTCACAAAATTTATTTTAAATTATTATCACTACAGATGTGCCAGAGTACCTTCTCTCTGTTCTCAGCGCTCAGTGCAGTTAGAGTGCTCAGAGAAAGGCACTCTGGCCGAAACAGCTGTAGTGATAATAATTTAAAATAAATTTTGTGAAAGTGTTGAAAACAAAAGTTTTTACTGTTTTATTGTTAGATAAAATGAATTTCCATCAAGTAACGGTCGAATCCATCACTGTTTTATATAGATGTTTCGATTTTTCCTTGAAATATCCAAGTTTACATATACGAGTTATTCCCCACTTTTTTCTAAAATAGTGATTCCAATTGTTAGGAACGCGATCTGTTTGTTATTCTCTCTTTCCATAATTAGCTTGATCTTGGAATAATTAATCGTAGCAAATTCAAGAAATTTCTATGTTCACCTTTGTCCTGGCTTTAGATCACAAAAGTGTCATCTATATACTAGAAGCAGCAGAATCGCTATATTAACTAATTATAGAGGTTATTACTGTTCAAATTTTTCCATAAAAACTTTGAATTTACAACAAACTTTTAAAGATTTTCTTTTGATGAAGCCGTACAGTCCTAGTAATAGTGTAGTTTTTCGTATTTTAAATAGAAGTAGCCTGGACAAGTTGATTAGTTTTTCTCAGAATAGTTCTAGTGGTTTCAATTTCTTGTAGAAAGACTTTCACACTCCAGAAATCACTTCTGTAAAATTAAGCAAATGGAGCAAAGAAGCAAATTACTCCTATGCTATCTCTTTAGTCTTCTTTTTCTTCTTTATTTCAGTGTTTAGTTATTTGTTGCCTGTTTCAAATAAAATTCGCTCCATCTTTTCAAGAGCACCTTACACATCTCATTTCCTTTGGTTTTTAATCAAGCATTTTTCTTCAATTTCCACCCCGCGGACTGTATACCTGTAGGTCACACCAGGATAATGAACAAAATTGCAATAGAAATCAGATCGTTTTATATTATATAATCAACCTTAGATTTAGAAATTCGATTATAAGCGTTAAGGCTAACCCTGAAGCAGATGTTCTATCAGACCATAACCTTTTCTCAAAAATGAAACAGGATAAAAAATATAATAAAATCCAAAATTTTTCAGGTGAATACTCAGTTGGTCATGATAAACGTAAGACGTTCTGAGGCTTCAACTTAAGAGATCAATATTGAATATATCCCTCAGAAACTGAGGGATTTTCAAACCAAATAGTTTAGAGAAAAACTGGTATTACTAACGTAGTTAAAAGAATTACAACGCAAAAATGTAATTAGCCAGGCTATGTTGGCAAAGATCGAAGATGGACCAAAACAATTTTAGAATGGAGACCTAGAAACGATGCTTATCTTAATAGAGGACACAAGATGATCGGACGATATCAAGCGCATCAAGCAAAACTGGATTCAATATGCACAAGATCGGATACAATGAAATTATTTACGGAAGACCTATGTTCAGCAGTGGACACAACGGCTAATGATGATAATGGCCTACTGAAAGGCTACTAACGAGCTTTGTCCCACTACCAAAAACCATAAACGTCAAAAACTGTAATGACTATAGATTTATCAGTTGTATCAGTAAAGTGTGAAAAAACTAATATGGGTAATATATAGTTTAGCTTTCGTAATGGCTTCGGAACAAGAAAAGCTTACATCATTTCACAACTCTTGCTCAAAAATTTCGAGACCAACAAAAAGATCTTTACGTCGCTTTTATATACTATAAGAAAGCTTTCGTCAAAGTTAAGTACAACATTCTCATATAATAGTTAAAAGAAAAATGACTCGACCAAATTGGTATTAATATAGTGAGAAATCTTATTGGAACCAACACGCTGTGGTAATATTACATGGAAATAGCACGGATGCGCAACAAGTAAGCATGGGTGTGAGAAGAGGCTGTGTACTTTCACCATTACTATTTAATGTATGCTCCAAAGAGATATTTACACAAGCACTTAAAAAATGTACAGAAGGGATCAAGATAAATGGTGAAACTATAAATAAAATTCGTTATACTGACGATGCAGTCATTATCGGTCAAAATAAGGAAGACCTGCCCACTCCACTTAACACTATTGGTGACACTGAAGAACAGTTTGGTTTAACAATAAACATAAAGAAAACCAAAACCATGGTTATCAGTATGAGGGGTAGAGCCATAACAAGGAGACAGATAAAAAGGAAGTTATTGAAGAAGTGGACAAAATAAAATACTTAGGAGTCTGGATTACTGAAGATCTACATCCAGAATCAGAAATTCGATAAAGAATAGAGCAATCAAGAGCAGCCTTTTAAAGACTCAATCTGAAAAGCTGATAGCGGATGCTAAAGTGTTATATCCTGGGGCGCGCCCAGGGGGGGGTAGGTTAACCCCTCCCCCCCCCCGGGCATATAAAGCAAAAAATATATAAGGAATATTAAGAAAATTGAACTCCAAAACGCTAATTTATTAATTAAATTACCACTAATACGTAAAATACAATAATTATTGTACAAATACACAATAATTAATACACAATAATTAATAATATTTTTCATTATCTTTAGATATAGATACCTAATATTAGGCTTATGATAACAGTAGACAGAACGAGTCTGTTGCGATTAGCATGCGCCTACAGGACTGTATCTGTTAGCAGTATGTGTTAGCAGTAGAAATGAGACATCTCTATGAGAGAAGCGAGCATTTGACAACAGCCATAAGAAAGGAAGAAAGGAAAAGATCAATGGACAGATGGCAAGAGGAATGAAACAACACAGAAGATGTTGCCCAGTGGAGAGAAATAGAATGTATAGAGTAATAGGTATGAACCCTGTGACTGTGAGAGAGATGATCGTGAAGATGACGGGAAGTAAGAAGGGATACAATAGTGTTCAGAATTACATCCGAACAGTAATTGAAAAGAAAAAAGAAGAAGAGAAACATCAACCGGACCAACGACAGAGTTAAGATCTAGATCAGAGAAGTAAGTGACCAAAAATGTCGTCAGCCTTACAGCGGTAATCCCACTTTCGGAGTACGGAGTAAGTGCGACAGTCAACTGCGCACAAGTAGGAAGATGGTTTTAGTTGGTAGGCAAGATAACAGATACCGGAATCTTTGGCACTGCTATCTTTAGTACTGTAAATTAAACTAAAGCCCACATTTTAAGGACTCAAAATGGGGGTAGCATAAAAAAAATTTCGGTGCCCAACCAAACACCGCCCTCAGGAAAATTCTAGGTGCGCTTCTGGTTATATCCACTCTATTCTTTATGGCGCCGATACTTGGACTGGTAATGTTGGCTTAATGAGAAAGCTAGAAGCTTTTGAGATGTGGTTTTTAAGGAGAGATTTAAAAATACTATGGATTTTTAGAAGAATTTTGAGAATACCATGGACCGATCATATTACGAACGAAATGGTGTTGCACAGAATAGGAAGAGACAGAGACCTTTTGATCACCATCAAAAGGAGAAAGACGGTATTTGGGGAACATACTTAGAAATGATAAGTACAAGCAGTTTCAATGATTACGAAGGGTAAAATCGAAGGAAAACGAGGTTCTGGTAGATGACAAATATCCTGGCTAAAAAACATTCGCAACTGGACCAGATTAAACACACAGACACTTTTATTGTGAAAACCCAAAGATAAAGATGCATTAGCACTAGAACAAGAAAAATCCACCTTTTTAAAATCCGTTTAATTCCTATTACTGTCTATAATCTGACTGATGTAATAAGTAAGGGACTGGAAGCTTTAACAAACCTTGGCCTAAAAAGATTGTTAAAAATTATGTGGATTGTGGATGACAAAAACCAATTAAATATGTTAATAAGTCAAATGATTAAATGAACTACAGTTATTAACATCTACATAAAGAAAAAAATTGGAATATTTTGGCCATGATATGGGAAAAGTAAAATATGCACTACACATAGAAAGTAAAATTATAAACACACGTAGGCGATGTAGAAGAAAACTATCGTAGCTAAAGTATCGCGTCAGTGTTATGGGGTTAAGAGGAGAGCACGTCCTAATTCCAGACCAGAGCAAGTGTTGGTACATTTATGGAAATAGTAGATTGAAATAATAAATTGGCACGCGCATATATAATCATTTTGTAATATTATAATCAGCTTCCTTTTATATTATTTTCACGAGTAATTATATTATTTTAATGAGTTTTTGCTATATAAACAAAAAATAAACATAATTTAAATACTTTCGAAGTAATGAAACCGTTACGATCAATTGGTCAACGGGCTTTTTATTCGTATATATTTATATCAGTAATTTCTTAGGAACTTTGAAAGTGAAAGCGGAAATTTATCAATTGATTCTCTTCCTATATAATATATTTATAGCAATTACTTTTATTAGCAGTCTTATTAAGCCATGTGAATATACTTATAAAAGTATCTAAGTCAGTGACGCCCAATATTTCCAATAAAGAGGAAAATTATAATGAACACATAATTTATGTACCACCCGACAAATAATTATATAAGGAGGATTTATAAACAAAATGTTAAACTGATTTTTTTTATTAAATGTATATTGAAACACAAACTCTAAATTACACACCATTATATTTATATTAAATACAAATGCTAAACTATAAACCTATTACAAATGAATATAAATAAACTTATTGCAATATGTAAATCATTTGAAAAAGAAATTGATAAAACGTGTTAATATTTTAAATTAACTAATTGTTTTGTTAATGAGTGTGACATGCAAACAACAATCAAAAAGTTGAAAGATTGAACAATAACATTATTGAATCAAATATTCGATGTGTCCTTAAAACTTTGTAATACTTTCGTATTCTTATGCCTTGACATTTGACATTCTTGCTATTAAATTTTTAATAGTTATTCGGTGTATTATACCAATTCCCTCATTCTTCAATTACTGTATATGTGACATAATTTTTAAGTAATGCACATTGTACAATCTCGGAATTTTCTTTTGCAATAAATGTGCGATGGGTTGTGATCAGGTCTGGTAGATGGTCATTCCATTAATGCAGTTCAACATTTCATGATAAAAACATTACTTGTTTAAGTACAATGTATTCCAAGTAATAATTCACATTCATAGATGTTAAAGATGTAACCTTTAAACAATGAAACGCCAATGTATAAGAAACCTTATATGTAATAAAAAATAGAGAATATTTTGTAGTGGTTCGGTAAGTAGGTTCTGAAAATACTAGTCTCTACTTTACTCCCTGAGGTCTACATGAAATTAAACTAGGTGATTGAACGTCTACTGAGCAATGAATACTTTTTTGGGAGGATCAGTGAACTGTGTAGAAGTAGTAGACTATAGTAGTAGTTAATCAGAAAGTTACATTTTCAGATTTTAGATATTGTTATGGTAAACTCTTAACACCAAATTTAAACAAGTAGCCGAAGGAAGGTGGTCTTATCATTAATAAATATATTTAAAATAGCGATAATTATTTATATAGGTTCAACATAGACAACACACAACAATTATCTGTGTAGAGGCAATTAGTAATTTCAAATTTGTAAAAATTGAAGAAAGATTTTAAGTATTTATGAAAAGTCAGTGTTGACGGTACACAAGATTCTCCAGACAACCTCCAACCAGATGTCATCTCTCCAAAAACATTATGGAGCCGCCTCCAAGCGAGATTCTTGGAGACATGTAACTTACAATTGCATATTTGAACATAATTATTTAAATCTGATCAACTTTTCATAACAAAAATTTTCCATTATTTCAAAAATAAAGGGTTTTACTCTTGACGAACATTCATATTCTTTGACACACCTCATACACGATTAAAATATATATATATATATATATATATATATATATATATATATATATATAACGATTGCACTTCAGGATTTAGAATAAGCAGAATTTTTGATAAAGACTACATATGACTCCAACTTAATTGGAATACGTATATATAGCAGGTGATGAATCGTAAAACGGGCCATAGAAAATAGAATGGGGAATTCTAACCTGTTGAATTCCTGCGTCTCATCAAAAGTCATGAGATACTATTTGTAGCTCCAAGTATTTTAACTTCCTAATTTTTATGGAATTTAAAACTTCGCATTGTTTTCCTAGTTGTTCGAGAACTTGTAAGTTTGTTTTGCGATACATCCATGATATTTATAGAATACGCCGGTAACACCACATTTCGAATGCTTCAAGGTTTTTAATATTCGATTGTTCAAGTGTCTAGGCCTCAACCCGATACAAAAGTGTAGAAAAAAATATAACATGGAAGCATTCTTATCCGGAGTGTTATATTGAGATTGCGATTACAGAAAAGTTTTCTCATTCTGTTGAAAGTTGACAGTGCAATTTCAAAGCGGCATCTTATTTCTTTGTTTGATTATTATTTTCTGTGATCCATGCTCCAAGGTATTTGTATGAAGATATTTGTTCAATTTCTGTGTTTTCTAGTACTAGCTTAACTTTGATGTTTTGTGCTTTTGTTAATACCATGAACTTGGTTTCCTTCAAATTTATTTTTAGTCCATAATTGTTGCAAAACCTATATTATATTTAGTTATTGAGCAAGGTGTTGATATACAGAGTGGCCCAAAAGTCTGGAAACGGCCAATTATCTCGTAAAATTTTAGTCATAATTGTACAAAATTTAAGATACACCTATTTTGGGATACGGAAATTCCATATTTGATATTTGCAATGTAGCCAGATTTGCCGTTTCTCTTATATTATTAGTAACTTTGGTTTTTTAAATTTATCACCCTGTATATTCAGTCATTATTGGAATCTCCTATTCAATACGAGTTCAACCATATGTAACACTTATGATTTTATGTAGTCTGGAAGGTCTTAAATACATAAAACAGAAGTCTGGCAACGCCTAATTGTCTCAATAAATTATTTGTAATACTAACTATTTTTAACTACATTAAAACGTAACAATTGATAGATTAAAACATTTTTTAACATAATGGTTACTTTATCAAGTGTTCAAAATGTGCTCCATTTGCGAGTTGACAGTACCCTAATCGATGGTAGAATGCGACTACCACATTTCTCCATGATTGTCTAGAAATTATTCGAGATTCATCGATAATTCGTTGCCTTAGCTCTGCAAGACTTGCTGGTTTAGTTTTGTAAACTGAATTTTTCAAGTATCCCCAATAGAAATAATCTTTAGGATTGAAATCAGGTGAAAGTGGAGGTCATTTAGTTTTACCTCGTCTACCAATCCATCGTCCGGGAAATATCTCATCTAATATACCATACCATCTAATCGATGGTAGAATGCGACTACCACATTTCTCCATGATTGTCTAGAAATTATTCGAGATTCATCGATAATTCGTTGCCTTAGCTCTGCAAGACTTGCTGGTTTAGTTTTGTAAACTGAATTTTTCAAGTATCCCCAATAAAAATAATCTTTAGGATTGAAATCAGGTGAACGTGGAGGTCATTTAGTTTTACCTCGTCTACCAATCCATCGTCCGGGAAATATCTCATCTAAATAACGCTGAACATTTACACACAAACTGAGCTGGAGCTCCATCTTGCTGAAACCATATCTGATTAAAATTGGCCCCAAACAAGTTTCTGAGTGTAGGTACAATTTCATTTCTAAGTAACATTTCGTAACCACGTGACGTTAAATTTACTTCGATAAAAAATGACCCAGTTAACTGAGTACCTACTATACCTGACCATACATTTAATTTTTGTGGTCTTTGAGTATGGTTTTCACGCATCCAGTATGGATTTACGTCACTCCAGTACCTTAAATTGTGTCGATTTACACTTCCACTCAGTGTAAAGGTTGCTTTATCGAAAAAACATATTCTGTTAACGAAATTTTCATCATTTTCAATTTTATTGATCATTACCCTAGTAAACTCGAATCTACGACCGAAGTCATCTTCACTGCAATAAGTTAATTTTGTATGGTTTAAATTTATTCTTACGTAATACACGTAAGACTGAAGAACGACCTACGTCATGTACTTGTGCAACCCTGCGTGAGGATGTATGTGGATCTTCAGCAAAATTTTGTCTAAAGTTTTGTTGTGATCCATAACTCTTCGGTCTACCTGATCGGTATCTATCTTTTACTTCTCCAGATTCCTCAAATTGTTTTACAGTTTTTGTACCGTCGCTTTATGAATAGGAGAACGGTGTGGTTTCGTTAAGAACAATTTTAGAGAAGCAATTTATTTAGCAGAACTTTTCGAAACACAACTACTGTCAGTTATATATATATATATATATATATATATATATATATATATATATATATATATATAGTATAACATAATTACCAATCTACGTCAGTAGGGATTATTATGGGGCTATATTAATAGGCTTCATTAGACATAATTCTTGAAGCGTTACGTTATCGGAATAATTTTTTGTATAATTATTCAATTTATGAAATAACTTCATATTAGTAAGCTAATTCACTACCAGGAGAAAGTTTAAAATTGAAATTTTCACTAAATGTATATTTATTTAAATATTATATATAGTATAGAATCGTTTATTATCTCGTTAATAAATAATATTAAGCTTAATAAGTATATAGCCATTAATCAATAACTATTAACTCCAATAAAAAACAATATTATGATTTGACCTACACTCTCCAACTAAAATAGTGGTTGTGGTTTTTGATGATTACATTTTACAATACAGTTAAAATAATACAAAATTAGTAGAATTAAGAAAAAAGAACACAACAGATAATGACACTAACATATATAGCTCGCAGATTTACTAAGCTAAAACCTAATTAGGAGAAAAATAAGAGAAGCAAAACAACAATAACTCAAAAATAAATGAATAGAGATTAAAATATCACAAACAAAAACAGTCAACACTTTTGGTGTATACAATATGATGAAGGTCACAGCAAGAAATTTCAAGAAGAAAAATAATTGGATGAAAAAAATGTACTCAAACTTAAGAAGCAGAGCAACAAATAACGAATAACACAGCTTCAGCTGAAGTATAATCAAAGATCAGAAAATGATGATGACAATCCCAGGAAATATAATCTTGAATTGAAAAAAAAAACGGCTTATATCCAAATGCTCAAATTTTTGAAAACATATAATCTGAATTTAAAATTGAAACTCAGACTGCACTGCTGCTATCTTGTTATACTGAATAGAATCTTGGACATGACAGCAAAAAAACACGAGGCAAAAGCAAAGAGACTAGAAGTATTGAAAATGTAGACTTCTAGACGCATTATTAAAATATGATGGATGGTCAAAATAATAAATACTAGATTACTCTAAATGCTCAATAAAGAAAAAGAAATAATGTTGGCAGTAAAAAGTAGAAAGCTAGAATATTTGGATCACATATTCACATAAAATGAAGTCCATTTATCCTGCAATCTCTCACTAGATGTTCCATCTCCCTTGGTGGTGGTTGTTTGGCATCATCATATGGGAGGTATACTGATCCGAAATACTTCATACTTCCGCCCTCCCCATAAGGAACTTAAATATATAGAAAACTTCAACAGAGAGAAATAATTCAGAACATTCTATAAGTTAACATCAACAGAAAATAATTCAAGGTAACCACAAGTTAATACAGAAGTGAGAATGGTGACCTATTAATAACAAGGAAAGATTGAGGAAAGAATGAGCGGCAGTAGACGAGCGATTACATTCGAAAAAAAATAAACTTTTAAAATTATTTAATATTTGAAAGCGCACTGTTTCATTTTTGTAATTTTGTCTATTCTTTTCTTTTGTAGTTTGAAACATTTTGATTTTAAATAAAAATAAAAATGTTACAAACTAGAAAGAAACTGAACCATTTAAACTCATTATTATTCAGACCACATTGTTGCATTAATATAAATACTACTTTACAATACAATATTTCTTACCCATAATGATGTAAACTTTGATAAGAATACTTGCTATAAGATCCTTTCCTTTTGAGTGTTTTGAATGCTTTAAAAAAATTATTTGCAAAGGCTTTTCTAAATTTAAGAGATTTTATGAGGTTTTATTTGCCTGAACAAATAAAATATGAGTAGTATTAACGCTAAGAAAACGTGACTTATGGCTGTTTTTCCACAAGCATCCTTGACGTGTTTTCCAGTAACTTAGTTAAAGTTACAACGCAAATGTTTCAATAGCCAATTTCCGTTCGCATACTCCAGAAAGACGTGGCTTACTATGTACAGATTGGTCGCTATTCTTTGTGCTGCTTATTTTTCGCTGCATAATATAAATGAGATAAAAGTGCACAAAAGGGGTTATTTAATTAGTGCATTGAGGTTTTTGGGTTAAATTAAAAAGGGCGAGGAAATTCTGATAACAGTGAGGGTTAACAAACTGCTGATTTTCTAGTAAAACAACATAAAATTTCGGTATTACAAGAATAATAATTCGCCAGAGTAGGTACATTTAACATATTTTGAAGATTATAAACGATACATTAATTTTGTTAGACTGAAAATATGTTTTGAAATATATATATATATATATATATATATATATATATATATATATATATATATATATATATATATATATATATATATATATATATATATGTGTGTGTGTTTTGTATGGGTTGGAGTCAATAAAAGGGGCTATTGGTTAACTATTTTTTATCTCGAGCTTTCAATTGTGTTTACAATTATTATCAAGAGCTGCTAAAAAATACAAAATATCTTACAAAGTTGAACTCATTTTTGAAAAATTTTTGTTAACTCACGAAATAAAATTAGTTTAGTTAATAAAATTGCTGCTAACATATTTGAAAAAGAATTATTATAAAAATGTTCTTATCTAATAAATGTTTCTCTGAAATTTTAATACAATTTTGAAAAAGTTAGAAGAGCGACCAATTATTGAGCCTCAATGTCAAAAATGCCAACTTAAAATTTTTATTTTTGACAATTATATTGCCAAAAATAAAAATTTTGTTTAAAAATTCTTTTTTGATTAGTAACAAAAAAGAAGAAGATTTATTCACCATTGATAGATGCCTGATGTAACAAATATATGGAAAATTAAATCAAAATGTGATATTTTACTGGTTTCATATATAAACTACAAAGAAATAATATAATTATAAATTTTGCTTAGATTTTGAATTTCTAATCTTTTGTTTAAATTGTTATCACTTTTGCTAATACAAACCATTTCCAAAAAAGTCCTTTTGAATTTATTACTTTCACTACACAAAATTTTAATGTTATCAGAATCCATAATATGGTCTTTATCGATTACATGCTCTGCCAAAGCACAAGATGGTTTTTTAATTCTGCAATCACTTTTGTGAGAAATAATGCGATTTGAAAGATTTCTTCCGGTCTCACCAACATACTCAGCTTCACACTGAGTACAACTAATTCTGTATACTACATTTGTTTTATCTATTTTGGTGAGACCAGAAGAAATCTTTCAAATCGCATTATTTCTCACAAAAGTGATTGCAGAATTAAAAAACCATCTTGTGCTTTGGCAGAGCACGTAATCGATAAAGACCATATTATGGATTTTGATAACATTAAATTTTTGTGTAGTAAAAGTAATAAATTCAAAAGGACTTTTTTGGAAATGGTTTGTATTAGCAAAAGTGATAATAATTTAAACAAAAGATCAGAAATTCAGTTGGCATTTATAACATTGAGGCTTAATTGTAATTGGTCGCTATTCTAACTTATTTATAAATTCAATTTTTTTTTGTGTTAAGAAACTTTTTCAAAATTATATTAAAATTTCACAGAAACATTTATTAGATAAGAACATTTTTATAATAATTCTTTTTGAAATATGTTAGCAGCAATTTTATTAACCAAACTAATTTTATTTGGTGAGTTACCAAAAATTTTTTTTCTTTCTAGTTCAACTTTGTAAGATATTTTGTATTTTTTAGCAGCTCTTGATAATAATTGTAAAGACAATTGAAAGCTCGAGATAAAAAATAGTTAACCAATAGCCCCTTTTATTGACTCCAACCCATCCAAAACACTTATATATTTTTTCCAAACGAGTCACAAGTACTTCTTTTTTCTTACTCTTATATATATATATATATATATATATATATATATATATATATATATATATATATATATATATATATATATGTATATATATATATGTATATATATATATATATATATATATATATATATATATATATATATATATATATATATATATATATATTGTTATGATTGTTTATTTTGACTTTGATTTTAATTTATTCAGCCAATAAAAAAATTATAATTTAATTGTTATCAAATGTAAAATAAGACTCCTTATATTAGCTGTGTTCGATGGATTCAAAGATTTTCTTGTTGTCCTTTATCGAGATAGAGAAGAAGGATAATAATAAAAGAAAATAGTATATTACAAAAATTAAGTATCCTTTATTTTATATAAAAAAAGAATAAAACAATTTTCAACTTCTGCCGTTATCTTATCAATCATCATACAAGAAAATAAATGAAATTTTTATAATAATAAGATTTTAAATCTACATAAATTTATAATAAGTGAAAAACCAATTTTACTTAAACTTTCCTTTACTTGAAACAAAAAACAACAAAACTGTAACTTTTGATTAGTCAAACAAAACTCAATTCTTTAAATTTGAATGATAATGACCATGATGTCAACACAGATCCTTCACAGATACCAATTTCAATTGTGCAAAACACTTACAGCTTTCTTTTTCTTATTGAATTGTATGTTGGCACATACCCAGAAAAGTCCAGTCTCCTCAACGATGTGATCGCTCCTCTTTGGCACCTCGGCTCCTTTCTAACGTCTCTGCAAACCTCCTGCAGGCTGCACAAAAACACCTGATTCACTTCTCCAAAACTCAGCTACTTATTTATGACACAAGGACCTCCTTTTGTCAACTTGATACCGTAAAACTACTTTCACATATACTTCACAAAATGCCCACGGTAGATACAAGGACCTCTTTTAATCTACTTGTTATCTCCTTCTGCAAAACTATTCACTTCTTTTCACAATGCCGGTATCCAAACTCACGAACCACACCCTATCTTCTAACAAACGACTGTTTCCTTCGATGGCCAAATTACAACTGCCTCTCCCCGTCTCCTAATCAGGCTAACCCCATTACCATTCAAAAACAACTATCCAATCAAAAGCTCAAATCTTGTTTACTACTGTTAATGTTTGTTCTAAAAATTCTGTGTATCATTTGGGAAGACCAAATTACTGTTTCAGAGAAAGAATAAATAAAAATTGATTTTTCTGTCCTCAGTCTGTTAATACACAATCTATACCCCTACACAAAGGGGTTTTTTGATAATTTTGTTGGAAACGGAAAAGGTCGTTTGCCAAACAAATTTCTATTCTTATCTTATCTTAAATTACTATATACAATTTGTTTATAATGATATCTTAAAATTTTATTATATATATATATATATATATATATATATATATATATATATATATATATATATATATATAGGTAAAAGAAATAAAATAAGACTTACAATCAATTTAATTTTACTACCAAAACGACCGGTTTCGCTTTCTACACTTTGCAAAGCATCTTCAGGTCAAACGGTACAAAGTAAATTAAATGATGCCGGTTATTATTAGTTAATGATTCGGGAAACTTAGGTCAAACTATCCTGTATTGCTGATGATGGGTGATCTTCGGTTTTTATTGTAACTGTTTGATAATTAGCAGGGAAGTTTCTTGAGGGGAAAGATGTTAACAAATGAAATAGGAATAAGGTATATGTGATTGTTTGTTAAATGAAAGTGATGTTTTATATTATTTAAATTATAAAAAGTTTTTTATATTATAAAAAATTTATATTTATTCAAGAGATATATTTTAGAAATGTGTGTTAATTTATTGAAATTTTTTACAATAAAAGGACAGTTGTATGACAATGAATGAAATTAGATATAGTAAATCGAGTTTTTCTTCATAATAAATGTTTTTTACTGGCATCTTGTTATATTGGCATATTTTACACAAAATTAAAATAGGTTCCGTTTGATTGACCTGTAAAATTAGAAAATTAAATTAATAAGGATTGGCATGGCACTTCCATCTAGCTCTATCTTCTAGTGAATATTGGAACTATAAATAAAAGTCCAGACACTTTGATCTTTATTTATGTTAAAGGCATTGGCCCATAGGTACATCTCTTTTTTTGGTCTTAAAAAATTTTCTTAATTTTTGGCACTTACTTTTTTACTTCAAGTCTTCAATTATTTTATTCACTGATCTGTAATAACAGCTATGTTAATTTAATGTATATGGTGGATTAGGCCTACAGGTGATACCACATAAATAAACGAGCCGGAAAACTCTACCTCAGGGTGTTTCTACATATTTCTACATTTGCGCTTCCACAGTTTTAGAGCCTGTTCTAGATAAATTTTAAATAATGTCAGGGAGAGACAGCAGCCCTGCTTAAGGCCTTTATTCATTTGGAATCCACTTGACAGATTATTTCCAACCTTTACCTTTGAGTTAGCAACACTTCCCATCATTTATAATGTGGTACGCTATCATAAGCCTTTCGTAGGTCTACATACAATAAATGTACTTCTTGATTAACGGCTATTTTCTTTTTAATAATCTGTGTAATGCAAAAAAATGAAAAATAATATAATAAAACCAGCATCATCAAAAATATCGGTAAAGTTATGAAACTGTATTCTGTATACTTTTTCAGGTCCAGAAATATTCCATTCACTCACGATAAAACCTCCCCAAAGAACAGCTTGAATTGACATGACATTTGGCATACACATAGCTAACATTTTAAATAAAAAAAGTTATATTGTGCCGATGTGTGTTTTAGCCCTAGGGGTGAGTTTCACCCATTTTCAGGGGTGAAAAAACATACTTTCAAAATAAGTCAAGAATTGTATAAACTGACTAATTCTAAGCAACCTTTGTTCTATAGAGTTTTTTCACTGAGTCAATACTTTTCGAGATATTTGCGAGTGAATACGTTCATTTTTCAACAACAAAAAACAAGGTGTTTAGAAGGTTTTTGCAAATAACTCAAAAAGTAAGTATTTTATCGAAAAAATATTCATAGCAAAAATATAGCTTATAAAATAGCAAAAACAAATTGTATACGTATAAAGCCAGAAGCACATTTGTAGCTAATTAAAAGTAGGTTCTTATTCGTCAAATTCCAAATCCAATATTTCAACGTGAAATAATAAAAAAACAAGCACTTTACTTTCCCCGACAGCGAGTTTTCCCCGAAAAGTACTTCATGTTTTTGATATTTCTCGTTAAAATATTTGATTTGAAATTTGAATTACTTTTCATTAGCTACAACTCTGCTTTTACTGAGTCTACAGACTTCATATAGGTCTAAGTACATAATTTTTTTTAACTTTTTTATAAGCTATATTTTTGCTAAGAATACGTTTTTCGATAAAATTGAGCTATTTGCGGAAAACCATCTAAAAACGTGATTTGTTTATTAAAAAATGATCATATTCACTCGCAAATAACTCGATAAGTATTGACTTTGTGCAAAAACTGTATAAGATAAAAGTTGCTTAGAATTATTCAGTTTATTCAATTCTGGACTTATTTTGAACGCATGTTTTTTTACACCCGAGAAGGGGTGAAACTCACCCCCATACACACATCGGCATCATATCACTTTTTTGTTTGCCGTTAGCTATGTATATGCCAAATTTCATGTCAATCCAAGCGGTTCTTTAATATTTAGAGCAAAAACCGTGAATAAATGGACTAAAAAGGAAATAAAACTTCGAAAACATCAATAAATTAAAATATTGGTTTTTCTTCCCTTTATTAAAGTGATTACCGCAAGCTATTTTTACTTTTGGTTAACAAATACTTTGTTTTTGGATACTAAAAGTTCACTACACACTATAAAACTTAATACTAAACACTTAAACTAAACTCTAAAAAATAACACGACCAGTAAATAACTTAACAATAACTATACCACCACTATTGCCACCAGAGTGGCAAGTTTGGATCTGTAACATAAGAATCCATCTGGCTTAGGCAATAAATTATATTTAATAGCCTCTTGAGTTGATGAATTAAGATTGCGAATATCAACACATGCATGTGTTTACAGATGGGAATTTGCTAAATGAATGTACTTTACCTGCCCTAAATCCTGCCTGTTCCTCAGCCTCCAAGTCTTTATATTCGTTTTCTATTCTGTTTCTAATTACTTTTCCGTATATTCTACTGACCGAGTTTGTCACGGCAATACCTCTGTAATTGTCACATTTATCCCTTCTGCCTTTTTTGTGGATATGAATGATATCTTCCACTCCTCTGAGGTTGTCATTCCATTAATGCAGTTTTGGAACAGTTTGGCTAAACTTGTATATGGTTTGGTTGTACCGTATTTAATTAACTCTGCAGGGATGTTACCTGGACCCGTTGCTTTGTTATTTTTTAGAGATCTATATACATCTTCCACTTCTTCCGTTGTTATTCGTATGGGCGAAGTTAAAACATTTATATTTTGTGTTTCGTTGCTGTCTTTAAATTGTGGTCTATCTTCCCTTAGGAGTTTCTCAAAATATTGGTCCCAGTCATCCATTTTTATTGTTGACACTATGTCTCTCTTCTTATCTTGTAGAGTCTTAAAGATTTTAAGACTCTCCAACTTTCTGTGCTCATTAACTCATTTTATAACTTGAAAAAACAGTGGAATCTTCAAATAAAATAACAAACTTAACAAAAAAAAAATGCAAAATAAATTACCAATAATATACAATGTAAATTTCGAAACATGGTCTCAAATCCCTTGTCGAAAATATAAGTCTGATTCGCTTAGTCGAAAGTATGTCTGTTTCACTTAATGGATAAATAAAAAAAAACAAAACTTATAACTTTTCAATATAACTCTTAAAAATTTGTTGCAGACCTTAGTATTATTTAAATCTGCGAAAAAATTCCAGCTACTGATATAATTAATCAAAACTGGTACAGGAATTGTCCAGAAAAAGATTAATATCGATAACTTTCAAGTTTGATCTTACTATTATTAGCTTGCACTGGTCCAAACTACTAAAAATTCACATAATTATTTTAATACCGAAGGCAGGCATAGATCCAAAGTTCAATCAAATTGCACCCCTCGTATGTTTAATTTACTTTAAGAAATTATAAGTTTAATTATTTAAGAATTTACATCTTGTTCTAGTTTTTTTTTTCTAGAAATTGACGGGAAAATAAAACTAGATGGATGAATGAAGCCTTCATTTAAATATTAACCAAAAGGCATGTTAATCTTGATATATTTTCAGATCGTAATTAGCTGCATTCCTTTAAAAACCCTTTTGGTCTGAGATTCCAATATGAAGACTGTGAAATTGAACGTGAAAGGGATAGCAAGTTTCAGGTAGACAGACAAGAGATTTTTACCAGCATGCACAAAAGGATCGAGGGTACTATAAGACAGGTGTGTACTTACAGGAAAGAGTCGTTGATCTTATTTTAATTCAAAGATCTATAGATATACAGATTGTCGTATATAGTTGAATGTTTAAATGACGCTCTTCCAGATTATTTTTGAAATTAACTACAAATATATTTGAGATACGAAGGTGGTTACAAGTTTAGACACTCATAAATTCTATGCCCATAAATCGTCAGTACAGGTGAATACTGCGACATGATTTTTCACTCATTACTATTTATCAATCGACATAATAGCCGTGAGCATCCATTTTCTCCGGCTTCGTTGATGGAATCACTTCATATTGAATGAAGCTTTTTCAGAAAGAAATTTTGTGAATAAATACCTAAGATCAACTACTTTTTCCATATTGTTACAAAACCACGTGAATCTAAGAGAAAAGAAGCCAAATTAACTGTAGAAGAAACTAAAGCAGACGCTTAAAATGTCTTCTTCTTCTACCTTCTTGTATGTAGGCTTTAAAGCCTGTTTCTTCTTCAATATAAGCCTAATAAATTGTTTAAATTATCGCACCATCTTTTTCTTGGTCTGCCAATACTTCTTCGTCCATTTGGTGACTTATCTCGTGCTATTTGTACTATCCTCTATCCTCTGCCATTCTACTAATGTGTTCGTTCCACTCCTGTTTCCGTTTTGTCACCCATCCATTTATGTCTTCTATATTTCATGCTCTTCTTATATTTTCGCTTCTCTCACTATCCAACAGACTTTTCCCTAATATTCGTCGGAGTATTTTCATCTCTGTTGTTTCTAGTAGTCGTCTCGTTTTAGATGTGTCAGGTCTTGTCTCCGCCGTGTATGTTAATATAGGTCTAATTGCTGCTTTATAGATTCTTGTTTTTGTGTCTTGTCTTAGGTGTTTGTTCTTCTAGATTGTGTCATTAAGAGATCCCTACGCTTTACTTGCTTTTAATCTTTGCTGTTGTACTTCCTCTTCAACATATGCGTAACTAGTTATATCTATTCCCAGATATCTAAACCTTGCTTCCTGTTTTATTATTTTCCCATCAATTTCGATTTTACATCGTAGTAGGTATTTAGATGTTGTCATATATTTGTTTTTTTCTGCTGATATTATCATATTGTATTTCTTGGCTGTTGTATTGAAGATGTGTTAATCTTTGGAGCTCGTCTTCTGTCTCGGCGATTAATGCGGCGTCGTCTGCATAACATAATATTTGGATTTCTTTGTTCCCCATTCTGTAATATTGACCTTTACGTACTGCTTGTATTATTTCGTCCTGTTACCCTGTCTGACTTCGCTTTGTACTGGTACACACTGTGTTAGTTTTCCATTTATCTTTGCCCGTGTTCGATTATATAAGCAGATGTTTTCGATGGTTTGTATAATATTGATTGGTATTTAGTTATTGATTTATTTAGAAGAAAAAAATTACAGACCACTTTCTATAAACCCGGAAAACAACGTATCAATACAAAACATCGACAATCAAAGTCTACACTCCTTGTATTATTTTTATTGTTTAGTTAATCGAAGGCATATTTAAAATCAACAAAGCAAAATATGTAAATTATTGTACACAAATATTACATCACGTCGTGAATGTGTATAAAAATATGCGGTAAGCAGGTGATAATATGATAAAGGAGTATGATATTTTTGGATAATGCACATATGCATTATAAATAAACAATGAACATTTGTTCACCTTTAGAGCACAACCTGATAAACAATATGCCTATTTTGTTGTAAAATGAATCCGTAACTATCAGTGAAAAAAATTATTTATCAATAGATAAATGTTCATGTTTTAGTTCTTTTGAACTCTGTACCGACTTTGGTATTTTTAACAAACCATAGGTAAACAATATTAATAATAATTATCTTTATTTATTTAAACTTTAAGAACAAAGATAATATAACAATACAGATACAACATATATAACATTGCAACCATTTTGGTGGATATTCTGTGTATACAAACAGGACTGTACAGATATATGAAAGCAAATAAGCTATCAAAAACTTAGTTTAACTCAAAACCGAAAGTAATATGGCAGCTGGATTAGACGAAAACCTTGTAAAACTGTTGAAACTGTTGGATACCATACTGCTTCATTAGAATATAGAAGGTATAAAAGGCAGAAATATAATCACAATTAAAAAAAAAAGGGAAAAGAGACCGGACTAGAAATAAATATTCCAAAGACAAAAAAGCTAACACATTCGAGAGCTAGGAGAAACAGGCACACAGTTGAATGAGAGGACGATATTGAAACAATAGAAAGTTTTACATATTTAGGGGTTGCATTAAGCACGGATGGAACAGAAGAACCATAAATTAAAAGAAGAATAGTAAAGTGAAACAAAGCTTATTTTTACAGTTGCTTTTGCGTTCCGCTCCAAAAACAGACACTGAAGTTCGAAAATCAGAGTCTACAAAACTATCCAACCAATAGTATATTATGGATGCGACACATGAATGATGATAGAAAATAAAAAAAAAGCTGGAGATCTTTGAAAGAAATGTCCTAAAGAAGATATTTAGATCTATTAATGAAAATGAAGTATAGATCTAGGTACAACCGTGAAGTTTATAGCCTATTGAAAGAGGCACTGACTTCAGAATTAGTTAGTTAGTTAAACTTCAGACGCTTCGATGGGCTGGTCATGTAGTGAGAATGGTGGTGGGAGGATTGCCGAAGAGCCCTAAATACTAAAACGCAGGGCGCAACGCCAAAAGAAAGGCCACGGAAAAGGTGGGAGGATGAAATGGTACCGGACTAACAAAACTTGCTAGACGTGAGATCTTCTAGCCAAAGAATAGCCTCCAATAGAAAAACTTCTATTTGAGGAGGCCAAAGCTCGATTTGAACTGAGGTGCCATTGGAGAGAGAGAGAGAAGAGGACATTAGTGAGACGCATTTCTGGTTGCGAAATGGAATGGGTAGATGAAATTTCAGCTTACATTTTAAAGAAATATTTAAAAGTACACTCAATAATACCAAATACTGTTACCAGAAAATTAATAACAACTTACGAAATGCAGATGACACTGTAATCATCTACAACATCTAACAGTAAGTTTAACTATAAAATAGCGGTGAGATAAGAATTAATATAAACGCTAAAACAACGAAATATATACTTGCAAAAAGACCACAAAATATGGGGATAATTTTGACAATAAAAGGTATTATCAAGTGATGGAAAAAGTAGAAAAATATTAGTACTTGAAAACTTGAATCAATGAAACAAATTATCATACTCCAGAAATAAAAAGACAAATAGAGATTGCCAGATCAGTATTTATACGAATAAAGCCACTCCTAACTTAAAGTAATCTCAATTTGGAAATTGTAATAAGCTCCAATTTTTTAGGCTCTTCTTCGATTATAGTGTTTGGAATGATGGGCCACACATTTGATATCACTAGTCGACTAGCAGGAGTAATTAATCTTCTAATTTCTATATCATTTCCTTGTATGTATTGAAACGGATTTTTGATTTTGCAGTAAATTTTCTACGATTATAGTGTTACTAAGGGAATGCATACTCTATTGTTGGAGATTCTGGACGCGGATATTTTTTGGTTGTACTAAAATTCCTATTGTTGTTATATTACTTATATTCCTGTATTTTTATATCTGGTACTGATGATAAAACAATTGCTTGTTCTTTAGATGGTAAATTGAAATTGCTTACTACATTAGAGTAGGTTAATATTGGAGATCTTGTAAATGAGGTTGATGTTGATAATTGTTTGGCGACTGCTGTGTTAGTTTCTAATTTGCTATTCATTTTTAATTTTTATTTTCTTCATTGGCAAGTTTTAGAGTACAAGCCGCTACTGATTTTTAAACCAACAAAAAACAAAATTACAGCAATTTAAGTTTTATTTGAATTTTGAGTTTCAACAAAATTTTGTCACTTGATGTTTTGTAATGAAACTAAATACTAATAATAATTTATTTTCGGTTAGTTATATGAATTCCAGTTTTTTCAAAATATTTTAAAAACATATAATGCTGTTTTTTAACAGTATTATCTGTTTCTGTTATATAATGTAATTTATATGATAACAGAAATGTTTAAAATGCTTAGTTTACTTTTTAAAGGTAACGACAACAGTATACAACTTTGTAAATTATTTTAATGATTTTAATAATCCGCTTTGAGCAAATATAATAACGAACAAAGTCCCATAATAATGATAATTATTGTTATAAGATCATAATGATAGATATTTGTTAAAGTCAATCAGATCGTTTTTGATATTATCGCTAATCAGACAAGATGTTGATAAACGTGGGATATTATGCGGGTTAAAGGAGAACCACCAGCCAACGCACATACGGGTTTAGCTTATAATTTGTATACATAAGTGCATCGTGTAAAGTAATATCTACTCAAATATTAAGTGAACAGTTCAAGATGTGTGGCCTTTACTATGCAGATAAATTAACCTTTCATTGTTTTAAAGAGGCTGTTATAGGGGCAGTAGTATAATAAAAAGTAGTCGATTGGAAACATTATCTTTTATTAAAAAAAAAACAAACCTATACATGTGATGGTGATGGCATTCGTGGTACAAAAATTTGTTGACAGATGCCAATGCACGTAAAATCATATTAATAATGTTTATAATAATTATTAGTAGATGAAAGCCAACGATTTACCAGTCGTTAAGTATTAGTGAAAAATTATATAATATTATTAAGTATATAAGGGCAATAAGATCATTATTTTTTTAAATTAATTTAATTTTTTTTTTAAACTAAGCATTTTGGACCGGTCAAAGTTACAAATCATATATACAAAGTAAATTGTAAAGCGGTAACGATTAATTGTATTTAGGGTGCTAATTAGGGGGTGATTTTAACGATGTTTTTACCAAAAAAAAGGGATCAACTTTATTTTAAGCGTATCTCACTTACGTTTTGATGCTAGAAAAAACAAAAATTAAACTTTTTTCGAACACTTTCAAAAAGTTTTAATGAGATTTCCCCAAGAAGTGTTTATTTTTTTGGTTATTAAATAAATATTAGATTTGAAATTTGGCAAATAATAAGAACCTACTTTTCATGAGCTCTGTCTTTTCTACACTATTTTTTGTTGTTTTTCTTTATAAGCTATAATTTGGCTCAAAATATTTTTTTCGATTTAATACTTGCCTTTTGAGGTATTTGTGAAAAGCCGTCTGAAAACGTGATTTTTATTTAAAAAAATGAACATTTTAGTAGCAAATAAGTATTGAATGGTGAAAAAACTTCGGGATTTATTTTAAACGTACGTTTTTCACATTCTAAGGGGTAGTTTTTACTTTCCAAGTAAAAGCAGCCCTGGGTTAGAGTCCAAAAGTGAGGGCAAGAGGAATCTAAATCCAAATTTTCAAGGAAATCCGTCTTATTTTGTACATTTCCATTACTCCTACCATATTTTTATGGCGTTATTGATGTTATCTCTCGTTTCTGTCATATATCGTTAGAGTTTAATACGTCATGTCCTGTATGGTTGTTGGATGGATTGAACAGCTAAGCAGTGATGTTACTGTTAGTGATCCTAAGCCAGGATAAAGGAATAGTTAACTGATACGATTCCAGAAAGAAAAAGTTTCAAAACAATATTATTTATGTTATTTTGGTATTAAAGAGATAACAATAGTTACAATCCTTAATGTCTAAAAATTAAATATTATTTTACGGTTGATTATATTATCTTAAAGTAGAATAGTTGTAATAGAAAGTTACGCAATATTTTGTGTCGAAAACGGATGTGTTCCCAAAACATAGATAATAAAATTGTGGATAGTGATAAACAAATATAAATGTTTTAGTAATATATACCTATAATTTTCCTCTAGAAGTTCAATACGAATGTTTGTTACCGAATTTACTTTATCTAGAAAAGAAGAAACAAAGAAATAATCCAGGCATAAACGAGTAATAAAACTGTCGAAATAAACCCGCTATAAAATCGAAAATATAAATAATCTGAAATCTACTATAAAACAGAAATAAAAAAATAGACAAATTAAAATATTAAAATTTCTTTATAAAGAAAATTGTTGTACTATAAGGGGATTTCCAAATTAAAGAAATAATATAAGTTTGTATAATTTACAGTGCCCACCATTTTATTTGAATTTTAAACTGTGAAAAATATTGTTTTTCTGCAGCCGTCCCGAAAATAATACTTTCGGTATGATTTATTAAATCGAAAGTACCATTTTACACAATTCGTACCGAAAGTAGCTACTTTCGGGACTATTTTTTTCACTTTCGGGACGATTTTGGGTAGCTAGGTAACGGCTTTAACATGATCCTATTTCAGGAGTCCAACGTAAAGTTGGTCTTTCGACAGGGGATCATTAAAGATAGGAAATCTGATGTGGCCGTATACGTGGTGAATCGAGGAGTTGGCATTACCAGACACTCCGTTAAGAATGGTTATGTTAAGGTATATGTCGGAAACCTGGTAGTATATAATTGCTATGTTTCACCAAACATCCCGCTTCGAGTATATGAAGAGTACATTGGCTCGATTATGCAAGAGGCTAGGATGGAGCCTGTACCTGTCGTCATAGCTGGTGACCTGAATGCGAAGGATCGTCCATGGAACCCACGAGTGCAAGATGGGAGAAGGAAATACCTATCAGAATGGATCCACGCCATGGGGCTTACTGTGTTAAATGACGGTAAGGCACCTACATTCGTGAAAGGTAATAGTGAATCCTTTCTGGGCATCACACTGGTTTCTACGACATTTCTAAACAGGGTCGTAAGCTGGACTGTTTTGGAAGAAGAATCGCTTAGCTTACACAAGTATGTGAGTTTTGAAATAGCTAGCAAAAGACATAAACGTAAAAATGGGGATATCAATCTAAAGAGATGTTTAAATGAGAAGGTTTTTGTAGATGCTTTTTGCTTGATTGGTCCGGGATGTGAGAATGTGCGTGAGTTAATTGAGGGTCTGAGT
This sequence comes from Diabrotica undecimpunctata, assembly GCF_040954645.1. NCBI lineage: Eukaryota > Metazoa > Arthropoda > Insecta > Coleoptera > Chrysomelidae > Diabrotica > Diabrotica undecimpunctata. The sequence continues at coordinate 68,849,699 of NC_092810.1, forward strand.
GATGCACAGGAGTTGGCTTGTGTAAGATTAAATGGGAGGTATGAAAGAAAACAACCATACTGGTGGAACGAGCAGCTTGAAAATCGAAGGACAAATTGCATGAGAGTAAGAAGGAAGTGTAAGAGGTTAAGAAGAGTACAAGCAGGCTATTTGGAAGAGAGAATAATGGAATCAAAGCGAATGCAGAATGAATACAGGAATGAGATAAGAAGATCTAAGAAAGAGAGGTGGAGTAACCTGCTTCAGGATCTCGAAAGGGATATCTGGGGACAGGGCTTCAAGATGGTCTGTACCGAATTGAAAGGGAAAAACCCTTCCCCTACTACCCTTTCCCCCCTACCCCCTACCCCCTACTTGAGGATGAGAAACTCCGTTTAATACGGGAACTCTTTCCTCGGGTGGAGGATAGGCATGATAGGCGTTTCGTAGATGCGGAACCTTTTACTGAGTTGGAACTCGGCGAGGTTTTGGACGGATGAAGATCCGAAAGTCACCTGGCATAGATGGAGTCATACCGGAGACAGTAAGACTCGCCGCACTGAGATACCCGCAGGATTTCCTGAGATTGCTAAACAAACTGCTTGAACAACAGCAGTTTCCAACAATGTTGAAAGAAGCTAAGGTTGTTCTTATCCCGAAAGGTAGAGGTGAAGAGGAAGAGGTACGATTTCGGTCAATTTGCCTTCTTAGTTCGATAGCTACATTGTACGAACAGCTTGCAAAAGGCCGCCTTAAGCGAGAGCTAGAAGAAAAGCATGCGCTGAGCGACCCCTTTAGTTACGCGAGATATAAAGAGATGGGTGGCTCTTATCCTGCTTGACGTCAAGAATGCCTTTAATACGGCATCATGGGAAAAAATCATGTCCAGGCTGAGAGAATTGGGCGTTAGTGAGTACCTGGTCAATGTAATTGACAGATACTTTACTGACAGGTCCATAAGAGCACTGATTGCGAAGACGAGTCCGAAAACGGACATGTCTAATGCGACTAACACAGCCCTGCGTCGCATTAGTAGGTGGATCAGAGAGAACGATCTACAGCTAGCGCCTCAGAAAACTGAGGTGTTAGTTCTCAAAGGGAGCCGAGAAAAATCCTCTTCGCTTTATAATGGAAGGTATGGAGGTGGCACCGGTTAAATCGATTAAGTATCTGGGAGTCTGGTTGTCAGAAGGACTAAGGTTCGGAGTATACATCCAAAAGACGGTAGAGAAGGCGAACCAAAATCTGGAGGCGTTGATACGGCTGATGCCAAACATTGGAGGCCCAGGTAGCATCAAAAGAAAGGTGTTAAATGGAGTTTTCCATTCGGTGGTAACCTACGCTGCCCCCGTGTGGTGTAGCGTACTAAACACTGCAAAATACGCTAAGCTGATGGATACTTCGCAAGGGCGAATGCTGCTCAGGGTATCTAGCGCATATAGGACAGTTTCAAATGAGGCTCTGTATGTCATTGTTGTGCAAAGAGCGAGCGAGGGTGTATGCGAGGAGGATGGATGTAAATATAGATGAAAATGAGAGAGAAAGAACGATAATAGAGTGACAGACAGAATGGGCGAATGATAGCGGAAAAGCAAGGTGGACGAATGAACTTATTCCCGATCTAAGGCCGTGGTGGGAATGTAAGTTCGAGAAACTAGACTCCTTCCGGACCCAATTTCTGACTGGACATGGTAATTTTGGCACCTTCACGAATAGAATAGGCAAATCTGCCTCGGCAGACTGTACTATTTGTGAGGTACCGGACGCTTCCGCCCACATTTTTAACTGCCAGAGATGGGCAAATGAGAGGGGAGATTTCGAGAGGCGAATGGGTTTCGGGCTGGATGAAAGAAACGTTGTAAACATAATGTTGAGAGGAGAGAAAGAATGGAGAGAATTACACTGTCTGATTTCTGGGGTGATAAAAAAAAAGAGCAGGAGGACAGAGGAGGAAATTGAGCCAGGTATCTGAAATTTATGGTTAATATTATTTATTAGTTTATGGCCTAACGTCTGAAACATTTTCTGATTTACGGTAAAAGGTATAGTTATTTATAAATTTTTAGTTTTTTATTTTAGTTGTTCATTGAGTGGCAAGACCACCTCTCTGGAACGGTGGTTAAGGTTTTAGCTGGAATGCGGTTAATCCGGCAGTACCCTGGGGTCTTCTGGCCTAGTATCCTACTCGGAAGAAAGATGCCAGTGTGTCTTGTTCCGTGACGTAGATGTCCAAAAAAAATTTTCTCCACCGTTGCCTGTCAGAATTCAATGGATACCTTCTTAGGCTCTTACTGGAACCTGGCAATACGGCAATTAAAAAAAAGGTAACGGCTTTGACAATAACATCAACTTTGTATTTTAATATGACAACGCTCGTCATATCTCAAAAAATAGTAAAAGTACTGACACGTCTAACACTAATTATAATACTGCCACTTCTATTAATATTCCTAACAATATCAATGTAAATACTACTACTAAGGATTTCCACAGTTTTCACTGTGTTTTCACATCAATGTAAATAATTGTTATAATTGTGTTATTGGTATTCATAAGTAGATTTCTCTAATGTTGAATTCACGAGAGTAACTTTAAAGTGTTTAATAAAAGATCATAAATAAAGTTTATCCATATATTCTTTTGAACATACAAAACGACTGCAGAAAAAATATTGTACGTAACACGATCCAAAAGTAATTTTACGAGAATCGCAGGATTCCAGGACTCGGCTACGGCTCGCCCTGGAGACTTCCTCTCTCTCTCCAATGACGCTACAGCCCAAATCGGACCTTGTCCTCCTCCAAACTATGCCTCCAACCTTGTCGGTCCCACGCCGATCTTCTCCAGGTTCTGGTTCTCACGTCTAGCAAATTTTGCACGTCCGCTGCTACTTCATCCTCCCATCTTTTCCGTGGCCTTCCTTTTGGTCTTGCGCCATGCATTTTACTATCAAGGGCTCTTTTCGGCAATCTTTTCCAGTCTCCATTACTCGTCTCGTAAAATATCACTTTCGGAACTTGTTACGTAAATTACTATTTCTCTTACTTATTTATTTTTAATATTTTTCAATTTTTCTACTTTTTATCAAAATGGAGAAATTTAAAATTAATTCAGTAGTTCAAACAATGAATTTTCTGTTGATTTTGAATTGACTGGAGTTTGTAATATTCTGCAGATTGTTAGTATTTTATAATACTAATGAATATATATTCTATATATTCTATATGCTCCCTGATCAAGCGTATACTAGCAACGGCCCGAACTGTAACAGCTAAATTGATTAAAATATGGAAAAACCCAACAATAATATGGAATAGGTTGGTCAATGCCCTTATATTTCCCATTGCTACATACGCAGCTAAAATATCTTCTTTTCCTTTCAGTACCCTGTCCGATTATCGAACGTTGGCGATCATATTGGCAATAATAACTTTGTTTACGGCGACTCTAACTAAATTAGCAGTGGTCTCTTGATACCATTCTCGGAGCTTTCGGAGCCAGGATGTTCTTCTTCGGCAAGGGCCTCTCCTTCCGGCGATCTTACCTGTATTATGAGGTGTAGAAGGTTATACCTCTCTGGATGTCTCGTTACATCACCGAAATATTGTAACTTTCGAATTTTTATCTCTATATTTTATTTTAGTCTATATTGTACCTAGAATACAGACTCTCAAAAAAAAATCGATAGGAGTAAGATCGAAACCTTCGAAATGGGGGCTACGAGCCCCATCCCATATCAGTTGGCCCACCTATGGAATTTGCAGTATAAGTCGATTACCCTAAACAAATTATACTTTGCATGATTTTATAAGTTTCCATATTAATTAATATGGCATTTTTATTAATATTTATTAAAAACATTACTTTTATTGTTTTTTATTTATTTTCAACAATAAAAAAATTCACCAAATCCTGGCTATGCATTCACTTATGTCAACATACGTTGATTTTTCATATAATTACGTTAAATCCAGAGATATCTATGGAAAAATGACATCAAAACAATAATATTGTCAGTTATATCAAAATATTTATTTTCAACAATAAAAAAAATTCACCAAACCCTGGCTATGCATTCACTCATGTCAACATACGTTGATTTTTCACATAATTACGTTAAATCCAGAGGTATCTATGGAAAAATAACATCAAAACAATAATATTGTCAGTTAATATCAAATTAATGTATTTTGTAGTATTGTAAAGCCTTTTGCCCTTTGTGGATTGTACAATGGGCCGAGGTAAAGTTATCGATGAGAAAATTTGTTTAGTCACTATTAGATTTTTTAATTCTGGAAAATCTAATTTGGAAATCGCGAATATGTTGCAATTGTCACGCTATAGTGTAAGAAATATAGTCAGAAGATACAAAACTGCAGGTTCGGTCGTCACAAAACGTTATTGGAAGACATGTTTCTAGATCAACATTTTGTACTGTAGCATGTTTCAATAAAACGAGCGGTTCGAATTTATATAAATATATTTATTTATAAGTTTACAGTTCGTCTATACCTTATCAACTAAACTCACTCATAACATCGTTACATATATATATATATATATATATATATATATATATATATATATATATATATATATATACCAAAAAGTATTATTCTCGAATCTTCTGGGGTAGTCCCACCTCTAATTCGTTGTTTGACAAATGGATTTCTACAGCGCTAGATACATCGCGAAGGTTCTCGATGCCATTTCGAGATGCAACCGTTACATAGGCCATGCTGAAATGATGTTCGTAACAGTACGTACAAAGTAAGTTTTATAGTTGAAAAAAGTACGAATTGTTTTTAATAAATTTCATTTTATTTTTGGCTAAAGAAAAGCCAGTTTTAACATTACAACAAAAGAAACATAGACTAAAGTGATTGAACTCAATTGGATTCAATACAATGGAGTGATGAGTCCAGATTTGAAGTGTCGTCTAAAGGTTTGGGAAAGTTACATTTTATCGATGGGATTGTAAACACGGACAAATATTTGAATATTTTAGAAGAATCTTTTAAAAGAGTTTAAAATGGATTTAAGACCATGGTATACAATTTCTCGAATAGATTTTTCTAACAGTCCCGACTTCCCGACAATCTCTATAAATGAAAACAGCAAGAGGCGAATCAGATACAATTATAAAATATATAAAATATATTATAAAGAATAACCTTTATCTCAGTATGTCCACCTATAGCGTCTTCAATGGGCTGGGCATGCCATGTATTTAGGATGGAAGAAAACAGGCTTACAAAAAAAAACCGTTGAATGTAAAAATGCAAGGGAAGAGATCTACTGGAACATCGAGAAAGCAATGAAAGAATGATGTGGATGATGACGCAGGAAATCTCCTTGACAGTCGATCGTGGAGAAGAATGGCTACAGGCCATCACGAATGGGGAGGTTAGGGCTCGACAGCCATAGGATGGATGGATGGATTTTTGTAACTGTATATCTCTATAACTTTCCTTTCTTTTCTGTTACTAGGTACTATTACGCCAGTAACTGACCGCTTTATAGTGTAATTTTCCTCGTCACGACGGGTGTACTTAAAAATTTGGACTTAGGTTCGTTTTACACTCTACTTCACTTTTGATTTGAGTCCAGGGTTGCTTTTACTGTGGTGAAAGCCACTCCTTCTCGGAGGTAAAAAACAAACGTTCAAAATAAGTCAGAAAATGGATAAATTGACTAATTCTAAGCAACTTCTGTTCTGTAGAGATTTTTCACTAAGTCAAGACTTTTTGAGTTATTCGCGACTGAAAATGTATATTTTTTAAAACAAAAACCACGTTTTCAGACGGGTTTTCACAAATAATTCAAAAAGTAAGTAATTTAGCGAAAAAAATATTCTTAGCAAAAATACGCAAGGGAGATACCTCTAGGAATAATAAACACGATCGAAAACATCTAAGAAAACAAAAAAAAAAGTAGAAGAAGAACTAACCGACCCTATTGAAGCTGGCAATGGGATAATACCTGGAGATTCCCTGAGTCCTCTATTGTTCAACCCGATTATGGATGAAATAATAAAAAAAGTAAGAACTAAAAAAGGATGCCAAATGGGAGAAAAACAACTTAAAATAATCTGCTATGCAGACGACGCAATACTACTCTCTCAAAATGAAGATGATTTACAACGTATGCTGCACCAATTTATTATAACCGCCAGAAAATTTAACATGTTAATTGCCCCAAAAAAGACAAAATGCTTGGTTACAACAGCGAATTATGGTCAGATAATAGAACAAGTGATGGAGTTTAAATATCTAGGCATCACATTTTCTAGCTAAGGAAAGCTCGAAACTGAAGTGGAAGATCAAGTGAATAGAGCAAGCAGTCTGCCCAAATGAAACAATATGGAGAAATAAAAATATCGGGAAAGAAACGGAAGGCAGAATTTACAAAACAGTCATCAGACCAATAATGACATACGCGGCAGAAACAAGACCTGAACATTAAGAGCTGGGTAAGAAACAGAAGACTAGAATGGAACGATCATAAAAGCCGAATGACAACAAATAGAGTAGTAAAGACGGCAAGAGACGGTTCCCCGATAGGAAGAAGATTAATAGGAAGTCCACGAAAACGATGGAACGGTAACTTACTGGTGGCACATTGAAAAACAGACAGAGTAATGTCTATAAAAAAAGAAGAAGAAGCTTTTCCTAACATTGGAGATAGAAATTGGTTAAGATATGGCTGTTTAAAGTTTGCATACCCTCGTGATTAGTGAATCATTATTAAAGAAGTGTAAATCAACTGATGAAAAATAACAATCATTTTATTCCAGAAAACACTAAGTAATTATGATAGATGGTAGTGAATAATGAAAGTGAAATTTTTAAGCCTTTTCAACTGAAACCTTTCAAAATAAGGGTTAAAAAAATTAATTTAAATAATCTTATTGCCCTTAAAAAACTACAAAATGTTTTCTTAGTACTTCATAGATTAAAAGCTAACTGAGTTATAAGTAAAAAACCAATCACATATTTTAGGAGAAATCAGAACGCCTGTAACGCGTATACTAGAGCATTGTAAGATACAAATAATGTGCTATTAAGGCACAGACATACTTTCTCCCATCCTTACAAACTAATAAGGGTTGTTTTTTAAGTTGAAATAAATTAAATTCAAAATAACATTTTGATTAAAAAAAATTATTGTATTTATAGTATTAATGAAAAAAAATACTACAACTATTCGAATTTCTTTACAAGGGGTGGTTTTTATAAGGGTAGAAATTATATGGTAAAAAAATTAAAACAGTAAGGAAATTTAAATTTAATGTCACTATATAACTAAATAATTCCAAATTGTGGAGAGTTATTGCAAAAGTTATTTAATGGTAGTGTTTTAATTATATCTAATCTAGGGTAAGATTTAGGGGTTAAACTGTAATAAAATCTTGAATTATGTCGTTTTATGTTACTTGACATTCATTCACTTTATTAAAAAATAATCTGAATTAATTACCTGCTCTAATTTACAATTAGACGATTTTTTTCTAATAGAGGTAGTTTTTACCCATAAAAAATAAAAAGCAACCAACGGCACAAGTCCAATAGTGAAGTGGAGGGTAAGAGGAACCTAAATCCAAATGTTCATGAAATTCGGTGGTGACACGGAAAAGAATACGGTATCGCCGTATTTCACGTTCATTTACTGGCTTATATACGTTACTCGGTTCGACACCTGTGCCCTCTTTTATGACTCAAGCGCCGAGTTACGTTAAGGGACTCCATAACTACGAGCTCAACTTTTGGTGTTTGTATTGTATTTTATTACTTTTTAGCAATTAATTAATTTTTTTCCTCCAAATTCCATTCCATAGGATTGTTTTTTACAGTTTTTACAAATTCCTTAAAAACTCCATCATTAAGAAATACCCAAAATGAATAATGCCATTATCTTTCTATATAAAAAAATAGATGATATCATCGGTGACTAAGAATATATTATATAATACATGTGATAGAGTTCGATAATCTAAGTTCTATATTTTTTTTAACTATATAATGAGTAAAAGAGCAATGTAAAAACTTTCCATTTTATAAAATATCCACTCATCATTAAAGAAGTGTAAAGCCACTGATAAAAAACACAATCATTTTATGCCATAAAATACTAAGTAATTAATCATGAGAGTGAATGAATCATGAAAGGGAAATTTTAGAAAAAAATTAAGAAAATGTACCTACCAAGATATCTAGAAAAATCTTTTGACAAAAGCTTTAAAACTATAAAGCTACAAAAATAGTAGAAAAAATAACAGTAAAAAAATAAGCAAAATGTGTAATTGATATGATAAGTTTGACATAAAGGTGTAGAAAGATATATAGTTGCAATACTATAAGAAGCAGTTCTCGCATTCATTGCGGAGTCACCTGAATAATTACTCGAAAAATTACCAAATTATTGAATGTAAGCAATTTCACTGTATTCAAAATTCTTAAAGAACATCAACTGTATCCGTTTCATATCCAACGTGTGTAAACTCTACTCCCTGGAGATTTTTCTTCCCGCCTATTTTTTTGCCTGTGAATTCTTGATCAATTCGCTCAAGTTCCTAATTTTTTAAATGGCGTTGTATTTATTGAGTTGCCTACCTTTGGACGAAATTGTATACGAAATTTCAAATAACAATAGCTTATGGGCTGAAGAAAATCCACATGGAATCTTTGAAATTCATTTTCAGCATCAGTTTTCAGTAAATGTAAAAAGTGGGGACTCACAGGCAAATCTTACTTGAGTTCCCTACATGAAAAGTTACCAATTCTTTTTGAAGAAATTCCTCTACAACTGAGACAACACTTATGGTTCATGCATTATGGTGCACCAGCTTCTTTTAGCATTAATGTACGTAATCACTTAAATATAGTATATAATATACAGTGGGCTACTCGATCGCCGAATTTAAATCCTTTAAATTTTTTGCATTTGGAGTTTTCTTAAGTCCGTAGTTTACTTCACTCCCGTCGAACATGTTGACGACCTGAGAAATCAAATTATAGCCGGCTGTGAGACAATAAAAAATACCAGGAATATCTGAGCTAATACGATAATCAATGAGGCGAAGAGTAAAATCTTGTGTCACGTCCGAGGGAGGTGATTTTGAACATTTGTTGTAGCTTTGAGCCTAGTTAAAATCTTATTAGTGTTACTTTCTGTTATTGTTCTGATTTAATGTTATTGTAATAAATAAAGATGTTTTATTTTTTTGCATATGGTGAATATTGATGCCCATAAGAAAAAAGGCAAGAAAGTTTTTTGTCATAAATCAAACGAGAAATTCAAAAATAATTTTTAATTTCAAATATCTCAGTGCCGTTTTCTCTTTAAAAAATTGAGACCATTACCCGTATGCACACCAAGCCAATGATGACTATAAAATTCTTAATTTTATGTCAAAATATGCGCAATATTCACCTTTTAAAACCCACTAAATTTCATTTGCATATCTCAATCAGTTACAGAGCAATAAATAAATTGTCAATTTTGTAAAAAAAAATTTTTATCACCCCGTACCTCAGAAACAAAAGCATTTGCTGACGTACATTTATATAGAAACTTTCATTATTTAATAATGCAGAATCACCTCCTGAAGTTTGTCGCACTTATTTACTAACACACTGTATGGATAGAGAATGAGACGAAGGTAGGAGCATACAAAATGCAGAAAAGAGGCCAGGAAGCAGAGCAGAAAGGTACCGGGATCAAATCTAGAAAGATAATTAAAAATTACGTAGATTTCGGAATATAAATATAATTTAGAAAAACCGTTTACCATCCTTTTTCGAGGAAGGGACGAATGGACGAAGGACGAACAAAACTCAAAATGGGCAGATCAATGCTGGAATACTGACGACTCTAAAACCGATAAAGGAGTTGAAGCTGGAGTATACGGAGGAAAACCAAGATTAAGACAGTGAAATCCTAGGTAATCACTCTACTATCTTCCAAGCGGAAATTCACTGAACTCGAATAGTATTAACTCAAAATTAGTTTGGAACTGCCTTCAGAATTTGATTCGGATCGGTAAAAGTAACAAAGTAAGTTTACTTTGGGTACCTGGACTTTTATTGAAGGGAACGAAAAGAGGACCTAGTTACCAGGGGAGGGACAAAAAAACATTCATAGACCCAGAAACTGTAGTTGGCATAGCAAGAAGTACAACCAAAAGAACAATATCGGACTGGGTGTAGCGGATGACAAAGATCTGCTAGATATTAATATTAATGATCTGTGAATTATTGTATGTCTCCTAACAGGGCACTGTAGCCTCGAGGGACACATCAACAGAATCGGACTGACAAAAAGTGCGAATTGCAGATTCTGTCAGGCTAATGAGGAGACGGCGGAACACGTTCTGTGCAACTGAATAGGGTCGAACAGAATAGGGCATTATTAACTCGAGCCATTCGACTTTGTAAAAGTGTCACCTAAGGCCATAATAGACTTTGTTAAAAAGGCTAGGCTGAAGGGACAACTTTAACCTAGGGATGAGTCACAATAGACCTCTTAGGTTGAGTTAAAGGGTATTAAATCGCCCACTCATATTGAATCTAAACTAACCTAACAACACTGTACAAATTCAAAATTTCACCCTGTACACGGGTCTCACCTTTTTTTTTATATATATTTTAAAAAATGAGTATAAAAACAACTTTATTATATATGTAATATATATATATATATATATATATATATATATATATACACAGATGGAAAAGGATAATGCGAGTGAATAATAAAAGTAAAAAGTAATGGCATGTCTCGCAAAACAGCAAACCAAAAATGGTATATCGGTGGAAGCTGTAGCTTCCTCCGTGGTTTAGTTGTTGCCCTGGAAATCATCAGGGTCTTCTAACTCTATTAATGCCACAAATTGGTTACATTGCTCCTGTAGTGATACTTTCCCAAGTTAATATGCTCCTTTTCTAACTTAGCTGCACCGTACTGAAGACGACCAATAGTCAGAAATACGTATATACGGTTGCCTTACTTCGATATACCATTTTTGGTTTTATGTTTTGCGAGACATGCAAATATATATATATATATATATATATATATATATATATATATATATATATATATATATATATATACTCCATTCAAACTTGGAATCATCTTATTATTTCAAGCGAATTCAAAAAAAAGCTTACGAAGTCAAACAATATTTATTTTAAATCAGCTTAATCACCAATACATAAAAATTAGAGAAAACAATAAATTCATGAAATAACAAATTGAAACTATTTGTTTTAAATTGAATATTATAAACAATTTCAATATAAAACGCACAATGTTTAAATTGTTTTTTAGGATTTATGTTTTTTTAGTAGTTAGTGTTACTACCCCTAGCCCTTATATTAGCTTCTTCTTCTTTGTTTTTTTTTTTTCGGGTTTGGATTATATGTATAATAATTTACCAATACATGTAAAGTTGTGCGCATCTTGCTCTAAGTAATGCACAACCAGGGATAAACTTGTTTCCTACTAATTGACAACTCGGTGATAATTATCACATTTTCCATATTTTTCCTTCTTCCTGTAATAGAGAGGGAGAACGTGCTACATACATTTAAGGTTACATTAGACTTTTCTCGTTTGGGATGTAAGCTTCAATTCACGTGAGCATGCTTCTAAACAAATTGTCAACATTTAGTTGTGGTATTATCCCGGCGAACTCTAATTATTTTTTTAAGCTTATCCCTCAAATGCTCTATAGGGTTAATGTCGGGTGAGAATCTATAGGGTTAAGGTCGGGTGATATCTTCTGCTTCAAGGAAGTATATAGTCACTCTGCTCGTGCATTATCACGCATGCTAATCAAATTTTCTACTATTGCAACTCTCCAGAGTCTAACTACAGGTTCTAGAACTAAACCAACTTACCTGCGAGCTGTTAAAGTTGATGGGATGAGAATTAAAGAAGTTTTTCACCGATCATGTGCCCCTCCAGAAAATAACACTTCCTCCTTAATATCTGTGAACAGATCTGGCAGTTTCCATTCTTGCTTGTCTTCTTCGCTCTCCAAGTATACGAATTTGTCGATCATCTAATTTTACACAAATTCTGATTTCTTCTGAAAATATTACTATTTGCGTCAATTTCCAATGTTTCAGTTTTGGTGTTGAAGACACCAATTAAGGCGATCAATCTTGTGTTGCCTGGATAACTCGAGAACTCGTAACTGTCTACAGCTGTATAGTTCTTGAGCACGTAGTATTTTTTTTATCGTTTCAACTGAATCATTTACACCTGTAGCTTTCAAAAATTTCCTTTGGAGCTGAGAGTGATAAAATGTTGAGTCTCTTCTAGCTACTTGAACAATGAAACGATCTTGGACCGTTGTTGCTTTTAGGTTACTTTGTCTTGGTCTATTCTTAAGTTTTCCTAATTCATGATACCTAGCATAGGTTTTTTACACAACGCCCTGTGTTTCGCCTACCACGACAGCTATGTCCCTCTGAGACATCCATTGCTCCAATAATCTTTCCCCTTTACTCATCCGTAACCCCACATAAGGCATATTTTCGTTTTTTGACGTAAAAGTTAGTTAATTTATTTTTATTCAATTTACAACTAAAGCCAATAATCTATAACGTACCGTGGTGTGTTATCTGATTGTTTTATCGGTTTGTTAATTTCAATAAAAATCTTTATTCTTCGCAATAATAACAAGATTTTTCAAAAGAAATAATTATTGGTTTGAAATACATGGTGAATCCATATAAGTTTGGATGTGTAAATATATGTACAAAAATTAAAATTAAATTTCTGATATATGTATAAATATACACCATCAATTCATCAAATTCCATTACAAACACGTCAGTATAATGTGGTAGAATTTGATTAGGTATACATACCGAAAGAAGTAGCTAAAAATAAAATACTCGTTTTGACAAGATAATTATGACAAAAAAGAGTATTTGGATACATAATTTATATAAAAGCATTTATAATAGATGTGATGTATCCAGAGAAATATAATTTTATACCAATATTGAGAAAAAAATAGAATGTTTTCCATATAAAGCTGAGATGGTACAGATAAATAAACAGCTAATAGATGCCGGTTACATGTCAGATGAACAAAGAAGCATTATATTATTGACTGTTTATAAATTTTAACATTATATGTTAGCGTTATATATAAAACAACAGAAAAAATTGTTTCACCATGCCAAAAAGATATGTAGAAAAGTATACTAGGTGTGGAAATAAGTAAAGGAAGGAAATTTGTTAAGTGAAGAGATAAAGGAGAAAGATACGTTAATAAAGAGGAATATCTGAAAATGAGTTTGCATTTATATAAAGCAGATCATAAATATGACTATTAGGACTAATAATTTGAAAATTACTAAATAAGACGACGTGTAATAGTATTCAGACAGGGACTATGATGTATTTTAGTAGCAAATAATCTGGTTACGGGAAAATTAAATCATGTCAGACTATCATTACACTAAGAAATATTTAAAATAATTTAAAATAAATAAATAATTATAAAAAAAGACAAATAAGGGCAAACTAATAAAAGAAAAAATGTATAAACAAGGAATTTAGACAAAATAAGTAAACTAAATAAGTAAGTTTACTCTGGGTGCCTGATAAAGAAATAAATATACTGTTGGATCACTTGTACTAAACAGGGCAGAAAATGCCAAAGAAGATAATAAAATAATATATGGAACGTATAGTACCGTTATGTTGAGCCAACGATGAAAAAGCAAATATACAATATAATATAAGCAAGTATCAAACGTATTTTATTTTATATGTATTACCCTGAAATCTGAATAAGAAAAAACAAACAATACCCAAAACTTCATCTCTCAATAAACAGCTATGTTTTATGTTAAATAGCAAAACAAAATTTATGAAAAATACCTGAAGAATGTAAAAAAAATAATTAAATAAAGAATAAAATACGCAGTAGAGATCAATACTGTAGGAGTAAGAAAGGTGAAAGACCATAGGTAACATAGTACCCAAGAGAGCAACCTCAATTACATGGAAATGTCGAAAAAAAATATCTGAAAATAATAAGAAAAAAGACAATTGGCAATAAGCAAAGCCAATACACACACACACACACACACACACACGCACACGCACACGCACACATATATATATATATATATATATATATATATATATATATATATATATATTTATAGGTAGAGGTTAGATACACTTTACGATCCCGATAAAGTTAGGTCTACTTCAGGGTCGCGATTCGGCCTACGCTAGCCGTGGTTTACTCTCACTTCCTTTAGCCGAGAAGGTATCAGGTTCCAACCTTCCGTCCTTGTCGATGACGCCAAATTTCCTATCCCCATCATAACATCGACAAAAATGGCCGAGCCCCCCCGTAAAATGAGAAACGACGAAGTTGCAGGACCCTAAGTCTCCGGCAGTCCCTTGAAACCAAGCTAGACGGCAAAGAATATGGTTAAAGCCGACATATAACACCAGAACATTGATGGAGGACGAGAAACTTGTGGAACTTAAAAACAAGCTGAAGCATATAAAATGGACTATACTTGGATTATACGAAGTACGGCGAAAAGGTGAAGAACAAATGGTACTCTCGTCGGGAAACCTATTGCATTATAGAGGAAAGTCATCTAATGGCATCGAATTTATGGTTAATAAAAAACACACAAAAATATACTCATAATTAAAAGCATAAGTGATAGAGTTTCTTATCTACAAAGTAAACGAAAATATTTGATTAAAGATCAACCAGGTATATGCACCAATCACTACCCACATAGATGAAATATGAAAAACACACAGAAGACACAAAAAACCTAATGCAAAATGCAGGAAAATGAAAGATAAGCACACAACAAAAATTGCAGAGCTTAGGAATTTAAACAAAACCATGTCCAAAGCCGTTAATAAAGAGATAAGGAACTTTAACACTAAAGAAACAACTAATACCATAAAACAAAACAAAAAAGCCTATAAGTTATAAAACTAGAGTTGAAAACAGGAACGAGGAATATTTACAAATAAAAAAATAAACAAGGACATGCCATATATGAACAACAAGAGATCCTGAAAATCATCGAAGAATAGGTACAGAACATTATATAGTCGAGATGCTCACAATCCAGAGGTAGAAATCCCAGCAATGCAAAATCAATGAACAGAGGAACTTCCAGATATAAACGAAGAGAAAATTAAATCAACGTTTAAAGGTATCAAGAACCACAAAACACCTGGAGACGATAGCATTGCAAGTGAAATAATAAAACTAGGAGCCGAATGCATCATACCAGAAAAATGGAATAGTGGCATTATGATAATAAAACAAAAAAGGAGATGTAACAGAAATTGGAAACTACAGACCTATCAGCTTGTTATTTCATTTATATAAGCTCTTTATAAGAATAATTACTAATAGACTGGGATCTAAGCTAGATTTTCACCAACCACTAGAGCAACCGGATTTAGAAGTGCCTTTGGAACAAATGACCACCTACAAGTAATAAAATCCTTTATAGAGAAAGTTATAGCATAAAATAAGCCACTGATATTAACAGTCCAGCATAGCTCCATGTTAAGAGCTCGTACAGAGTGCAGTATTAATCATAGGTATGCAACTTTTCTTTGCAATATATATACTAGCGCAACAGCTGAAGTTGAAAATGTACTATGGCGACACATATACATTTCCCCTGGAGAAGGGTATTAGGCAGGGAGACACCATCTCTCCTAAACTATTTACCGCTTTATTACAGAGTGCTATAAGAAACAATAATTAAGAAAATATTTGAGTCAACATAAATGGGGAGATTTTGAACATCCTGAGGTTTGCAGACAACATACGTAGTCCTTATTGCAGACCGTGTAGATAATCAGTTGGTCTTAAAATTAACTTTCGAAAACACAATACATAACCAACCTTATACTGGCCAAAAACATTTCAACTAATGGAACTCAAATTGAACAAGTTTATACCTATAAGCATTTAGGCCACGAGATTAAATTAGGAAGACACAATCAAACAACAGAGTTAAACAGGAGAAATGATTAACAAGGGAAGGTTACGGAAAATTGAGGGAAATTTTTAGATCAGAGATTCCCATGTGCTTAAAAAGAAAAGTCTTTGATCAATGTCCAGTTCTAACGTGTGGAATAGACACGTTGACCCCTTACCAGAAAAGTAATCAATAATAATAAGTAAGGTACAAGTGATATAGAGAGCAATGGAGAGGTCAAAGTTGAATATATCACTCAGAGACAGAGTTTGAAATCAAATAGTTAGGAGAAAAAGTGGTATTACGGACGCAATTAAAAGAATTACAACAATGAAATGTAACTGGGCAGAACATGTTACCTGAGTCAGAGAGGGAATGTGAACCAAGAAAATTTTAGAATTTTCTAAGGAGACCTAGACACGATCCTTATCGTAATTGAGGATTTCCTCCAACAAGGTGGTCAGATGACATCAAGCGCATCCATGAGATGCGCTGGATTTAAGATGCTCAAGATCGGATGCAATAAAATTATTTACGGGAAGCCTACGTTTAGCAGTGGACTGAAAACGGCTAATTGGTTGTCACTTAAAAGGACATGATCACACAAATTTAAATTTGTTTAAAATTACATGCTAGTTTTAAATATAAACAGTTTAAAATATTACTAGTATTATAAATAATGATTTAATAAGTAGATTGTTACACTAGAATTCTCGCCTTAGAATTACGTTAACAATATTACATTAAAGATTACTATTAGTTTTGAAAATAAAGCAATTGATAGCTTACTAAAAATTTAAAACTAACTGTAAAATTAACCCTACACATAATACATATCAGGATGTATTTAATTAATTAAAGCAATACTTGATTAACAAAAATTGAAATCATTGTTGAGTGTCATAGATACCATACATAATATATTGTATATTCTACTAACTCAAATATAAAAACCCTAAGGGTGTCACGTAAAATGATAATTAGGGGAAGCCCTAGCAGTCATATAAACTGAATAAAAATGCAAATCAGTTACTCACGTGTAATCCAACTTCACGGAAAGTTCGCACATCCATCAGAGAAAATACGAGGTAAACAGCAAGGTCAAACAAATGATCTAAAAACCAAACAATAGCATTAAGACATGTAGAAACGCGGAAAGATTCCACAATGCATGACAACGAACAAAATTGTCCTTAATAGACTTACCGCTATAAAACGAAACTGAAATATTAATCGCAACGCAACTGAAGTACCGGATACGCGATTAAAATCTGAAACAAGAGACGATCGCAATGAGACTGAGTGTCAATTGTTACAATCGCGATCTCTGCCTCTCTTCATCCGCCACTCACCATGCGTATCTACCGCAGCGAGCCTACTGATTATGGTATATACTGTGCCTACTGACGACGAGAATTCACTGGACGAATTTGTTTTGAAAAGCATGCTGCTTGATAAGTGCATGGTGTTGCTGTCTTATTTAATGCACTTTTTTTAGATGGGAAGAATAACTAAAAATAGAAAAGTGCAGACCAAAACGATATCTCTCCTAAATGCTGATACGTGGTTTCATTACAACAATAGAGCAAACATTTAATAGTAAAGCAATAGATGCAAACTTTTTCCTTTTCTCCACAATTTATCTAAAATTATTCCTGTAGTACGCTGCCCTCCTAAGCAAAAACACAGTATGTACACAAGATATGAAACAGAGAAAAACTAGATTGACTTTGCAAAGCTGTCCTGGTTTTAAAAGTTATCCATCTGTTAATAGACAAGGCGAAAAGCTCGGGTTCGTTCGGGAAAATATTCCCGTGAGATTTTTTTACATAATCACTTTCATGAGATACCCCAAAATAGGTTCAAGGGGTCGCCCAGTCGAAAAGTTGTTCCATTTTTTTAAACATTTTCATTAAACAAATTGTAACAATCCATTTGTTTGGCCCACACAAATGTTTTTCAATTTTTTGGATAATTCTGAACAAAATAGGTATCTTGTAGTTTTTCTGTAAACTTAATCGTTTTCGAGTTATAAATATTTTAAAACTGAGTGAAACGCAAAATTACGATTTTCAAAGCTCAATAACTCAGTAAAAACCATAATTATTTTTAAATTCATCAAGAACCTATATTCAAGTTCCGATAAGCATTTTAGACCTATTTCATTTAAAAAAATTTTTTTTATCGACAGACTTATGACAGGACAAGCACTCGGGCTGCGGCCTTAATAAGAGGGGAACTAATAATAATGATGGTTTGAACAAACATTTATAATATTTAAGTCAGTTTTAAATAGCAAATACTTAAACAGATATTGTAAATACACAACTATTTTTTTTAAATAGGAAAAGTTTTAATAAACGTACGTTTCCCACAAGTTGTTTTTGTTATATTTTTTTATCTTTTGTTTCTCACTCATCACGCACAGGCAAAGTAGTCCAAAAGTGTTTTATGTTTTCTGGAATAACTGCATTAAGTTGCTTCAATAAGTTATTACATTTTTTTTAATCCCGTTGGTTTAGATGGTAATGGAGAGATTTCCACGTTTTTACGTTTCAAAATATTTTTAATCTTTTTGTTTTTTAAGAAATCAAGTTATATCATTTCTGAGCTGGAATGAGATGTCTCGTATTCTAATACACACATTTTTTTTGATGAGATGTACTTGAACGTCTTGACCCATGTTAGTCAAGTATGCAGAATTGAGATCTTTTTTCAATTTAATTTGTGAGGTATAATCAATCCATTCGTCAAAATCTGAAATATTCATTTTTTTTACTTCTACAGATTTTCTTGAAGCCTGGACTGCGTTGTAAGAGTCTTGGAAGTCATAAGTTCTACCTTGTTTTCTTAGAGATTGTTGCACATTACGATGGAAGCTATCTACCGATATAAATGTATGGTCAGCATGATTGCCTCATGCCGTATAACTGCAAACGGTTTTGACGTACTTTGACTTCCTAATGGAACAATACTTTCTTGTTATGTTGTTAACCTCTACGTAAACAAGACCTTTTTTTAAACGTTTCCAAACGTGGCATCATGTCAACCTACAAGTCTGCAGAAACATATACTGGGTTTATTCAGGGTTGGAGCTCTGATTTTGGTAAAGTTGTGTAAACTCATTATGCACAACAGTTTTCGCAATCTTCCTGAAAGTTTTTCGCAAAATGTCCGTGTAGTTTAAAACTCTCACACGTTTGGCGTTCTTTATTTCCAAGCTTAGCAAATGAAATTTTTTAGCTTGACTTAACAGTATACGTTGTGCGATGCTGAAATGTGAGGATACTTTTCTATGAGATCTTGATATATAAAACTGATGTTAATGTCGCTCGGTAGGTACAATCCATTAGGAGCATATTTCCTGAGATAATGAGCAATTTCAGGATGGAAGCTAAAATTTGTCTAAAGTTGTTGTCCTTCTTTTAATACCCATTCTCTTACACAACAAAAAAGACAAATGCCCTTCTTTCATTGTACGATACATTACGAAAATTATCGCTACAGGCCAATAATTTGCAATATTTATTGCCATCATTCCCTAGAGGCAAAACTGAATGTTTCATTTTTTCTTATTCTACTTTTTAATTCTCCGGCTTTCAACGCTTTCTTTGATTTTTCTCCTTTTTCGTAAATTACCCTTTTTAGTCGTATCCTTATCTTCCTGTTCTAACATAATAAACGCTTTCATACCTCCAGAAACAAGCATTTTTTGTTCATCATCACGGGTGTCATCCCTTTCTTGCTCTTTACAGAAAATTCCTTGTTAAGCACGCATCTAGCCATCTTCATAATCGGTAACAAATTCATCAGAACCTTAAGTTAATGACAGCATACTATTATGTGCTTCTTTACCTCCATCGCCTCTAAAAAGTAATAATAATAAGTTTTTTAGCAACCAAATAAAAATACTACTGACCTACTTATATGTGCCCATAAAAAGTATTACAGCAACCATTCTAATGCATAATAAACGCCAACATACCTCCAGCAACAAACATTTCTTGTTCATCATCATGGGTGTCATCCCTTTCTTGCTCTTTACAGAGAATTCCTTGTTTACCACGAATGTAGCTATCTCTGGCTTCACAATAATCTATAACAACTTCAGCCATATCTATTTCTGATTCACAACGTATAGACCCGTCATCATTAGCTGTAGCGTGAACTATGTTGTCCTGTTTACTTTTAATAATTTGATCTTCCTCAAAATAGATATCAAGCTGTTCTATATTAATTAATACTTCATCTTCAACAATATGAGTTTCTTTGAAAGGTGGGGTACAATCGTCTACAATAAAACAAACATAAAAATTGTATTTAATTAGATCAAACAAATGAGGAAATATGTTTAGTTTATAGGCAAACTAAATAATGTAACTAATTTTTTATATAATAATAAAAATAAAAGTAAGTACCTACATAATAGTTAGGTGTTATAGAGATAGAATAATTCAGTCAGCCTACCAAACAATGATGTTGAAGGTCTCGAATCATTAGTAGTTGCTTCACTACTAATAGCGGGTTCATTTAGAGCCATTGCAATAATTTCTTTTATTCTTTGCCTAAAAATTTTTTATTGCTTAATAATTTCTTTTTACAGTCTTTAAAACACTCAACAAAAGCTAACTACAAACTAGGGGTTAGAATCTGTCTGCCATACCGCACAAAGGCACAAGAAATACAACTATTTATTAGACACAAACAACACCAAGTTAAATGTCAAGAATAATCTGATAAGTGGCAAGGCGAGTAGATACGACACACAGAAAAGAGGAAACATGCAGCATGCGATAAGTAGACACTGCGTTCTTACTTAGCACATCGTATTTACTGTATTACTTTAAGGTATATAAGAATTGCTGCAGGAACTGCGTTATACAAATAATATGTTAATAAACAGCTGCAAATACTGCATTTTACTAAGGTATATAAAAAGAGCACGTTTTCCTGATTTCAGTGATATAAACAACTCTGTATGTGTAATTTTTGTAACTACATCCTGCAATTTTGCCTACGTGTGTTAATTTTAAAACTTGAAAACAAGACTGAAAAATGTTATCTAATGGTATAAATAATAATTATACAGGGTTAAGCAATAATTGTGAAACTTTGGCTTAAACGGAAAATTTTGGTTTTTGTTGACTACAAATTTGTTAAAAAAAGTCAATTAAGAAATGTTCAAAGTGGGGTCCGTTGTTTTGTAAATAATAATACAGACCATTTTCAAATTCTGCATGAACTTTGGCAAATGTTGTTCTAGTAATAGCGCGACATGCTTGCGTAATTCTTTCTCGCAATTTTTCAAGTGACGCAGGTTGAGTTTTATAAACAACTGACATGAGGTAACCCCATAGAAAAAAGTCAGGTGGCAGTAAGTCTCGTAACCTCGGTGCCCACTCAATAGGACCTCTCCTTCCAATCCATTTGTTCGGATAATTAGTATCCAACCAGTGTCTAACTGGAGCTGCATAGTGAGCACGTGCTCCATCTTGTTGGAAGTGCAGCAAATCTTCGTCTAGACCTAGGTTGCCTTGATGGTCCCTTTGGTTCTCTAATTCATGCACAATTAAAGATTCGATGGTGTTTTCCAGCATATCGAGATAAATGTCGCCAATTAAATTGCCTGGTATGAACGAAGGGCCAATTATAGCATCGCCTAATATTCCTACCCAAACATTCAGTCTTTCAGGATATTGAGTGTGACCTTCTCTGAATCTATGCGGGTTCGTATCACTCCAGTACCGACAGTGTTGTTTATTTACATTACCATTCAGCATAAAAGTATTTTCATTAGTAAAACAAATATTTTGTTACATTCTCGGTTCAACGCGAATTCTTTCAGTCTTGAGTTCACAAAACTCAATTCGTCAGTCTGGATCATCATCGCCTAGTTTTGAAGAATTTGTGTTTTATACGGGTCACTTATGTAGCACCTTTCTAACCGGGTTATGTGAAAGTCCGAGAGATAGCATTAGAAATACAAAAGTCATAGTAAGCCGGCTAATATTAACACCCTGTTTAATTAATAAACAATAATTATACAGGGTTATCAACAAAATCAACAAAAACCTCATTAAATTTTCCATTTAAGCCAAAGTTTCACAATTATTGCTTCACCTTGTATAATTATTATTTATACCATTGGATAGCATTTTTATAGTCTTTTCAATGATGTATCATAAGTAGGGGTTTGCAATTTAAACTTTTTTGGTTGTAGTGAGTGGGGCCTAGGGGGTTGATGGGGTTGAGTTCTCTTTCATGTCATTTTTGTTCTCTCTTACTATTCTAGAAATGGTTTCAAGCATTTTTCGAAATTTGCTTTTGTTCGTGAGATATAGCCATTGTAAAAGTTTCAAACGAAGTCATGTTAAGACGAATTGGAGATAGCGGGAAGCTTATTAACACAATTAAAATAAGAAGACATTGTACATACTTCAAAACTATAAATACTCTCTTCTATACGTCATTATGCAAGGAAGAGTAGGGGGAAGAAAAGGCTTGGGAATAAAGAAGAAATCCTGGCTGTGGAATATCAAAGATTAGACTAACCTCAGTGTTTAACAGATATTTCTCGTTGCAAAAGATGAAGAAGCGTTTAAAAAACTGATCGCCAACCTTCGATAGAATACGGCACAACAAGAAGAAGAAGATGGCGATAGAGCACAAACTTTTCGTGTTTGAATCGGTATCAATAAAGTAATTTTAAACAAACGAGGACAAAGATTTCAAAGTATCCCGTATTCAAACAGTTTTTATATTGGTGGAGACACATAGATGATGTACTGGTATGTTTTACAGGAACTAACAGACAACTTGACCAATTCTTATGGTATATTAATTCACTTCACAGTCATATTGAATTTACAATAGAAACAGAACATAAATAATATATAAATTTTCTAGATTTAAAAATAATCATACTAAAAAAAAAATGAGTCATACTCGGTATTTCATAATCCTACCGATACTGACACGACTATACACAATTCATCATTCCATTATACAAAACATAAATTGGCAGCCTACCATAGCATGTTGCATAGATCAATAGAAATTCTCATGTCAAAAACAACTTCGAGATAGAATTGAATAGCATTAGGCAAATAGCAGTTAGAAATGGGTACAACAAACAAACAATAAATAAAATTTTAAATAAAAAACTAGGTACATAAGAAAGCCCTGAATTTAATATTTCCACCACCAAAGCAAAAACACAGTACCTTCTGCTCGATTACATTTACACAGGCAACATATCAACAAAAATAGCCAAAGACATAAAAAGAAAAAAATAACACCAGCTTTCAGAACAAACAACAAATTGGGCAAATATATTAAGAACAACAAGAGCCAAAAGAAAAAGCACTTCCAAAGTGGTGTATACAAATTTTTATGGGAGTTTTGCAAATAACAGTTTTCAATGTTTTATTCTTAGATATATTTTTGTTTAATGTTTACATATGATGTTGAAAAGGAATTAATCTTACAAAGAAGAAAATAACTTTGGATGGTGAAATGATTTTAAATATTGCTAATGATCTTTTGAATATCAAGATTGTTAATAGAGAGCAACAAGGAAATACATGGAGATGATTGTTTTAAAGTTAGATCAAGATGAGCAAAATAAAAAGAAGCAATATATGTGTAGTCTAACAGAAAAATTCCAGAACAACATAGTACAATCCTATGTAAATAGAAGCACTATAGCTAATAAAATATAAATCTTATATAGGGAATCGATGGGATATCGATATTGATTACAACAATGCTAGACTTCACTTCTGTACGTACATTTCTTTTATAAAAAGAAGCATAGCATAATATAACATATTTTATTAATTAATTTGACCATAATAGAAATTTCAGAGTGAGTTTAGTGAAATCCAATGAGCTGGAAATATATAATGTGTCTCTAAAAGTATTTTTTTTTATTGTCGATGAGTATAAGACGTAGTTACTTTAGCATGTAGTTTTAGTTATTTTTCTATTTAGTTAAAATAAAAAGTGACCAATCAATGATATAATAATCTGGTAACAATAGGTACTAACTATTTAAATTTTTGTAACTAATTAAGTTTCTAATCTACTAGTATAAGTTATACAACTAGTTATAATCGTGTTTGTTTTTGTGCTATTTAAAATATAATAGTTTTTATCCCATCGACCGTACTAAAAGCTTGCTTGTTTATTATACAAGCATACTGTGATCTTCTTTACGTAACGCATGTTTAATGAGTTTTTACTAATTGTTCAGGGCCGTAACCAATTCGAAACGATTGACACGGCTCTGCCGAGAAGTGACCAGGAAAATTAGAAAAATTGCATAATCCACCTGGCGTGCGGTCTTCGTTTCCTATTTTATTTAACCAAATAATGGATTGCTGCAATCAATAGTATGTTAATAGCCCATTGTATATGAATAATAAATAATCGATGATAATAAATTATTTAATGATTGAGAAATGTTTCGTTTTAAAACACGATTCTAGTTATATACAAAAAAATTTTCCATTAAATAATACAATTCTAACTACAAACTCATACAATTTTTTCTGACTTTGGATTAGATTCTTCCTAGTTTCCTCAGTCTGTCGTACCTAATTCAATTAGATAATTAGTTGGTTCGTTTTCTCCTTATTTCCATTCATTCATCTTAGATGTAACTCATCATCTAATCTATTCTCTTAAAAGGTTCTGAAATTGTTTTCTTGTAGCATCTTGAAATATTATTTTTATGTGGATTAAGCCACAATTGTTTGTAATGAAATTACATTTGGAACTATTATTTGACGTTTAGATTTCCACTTTGCAAATCGTTTATAAAAAGAGGACAACAAGTTGTTGTCCGAGTTATGTTTTTCAAAAATGACCGTTGACCTCATTGGCCTCGATCGTGTAGGTAATAGCCACGCTTTTAGTTGAATAAAAGAAAGATCAAACAACTACATCTATAAAATATCCCGTGAATGCAACAATTTCTATGTGAGAGAAACCGAAAGACTACTAAGTGTCAGGATAAGCAAGCATGAAACATACATCAAAAACAGAGACTTCGGCAAATTACAGATATGCAAACATGCCTGTTACAATTAACACAGAGTACGATGAAAAGGATGCATCAATAATAATAAATTTTACTATTTATATTGGGAAAAGCCTCAATTTTATTTTAAAATAAGTTTTTTTGACGTTTAGATTTCCATTTCCGAAATCGTTCTCAAAATATAAAATATTAATAAATTAAACCAATTTTGCTTTTGTTATTTGGTAAAAAACTCTTCTAATAACTTAATTTTATCTGATCCATTAATATTGACAATTCAAACATATATTATACATTTTAAAGTAGATGACTTTAAAATGATATTGCCAATATTACGTTATGCCTGTTACGACTTTATTGTAAAATAGTTCATTCGATTACATGAAGACAACTGCATGCAGTGATGGTGATGACAATAAAAAACCAGGAAAAAATCTTCATGTGTCTATTCCGACTATGAAGGTTTTTTCCTGTCTTTTTTCTCATGATTTACTAAGGGGTCACTAACAACAGAGTTTTACTGTCATTATTACATGTGGTTATTTTTTTAGACGGTGTTTGGTGCGATTTTTCTGACGAGTGTTCTAAAGTTAAAATTTATTTTATGTAATCGAATGAACTATCTTCCAATAAAGTCATCCCAGGAACGCAACTTAAAAATATTAATATTATCATTTTAAAGTCATGTACTTTAAATGTATAATATATAACTGAACTGTCAATTTGTCAAAAACAAAAAATGTTTAATTTATTAATGTTTTATATTTTGAGAACGATTTGGAAATCGAAAGGTCAAATAAACTTACTTTAAAGGTCAAATAAACTTACTTTAAAGTAAAAGTGTGGCCTATTCCCAATAAAAATAGCAAATTGCACTAAGATGAGACAAGAAAATAGTTTCAGAACAATATTATTAGTTAAGAAATTAATATGAAAGAAACAGACATGAAAAAGAGTAAAATCAAAGAAGCGGCCCTCATCCTACTTAATAAAGAAAAATTTGTAGCAAACCCATTAGCAGAATGGAGCATGCTTTGATTGCCAATTCGAAAAAATTAATTCAACAACCAAACAAAAAAAAAAGCCTTTTTACAAAAATTACCAATTGTGGACTATAATACTATTCCCGTTAGAACTACCACCTCGTTGTTTTAACTAAAATTGGAGGTGGTTTTTGTCCGCAAATATAGAATATAATCTCTCAAAGACAGCGCCAAAAGATATGACGGTTAGATGAAGTTCATTTTAGATCACACCAAAATAACGGTATCCCTCTTTTGAATATTTTCTGTATAAAAAGAATTATTGCCTAAAAAACAAGCCCTTATCCTTTTAAACAAGAGAGCTCCGCGGATCTACTTTCATCATCGGAAAGGCGTATTGATCTGGAGACAAGGGTATTAATGACTGAATTAATTTGTGAAGGTGGATGGTGAGAGTTGGCATGCAAGTAACGATTGGTGTGTGTGGGTTTTGGATAGACAGAGTAATGAAAACCTTGGGATTGGTTTTTCTTTATGAAACCATCGAGAAACGGTAGGGAGCGTAGTGAATGAAGTGACTGGTGAGTGTAGTAGTGTCTGGGGACTCGGGAGACTGAGACCTCGGAAGCCCTGAAGAAGACATCAGAGAGGATGTCGAAAGCCGGGCCCAATGGATATCGACGCGGTGCAACCCGGAAGACTGGTGAGTTTATTATTAATTTTTATAATAGTATTAATCTTAGCTCTAGGTTTAATTGTACTAACCGCGGAAATCTTTCCGAACATTTATATATATATATATATATATATATATATATATATATATATATATATATATATATATATATATATATATTGTTATGATATGTAAAATCGAGAAAAATATTGGTTTGATTAAAATATTTCAAAGTTCAAAAACATTAAAATAATTCAGATAAGTAGGATAATAAACAACAAACATTTCGAAGAAGGAAAGTTATTAAATTCCTGGATTACCTGTACTAAACAAAATGTAAGCTATACATAAATTATTTCTTTGTTATACTTGAGTGACCCGCATAAGTTTAAGTGAAAGCCAAAGACAATTGAACAGGGTTTTTCAAAATACATTAATGCAGTGATTAAAGACAATAGAAGGGATTATAGAAAGAGGTTTTTGTTAGTTTTTAAAAATTATAGAAAAATATTATTTGTAAATAAGTTTTAGGAAATTTATAATTATAGGTAAAAATTTGTTTGTTATCGAAATGAAAAAATGGGGGAATTGTGACGAGTTTTGATTGGCGGAGATTGAAAAAGGTGGGATAGGTATGTAGGAGTGAGAGTTTGGCTAGATTTAGGAGAGAAAAAAGAGAATCAGTTGGTTTTCCAAATCTGTAAGACGAACAGTGATTGTTCTCTGGCGGTTCCTGAGAAGTAGCAAGCAGTAGTGTTGAATGTTAGTGAGTTTTTGTGGAGTTAGTGTATCTGACAGAAGCTGGAGCAGCAAAATATTGTAAGTCATATTTTCCTACTTATATTCCAAGAGTCACTGTTCAGGCCAACGAGAGATTCAGTTTATCGTAAAGAGAAGATATTCCAAGAGTCATTTTTCACTCGGGCCAACGAGAGATTCAGTTTATCGAGAGGAGAAAGGCTATCATAATTTGAATGATTGTTGCTTTTGAAGGAGATCATTAAGGACGATATACTTGCAACAATCTGTTGTAAGATTGCTGATTACATAGGGAGCGGTTGAGAGGAGATAATATAGTCTACAAGGAACAAGGATTTGGACCACTCATCATCAGAGAGAGATATTTTTGTTTTCTGCAGTTTTTTTCTTTTATTGATAACACAATTTTTACACTTAATTTAGAAAGGATATAAATATTTTGATTAGGAGAGTTAGAATAGTTCGGGATTTTGAGATTTCAATTAATATTGTTTGTCCCATTAATTTTGATTGTTCACGTACGTAGAACAAAATTTTTGAGAATCATTATATGAGATTTGTTTATTGAAAACTTTTGAGTGTGAATTATTTCATTACTTTTATTTCAATATATAGTGTTAGATCATATGTGTTTTTTATTATTCCGGTATTCTCTGGACCTTACCTTTCACATGTAATAGCATAGATATTGAAGCACGAATTTAACCCTGAGATAAAAGAATTAAAAATTGTGATAGAGTCATAATCATATCATCTAGATAATTTTAATTAATCAAAAAAATTAATTAGCTAATTATTGCTTGGCGCACCAAGACTTTAAATATCACAATAACTGGCTTCCAAAACGTGGGGCTTGAAAATATCGCAGCTTTACATTTGAAGGAAGGGAAAGAGATCTGGAATAAGTACAGGTGATCCAGAGATAAAAACATATAACATTGAGGGAATTTGAATTTGAAAGTATTTTGACAATTTTTCCAGGGAATATAAATTTGATTTATTGATTGATCGTAGTTAGTGGATATTTACTGCTATTGAATTATTTGATTTTATTTTCTTTACCAATCGTACATTTGATATTTATTTTGAATTATTTGAATTTTACTGATTGCATATTCGATATTTGTCGTGAAAATTTAATACATTTGGGGAGAAATATTGTCGTGTTCTGAAACATATAGAGTGTTGTAAAATTTCACATTTGGCGGGGACAAAAACAATAACAAAAAGTAACAACATGTCTGTCACAAGGAGACAAAGTAAAATGCAGGAAAGGAAGGAGGATAACAGAGAAGATGAAACAATTTTGGAAGAAGTATCGGATAATGAAGGAAATGTGACAATAGTTGAGGAGAGAAAAGAACTATCAGGAATAGATAAAATATTACAACTAATGCAACTCCAGTCACAAAAAATGGATGAAACATCACTAAAAATGGATAGAAATCAACAAGAAACAAAACAAACAATAGAACTAAATAACAGAAATATAGAGCAGCGTTTGGAAAACTATGAACAGGAAATTAAAGGATGTGTTGAGGGGATAAAGAAAGAACTGATACAACAAATAGAAGAGATTAATGAAATTAAAAATAATATGAAAGAACAAGAAATGAGAATTAAAGATAATTTGGAGGGATTAGAAATAAAATTTGAAAATGCGCTACAAGAAGACAGGAAGGAAGTAGAAAGAAGATTAAAGCAAAATGAAAAACAAATGGCAGAAATTGAACTAAGAGGGGTAGAGAGAAAAGAAGTTATCATCCATGGAACAAGCGAGGCGAAAATACAATTTGGCGGGGATATTCGGAAAACACACCCAGTACCGTTTGTCAAAAATTTGAAAACCAAATTACATAATATTAGATATTTTGACGATTGCAAAGAAACAATTAGAAACCATTTGAAAGAAGGAGCAGCGTTATGGTATGAAAGCAAGGAAGATGAGTTTGAAAATTGGACAGATTTTGAAAATAAATTTCTCAACTATTTCTGGGGGAAAAATAAACAGAGAGAAATCAAGCAAGAGCTACAGAATGGAAAATATCACGAAAAAATGGGAATATGTGAAGAAAGATATGCTTTGCAGATATATAACAATTCAAAATATCTAGAATACAAATATTCTACCGAACAGCTGGTAGAAATGATCAGCAGACATTTTGAGGAAACGTTGGAAGATCACGTGATTTTGAGAAACTATCAAGATATTGATAGTTTGTGCCAATTCCTTCAATTAAAAGAAGCGAAAAGAAAAGAAATGAGAAATAGAAGACAACATGACCAATATAATGGACCGGAAAGAAGGTATTCATCAAATTATGACCAGAGAAACCGACATCCCAGATCAACAAACGAATATAGGCCGAGAAATTACAATAATTACAATAGACAACAAAATTACGATAACCGGAATGATACACAAAATAGAACAAATGAAAATCACAACAGGAATAGAGATGCACAAAATCCTCCGAATAGGAATACGAACGAACAAAGGGACGATAGAAATAATCAGAGATTCCAACGACAAAACAGAAGAGAGATGAATCATGGGGCAATAGAAAAGGAGGAAGAAGAAGTATTCAATGAATCCAGACAGGATTTTCAATAAGGCATCCACTAAACAAAAGTAAAAAACTCTCCGGTATATTTTGTCACCCGAGAGAGTTTATACAGTTGGCGGGAAACGAAAAACAAAATTCTAATTCCAATCTAATATTTTTAGATGCATTTATAAAACATAAAGCGATTAAAATTCTGATTGATTCTGGATCGGAAATTTCGTTAATCAATAAAAAACTAGTAAAAGAATTAAATATGGACAGATTTGTGTATAAGATTCCGAGGGTTGCTTTAGTGGGTGCAAATAATAAAAAATTGACGACAGTAAACGAAGGTTTAGGAGTACGGATCAGAGTGGGAGACCAATTCTATATTATGCAATGTGTGGTGATCGAAGATCTAAATCAT
Source organism: Diabrotica undecimpunctata (assembly GCF_040954645.1). Classification (NCBI taxonomy): domain Eukaryota; kingdom Metazoa; phylum Arthropoda; class Insecta; order Coleoptera; family Chrysomelidae; genus Diabrotica; species Diabrotica undecimpunctata. Next base: position 68,880,119 of record NC_092810.1, read on the forward strand.
GATATGATAGCGAAAATTGATGAATTAAGTGAAAAACATATCACCATCAATTTTTCGGAAAATCAACTGGAAATCAGAGCAGAACCAGACAACATAGAAGAAGAAAAGGAAACAGATAGGAGAAAATTTTCTGAAAGGATAAATGGACAAGAAAAACATAAAGAAATCAATATGACGGTAGAGGATAAATCGAAAGCTCAAGAAAAAAATCAATCCGAAGAGGAAAAGAGAATAAAAAAAAAGAAGAGTTCGAAAAGAAAGCAAAAAAAAAAGGAAGTTATAAGCAGAAAAATGGAAGGAGCCGAAACATGGTGCTCGGAATACCAGATAGAAATTAAAGATAAAGAATAAATAGAAGAAGAAATAACGGAAGAGGACAGAGAAGAAATGGCAATTATGGACGAGAATCCAGAATTTTGTGAAGAAGTAATACGGACAGTGAACACATGTGAACAAACTGAGGATGAAAGAAAAATAATATGTGGAGAAAACATGGAGAAGGAAATAGAGAAGATTTTAGAAAATTATGGAGATCTTATTAATGAAGAAAGCCGAGTGGCTAAAAATTATGAACATTCTTTTAAAGTTAAAAACTTAGAAAATTTTAAATCGAAAACATATCTAATCCCGTATAAATACAGGCAAAGCGTCGGACAGGAAATTGAAAATATGATCAAAGACAAGGTGATCGAAAGATGTGACTCTCCATATATCAACCCGATAGTATGCGTAAAAAAATCAAATGGTGATTTGCGATTATGTTTAGATGCAAGAAACATTAATTCGCACACAATCGCGCAATACGAAGCGCCTTTGAACATAGAAGCCATTTTTGGACGAATCACAGGATCACACATTTTCTCCAAAATCGATTTGAAACACAGTTTTTGGTTAATACCTTTGGCAGAAAAGTGTCGAAATTATACCGCTTTTTCTATCGACGGAGTGGTGTACCGATTTAGGGTAGTACCATTTGGACTACAAAGTGCATGCGCTGCTTTGGTTCGCGCATTACACACAATTTTAAATAGGCATGGAGAATTTGTTGTACATTACATAGATGATTTATTAATTTTCTCACCGGATATAACAAGCCATCTACGACATATTCATACTGTTCTCGAAGAACTTGATCAAGCCGGATTAAAATTAAATATTCAAAAGTGTCAGTTTTTCCAAAAAGAGGTATTGTATTTAGGATTCAAATTAGACACAAAAGGGATTAGTCTTGCAGAAGATAGAATTGAAGTCATAAACAACTACCCTAGGCCAACCAACTTAAAAACTTTGCGGGGATTTTTAGGAATGGTAAACTATTTCAAAAAGAAAAAAAAACAAAAAGAGAAATCAAACGATTTCTACTTAGCGAAACCGAATTCAAATCTTAACCACTGTGTTTCCTAAAATTTGCGAAACAAACAGCTGGATGAATTACTCGGCAAGGGAATCTAAAATTGCATTCCACAAGCCGTTCATCCTAGTCAAAATTCGTAGTGAATTCAGTTTCTCGTACTTCCAACGAAGTAAATAACAAAACAGAATGACGGTATTAGATTTTTGCTTTGATACAGTGCAGCAACAACCGCTGATACGTATTTCGACCTTCTTAGGTCTCTTCAGAACGGTATAGTCACTGCTCTGAACCAAAACAAAAATCTCTCCCGTCCTAGACAATAGTTATTAAAATAACTATATACGGACGTAACTACGCCATCTAAAAACAAAAAGAGAAATCAAACGATTTCTACTTAGCGAAACCGAATTCAAATCTTAACCACTGTGTTTCCTAAAATTTGCGAAACAAACAGCTGGATGAATTACTCGGCAAGGGAATCTAAAATTGCATTCCACAAGCCGTTCATCCTAGTCAAAATTCGTAGTGAATTCAGTTTCTCGTACTTCCAACGAAGTAAATAACAAAACAGAATGACGGTATTAGATTTTTGCTTTGATACAGTGCAGCAACAACCGCTGATACGTATTTCGACCTTCTTAGGTCTCTTCAGAACGGTATAGTCACTGCTCTGAACCAAAACAAAAATCTCTCCCGTCCTAGACAATAGTTATTAAAATAACTATATACGAACGTAACTACGCCATCTAAAAACAAAAAGAGAAATCAAACGATTTCTACTTAGCGAAACCGAATTCAAATCTTAACCACTGTGTTTCCTAAAATTTGCGAAACAAACAGCTGGATGAATTACTCGGCAAGGGAATCTAAAATTGCATTCCACAAGCCGTTCATCCTAGTCAAAATTCGTAGTGAATTCAGTTTCTCGTACTTCCAACGAAGTAAATAACAAAACAGAATGACGGTATTAGATTTTTGCTTTGATACAGTGCAGCAACAACCGCTGATACGTATTTCGACCTTCTTAGGTCTCTTCAGAACGGTATAGTCACTGCTCTGAACCAAAACAAAAATCTCTCCCGTCCTAGACAATAGTTATTAAAATAACTATATACGGACGTAACTACGCCATCTAAAAACAAAAAGAGAAATCAAACGATTTCTACTTAGCGAAACCGAATTCAAATCTTAACCACTGTGTTTCCTAAAATTTGCGAAACAAACAGCTGGATGAATTACTCGGCAAGGGAATCTAAAATTGCATTCCACAAGCCGTTCATCCTAGTCAAAATTCGTAGTGAATTCGCAGTTGTTGCTGCACTGTATCAAAGCAAAAATCTAATACCGTCATTCTGTTTTGTTATTTACTTCGTTGGAAGTACGAGAAACTGAATTCACTACGAATTTTGACTAGGATGAACGGCTTGTGGAATGCAATTTTAGATTCCCTTGCCGAGTAATTCATCCAGCTGTTTGTTTCGCAAATTTTAGGAAACACAGTGGTTAAGATTTGAATTCGGTTTCGCTAAGTAGAAATCGTTTGATTTCTCTTTTTGTTTTTAGATGGCGTAGTTACGTCCGTATATAGTTATTTTAATAACTATTGTCTAGGACGGGAGAGATTTTTGTTTTGGTTCAGAGCAGTGACTATACCGTTCTGAAGAGACCTAAGAAGGTCGAAATACGTATCAGCGGTTGTTGCTGCACTGTAATACCGTCATTCTATTTCAAAAAGCTGATACCAGACCTCAGTACAAAAGAAATACCGCTAATAGCATTACTTAAGAAAAATGTCAGATGGAAATGGGGAACTGAACAAGAAATCGCTTTCACAAATTTAAAAGGAGCGTTTTCCACAGCTGTAAGAGTGCACCACCCAAGATATGAGCAACCTTTCATTCTCAGGACCGATGCTTCCATAAAAAAATTTGCAGGGGTGTTATCACAGATACAAGACGATATAGAGGTGCCAATATGTTTTGTTTCACGTGTAACCAAAACGTATGAGAGAAAATACAGCGTTACTGAATTAGAGTTTGCCAGTGTGTTATTTTGTGTAAACAAATTACGTTTTTACCTACTTGGGGCAAGATTCACCATTGAAACGGACCATGCAGCGTTGATACACATAATGAAAAATAGGTTGGTAAATAATAGAATTCATAGGGGCATTCTTTTACTCCAAGAATATGATTTTGAATTTAAATATATCAAAGGAACGGACAATATTCTGGCTGATGCGTTGACGAGAGATGAACAATTCCGCAAAGAGGATCACAAAACTCTCCACGTAGGCATGAACATAATGAGAGAAGAAGCAGGCTTATTTTCTTTGGCCAAAATCAGGGAAAATCAGGAAGAATTGAATGAAAGAGAAAAACAAAGGGCTGAACAAGAAAATAACCTATATTTTAAGAGGGTCGATGGTAAAGAACTCTATGTAATCACGGAGCAAATGGCAAAAGAAGTTTTTTTAAAGTTACACTGTGACAACGGACATATTGGAAGTAGAAAGGTGTGGCTTATGTTCAGGGAGAACTACATTTGTCGACAGGACTATACAATAGCCAAAGAGGTGACTCGAAATTGTGTGACATGCCAAAAGTGTAAAAGTAGGAACTTTAAAAATGAAAACGTCACAAAAAACGTCGTAGCTCGGAAGAAACTGGATATTGTTGCTATTGATATGTTGAGCGATTTGATACCAACAACTCAAAGGAATAAACACATATTAGTTATGGTGGATCTTTTCTCAAAATATGTTAAATTGTACGCATGCAGAACCACAAAAGGAATTGAAATACTTAGGAAAATAGACAATTTTATAGAAACGGTGGGAATACCAGACAATATTTTATTGGACAATGCGACATATTTTAGGAACGAACGTTTTAAAAGGGAATTAAGAGAGAGGGGCATCGATACAAAATTTATAAGCATCCGTCATCCATAGAGCAACCCATCGGAGCGTTTTATACAAGAAGTCACAAAATTTCTACGAATTGCCGCGGAAGAACATCATCGACATTGGGACAGAAAAGTGTTTGAGATCGAGACCTATTTGAATTGTGCTCCAAATACGGTTACCAAAGAGACGCCTTTATATATAATGAAAGGAACAATGCCTACAAGACCGTGGGAAGACACCGCTCCCAGACAATACGAAGAAGTGATCGAGTTGGTTCAAAGAAGATTGAGACGAAGTGGAGAGAAATATCTCCAAAGACAAGAAAGAACCCGAAGAAGAAGGCCGATCAAATTCCAGAAAGGAGATAAAGTCTTAGTGAAGGCACTGAGGGTGTCGAATTTACAAAATGGTATTTGTGCTAAATTGATGCCGATATTTGAAGGTCCATATAGGGTCAATACGGAAAATGGGGTAAATAGTTATGAATTAGCGCACATAGAGACAGGAAATATACGGGGTATTTTTAACATTCACGACATCTATCAATATCATGAATAGATTTTAATAACATAGTGAAATAATTTGATCCTGGAAAACTTTTGTCATTTTAAAATTTAACAAAGAATTTTTGGCAGATCAAATGGCGGGGATTTGTTATGATATGTAAAATCGAGAAAAATATTGGTTTGATTAAAATATTTCAAAGTTCAAAAACATTAAAATAATTCAGATAAGTAGGATAATAAACAACAAACATTTCGAAGAAGGAAAGTTATTAAATTCCTGGATTACCTGTACTAAACAAAATGTAAGCTATACATAAATTATTTCTTTGTTATACTTGAGTGACCCGCATAAGTTTAAGTGAAAGCCAAAGACAATTGAACAGGGTTTTTCAAAATACATTAATGCAGTGATTAAAGACAATAGAAGGGATTATGGAAAGAGGTTTTTGTTAGTTTTTAAGAATTATAGAAAAATATTATTTGTAAATAAGTTTTAGGAAATTTATAATTATAGGTAAAAATTTGTTTGTTATCGAAATGAAAAAATGGGGGAATTGTGACGAGTTTTGATTGGCGGAGATTGAAAAAGGTGGGATAGGTATGTAGGAGTGAGAGTTTGGCTAAATTTAGGAGAGAAAAAAGAGAATCAGTTGGTTTTCCAAATCTGTAAGACGAACAGTGATTGTTCTCTGGCGGTTCCTGAGAAGTAGCAAGCAGTAGTGTTGAATGTTAGTGAGTTTTTGTGGAGTTAGTGTATCTGACAGAAGCTGGAGCAGCAAAATATTGTAAGTCATATTTTCCTACTTATATTCCAAGAGTCACTGTTCAGGCCAACGAGAGATTCAGTTTATCGTAAAGAGAAGATATTCCAAGAGTCATTTTTCACTCGGGCCAACGAGAGATTCAGTTTATCGAGAGGAGAAAGGCTATCATAATTTGAATGATTGTTGCTTTTGAAGGAGATCATTAAGGACGATATACTTGCAACAATCTGTTATAAGATTGCTGATTACATAGGGAGCGGTTGAGAGGAGACAATATAGTCTACAAGGAACAAGGATTTGGACCACTCATCATCAGAGAGAGATATTTTTGTTTTCTGCAGTTTTTTTCTTTTATTGATAACACAATTTTTACACTTAATTTAGAAAGGATATAAATATTTTGATTAGGAGAGTTAGAATAGTTCGGGATTTTGAGATTTCAATTAATATTGTTTGTCCCATTAATTTTGATTGTTCACGTACGTAGAACAAAATTTTTGAGAATCATTATATGAGATTTGTTTATTGAAAACTTTTGAGTGTGAATTATTTCATTATTTTTATTTCAATATATAGTGTTAGATCATATGTGTTTTTTATTATTCCGGTATTCTCTGGACCTTACCTTTCACATGTAATAGCATAGATATTGAAGCACGAATTTAACCCTGAGATAAAAGAATTAAAAATTGTGATAGAGTCATAATCATATCATCTAGATAATTTTAATTAATCAAAAAAATTAATTAGCTAATTATTGCTTGGCGCACCAAGACTTTAAATATCACAATAATATATATATATATATATATATATATATATATATATATATATATATATATATATATATATATATATATATATATATATATATATGTATGTATATATATATATATATATATATATATATATATATATATATATATATATATATATATTGTTACGATAAATATCATGGCCTAAAAATAACCGTAAATATTTTATGACAAATTCTAATATGTTTTAGATTATACGAGACAATTCGACCAGCTGGCATAAACTCCAAGTAATAAAAAAAACTGGTTCCGTTCGAATCTTCCGGAATTAGGCCTGTTCATTCGAGGCGAAACCAGGTCAATTGAGGTCAACATCCATGGGGTTCTAGAGCAGCTGTTTTCGTATAAATATGAGGGAACTTTCATTTTGAAAACAGTTAATTCTGAAGACCCGCGGCCGCGACTTTAATTGTTACGCTCGCTATATAAATTATGTATTATTCTTTAAATAAATTAATATAAATTATTGTGCTTTTTAATGAATTAAGATAAGAACAAGACATTATAAATTAAAGAATTCACAACAAAATATAAATAATTATAAATAAATAAAAGACTTAACAGTGGTGTCAGAAGAAAAGTGGAATAAGTGGAAATTGTGGAAATGGCTACGATTTATGAGCTCACAGTGACTAATTTAAGAAGACATCTCGAAGACAGAGAATTAGCTTCTACCGGAAAAAAGTCTGAGTTGGTCCAACGACTAAAGAACGCTTTGCTAGAAGAAGGACTAGATCCAGAGACTTATATATTTGAAGATGCTGTCCTCTCGTCGATTTCGAAAGTTTCTGGTGACATCGCATCATTAGAGAACAAAGTTTCTGGCGATATTTCGAAAGTTTCTGGTGACATCGCATCATTAGAGAACAAAGTTTCTGGCGATATTTCGAAAGTTTCTGGTGATATCGCATCATTAAAAAACAAAGTTCCCGGCGACATCGCTTCTTTGGAAGACAAAGTTTCTAACGAGATTTCTTCGCTGGAAAGCAAAGTCTCTGCTAATATCTCTTTGGAAATCTCTAAAGTAACTTCTGAGATGTCTGCCCTCGACGATAGAATGTCTTTGTTAAAAAACCAAGTTGCTGCCAATATGTCGGCCTTCGAAGAAAAGATTAAAGAGATGGAAAGGAAGATGGAGGAAACAGGGACAGCAGAGAGAGGAAAGTTGGAGACACGGCCGAAATTTGAAGGAAGTGGAGGTTCTATTCATGTTAAAGTCCCAACTTTCGACGGAAAATCATCATGGAACAACTACATGAAACAGTTCGAATCAGCCGCAAGAGTGAATGGATGGTCTGAAAAAGAAAAGGCTGTAAACCTGACTATCGCTCTTCGAGGAGATGCCTTAAATGTGCTTCAGACCATACCCGTAGAGGAGACGGATGATTTCGAACAACTGAAGAAGAGGTTAAATATGAGATATGGCGACGAACATTTGGAGCATGTATATCAGTCGCAGCTTAAAAATCGAAGACAAAACAAAGATGAGGCTCTTCAAGAATATGAGGTAGATATTGCCAGATTAGTACGATATGCTTATCCAACAGCTCCCGAAGACATGATGGAAAAATTGGCCGTTCAAACGTTTATTGATGGTCTTCGTGATCATGAAATGCAGAGAACACTGCGATTAGCTAGTCACAAGACGCTGGTTGATGTCCTATCCGCCGCCCTCGAATACGAGTCAGCTACGCAGGCCTCTGGCGGGTACAGTAAAGTTAGGACTGTAAAAGAGGAAGGAGATGAAGATAAACTTGACCAGCTCGTTAATATGATGAAAAGCATGACATACAAGAAAACGAAGACCATCAGATGCTGGAATTGTGGCGAAATAGGACACGTACGAAGCTTCTGTAAGCACCCTAGGTACGACGCAAATCAAGAAACTCACCATCAGGAAAACTAGAACGGGTCAGCCTTAGGGGGGCAGCTTCGACCCAGAACTTTTCCAAAGACCCTCTCATACTAATAGCTTCTTTGAAATGTCGTGAAGATAGTGTATATGTAGATGGAGACATAAATGGTAAAAAGCATACGTTGTTGGTGGATACCGGAGCGACCAGAACCATTATACGCCCGACAGTTATAAACAGCCGAAAGAAACTGTTACCAACGAGGTTGCGACTTCGGACCGCTACAGGTGAAAATGCCAACATTCATGGAGAAATCCAGATACAATTAGGAATTGGAGCAGAAAAGTTTGTCCATACTGTTATAGTTGCTGACATCGAAGAGGATGTTATATTAGGAATGGACGTAATGAATATGCATGGATTCCAATTGGATTTTAAGAATAAGGTAATCAAAGTTGGCAACGAGGAGGTATTTCTCCATCCACATAATGACAACACTGTGCAAGCAGCCATTACAGAAGATACAGTCGTGCCTGCGAGAAGCGAAACGATCATAGTAGCGCGGCTACAGGGAATGGTGGACGAAGGGATACCTCTTATGATGGAGCCTTGGAACCACGACGATGAGGTTGGTCGTGGAATCATAATTGGAACGGAATTGGTGACTCCGGCTAAAGAAATTCCTGTGAGACTTATCAATGTCAACGACTACCCAGTGACTATAAAGAAAGAGACAAAAGTAGGAACTTGTATACCTGTGACATCCATAATCCGTCAGGCGACAACATCTGATAATTCCAACGACAAATTCGACCAAATGGTTGCAGTTGCAGGACAGTCTCTGAATCAGATTGAGAAAAGGAAATTAAGGGAATTTCTTCGGCAGTATCGTGATATTTTCGTACCGAAAGGGGGAAAGACGGGAAAAACTACCGTTGTTAAGCATAAAATTGATACTGGTAATGCTAAGCCAATTCGTCAAACAGCTCGACGATTACCGCAGGCGAAAAGAGAGGAAGCTGAAACGATTGTTCAGGAAATGAAGAAAGACGGGGTGATAGAACCTTCTACGGGCCCATGGGTCTCTCCGGTGGTCCTGGTTAAGAAGAAAGACGGAACGACGAGGTTCTGTGTGGATTACCGTTTGCTGAACAACGTTACCAAGAAAGATAGTTATCCTCTGCCTCGGATCGATGACACATTGGACACATTGGCTGGAAGTAAATTGTTTTCTACTTTGGATTTGAAGTCTGGATACTGGCAGGTAGAAATGGACCCAGTAGATAAAGAAAAGACAGCCTTCACCACAGGATCTGGATTGTGGCAATTCAACTTTATGCCATTTGGACTCTGTAATGCTCCTGCGACATTTGAGAGGCTTATGGAAAATGTGTTGAGAGGGTTATCTTGGAAAACATGCCTGGTTTATTTAGATGACATAGTCGTCTTGGGGAAGACATTCGAAGAACATTTGAAGAATTTAGAAAACGTTTTTAATCGAAAAGAGGTTAGTCTTTGTATAAAAAGAGGTTAGTCTTTATATGTGGGTATATTTTATTTTATAAAAACCCTTAAAAGGGCAACATTAAAAGCACGAACGTTTTCGGAACAACTGTTCCATCATCAGGTTAAAATACCTAAAATAAGTATAAACCATTTAATTACAGCAAACGTGGTTTAAAATTTTGACTAAGGTTAAAAAAAAGCAAAATGGTTATACTTACAGGTTACCATGCCTGAGCCACCAAAATATTTGGGTAAAAACCCTTTAAAATGTAATGTGTTACCAAAGATTGTACATGATGTTAATAATATTATATGATGTTTAATATTTTAATTAAATTTTACTTCAGGTGACATACACCCATGCTTAAGTGAGTTCCAGTGTCCGGAGAAAAAACCTCTTCAAACGGACTTCAGCTGGTAACTGATTGATAAGAAGATACCCATGATACCCAGGAATTATTTTCCTTGTGGATTTTGTTTTTAATCGACTTAAAGCCGCCCAATTGATGTTAAACCCCAAGAAGTGCCAGCTATTTCAAGGTAAAGTCAATTATCTGGGTCATATAGTCAGTAAAGAAGGAGTGGCCGTGGATAAGGGAAAAATCGATTCCATTAAGGAATGGCCAAAACCAACTGACAAACATCAAGTGAGAAGTTTTCTTGGACTATGTACTTACTACCAGAGGTTTATTAAGAAGTTTGCAGATATCGCTAAGCCATTAACGCGACTTACGGAGGAAGCAAGAGATTACCGCTGGGATATAGACTGCCAAAATGCCTTTGAGACCTTGAAAAAGCATTTAATAACAGCACAAATTTTAGGGTATCCACTGCCAGAAGGAGAGTTCATCTTAGATACAGATGCAAGTAATGTGAGAATTGGAGGAGTGCTGTCTCAGATTCAAGGAGGACAGGAACGAGTCCTCGGATATTTTAGTAAAGTTCTTTCAAAACCTGAGCGGAATTATTGCGTCACGAGAAGAGAACTTCTGGCAGTAGTGAAATCAGTAGAGCACTTCTATCAATACCTCTATGGAAGGAAGTTTTTAATCCGAACCGACCATGCCGCCCTTAAGTGGTTGATGCAGTTTAAGAATCCAGAGGGTCAGATAGCCAGATGGATTGAACGACTCCAAGAATACGATTTCAAGATTGAGCACCGGGCCGGAGTTAGCCACAGAAACGCTGATTCTCTTTCTAGAAGGCCATGCCCAGCAGAGTGTTCCCACTGCAACAAAACGGAATCCAATGAAGCAGCAGTGCTAAGAACAACGATGGTCAACGACGACTGGACGCCTACTAAGATCAGAGAAGAACAAGAAAGAGATCCAGTTATACAGAAAATTCGAAAATGGAAAGAGGAAAACCGTCGACCACCTTGGCAGGAAATATCAAACCTATGCTCAGTAGTTAAGACGTATTGGGTCCAGTGGAACTCACTTATCATCGAAGATGGCTTGCTCAAACGAGTCCTGGAAAATGATGACGGTTCAGAGAAGAGAAGACAGTTGGTGATCCCAAAGAGCAGAATAGCCGAAGTACTTCGTCAGTTACACGACAGTCCATCGGGAGGGCATTTTGGTGTAAAGAAAACCCTTCAGCGAATTCGGGAACGGTTTTATTGGATGAACAGTTCCGACGATGTAAAAGACTGGTGTAAGAAATGTGCTATTTGTGCCACGAGTAACGGGCCTTACCGAAAAAGGAAAGCTCCTATGAGACAATATAATGTTGGAAGCCCGTTTGAAAGAATAGCTTTGGACATCGCTGGGCCATTTCCAGAAAGTGAAAATGGAGGCAAGTACATGTTGGTAGTAATGGATTACTTTACTAAGTGGGTCGAGATTTACGCACTTCCCGACCAGAAGGCCGCCACCGTTGCAGATAAGTTGATCCAAGAATATATCAGCAGATTTGGAGTGCCTTTGGAGATCCATAGTGACCAAGGCAGAAACTTCGAAAGCGATCTATTCCAAGAAATATGTGATAGACTAGGCATGAAGAAAACAAGAACTACAGCATATCATCCGCAATCTGATGGTATGGTAGAACGGATGAATAGGACAGTCGGCAAGTATTTGACAAAGATGGTGTTCGATCATCAGCGAGACTGGGACCAATACCTTCCGTTCTTCACAATGGCCTACAGATCTGCCGTTAACGAATCAACAGGCCAGACACCAGCCAGAGTCCTATTCGGACGCGAAATGCGACTACCTTGTGATCTAAAATTTGGGTGTCGACCTGGAGAAGATGTAGCAGGTGAAGATTATGTGACCGAATTACGAAGAAGAATGGACGATGTACATGAGTTGGTCCGTTCCCACCTTCAGATCGCTAGCGACCGAATGAAGAAACGGTACGATACACAAGCCGAAAAAAAGGGTTGCTTTAAGAAGAACGACAAAGTCTGGCTGTTTAATCCCAAGAGGCGAAAAGGTTGTTCTCCCAAATTGCAGCAGTTTTGGGAAGGTCCATACCTCATCATGGAGAAGATCAACGATGTCATCTACCGAATGAGCAAGATTACGAGGGGAAAGCCGATGATAGTACACCATAACCGGCTGGCGTCTTTCGAAGGTGACCACGACGTAGATGAAGAAGTGGAAGTAAACCAAGTCCAAGACGTGTCTGACCTCACGTTTGAGGAATTCATGGGTGCCTATGGAGGTACCGGTAAAGCAAGACATGGTGTTACCACTGAAGAAAAGCAAGATCTACTCGCGCTAAGTCCCGGCCAGTATCAAAGACGCACCAGGGTTGGCATCCGTCTTTCGAAGGAAGTTTGGTCGAGTTGCAGAACTTCAATGCCAAGTGCCAGCTCCCGGTAAAGCCTTGAAACTCCAAGATGTATCACGTTACCTTTTCTACCTGGTAACAAAAGACACTGCCCGTGACCAACCTACCTACCGAGATGTATGGGAAGCCTTACTTCAATTGAGAGAGCAGGTACTAGAGTCCGACGTGCAAAAGTTAGCTATGCCAAAGTTGGAGTGCCGCCAATTAGATTGGAGGGTTATCCGAAATATGGTGGAGGAGATCTTCAAAGACACCGAAGTCCAGGTGTTAGTCTGTTACAATCCGCATAGTTACTGGTGCGGAGAGAAAACCGTCCCTTGTCATTTTTATACAACTGGAAGTTGTAAAAGAGGGTCCAGTTGCCGATACCAGCATACAGTTCCGGTTCCACTCCCGACAAGGTTCCAGGAGGAACCATCTTTTAAGAGGGGGGCAATGTTACGATAAATATCATGGCCTAAAAATAACCGTAAATATATTATGACTAATTCTAATATGTTTTAGATTATACGAGACAATTCGACCAGCTGGCATAAACTTCAAGTAATAAAAAAAACTGGTTCCGTTCGAATCTTCCGGAATTAGGCCTGTTCATTCGAGGCGAAACCAGGTCAATTGAGGTCAACATCCATGGGGTTCTAGAGCAGCTGTTTTCGTATAAATATGAGGGAACTTTCATTTTGAAAACAGTTAATTCTGAAGACTCGCGGCCGCGACTTTAATTGTTACGCTCGCTATATAAATTATGTATTATTCTTTAAATAAATTAATATAAATTATTGTGCTTTTTAATGAATTAAGATAAGAACAAGACATTATAAATTAAAGAATTCACAACAAAATATAAATAATTATAAATAAATAAAAGACTTAACAATATATATATATATATATATATATATATATATATATATGTATATATATAACTATATAAATATTTATATAAACAAAAGATATAGTTAGTTAATGCCATTGTATGATATTGTCATTTTCTGACATTACGGTCTAGTAATTGTCAAAATATAAACATTCGTGTGTAATATTTAACTTTCATTGTTCCTAAAAATGAAGTATTACGCTATCCATGAAAGAGTCGACATGGTACTTTGCATTGGAGAATGTTTGGAAACTTGTCTCTTAGCTTCTAAAATTTATGCTCAAAAGTATCCTGCTAGAAAACACCCACAAAACGAAGTTTTTGAGATATTGCTTAATAGATTCCGTGCTACTGGTAATGTTGCATACGAAAAGGTAAATAAAAATAAACCAGTTATTGGTGACAACGTTAAAGAACTTAATGTCTTGCTTTTTGTTACGGAAAACCCAAATATTAGTACAAGAAAAATTTCGGGTGAATTAGAAATTAGTCAAACTAGTGTCACCAGCATTTGACAGAACAAGATTATGGTAACCGTTTAAATTCTTGTTTATGGACTTTGGATAAAGTTGGAGAAGATCCTGATTTTTTTAAAAATGTATTATTTACAGACGAATCGACTTTTCATAATAATGGTCTAGTAAATAGACATAATTTTCATTATTATGACACAGAAAATAAACATTTATTTCGTACTGTTGATTGCCAACACCGATGGAGTGTTAATGTTTTCTGGAGGAATTATGGGCGAGTACGTTATCGGCTCGTATGTTTTTGACGGACATCTCAATGGGACAAATTTCTTAAATTTTTTAAATTGGACACTGCTTGAGAACCTTCCACTTAGCCTACGAACAAAAATGTGGCTCCAGTTGGACGGAGCTCCTGCTCATTTCTCACGTGATGTTAGGAACTGCCTTAACAGAAAATTTACAAACAGATGGATAGGTAGAGGTGGTTCATATAATTGACCCCCTAGGTCACCAAGAATAACCAAGATGAATTTTTTTAAATGGGGTTATATTAAAAATATTGTATGCTACTAGAGATGACATGAAATTAAAAATTACAAACGCGTTTGCTTCAATAACTCCTGTTATGTTAAATAATGTAAATAAATCATTCGAAGATATAATCGCTTCTTGTATTGCACAAGACGGCAAGCAATTTGAACATCTGTTACATACCTGAACATTTTTTACTTATAGTAAGTTTTGGATTATTTTGTATTATTTATGTTCATTATTCATTTTGTATTATTTGTTTTATTGAAATTCTTTCTGTCTGGTTATGTATTTAATTGTTTTCAAAAAGAGTGTGTGTTTGTAAGCGTGTAACAAGTACATCTATTATTATGACTTCAAAGAAATAAATATATTTTACAGTTTTATTTTTATATAAATATTAATCTTATTTTAATACTTAAAATAATACAAAAAATTAAACATAACGTTAATATCTACGTTATTTTTGAACTGTAACCTCTGCGCAGTTGCCTTTCACTTGATGAATCGTAGAAAATCTAAAAACATCAGATTTTCAACAATTTTTTTTTTATTTTCTTTTCATCATCTTTTTACTATCCTATTCCCAACGAATACAAATCCAAAGACATAAAAATTTTAATTTATTTACAAAAAATGTAGTTACAACTACCCTGGTTTCGTTTATACCAATATGTCAATATGATGGGTTTAAAAATCGAAAGTAACAATTATTATAAATATTTGAAATCGATTTCCGTTTAACAAAATTTTAAATTACGGCAAAGCTATCATTCCTAATTATAGGACATCCGTATATCATTCGAAAGAGAAAATTTTTTTTAATTTATTAATTTATTAATATACAGGGTGTTCCATTTAAAATAAGATTTATATTACACATTGAATAATCCAATAATGAAACTACAAATTTTGAACACCCTGTAAATAAATGTTTAATAATTAATCATGAAATACATTCGACCAATATCCAGCTATTTAGATGTATTGCTATTATTATTAGAATTGCTTAAATAAATTAAGAATGAGTCCCCGTTTAAAGTTTTACATCTTAAGAAAATTCGACATAACTCAGAACACTCTGTACATAGGTATAGGGAAGTCTTATGAAACTATACCTTATTTTTTGCAGACAATTAGAAAATCTAATAAAATACAGGGTGTTCTATAAGAAAAAATATAACTTCAGAACTTCAGAACAGCTATTCATAGGCGTTCTCAACGTGAAAAATAAATCTTTCCTGTCTTTATATCTAATAAATCCGTAAAATAGTTTCCAAACACAATTCAGATTTCTGCTTTAATCTGAGCCTTCTAAAAATTGCAAGGCGAAGCAGACGTTGATAAAGATGTTAATAGAGACATGGGGAATCTAAAATTTGCATTCCACGACATGTCTCCTCAACTAAGCAGAAAGCGACAATAAAATTGTTGATCGAAACTGAATTGTGTTTCGAAACTATTTTACGGATTTAATATCAGATGTCGCTATTGCGTCCGTTTCGAAGCCATTTTATTGTTGCTTCTTAAAGACAGGAAAGATTTATTTTTCACGTTGAGAACGCCTATGAATAGCTGTTCTGATGAGCTTTATTAAAGCGAAATACGTATAAACAGATACATAGACGCTTTGTACGTGAAATCAAATCTTGACTGTCTTTTTCATCTTATTTTTTACTTTTTTCTTGATGTTATTTTTTTAGTAGTTTTATAGCTATTTTGGGCCTTTATTCTTTAGCTAGACTATGGTCTGAGAAGACATCTGCGTCTGAATATGTTTTTGTTGAGGTGATAGAATTTCGGAACCTTTTGTTTATGGCGATAAAATTAAAATGCTGGCAAACCAATCACACATTTTTATATATCTCAAAAACAGCATAAGAAATAATTTTGATACCAATTCATAAGTTACGTACCAAAATAATGTTCCTGGACTCTAAAGCATTACTCTCTGAACTGCTTTGATATTTTTTATTCGAAGACCAGATTATCTAAGGTCACTGACCACTCTTGGAAATAAATGTTTAATAGTTCTTCTTCCTTTCGAGTAAATAGTCCCATATAGATAATGTTTTTATTCTCTCTTTTTTTTTTAATTTGTTAACCTCTTTTGTAATCCTTTTATTAATTTTATTGCTTCTGTTGCATTTCAATTTAGGTTAGGGGCAATTTTGGGGATATTATTTTGCAACAACAAATTTAAAACTTTACGCAATCAAAAGATCATTATTTATCTGCTGAAACCACACTTTTTTAAAAACCACAAGGAGAAATATATATTCAGATCAATAGGGAAACATGAATAATTTGAAATCTGTCGATAAAATAATTGAGACATCGTTAATAGAATTTGAATTTAAAGCTAAAATGGTATTTTCTAATGAGTAATTACATTAAATCGCATTTTCAATGATAACTATACAAGGTTGCAGGATTTGTATATTAATTACAAGCAATGAACAGAGCGGTCAATATCTCCTCCGCTAACCCTAGCCCTTTTGCGAATGTCAAAACTAAATTATAACGATAGGGACAATTATTCAACGGCTGCCCTTCCTTTTGTAATAATGCCCTAATCAGTCTGCAACCGTCTAAAAATATTTTTAGTAACGTCTATTAGCACTCTGTGCTAATAAGCCTTGGAAAGAGTAATTTGCATTGGTGGCGTTTTTTAAGGATATATATCACAATCTATGATAGATATGTATATGTCCAGAAACAACTATTTTATAACTTGTCTTTTATTTTGTTTTGAGAATGCTCACATTCAATCATTTTCCAAATAAAATCCAAAATAATTGAGTTACTTGTTAATTTGCGTTTATCCCATATTGAAATTTCTAATTTCTTCCCCTTGTACACAGTGTCTCAAATTGTATGTTTTGTAGGATATACCGAACACAAGAGACATATAAAAAAAGTTGTTAAGATGTCATGACTTTCTTTTTTAACGATTGCCCAATTAAATCATCAATAGCCCCCCCTACATATTAGCGACATACGAAGCGATTATTGAAAAATTAGATGTTCTTTATTGAAAAAAAAATTTTATTGGAACTTTTGATAGACATATTATGGAAGGGTCCAGTATCGTACAAAAAGTTTTTTTAGATGATCTCACTAAGGAAATATAATACTCTAACTTATGTTTTTATATGGGCTACCCTATATATTTTGACATTTTCCGTTTACATTTTTAATTTTCATTCACCTGATATATCATTTATCATGTTGTTATGATACTAATCCTTGATTGTTTTATTTAGCAAATGAAATCAGTTCCTACCTAACTTAAAAGTGGAGTAAATACTTAACCGTTAACCGCTTATTGTTATTGTTGGTTCAAAGTGAATAATTATTTTTAAATTATTGATTCCATAGCTACTTTATAAATAAAATTATCACACGCTGTATTTTATTACCTTTTTCTTTTCCATTTATAATTTTTTACACGATATAATATTATTGTCATCTATTTTTTTATCTAAAATATCATATTGTTACTTACATCTTGTAAGAATCCTCCACTTACGATTTGTGGTCGCGCGATTCTTTAGTCGCAAAGATTGAACAAATTGTTTCGAATACAAGTTAATCCATTTGCGACTAAATAATCACAGCAATTAAGAAAACGCAACCTGTCTTATTTTTACTGCGACGCGATGGTCACCTACCACAATGAATCATACGGACAAGCATAGACATGCATCAACTTATGATTGTTTAGTCGCGATTCTGATAAGCCTGGTATCTCTTCCGGGAATTTAATTTTCATTTTTTTTTAAATGTCAGACCACGAGGAATATGCTAAAAATGTTGGGGGCATTTTGAGTACTATTGATTCTGATTTTGAGAACTATCGTTCAAATAACATGTAAAACCGTCCTTTAAAAACTTTTTGATTTTTTAACGGATGAATCCAATAATGATGCTTTCTTCGTGTAGTTCTCGCCGAAGCAAATGAGCGATTACACAAGTAGTTTCTATGTCATCCATTGGCACAGCGATTTATAAATTGCACTGGAGCCACCCTCTAGATTTTCTACGACACCGATTTTTTTGTCGCCGCTACTAAAAATCGCAAGTGGAGGGCTAGCCTTAGGCTTTTGCAATGTTAGCATGGAAAATAAATCAAAACCTGTTTCATCTGTGTTACCTCTCGCAATTACTGTTGCAACGTAAAATATTGTCAGCAAAAACATGAATTTTAAAAATTATGAAAAATACGATATGCATTTGGCATATATTTAATGCCAAACTAATGTTATTACTACATCTGAATTATATTTTCAATGATATCCAGAAAGAAGGTAGCCAAACAAGAGAATGTTTAAAAAGCCTGATTCAAATTTTTTAGAGTAAGGACGTTTCGTAAATCGTACAGTCAAATTTTTATTCCTATTTTTTAGGTTGATTGATCTTATTTCTGGTAAATAAAACTGTGAAGGATTATGATCCGCATAATAAAATTTTAGAATGTGTTACTGAGTGACTGAGTGTTGTGTCTAAGTATCTTGAACGTGATGTCAATGAAACAATTTATTTGCACGGTAGTTCCAACCATAAATATTAGTCCAATCGTGTTAGACAAAAAAAGGCCTAACCTTGCATGGCAAGCTGCCCCAAATTTTATTATTCCAATCTTTAAGGAGGTCAATAGTAGTGTTAATTTAAATATTAATAATATTAGAGGAAAGACACCAAATTTGAGACATTTTTTTTTGAAAAACAAATATAAAACAGAATATTCAAAAGTTTTTAAAACATTTATTTCAAAAACTTAAATTTAATGTTTCTAACACAACTAAAAAAAATAAAGTGAATAAAACATATATTTTTGCAAAAAAATACATTTAATTTTTTTGCGAGATTTAATATTAAAAATAAAAGGTGCCCTAATTTGGGATAGCCAGGTATCTAAACTTGAAACAGGTACCTTAATTTTAAGATACTGTTCAAAAAAGCCCTTTCCTTCGCAGAAAAGGCAAATAAATGTGCCGGACTTTTATTTCTCCACAGTCTTCATGTGCCCACCTACCACATTGGTAACACTTTGTCCATCGTTTGCAATATCTATCTTCAGAAAATTTGCCGGTGCAAAATAAACATTCCACGTCGTTTTCTCCACTTTCGTTGGACGATGAATCAACTAATGGAAAGTCTTCACTGCTATCTGAGCTTGAACTCGAAGAAACTTTCCGCTTCCTTCTTGATGTTTTGCCTTTTGATGTAGAAGATTGACCTACGTCTTCATCTGCTATTTCTTCTTCGGGCGTTGCTGTTTTTTCTGATCTAACACCTTTTGTTGAACGGTTTTTTTTCTGGAGCAAATACACAATCTAAGTTTATCTGGGGTACTAGTTTTTTTTTGCTTTTTTCTTCTGCACACTTTGCTCTAATTCTGCTTTATAGGGTGTTAGAGTAATTATTGAAGCCTTTCCTGATCTGGCATGTGGTTTTTTAGTGGTATCTCTCTTGTATGTAGGGATTAGACATATGTCTTTTGGAGAAACAAGTTGTTGATGAGGTAGTGGTGGACTAGGAGTTCTATGTTCTCGCATTGGATGATTTGGTTGTTCATGGTTTGGTTCTATTATTTGTTCGTCCCTTTCGTTTTGTGTTTCTAAGTACTCTTGAATTCCAAATTCAAAGTCCCTAAAAATATGGCGACAAATAGGGACTAGTCCAGTTTTTCGGAAACTATTGCAAGATATTTCCATCGTCGCAGCTTTGTTATACGCTTTACAAAAAATACTGGCAACGGCATAAGGCGACACAACACTCAACTGATTTTCTCTAAGCCAGTTTTCTATTTCTTGTGCGCAGTAAGTTTTCAGAGGTGCCATAAAAGCTACATACAACGGTTGCATTATATGTGTAGAATGTGGTGGGAGGCAAATAATCGTCACATGATTCTGTTTGGCCAAATCTATTAGAGCAACGTTTCTCGTATGAGAATAGTGACCATCAAGGACGAGAAGAACAGGGTCTGCAGCTGAAGGTTTAGTGAATTTTATGAAGTGTTAAAGCCATCTAGCGAAAATATCGGCCTGTACCCAACCTGACACATAGCATTCTGCGACTGCTCCAGTGGGAGCTACTAGCATCAACTCTGTTTTCATATTTTTTCTAGGGAAGAATAATAATAGTGGTACGAAAACTCCTGCAACATTCATAAATGTAATAGCAGTAATCACCTTACCCCTTTCTGCTGAAGTACGTGACGAAACCTGCTTCTTCCCTCTCATGGAAATTACTTTGCTATATTTGTGCTGAACAATTGTAAGGCCCGTTTCGTCTACATTGAATATACGTTGTGAGGGTTAGTAAGCTTAAGATATTCTGGTTCATACAGAACAAAGAACTTGGATACATTTTCAGAAGTAAAAGATTTTACTCGAGCACATGACATTCCCCGGCTGATTTGTTGACTCCGCTAAATGGATGTGTCAGCAGCAAGCCATAAACAGGAACTAAACTTAAATATTGATTTAAGCATTAAAATTGTATAAAATATAACTCTCTTCATTTTGCTTATATACATTCATGTCGTAAAGTTAATAATAAACGAGATAATTAAATAAATATGCCTCCCCCCCCCACTATTTCTCGTTGTTGCCTTGGCGATAGAAAGGACGAACTCAACACTTGACTATACATGTAATTATAACAAATCCTAGGTTAATATACAACTATATTCCAGGCTAAAGTTTGTGCTTTGGTGGCTTGCATTTATACAGATATCCATGCGGCTACTTCGGCCGTAAAAGGCCCACTCACCAAATCAAAACTGATGAGGAACTACATGAGAGCTCCTTAACAACCTGGCGAAAGACAATAAATAAAGTGTCTTTAACATGGGCGCCTGGTCACGAAGTTGACGAGAATACGAATGAACTAGAAGATTTCTTATTTGTCTTGTTGGCATAACAAGGTTCGAGAGAAACCCTTGTAGACCCAGAACCATTGTGTGGCATCACAACAGATGCTGCAAATCCTTAACTTAACATCCTAACTATTTATAAGATATAATGTCGAACAAATGTAACTAATTATTTGTTAACGGGTTTTTACCCATAAATTTAGTGGCTACATTCATGTACTCCTAGACACCGATGATGGAATGATGAATTCCGAAAACGTTTTGTCTAACACAGTCCGTTTGGGCTGTCGAAGAAGATTGATAAAAAATTCTCGACAATTTAATGAATTCCAATAAATAAGAGATTAAAGCGGCCACCGAAATGGTGACTGGTCCCTTAAGAAAATACCTCAACTCATATAGCTCAACAAATATATAGGGTCAACAAGATCAAAAAAAGAATGGAAACGATAAAAAACCTAAGAACAAACAGAAAAAAAGTCAGAAATATTTAATAGACGAAAGATCTTGGATCGAAGATTACTCACAATTACTGACTAAAACAAGACCGTAATTCACGAACACCATTACAACAAGATATGAAGTAGAAGACAATGAAATAACAGGGAAGTCGAATATGAAATACAAAATCTAAAAAACCGAAAAGCATGCAGACCACAAGGTACACCGAACAAATTACTAAAACACAACTAACAAGTATTGCGAGAATTATTAGCATATGTTTTCACCTTATTCTATAAAGGACATGACTTATCACCGGAGTGGACAAAAGCACATATTACATCATCTACAAAAAACGAGAAAGAAAGAATTGTTTAAATTACAGGGTGTTAAGTGATAAATTCACTATCAATACTCTATGAAATGATAATAAAAAATAAAATTGAAAAAGAGATGATAGATGTAAAAGAACAAAATGGTTTTCGTACATGCAGATCCTGTATAGACACCCTATTTTCTCTAAAGCAGGTTACTGAGAATACGTTAGTTAGACAACCTTTCAACTCATGTAGTCTTTATAGATCTGACAAATGCATATTATAGTGTACCACTTTCAATGCTCTGGGTAGCAATGGAAAAACAAGGAATAAATAAAAAATATATATAAAAGCAGTACAACAGCTTTACAAAAAAATTGACTGTAAAAATTAAAACTGGGAAACAAATTAACTACAGAAATTCCTATTAGTAATGGTCTAATGCAAGGCTGCTGCATAGCACCTACACTCTTCAAAATATATCCGAATGAGGCGCTCTCAGTGTGAAAAAGAAAATGCTGCAATATGGGCATTCCAATCGAAGACAAAGAAATTTAATAAACATTGGTGGAATGAAGAATGTGACATATTAATGAAAAATCAAAAAGATGCTCTTTTGCGCTTTAAACTAAACTCAAATGCAGAAAATTATATTTGTCTACAACGAACAATGGCTTTGTGTAAAAAACTAATAAAAAAGAGCAAAAAAGAATCTTGGAGAAATTTTTGTACTTCAATAAATAAAAATACACCAATCACACAAATATGGACAGAGGTTAGAAAATTAAAAAATAATTGTAAAGAACCAGTCAGTAAGGTAGTAGCAGGGGAATGGACAACAACCTTTATAAACCAAGTCACGCCACCATGGGTTGAAGAAGAAGAAGAAGCAGTTTACCCTCTTCAAGTAGAAAATATCAATGAAGTTGCAATGGACAATCTGTTAAAGAAATTTAGTCTCAAAGAGTTCCAGTCCAGTATTAAACAGCACAAAAATACGGCTCCTGGTATCGATAACATTCATTATATAATGTTATACAACCTTCCATTATCCTGCAAAATTACTCTGTTAGAAATAATAAATAATATATGGGAAACCACGCAGTATCCAGAAGATTGGAAGAAATACATTATGATTCCAATGTTAAAACCACAAAAAGATCCAAATCTAGCAGAATCATACAGAGGTATATCACTGGCATCCTGTGTACTTAAAACATTCGAGCGAATGATCAAAACAAGAATGGAATATTGGCTAGAATCCAACCGCAAACTACCAAAATATCAGTTTGGGTTTAGAAAAGCTCATTCCACAATAGAAAATATTACTCATCTAGTCACTGACATTAATATTTCATTCTCATTAAATCGTTCTACCATAGCTTTGTTTATGGATATTGAGGGAGCCTACGATAAAGTAAATCTAGGAATTCTACATCAACAAATGGTGCGAATTGGTTTTAGTTGTGAATTTTCCAGAAAAATAATAAAATTATATCGTAATCGCATAATAAACCTTAAAATAAATGAGGAAATTTTAGATACAAGAACAACAAGTCTAGGATTACCTCAGGGTAGCGTTTTAAGTCCTATATTGTATACAATCTATACCTTTGACCTAGAAAAGCTAACAGACGAATTTAGGGACATTAAGATACTGGAATATGCTGACGATATATGCATTTACATTGATAATTGTGATCTTGAATCTGGTTACAGTTCTTTAAATCAATTCTTTCTTCGATTTAACCAATGGTGTCACGAGAAAAGTTTAAAGATTTCACTAACGAAATCGAAATCATGTATATTCACCCGGAAACGTACTATTCCCAATCAGATTGTTTTACAAGAGCATAGTTTTCCCGTTCTTTCTCATGTAACATACCTAGGAGTAACAATTGATAGAAAATTAGTCTGGAAAGAGCACATAGAAAGAATATTAAAAAAAAGCCGAGAAAGGATTAAATATATTAAGAGCTGTAAGTTCTTACAGTTGGGGAGCCGATTCACAAACGTCCCTGTTATTATACAGGTCATTTATTAGATCGATTCTGGATTACGGATGCTTTCTATACTCTCAAGCAGCCTCCAGTAACCTAAAAAAGTTAGATAATCTAGTGAATAAATGTCTAAGATTGTCCCTTGGAGCCTTTAAAAGTACACCAATTTCAAATCTTCAAGTTGAATGTTGTGAAATGCCTTTAGAGCTAAGAAGAAAATATCTCTGTAATAAATTTTTGTGCAAAATTCTATCTAAAAATAGTAGTCTAGTTAGTAAAGTTCATAACCTATTTATAATGGATTTAACTAATAAGTACTGGAAGAAAAAAGAATCACTGGTTTTATGTAAATCATATCAAGACTACCTACAATATAAAGACAATGTGTATAAAAACGAACTGTTACCGATATACCAAACAAACTTAACTGATGTGCCTGAGATAGAAATACGCTTTCTAAGAGATTATTCTAATTACCCAAAGTCGTTGAGAAATGTGATGTTTAATTCAGACATAGAAAATGATTTTAAAAATTATCATATCATATTTACAGATGCATCAAAAAAAGACGAAAAAACGTCCTGTGCATTTTGGGACCCTACACAAAACTATTTCGAGGCCAAAAGACTTCCGAATGAATTTTCAAGTTATTCAGCTGAACAACTTGCTATATTAGAAGCATTAAAATATATTAAAAATAATCTATTTAATAATAATAAATTTTTAATAATATCAGATTGTAAAAGTGTTTTACAAAAACTTTCAAATATATGTACTAATGTTAATATTAATTATATCTTACAAAATATATTAACCAATTTTAAATACTTGTATGAAGAAGGAAAAATAGTTAAGTTTGTTTGGGTTAAAGCTCATTGTGGGATCATCCACAATGAAAAAGTAGACATACTGGCCAAGCAGGTATTAGATTCCGATACTTTTGTAAATTATTCATTAGTTCCTGAAGACCTTTATATTATTTCAAAAAATATAATTGGGCAGGAATGGATGAATAAATATGATCATTCCACCAAGGGACTTTTTTATAAAGGCATTCAGCCGAAAATTCCTACCAAACCATGGTTCTGTGATTTTATAACAAAAAAAGATGCAATCAGAATTATCTGTAGAATTCGATTCAATCATTCCCTAGCACCATCTCACTTATTTAAATTAAAAATTGTAAATTCCCCAAACTGCGAATGTGGAGAATATGGCACACTAGAACATATGATATTAAATTGTAGTAAAAATAGAATAAAGACCAAAATTTTTATGGAAGCCATTATGAAAATAAAAATTTTAGTAAAACCCATCAACCTTTATGAGTTAATAGTTTCTAACAATTTAGAAGTTTATAAGTTGCTATATCAACACATAAGCAGTTTAAAAATAAGAATATAAAACAATAGTTTATAAAGACCAATGTATACCAAAACTTGTAAATAAATGAAAAAAAAAAAAAATAAAAAAAAAAAAAATAAAAAAAAAAGCATATTAACAAAAAATAATAATAATAATAATAATAAACAATATTAATAAAAAAAAGATACACAAAAAATATTGAAAATAAAAAATTAATAAAAAAAAAATAAAAAAAAAAAAAATAAATAAATAAATAATAAAAAAAATATATATATAAAAAAAATAAATTCATAAAAAAACCACTGCTTGCGGATCTGGATAATACTGGAGAAACATAACCTCTGGGCACTGGATGCATGGAATCGAGACTGGATACCTACTACTAGAAAATTGTATACAACATTGTATAAAATTGTAATAAAATAAAATATATATAGATATGAGTTTTGTAAGTTCACCAATTGTATAATGTAGAATTTTGCCGTAGTTATATTGTTTTTAAAATATTAATAATGAAAATTTTAAATATTAATAGATTTTATTTTAATCCATTGTCAAGAATTAAAGTCAAACGTGATTAGGCGAATGAAACCATAGGTTTCGCAGTCAATATCCCAACCACACACACAATCGAAGACAAGAGATTGTACACCATACACTTCGCTGACGCATTCGCATTCTAGCTGAAGACGAAAGTTATATAGCATATTTAAGCATATATAGACTATATGCTTAAAAAACTGGAAGAGGAGTACACCAAGTGGGGCCTTAATATTTAGGATTGGAGACTATTGGAGACTATTTTGCCGGCACACTAGACTTAATAGGGTGAGAAACGTAGACATTAGGAGAGAAATGGAAATTGACCTAGACACTATAGATACTATCGAAGCCAAAACACTAAGCTGGTATGGACACCTGCAGAGAATGCCTAAACATAGATGGCCAACAAAGGTAGAAAAATGGACTCCATCCTCTAGAAGAACCCGAGGTAGACCAAGATGGTCATAAAGAAGATTTCGGAGATGCAATGATCACCAGAGATTTAAAAACTGAAGATTGCTTCGACAGAATACGCTGGAAATTAGGATGCGAGAAACGGTGTTAGCTGTATAGAAAATACCTATACAAAATAATATGTATGATAAATGAACCACAGTGAAGAAAATGCGAATATGATATTGGAATGTGCTAAGTGATATGATCAGGTAATTCACTAATCAACTGATATTCACTAATATGATCTAGTTTAAAGGAAAACAATAAATGTATGGTACAAAGGTCTTACGACTAAGTGCCAGAGATTAACATGCCGAAGAAGAAGAATGTCATTTAGATAGGCTGCTACTTAGTTAGCTTTTGTAGCTTGAAGTTTTACTTCATTTTCGGTGTTGCTAGAGCTTGGTATCTCTATCCCTAGAGAGTTAAAACTCATTGTTTGTTTTATTACCTTCTCGTCAACGTCCAATTTACATCGTATAGGAACTTTACAAGTGGCCATGCATTTTGTTTTTTTTAATTGCTGTTCAATAAATTTCTGTCATATTCAGGGTTTTACCTTTTGTGTTAAAACGATGTCTCTGAAGATCGTCTTCATTTTCCGCTACCATAAGAGCATCATCTGCATAACATAGGATTTTTACCTCCGCATTCCCCATTTCCCTTTGCGCACTTTCATTATTACCTCATTCATATTGATAATAAATAGTAATGGGGTTAATGAATCACCTAGTCTAATCCCACTGTATACTTTAAGGGGTTCTGTAAATTCATTTTTCTGCAGTCGTCCCGAAAATAAAACTTTCAGTATGATTTATTCAATCGAAAGTTCCATTTTACACAACTTGTAGCGAAAGTTAGCTACTTTCGGGACTATTTTTTTTTACTTTCGGAACGATTTTGGGAAGCTAGGTAACGGTTTTGACAATAACATCAACTTTGTATTTTATTATGACAACACTCGTCATTTAAGATTCGTGTGTTTTCGCTCAGTTTTTCGTTTTTCAATTCCAAGAAATAGAAATCATTCCACATGAAATTAGGGAAACTGCTAAAGCCGCTATTTATGAATTATTGCCGGTAAAGTCAAGAAAGAGGTATGAATTTGTCTACGATTTATTTCAAAATTGGAGGAATGATAAAAATGTACATACTATAAATGAAGAAGTCATTCTTGCATATCTAATGGAAAAATCTAATATCTTAAAGCCATCAAGCCTTTGAAGCAATTACTCAATTCTTAAGTCCACACTTAACATTAAAAATAATATAGATATAAGCCGCTATCCAAAAGTTACTGCTTTCCTTAAAAGAAAATCCATCGGCTGCAAACCAAAAATATCTAGATTTTTCAACGGAGCTTATGCTTATATTGAGGTTAAGCTTTAAACAAAACAATTCAAATTTATGGTTAAATACCAATTGTCCGAAAAAGGATAATACTGACTGTCATATGTTGAAATGAAATATCAAAACTTGTTGAAATATTAATTAAATTTTAAAATTAATTGCATTTAACTAATATGACAATTAGCTAGTCCATAAAACTTATAATTTCATTTATTTTCAATTTTTTAGTTTGTCATGAAAGTAAATTTATATTTAATGAAAAATGTATATTTTTACTTAGGAAAATTTTAACAAAAAGTACCTTATATCCTTTAAGAAAGTTTTTGGGATCGGAATTGAACCAAAACACTGCAAACAACACACAACTGTGTACCACTTAAGCTGGAATTGGTCTGAAGTGACCAGGGAACACAAATATGGACAATTCTTGGAAAGATTCGGGCTTCGGCTTATCCTGGATGACAACGAACTGCAATCTTCAAAACTCGGCCTCTCAAATGCTCCTGCTTAAAACCATGTTGGCCTTGTCAAATTGTTGTAACGCTGCTTTACAAAACTCCTCCATAGGACAGAGCACAACAAATCGGTAATTAACTCAACAAATTCACCTATCCACAAAAAAAAATTGCCGGCTTTGAAGAACTACACGCCGCGAGCTATTTATTCCGAATCAATCTCTCCCTTACCTACACTTCACTGCTTACTAACCAATTTCCGATGACAAAAACAAATAACGAAAAACCATCATGAAAAATTCGGACTAAACAATGACCTGACTCGTATCGTGGTCTATTGCAGAGTGACATCATAATTAAAAATCGTTCTCCCCGCATAACTTTCTCACCAATCTAAGTGGATATTTATTTAAGGTGCAATATTAAGCAGAATCAACATCAAAATAATGCAATTAAAATTATTATATACAGACCACAAATGTTTATATTATCAATCCCAGCGATGCAAAAGGATTGAAAATATTTTTCAGTGTTTTGATACATACGAGGGGAAATCGAAAAAAAATTGAAATGCTACAATGTTACCTGCTTAACAGAAAAAATTTCGGGAAATATTCACCTGTCAAATTCTTGTCGGACATTGTAGGTAGTAATGTGACGTCAGTACCATCGTCTATCGGTTAAGTCGACTTTACACTACATGATTTATCATGTGTTTTGTCATATGATTTGGTCATGGAGTGAAATTTACTTGTTTACACTGTGTGATTTGTCATATGATTTTGTCATAAGCATTATCATGTGGCTCGTCATAGCTCGTCACAGGAAAATAGGACAGTACCACAGAATAATAAAATAATCAGAATGCCCATTCTGCTTGTCAAGATAAGTACGCGCATCTCATTTGCGCAGACGGAATCAGCTATGTTTTAAACGGAACCAGTGTTGTTCAGTGAAATATTTATCTGGTGTGCATTAAAAAGTTCAGTGGTAGCTTGTGTTAGGATATTTACTGTTTGGGATTAGTGTTATATATAAAGTATATAACTTTAACTAAGTTTTTTTATGTCAAAATAAAATAATTTTTAAAATTACGATTTATATAGAAAATAGTAGTACTAGAGTATACAACTTTAATAAAAGTGGAAAATTTTGACAAGGATGTATAAAAAATGTACGGTTCTGTCGTAGCTTGTCACAAATTTCTCGATCAGAGTCTGTATTTCCGTTTAAAATATGGCAATCGCTTGCTGACAGCGTTCAGGGGCGGCATCTGAGAGTGGGCATTCTGATTGTTATTTATTCTGTGACGGTAGCTACTCCGCATGATAAAACCTATGATTTTCGGTAATAATACCGGTAACACCAACATATTTAAATATCGCACCTTATTCTTATGTCAATTCAGTGAAATTACACTTCTCCAGAGACAACATCCTTTATTTATTTATTTATTGTTTGTTACTTTGATATTGAGTCTATTGTCATCTCTGTGCTATTGTGTCGTATTTTCTATTTATTATTTATTAAGTTTTATATTTTAATTTAGTATAATAAAATATTATATCAAAAGTGTGATACAGTGTGGTCTTTGTGCCAACAAATACACAAGAATATCAAAATACTCTTCAAATAAAATTCAACGGAATCAGAGAGGAAGATACTGCGGAGACAATTAAAAACAATAATAACGGAATCTGCAGAGGAAACTGTCCGAAAAGCCAAAAAGCAAAGAAGTGCGGAATGGTATGATGATGAATGCAGAACTGCAGTAGAGTAAAAAAGGCAAGCTAGGCTTAACCAACACACTCAAAGAAACACAAGAAATAGCAGAGAAATTTATAAAGAAAAGAGAATACAAGCGATTAAAATATGCAGAAGAAAAAAAAGATGACAATATGCAAAGACAAGGACAGAGAACTACTAACAGAGAAACAAAAAATATAATGAGATGGAAAGAATACTTTGACGAAAACCTAAATGCAAACAATGGAAATGATCAAAACGATACAATATATATTACGGCGAAGCAGCACATTGAAAATCCGAGTTATGAAGAAGTAGTTCAAATAATAAAGAAATTAAAAAACAGTAAAGCGCCAGGAACGGATGGAGTTTCGGGAGAATTGTTGAAGTATGGTGGACCAGAACTCTGGGGAAGAATCCATTGCCTGATAAAGTTGGTATGGACCAAGGAGCAAATGCAGGAAGAATGGGAAGTTGGTCTTATACAGCCAATACATAAAAAGGAAATAAGAGGGAATGCCAGAATTACAGACCAATTACATTGCTAAATGTAATATACAAAATCCTTTCTGGCATTATCTACACTAGATTGTCAGAATACTTCGAAAATATAATTGGTGATTATCAAGATGGATTCAGACCAAATAGAGCCACTACAGACAACATATTCATACTTAGAACAATACAAGAGAAAGCTTATGAATACGACATATAACTATATAATATGTATATAGACTTTAAACAAGCTTTTGATAGACAAAATGCTGGAAGACCTCCGAAATATAGGTATACCAAAAAAATATACCAGCCTCATAAAAATGACGTTGCAGGGTTCAAAAGCCGCAATTCAAGGAAATTGATCCTGAAGCACAAAAAAGAGGGCTTGAAATAAACGAAACAAAAACTAAGTACATGGCCATTAAAAGAACACCTGAGAATGAAAATAATATAGCGATAGACAACTATACTATTGAATGTGTGGATGCCTTCACATATCTGGGCACAGAAATCAATCAGAAGAATTCTCGTATTCTCTCGAAGTATTTCCAGTGGAAATCGTACATACTATGCTAATAAAAGATTGACATTGTTCTGAAGCTATTTTCTTGTGGCATTTTAAAGTAATTACTATTTAAATGGGAATAAGCCACAATTAAAGGTTAAAGTACGTTTATTGACGTTTCAATTTCCACTTCGGAAATCGTTCCCAAAATACAAACATTAGTAAATTACTATTTAAATGAGAATAAGCCACAATTAAAGGTTAAAGTACGTTTATTGACGTTTTACTAATGTTTGTATTTTGAGAACGATTTCCGAAGTGGAAATTGAAACGTCAATAAACGTACTTTAACCTTTAATTGTGGCTTATTCCCATTTAAATAGTAAAAGATTGACGACATCGAAATTATTAAACAAAAAAAAAACAAAATGACTATCTACAGAACTTTTATTATACCCGCAGTAACCTATGTTTGTGAAACCTAGGTAATGACGAAAAAAGAGGAAGCCCAACTCAGAACATTCGAGAGAAAGATACTGAGAAAAATATATGACCCGGTGCAAGAGGAAGACGGAACATGGAGAATCAGGAGAAACGACGAAGTTAATGAACTGAATGAAGGGTATGATATTGTAAGATTTGTGAAAAGTCAAAGACATAGCCAGACAGGCAAAGACTCATCCAGGGTTATGATGCCAAAGGAAGAAGAAGAAGATAATAAAATATTAACACTAAATTTGATATACCCTCCACTATCTCTTCGTAAGAGCCACCTGTAAGCCCAAAGGCGTCCGATCTGGTTCTTTTTAATATTAGCTGTACGCATTTGTTGCCAGCGTATTAGTATTAAAAGTCAAGAAGCCAATACAACCAAAGATTCATTTTCCATTATTATAGTTTATAAATCTAATAGTTGTTACCTATAATGTGTCTAATATCTATATGACCATTATCGAAAAGGAAAATCAACATAACCTCGTTGCCACTCATATCATAAATCACAACTTATCATTCAGTGTAAACATGATTTTTTAAAACATTATAGAAACGAGGAATCATAACCAATCTCATTATGATTTTGTCATACGATAAATCATGTAGTGTATAAATAACAATCAGAATGCCCACTCTCAGATGCCGCTTTTGAAGTGTATCAGCACGCGATCGCCATATTTTAAACGGAAATACAGACTCGCATTTAGAAATTTGTGACAAGCTATTTATTATCAAAGGTTATTCAGTTATCAGTTATTCTCGAAGAGGCGTTGACCTTCCAGAACTTATCCGATCGTCGTGGAGCCAAACAGGTCTTTTAACGTAGGGGACTAGAAATTTTTGCTGGCAGGTACATGATCTGGAAAATACTTGAATGAGAAAGGATATTTACAATTTAGATATTACGAGTCATTATTTATCGTAACACTATTCTTCAACTAAATGTACGACATAAAATATTGCATATTATGTGTATGGTTGCCGTAAATCAAATAAACCGGGTTAATTTTTCTATGCACACCAGATAAAATGTCACTGAACAGCATTAGTTCCGTTTAAAACATGGCTGATTCGATCGGCGTGTACTTATCTTGACAAGCAGAGTGGCATTCTGATTGTTTTATTATTCTGTGATATTACCGATGGTACCAAAGCACAGAATAAATAACAATCAGAATGCCCACTCGCAGATGCCGCTTTTAAAGTTTGTCAGCACGCGAACGCCATGTTTTAGACGGTAACATAGACTCGAATTAAGAAATTTGTGACAAGCTACGACAGAACTGTAATGTCGACTTTACACTACATGATTTTATCATATGAGATTTGTTATGATTTCTCGTTTCTATGAGGTTTTAAAAAATCGTGTTTACACTGAATGATAAGTTATGACTTATGATATGAGTGACAATGAGGTTTTATTCATTTTTCTTTTTGTTTATATAAAGATATTAGACACAGTATAGGTAACAACTATTAGATTTTTAAACTATTATCATGGAAAATAAATAATCTTTGCTTGCATTGGCTTATGGACTTTTAATAAGAATACGCCGGTAACAACTGCGTACAGCTAATAGTAAGACGAAAAGATCAGATGCCTTTGGGCTCGCAGGTGGCTCTTACGAAGAAATAGTGCACGAAGTATATCAAATTTAGTTTTGATATTATACAAAATTAAAAATAATTAGTAAAGAAACTAAACTAAAATTATGACTACGATGACTATAAAACACTAAACTAAGAATAAAATAAACTAAATAATTAATAAAAAAAATACGACACAATAGCATAGATTGGACAATAGGCTCAATATCAATGCAACAAACAAAAAATAAATAAATAAAGGATGTTGTCTCTCATTAAATGTCGCTGAATTGACATAAGAATAAGGCGCGATATTTGAATATGTTGGTGTTACCGGTATTATTACCGAAAATCATATGATTTTATCATGCGGAATAGGTATTATACCGTCCTATTCTCCTATGACGAGCCGCATGACAGTGCTTATAACAAAATCATATGACAATTTTGCTCGATGGACAAATCTGATTGAGAAAGATTATTATTATTAAGTTATATGACTATTAATATTCATAATTATAATTAGTCTTTTGTATTTCAAAATAATAATCTCAATAAATCACTATATGATCCAGAACTGTCAATTTTAAAATATTTTTCGGGCATGTCCTCGGTAGTATAGTAGTCAGTATTCCCGCCTGTCACGCGGGAGACCGGGGTTCGATTCCCAGTCAGGGAGGACTTTTTTATTAATATTATTACATTATTGTCATTTTTAAATACTTATGAATATTGCAGTTTAATTTGCATTGTATTATTATATTAATAACAAAATAAACAATGAATTTTACTGCAGAGTATGTGTAAAAAAATTTTTGCATTCAACTCCTTTCATACATATATGAAAATAAAAATATACATTTTCATCAAAATATTGATTCAATCCTTCATTGTTAGTAAGTTGTTATTAACTCTGTTTTTCTTTCTGTTATGTCTTACCTATAGAATTACATATGTAATGATTATGCAGATTGACTCCCAAATAAATTTGTAACGGCGAATGCGTGTATATTAGAAGTGTAACTTCCACCGGCAGTCCCACTGGACTGCCACACCCGTTTTTTATTCTGTGACCAAAGAATGCATCTCTATATTCTATGATTGTACCACAGATTGTTATTTATTCTGTGATTGTACCAGTACCATGCTTATGCTTATGTCAAAAATGATGTCAACTTGTCATTGTCAATGTCAACAGGTGAATCCGTGATTATGAATCATATATTTTTGTTTTTGAGTAGGACGTAGGCGGTAGGACGACAAAATAAAAGCAAATTACACTGTGATATCTTATTTATTTTGTGATGTACATAAAATATATCTTTAAAATTACTACTACATGTTATGTCTAGATAGTGTGAAGCCAATGAAAAATTTAACCTAGAAACAACATGTATAAAATTACATCATGTTTATTAAGAAATTACAAAAATATTAAATGTTTCAATTATTCTCATCTAGTTAAACGACATGTTTCGAAAAATAATACAAAACTTAGTCCTGCAGGTTTGACTGTTAGCGTGCTATTTAGCAAAAAATATTTACTAGCTTCAAATACTATTTCATCAGGGTTGTTAATGTTCATTGGGGATTTGTTCCAACAAGAATTAGAATACAGACAAAACCTGTTAGACAAGCGTTATGATTATGCAAGATTAAGTAAGTGTGTCTAGTTATTTTCAAAAACATTTAATGTTATTGTTATTAAATGTACAATTTCTTCAAGTTGAGGTTTATCTAATCACAGTTTAATTTTTAAATTATTTTTAGCACGGATGTTTATAGTAGGTTTAGCCTTGGGCCCCATACATCATTATTATTATATTGGCATTGCAAAAAAATGGCCAGAAAGGACAACAAAAGTTATTTTATGGAAAATTGCATTGGACCAATTTATAATGTCTCCAATTTGTATTGCTTGTTTCTTTTTTGGACTAAATGCTCTTGAAATGAGACCATTTAAAGAAGCTGTTAATGAATTTAAACAAAAATTTTATGCAGTCTATACCGTATGTATTACTTATTTCAATGCCTCACTGTTTATAATATTACATCAGTTTTAAAGATTAACCCGAAAGTTCAATATGGGAAATATTTAGATATATTTACATAATTTTATTTATTTCACATTGATTTAAATTAGCACTACCATTTGTTTTAAAATATGATGCTTGAGTTATGACCTATTGATCCTTGTATTGTAGTTATAATCTGTATTCATATTTATGAAGAGTCCATTTTAATCTTACCTACTTCCTTTATTTATTGAGTAATTACTGTGTGTATTTAAGTTACTATTTCTTTGACTTAGTTCTGTTAGCTTTGTATGTAAACATCTGTTTACTTCATCTTGTAAGGCTAATATTCTTATTTTCATTATCAGTTGCTACAACTTACTGATCACCAATAAATTAGTAAACTACAAATGAATATATTCTCTAATTGTCTAACTACTTCTAATCACCTTCTTCAACATATTCAATATTATATCTATTGTTGATAATTCATTATCTGTGTTTAATATTATATATTTCTTTATTGTTTTTTGTTTTAGGCTGATTGGCTGATATGGCCCCCTACACAATGGGTAAATTTTTATTATGTGAATGTCAAATATCAAGTGCTTTATATAAATGGTATTACAATGTTATATAATGTATTTCTGTCTTATATAAAACATGTACATGGAGAAGTAAAACTTGAACAGAAACTTTCTGTATCTAATGATGTGCTTACAACACCTGAAAATAACAACCCTTCAATAAGTAGTTAATTACAGGAAGCCTTTTATTTCAAATTTTTGAATGGAACTAACTACATGTTGTAGGCATAACTAAATTAATTGTATGAGAGGCATAGAGAATTATAATTACTTAAGTATTTATTTTATAATTAATTTTAAAATTAAGTATTATTTTTTGTTTAATTATAATTCAAAATTAGAATGTTAGAAAATCAAGTTACAACTAAATAAAATATATATATATATATATATATATATATATATATATATATATATATATATATATATATATATATATATATATATATATATTGTATATTATTTATAAATATTT
Organism: Diabrotica undecimpunctata; assembly: GCF_040954645.1. Classification (NCBI taxonomy): domain Eukaryota; kingdom Metazoa; phylum Arthropoda; class Insecta; order Coleoptera; family Chrysomelidae; genus Diabrotica; species Diabrotica undecimpunctata. The sequence continues at coordinate 68,916,223 of NC_092810.1, forward strand.
AATAAAATTTGTGATATTGTAATTCTATAGTTTTACAATTGTTAAATAAAAGTTTCTACAAATGCCTACATTTTTTTAATGTGGAATGTGAATATTTTTTCATAATAGCATATTATCCTCAACTTAGCAACACCACTTAACTCAATTTCAATGTTACAGGGGAGCAATAATAAAACAACTTACTTTTGTTCATGATGAACCCAGCAAACCAGCCTCCAATGGTGGTTTTAGTATGAGAATTGAACGAGATATGTGGTGTTGTGGTTAGAAATGTTATACCTGGTGTTGCTTTATTGCGATTACAGCAAATCTATTGAGATTTTTCAAATCTAAACCCCATTTATCAAAAAATTTAGTTGCTTGACAATGATATGTACCATATAACAGCTATTATATAGTCATAATATAGGTAATTTTCTACATAAGTGTTGTGGTTTTTTTTTGTTTTGCCAATAACTTTAAAATTATTGTAAAGATGTTTAGAGTAAAACACATTTAGATGTCACAATGAAATGCTCTATTATAGGAGCATTTATACATCAACCAGCTAAAATAATTTTTCAAATTCATGTAAAAGATTATTCATTAAGCAAGGCAAAAATACTATTATATCAAACATAAAACTTATTGTATGATTTGTTTGAATGTTTCACATCACAGCATTGACCACACAATGAATATAGGAAGGACACTTTTGTGTATGATTCTTGTGACTAGCATCAAGACCGTTCATTGTTTTCCAAAATTCTGTCTAATCATTCAAGAACATTATCTTTGTATATAGTGCCCCTCTTTCATCCATTTTTTTCTTACTGCATTCACCTTGGTCCTCATGTTTTATTTTTATTGGAAAACCACATTAAGTTGTGGTTTTCCTCTATGTGTAATTCCATAATATGTTTCAGGATATACCCAGCAAATTTTCATTTAAATTATGCTACTTAGTTACGACATTGATGTTGCTACAGATACTGTTTCTTTTTTTTTATGATAGTTTGATATTGTATTTTTGCTATCTTTGATATGTTGTCCTTATAAAACATCCATGTTTGAGAGTTTTATGGGAGAATAGGAATTAAAATCCTTGTTTTAACCAAGTTGTTCTAGTTTGGATTTTTAAAGATGCCTTGGGACAAAAAAAATACATACAAAATTCAGATATTTGACAGTTTATTTTTTTCTAATCATGTTTTTTAATGAACTATCATATAATTAGTTAGTTACTGATAATATAGGTCCAATCAGCAACAAAACAAAATATACTTACTCTAACAGAACTAATTAATAATAAATGATGGCTATTTTGTTGACAAGAAAGAAATTGCTGTTTGTTCTGTGAATAAATATTGGGACATAGAACAAATATTTATTTTTAATATGGGGTAGCATTAAACATTGTTATGTCCAAATATGTCCAATTCTACAGACAAATAAATAGTGCCCCCACTATATCCAGTAATTGCTAATATCTTTATGGAAGACTTTGAGACTCCAGCACTATTTACATCAATGCTCAAACCCACATGTTGGCTACAATGTGTTGACGATACATTCGTCATTTGGCCCCATGACAGGGATGCTTTGGTGTCTTTTCAAATCCATCTGAATGGTATACATCCTAGTATCCAGTTCACAATGGATGTGAAAACTGATTCATCCTTACCGTTTCTCGACGTTATCATAAAGGAAAACCAATTCCAAGGTTTTCATCACTCTGTTTATCGAAAACCCACCCATACCAATTGTTACTTGCATGCCAAATTTCATTATCCAACTTCACAAATTAATTCAGTCATTAATACCCTTGTGATTAATACATCTTTGCGATTATGCAAGTAGGCCCACTGAGCTCTCTAGTTTAAAACAAGTCCTTATCCAAAAACAGTTATCGCGAAAATCACATCAATAGGAGCATCCTGTTAAGCAATTCTTGTACTAGTATTAATCTTAGCTCCAGGTTTACTTGTACTAACCGCAGAAATCTTTCGGAACATTATATACATGGACGCTCCCTGACTACTAGATGCTAGAAAGTGCTCATATTGCTTAGTTGTATATAAATAAATATTGCTCAATGGTATCAAATAATTTTTCAAAGTCTAAGAATGCCATTATTTTTTGGTTTATAATTGTACTTTATCTATGATTAGTGACACTGAATCCAGCTTGCTTTGTCTTGTAGTTATTAAATTTTGTGTTACACTACAACTAGGTTTTTCCTCTCCGAGTTCTAAATACTGCAGCCTTATGAGACCTTCACATTGACATAAGATATGCAGACATGCATTCTTCTAGACAGAGCCGATAAGTATCCTCTTACGCCTAGCTCATACGACTCAAATGCTTATGGAGTCTTCGGTATTCAGTAAACAGCCCCCTGACAGTCTTTCGATTGTGGGTCAATAAGTAAGATGTGAATTTGGCTTATTGCCTTTTAATGAACTCTTTATCCTAGCGCCGTTCTCCACTATTCGAAAGACTTTTTTTTGCACACATTTATCAATGTCTGCTGTTTTTTGTTTGTTTGAAACCCCAAGGCAGAGCTCCTGGCCAATTAATGGGTCACAAGCACATTTTCGGGCCAGTTTAAGTTCATCAGCCTTCTCAATGTAGCTTTTGTGTCTTGTATAATATATGTAATATAAACAAAAATGCTAAATTTTAAAATAAAATGAAAATTTACAACGTAATCCGAGTTGTTGGTTTTTGAAGTTATACTTCTATACGCGCGTTCGACTTTGGAAATTTGCACGGGAGTGAATCGGAAATTTGCACGGGAGTAACAAGCCTCGTTAGGCATGTTAAATTATAAATTAAAACTTGTAAATACCTCAAGAAAGTTCAAATGTGTACGTATATACACAACAAACAACAATTAAATATTGTATTTGTCAATGTCAGATAAATTGACAGTTGTATCACCAACCAATATTTTTTTATTAATATTGTTATGATGGTAAATTAATCATATGCGTAAGTAAGTTACGTATATTGTCATTTTTAAATACTTATTAATATTTCATTTTAATTTGTATTAATATTATCATGGTAAATTAAACATATGGGTAAGTAAGTTATGTATACCTATTGTCATTTTTAAATACTGATGAATATTATTTAGTTAATATCTTAGATTTTTAGAATTGGAAGCATTTATTTGTTATTATTTCCACTAATTGATTACTTTATTTTTAATTATTAGCGTACTCATTTATATAAAATGGTATATTAATTAAATTAATATTAAGTACATTGTTTCTTTTGTAAACAACTGACCTAAATTTGTTTTAATAGAATCTTAGGTTAGAGTATTAAAATATTCGAACTAGAATCGTAATACACATCGCCTGATTAGCCGTGATCGTCTAGTGGACTAGTTGTTGGGACCCCACGTTGTGGCCGTGGTAACCAGGTTCGAATTCTGGTCACGGCAATGTGCTAACATGTCACGGTGAGGCAACTTTTTATTTTTTTTGTTACAAAATATTTAAAAATAATAATTACTGTGTTTAAAACAATAAAATGTATTTTGAACAAATTTTTACAAACAGGTGTATATAAAAAATACTCTAACCCGCTCCAAAAAAAATTTTTTTTGAAAAAATTATTGTTGGAAACGAACAATTTGGTAATAGGGTAGGATTAAAAATGATAATTTTGTTTATCTATATAAAAATAACGATTTCACAAATTTTTGGAAGTTTGGAATAAAAATTTTACAACAGCGATTCATTGCTCAGTTTTTGAAGTTATAAGCGTAATTAAACATATGCGTAAGTAAGTTATGTATATTGTCATTTTTAAATACTTATGAATATTACATTTTAATTTGTATTGTATTATTATATTGAATTATGTTGCAGTGTATTGTATTGTATTTGTATATTAATATCAAAATAAACAATGAATTTTACTGCAGAGTATGTGTAAAAAAATTTTTTTGCATTCAACTCCTTTCATACATATATGAAAATAAAAATATACATTTTCATCAAAATATTATTATATTTTGATGAAATCCTCCTATTACAAGTCAAATGTTTTTTATATACAGCAAACGATGCACCATATACCTAATTCTGTTTCTCTTTCTGCTCTCTCTTACCTATAGCATTACATATGTAATGATTGTGCAGATTGACTCCCATATAAATTTGTAACGGCGAACGCGTGTATAGAAGTATAACTTCTACCGGCAGTCCCACTGGACTGCCACACCCGTTTTTTTTAATTTAATGAAAAGTACATGAAATATAACATAAATTAAAATAAATCTTTTCACTTATCATCATCCGTTCCCATCTCTCTTACGATTTTAAGCCAAGATTATGCTTTATAATTACGATTTTTATAAACATTGTCACTTAAATCATATAATAAACGTCTTTCTCGAACTAAATCAATTAATTTTTTTATTTCGGACATGGCAGAGTTCCCGCATTCTTTGTCTTTCTGTGAATAGAAATCTAGACCACAAGAGGTTATTAGAGTCGGAAGTACTACAAAGAACGCAGAACTCGGAACGCCTGACCCCTATCTATGTGCACCTGGGCTAATAGGTACTCGTTCTCATTTATTTTCCTATTCTTCCCTCGAGACACATTCTAAGTGTGCCTTTACAGTCCTCCTTTGATTTCTGAGATGGAGAGAATAGATCGAACCAAATTTACCTATGATCAGAACACAGCTCTAAGAAACTATGTTCGTTATGTCCAGAGGGCAAACCTGGTTTCCTGCGAAGTAGACATATCAGACTAAGCTTCTTTTTCCCGTGGCTGCAGTTAGTATACCTGTACAAACTCACCGGTACAAAGCGAGTAGATATGCTAGGAGGCTTTGAGACCACCCCCTAAATCGCAACCCCCGGTCGTAACTTCGCAACTCCCAAACGGCTTAACGTAGGATGACGTGTGAAGTATCGTTGGAAAGGAGATGAAAAATGGGGTTGAACGCAGTATGTGCCGTGCGCATCGGAGTATGCCAAAAGGGCATTATATGGTATCTACGTTTCTATTGGTCCGATTATGACGTACGAGGGCTAGTTGGAACGGGGAGGAGGTAACGAATAGGCAAAAAACAAAGATGGCGGCATTGCCAAGTGAGCCGAAATTAGTGTAGAATTAAAATTGGTCTTTTTGCGTTATATAGTATCTTACTTTGTTGAGGCGTTAAGCTTGTAATAGTTCCTTTCTGAAGAAGATTCCTTCAGTAGGACCAAATTTAAGCCTTCCTTTTTAAATCTTTTGCCGATCTCATGGCTGATGTGACGGAATCAACTAAATTTTGCCGGTTATGGGAAGGAAGAGTAGGTACAATTTTCGGCAGTGCCTCTACAGCCTTCTTCATTTATAACAACCTCGCTCATCGAGTTCTCTCGAACAGTAAGAACCAGTGCCCACGGCGCAACTGTTTTAAAAGTACGGTCCGAAACCGATTGCGCTCATAATTATTTTACGATTTTAGAAGAGCAAAATCATGGGGATTCGCAAACGCAGCGAGGCGGCTAAAATTGGTTTCCCAACATTCTAACCGGCCTCCTTTGTAGCTGTTATTACCTGAACATTTGGTAAAATTTTAGGATAAAAATATTTCAAGATTTGTCAAATTATATGGAAATTAAAGTCTGTACAAAGCATCTTGTTTAGAGTATTTCAATTGCATAAAGAATTTATATTAACTGAATATTCGATTATTAAATATTTTAAGATTTTATTTTAATTTTACGTAGACATTACAATTTTCAGTTGGATATTCTAACGTATATTAAACCTGATTGGGGAGAAAGGATCCCTAGATGTTGGGTATTATTTTGGGCAATAAAAAATTAACCCTAGGGGAAGTTTTGTCTTGGAATTTAGGTTAGACGAAGAATTCCAGGTTTACAGACGTTCACTATGCGACGTCTCTCAGGTGTTGCACAGATCTCTAAACGGGGGCTGTTGAAGTCGGAAAGAAAGTAACAAAAGTTAATGGTACTGACATTATATAAAACTTTTGCCTGACTGAACTTTTATGATATAAAAATTGTTAATTTGTAGCAATTATTTTTTTAATACTCTCTCATAATTTTCCTTTCTTCTGGTAATAAATAAGAGAGTAAATCTGACAGGAAGGTAGAGCGACAATATAAGGTAAGTATATTTGTTTCCCTTTATTTTTGAGTATATATGCATTTTGTTTTTTTTTTTATTCTATCTGTCATTTTCTTAAACCAATCTTTTCATAGTTAAAGTGTCGAGTTTATATCATCTCTCGTTTGCAAGATGAACATACTTGCACACTTGCATCTGGATTTCCTATTTTTTTTTAATCCCCCACTTCACATCCAGACAAGTATCGTTACAACAATAGGTAAGCATCTGGGTGGTATTACTGTATTGTCAGGTAATAAATTTCAGATTACAATGTTTCTTCCCAGGTATATCCTAAAATTTCCTGTTAGCTCAAAGATTTAAGCGATGTTCTTTTCTTTTTTTCTTTTTATAATGATATATTATTTTCGGTGTTAACGGTAGTGGTCTCGAATTATTCGAACAATAAGTCCATTTACATACTTCCTATGGATCATTAGGTATTGCCTATGTGTGAAACAGAACGCATAGATAATACCTAATGATCCATACGTTCAAAACGGTAAAGATTTATATCCGTATAATAAAAATGATCGAATTGAAAAACTTTTACAAAAAATTGATTCCATGCAATATGAGTCTATCTTCAAATCAACGAATACCTTTCAAGAAAGTTAAAGATCTAGGAGAATCATGACAAATATCAAGAAAAATATGACATTGCAGAACACACAATTACACAATATAACCACTAAATTTTATTCGAGAAACAGAAGTGGTTAATAAAACATCACCATATCCACGAATGTTCAGAAAGGCAGTCGAAATCTAAAAACACCTAATCTAATGGTAATTAACCATAATTTCAGTTGAAAATACGTTTATTTTCCTTTGCGGAAATTGTTTTCAGTATACACATTAAAGCCAAATACAGGGATGAGTGCCTTAAGAACCGGCAAAATAACGCAAAAGATAGAAAACATAATACGTTGTGAAATAAAAAGAGATGAAAGTAGTAGAGGTGAGAAATTATCGATAAAAACCTCTAATTTACATTACTTTATATTAGGACTATCGCTAGTTTCCCCCCTTTAGACGTTAGCTTATGAGCTAGTTGACATTTCTGCAAATACTCGCCCGTCTATTAAAGAACACTGACCTATCATTTACCCTGCCCATCTCTTCACCACTTACCCTTCACTAGAACAAACATCGCCCTCACCATTTACAACAAATATGACACACCCCATAAAAGAAGCCTTCCTAGAAATACTAGATAAAACACCTTTTGATTTCGTTCTTTATACTGATGCCTCCAAAAATGCTTGCGTAGTAGGATGCGCAGTTACTACTTTAAAAGATCTTATAAGTTTCACTCGGTTACCTTCATCATGTAGCCTTTAAACAGGAGAGCTGTTTAGCATCCTTCAAACCTTTAAATTCATTTCCACGTCATTAAAAAATGTAGCCATTTGCATCGATTTCCTTTCCTCCATATTCTCAATAATTTCAATATTTATGGCTTCCGTCACACATTGGCCTTGTCGGTAACGAAACTGCTGATCGCCATGCTAAAGAAGCGATTATTTCATAAATTAGCCAAACAATGACCCAACTAAGCAAAGACTTTAAAGCTAAGTTTAGAAAGTCAATCCTAGAATCTAGGCAAGCTCGTTGGAATAACTGTGATACAGCCCTACGCAGAATTCAACCTATAATTACCTGGCCTAGTCTTACTAACTTCACTCGCAACGTATCACGGATAATAAGAAGACTAATAGACTGGCTATTAACAGTGCAATTGTGCTCTTACTAGAGCTACTACAGATATTCTAAACTACCCAAGTGAATACACCAAAGTACTACAGTTCCTCAAAGACACTCATCTTTGTAATAAAATGTAATACCTATTGTGTAATTTCTAAGAATTATAAAGGATAAACGTCCAACATATCAACAGTGCAATTGTGTTCTTAGTTCTTAGCGTAAACCATACATTAACGGACTGCCAACAGTACACCAGTCAAGCCCGGAAAAATAACTTGAAGATATCGCTTGCAAATATTTTAAACTATTCAAGTGAATACACCAAAGTACTACAGTTCATCAAAGACACTAATCTTTTTTAATACAATTTAATACCTATTGTATAATCTCTAAAATCAACTTTACCGTAGCTATGGCCTTAGTTGTCGAGCCACTTAAGCTAAATAAAAAAATAATTTGTTTTGTTAATTAATAATAAAAAAAATTTTCTAATTAAATCGTATATGCCTCATTCATATTAAAAATTCAGACATATATACAATTTAAAGTAGATGACTTTAAAATGATATTGTCAGTATTTATGAAGTGTCTTCTTGAGACGACTTTATTGGAAGATAGTTTGTTCATTTGGAAAATTTCACTTCCTCTCTAAACTCTGGTGTTTTATTTTTTGATATGTTAGTGTTCGTTACTTTCCTCTCTCCAAGTGATTCTGTTGCTACATTAATTATGTTATTTTTGAGTTTTCCCAGCTTTCCTCGATGTTTCCTATTCACCTCCTAGCTAAAGAACGGCAGACGCTCTATAACTCTCGAGACGGCCACCTACCTCAGGTCAGAGCCGCCATTAGAGAACAATTACTAACAGAATGGCAAGCAGAATGGGAGGAACAGATAGACAAGGCACAATGGACCAAAAAACTAATACCCAATGTGATAGAGTGGTACAAATGTAAGTTCAAACGAGTAAATTTTTATTTTATGCAGTTCCTGACCGGACATGGATCTTTCAGGTCTTACACGTATCGTATACGAAAAACCAGCGATGATAATTGTGTCATATGTAACGTAGAAGACGATGCGGAGCATTGTATCTTTAGGTGCAAGGTGTTTGCGTCGGAACAACATATAATGCGAACAAAGCTAGGAGAGATATCCTCTGACAACTTGATACGGGTCGCTATGGAAAGCAGAGAGAACTTTGAATTTCTTATAGACTAAGTAACAAAAATTATGAAGAGAAAGTCCATGATAGAGAAAGAAACTGAGACAGGATGAGAGTGATCTGGGGCAATCCACCTCCATTTAAAACTAGTTATCATTGTATATTATGTATGAATATGTATGTAGATATGTGTATTTGTGTGTTCGTATGTGTGTATGTGTATGTACGTATGTATGTATGTACATATGTGTGTAATACACTTGTTTATCACATACGTATGTATACTTACTTATTGTTACCTAGTATTACCTAATACCAAGTATTCTTACACCTTATTGTTACCTTGTATACCTATACATTCAATATACTCTCCCCCTGGTTCCTTACCGCTCTTAGGTAATACCATCGGCAAGGCCATTTACATATGGGCCTATTTTACATACATTTTTCTTCTGGTTCCTTACCGCTTCTAGCTAAGAACCAGCAACAAAACTTTATTACCAATTCAGGCAGCGCAAGGCATCTCTAAGTTTCGTTCGCTAACTGAACACGTACGGGGGTGTCTTGACGAAGAATGGGTGGTTTTAGTTGGTAGGCAGGGCAACAGAAAGGCATCCGTTTGCAGGACCTCCTCTACATAGGGGGAAATGGGCTCAGATGTTTTCCTCTGCCCTGAATCCAACACACGCCGAGCAATGGTATGGTGTTTAGAACATTTCCACCCTCATCAAAAAAAAAAAAAAAAAAACTTTCCTCGATGTTACCGTTTTCTAATAATTCATTCCCAGCGATGTTCTTTGATATTCTTTTCCTGTATAAGTATTCCGTGGATTCCGTATTTAGTCCTTCGACTTTGATTTTTGTTTGTGTTCGCCCCTCTCTTGGGGGGAAGTATTTCAGGTTGATTCTTATTTTACATAATACTAGGCTATTGTCGCTACCTACATCTGCTGAGTTGAGGCATCTTACGTCGATTATTTTCGATGGATGTATATCTCGGTTGGTTATAACATCTATCATAGATCTTTATCCACGTGTGTTATTAAATGTATATTTGTGTTGTGTTGTTTATTCTTAGTTCGTTATTCGTACAGAAGTTTATCATCAGTTCTCCATTTTCATTTTTGACATCCTCGTTATGTTTTTGCTTAATTCCGGGTATGAGTTGATTGCCTATTCGAGCGTTAAAATCCCCCAATATTATCATCGTCCCTCTGACTTGATCTACTACTTGTTGTAATTGGTCATAAAACGCTTCCCTTGTTGTTTGAGGCATTTCCTCAATAATATATTAGGCAATACTTTGCAAGAATTTGAACAAACTGTTATTAAGCTACTAATCGATATGTTTCACAATTATACACGGTGAATCTATACAAATTCGGGAAATTAAGATTAATGTGAGAGACTAATTTGTGATTGAACAATCGGAAACTCAAGAAGAGAAATGATAGAGGCATTAAATAAAATAGAACGAGCTGCACAAAATAGTTGCCTTAAAATCAATTAGACCAAAACAAAATATATACATGCGAGTAAAAAAGCAGAAATAAGACAGCTACAAGATATAGCAATAGGAGAGTACACCATTGAGGCGATAAAACAACGTTACATACTTAGGATTCCTAGCTACGTCTGATAACAACGTTCCAGAGCGAATATTCATCGCCAATAAATATTACCATGGCTTAATTAGACAAAACAAAATTCCAAATATACAAAAGCTACGGTTTATTTAACATTTATTTCTTCGGTCAGTTCATGTTTTGTTTTTTTTTGAGACTGTTAAGTTCCTGATTATTGCTGCTTTTTATTGAAGTTTTTCTGCTTCGTGATTTGGATTACGTCTTTCATTTGGACTCTGTCAAAAGCTTTTGTAAGATCCACAGAGGGAGGGAAAAGGAGTTTGTTGAACTCTATGGATTTCTCTACTAGTTGCCGTAATATGAAGATCGCGTCGGTTGTAGATCTATTGGTCCTGAATCCTATGGTGTAAATTAACTTCTGTGACAAGATTTTTGTTGACAATTTTGATGTAGACTGGAGCAGCGATATTCCTTTGTAATTATTGAGTCGGCTTTTAGTCCTTTTTTGTACATTGGTATTGTTATGCTTGTTCTCCATTCCTCTGGTTTGGTACGTCCTACCTTTTGTCAATTCTGTCACGATCTCTGGGATACCGTACTTAATAAGCTACTAAGAAAAAAATAAGAATGATACTGGGCCACAATGTAACACGAGAAGGAGAAAGAAGAATGAAAATATATGCCGAAATTGAAGAAGATATAGTCAGATACATAAAATATCTTCGCTCACCTGGTGCCCAAGTGCAAACTTGCTACTCGGGGATTTTTGGGCTTGCTGAGCACGAATATTATGTCGTCGATGGTCTCCAAGGCACTTGGTGCCCATGTCTAGCCTTGTCTCCTGGATTTTGTGAAAATTCGATACAAAATCAGTGCGATGTCGTTACTCGGGTTTTTTTGGGGTCGCTCAAATATCATGTAGGCAATGATCTTCGAAGCACTTGGTGCCCAGGAGAAGACTCATCACTTGGAGTTTTATGGAAATTCGAAACACAATCAGTTAGTATTGAACAGCACGTGCATCAGAGACCACCTCCGTCATGATATTCATGCTCAGCGACCCCAAAAATCCTCCCGAGTAACGACTTTGCACTGATTTTGTATCGAATTTTCACAAAACTACAGGAAACGAGTGCCTACGTGGGGACCCGGTGCCTCAGAAATAATCGCCGTCATGATATTTGTGATCAGCGACCCCAAAGACTCCGGAGAAACGAGTTTGCATTGAATTTGTATCGAATTTCCATAAAACTCCAGACGACACCCATCCTATGCACCAGATACCATGTTTCAATACAAAGAGTATAAATAGGTCCGATAATCGAAGAAGCTCACCAGTGAGCGACAGAAGGTTACAACCGTTATTGCTTTGCCTTTGATAATGTCTACAGCAGTGGCAAACGAAACACCAGAAGAAATAATTCAGACTATAAATTACTAAACCACAAAACCCGACCGCGAAGGCATACACTCTTTAATATAAAAAAATATTTCTTTAAACAAGTTGTATATATTTAAAATGACATTAACGATTTAAGAAAATTTGATAATTTACATTATGAAATATGATAATAATAAAAGAGATAATAGTTACACTTATAAAATAAACGGTATTTAAAACAAAACAATCTTATCCTAAATAAAACTAGTTAACAGCCACTTGTCCCATTGGTTTTAATTCTTCTGCTACTTCAAAGGTGCAACCAGTTGAGGCGAGAATCTCCTCTACACCTACACCCTCAGCAACTTCAATAAGTTTAAGTCCAGCTTCCGGATCTATTGTAAATACTGCTTTTTCTGTGATTATCATATCCACTACATTTTTGCCGGTTATGGGAAGAGTACAATTTTCTAATATTTTATGACCGCCGTCTTTGGCTGAGTGTTCCATACATACTACGACTTTCGTTCCAGGAGCTGAGACCAGATCCATGGCACCGCCCATACCTTTCACCAATTTTCCCTGAAAGTATTAAGCTCATTAATAATTAGTTTTATCAGAAAGGATCAGAAAAAACAATAAATATATATTTGTGACCAGCAATAGGTTGACATGTGAACTTTGTAACCAGCAATAGGATAGACAGAAAGACGCCCTGAAGATATCTGTCTGAACCGAAAATATACGGCGTGATCCATTGGGAAATACATAGAAGATACTGACGTAAAGATTTATTGTTTATACATCATAATCGTATAATGTCCATTTACTTAAGTGTCTTTACAACTTTGTTATCACTGACTGCTACATATCTTTTTAAGGTAACACATGTAACAACTTTTCCATGCTTGTGTGGTTTTTTCATATTGTTCTTTTTAGATGAACTGATGATGCATTCTGATTAAGAAAGCGAAACGTCTTCAATAAATAGATAAAGTAGCCATCAACTTTGTTTTTTTTCTCCACCTTTTGACCGAAAAAACCCACCACTCTTCTGAGTGATCCTTAATTTATATATATATATATATATATATATATATATATATATATATAATAGATTTGAACTCATTATCAGTAAAACACAATAACTAAGTTGAGTGATCATTCTTACAACTTTCACACACTTCTGGAAAAATTACGTTATAATATAAAAAAAAACAGGAGGCTAGTAAGATTTTTTTTATACTGATCCTTAAATAAAAAAGAATACTTACAGGAATCATCCAATTTGCTAAGTCTCCATATTGTGAAACTTCCATAGCACCTAAAATAGTTAAGTCAATATGACCCCTAAAAATGAAAAAAGAATCATATATTTTCTTATAAATTATGCAACGTTTTTTTAAATGTAAATAGTCTTTAATAACTATCTTGATAGAATAAAGCCGATTTTAATTAAATTCTACAAATACTACTAGAATACTAGAATTGTGAAAAAACTTCAATCTAAGCACAGTGAATGAGCCTTTTTGGATAAATTACTAGCTACAGTTCTTATTTTTCTTCTTCTTGTAGGCTTCTGTAGGCCTTCTTCCATGTAGGCTTTAAAGCCTGTTTCTTCTTCAATATTAGCATCCTAAATTGTTTAAATTGTCGCACCATCTTTTTCTTGGTCTGCCAATACTTCTTCGTCCATTTGGTGACTTTTCTCGTGCTATTCGTACTATCCTATCCTCTGCCATCCTACTAATGTGTTCGTCCCACTCCCGTTTCCGCTTTGTCACCCATCTATTTATGCCTTCTATATTGCAGGTTCTTCTTATGTTTTCGCTTCTCTCCTTATCCAACAGACTTTTCCCTAATAGTCGTCGGAGTATTTTCATCTCTGTTGTTTCTAGTAGTCGTCTCGTTTTAGATGTGTCAGGTCTTCTCCGCCGTGTATGTTAATATAGGTCTAATTGCTGCTTTATAGATTCTTGTTTTTGTGTCTTGTCTTAGGTGTTTGTTCTTCCATATTGTGTCATTAAGAGATCCTGCCGCTTTACTTTCTTTTAAACTTTGTTGTCGTACTTATTCTTCAACATCTCCGTAACTAGTTATATCACTAGCTACACACTATGTTAATCTACTCGAATTTCTTATTAAAGTTGAGGCTCTCGGACTTAATTGAGATTTTGGAACTATTCAAATAATTCGTTGTAATATGTATTTTTAATAGTTCTACCGGTAATTATCAGATTGTGGTTTTAGAAATTTGTGTTTTTTTTGTTTGCATGCAATATAGATATATTTTTAAATATTATTATAATTATGGTTTTTTTCTGTATTTTCAACGAGTATAGCATAAAAATGGCTAAATTTTTGAACTCGTCATACAGACAGATTACTTGTACGCAATTTCAATAACTTGTCTGTTATTTCTATTTCAAGCGTACCTCTCTCCTCTATCTCTCTCTTCCTCTCCCTCTCTCTTCCCCCCCTCTCTCTCTTTCTCTCTCTATCTCTCTATTTAGAGACACACAGTAAGGGACGACAGTCTAAATCGAGGTTCGATCAATTTTTAGGATCTAAGTGTTTTTTCTTTATATTATCTTGCTCACTAACAAAATTGGAGGATACCCTCAAACTGATCCATGAATTGGAACCTTTCATTGGTCACATGTTTATTTTACCTTAAATATAGTATAATTATTTACGCCAAATGTCGTGATTTTATTAAGAGAAGAATTCAAAATGGAGTACACAAACATATCACAATTTCAGTTTAAAAGATGATGCTATCACATTATGATCACTTGAACACCTAAACAATAAACAGGAAACTTGTGTGTCCAAAGGAAAACTATTAATATTTCTTGCATTAATAGATCAACAATGGACTCAATATTTATCGTACACCAACTAGAAAATAGTTAATGGTTCAACAAACCGTCGTTTGCTTGTTTTGTTTCAAGCAGAATAATTTAGATTATAAATACCAAATAATTATTAAAAAACTAAAAAAAAACACCAGAAACAGAACAAGAGTAAAAAGTGAAAATACGATTATTTGAGGAACTGCAATTCAAAGGTTAGACAAGGCGAAAAGCTCGGGTTCGTTCGGAAAAATAGTCCCATGAGATTTTTTTGCATATACACTTTCATGTGATACCCCAAAATAATGTTCAAGAATTCGCCCAGGCGAAAAGTTGTTCAAATTTTTTTAAACAAGTTGTAAGAATCAATTTTTCGGCCCGGACATTTTTTTTTTATTTTTTTGGATAATTTTGAACAAAATAGTTGTCTTGTAATTTTTCTGCAAACTTGATCGTTTTCGAGTTATAAATAATTATTTAAAACTGGAAAAAACGCAAAATTACGATTTTTAAGGCTCTAAAATAAAGTAAAAAATAATAGTTTTAGTTTCACCAAGGACCTAATTTCAAGTTCAAACCTTATTCTATCATTTCCCGATAAGCAGTTTGGGCTTATTTCATTTTAAAACATTGTTTTTTAATCGCTAACGAAGCGCTTATAACAGGAAGGCTCTTGGGCTCTGGCGTATATAAGAGAGAGAAACAAGATCTATGGTACACATTTTTGCTGGTTTGAATTCCCATTGTACAAATGACCGACCGCCCTACCATATGCGCTTCATTAACAATTAAAAAATAAGGATTTAAAATAAAATAGGACCAGAATTTGCATCTGGAGCTGATAGAAGGTTTGAACTTGAATTTAGGCCCTTGATGATTTCAAAAATAATATTTTTTACTTGTATTTTGAGCCTTGAAAATCGTAATTTTACGTTTTTTTCAGTTTTAAATTATTTATAACTCGAAAACGATCAACTTAAGAGAAAACTTACAACAGACCTTTTTTTGTTCATAATGATTCAAAAAATCTAAAAAAATTGTACGGACCGAAAAAATTATTTGTTACAATTTGTTAAAAAAAAATGTTTAAAAAAACTTTTTGCCTAATTGCAGAAAATAAGGATCAATTATAATGTCGCCTTATAACATGGAAATAACGTCATACAAATTCAACATAAACATCTCAATAAAAAAAAATACAATTAATGGCCATCTCCAAAGACTCATACGATGGAAACTGACAAACGAAAACAATATGTACAGCAAAAATCAAGATTTAAATTTTCCGTGAGTTGCAATATGAAAAGAAACCTGAAGACAAACTATGTACCAAAAAAAAGTACAACTTTCCCTTCAAGAAAAAAAAGGTATAAGAATATGGAAATAAGAACAGTTTTTACATGAAAAACAATACCCTCAAGACTCTACAACTTTTCCTTACAGAAAAATAAACGAGAAAAAGACCTGTCGATCCCAAATTCAATAGTATTATATCAAGAAGAAAGTATGTACCAAGTTTCAAAATTACGACTTTTCATTCAAGAAAAAGAAAAGGCTTAGGAATAAGAGAAGAAGAAGACCTATTGATTCCAAATTCAATAGGGTTCTTTCTGACACCAAAAGGGACGTATTTACCAAGTTTCAAGCATCTAGGATTTTTTTCATATTCATCGCCCAGGCAGACAGATAACCGGACAACGACACGATTTCTGTAAGGCTTATCAAGTCCTTAATATTTGCAGTATAACGAATTTAATAATAATAATAATAATCCATTATAAACCATCAAGTAATCCTTCAGAATAAAATAAAGAACCAGGATATACAAGAAGAACCACAATATAAGGGAATAACCGGGAGTACACGATGCGGTGAAATAAGTTAGAACACGTAAGTGACCTTGGAGACATCTTGTTGACCATTTGCTAGAAGTGAAATGGACAAGATGGTCAAAGTTTAAGAAACAAACCATATTTGGTAGTCTATCTAGAGAGAGATCACTATAACGATGTTAAAATAGTTATCTTAAAAGTCAGCGTAACAGAAAGAGTCCAGAAGAACGCTTAACATAACGAATTAAACAGGACCCAGTCTCCTTATTAGAAACAGAAAAAGTCGGGGCATGAAGAGTCAGTTACTTGAGATCCTCCAAAAAAAAAAAAAAGATGCAAGTTTTAAAAATAGCCGACCCAAAAGCTAGTAATTGCAGTTCTATAACAAGCGTTTATTTTCGGGAAACATTACAGTAGCACCAGTAAACATATTTTAATTTTTTTTAATGTCTATCTAATTTTATATATACTTACCCTCTAATCATAGCAAAACTCAGATCACTGCTAAAGAATGAAGAACCAGGTATTACGGTAATAGTTTCTTTTCCAGCATTTATAAGATCTGGATCCACATCACATGAATCTGGGAAAGAACCGAGACCTAGAACTCCATTTTCTGATTGCAAATATACTTCTACATTTTCTGGTATGTAATTGGAGGTCAACATTGGCATACCAATTCCTAGATTAACTGTACCATGTATTAAGGAACGTAGAACACTTTTTTGACAACACAAATTATTTTTTTTTTCTTATGAAAACCAATGTAATAAAGTCAGTCTGGTCTGGAATTATTTCTAAGGCAGACATTAACATAGCCGATAAGTTGCAGACGAAGTGTGAAAGAAATAATTCCAGATCGCGGTTTATAGTACCTATAGCCCGGAAAGTATGCTTTGCTATAAAATTACTTTTTCTTCACGACTTCTGATATATAAAAATGTATAATGTAAAAGAATATGAGTTATACTAAAATTATAATTATTCCTGCTACTCGGAGGAAAAATATTACCTTGATAATATTAATACATACTATGAGATATTGGAAGATCTCCGATACTTAGTCTAATGGGAAGTTAGGTGGGTATGACGTAGGAAAGTCAGTAATAAAATCTTCCGTTAGATAATATTGCAAATCGTTTTGCACACTAAAAAGATATGTCAAGATGACGATATTATGTCCTTTTTATTATTTGATGTATTCTGAATGTTAGTTGAAATTCATTGAAGATATGAGATCTTCAACCTACTCGAAAAGATAAACATTACGAGAAGTATTCAAAATAGCACCTAGACATAACTTATCAGATCACCATTATAACGAGAATATGTCTAAAGGAGACTCTAATGTAAAACATACGGATTATGGCTCCAGAATGATAGCCCTGGCAAAGGAAATGAATTTCTGCGTGCCTCAATAATAATAACTATAATTATCATTCTGCCCACTTACTGGCCTACAGGCAGTAGTAATATTCTTGACCTCTATTTAAATATTTATTTTAGTTTGACAATTATTCGAAACTCGACTTCAGTTGTCCACTACCATTGTACAACATACAGTACATTTACACACATGATCCGGCTCGAAGGACCTAGGATATCAAGGTATCAGTATGTAATAAAATAAATTTGGATTTATTAAGTACAACTGTGTGGGTTGTATTAAGTCAACAAATAGGCTGATAATACAACGAAGTCCAAACAACTTTCTCCGAACGATTATAAAAGCTTACCGCTCCGTAACCACAGAATAAATTCAGAATAAGTTGTCCGTGGGTAGATGACGTCACCCAAGAAAATGCGAAAAAGCACGAGAGAAAACTTCTCAGTCATACCAACGTAGGAGCTATTCAACTTCTGGATAACACTCAGGATAAAAACGTCCAAAACCATACGAATTTATATAGATGTGTAAACAAGTGTATGTGCGATAATTGTGTATTTAAGTTAGATTAAGTTTCATCTTGGGATGTGCATATTAAAGCTTTAAACCCGAACACATTCTGCTTATTAGTTTCATGTAGGTACAATTAAAAAATAGTAATAAATTAATTTTGCAATTAAGCTTGTTATATTACCCTATCCAATAAACGATGTTTATGAAAGACTTCACATGTCACGGCATCTACTGAGATGAAAAGAGACCAAGCAAAAAATACTGGAAATATAGAACATTGGTGGTTAGGGCGCAGAAGGCGAACCGCTATAAAATTGATAAAACATTAAAGCTATTAAATTTCACTTTTAGTAAAAGGATACCATACATTCCATTTTTGAATTCAAGAGCAGCCCTCCTGGCTATTCTTTCCCTATTGATGGCGGCGGGATTCTTCTTTATGACAGAATCTGTGCTGCTTTCCGTTTTGCGCACAGTATATTTTTCTATTCTTTTTTCGTATTTTTCTCCTAAAATAATTCTATCGACAAATATACCAGGTAGATGGACATCGTCAGGTTTAATTTCACCTAATTCAACTATTTCTTCAACTTCTACTATTGTCGTTTTAGCTGCTTGTGCCATTGTAGGGTTAAAATTCCTAGCAGTTTTCCTAAAAATGAAAAGCACGATTTTAAAATTGTCTTTGGTTAGAGCTTAATTAGACAACAATTATTATACTTGCGGGACTGCATTTCTAATAAATTTGAGGAAGATTATTAATTTGAATATAAATGAAGAAGTATCAGGTGTAAAGATTAAGAATGCGGAATTAGGCGAATGGCTTTTGTCGAAAAAGGTCAATTTCATAAGTACGCACACACTGAAACTTTATGCTTATTTATTACTTAAAAAAATTATTATAGTTAAATATTTCAAATTTCATTACCATTAAAGCTAAAAATGTTAAAATTTTATTTTATAATGTAGAATATTTTTTTTAACGTTATATTAGAACATAAATAAATCAAGTTTATTTTTGTGTTCCCCGGAAACCTTTTTTTTAGTTTAAATAAATAATTAAATAACACAACGGTAGTATATTGGTTTCAAATAACATATAAATTTTTCATTTGTTCAAATACTTTTTACAAATAAGCAGGTTCCCGTGGTAAACTTTTTACTGTAATGTTGTAGCATCATTATTCTCTTAGACAAGGAAAGAGAGAGGACAGGTAATGCTTATTTAATAAACCTTCGCAAAGTGAAGCAAGTTTCGATGAGACCGCCATATTTTGGCGTCTGTACGTTGCCCATTACTACCTCTCGTAGGGTTACCAGATCTACTGATTTTTCAGTAGATCTACTGATTTCAACTTCAATTTACTGATTTACTGAAACACTATATCGATCTACTAAAAAATATGTAATGATAAAATCATGTTCAAAAAGTGATCATTATATCAGTGTTGAATTATAAATTTTGACAAAAATCTATTTATTGATATATATATATATATATATATATATATATATATATATATATATATATATATATATATATATATCCATTATTTTCAATATACTGAAGAAATACAATATGACCTGGCAACCTTTATGGTGCAGGTTTAGGCTTCAGTCAATTCCATACGATTACGCGTCCCCTCTCTTTCCTTGTCTAAGATTATTCTGCTTGGGTAAGAAATAATCAATGTGTTTAGGACGTTAAAGTTCAGACGTTCGACAAGTCTATATATCCCGAAACTCAACAGTATATCCATTTGTTTATGGATATTTTAAACTGACTTTTGCAGTATAAAATCAAAATGGAATTTCACATTTTGAAACTATTTGACATAACCTTTCATATTTATGTTTTTTTTTTAATACCATGTCCAACCTATCAAAAAATGGGATAGAATAACGCTAAGATTGTTTTTTAGGCAATTTTAATTGTTCATTTGCATTTTTCGCCAAAAGTAAGAATTTTACGAAAAATTCACGAGAATAACACTTTCGTCTTAAAATAACCCAAATTAAAAAACGTGATTTCCACGCGAGAAAAGCAATTTTTCATAATTTGTTTTAAAATTTATATATACTTAAATAAATAGGCTGCCATGAAAAATTTTCGGTAAACTTTCAAACTATATTGGCATCATAATCTATCGATTAAAACAAGTTTCAGCTTGTGGGTATAAAATCGACCTTTTTCGACAAAAGTCTACAGCATAAATAGACCCCAGGTATGCGAATATTATTCAAAATATATACGAAAATGTAACAACTGTAAACCTTCCTTGGATGACCGAGAAGATAAAAATTGGTAGAGGGGTGCGACAGGGAGATACTTTGTCGCCAAAACTATTTCTAACAATCATGGAATATGCATTTAAAGGATTAAAGAGTAATAACAACGAGACGTATAGACGTATATAAAAGCACTTTTCAAACGGGAGAAATGGTCACAGTTAGTATACTTCAAAATACTCCTGTAGATGGCGACTGCATAAACTTTATTATATTATTTGTACATTTCTACATATTTAAATTAACATTTTGAATCACAATATTGTTTATAGTTCTAAAAAGATTCAGTTATTAAAAAGTATTAAAAGGTAAAACAATATTTTATTTTCTATAAAAAAAATATATATAGTGCAAGAGTAGGATTTGGTCTCTAATTTTATAAAATGCAACAATTTAAGAGTAAGCATTCTCAGTTCCACTCTTTCATATTTCAGAAGCAGCTGTAGTTTTTCGACGAGTAACGATGCAGTGGTGAAGGGGGATCACATAAGCGCTCCCTATGTTGAGAGAACTGTAATAAAAAAAGTAAATGTTTCCTCACAGCATATACCAAAAAAATAACGTTGAAGTGTGCTTCTATATGCCTCTATATTCATTGGTATTAACATCGATCGAAAGAAACTAAACCATATCTGATATTCCGATGAGATTGTTCTCATTACAGATGACTTAGGAGAAGAAGAGTTATTCTGCAACAACTGCAGCAAGTAACACACAGAGTCAGTTTACGAGCTAATAGAAATCGAGAAAGTACCCATAGAAATTGTGAAAAGTTATGGGATAAGAATAAGTCCCAGGCTGGGCTGCATTCAGAAAAATGGGAGACGAAATAAAAACCCCTTGAGTATCGAGTTTGCACTGATTTGTATCGAATTTCCGCAAAACTCAAGGAGATGATGCCCAGGTGACTCGGAAAGCATTCGAGTCCCATTCAGTCATCCATCAGTGACCCCAAAAACCCCTAAGTAGTAATATTGAACTTATTTCTGTCAATTGACATTCCTATTGGTCATTTAGGTAATGTGGACGATAAACCCGGCCCATTAGAAAGAGATGCAGAGACTGCTTTACGTCAGTTTTCTCTGTCGTAATGGGGGACAACAATTTATATTATATGTCAATGGTATGTACTTGCGCTTATGCCCTTCAAATTCAAAACATTTGATGTTCTACATTACCTAAAATAGTATTCCTCATGATAATTGTATATTATCATGTAAATCTACACTGTACTTATTTAGAGATTCTTTGTATAAATATAAATTATTAACTGATTAACTATTTAAAATACCTGAATAAGAGATTCCCCGCAGGATCTGCCTTCCATGCTTTAATTAGTGCAAAGTCTCCAGTGATAGCTTCCTCAAGAATGTAAGACCTGCCACCAAATGTTTGAGATTCTCTTGGTTTGCTAGCTATTTCAATTTTGCCCTCTTTGCCATATTTAATAGGGGCCCCACCTTCATGTACAAGAGTTCCATAGGCTGTGGGAGTGAAAAATGCTGGAATACCTGCGCCACCTGCCCTTATCCTTTCTGCTAAAGTCCCCTATGAATCAAAAAAATATAATTTTATCAATAAGCTCTCCAATTTTAATCAAACGTATATACATATATACTCCATATATTTTTTTAAAGAGATTAACAGACTATATTAACCCTATACTGTGCAATGAAGCAGTTCTGCTACAACACAGTTTCAGCTATGTATATTAAATTTAACAACAATTCTATCATTTCGGTGTGTAGTATATTAGGTATATCCTAATACATATCACAATAAGACTTACTATCGCTAGTGATATTACTCGTACCTAAAATTGGTTAGTTCTCTTATGCTATTCTACTTGTGGTTGAGAATGTATCAAAAGTGTCACTAGATTTTCATTCTTTTTAGTAAGTGGTTGATGTAATTCTACTTTCCATGATTCGACAACATTCCATGATTATTAAGATTGTATCAGATCTGATACACAGCATTTTTTGCAGGTTAAAAATCTAAAGTCCTGAAAATGCAAACTTAGAAAATAATTCTCTTCAGTTGAACATCGAGGATTTGCCCATTTAATTTGAAGATGGTATGGTTGTCAACCACAACCATGCTAACCATCAGCTGGAATTTTGTTCAAAGAATACTGATGCCCCTCAAAAGAATCTTATGATACCAAGTAAGTCAATTCCCAATTGTAGCAGTTATTGGTCTCAATAATTTGGGTATCCACAAATAAAGAATATCATGAGTGAAAAAAGATCTGAATTAGTTGACCACCTAAATAATAAATTTCAAAGCATCCCATTAAAAGAAAAGCTTTCTGTAGATGAACAGATATGCACTTCCAAAGCCAGGCACTGTATGAAGCAGTACATGCCTGCAAAACCTCTTAAGTGGGGTTACAAGCTTTTCATTTATGTGGTGTTAGTCGTTTTTCATATAATTTTGAAATCTACACTGGTGTTGAAAACAATAAAAAGTTTAGAGTTTTAAAAGAACCTCATGACCTAGGATCAAGTGCCAATATGCCCAAAATTTTGTTATTTACTTTGACAATTATTATTGCAATATTTAGCTAATAGAGGAATATATTCATTGGGCATAGTGAGGCATATTCATATTCCAAACTAAAAATTGCAGGGGGAAGATTCTGCAAAGAAAATGAACTGTGGAAATTCTGTTGAATATGTATGAGATTTTGAAGGAGTAGAAATATCATCAGTTGCATGGAAAGACAACAAAACAGTGTGTTTGTTATCAAAATATTCTGGTGAGTTACAGCAACGACATACAGCAACAGGCAACACTATTATTGCCTTTAAATGATTGTCAATATGTATTTAGTAATCAATATGCACTAGGAAAGGAAAAAAGAAATTATGTTATCATCTCTTAGGAACAGATTAAGAAAAAAGAAGATGCAGGTATAGTGTTAGAAACAACAGTATTTTGATTATTCAATCTTTTCAATTTTTTAACACAGATCAAGCTGAAGGAATGTAGTAAGTATGTTCTGGAAGTATCTTTCAATATTCAAATGTTACACATTGGTTTACTTATATATGTCTTGTGCTTTTATGGGCTCATTTTTTAATTACAAGAGTTCTCCAAGAATATGAAACTAGTTTTGACAGTTTCAAATCCAACACATTTAAATTTTTTGCTTAATTTAAACTTGAATTTGGAGAGACCTTCCAACATGGAAGTCAGAATGTCCTTATTAAAGAATTCATTTTAGAATTTATAAATAAATCAAGACTCCAAAGTAACTGTTTCATAACAATATAAACAAGGCTTAAACTCTATATAAATAATATTTAATTTGCCAGTTTAGTTATGAAATGTCACATATAACATAAGTTATATGTGACTTAGAATAAAAATGAAATATATAAATGAAAAATAAAAGTATAAGATGTATCAACGTATTGTTTTCTTTCTGTATAATCATAATTTTGTTTAAATAATGACATTTATAATGTTCTTCTTATCAGTATAGCATTGTAACTGTATTTATAAATGTACATACATAGTATTCAGATTGGTATTGAGTGGCACAAACCTTGACCTTGTATGTTAATATAAAAAGGGGATTAGCATGTAAACAAAAAATTACTAATTTAATCACTTACCTGTGGAGTCAATTCTACTTCCAATTCACCTCTTAAAAACTGTCTTTCAAATTCAGCATTTTCTCCCACATATGAGGATATCATTCTTTTGACCTTTTTTTGTTTTAATAAGAGTCCTAATCCAAATTTATCCACTCCAGCATTATTTGACACAACTGTAAAATCTTTGGCTTCATGTTTTAGTAAGGCAGAAATGAGGTTCTCAGGAATACCACAAAGTCCAAAACCTAAAAATATATAAATTACATTTAATAAAATCAAAATAGGGGTGTTCATTATGTAAAATAAGTACCCTTGTGTACTTATATGTATATAGTAACAACATTAATGTGTAATTGTCAGTAAATTACTACAAAACTACAAAAATAGTACATTAAATTTAAAATTTACTAGTTTTTAGTATTCCATGTAAAAAATAAAGAATAAAGTTAAATTCATGTTTTTTACCAGTAGTCCACAGCTTCTCTAAATAATAAAAAAATGTAAACTTTTTATTCCATATATCCACGTTAACTATATTTGTAAAACTTACCACCAACTAATAATTTTGATCCACTTTTTATATCTTTAACTGCTTCATCTACAGAAAATATTTTTCTCCGGTTGGGACTTTTAGTTGAAAAACAACATATAGTAACCTTTAAAAAAAATTATTTAGAAAAAATAAGATTTATAGAAAAACAACTTTCTTACCTTTGTTAAATTTTGTGATGTTAAAGATCCTTTATAAATTTTTAAACCTATTGCTTTTCCTAAAACTGGAGACTTAAACATTTTGAAATTAAAATGCTACCTAACTAAAACAAAACTAAGATGCGGTCGCCGAATTTAAACAATACAGATATATAGTTCGATTATTGATAAAGCTAGTTAAAAACACATTTTCAAAATTACAGATCATTAAAGGTTATCTGGAAAAGGTTGTTTTTTGAGTTCAACTTCTTTCAAAGAATGACTACTTGTCAAACTCTAGGATGAATAAATTTGAATTAATGGGTTGAAAATATCTTTTACTTTACTATATATCTAAGAAACTACTATATAGATAAATATTTGTAAATTATTGTGTAAATTCTAAACAAGTAACTGTAAATTAGTATATCTATAAACTGACATTAATTTCAACACGGAGTTCGAAATAATAGCCAGATAAATAATACTCAGAAATATGCAACCAGAACTACGTCAGCGTAATTTCATAACAAGTTTAAATATCATACAGAGACGCACTTGACAATAAAAAAATGATAGACACGATAATAAAAAAATGTTTTTTTCTTATTTTGCACTTTTCTTATACGAAGTGATTATAGTTATATGTAATATACTTTATACCCAACCAGATAAGCCGTCGGTCTTAGAGTACACACGTTGACACAACATCTACACAAAGACGAATATCTTAATCTACTGAAGTCCATTCTCATGATAACTCCTATCCAATATTCATCATCAAAGAATTTCTATTTTTTAAAAGCTATGGGCATTTTATTACTGAAGCACCCAATGGGTTAACATTAGCGTCTATTTCCAAAAACATACAGATGAATAACTGCCCGATCACCCCAGAACAAACCACAAAATATGCTTAAAAAACACCAGAACTGTAGGAAAGTTGTTTTTGAAGACCAAATCTTCATTGCTCCTTTAGAACAAACTAATGTCTGTGCATATCATATACCCTGCGGAGAGTGCAACTCCTGCTACATCGGCCAGACCAGTCGCTCTCTTCAAGCTCGACTAACATCCCATAAAAGCGACATTAGGATTTCTAAACCCTCTTTTGCCCTTGCCCAACATTCCGTCTCGACTAAACACAGAATTGATTTCACTAATTTCAAAATACTCTGTAAACAACAAAATTATCACAAGAGATCCCTTCTTGAAATGTGCCAAATTCTAAAACATTTAAAATCCCTAAATAAAAGAACCGACATCGATAACTTAAGCCAGATATATCACTCTCTTATACATAACCTTTAAGAACCATCATATCCCTTATAAGGCAATACACGCGTGTAACAATCATATTCTCGTGTCACCAAACAGCAAATATCCGAATGCAATACGTTGGTGTCGTCTCATCCATGCTTGAGCTCAAACAACAAAACCTAATAAAGCCATCTGTGAAAACAAAATCACCTGATAACTAAATTTACGAATGGTAGTGCTCTAATAAAGTTTTTTTCTCGTTGAGTTTGTTGTGTTGGAAGCAGTAAAGCAAGGCTTGTCAGAAATGGGCGTGAGAGATTAGAGAGTAAAGCAAGTGACCGTAAAAAATGGAGGGAAATAACCAAGATCTTGGAAGCCAGGAGCCTATATATATTTATATTAACTATTCGTCTATTCATAATACTGGTAGGTATTTTGGTTGTTGTGCATTTAGTTTAGTTTAGTTCATGTTGAATATTTGAATTATATTAAAAAGTCGACTTGGACTTTATTGCGCATTTGCATTCTTGTTTAAAAGATACGCGTCATATACCTAGCGCAAAAATTGTCATTACTTTGCATTATTGTCATTAAAATTGCCCTTTTAATTATCTACATAAGATTATTTTTCTTTACTGACATCAAAAGGCCTATCGGATTCGATTGTTATTATCTTTTAATTTTGCCTAATTAGGAAAATCTTACTATTTATAAAATAACCACTTGCTGTTACAATGCCAAACTTGCCGAAATATTCAATGTAGCGCATAAATTCCTTGTCATTTTCAACTATGATATGCTTCGCCCGATATTGGATTTTATCAGAAATTTCTAGGACGAAAACAAATTCGGAGTCAGAAAAGCAGCTCTCTTCTCCCGTCTGTTTGGAGGCGAGTACATCTAGCCCGATCTACCTTGTATTACATCAATAGAGAACACTGTCGAGCCACAGTATATTGCTAAAGAATGTCGAGCGTTAACCTTTGAAATACCCCCTACCTTTCAGAAATAAAATTCAGAGAACATGAGTACCCTGTCGTATAAATTATATATTCGTTTGACCACAACCAGATATCTTTATTCTCAAATCTAATTCCTGAAGTTTTCAAAATATCTATATATTTATAATGATACTATAATACTACTAAAATTCACTTTCATATTCTAGCTATTTTTTCTACTTTTTGACCTGCGTGTATGTTGTTTCATATCTTTTAACGTCCACCATTTGATTCTTTGTCGTCTTCACCTATATTTTGGTTTGTCGCTTTTTATTTTCGTTTTTCAATATACGTAACTTATGTCGCTCACAGTTTCATTGATTATCTTGGCAGTTTAATTACTTGCACCAATCTAGGGACCAATATTTGCTATAAAATTCCGGTCATAGTACAATTATTGATATTAAAAAAGCTTAATTAGGGGATTATAAATATCTAATACAAATTGGTAAACAGAGATTCAAAAAGCATCATACCGCTAGATGGCACAGATATGGAATGATATTATAACTACATGGAGAAAACTATGTTTACCAAATTCAATTTTTAATTATTTTAAAATACATTATCATCTTAAAAGTTATAAATCATTGTTTACTTTCTTATATGATAATTATATGTAGGTACTCGTATGATAATCCATAAGCTCATTAGTTAGCTTCTTCAAATTGATTATTAAAATGTTAATTATAACTTTGTTTCGAATAGTATTAAAAATGTAAGTACGTACATCGGAATTTGAAGTTGTTAATTGCTAATATCAATCTAATATTTTTATAATTACATGACTTACTTAAATTCTACGTTAACTAGATTTGTTTTGGGAAGTTAATTTACGTGAGCCACTTCACGTTTAACCATAATTTTGGAAATTAGTGATTTAATAATACTAATTTAGACGGATTTCCCGAAATATTTTTTGTCATATTTTCTTTATACGAATTTATAGCAATTAAATAATCGAACTATGATACAGACAACAGTTACAAGAGGCATAGTTCTGAAATTGATTATTGGTGGCGTCCTATTCTTAATTAAATAAGCTAGAAATAAATTACAAATTATAGAATAAATTATTTATTTGACGTTTCAGTTTATAGATAGAAAATTATTTTCAAAATACAATCATGTATTTGTAGACATGGATTTAGAAAATCTCTTCCGAATTGGAATTGGAAAGGTAAAGAATGTATGCTGTCGATTATTACGGAAGATAATATGGTTTTTCTGGTAATTTCTTCCACGATTCTGTAACTACTTTCTTGTGGCATGTCTAATTATTGATTCTAATGCAAATTACATTTTTAACTAACTAATATTTGACGTTTCGATTTCCACTCCGGAAATTGTTTTATAAAAGAAATTATTTTAAAAATTGTGGAAAACGTATAACCAAGTTGTTATTAGGTTCTTTCAAAATTGATAGATTGACATGCTTGGTCTTGATCTTGAAGGCAACAACATGCTTTTCGTTGAAAAACATATGGACCTATTTTAACCAGAAGGATGCGTAAGGTTCTAGAACGTATAGTTATCCTTATGTAAGCCCGCAAATATTTAAAACCAGAGCCTACCTGGGTCAACTGAAAATGCGGATCCAAGGCTCCAACGAATATGTGCAAGAATACGGACAAGAGATAAAAAATATGGCACGACTTGCTTGGCCCAAAATCCCGGAAGAGTTTCTGCACCAATTCATGATCCAATGCTTCCTTGATAGCTTGTACGATGTAGACCTCCAGCAGGCATTACTACTAGGAAGAGGACGCTACCAAATATTGAAGGACGCTACTGTCGCAGCCTTGCAGTACGAAGCCGTGAAGAATGTGTCCCGCCATCAACGCAAAGTCCATTAAGTAAGAAATGTTGCCGAAGGGGATGAAGATAATTTACATACGCTGTCTCGGGTGTTGGCCGCCAAATACGAAAAATATATTGGCCCAATAGCTGATTCTTTGAAACAAAACTGTCAAGGGCACCTAGAGTGTTACAATTGTGGATTGGTAGGCCACCTTCCACATGATTGCAGACAACGTACAAGATCAGTGGTCTGAAAATGGACCGGCAGGCAATCCCCATAATAGTAACGCCATTCAGAAAACTAGAAGAATCCAACGTCAAGGAGCGACAGTTTAGTTGCCAATGTAGAATAAAGCAAACTTCTCAATGGACACAGAGGCAATTTTACCATCGATACTATGGCAATAAGATCAGTGATGAGTAAACGTTTCCTGAAATGATTTTTCCTGGGCGACATCATGTCCGAACATGGGTTTAATGTAGACGACAGAAAGAGGACCTTAGTAGTTGGCAATGAAGAAATTCTACTCTGCGCCTCCAGAAATCAGCAAAATAAACTAAATATGTTAGTTGTACAAGACACGAAGATCGCTCCTAAGAGCGAAAAGATCTTGGTCGTACAAATTGATGGGTCTGGTGACTTGAGAGCCATGTTATTAGAACCAGAAGAGCATGGTAATGAGGGTATTATGATAGCTCCAAAAGGTTCTGTGTCGACTACAGAAGACTAAATAGCGTCACCAGGAAAGACGCTACCCTCTGCCTTGAATTGACGACCGAAGACAGAGAGAAGACAGCATTTTCTGCTGAAAATGGACTCTACCAAATTAAAGGGATGATATTCTGATTTTGTAACGCACCTTCCACGTTTAAACGATTAACGATGTCTGGTATACTTCGACGATATCATGGCTATCGGAAGAGATTTCGACGAATACCTTGCCAATTTGAAAGAAGTTTTCACCGGAATGCTCATCTACAAGTAAATGCCGAGAAGTGCGAACTCTTCCAAGAAAAAGTTAGTTTCCTTGGACATGTAATTTTATCCTCAGGAGTTGCAGCAGACGCAACAAAAATAAAAGCAGTACAAGAAATCACACACCAAGAAACAAACACGATAACCGAAGCTGCGTTGGCTTTTGCAGTTACTACCGTCGCTTTGTGAAAGATTTTGGAAAAATTGCCAAACTTCTACATAACCTGACTGAGAGGAAACTGTCATTTGACTTAACACCAGACTGCGAGCTTGCCGTCAACACACTCAAGCATAAATTGACGACGGCTCCAATCCTGGCATATCCCAAAAAACAGGGTCTTTTCGTGCTTGAAATGGATCAAAATGGCATCGGAACAGTGCTTTCTCTTTTTACAGGAGGGTGAAGAACACATCATAGTTTACTTCAGCAAAACTCTGGGAAAAGCAGAAAGAAACTACTGTGTCACCAAGAAGAAGTAATTGGCGATGGCGATCGTCAAAGCAGTAGAACACTATCATTCGTTCCTGTATGGCAGATAATTCTTGAATAGAACCGACCATTTCAACTTGCAGTAGCTCCTCAATTTCAAGACATCCGAAGGCCAGATAGCTCGGTGGCTGGAGAAACTATAGACCTATGACTTTAAAATTCCCCACCGAGCATGAAGAAGTCATCATGGAAATGCCGAAGGCCTCTCGGGAAGACCATGCAAAGGGAATAACTGCGAGCGCCAAGGCGAACGAGAGAGCGGAAGTGACGAGGAAACTCTAATCAAAGAAAACCTCCAGGTTGAACAAAAAAAGATCCAGATCTAAAAATAGTCCGTGACAGCCGTTCAGCAAAATTTTGGGATCAATAGGACTCTTGATCCGGGCAGAGTCCGTGAGAGATTTTGCTGTGTTAATTGTCGGCAAGATGTGGAAGAATGGTGCAAATAATGTAACCTGTGGTTACATTATTTGCACCATTTGCACCATACAAGAAAGGGAAAACAAGACTTAGGGAGAGACTCCAACAATATATCACCGAGACTCCATGGAAGCAAGTTACTGTCGATATTCCGGGAATATTTTCAATAACATCAGGTTAGTATTTGACGGTTGCTTCTTCTTCTTCATGTGCTATCTCAGAATTATCCAACTTTGGCAATCACCACTGTGAAGGCTTCACGATATTTTGCCACATGGAATAATTGTCCTGCATTTGATATATCTGAGTCCATTCACGAATGTTTTTTAACCAAGAAACCTGTTTTATTTCTACGCCTCTACAGCCTTCTATTTTGCTTTTAAGGATCAGTTGTAGTATTCTATATCGATTTCCCCTCACCATTTGTCCCAGATAAGACATTTTCCAGTATTTAACAGTCTTTAGCAATTCTCTATCTTTGTTGACCCTCCTTAGTACTTCCTCATTAGTTTTTCTTGATTCATACGTCTATGAATACAATGGCATGAACAAAATGGCACGAAAGTGTGATAATCCCCATCCATAAAAAGGGAGACAAAACCAAGTGTTCTAATTATAGAGGCATCTCCCTACTTTATACAGCATATAAAATCTTATCGAACATCCTATTAAGTAGGCTGACACCGTTTGTAGAAAATTTCATGGGGGAATACCAAGCCGGCTTCAGAAAACATAGATCGACCATAGATCAGATCTTTACTCTAAGACAGCTGCTTGAAAAAGGATGGGAATTCAATAGAACTATCCATAATCTCTTCATAGATTTCCGGCAAGCGTACGACAGCATTAAAAGGGATCAGATGTAAAATTGCAGAACTTTCAGTTTCAAAAAAACTTATCCAGCTTGTTAAGTTATGTGTGAATAGCTGTAGCTCCAGAGTACGGATAGGTAACAAACTCTCAGAATATTTCGAAATACGCAGTGGCCTAAAACAAAGAGATGCGCTGTCACCTCTCCTCTTTAATATCATCCTGGAAAAAGTAGTAAGAGCAGCACAACTTAAAACAGAATTACTACTAGCATACGCAGATGACATTGTGGGAAACACAGTCACCAATGTGAAGGAGACTTTTAATAAATTGTAGGTAGGCCAAAGAAAACTGGTTTAAGGGTAAACGAAGAGAAAACCAAATACATGGGCATCAACAGACAAAAGGGACGAGATAGAATAGGGCAAAATGTTACAATAGACCCATATAACTTTGAAAGAGTGGAGAGTTTTAAATATCTCGGAGCAACAATCACTGCAGATAACGATATCGCGGAAGAGATTAAAGGGAGAATTCAGGCAGCAAACAGATGTATGTACAGCCTCCACAATACTATTAAATCTAAAAGCCTAACACGAACATCAAAGATTAGAATATATAAAACGGTGATTAGACCGGTGCTCATGTATGGGTGTGAGACGTGGACCCTAACCAAAGAAACTGAAAGAAAACTTAGATGTTTTGAGAGGAAAATCCTCAGAAGAATCTTTGGGCCCTATCACGACATTAATACCAACCAATACCAAATGAGAACAAATGCTGAGATTAAGCAGATGTATAGAGCGAGCGATATAGTCCAAGAGATAATACCAACGTCTAAGATGGGCTGGCCATGTCCATAGACTCCCTAATAACCGCCTTGCCAAGTTAATATGGAAGGAAGCCCCCACAGGAAAAAGGCCCTTAGGACCACGTATTGCGATGGAGAGACAATATATGGTCAGATCTAAGAACAATGGGGCTACCCACTGACCCAACTATTATGAACGACAGTTCAAGATGGAAGCAAGTTGTGCAGTCAGCCAAAACCCACCCTGGGTTGTAGTGCTACGAAAAGTAGAAGAAGAAGAAGTCTATGAAGACACATTTCCAATGCTTCACTTCTATTTATGAATGATACTTTTAGGGTCCACACTTCTGTTCCATACAAAAGTACAGACCAAATATAACACTTAACCATTATTTTTTCAAATCGCGAGAAGTAGTTGCACTACCCGACCAAGCAGTAATTACAGTTGGTGAGACCCTGTTTGAGAATGTTGTTTCCCGATATGGGGCCCCTTTTAAGCCATTTCGACCAGGCGCGACTTCAAATCGGTTTGGAAGTTTGGAAGACCATGACTGCTTTGCTATAAATTGAGAAGACCAGGACGACACCATTTCATCCTTAGTCCGACGGCATGGTATAAAGACATAACCGGACCATCAACAACTACCTGTGCCTATTTGTACATAAAAACCAGAGAGATTGGGACAAACTGGTGCCTCTGTTTCTGATAGCCTAATAAAACTCCTTACATGAAGCAACTAGTTATACTACAGCAATGCTATTGACTGGCCAAGAGACGAACCTTCTTATCGATATATGGCAATCTACCAGACAAAGAGGTTTACCAAGAGTAGTGTTTTGTAAGCGATATCAGTGTCAATTGCAAACATAAACTATTAATATTAAATAACACAAGGATTAAAACAGGTTGATGGGCTGGCACCAACATTGTTTAATTTAGCACTGGAATACGTATTTAGAAAAACATCAGAAGGTAGAAACAACACACTTATTAATAAATTAATCCAACTGACGGCATATGCAGATGAGATAAATACCGTGAGCGAACCAAGGGAATAGGTGAGTATACGGAACTTAAATCACATACTAAATATCCACAAGGAAACTATATTCCTGTAGCTGGCTGTATACCATGTATCACAAAAAATTTTATTTAAAAATTCCTTTTTTTAAATAAATTTTTTGAAATAAATAGATCTATCAATAAACAAAAAAGAAGTACAAAGTCGATCGGAGAGTGCTATACTACCCTACCTGACAGTTGACAACTTAGCAAAAGTAGATAGCTTTATCTATTTAGGAGCCAACATCATAAAGGATAACATTGATGATGCAGAGCTTAGCAGAGCAATCATCCTAGCCAATACGGTATACTTTGCTATGAACCAGATATTTAAACCACGAGACGAGCATCAAAGAACTAAGATACGAATCAACAGGACCATAACCCCATTGATAGTGAGCTATGGATGTGAAACTTTGTATGACTGGATGTTTTTGAAAGAGTGGTACTAAGATGAATACTAGACACTATAAAGAGGAATAACAGGTGGCGAATCAGATACAGTTGTGAAATATGTAATATAAAAGAACATTCTTTATTTCAGTATGTCCGCCTACAGCGTCTTCGATGGGCAGGCCATGTACATAGGATGAAACAAAACTGACTTCCAAAAAAAAATGTTGAATGCAAGAATACAGGTAAACAAAACTATTGGAAGACCGAGAAAGCGATGGGAGGATGATGTGGGTAAGGACGCAAGAAATCTCCTTGGCAGTCAATCGTGCAGGAAAAAGGCCACAGATCCTAACGAATGGAGAGGTTTGCTAAAGGAATTTGGCTGTAGAGTCAAAAGGATGGATGGAATTCTTAATGTAATTACAGTTTTTGATATTTTTTGTAATTTAATGAGTTTTTTTAATTAAAATAAAGTTAGTTAACCCACGTTTGCTTCACTTAATCCATCATTCGTCACATTCTAAATTCACAAAAAAACGTATCAATATTTATCTATTGCAATGTACCTATATTATCTAATGATTACATGTTCCAGCAGAGCCTGGAAACACACTGAAAAAGAGTTGCGCAGAATCCCAATACGTTGTCGTTCATTGAGAAAACACCACTTCACAGCCAGCAAAGTTTTGACCGTGAATGATGAAAAATATTTCATATTTAGTACAGTACACTAAGGTTTTTAACTCAGAAATTCATCAACATACATCGATTTTCTTAAAATTTTAACAGTAAGTAGGGAATACCTTAATAAAGAAAAATCTACCCTATACCAAAGTGTGCCTTTACCTTCCTTGGAATCCACACCAAATTGGGGGTTGGAACCTTTATATTAAAAATACCCCCAAGTATTGATAGAAAAATATATTATAAGCAAAAAATCTTTTATAAAATTTTATCAAAAACTCAATACTTTTAGACTTATTCGTGATCGAAAATTTCAATTTTTCTTATGTTTTCAATCCATTTTTCAGGAATAACTAAAAAAATTATATTTTCAGAAAAAAAAAATTTAATAAAATTTAGCTTCTAAAAAATCAAAGAGATTGCTTTTTTGATTTTTCCTTCAAGCCACAAACCCGTTATAACTCATTGAAGGTGACAATTTTGAATTTGACGAAAAATTTTAAAAACTCAACATAGTATATAAGCAGAAAAAGGTAAATTTTAATGTATTTTTTTATATTTTTTAAAGTACTTAAAATAAGCAATAAAAAGAAAACTTCGTAGAACTCTGTGGCATATGAACTAAGAGAGTGAACTATTTTTATTAAATCTAATTTATTGTCTTTATTTATTATTAAAATGTTTTAACACTTAGTTTATTTAATCTTTATTTCCACTTATTCTAATTTATTACAGTCTTATACACTTAATCTAATTCACTAAAAACACAATAATTTATATTAATTTATTATACAACTTATTCGATACAACAATTTATTTTCGACTAACTGTTCTCAGTAAAGTTCCCTCTTTAAATATAAAATGCCGTTAGTTCTGGAATTCCCTCGAAGCAGACATGAATTGGCTCGAACACCATGGGGGAAGACCGGTCTCATCGTGGCTCGCAGCGGTGTTGACCTGAATTACCGCGAATGAACGGTAACCCAGGGTTTTTATAGTGGCTCGGAGAAAATACTAGAATAGAAAAGAATTAGAAATAATATATTTACAGTTTTATGCTCTGTGGACACTGTGGGCTATTATGACAATTTTTGACATCATGGAATTTTATTATTATTTCTGCATGTTACATGTTCTTTTGTAAATGTGAAAATGAACCAGCTATTGGCCACACTGTTCTAGTTATTGACCCATCATTTTTGTAAGTGATATTTTACTACTTAACTCTTAAGTTGATAGGTAGGTACGTATTTGGGTAAGCAAGGATTTTATAAGGAGTGCATTTATATTGAGCCTATTGTCTAATCGGTGCTATTGTGTCGTATTTTTCTTTTATTATTTATTTAGTTTATTTTATTCTTAGTTTAGTGTTTTATAGTCTTCCTAGTTATAATTTTAGTTTAGTTTCTTTATTAATTATTTTTAGTTTGGTATAATATAAACACTAAATTTTATATGCCCCGTCCACTATTTCTTCGTAAGAGCCACCTGCGAGCCCAAAGGCGTCTGATATTTTCTTCTTACTATCAGCTGTACGCAGTTGTTGCCGGCGTATTATTATTAAAAGTCGGGAAGCCAATGCAAGCAAAGATTTATTTTCCAACCTAATAGCTATTACCTATACGCCTATACTGTGTCTTATATCTCTATGACCATAAACAAAAAGAAAAATAAATAAAACCTCATTGTCACTCATATCATAAGTCATAACTTATCATTCAGTGCAAACACGATTTTTTAAAACATCATAGAAACGAGGAATCATAACAAATCTCATATGATAAAATCATGTAGTGTAAAGTCGACTTTACATGAAATGTTCTAAAACACATTTGGCATTTAATGCATTCCTTTAACTCGATGCCTTACATTCTGTAATATTTAGTACACATAGGTAACATATACATTTAGAAACTTTGATTTTTAAAATGTGATAGAATGTTTGATACCAAGTTTGTCTTTTTAAAGCGCGAAAGAATGTTTGATACCAATTTTCGAAGTATGAATTGTAATTTTTGTTGAGAACTGTTTTGTATTATCAAATAATTTTCGTTTGGGTACAATTTTTTTCTCAGAGCTTGGAGATTTAGTCTGGGCAAGAAATATTTTTGGAGATAATTTTAAATTCGCCTTTCTTGTAGGTGAATGCTTAAAAATGTCAATAATATTATGGTTATTTACAGAGTTTTTTGATGATTTACATGATTTTGTGTGAGAATGAAATTCTGGTATAAGAACTTTGACAATTCAGGTAGTGGAGGCTCAAAAACCTCAGTGTTACTTCTACTTTCCTGGTGTAGTCTTCTTGATATTTTGCAATAGGAAAGTGAACTTTTACACCTTTTTTAATTTGGTGAGGTCATTTCTATGGGTTGTCTTCTTTTCTCTTCAGATTTATTAGAAGTTTTCGCTAATTTTTTTTTGTTTTTATTGTCCGAGCTTTTTATTTTCTTTTGATTTTCTTTCATACTCTGTTTTTTCTTTCTTTCGAGTTTCCTCTGCTCTTTTTTACGCTCCCCTTTACCAAGACATTGCATTACCAGAAACCGTTTTATAGCAATGAAACGAAATTTATATTTAAAGGATATTATTATCCGTTGTCATCGACAACAACTATATGAAATTATTAGCAAATACATTGTGAAATTGTTGCCCGAAAATATGAGGAGGGGTCCAAATATGAAAAGAAAGAAATTTATGTGAAACGTCCATTTATGTTATCACAATATATTTATTGCCACATACTAAAAGTTAAAGTATTCCTAAAGATTATTCATCGTAGAATATATAAAAAGTTAGAACAAGACATTGGACAAACTCAGTTCGGATTTAGAAATGCTCAAGGAACCAGAGAAGCATTATATGCAGTAAATGTGCTAATACATAGATGTCTACATGTAAACCAGGACATCTATGTCTGCTTCCTAGATTATAACAAGGCATTCGATACAGTGAAACATAATCCGTTAATAAAACTACGGAGAACAAAAAACATAGACGCACGGGATATAAAAAGAATAAATAATCTGTATTATGAACAAGCAGCTGTCATAAGAATAAATAATTTAGAAACTAATAAAATAAAAATCAAAAGAGGTGTTAGACAGGGCTGTGTCTTGTCGCCATCACTGTTTAATGCATACTCAGAGGAAATATTCAAAAAAGTATTAGAAGATGAAGTAGTAGGCATAAAAATAAATGGCTTACCCATACGTAAAATTAGATATGCTGATGATACAATACTAATAGTAGAAAATAATACAGATCTACAAAGAATTTTAGAAATGCAATCTGAAATGAAACAAAAAAATGCAATCGATGTTGCACTTTACAATGCGCATGTATTTTATATGACTGCAAATAAACCATAAACCAATACCATTATTAGATTTTCGAAGAAATACTAGATCCCATTTACAATAGGATTCTATTTCCACTCCAAAATTGTCAAAAGGCCTCCTGTAATAAGATCTCATTTGATATGAAGATACCTAAGTTTCATGGTATTCTAGAGTTTGATGAGATAACTGAAGAAGCCATTAGAGCTGGTGTAAAGACATTAAAACCCAAGAAATGTTCAGGTAAAGATAATCTACCTGCTTATATCTGTAAGGGGTGTATTGACCAACTTGTTGAACCATTACAGGTTATATTTAATCTAGCTTTAAAAACTAATACCTTTCCTAAAAAATTAAAAGATACCATTACAGTTCCTATTTTTATAGACCAATTAGTAATTTAAATTCTCCGGCAAAAATATTTGAATCTATTTTATACAACTTATTACAACATTTTATCAAATCTTTGAATCAATATCAAGATGGATTTCTACCGGATAGATCAACACTTACAAATTTATGTATTTTCACACAATCTGCTGCAGATGCCATAAATACTAAGA
Organism: Diabrotica undecimpunctata; assembly: GCF_040954645.1. Lineage (NCBI taxonomy): Eukaryota > Metazoa > Arthropoda > Insecta > Coleoptera > Chrysomelidae > Diabrotica > Diabrotica undecimpunctata. Next base: position 68,954,975 of record NC_092810.1, read on the forward strand.
GGCAAATGGATGTAAGCTTCACTGATTGTGCAAAAGCATTTGATAGGGTTATTACTAGAAAAACTGGGCACCTTTGGCCTCTCAATCAATGCATTAACATTTTTGAATTCGTACCTAGCAGATAGAAGTCAGCAAGTTAGAGTTGGAAATTTTTTCTCAGAGGAATATTCCGTAAATTCTGGAGTTCCTCAGGGCAGCAACCTGGACCACTCTTATTTGCTTGCTTTACAAATGATCTTTCTAGTTGTCTCAAATTTTCCACTTGTTTAATGTTTGCAAATGATGATGTTTAGAGTTGTAGAAGATCAATGTGATTGCCAACTATTACAACTAGATTTGAATGCGGTATCTAATTGGTTTCAGATAAATAGAATGGATCTAAATGTTGAAAAGTGTTCAGTGATGACCTTCACACGTAACAGGAACTTTATTAAAATGGCTTATTATATCAATAATAGAGAATTGTCTAGAAAATCCGTGTGTAAAGATCTTGGTGTGAATTTTCAGCAAAGCTTGTACTTCAATGATCACTATCACATTGCTACTAATAAGGCTTTTAGGATGTTAGGATTTATAATTAGAAACACCAAACATCTTAAGGTGATAGATAAACTATATAATTCCTTGGTAAGACCACATCTTGAGTATGCTTCTGTAGTTTGGGCACCACATGCAGAAGTAAATATAGATTTAATTGAAAAGATACAAAAAAGGTTTGTAAGATATCTGTATGTTAGAAAATAAAATTCTTATCGGTACTTGGTGTCTTACCGGAGTATGCTTGGAACTTTCAAATTTGTAATACTGGAACAGAGTCGGAAAATGCAAGCAATGCTACTTGTATATTATATTGTGAATAACTTAAAATATAAAGACTTATTCTTGATCAACTATATAAAGTTCTTACACTCACAGGCGTAGAGAGTGTAGTCAGAATCCAAAACGACTTTTCCAGACCCTTCCAATGTAAAAATGGACTGAGACAGGGAGATGGACTGTCGTGTCTCTTATTTAACCTTGCACTAGAAAAAGTAATTCGAGAGTGCCATATTAATACGAATGGCACCATCTTTAATAAATCATGACATCAATCAGATGACATAGGCATTATTCCTAGGTCCACAGAATCTCTGATCGAAGCATTTCGATCACTGAGGGCGTCTGCACTTAGAATGGGATTAAAAATAAACGCACAGAAAACCAAGTATATGTATTGTACTAGATCAGGCAACCAGATACCTAGACTATTAATTAATGATCTGGAACTGGAAGGTGTGGACACCTTCGTCTACCTGGGCTCGCTGCTAACCAAAGACAACAATGTCAGCGAAGAAATTAAAAGAAGAATGGTGCTTGCCAATAAGTGCTATTATGGCTTGAGGAAACATATGGCCCCAAAACTACCCAGAAAAATTAAAGTTACCATATATAAAACACTAATAAGGCCAGTGTTAACATATGGGTCTGAAACGTGGTCACTTACACAGAATGACCAAGAATTGCTTAAACGTTTCGAGAGAAAAATTCTAAGAAAAATATATGGAGGAATCCAACAACAGGGTTTGTGGCTTAGGCGCTACAACTTTGAGTTATATAGAATTTTTGGGAACCTGACGTTGTAAAATATTGTTGTGAATTTATTAAAAGGTTCAATATTTATAACACTTACGAATTTAATTTATGTTTTATTTATATTAACTTATCTTACAATAATTTATATATCCGAACGTAACAATTAAAATCGCGAGCGCGTCTTCAAAATTAACTGTCCCTTCCAAATAAAATGTCCTGTTAATATACATAAATTGCCGTTATCTCGAAAAGTCGAAAACCTTCTCGACTAGACTGAGTGGCAGCAAACAGGTAAGGGCAAACTGGATTTCCCATCGACTCGCCTCGAACTTTGTTTTTATAACATCGTGTGTCAGGTATTCATGACCTAGAAAATACTCGAATAAATAAGGATATTAGTAATAAACATGTTTACAGGTTTTTAATATGACTCATATTTTTACGTAACAATATATTAAATTAGCACGCCTTCGATGGGTAGGACATGTAATTAGGCGAGATGAAGATGCAACGATCAGAAAAATTTTCGACCGAAGAGGACCAGTGGGAAAACGAGCCAGAGGAAGACCAAAACTTAGGTATCAAGGTATAGAGGATGATCTAAAGTCCATCGGAGAAGAGTTGCCAGAGACAGGGGCGAATAGAAGATTTTTCTGAAGAAGGCTTTGGCTCATAACGAGCTGTAATGCTACTGATGATGATGATATAAAGTTCTTGGTACCTAAGATTAACTAAAGGTTAAGTCATAGAGGGCTGCTTTTTTTTATTTGTGAGACAGACTGCTCGCCCATAAACAACATGATGAGGCAGTGCAATATAATACTAAAAAAATAGCGATATAGATATCTTCAACACCAACATCAAAGCAATTAAATCTAGCTTTCTATCCGAATTAATAAAAAAAATTATACCGGAGGTCCGATTTGATTTAATTGGGAGTGTTTTGGAAAGAACCAATGAAGGCAAACAAATGTGGTTATTGCAAGCATACAGAATACAAACAATGGAAAAACACAACATTGGTGTGCATTTGGAATGTTTCGCAAATAGCAGAGCGAGTCAGTCTAAATAGTATATATAGTTTTCTTTTTTTTTTTTATTAAAAATATGTTGGAATGAGTAATTTTGGAAATTATTTGTATAATATCGTAACACGTATAAACTTAAGATATATATTTCCCAATTTAATTATCATGAATGTATTTAAATTATCTTTAATACCGATGGTCGCATAGTTCCAATTTAACTACCACTAACATTATCATGTTTATCTCTACAGATAGTAAACAAAATCATTTTTCGGGATTTTTTACTCAATTTTAATGGGTTAATAAAAATGAACATTTTTGATAATTTTCCAATTAAATTCTAATTTGACTCATTAATGGTAATTCGTGAATGTCGGCTTATTACGGGAAACTTGGTATACCTATTAAGTTTATTTGGGAAACTAGTTTTTCATTTTTACGTTATGTAAAACGATTATCTAAATTGTGTGTATTAGATTGTTTTTCTTAAACTTTTATACTGCCAGGATTGTATTCACTAATATTATAAAATTAAAATTAATGTTTTTTTCTATCTTTAGTTGGTTAAAATTGTCGCAAAACTTCGGGGTTTTTACTATTCTAAACCCAAACTGATAATTCGGTAAACAATAACTGTCGTATAAAATAGTCTCTAGAAAAAGTCGTTAAAACATTTTGATTATAATAAGCAACAAGCTAATTGGTTATTGGATACTTATTTGGTTTTGGTACAAGCATACCCTATATGTTAAGTTTAATTAAATAATATTGAATTTTATAATAAATATAATAAGTAGATTGTCAATTAGTTCTTCAAGGAATACTGAAATCAGAGAGCGCATGGGCATAGACATTGACGTGCTGGAAACTATAGAATGCAAAAGGCTGAAATGGTATGGCCATGTAGAAAGGATGAATGATCAACGATGGCCAAAGAGAATGTTTCAGTGGATCCCCACCAACCGCAGGAAGAAGGGAAGACCAAGAAGATCATGGAGACAAGAAGTAAAAGGTGCAATGGAAGATAGGGGTCTAGTAGATGACTGGAACGATCGCAAGCGTTGGAAGCTAGGTTGCGAGAAACGGCGGCAGCTGTAATAAACTCGTTATATATATATATATATATATATATATATATATATATATATATATATATATATATATATGAAAGATTACATTATTACTGAGGGTAGAAAGTCCCTGAAAACTTCAATGTTTATTTTAATATGTTATGTAACAGGGGTGAAAATAAAAGAGAAAATATAGTATAATTTTTAATTGAAAATATTGCATACAAAAGAAACTTCTTATTTATTCTAATAAATATTTCATTCTGCCTTTAAATTTTTCAAAAATGCTTTTTAGTTTTCTCAGGATTTGAAAAAAAAAAATGGATACATTTAAAACACATTGAACATTTTGACAGGCGACATTTTGCGCCATTTCCCTTTAATACCTTACGATTACAATTACTATTACTTACCTTATATAATTACGATTAGAAAACTATTCAAATTCAAAATAAATAGGATCAACTTCGGAATCCGAGTCGTCATGAGGGTTAATAATTAGCGGTTGTGTCTCTACGGTCGCATCAATTAAGTTATCAAGATCCCACATTTTTTGTTTTTCTTCTATTACATGTCTTACTGCATCTTTCCAGTTTTGTTCTGTAATATGTTGTAAAGACTCGTATAACAATTCACGTACAGCTTGTATTTTATATGACGTATTTTTTCTAGCCACATAACTTTTCATTTGTGCCCAAATGGGTTCAATTGGATTTATTTCGCAGTGGTAGGGTGGAAGTCTAAAGACTGTGATGTTTCGCCTTTCCGCCATTTTGTCAACTACGTATTTCTTGAACTTAGATTTGTGTTGCCGGGCAATCTTTAAAAGTTCTGCTTTTACCATTCCATCTTCGTAAGGCAGATACTTATTCTGCAGCCAGTCAAGAATATCCTGTTTCTTCCACGCAGTCGTTGGAAGTCTTTCTACTAGTCGTGAATGATAAGGTGCATTATCTAATACTATAATTGAATTTGGTGGTATGTGTTCAATTATCTGCTCAAAATACTCTTCGAAAACATCAGCTGTCATCTCCTCGTGATAGTCTTTTGTGCTTTTGAACTGAAATTCCAACAAAGCATGCTTAACAAATCCTTTTTCACTGCCAATGTGAGAAATTATTAATCTACTGCCTTTACCAGAAGATGGGGAGATACCAGTAGACCAACCTTCCATAAAGGCTTGCCTGGAGCTTAATATATTTTTATCTGACCAAATTTTTTTAGAGTATACTAGAGTCATCCTGGTAGAAGATTGGCCTTCCTTCAGCCTGGAATTTTCGTATGGATCTTAGATAATTTCTTCTGCAACATATTATCTCCTCCCGGTTAATCAAAAGTGATTTTCGGTCTGATTTCTCCCACCGGAAATTTAATTCTTTTAAAACTTGCCACAATTTAGTTTGTCCGATATGAGGCAAATCTCTAACTTCTTGTAAAATTTTGTTTAGGTTTGGTATTTCCATTTTGAAAAAAAAAATCCATGAATTTTCCTTCGAATACCATTTTTGGCAAATTCATCAATTTCAATAGGCTTTTTCCCTCTCTTTAAGTGTTCGTTTGTGTTTGGGTTAGCTATACCGTGTTTTTTTTCCGTCATAACCACCTGGTTTATGTACACTTCTGCTGCTGTTATCCTGCCACATCATCATTTTATTTCCCCTAGAAAAAATCCCCGTTTCGTCTGAAAATACAACTTCTTGTGGATAGGTGTTATTTCTGTTTTCTATGTATTTACGTAAGAAACACGCTCGTTGTGCTGCGATATGAGCTCTTTCAATTAAAGCTCTTCAATGATCATATTTTTTGTTAAATTATAGCCCAAATCTTTTAATATTCTACTCAAGGATGTTTCTCTTGTAGAAACAATTTCTTTAGCCTGCAGTTCATTTATCAACGCTTCACGGGTTATATGTTTATCTAAAAACTTATTTATTTTAATATACTACTATAACATGTTACGTCCTACTCGTAATTCTTAACAGAAAGTTGCTTTATTTACTATTCTGGTACATATTATTTATTGTATTTCGAATTGGTATTCTAATTAACTCAGGTATATCAGTAGTTTTCGTTTTAAAACGAGGTCTGCTTTTTACCGGAGAAGATAAAACAGGATTTTTTCTTTTATTTTTCATATGTTGTAAAAAATATTATCAATTATCAATATTTTTAATTGAAATTGAAAAAAAAAAACAAAAATAAAAAGTTCCTAATTATAAACATTTTGTTATGTAATAAAGTTGGTGTTAAAAACAAATAAATAATATTAATAATATATGTGCTTGTCATCATTAAAGCTTTATAATAGTGCACATTTGAAAATTGTACTGTTGTACCTCTTAAACAGATGACAACGGTTCCAACGGTCCCTCATTCCTTTTTTCTAATTTAAAGTAGGTACTCGATTAAATTTAAAACGAGTTCTTGTGCCTGTGGGGTAAGAGTTTTTCCAGGAATAATCTAAAAATATTCAATAAAATAAATTTTTTTGTCATTTCATTCACTTTGTGGCAACTTAAACAAAACCATTAACTGTGTGAATCAGGTTAACTTTGTATGTAAATTAATGGCAAAATAAAATACACTTACCATAAAATTTCAAACTCAAATAAAAAATTAGTTATGAAAACAACTGTTTGGGTAATATAAATAACTTTTCAATGCAAAAACAGGACAAAAAAGCAGGAAAAAATCCAACACACTGACGGTCACAAGTAAACAAACCAGAAACGTCACTAATTGTACTTAAAATCTGAAAACTTTTTGTACCTATGTCTTTACGATGTACTGAGTCTAGAGCGTTCATAAAAAGAACATGTGTCCTTACTTAATAACAGGCGGTAGCTGGTTTTTCTTTAGTGCGTGGAAGAAAATGATGCTAGATAAAAAGTATGTGTTTTATCTTGCCAAGTATTTATGACGCAAGAGTAAAGAACCATGGACTGAACTGTAGATGATTTGTAGACGTATATGTTTTATCTATGTCAGTTTTAGCCCAAGTGCCATTTTGTTTACTGATGTGAATTTACTGTGCATATTTATTTCTTCGTTTTGTTTAAGTTTTTTGTTAGTTTTCACAGAAACTTGTCGCGTGTGACTTCATTAGATGAGGGGTTGTGGATACTTTTTAATTCTATTGTCTTTATTTTTATTAAAGTAGTCTAGAAGCTCTATTCGTCTTGTTTTATATTCTGTATGCTTAGTGGGCTATCTCCTCTTTTACAGTTTTTTTTTTCCATTATAAGTGTATTTATAGAACAAGATATGACTAACACTTATGTTTTTATGTTTGTAGGTAATTTATGGAGTAGATGATCAAGCAGCTGGCTGAATAATTGTGTTTAAGTGAACAATTGCATTTTTATGTTACTATCACTTTTAGGAAATTTATGTTATTGGACGTAGTAAAAACTGTGAAAAATTTGCTCGAAAAAAAAAATTACTGTAGTGCTGGTTTTTTAGACGTCTCTCAGGAAATTGCCGAAATTTAAATATAGATCGTATCTCCAAAATTAAATCCATATTAAATTCAATAGAGGCGAGGTAATTACTAACCTGTTTATCTGTTTCTGTGTCAGTCTGTCTCAGTCAGAGACCGTAAGTCCGAGCACATCAGTACACCATGCAGGATAGCCTGGGTGAGCGAGTGCTCATCATTAATACGGCGGGTCTAAACGGAACGTCATATGGGTATATAGGACCATAAGATACGTGTAAATAATATTGTAATAAACAAGATAATTTCAACGTACCCCATATAACTGTTACATCTCTCGAAACGATGATGTGTGTTCGAGAATCTTCAAGATGTATTGACCGGCTGATAGATCGAGGCGTTCATACAAGCGAGAATAGAGGTAGACTATTCCAAATTATTCTAGTAAATAACGACTTGTATATATAAGCCGCGCTGATATTAGTTTAGTTAGTTGATAAGATAATATCGTCCTGTAGGCTTATAAATAAATTAGAACCAATGGTTTTATTAAACACGTTACAATATATTATAACCAAATAATCACCCGTTGATCAACAGAAAACATAACATAGGGACTACAATATTGTTATTAACTATATATTTGTTGATTGAATATGACACACACGCACACACATCCACATAATACACATACACACATGCATGTCTACACAATCACAGCCGTACCACAACCAAATCATTATACTCTGCGAGACTACAAAACCAAGAAACCTTTAAATAAATCTCGGATAGGTCGGTCTTATCGACGAAGACTTAGCAAAGAATCATAGAATACGCAATCGATACATGAAACGTTCTGACATTAAATAAACCATAAGCACAGGTATCGCTACTCAACGAGATCCGAAAATACAAAATAGAACTAGCAGAGTTCATTCAAGAAACTAAATGTCGAGGATATGGAATAAAAGACACAAATACGCATACAATACTTATCATTCAGCCTCAAAAGTCCACTGCTGAACATAGGCCTCTTTCTTGTGTTTCCAACCCCGTCTATCTTGCGCCACTCTCATTCAGTATTTATTTTTTCTTCTCAAATCGTCAGCCCATCGTGTAGGTGGTCGACCGACGCTTCTCTTGTCTTCCCTTGGTCTCCATTCCAACAACCTCTTTGCCCATCGCCCTTCAGTCGTTTTAGCTATGTGTCCTGCCCATCTCCATCTTAGTCTGGCTATCCTTTCGATGACGTCAGTCACCTTGGTTCCTCTCCTGACCTTTTCGTTTTTCATTTTCTCTCAGAGTTACTCCTAACATGGATCGCTCCATTTTTGTTTGTGTGACTCTTAGTTTGACTATACGCTATACAATACTATATAGAGTTAAAAATAGCGGAAAGAAAGTTCGGAATAGCCTTCATAGTTGACAATAGAATGAACCATGCCCTATTATATTTTAAAGTAGTGGCTTAGAGAATATGTTAACTAAGAATAAAACAAAATTCTTTAACCTCTCCATTATTGACATACGCTGCCTAACAGAAGAACATAACAGAAATAAAGGAAGCTAGAAGCTATGAACAGCTAGAAGAGTAGGTACACGACAGCTCACTGAGAAATTATATGAAGATCGTAGCAGGAAATAGGAATGCGCAAATAGGCAAAGAAGAACTTTTCTTAGAAACAATTGGTAAACACTCACTTCATCAAAACACCAATGAAAATAGAGAACTACTAATAAACTTTTCCAGTAGAAAAAAATGATTATAAGCTAAGGCTAAGGGAAAAAATTAAAACAAAAGTAATTTATGCAACAGGAAAGATCGTGGACTCAAAAAAAATTCAAAAAGATAATAGTTCAATGTAGAGAGTAAAGAGGCCGTGCAGAAAAGAAATCAAAAACACAAGAAATCTAGAAAGAATAGCAATCTACGAAGATGCAAGACGAAGGACTGATAAAATATGCAGAACAGAGAAAATAAATACGACTACGAGAAGGATAACAACCCCGAACAAATCTATGCAAGAGTCAAAAAGAGCAGATAAGAGAAATATAATGCAACAGATTGAGGGACACATCGAAAATGTAGAACCCCGACGATGGAAGAGTTATAACAAGCAATACGAGCACAAATAAATAACAAGGCTTCGGGTGTTGACAAGGTGCCTTCTGAACTATATAAATTAGGTGGCGAACAGCTAGTTGGTCAAGTGCATGCACTCATAAACAAGACTTAGAAACAAGGAATATATTGAAATGCGAAAACTATCGCAACATAACCCTCTTGTGCACAGCGTACAAAGTTTTTATTTACATATTCTACAAACGACTTCAACAATTAACTGAAAATATTGTCGGGGAATATAAAGCCGGTTTTCGACCAGGAATATCTACAACTCACCAGATATTCACAGTGAAACAAATTCTAAACAAATCTTGGGAATACGACACAAAAATACATCCGACTATTAAAAGCAACAACTACCAGAGTTGGAGAAAGAAAAATATCGGAAAAGAAACGAAAGGCAGAACTTACAAAACAGTCATCAGACCAATAATGACATAAGCGGCAGAAACAAAACCTGACACAGAGAAGACAAAAAGGATGTTAGAAACAGTAGAGATGAAAACACTTAAAAAAATTGATAGTAAAACATTATGGGACAGAGTTAGAAGTACAGATATACGACGTAGATGCAAGGTGAAGAGCATCAAGAACTGGGTAAGAAATAGAAGAGTAGAATAGAACGATCATATAAGCCGAATGAAAACAAATAGAGTAGTAAAGACGGCAAGAGACGGTTCTCCATTATGAAAACGATCAGTAGGAAGACCACGAAAACGATGGAATGATAACTTACTAGAGGCACATTGAAAAACAGACAGAGTCATGTCTACATAAAAAGAAGAAGAAAAAGAAGAACTATTAGAGTGCAAGATGAGCTCACTAAGAACATTTGAATGGTCAAAGGATTTAAGCAAGTAGACGAGCTGGCACTGACACTATTCAACTTCTCAAAAATGTGATCTAATCTCCTAATAAATAAAACAATAGAGACTGTCGCCTATCATAACATCAATATTATGTCTCGCAGAACGGAAGAGGCGGCAGAAATATATTTACAGTTAAAAACAGGGGAAAAGAGACCGGACTGGAAATAAATGTTCAAAAGACGAAAAAGCTAACATAGGTAAGAGCTAGCGGAAACAAACGCACAGTTTAATTAGAGGACGATATTAAAATAGTAGAAAATTTCACATATCTGGGAGTTAGATTAAGCACGGATGGAACAGAAGAACCAGAAATTCAAAGAATGGTTAAGGGAAAAAGCTTATTTTTCAAACTTAAAAAGGAATAAGTCTATTATATATAAGGAATAATTAAAAATTCGATAAAGTTATAGATTAAAGATATAGTTGAAAAAATAGTTAAAAAACATCGAAATAAAACACTTCTGTTAACGTTTTCGGACTAATCAGTCCATCTGCAGTGAATCTTTGTAGTACTTGCGTAAATAGGCGCAAAACTAAACATTGGTTGGGTTTACATGGGGAAACTATACTTGAAAGTATTAAATTATACGGTAGTATGCCGATGAAATTTAATTGCCAACTGGGAGCGTAAGTCCTTAATAAAAAAAATATTGTAATGTTTTTATTAATTCTAATTTATTGTTTTTATTTAATTATTATAGGTTCTATTTATAATACTTAAAAGTTTATTAAAGTCTTTATTTGTACTAATTTATTTTACACTTATATAATTTATTATATGGGCGTTACAATTTAAAACGCGGCGCAAATCTTCAGAAACTAACCGTCCCCTTACAACAGAATTCCATTTGTATACACAAAATGCCGTTATCTAGAAGGATCGATGACCTTCTTCATTAGAACGGGATCCCATCGAATAGACTGGTATTTCGGACTAGAAGGCGGTCGACGGCTGAAACTAGTTTTTCAACTGAGCGCCGAAATAACTAGAACAGAAAAGAATTAGTCATAATATATTTACAGTTTCGAGTCACATGACACGTCATTATTTATCGTAACATTGCCCCCCTCTTAAAAGATGGTTCCTCCTGGAACCTTGTCGGGACTGAAACTGGAACGGTATGTAGGTATCGGCAACTGGACCCTCTTTTACAACTTCCAGTTGTATAAAAATGACAAGGGACGGTTTTCTCTCCGCACCAGTAACTATGCGGATTGCAACAGACTAACACCTGGACTTCGGTGTCTTTAAAGATCTCCTCCACCATACTTCGGATAACCCTCCAATCTAATTGGCAGAACTCTAACTTTGGCATGGCTAACTTTTGCACGTCGGACTCTAGTACGTGCTCTCTCAATTGAAGTAAGGCTTCCCATACATCTCGGTAGGTAGGTTGGTCACGGGCAGTGTCTTTTGTTACCAGGTAGAAAAAGTAACGTGATGCTTCTTGGAGTTTCAAGGCTTTCCCGGGAGCTGGCACTTGGCATTGAAGTTCTGCAACTCGACCGAACTTCCTTCGAAAGACGGATGCCAACCCTGGTGCGTCTTTGATACTGGCCGGGATGGTAAGGGCCAGCGAGTAGTCATCGGGGAGCGCGAGTATATCTTGCTTTTCTTCAGTGATAACACCATGTCTTGCTTTACCGGTACCTCCATAGGCACCCATGAATTCCTCAAACGTGAGGTCAGACACATCTTGGACTTGGTTTACTTCCACTTCTTCATCTACGTCGTGGTCACCTTCGAAAGACGCCACTGGTGTACTATCATCGGCTTTCCCCTCGGAATCTTGCTTATTCGGAAGATGACATCGTTGATCTTCTTCATGATGAGGTATGGACCTTCCCAAAACTGCTGCAATTTTGGAGAACAATCTTTTCGCTTCTTGGGATTATAGAGCTAGACTTTGTCGTTCTTCTTAAAGCAACCCTTTTCGGCTTGTGTATCGTACCGTTTCTTCATTCGGTCGCTAGCGATCTGAAGGTGGGAACGGACCAACTCATGTACATCGTCCATTCTTCTCGTAATTCGATCACATAATCTTCACCTGCTACATATTCTCCAGGTCGACACCCAAACTCTAGATCACAAGGTAGTCGCATTTCGCGTTTGAATAGGACTTTGGCTGGTGTCTGGCCTGTTGATTCGTTAACAGCAGATCTGTAGGCCATTGTGAAGAACGGAACTGTCAACTGTCCTATTCATTCGTTCTACCATACCATCCGATTGCGGATGATACGCGGTAGTTCTTGTTTTCTTCATGCCTAGTCTATCACATATTCCTTGGAATAGATCGCTTTCGAAGTTCCTGCCTTGGTCACTATGGATCTCCAAAAGCACTCCAAATCGGCTGATATATTCTTCGACCAACTTATCTGCAACGGTGGCGGCCTTCTGGTCTGGAAGTACGTAAATCTCGACCCACTTAGTGAAGTAATCCATTACTACCAACATGTACTTGCCTCCATTTTCACTCTCTGGAAATGGCCTAGCGATGTCCAAAGATATTCTTTCAAACGGCCTTCCAACATTATATTGTCTCATAGGAGCTCTCCTTTTTCGGTAAGGCCCGTTACTCGTAGCACAAATAGTACATTTCTTACACCAGTCTTTTACGTCGTCGGAACTGTTCATCCAATAAAACCGTACCCGAATTCGCTGAAGGGTTTTCTTTACACCAAAATGCCCTCCTGATGGACTGTCGTGTAACTGACGAAGTACTTCGGCTATTCTGCTCTTTGGGATCACCAACTGTCTTCTCTTCTAATGAACCGTCATCATTTTCCAGTACTCGTTTGAGCAAGCCATCTTCCAGGATAAATGAGTCCCACTGGGCCCAATACGTCTTACTGAGTATAGGTTTGATATATCTTGCCAAGGTGGTATGGATGGTTGCCGTCTCCTCGACAGTTTTGCTCCTTCCATTTTCGAATTTTCTGTATAACTGGATCTCTTTCTTGTTCTTCCCTGATCTTAGTAGGCGTCCAATCGTCGTTGACCATCGTTGTTCTTAGCACTGCTTCTTCCTTGGATTCCGTTTTGTTGCAGTGGGAACACTCTGCGGCATGGTCTTCTGGAAAGAGAATCGGCGTTTCTGTGGCTAATTCCGGCCCGGTGCTCAATCTTAAAATCGTATTCTTGGAGTTGTTCGATCCATCTGGCTATCTGACCCTCTGGATTCTTAAACTGCATCAACCACTTAAGGGTGGCATGTTCGGTTCGGATACCTGTCCTCTTTGAATCTGAGACAGCACTCCTCCAATTCCCACATTACTTGCATCTGTATCTAAGATGAACTCTCCTTCTGGCAGTGGATACCCTAAAATTGGTGCTGTTATTAAATGCTTTTTCAAGGTCTCAAAGGCATTTTGGCAGTCTGTATCCCAGCGGTAATCTCTTGCTTCCTCTGTGAGTCGCGTTAATGGCTTAGCGATATCTGCAAACTTCTTAATAAACCTTCGGTAGTAAGTACATAGTCCAAGAAAACTTCTCACTTGATGTTTGTCCGTTGGTACTGGCCATTCCTTAATGGAATCAATTTTTCCCTTATCCACGGCCACTCCTTCTTTACTGACTATATGACATAACGTTGACATAATGGCATAACGTTGAATTGCCATAATTCAGATCCTGTGGTGAAGGCTGTCTTCTCTTTATCTACTGGGTCCATTTCTACCTGCCAGTATCCAGACTTCAAATCCAAAGTAGAAAACAATTTACTTCCAGCCAATGTGCCCAATGTATCGTCAATCCGAGGCAGAGGATAACTATCTTTCTTGGTAACGTTGTTCAGCAAACGGTAATCCACACAGAACCTCGTCGTTCCGTCTTTCTTCTTAACCAGGACCACCGGAGAGACCCATGGGCTCGTAGAAGGTTCTATCACACCGTCTTTCTTCATTTCCTGAACAATTGTTTCAGCTTCCTCTCTTTTCGCCTGTGGTAATCGTCTAGCTGTTTGACGAATTGGCTTAGCATTACCAGTATCAATTTTATGCTTAACAACGGTAGTTCTTCACGTCTTTCCTACTTTCGGTACGAAAATATCACGATACTGTGCCGAAGAAATTCCCTTAATTTCCTTTTCTCCATCTGATTCAGAGACTGTCCTGCAACTGCAACCATTTGGTCGAATTTGTCGTTAGAATTATCAGATATTGTCGACTGACGGATTATGGATGTCACAGGTACACAAGTTCCTACTTTTGTCTCTTTCTTGGTGGTCACTGGGTAGTCGTTGACATTGATAAGTCTCACAGGAATTTCTTAAGCCGAAGTCACCAATTCCTTTCCAATTATGATTCCACGGTCAACCTCATCGTCGTGGTTCCAAGGCTCCATCATAACAGGTGTCCCTTCGTCTACAATTCCCTGTAGTCGCGCTGTTATGATCGTTTCGCTTCTCGCAGGCACGACTGTATCTTCTTTAATGGCTGCTTGCACAGTGTTGTCATTATGTGGATGAAGAAATACCTCCTCGTTGCCAACTTTGATTACCTTATTCTTAAAGTCCAATTGGAATCCATGCATATTCATTACGTTCATTCCTAATATAACATCCTCTTCGATGTCAGCAACTATAACAGTATGGACGAACTTTTCTGCTCCAATTCCCAATTGTACCTGGATTTCTCCATGAATGTTGGCATTTTCACCTGTAGCGGTCCGAAGTCGCAACCTCGTTGGTAACAGTTTCTTACGGCTGTTTATAACTGTCGGGGGTATAATGGTTCTGGTCGCCCCGGTATCTACCAACAATGTATGCCTTCAACCATTTATTTCTCCATCTACATATACACTATCTTCACGACATTTAAAAGAAGCTATTAGTATAAGAGGGTCTTTGGAAAAGTTTCGGGTCGAAGCTGCCCCCCTAAGGCCGACTCGTTCTGGTTTTCCTGATGGTGAGTTTCTTGATTTTATGGTCTTCGTTTTCTTGCATGTAATACTTTTCATCATATTAACGAGCTGGTCAAGTTTATCTTCATCTCCTTCCTCTTTTACAGTCCTAACTTTACTGTAACCGCCAGAGGCCTGTGTAGCTGACTCGTATTCGAGGGCGGCGGATAAGACATCAATCAGAGTCTTGTGATGAGCTAATCGCAGTGTTCTCTGCATTTCTTGATCACAAAGACCATCAATAAACGTTTGAATGGCCAATTTTTCCATCATGCCTTCGGTAGCGGTTGGATAAGCATATCGTACTAATCTTGCAATATCTACCTCATATTCTTGAAGAGCCTCATCTTTATTCTGTCTTCGATTTTTAAGCTGCGACTGATATACATGCTCCAAATGTTCGTGGGCATATCGCATATTTAACCTCTTCTTCAGTTGTTCGAAATCATCCGTCTCCTCTACGGCTATGGTCTGAAGCACATCTAAGGCATCTCCTCGAAGAGCGATAGTCAGGTTTACAGCCTTTTCTTTTTCAGACCATCCATTCGCTCTTGCGGCTGATTCGAACTGTTTCATGTAGTTGTTCCATGATGATTTTCCGTCGAAAGTTGGGACTTTAACATGAACAGAACCTCCACTTCCTTCAAATTTCGGCCGTATTTCCAACTTACATTTCGTCTCGTCTTCTTTTGTCTCTATTGTAATCGGATTGTTACCTCTCTCTGCTGTCCCTGTTTCCTCCATCTTCCTTTCCATCTCTTTCATCTTTTCTTCGAAGGCCAACATATCGGCAGTAACTTGATTTTTTAACGAAGACATTCTATCGTCCAGGGCAGACATCTCAGAAGTGACTGTAGAGATTTCCGAAGAGATGTTAGCAGAAACTTTGCTTTCCAGAGAAGAAATCTCGTTAGAAACTTTGTTCTCCAATGATGCGATGTCATCAGAAACTTTGTTCTCTAATGATGCGATGTCGCCGGAAACTTTGTTCTCTAATGACGCGATGTCACCAGAAACTTTGTTCTCTAGTTTCGAAATCGACGAGATGACAGCATCATGTTTATCTTTAAATATATACGTTTCTAAATTAAACCCATCTTCCTCCAAAGCCTTCTTTAGTCGTTGGACTAACTCAGCCTTTTTTCCGGTAGAAGCTAATTCTCTGTCCTAGAGATGTCTTCTTAAATTCGTAACTGTGAGTTCATAAATCGTCGTCATTTTCACAATTGAATTTATTCACTTCGGAACACTGCTTGTTATATTATTATAAGTCTAATTTATTTTTCGATTTTACTTCTGATACCATTTGTAATGTTTTTATTAATTCTAATTTATTGTTTTTATTTATTTATTAAAGGTTCTATTTATAACACTTAAAAGTTTATTAAAGTCTTTATTTGTACTAATTTATTTTACACTTATATAATTTATTATACGGGCGTTACAATTTAAAACGCGGCGCGAATCATCAGAAACTAACCGTCCCCTTACAACAGAATTCCATTTATATACACAAGATGCCGTTATCTAGAAGGATCGATGACCTTCTCCATTAGAACGGGACCCCATCGAATAGACTGGTATTTCGGCGAAGGAACTAGAAGGCGGTCGACGGCTGAAACTAGTTTTTCAACTGAGCGCCGAAATAACTAGAACAGAAAAGAATTAGTCATAATATATTTACAGTTTCGAGTCATATGACACGTCATTATTTATCGTAACAATATTTTTACATCCAAACTGTTGGGATGTAAAAATAAATTTTCGTAAAAATAATAGAAGTTTCGCGAGGTTGGACATGTAAGACAGATAAAAAAGCAGCTGGAAATGCAAAAAGTTATGGTGCCAAATTGGATATTATGCTTGACTTTGAGGAATACCCTCGAAAAACAGTTCCCACGCCTAATTTGAGCACGGTACTCAAAGAAAAAGAATAGCTAACATTATTGTCATCCTCTTCTGTAATTATTATTATTTGCATTTGTATTCTAGGAGTACCTACCTAGAATAAACTGCGTTCCCACACATTTTTTGATCATAGATACCTAAAATACGCCATTTCTATTTTTTATTGTAATCGGTTTCTTGAGCATCCGTATGCGAGCATCCAGAATAACCGTATAATTTTACATATAAAATCAGTATGCTTTGTTAGTAAAAAAGAGTAACATTAATAAAGAATTGGTTAAGTGTGTTTAAGTTTACAAGCTTTTTTTCTTGAATCCGTCTGTTATATACCTGTAATATTTTAGTCAATTGACTTATGTATTTCATACTTCCTAATTATTGTAGAGTTTCCTAATTTCTGTTAAGTTTTTAATAGAACTTTAATTATTTGGTGTCGATCTATTTGCGACATTTCCCTTTTTGTTTTTGTTCATTTAAATATCATGTTCCATAAATCATGCGATATTATTTCCCAAAAAATTGTAAATGCAGTATTATTAATGTTTTTATAATTTAAGCATAATAAAAAAATTACATTTTGTTTTAGCGATAAAAGAGCTAATTTTGGTATTTTATTTTGAAATATACCTATTACCATAACAATGTTGTAAATAAGTACAAAGAGTCTTGGATTATATTTCATAAATATTATAAAACTTACGCAATAAAGTAGATTAGAATTATTATTATCAACTCTCCAGTTTGTTACAGTACAATATCTATAATTTTGCGTTAAGACTTAAAATTATTGGTTTGTTATACCAAATCTTTTTATTAATGTGTACATATATGTAACAGATACTTTAGTTACTTGATCTGCACATATCATCTGCATCTGAAATACATATTATATGTCTTAAAAATAATTATCTGGTGAAGAAGTGTAACTATATAACTACCCATCAGAAAGTTCGGAGCCAATGTGTAACAATAAAACCAACTAGCGTTGGGAGCCACTTGTTTAAAGTTTCGTCTAGCTCAGTTTCTCAGGTGTAAGTACGTTCTATCTTAAATGTGAACTTGAAAAAAGAGCTTAACAGGAGACAAAACAGAAGAGTTTAACACAGAGCAAGGATCTCATTTACACAATCCTTTTTAACATGCTACTTGAACAAATACTAAGGAAAACAAATATGAACAAGAAGAATATATTTATATATAGCATATATATATATATATATATATATATATATATATATATATAATTGTATACGTAAACAAGAAATATGGAATATAAATACATAAAAATATATATATGGAAGTGAGCAAATAACAAGAAAACAAAGAGGGGTATCTGAAGAACGAGAACTCAAATTTGGAAAAGTAACGATATTCAATTAGCTAGTTCAAGTGCGATGAAGAAAAAAGAAAAAATCTTAAAAAGATTTATATTAGAAAGGACAATAATAATAATAATCCTAGGACCTGATATCACCTTATATGGAGTAAGAAGACTAAAAAGAATCAAAGATATAGAAAAACACTTAGGAAACGAAAATATAGTGAAAGTATTTAAATGACAACGCTTGGTAAGGAAACAAGGTTTTATTATATCACTAACTCTTTTCAAAATTTACGTGGAAAAAGCATTAATAATTTAAAAAAGAAAATGTGAATGAGCATTGCACTAGACAACAATAAAATCCTATATACAATTTGTTTCGCAGACGATCAGAAAACATGACAAGGAAACTCGTGACAAATTAAGTAACTGGGAACTAGAGGTAAAGGTAAAACGGAAATTCAGGAGTTGTACTCGTATAAAAGGACCTAACATTACACAGTAGGACCCGTAACAATTATAAATATTTATATTTAGAAGTTTTTTTAGGAATTGAAAAATTATTAATTGAAGTATTAGGACAAAACAACTAATATGGTACGGTAATATGTAGAAGATGACAAAAGATAGACTACTGAAACAAATAATAAATTGGATACCCCTAGGATAGGAGAGAAGGCCAAAGAAATTAGAAACAGCAATATAGATGAAAATTATTAGAAAAATAGATATAGATGGCGACACTGGATATCGAAAGACGTTGTAGATAGTATTAAATCGGTATATATATATATATATATATATATATATATATATATATATATATATATATATATATATATATATATATATATATATATATATATATATATATGTATATCATGTAATAGATTGTGAAATAAAATGTTTTTTATATTGTTTATTAGTTTATTTTAATTACGGAGAACGCGGAAACATGAAAAGGTTAATGTTTATCCAAGAATCGTAAAAGAATGTGAAGATAACGATAGGAAAGATATAGATAGAAAACCAAAAAAAAAATCGACTGCGCGAAAAAGAAAAGTGAACTTTAAGGCATTCTCGGAAAAAATGGTATCGATAAAGAGATCTTGGAAATGGCTCCACCACCAAACGCAGATCTTGGCAAAAGAGCAAGAGACGTATTTGGCAACGATTATCAGTTCGGCCTAATTAAACTAAATTGCAAAACGAAAACAGCCAGTGGGGTCCAATTTAGTACAGGTGGTAGTGCAGACCATGAATCTGGAAAAGTGTCTGATCTCTTGAGAGCAAATACACTGTAAAAGATTATGAATTGACTTTTATAGAAAAATGGAATACAAATAATACTTTGGGAACTGAGATCCCTATTTCAGACCAAGGAATTAAAGGACTCAAGGTCTCTGGTAATGTTAACTTGTCCCCACAAGATGGATACCAGCCAGGAATTGTGAAGTCTTAGTACGGCAACGAAAGAATACACCTCAATGCAAATGTCGACTTAAACAGTAACGGTCCTGTCGTAAAGGGTTTGGCTGTCGTGGTCAACCAAGAATGGTTAGCTGGTTACCAGGCTGCCTTTGACGTCCAAAACTCAAAATTGGTAAAGAGCAACTTTGCATTAGGATTTTCAACATCATACTTTGTTCTTCATACATAGATACTAGTGCATTATAAATTTTTTCATTTCCATTAGCTAAGAGACTAAGGATATTAAACGGGGCCTGTATATTAAGATCATATAATTGCTAAATAGAGTGATCTGTTTCATTCTCATATTTTTGGCATTCGAAAAAATATGAAATGAATCACCTTTTTTGCCACATTTGACAATGATCATTTTCGAGAACATGAATTTTATGTAGATGTGTGAGATAACAGGCGAGGCCAAATCGAAGACGTGTTACAGTTGTGACATATTTTCTTGAATAATTATATGTCTGGAACCATGTTCTATTCGGTATTTGATTTTGTATACTACAGTTTCTAGAAGGGTTGGTTTGTATAAGTATGTTGTAACCAACATTCGTTCCAAATTTTGAGATATTTTATTTTAATATAAACGACTGCATCAAAAAAACTTACATGTAGTTTATTGGTCAACCCATTTTTTACACTTTTTTGCCAGCATATCCACCTACTCGTTATGTTCGAGACCAATATGTGCTTTAACCCATACAAAATTAATGTTTTTGCAGATCTAAAATCCGTTTTTCAATTGCATATATGATATAATTAGAGGAGTACCTTGGGTACTTAGCCAAAAACAAGGAATTTAAAAAAAACTGAAGACAGAATTCTTCAACAATGTATATCTGAATATATCAGATGCATTGCCCCTTTATTATTATTATTATTATTTTTTTTTTGTTATTGTGGGCCTGAGCTTTGATGCAGATGTACATTCGTATCACTGGATCTTCCTTAAATGGAGGGTTCTTTTCATTAGGTGCCGTCTTCTTAGCGAAGGTTGGCGATGACCTTTGCAAAGTCTTCCCTATTTTGGGCTTTCCTTATTAAACTTTGAAAGTCTAATCCTGTCCAATCTTTGATCTTGCGCAGCCAGGTCATTTATCGTCTACCCGGGCCGCGTCTGCCTTCTATTTTCCCTTCTATAATAAGCTGAAGGAAGTTATACCTGTCGTGTCTAAATATGTGTCCAAGATAAGACGTTTTAAGCTTCTTAACAATTTCTGTGAGTTCAAGTTCTCTATTCATACGCCTTAAAACTTCTTCATTTCTAACGCGGTCGGTCCATGGAATTTTCAGCATACGACGAAATACCCACATCTCAAAGCTCTCTAAACGTCGTAACGAGCTGACTGTTAACGTCCAAGCTTCCACACCGTGTAATAGTACACTATATACATAACACTTTATGATGCGGTATCGTAGGGACAAATCAAGATTACGGGTAGTGAGTAACTGTCACATCTTTAAGAAGGTGTTTCTTGCCTGTCCTATTCTACATTTAACCTCTTGTTCTTGGTCTAAGGTTTCATGTATCCAACAGCCTAGATACTTAAACTTTTTCACTTGTTCAACTAGATTGTTGTTGACTAGTATTTTTATAACTGGTGTGTGTTTTTTTGAAATTACCATTGTTTTTTGGTTTCATGAATATGAAAGATCTGGTTTCATGAATATGCGTAAAATGCTCTGTAATCCCAAGCTATCAGTCTCAATAAGGTTGCGAACACTAAAGTGTTATGTGTGGTCTCTATTACTTTATGGCTGTGAGACCTGGACATTAAAACAGTATGACGTCAACAAATTAAATTCATTTGAAATGTGGATGTACCGCCGAATGCTAAGAATAAGCTGGACCAGCAGAACTACGAATGAAGAAGTACTGAGAGCAATGAACACACGCTCTCATCTGGTCAATACTATCAAAATTAGAAAGACGTCATATCTAGGACACATAATGCGCCATAGGGAATTTGAGCAGCTCCAGGTAATATTAGAAGGCAAGATTAAACGTAAAAGGTGCATAGGACGAAAGAAAAATCTTGGCAACGAAACATCAGAGATTAGACCCACACAAAAGGAAATGAATTAATTCATCAAGCCCAGAATAGAGAGAAATTTGCCATATTGATCGCCAACCTCAACAGAGAAGGCACTTAGGAGGAGGAATAAGCATACATAACAAATATAATTACTTTATTGACAATTTATGTTTTAAATTAAAATAAACTATATATTATTAAACTTACATGATAAAAATATGAAATAGATCTAAGACTGGCATAACATAATATTAATTTGAATCTTACACATTCTGCCAAAATTATTTATTACTTGTAACTTAACAAACAGCGTACTCTATTACATATTATTCAATTAACAAAAAAGTTAATTAAAGTCATAAACAACATTTTGTCTAAAACACAAATTTTTGTTCTTGGCACATAGATTTTTTTACTTTTATTTTAACCTTCCATCTCTTGCATCAGTGATCGCCCCCCAGAGTTCAATTATAATTTCATCGGTGAATTCAAACGTAGCAAGGTCAGATTCGTCCACGGATTCTGCGAAATCCATTGAATTTTGTTTCCCCACTGATAGTTCCCATATTTGCGTTGCTAATTCCGAATCGTTAATACCCATCAATGATTCTAAAATATTATTTATTTTTTCAACACCGGCATCCATTACAGAGTCCTGAAAAAAAAAAATAAATGTTATAAAAGAAAGAAGAACAAAAACAAAGTAAATAAAAATAATTTATGGTTGAAACCTTAAGTCAAATTTTTTCGTTGGTTTGTGCTTAGACCATTAAAGCTTAATGTTAAGTTAAGCTTTAATTAGCTTAAGTTAGCTTAAGTTTTAATGGTCTAAAGGTTTGTGCACATGTTCGTATCAAAGGCGTGTTTAGGATTTTTTCGTGTGGGTACCCAGGCAGTAAGTGAGCGCCTTCCTAGTTTAGTCATTGATTTTTTTATTAATAATTTTTTTATCATTAATTCATTGACCTGATAATTCGTTCTTTTATTTTTATAAGAATAATTAACTTTCACACCAAAAATGTTCTATGTTAATTTTCGTTTGACTAATATTTTAAAATTAAAGTTATATCGTATCAGTAAAAATTAAAAATCCGTGGAAAGTAAATTCATAAAAATAATAAACTTTTATTTTATTCATTGCACTCACCGAACATGCAATAACTCTGAAACATGAGTTCAATTTCGAAGATTTCTGTATTTTGGCAAAAGAAAAAAACCATGCAAAACGTGTTTTCTTGGAAATGTGTTTCATAAAATCTAGTACATCTTGCATAAATAAAAAGTCTGACATAGATAAATTTAGCAACATTTATTGTTATTTACTGGAAAAACATCAAAAATGAAATAAATATTTACCTCTACATATTCTTGTATGCATAACTGGTTGCATACCATTAAGACAGGTATAATAATTAAAAATTACTACTACTACTACCCAATATGGGCCTCTTGTTTCTTAAAAATAAATACAATATTAAGAACAACTAATTATATTTTAATCATATTGATTTTTCTTTCTGTTCTCTATGTATCAGAGTTAAAACACACCATCAAAAGATGTCATGAAATAAACTAAGTTCTACTATCCTTACCAAAATTTTTAGAATGTATTGTCCATTATTATATTTTATATTTGTGTCGTTAATGTTGAGTGTCAACGTTTATTGTAAATAATCTCATCGACTAGTAAGTTGCACTGACGAATTGTGATATTTTGTAAATATTTACACAATTTTTTATCTATATTACAGTGTCTTGAAAAAGGAATAAAACAATTCCGAAAGCTTGACAAAAAGTCAAAAAATGTTTCTCTAACATCTCGGCCAACCTTCTGACTGCAGCCCTAATAAACTGGTGGTTTTGTATATATATATATATATATATATATATATATATATATATATATATATATATATATATATATATATATATATATATATCTTGTTATGATTCAAAAATATGCACAAAGTTTAAATGATAGAGAAAAGGAAGAATGACAAAAATGAATAATTGTGAAATGTAAAAATATGAATGAGTAGAAAGTGTTTCGTTTCAAAATTCAGGGAAAAACCGTTTGAGATTGTTTCATATGACTGGAAATTTGGGGATCCATAAATATGATTAATAACTCAAACCTACAAGCACTGCAAATTTGGGGGATTCTACGCAATGTAAACTCACATTCTCTATTTCTATTGAGAGGCTACACATTTAAGGGATCCAACAATTGTAATTAGTAAATACAACCCACTTACTCTACGGCAACAAACATCGGAAGTTCAAAAACAGTGATTAATAAATCGACATATCTATGGTTCGATAATTAAGTGATCCATAGTGATTATTAATTAGTAAATTAAACCTACATACTAATTTGTATATTGAAATATACAACCACAGGGTATGTGGAATTGATTTACTAAGTGTTTTCACTGAGAACAATGTTTAGGAAGCTCAACAATATTCTGGTAACTATAACCAAAATTTTGTATTGCTTTTGTTCTACAAAGGGTTTACAAATAACTGATTTTGGACTCCCAAAATTTTTAGCTATAGGGTATGTGGTTTTACGAATCACTGTTTACGAACACCCTTAATTTTCTCCTGGAGAGTATGTGGATTTACTAATCACTGTTTTTGGACCCCCAAAGTTTTAACCATATTTTTTGTGTGTTTACTAATCACTGTTTTGGGATCCTTAAAATTTGCAACCATAGGATATGTGGGTTTAATATAATCACTGTTTTTGGATCCCTAAAATTTGCAGTCATAGGGTATGTGGTTTTACTAATCACCGTTTATGAAGCGACCCAAAATTCTCACCCACATGGTATGTGGGTTTACAATAATTGTGAGTAAGGTGAACATTAAATGTGAATTAATTTTATTAAATATTTTTTATATTTTTAGAATAGTAATAACTTCAGCGTCCCTTCTAGATCGTGTTTGGTAAACACGCCTATGGTCCATATATTTTATAATCGTTTATGGACTAATAGCAAAAATAATTTTTTTAGTTTCTTTTTTATTTTTACCAACCACAGAAACATTATTACTCTTACAAAGAATAGCCTAAAAAAACTTATTTGCCAGAGATAAGTAATTTAGTGTGCTCAATTCCAGTGAAAATGTAAATAGAATCTTTAGAATTTTATGCAAAACCAAGACTTTTGTCTACCTTTTGTACCGTTATCTATTTTATAATTAAAACTCAAGTTTTTGCGTGCCATTGTGGTAAAATATTGAATGATACCTGAAACTATAAGTTCTAAACTTATAGTTCTTGTTATGGGATACGATTATTAACAACCACAACAAGATGGAACCAAAAACTTGTATAATAATATTGTAGATATGTAGACTGTAAATTTGTGGACAGGACAGTAAAAATGTAAACAGGAACAGTAGTGGGCGTCCTCGATAGGATCGTAACGAATGTTGGAGAACCAATACGAGGAGACTTCTTTACTTGGCTGGTCACTTTATAATTTTGTAAGAAATTCTGGCATAAATGGAAGTTTTTAAGATATAAAAGTAAGTCTCAAAATATAGAGAATTTTCAGAAAGGCGATTCTAAAGGTGTGTTATGTCTACTCTACTTGCCAACAAATGAGTTAACAGATAAGTACCACCGATAAACCTGATGTTACAATACGTACTCACAATTATTATACAACAAGGAATATAAGTAATAGAGTGAAATATAAAGATACGTGAGTACCAAATAAATAAAGGCAAAAGACGGGGAGGGCCGATTGCACCCAGTTTGGAAAAATATTATATTAGGTATATGGGATATAAGAATATATCTATATCTATATATAATCGAGGCGGTAAGGGGTGACAAGGAGCTTTAAGACACCTAACATACAAACTATATGAAAACAAAGTTGAAGAACCGGATTTAACAGGATATCGCAGCATAACTAAATTTATCCTCTTCAGCATCATCTGATTCTGATTCAGAACTTAAGTTTAATAACAATAACTGTGGTATGTACAAAACAGTGCACTTTGAATGCGAGACCCATTCAAAGTGCACTTCAATATGCAGATGATCGCACAGTAGATACGAACTGCGTTTCAATTTGCGAATCCCCACGCAGCACGTGTGGCACGTTCGTGTCGTGTCCCTCGTGTCAGGTCACCTCACACTTGCTATACGTGTGTCAATTTACGCCTTGCTCAACAAACAAACACATATCTCACAATTTTTCTGTTCTACATTCTAAATATCTTTTCGTCACGATACTACCCCTACATCGATGTAAAGAAAGTTATTTTCCCTACCAACAATATCCTAACAGAAAACAGAATCAAGCTAGTACTATACTTACTCCGGCCATTGTCTTTGTATCGTTGTTAAAAGTCCTATACATGAAACACACTCATATCATCTATCTAAATATATTCAATGCAAACTTATTATTGACATATTTTATAACCTATAACAACTTTGACATCTCTTGTTTAGTATATGTTTATACACACATGTCCAAAAGTTTGGAATACGTACAAATAATATATCTACGCCTACGGTGGTTTTAAAACTGTTGTTGATATTCATTCTAGACGGTTTTTAAATGAAAATGATAAAAAATTTGAATCGTTTTTGTATGATTTTGGTCAAATTCAACTGATTAGCGTATTTACACATTATTTCAGTCTTTGTTTAAATTTGAATTGAGCCGTTTAAAAATGCCTAAAAACGTGATATCTCATTTTGACAGATCCGGAGTAATTGCTTTGTTACAACATGACTTTATTTAAAGTTGTATCGCGAATATTGCTGATGTTACTCAGAGTGCTATCAAAAATTAAGAAAAAATTCCAAGATACAAATGACATCAAGGATCGTCCCAGAAGTGGTAGAAATCGATGTATAACAGCAGCACAAGACCGGCAAATAACATTTATAGCTCGTAGAAATCGTCTGGAATCTACAAGTGGTATATCCAGAGAAATTTCTAGGCTTCAAGGACTGAATATTTCACGGCAAACAATAAGACGCAAACTAAATGCGGTAAATTTGTATCGTAGAAGACCGCTACGTGTTCCTAAACTAACCTACCAACACAAAATAGTAAGGTTGCGATGGGCTAGAGAAATGGTGCATTATGATCCTAACTGGAATAACGTGATGTTCTCTGATGAGTCAAAAATTGACTTGGTATCTAATTCGCGAAGAACACTGGTTTGGAGGGCCCCAGGTTTGAAGCCCCACTAGAAACAGCTAAACCGCGTGTCCCATTTGAAGGTGGCAGTATTATGGTTTGGGGTGGTATTATGAGTGGTACACGGACGTCACTGCTGGTTCTGGAGAGAATAGTCACTGGTGCTGTATACATCAAGGAAGTTTTAAATCCTGTCGTACGTCTATTCCGAGGGGAAGCAAGTGATGAATTTGTGTTTATGCATGACAACGCACCTCCTCATCGAACATCAGCAGAACAAAATTTTCTTGAAGAAGAAGGAATATCTACATTACAGTGGCCCTCGAATTCCCCCGACATGAACATTATTGAACATGCTTGGGACATTCTCAAAACACGCATCAAGAAGCGAAACAATCCCCCTATTACAGTTCGAGAACTTAAAGATGCTGATCGTGAAGAATGGGAGAGAATTTCGCAAGCCCAACTTGACCAGTTAATCGGCAGCATGCCAAATCGCCTACAGGCTTGCATACAGGCCAATGGAGGAAATACTTATTATTAGTTTTATTAAAAATTATTTTTTTCTATACTAATTTATTTTTAAATGTAAGTTGTACATTGTAAGTTTTTCACTCCAAGAAATTAAATATTTTTTTCACATACCTATCGTTTATCTGGTTTTGAGACTTATTTAGTATTGTTGACAATTGAAACAAAATGATTTTTTACTATTCAGAAGATTTTATATATAAAAATCAATAAAAAGATGAAATATTCCAATATTCCAAACTTTTGGACATATGTGTATGTATGGTTGATCTGAAGATGGGCTAGAAATGGTACAGCCCGAAACCGATAGAAAACTGAGTCACATGTGCAAACATAGTTGGTGTTATATTTAGTATAGAATTAAAATTCCTTTATATTACATTTGTACCAAATTCGGGTTACATTTTACATAAATATGGCAACACATGTAAAATATAAACGTATCGTAATAATAACGATTGCAATTTCCTTTACCCTCGATTTCCGCAAGGTTATTGACGTTCAAATAAAATACACTCATATGCAAGGTAATTTATTTATAGGAATTTTTAGATAGAATATGTATTAAAACTCGTGACATCCATGAAGCTATTATTTGATCAAATAATTGGAATAGAAAATCATCCGCTTTTAAACTCTGCTGTGCATGAATATTTTTTATTTTATTGTTAAGGCGCATCAACCTTATTGTTTATTAGGATCACCCATCGAATAACGTTTGTGTACATTTACATATAAGCTACAAACATTTATATTAGCAATACACAAGTAACATAGCCGCTGAGCTACGACTCACAATGAGGCCGTTTCAGGTGTTTCTTCAAGAAAGTCACTCCATGGTTCTCAATATGCTCAAATAGGGCTTTTAGAAGTATTGTGTTGTATGATTATTATGCCCTCAGTCATAATCTGAAAACTGAGTCTTATCCATCCGTTAATGATTATATTTAATGTCACCAATGCCTTACGATTCATTTCAAATCCTCTAACCAGTTGATTTGGAGGGAGTACTATATGAATGTGTGCTTCTGTGCTTTGTTACCATCTATTTTTATACCATTTGTTTATGTTAAAACCGTCTGATGCTAGAGACCTGAAACGAGTACAGATTTTTGAAGTTTGGCTTATTTCTTTTTGAGAATATCTTGGTGTAAGGGTAAATTGTTAATAATAATCTTTTATGTTCTCTTACTAGCACACTCTTTCTGCGGATATCAAGTGGAGCTATTCCTGATAGGATGGCAAGCCATCGGGGTGGGGTGCATCTTAGTGATACAGTTATGATAATATAATCGAACCCCTAAAAGGATGACCGTGTCCTATAACTCGTTGGCAATCGGGCAAATTTGGTATCAAAATGTTCGTAATAAAAATTTGTGGCAAAAAAACGGCGATTTTTTGAAAAAATCGTATGCTACTTCTCTGATATTTTTGCTAATTAAAAAGGGTATCCCCCGTTAGATACGCAAAATTCTCCTAGAATTCAATTTTTATTTTTTTTTACGTCTACGTGATTAAAAAATAAGACTAAACGCAATTTTAATCCTCCACCCCTTCCCCCTAACCTCTACCGACAAATTTTATAAAAAAACTGTATAATTTTTTTTTAGAGATGGCTGCAGGTCTAGTTTTTGTTCTATTTTGTGTATTTAATCAAAAACTATATTTCTGGTTTTTTCATTTTTAAAACCAAGAACCATGTTTTCATACAACCAGATTCGTCACATACAAGTCGCCACTCCTGTCGATTCCTGGCAACTTCCCTCCATCTTGTAACCCCTAGAATCTGTAGGTCTTCTTCCACATCATCAATCCATCTCATTCGTGGTAGTCCTCTGCTTCTTGTGCCCTCTGGTTTTGAAACTGTTAATCTCTTCGTGTATTCGTGATCTGACATCCTAACAATGTGTCCAGCCCATCTAAGTCTCTGCACTTTAACGAATTTCACAATATCTGGATCGGTGTATAACTGATATAGTTTAAAGTATCTTCGACGTCATAGCTCATTTTTATTTACGGCCCCAAAAATCTTTCTAAGAATTTTTCTCTCAAAAATACCAAGAAGTCTTTTATTATTTTGATATAAGGTCCACGTTTCAGCCCCATATATCAGAACCGGCCTTATTAAGGCCTTGTATATATTAAGCTTTACTGCACGTTATATATTTTTATTTTCTAAATATTTCTGGAGACCGTGAACAGTTCTGTTTGCTATTGTTATGCGTCTTTTTATTTCGTCGATTTCCGTGTTTGTTGCGTTTACTAGCGATCCAAGATATGTAAATTCTTTGACTTGCTCAAAGGTATGGCTGTTAATTTGAATTCTCTGTTGGATATTGCGAGGGTTTTTAGAAACCAACATATATTTGGTTTTTTTCTCGTTTACCACAAGTCCTAATTCACTTCGTATTCCCTTGTAAAACACTGCACCATGTCTTTCATACTTCTGCCTACTATAACTATATCGTCAGCGAATGCGAAAATTTGCGTCGATCTATTAAAAATAGTTCCATTCATTCTAATATTTAATTGTCTGATTGCCTTTTCCAAGGCAATATTAAAGAGGAGACACGCCAACACGGCCCCCTGTCTTAGACCATTATTAACGTCAAAGAACGTAGAGTTTTCTCCTTTAATTCTAACGAATGAGCTTACGTTTTGCAGTGTTAGTTGGGTCAACTTAACTAACTTAAGTGGGATCCCAAAAACTATCATTGCATTATATAATGCAGTTCTTTTCACACTGTCATAGGCTGCTTTGAAGTCAATAAAGAGATGGTGTGTATCTATGTTATATTCTAGTGACTTTTCTAGAATCTGCCTATGTGCTTGAATTTGATGTGTAGTTGACTTTCCAGCAGTAAATCCGCATTACTATTGAAAAACAATATCCTTTGTAAAATGTTTAAGTCTTTTAAATAATACATTGCCGAAGATTTTATACGCAGATGCTAACAGAGTAACGCCTCTATAGTTCTTACACTCCAGTTGATCACCCTTTTTATGCAACGGACATATTATTCCCTTCAGCCACTCTTCTGGTACCCATTAATTCTGCCATACAAGTAGTATTAGTTTATTGGATTGCTGCAAAAAGTTGATCACCACCTTTTTATACATTTCCGAACAGGTTTCATCGATTCCTGGGGCTTTATTGTCTTTGAGTTTTAGGATCGCATTTGACACTTCTTCTCTTGTTGGGTCTTAACTATGTAGTTGACGTTGTAGATTTTGTTGATTTTCTATGTTGTAACCTTCTTCAATATCGTTTGTATTTAGATGTTCGCTGAAATGTTGTGCCCATCTGTTAAGAACTCAGTTTTTACCATGTAGAATTTCACCGTTAGTGTCTTTACAAATTTTTAATCGTGGTTTAAATTCTCGAGGGGTATTATTTAAGGATTTGTAGTATTTCCTCGTTTCATTTTTATCGAATAAACTTTGTATCTTACTGAGAGTGTTCTGTTCGTATTCCCTCTTCTTAAGTCGATCGATACGTTTTTCCTCTCTTTTAAGACGACTATACTCTTCTTTTTTTCTCCGTGTATAAATCATTTCAAATTCTCTAACCAGTTGATTTGGAGGGAGTACTATATGAATGTGTGCTTCTGTGCTTTGTTATATTTTTATACCATTTGTTTGTGTTAAAACCGTCTGATGCTAGAGACCTGAAACGAGTACGGATTTTTGAAGTTTGGCTTATTTCTTTTTGAGAATATTGTTACGATAGATAATGACGTGTCATATGACTCAAAACTGTAAACATATTTATTACTAATATCTTTTCTATTCAAGTATTTTCTAGATAATAAATATACCTGCCGGCAGAAACCTCTAGAGCCATGGGTCCCCCTACGATATAAAAAAAACCTGTTTACATTGATGGAACTGCTTTGGATGGAAGGTCATCGATTCTTCGAAGTAATTCGAGAATAACTGTATTTTATATATATATATATATATATATATATATATATATATATATATATATATATATATATATATATATATGAGACATTTTAGTTTTTGGGGGAACAGTTAGTTTTTGAACATCGCGACGAGTTTTTAAAATGTAACGCACGTAGATAAATTATAATTATTAGTGTAATATAAACTAGTTATATTGTGCAAATAAAGACTTTAAATAAACTTATAAGTGTTATAAATGTAGAACCTTTAATAATAAATAAAAAAAAAACATACATTAGATTAATAATAACATAACAATATCTTGGTGTAAGGGTAATTGTTAATAATAATCTTTTTATGTTCTCTTACTAGCGCACTCTTTCTGCGGATATCAAGTGGGACTATTCCTGATAGGATGGCAAGGCCATCGGAGTGGGGTGCATCTTAGCGATACAGTTATGATAATATAATCGAACCCCTTAAAAGATGACCGTGACCTATAACTCGTTGGCAACCGGGCAAATTTGGCATCAAAATGTTCGTAATAAAAATTTGCGGCAAACAAAATGGTGATTTTTTGAAAAAATCGTATGCTACTTCTCTGATATTTTTGCTAATTAAAAAGGGTATCCCCCGTTAGATACGCAAAATACCCTCACTCCTAGAATTCAATTTTTATTTTTTTTACGTCTACGTGATTAAAAAATAGACTAAACGCAATTTTATTCCTCCAGCCCTTCCCCCCACCCTCTTCCTCCAAATTTTTGAAAAACTGTATAAATTTTTTTGGAGATGGCTGCAGGTCTAAATTTTTGTTCTATTTTGTGTATTTAATCAAAAACTATATTTCTGATTTTTTTCACATTTTTCCGTCAGGTATACCATTTTCAAAGAACCCAAAAAACTGTTTTTTGGGGTTTTGGGAGTTTTCTCCATTTTATACATTTCAAAATAGATCAAATCAAGGTTTTTTGTAAGTTTTATATAATATAATAACTGAATTTTTTACGACATTTAAAAATTGGGAGAAACTTCTTTAAACCCCCAAGAACTAGGTTTTTTCAAGCTTTTTAAGGGTTTTTGCAAGTTTATAAATTATATCATTTGAGATCGATACAACCAGATTCAATACGTCTCCAATTCATATTTAAAAAATATAGAAAAATAATAGTTTCAGGCTTCAAAGAAACAAATACAACCATCGTTTATGCGGAAAAACAGGTTTTCAACCGTTATTCGGAGGGTTTTTACTTAATTTGCCCAACTTTTTTATCTTTCTACAAGCAGCGTGTTTTAAAAAATTTTTATAAAATAACCCGAAACGATATAGTTTCTATATTCAGAGAATCTAGAAATTTCTTAAAACATGCCAAAAATCCGGATTTTGCTGGATTATAAAATCCCATCTCATGTAGAAAGGTAAAAAAATTAGGTAAATTCAGTAAACACCAAATAACCATTGAAATTTTGGTTGTTAGCATAGACGATGGTTGTATTTGCTTCTTTGAGGTCTTTTTCATATATTTTTTGAATATTAATTAGAGACGCATTGATTCAGGTTGTATCGACCTCAAAAAATATGATTAATCCCGCAAAACTCGCAGAAACCCTTAAAAAGGCTAAAAGAACGTGGTTTTTGGGGGTTTAAAAATATTTTGTTAATAAAGAAAAGAAGTTTTCTGGGAAGTTTAGAATTTTCTAACTAAATGATCAAAAAGTTGTAGCAATTTTTATTCAGCGCACAAATTCGTTTATTTAAAGTACACGTGACATTATCAGAAAGCTACAGCTCTTAACAGTTAATGATAAGTTTATCAAGAAAATGTTGTCATCTGAAAGTGTTTATCCAAGAGCTCTGTCTGTATCTTCCAGCAGAAAAGAAGTCAATTTTAAGATTTTAAACATATCAATAACTGATTTACCTAGCTCAACACAAACCTGATGGGTGTAGACGAAGCTTTTAAACAATTTCCAGAATATATGCCTATAATTATTATAAACGAAATGTAGCAGCGTTTAAATCCAATTTCGTTTACAATTTTGATTGATTTGGGAGCAAAAATAATACAAGTAATTCTAAACAAACTAAAAATCTCGAGTGAAGCTCATATAGTTTTTGTTTGGTATGAAGATACTAAGCTTAATCCCAAACAAGATGAGAGAAATGGGAGATATGGCACATGTGAAAGTAATATTGATATTAGAGGAGAACGCTAATTAAAAGATTTCAAAAACGGTATTGTCGAATGCTAAGAATACCTGTCGTTTAACTCAATTTCTCCGTGAATATTTAAAAAAACAAAAAAATTATGGAAAATTAGTTACATCAAAGGGTTTCAAAATAGGTGAATATTTGTTGCTTGAGGATTACCTCTTCGTAAAGAAACATTTGAATTATTATTAGACCAATATAAAATCGCTAATACTTTATGTAATCATATAGATGCAGATAATCAGCTAATGTTTCAAGTAAAACAGCTTGATTACTTAAGATTAAATGAAACAGTCATAATAGATTCTTCTGACATATACGTATTTTCGAGGGCTACGGACGGAATGCATTGACCGATATAATGGATCCGATGTAACGACAGATCGTGCGACGTTTGCGCGAAACATGCGTGTTACTTAATAAAATAAAATAAAAATAAAATAAAAAATAATTAAAATAAAATAAAATAAAATTTTAGATTTTTATTACAAACATTTTGATACCTAACTTGCCCAGTTGCCAGCGAGTTATAGATTTATAGAAAACTAAAGCACTTTTTGGGCGTTTGCCGCTCGTCTAATAGTAGTGTTAAGTTGGGTATCGATATACACTGTGTTATAGATGTTTATACATACAAGAGTACAATATTCCACTAATACTGGCATACACCAGGACCATCGCTGAATATTGCAGAGAGCTAAATATCCCGAAGCTGTTCCACAAAGCTTTTGAATGTTATTGTTTTTAGTTTTCAATTTGGCACAGAATATTTCAAGGAGTTTCTTAAAGAAGAGGGTACGGTCTAGTGTAATTCCTAGGTATTTAGGATACTGATTATTTAGAAATGTTTTATCTTGAAAAGTGATGTTTAATTTTCTGTGTGCCTATTTTTATTGACATGAAAACAGCATACTTCAGTTTTGCGAACACCAGGACACAGTCTCCATTTTTTTAAATATTCTTTTATAGTTTTTAAATCTCACGTTAAAGTTTCTATGAAAATATAAATCGTAAGTGTTATATTCTAGTCGTAAGTGTTATATCTTCAGCATAGCAAAATTGAGTATATGGAAAATCCGAGATGTATATGTTAAGAAGAAATGGTGCAAATACTGAGCACGGTGGAAACCATTTCAGTTCAGTATGTTTTCTTTACGTATTTTGTCACATAATATTATTGCGTCACAATTATTTTTACGAACTTGTATATGAGTCCTTTTCTCTACACTGTAATAAAAGCTTCTGTGAGGTCTATAAATATCATGAATTTTTTTTTGGTGATTCTGAAAGCCGGCTTTAATATAGAATAGTAGTGCTAGGTCACAACTACTCCGATTAAGTCTTAAACCACCTCGCTTAACAGGTAGTTTTTGTAAGATTTCTGTTTCTCCAAAAATTTATAAGCACAGCTCAGTTAACTTATGGACCTAAATTCTCTGGATTGTCATTTGATATGCCAGGTTTTAAAATGGCAATTACCTTGTCTGTTTTAAATTCTTGCCCCCAAGGAGATTGCCCATATTGATTAAAAATTCGTTATTATGTACTTTTTTAAAAAGTTTAAGTTTTTATTTAGTTTTTAGAGTATGTGCTTTATAGGATGGTGCCACGGTAAGTTCACCGTTTTAACAACTATCTGATCAGAAGTAACTGAGCTTGTTTTGCTCTTTATTAGTATTGTGCCACCACTAAGTTTCCTCAGTGCCAGTCCCTTTCTAATAGAGTGTTTGAAGTCTAAACTTTAAGTTGTTTTCGAGAATTATTGTTTTCTCTTTTCGCGAAGAAGCGATAACAACTCATCTACTTTTTCTGAGTTTTCTTGCTCTTGAAACTCGCTATATAATAGTTCTGAAAGATCCTCGCACCCTAGTATATTTTCTATAATATCTTGGAAGGTTTTTTTGCATCAGAGATGTTACCTTTTCTAAAGCAATCCCAGTTGCTTATTTCTGATGGAATCTATTTTGTGTACTTTTCTAAGTAGGTATATAGTATATTAATTACAATTATTACTTCTATTAAATTTACATCGAGGTCTCGTAACAGAAGTAATAATTGATATTTCGGGACTACCTTTCAAGAAGACAGGTCAGTGTTGTAAATGAGGAAATTTGTTATGGACTTTTCTTGAGCACGGAAGTGGTTGATCTCGATAATTCGGACTCACAAAACAGAAATCGGATTTGAATTTCTCAATCAACAGCTTATTTAAACTTAGATTTGTCTTTTGCTGCATCGAAAACTGGTTGGAGGTTGTTGAGTTACGCCCAGTCACATAGGGAATTGACTGCGTCGTCATTAGCGGTGTAGTTCCAATCTTTGTAGTGGCTGTTGAAATCTTCCACATAGCAGGATCGCTAGTTATTGGTATTACGTAATCGGGCTATGATTTACCAGGGGGTTTGTAGTTATTATTGATTATTAAAATCTCTACTGTTATTGTAACCATCTGAATACTATTTAGTATGTCTGTTACTACTAACTGAACTTTAATGTTACTTTTAATATACTTAAAAACGTCATTTTGGCTGATGTTACATCTAGTCAAAGGGCTAAAACAACGCGATGGGCTGTTTAAACTAATAAGTTAGGACACGCGAGGTGAGTGATAATGTAAAACACAAAGGGCATTCAAATTGAAAGAAAAAATCTTTTGAATTAAAGTAGAATATGTGAATATATTTAAATAGTTTAATTAATTCTTTTGCAGCGGAGTTTGCTATTTTTAAAGTATTCTACCATTTTTAAATACACGTTATATGAACCGGTGATATGAAAAGTGTAATTAGTGAATTTTAACATTTTCAAATATTCTTACCTGCTGTTGAATTTCAGCTTTTCCTCCAGCTTTAAATCTCAGTGTTTCCTTGCCGCTTCCGTATCCTTTTTTACTACCGTTGACTTTACCTGTTTTTGGTGATATACTTGCGAATCCACTTTGCAACGGTTCCACAAGCCGAATTGTGAATGTAGCGCCTCTTGGGATTTCTTTAAGTGCTTTTGCTACCTCAAAATGACGTTTTCCGATCATATTTTGATTGTCTAATTTTTCTATGTGATCACCCACCTGTAATAAAAAAATATTAAAATTTGGAATAACAGTGAGGTTAAAATGGTATAACGTTTAAAAAAAATTATTTAGCGTAATGAAAATATTTAAAAAAAGGGGGTTGTTCGAATAAATCCATTCGAACATGTAAAACTATTTATAAATACTTTTAATTTAGTATTAAACTCCACTTTTGACAAAAATGCACCCACTCTATAAATGTCATAAGTGTCAAACGATTGTCAAATAATTTGTCAACAGTTTTTTAGTAATATAGTTTTCTTGTGCACTCAAAACTCTTCAAAAAACAGACTACTCGAAAAATCACGCACCCCGCCTACCCTCAGAGCGAATTTAGACGTGGACAAAGCAACATCTTTGTTTGGCAGAAGTCCTAAAAATCCGTCAAGGATTTAATCCCTAAAAAGTATACAGTGCCCTCCAAATCGGTCAACGATTTGTCCCGCTGTTGGTATAACAGCAATCGATTATAATCACAGATATATACATATTGATTATAATATACAGTAGTGCCAGTTTTTGTATACACTAGGAGTGTTAGAAGTTTTTTTCGCATGGTTCTCTGGGTGGCCTTTGACACATGGTTACCACATCTCCGCAGCTCTTGATCCAGGATCTTCGTGATAAGGACTTGGATAGACAATAGTGCACATACACTTTCGAAAGACTTACTAACTAGTAAGTAGTATTTAGTAGTAGGAATTTTGTTTAGTTCTTTATGTATTTGTACCGATTTTATTTATGCTATTTGTTTTTCTTTCT
Source organism: Diabrotica undecimpunctata (assembly GCF_040954645.1). Taxonomy (NCBI): domain Eukaryota; kingdom Metazoa; phylum Arthropoda; class Insecta; order Coleoptera; family Chrysomelidae; genus Diabrotica; species Diabrotica undecimpunctata. The sequence continues at coordinate 68,992,374 of NC_092810.1, forward strand.
TTTTCTATTTAATAAATCGTTTTGTACCTTTGGATAGCTTTTTGAACCGTTAGTGTTTAAGACATTCTTATATTACAGGTAAGAGCTCTCATATTTTGTAACCAGCAATCTACGTTATACTCTATATCTCATTTTAGGACATTCTTCATGTTTATCCTATTTTGTAGGTACTAATTTTATCTACATAAAGTGGTCCTTCGAGCCGGATCTTGAGGCTCTTCTCTACCTGTAATCTCTTTCTTAACACTTTGGTTCAAAACTCTACAAAAATATCTTATATTTTTCTCCACCTTTAATGTTTTTATTTTTTTTAGTATTTTTAAAATCATTTGATAATTTAGGTATTATTTTGTATAAATAAATTCTCATTACGTGTCAAACATGGAGTTAACACAAAGTTAAAAAAATAGGCGCTTGGCAAAAACTAAATTGACAAAATTAAATAATTATTTCGATATAAATTTGGCTAATCTCAGTATTCACTCCACTAAAGATCGTATTTTGCATTTAAAAAAGGCGTATGATTCTTATTGCCAAGCCCAAGATGAAATAGAATCCTCTGAAGTTGAAGATGATGAAGATACAAACATAATCGATAATATTTATTTAAATATGCTCTCCACACTTGAGGAGAATTTGCTTAAATTTAGTTCTTTTTCTCAAAATAATTCCTCCAGTTTACCTACGCAAAGAAGCATACAACTTCCCTAAATCCAATTGGAATGTTTTTCTGGCGATTTCAATAAATTTCAAACCTTTCATCAAATATTTACTAGCACCGTAGATGCAGATACATCACTCACTAATATAGAAAAGTTTATTTATTTGCGTTATCTGTTAAAAGGAGAGCCCTTCAAGTTAATAGAGAATCTCACATTTATAGAGTCTAATTACAGCATTGCACTTTCCACGTTAATTAGTAGGTATTCCAATAATCGTATTGTTATCAAACAGTAATTCGCAAAGATGATTGATACAAAAGGGTTACCTACTAATGCAACCTTTACCCAGCTCAGAGAATTTCACACAACCGTCTCTAATGCAATAAATCTCTTCTAAACCTTCATTTATCGCACGAGAAGTTGTTAAATTTAGTTTTTATACATCTTATCAGCCAGATATTAGACAATGCTACACTTCGGCAGTTAGAATTTTCTCAAGAACATGAACTTGAGCAATCAGATGTTTCCCAATTTATGAGTGCGATAGAAAATCGAGTCCGCCATTTAGAAATGCTTTCCATCACCACAGATAAGTCTAAACCTTCCGGTAACAAAGATGTACGATTTTCATGTCATACCCATACTGATGCTAAACAAAATATGGCATTGTCTCGTTCTAGTTCCTTTAATAAGTCATGTGCATACTGTAAAAACAAGTCTCGTTCTATTTATGTTTGTAAAGATTTTAAGTCCCAAAATGTTGCCTCTAGACGTGAATTTGTCAAGCAGCACTCGATATGTTTTAATCGTTTAGGCAATAAACATTTGATTAAAGAATGTCTTAGTAGTAAAACGTGTTTTCACTGTAACCAACGTCATAATTCACTGCTACATATGGAGATCAGGACGTCACACTCCTCTGCTCACTCTCAAACGTCAAGGTCTCTCAATGGTAACTGTAGTTCTGTTTCTCAGAATTCTAATACTCATAGTTCTGTAGAGAACCACCCGTCTAATTCTCACTCACTTCCAGAAGTTGTAGATAATGTTTCACACAGCACAAATGCGGTTACACTCTCAAATGTTGTTTTAACTACTCCTAACAACTCTATAGTATTACTGAGTACAGTTGAAGTATATCTCTTTGACAAGTCTGGCAAACGAATTTATGTCAAAGCTCTTTTAGACAATGCCAGCCAGCTACCCCTTGTAACCAGTGACCTAGTACATCATTTAGGGATCACCACAGAATCTCAGATCATTAAAATTAACGGGGTTAACTCTGGCACGTCCACTTCCACCAAAGTTTCTCATTTGCAGATTTATTCGGCAGCTACTGATCACAAGTTGAATGCTAGTTGCTTTGTAATTCCAAGTATTACTGGATATTTACCTCAGGTCAAAATAAACGCAAGGCAATCATATTCCTAGTTCCATTACATTAGCGGATTCTCGTTATGCAATTCCCAGCCCAGTTCATCTATTGATCGGGGCTGATTTGTATTCTGATATTCTTTTAAATAATACAGTCTCTCTTGGCCAAAAGCTACCAATATTACAGGAAACTCTTTTCGGTTACGTAATCTTCGGTAGGGTCCCAAGTTCAGCTATTAGTAAAGGATATCATCTCTCCACATATCTTAATAATTTGGTCACATGCCATATCAATAATGTTTCTGACACCCCCCTCTCGTCTGATGAAGTGTTACATAGATTAGTGGAAAAATTCTGGGAGTCTGATCAACTTCCACGGATTCAGGATTCTGTAGATACAGAGCACCCCGCAGAAACTCAGTTTTTAAAGACCGTACAAATTCTTCCCTCAGGTCGATACAAAGTCTCTTTAAATTTAAATCGCCCTATTAGTGATATTAAATTATCAGGCTTTTTACTGGCAGCTAAGGCTCACTTTCTCAAATTAGAGAGAAAACTACACTCTGATCCACAACTCTTTGATAGTTATCGCAAGATCATTCATGACCAGATTAAAAGAGTACCTTTAAAGTCCCTAACCTCAGAAAATAGGCTAAATAATTATTTATTCCACTTTGCAGCCAGAAAAAATGCACACGCACACGCACACGCACACGCACACACACACACACACACACACACACACACACACACACACACACACACACACACACACATACACACACACTTTAATTTCTAGTTATAACTTCTTTCCGTGTACATTTAGGTATATACAAATCGTTGCAAGTATCACGCTTTGACGAACCATATCTTGGTTACCGTTAGTCCTAGAATATTTTTCAATCATTATTTTAAAGTACAGAAAATAAACTTTAAATCATGAATGTGTTTTTTATGAATGAAATAAACTTTGTTTTTTACTCGGTAATGCATAAATCTAAGTGTACAAGAAAAAAAGTTACGAGAAATTTAAAAAATAGCCGTAAATGCAAAAATAGTTAAAAATAGAAAACTTTGAAGAACTGTATCTTGCTTAAAATTAATCTAGAATATTCCGCAGTAGACCATTTTAAAGGTGATTGATTTTTTTTCGACTAAATGTACCATTACATTTACCTAAAGCTTCTTATTACCAAATGCACTCTAGTACATAGGGACTAATTCACCCCTTACTCAAAAACGCACCCTTTTAAATGGTAGCACTCCTCGGTTTTTTCATATTTGGGGGTCCATTGAGCATATGCAACTAATAAAAACCCTTTACGCTGTAGTTCCTTTTGGCCCTTTTTTATGGACTTAATCAATAACTAGAAATACTAGAAACCCAATTTCAAATAGGGGACAAAGTTTGAAAAAAAAACACAAAATTTTGTCTAGTGCAGCTTATAAGGTCATGTTAAGAAACTAAAAAGCTAATGTTAAAGAAAAGACACTCCATAGTAGTGTAGGATTAAGTTTGATAAATGAAAAAGCCTTAGGACAATAATACTTAAAAGATTAAAACCTTACCAAGAAGTCGAAGAAGAAGAAGATGAAACTCCTTCAGGCTTCGAGTAGTGTGGGATTTTAAATTTTTCTATTTGCCTGGTTTTTTGTCATTTACTGTAATCCTTTGCTGTCAGCCTCATCATTTTATTTTTAGTAACTCCATATTTATCGCTATGTCTATCATTTCCTTTATCATCCAACATTTGTAGTAGTTTTTGTCTACACCACTAACATAGTCACTGAGGCACTCCCTTTTTTGTTTAAATGTGTTCCTAGTCAACCATTTGTAGGGATTTGCACCATGTTAACTAATTTGGAGAAGCTTTGAACATTATTACCGTTTAGTTTACTAAGCCCCACTTTGTAGGTATACAATTCACCAAAGAGGAAAGTAGTCATAAATACCGATTTACTTTTTGGCACTTTTTCCCTTACTGATTCTTTTTGACTATTTTTTTGGTAATGAGGAGATTTTGTTTTTGGACTCACATTTCAGGAGAGTTTAATTTCAACTTTAGTTCAGTTTTTCAGTTTTCACGTAACTTTTTAGATGAGGTTTTCATAAAATTTGCGCAAGCGTTAATCAATTTGGGTGCAGACTTTGGTAACATGATATAAAAACATATAAGTTTCTCGAAGAACTTTAGCAAGGGTGGTTTTACTAGGAGAATTCCACAGAATAAAATGTAAGTTATAATCAGTTCTTAAAAATTTTGAAATTTGTTTTACCACGGATTTATGAACAGAATACCTACGACGTAGTTTTTTAACTCTATCGGCTCATGTTTTAGATGGCATCATGTATCTTTGGAATTATGTTCTTGGACATTTGCGAATTTGGAGAAAAAAACTGGTATTAGCATACAGAAAGTGACATATTAAACGTCATGTGTCCATCATAATTTAAATTTAGTTATGTACGACGTTTTAGAAAGCAACAATACACTTCTACAACTAGGAGTAGTGATAAATGAATCAAAACAACTCGTGGGTTTGATCGACGAGACGAGAGGAGAGATCGAATGACGAGATCGAATTTAATATATACGATGTGAATTAGTATTCAAAATGTTTAAGCATAAACTCACATAATATACTAATTGAAAGGTACGATAAAAGGTTTATCAGCAGACTAATTGGTTTAAACATTCTTACACTGAAATCGCTCCAAAATAAGTAGATTTTTATTTTTGAAATAAAGTTATATTAAATTTTATTTATGAATTTTATATGACGTGGTTCGTGACTCTTGTATAAATCACGTGTTAATGGGCGGGACTAATTTACGGGAACTCGCGTGAGTGATCGTACCGTCATCGAACTTTTAAATCTGTAGAAATGACATGAACACATTTTTTTACAAAACAATTTTTTATTTATAGGTATTTGATAACGGTAAATAGATAATTGTCTATTTATATCTTTCTACAAGTTAATTTATCTTATCATGTTATCTGTAAACCTTATGACGATTTCTGTAAAAAACTTTATTTCTGCATTGCATTGATGACACTTAGGGGAAAACTTGTTTGTAATAATACGTTTTATAATTCTACAAGGTAGTAAAAATATTTTACATATGTTTAAGTTCCATTTATTTATTATATTATCTTATTTACATACCTTACCTGTATATGAGGTATATGCGACACGACCGAACCTTCTTTTATTCGTTTTATGAATGCATATCCGGCTCCATTATCCGTAATTGTAAGTCCTAATGCGTCTTCCGATTTTGTTAATTCGACTTCTTTGGGTCTACCTTTAAACAATACATAAACACTTTATTATTAATTATTTAAAAAGTATTTAAAAACATATTCGAGACATAATTAACAAACATGAATTAACACACTGAATATTTAGGAATAAAAACGGAAGCTTTTACTACTGATTCATATCTTGCAATAAAGGGAATGAAAATTTAAAAATTTCTAAGTAAAAGCTTATCATCTTCATCATCATGGTGCTACCTTAAAGAGCCTCGACCTTCTCAAGTTTTCTTCGCCAGTCTGCTCTGACCCTTGCTTGGATTTTCCAGTTAACTACACCGATCTTCTCAGCATCCTGTGTTACCCCGTCTATCCACCTCAGCTTTGGTCTACCCCGTCTTCTCATTCCCATCGGTTGCGCTGTTAGAACGTTTTTTATCATATTCGATTCCTGAGCCCTGCACCAAACTTATGCTTGTAGATATTCTGGAGTTAAAAGTTATATCTAAGCCTCTATATTCCGTTCTTACAGAAATGAAACCACTAAGAACGAAATTATCTTCATTCTAACCGACAGGATTACTACAGTAAAAGATGTTAGTGTAATAAATAGATTTCAAACAGGCAGTGACCATAGACTAATTAGAGCAAAAATTGTTCCAAATCTAAAACTACAAAGAATAAAATTAATCACAAAACCAACAGTAACTGGTTTTAATCATTCTTGATAGTGCCAAAAAAAATCAGACGATCACAACAAAATTAACATAGGAAACTGTCAATATAACTAAAATAACGCTAAAACAAAAAAGGAAAATGAAAGTAAGTAGCAACATACAATACACAGAACTTTGGAAGACAACAAGGAAAAGTATTAAGGAAGACACAAGAAAATACAATGAAAGACTGGTAGAAAATGCAATCGAAAACAGAAAAAACTATAAGAATACAAAAAAATGATTAATCATTGGGAAGAAGGAAGTCGTGGCTCTAACAAATAAAAACACCAGAATTACAGACAGAAATGAAATTCTACAGCGAACTATACAAAGCCCCTAAAATACTTGAAGAAGCAATCAGTCACCAAGAAGATGTACGAGAAGTCCTTCCGAAAGAAGTAGAATCGACAATTAGAAAAATTAAAAGCGGCAAAGCACCTGGAATAGATGACATAATAGTGGATCTGATTAAATACGCTGGCAAAAAAACCTGGAAAATCTTAGCAGGCATATTTACGAACTGCCTAAGATCAAGATGTATACCAGACCAGTGGAATACAGCAATTATCATTCATAAGAAAGATAGCCAAGAGGATATCAAAAACTACAGACTATAAGTCTACTACCAATCATATACAAGATATTCACAAAGATTATCAACAACAGATTATGAAATGCATTAGATGTTGCACACCCAAGAGAGCAAGCTGGCTACAGAAGTGGATTCAGTACTTTGGATCATATCCATACGCTTTGAGAACGAAAGAGTAGTAGTAAAGAATATACCACTAGCATTAACCTTTATAGATTTCGAGAAGGCTATCACCAAAGCTCCTCACTGCAACTCTAGTAAATATATTCAGCAAAATGAACTGGCAGAGCAAAGGCGTATCCATTGATGAAGAATACCTCAGCATCACCGCGTGCATTATTCTGGATATACCTGCTGATCTACGCCAAAAATCTATTTTCAGAACAAGGAGTTTTGTTCGGTTCTCTTAATGAGTTGTCAGGTTTCGCATCCATATAGTACAACACTTTTAAAAATTGTTCTGAAGCTATTTTCTTCTGGCATCTTATAGTAAATACTGTTTGAATGGGAATAAGCCAGAATTAAAGTTTAAAATAAGTTTATTGAACTTTCAATTTCCACTTCGGAAATCGTTCTCAATATACAAACATTAATGTATTTATTTATTTATATAATAATTTATTTTAATTAATGTATTTTGAGAACGATTTCCGAAGTGGAAATTCAAACGTCAATAAACTTATTTTAAACTTTATTGTGGCTTATTCCTATTAAAACAGTCATTTATTTTAAAAATACTGTTAAATAGCTGTATGTTTTTCTGTTTAGAGATAGTTTTTGACCAGAGCAGTGAGTTTGCGGCGCCTATTATTATTTTTCCTTTTACGATTCGTTCGATACGCCCCCAAATAGATATACTCGGTATACGACGAAGTTACATTTCTATCTTCTAAGTATAGTTAACCGTTTTCAGCTCCTCCTTTGCACATGTACTTCGTTTTTGTTGAGTTAACATAAGTCCATTGCTGATCTCTCGTATTAGTCCTGTGCGATGACTACTTGGAGAAATGAAGCGTATATAGGGTTGTTTCGTTGTTTAAAGATATACCCATTCCAGAACATGATCTCCTCCATTTCTTCAGTGCCTCACTCAGATAGATTTTGAAGAGTGTTGGAGATAAACTGCAGCCTTGCGATAGTCCCTTATTTACCCCAAAATTCTCAACTGGTTGTTAATCTTTATTTTTGATCGAAAATCGCTGTATAATCGTTGTATTGCTTTCATAAGTGTAATATTAATAGATGAGCTTTCCAGTACTTGTCATAGTCTACATAGGGGTATTGTATCATAAGCTTTTGTCAAGTCTACTAATTATAATAGATGAGCTGGTCTATTAGCCATTATTTTTTCATTTAGCTGTAGTCCATATTCGTTTTCGACTAGGGTTTCGATAACTTTTCCGTACAATCTACTGAGAGGACTGATGACTGAGATGCAGCGGCAGCTTTTGCAGTCTGCTTAATCGCCTTTTTTATGGATCGGTGTAATCCATCTTACTTTCCAGCTGTCAGGTACATTATCTCCGTTTAGTTATCTATTAAAAGGTCTTCTTAGCATCTTAACAAGCGTTAGTGTTCCATTTTTAAAAGTTCAGCGGAGATTCCTTCTGGTTCATGGGCTCTTTTATTTTTTATGGTTTTGGAGATATTCATGTTGGAGATATTCTGGTCTGAACTGTTCTTTTGTGAATCAGAGAATGAGAGAATCATTCTCTCTCCTGTTGCCGACAAGAATGTAGCTTCGACCAATTTTAAATAATTTTAAACGGTTTGTCCTTGTTTAGTGTAGTGTTTGTACAGTTTTATGTTTAATGTTATGTTTATTACATTCTGCACTTGTTGGATAGCCCAAAATTGACGAAATGCCCCTGATGATGCTTTTGATAGCGAAAGTACTTGGGTAAGATTAAATTAAGAAAAGTGTGCTCGATATCTGCCTTTCATTTTATCAAAGTTCATTTATTCGAGCATTCAACCTTATATAAATTTAAACTCCAAGAATAGTCATCACCATTTCCAGGAATTTAGTGTCTAAATTTTTGATACTTAACTTATACAACGTTGTTTAGTTTTAGCGTGTTACCTGCGGAAAAGTCGACCGTCAACTAAATAATTTGCACAATAATATTGCACAAAATGTTTTCTATCAGCCATATTATTAGGCATTTTTTTAATATACTTGTTTGGGAATCTCCTAACGTTACTTAATATTATAAAATTGATAAATTCTTATTAAAATTTTAATTCCTACCTTTTTTATGAGCAAATATAAAATCTTCTAATCCTATTTGACCCCCTAACAGTTTCTTCATGTCCACTTTATAGGTATTTAAGGTACAAAATAATATCTGTAACAAAAAGCAACGAGTTAGCTATTGAACAAATAAGCGGAAGATATGTTTGATTAATTATTATTTATGACAGCATCAACTGCATGATGGCACGAGGTGAATGAACCATGTTAAATGAAATTAACACATGGTAATACAGAAACAGCTATAAAAAAACGTTTATTAGTAGGTGTTTATTGTAACATAAAAGATCTAACACGCGGTTTTAATTATAAATGCTTTCTTATTTTGATTTGTAACAATTTGCAACACATGTATAGAAGATGGAGGTATGTAGAGCGTGACTTTACTTGTATAGCATTGCATTTAACAAACATTTTAAAGCGCGAACTTTATCAATAACTTATTAATAATATTTGGAGATAATCATGTTGTCTCCAACTCCGAATAACACCATTTTCGGTTTTTGGGATAATTTAGAACAAAAAACAAGTATATTATTAAAAAAACTTTTATTTTTGTAAAAAAAACTATCTAAATATTTTAATACAAACACTTTAATGTTTTTTGATATTGCATAGGTACAGAAAAGATATTTTACACGTCACGAAGCTCTTGACTTATGTGAAACGTAGCTGCAATATTCTTGGAATTAACTAGAAAGACAGTTAATATGAATTCAAGCGAAGTTAAAGTTAGCGTCAAGGTAATCCAAAATAACACGTAGTAAACCACTGAATAACATTCATATTACAACAAATTTTTGATTTGATTTGGTTACTTGATGGAAAAATAATTTCATAGTTTATGTTATACATTTCTGTTGGCAGCTGTTTGAAAGTTTTTTTGAAGTTATGGCTAAATTTTGATTTACTTTTACCACCATATTGCACGCTTTTTTCCTTTAGGTAGGTAGATATGATTATTTCATTTATTAAAACTGATTTTCTTTTAATATAAATAGTCTTTAACACCCGTTACTTCATAAGGAAAATTCTAATCTCTGCGCCAAGATCGAAGCACTGCTAAGCAGAATTAGAACAGTGGTTTGATGACAAGTTGTCTATACCTGTCACAAAATATCGTGAACACTTCACAATAATATGTAGCGAGTTACATGCAAAAATAGAAGTGAAAATCGATCCAGCTGAAATAGAACTTCGACAATTTTGCACACCGGTAGAAACAAAAGGGACGAAATACTCTTAAATTTCATGTTGGAAATTAATATATTATATAACAAATGAACAGCTTTTTCTTTCAGCAGATACATAGAAGATGGACTTGAAGGAGCCAAGATGGTAAAACCATAAACAGGATATACTTTATCACCACGGACAAAAAACATATATTATGCAATTAAAGACGTTATAGTCTTAGTAAAGAGATCATCAAATGGTCCGAACTAGGCTAAAAATAAATACAAAACAAGAAATACACAAAATAATAAAAATAAACAAATTTAAACCCTGCGTACAGTACAATGAGAAATTTTCCATAGAAATTGTTAAAAGTTATAGGGAGATGAAATAGCATCACCACGAGATAACCAGATATCTGATTAAAAGAGTAAGCTTATGATAAGCAGCGTTCGGAAAAATCTGAGATACATAAAAAAATTTAATCAATTGAGGATTGAAACCATCCGATTTATAGAGAAAAACACTTTTTGAGTAGTATGGACCTCGATAACAAGAACCTATATGTTTCGAGCAGTCGATTTTTTGGACTTAATTAGTTATTAACAAATTTAGGTGAAAAACGGACAAATTTCGCTTTTTTGGCTATCAGCAAAAAGTGAAGGATTTGAAACAAATTTGGGAGTAAAAAACTTCAGCGTTTTTAAATGTTTCTATCCTTATTTGTTTCTTAGAAAATTGCAAAATAAGTCAGAAATTTCGGATTTTTAATTCCTTTTTAATCTCCAATTCCCAAATTAAGTTTTTTTGCTACAGTATTATAGTTACAATAATTTTATGGGTGTCTTATGAAAGATTTATTTTATCAATATTATTAAAAAACACAATTTTAACTATAGCAAAATTATTTTGCAAAAATATGTCGATTTTTTACTTACAAACAATAATAACTGTTTAACCATTGCCCACAAGAAAATGATTTTTTCATATTTGAAAAGTTTGTATTTTTTACAAATTTAAAATAAAGAAAAACATGTCCTACGGCAATTTGTAAGGTAAGGTTGCTGTAAAAAAATTTACAGCAGTTTTGTTTATCATAAATAGAATATCTAATTAGCATCATTTGAAAGAACATACTTTAAAGCTTTACTGTGCCAAATTTGAAAAAGGTTGCCTTCAACGAAAATGTTTACAAAGCTTCAAAATGTGGTCCTAAAAAACGGCTGGCTTTGAAACTATAGGGGGCTTTGAACGGGGAATGAGCTGTTAACTGTTTGGTTCTTGTTTATGGATTTCGAAGATTCTTTTTTTAATTCGTATGTACTTTTTGCGTACACTACGAATATGTATTGTTTAAATAAATAAATTGTTAAATAAAACATCTAATTTGTTTAAACAATTTTTTTCAATTTTTTAAAAAATTTTTAAAAGAAATATTTGAGGTAATTTTTTTTGTGAAACAAATATTTATGATTAATATATGCTTCTTTAATAAACTTCATAAATAATATATTTGCAATAGATTTTATGAAAAAACAAATTATCCTATTCAATTATTTCTGAAAATATTATCGGCTTATGTATTTCTTTGAAAATAAAAAAATCTTAAACTAAGTTTTATAGTATAAGGAAATATACCGTAACATAATTATTTTTATTAAATTTTATTCATATAATTTACAAAATGTATACATATGTATCCTTACTATATTTTATATAAATATATATATATATATATATATATATATATATATAAATATATATTTATATATAATATATATATATATATATATATATATATATATATATATATATATATATATATATATATATATCTATATATATATATATATAAATTATATAATTTATATATTATTTCCTGACCGTGAATATTAAAATAGAAACTTTTTTATTTCCTGGGTTATTTAAATTTTGCTTAAACGTTTCGGCAAATTTTCAATAAGCACTTTATTGAACTTTAAACTATACGTTTTACAATTAAATTTCATGTTTACACTTTTTAAAAAGTTTAACATGGATTAAAAATTGTTATCTGACATTGATAGATGACATCTGGCAGATATCTTAAAATAGGAGTGGTTCAGGGTCGTATCTTAAAACGGATTTTGGAAAAAGAACAAAATTACAACAAAAGATGCATATTGGAGATGATTCACATAAAAAAGATCCGAATTCCATTAATAAAAGACTGACGAAAGATCTTTCCAATATGTATCATAATAAATTAAGTTGTGTTTTTAAATGCACTATGGCAGATATTTAAGATACAACCCTGAACCACTCCTATTTTAACATATCTGCCAGATGTCAATGTGATAAGTTCAATAAAGTGCTTATTGAAAATGGCAAATTTGCCGAAAAGTTTAAGCAAAATTTAAATAGATTTATTTACATCAGACCGACAAACCCAGGAAATAAAAAAGTTTCTATTTATATACATATATACAGTGAACGGCTAAATTATGGAATATTATCATTATTTCGAGAACCGTCGAGTTTTGAGGGAAATCCCGAAAAAGATCGATTTTTGTTATAAAATGCCCATGTTATAACGTACATGGAGTAGGAATGATGTCACCGGTGTAGGTGTAGTGACGTAATGGTTAATTTTTTTAAATAGAAATCGCTATAATGCGACACCTCATTTAAACGAGAATTTAATTCTCTATTTAACGACATTACATTTTTAACTAAAATATTTTTTAAAGGTACAAAAACAATTTTTTTTAATTTAAATTCAACTAAATTACAACTAATGATTTAAAGTAACCAAATTATGCATAATAATTATTTTAAATTAAATGTTTGAAATGCCATCCATCGGTTTCTTGACAATATGCGAATCTACGGACACATTCATCAAGTACATTGCGGATGACTTCTGGAGTAATTAGACTTATTTCATGCCTAATTCTATATTTCAAGTTCTGTAAGTTTTGGGGTCTATTGACATAAGTTGTTGATTTTATGTAACCTCACAGGAAAAAGTCTAGAGGTGTTAGATCTGGCGACCTTGCTGGACACTCTATAAAACCTCGTCTTCCGATCCGCCTCCTGGGAAAGCAATGATTTAAAAATTGACGTACTTCACGTGCGTAATGCGAAGGGGCTCCATCTTATTGAAACCAGATATTTTCACTTATAGGTAAATTTGAATTATTGGCATTTGCATACATGTTAGCAAGGACAGGTATAAGTTGATTTCTCAAAAAAGTTAAATAACGTTCTCCTGTTAGATTTTCTTCAAAGAAAAAAGGGCTAATGATTCACGGTACCATGTATAAAAAATGTGGCTTCACGGGAAAAAAGGATTTGATTAATGAAATGTGGATTGCGGATACATAAATCCTGCATAATTTCAGAAAATTGAAGCCAGCGATCGGGATCGTCGTCATTTAAAATACGTAATACCGATCTTTGGGAAAATCCAGCATATTCACCCATTTGTGTTGAACTACTATGAGGATTGTCATGTACATTTAATAAAATATCAAGTTTCACATTGTCTTCAATTTTAGGACGCCCAGCGTTTAGAATATGTTTAACGTGCCCAGTTTCTCCAAATTTTCGGACTATTTTACTGTTATTGGCTGATGGGTCTGTCTGGATATTTTGCGTTGAATAAATTGCATACCATGTTCTTTTTTTAACTTCGCATCCGCTAAGAATTAATATTTATATGCGTTGTGTTTCATTTAAGTGAGCCATAATTTAGTATTCAAAAGTAAAAATTACAATTGACAACTGATGACAATTCACAAAATATGCCACTATCACTTGCTTGAATTAACATTTGACAAAAAGTTTCAGTGTTTATGAGATAACTTTTTGTGTCCATTATTATTTTTACTTATTTTTGCTGTTTTAAGTATTTACTTTAGAAAGTCATGGCAGGAACCGATGGATGGCCTTTCGAACATTTAATTTAAAATAATTGTTATGCATAATTTGGTTACTTTAAAGTACATTATGAATAAAATCGTTAGTTGTAATTTAATTGAATTTAAATTAAAAAAAATAATAATATTTTTGTACCCTTAAAAAAATATTTTAGTTAAAAATGTTTTATGTCTTTATGTCTTTATGAATACATGTCTTTAAATAGAGAATTAAATTCTCCTTTAAATAAGGTGACGCATTATTCCAATTTCTATTTAAAAAAAATTAACGGTTATGTCACTACACCCACACCGGTGACGTCATCAATACTCCATGTACGTTATAAGATGGGTATTTTATAACAAAAATCGACCTGTTTCGGGATTTCCCTCAAAACTCGACGATTCTCAAAATAATGATAATATTCCATAATTTAGCCGTTCACTGTATATATATATATATAATCTTTTGTATGATATATATATATATATATATATATATATATATATATTTATTAAAAAATTAAAAACACCGCCAGCTGGTCGTTTCACCCTATAAATAGGAATATTAGATTTGTAAGATTCAAATATTTGAATGAGTTAGGGTTTTTTCTAATTTAGTAGAAAGTAGGCAGATAGGAGAATACATATTTGTACGTTAATATATAAAAATAATAGAGGAATTCTCATAAACGATTAATTTTAATAGGCCAAAGCAATTTTAGAATATAAGGTTTAAGTCTTTTGTTTACAAAGAAAGTTTTGTGGTCAAGGATAAGTATACAATAACCTAAGTAGTATTAGCTGTATCGTCTTTTCACGATGTCTGCTCATAAAGATGGAACGTGGATCCACAAGGAGAAGTATGGATTTAAACTTCTTCCAAACAAAAAGGAAGAACCTGTGCCGGTGAAGTTCCTGAAAACATGCAGGAAACTGGTACAGAAGATGGAGAAGCTGGGAAGAGAAAACTTGGGAATCCACACACCGGCAGCACTGGGAGTTGAGACATGGAGAAAAATTATGGATTGGGCTGTAAGAGGAAGAGATGTAACGATCACGCTCCTAGGTAAAAAAACAACAAGAAGGTGGACCGATATCAACACCAAGTCCAAAGAACAAAATGGAGTCGTAATCATCAATAAAACCAAAGAAAAATCCTTTGTGGATCTAATGACAGAGTATTGGATATATGCCATCTGTCCCTGGAGACTTATATGGCCGAAACTTATTTATAGCCCATCTAATTCTGTTTGGTCTTGTGATTGCTGTGGCTATTTTCCAATCTGTAGACCTTGGTCTAGTGAGCCTTTGGTCTATGTTGGTTAGCCTATCTGCATCATCCAGAATTGTTGAGCCCTGAAAGTGCGTGTTCATTAGTTCTCTAAGACTTTCCTCTTTGGTGTCCGTAAATTTGCCATTAGCTTTCTTTAGGAAACCTACTTCTTTGGTTGTAGCACCATCCTTTGCCAGGACTTTATGAATTCGAGAACATGCCGGGATATCTGTAATCTCCTCGCAAAACTCTCTCCATGAATTCCTTTTGGCTTTCCGAATTTCTTTATTGTATAGCGTTAGCTTATACCTGTAGGCATCCCAATCTTGGTTACTTTTGGCTTTATTAAATAGGCTTCGGACTTCCGACCTCATCTTCCTTAAGCCGTTGTTCCACCAGACTGTATTACTGCCCGTACTTTTCCTTGTTTTTTCTGGACAATTTTCCTGGTAAGCCGCCATAATAGCTTCGCTTATCGTTTCTGCCGCCGAATCTATAACCTCTGGGCTTTTAAACGAAATCGTACATTCCTCGAGATTTTTACTGAGGGACTCCCTACATCCTACCCAGTTTGTATCTCTAGGATTCCTGTATTTATCCAAAGAACAAAATGGAGTCGTAATCATCAATAAAACCAAAGAAAAATCCTTTGTGGATCTAATGACAGAGGTAAAAAACAAATGACAGGAAGAAAGGACATTGACATTAAAAGGATCAGACAGACTAGAGACCAAGGAATATCACTGGAGTTGGTCGGAGGACGGGAAATGGCGGAGGAAGTGAAGAAACTTCTCTCTGATATGATGCGTGTCGAGAGCAGTGGCAAAAGGAGGCATCGTGAAGAGAAGAATCATGGTACAGGAAATCGCACCCAATACAACGAAGGAAGAGATCCAAAAGGCCACAGAGGAAGCAGCTGGCAAAGAGCGGGCCTGTGATATTATAAAAATTTGGACCGAGACACGAGGCGCAGTAAGAGGGATGATGAGTGCCGTGATCGATGTGGATGAAGACGCTGCCGAAAAGATCTTGAAAATGAAAAGAATAAAAGTAGACTACACATCCTGTCGAGTAATAAAATCAAGGGTAGAAATACCGAGATGACTGAGATGTCTTGCCTTTGGACACAAACAATGGTACTGCAAGGGGCAGAACAGAAGGGGATGTTGCTTCCGATGTGGCAAAGAGGGTCACATAGCGTTGAAATGCAAGGAAGAAACAACCAGATCAACAAACTCAACTGTGACGTGAATGGGCATGTGGCAAATTCAACAATATGCCCAAAGTTCAACCGACTGGTTGAAAATAGGAATAACTGAGGACTGGTCCCAAGAAGAGTACGAGAGTGTAAAAGAGAGCGCGAAAGAAGTCTAATGTTTAGAAATGGCAAACAAAGAAAACATGACTCGATAGCTGAGAGTGCTCCAAACTAATGTGGAAACGGCAAGATTAGCACATGATCTTGCTGAAACTGCCGCAGTAGAAAAGAGCATCGGTGACGGCGGAACCAAATCCAACAGCGATGAAAAGAAGAGGATGGTTTGTAGATACCATCACATTAATTAAAAAGAAGGATATGTGATTGTTCGGATGGAGGAGTGCGGCTGATCTGCTGTTATATTTCTCCAAACGTGACGGTGGGCGAGTACGAGATGAAGATAGACGAGATCATGCAGGAAGAGGGAAACACAGTAGGAGAATACGTAGTGCTGGGAGATTTTAAAGCAAAAGCAGCGGAGTGGGGATCTCCCATCACCGATATTCGCGGCAGGATACTAACTGACTGGATGGGTGCTCTAGACCTAGTGGTTCTGAACACAGGTCTGGAACCTACGTTTGTTAGGAGAGGTACAGGTACGTACATCAACGTGACCATGGCGACACAAGAAATAGCGGCGAAAGCAAGAGGCTGGAAGGTTTTGCCAGACTACACTGAAACTGAACATCAGTACATTGAGTTCTTGATAACTGGAACGGGGACCATGAACACGGTCCATGCATCCGGGACGTCGGTGGGCAGATGCGGCGATGGGAATGACTGGAAAGTATACAAGGAGCTAATTAAATGGAGAGTGAGCATAATGCAGGTTCAATCACCGACAGTAGAGAGCCTGGAGAGAGTCATTAAAGAAGCGATGGAAGGAAGCAAGATTGGTCGCCAAGATGTCAACAGGATGCCATATTGGTGGAATGCGGACATCGAGGCACTAAGAAATGTATGTATAGCAATGAAAAGAAGGTTAACAAGAGCAAGAGGTAGAGCAGGAATCAACCCTGAGGTCATCGAGGAGATCGAGGAAGAGTACAGCGCAAGGAAGAGGGAACTGTACAGGAAAATCCGTACAGAAAAAAGAAGGCACTGGAAATGGTTGTGTGAAAAGCTGGATGAGGACATCTGGGGTCAGGGATACAAGATCGTCATGAAGAAGTTCCATGCGTATTCTCCTTACGAAATGCCTATGGACAAGAAGCTTGAGGTAACAAGAGAGCTCTTTCCGGACGGCAGATGTCGTGGTGTATGGAGGGATGAAGGAGCTGAGCGGGCTGTACCCTTTACCATGGATGAACTTATCGAGACATTGGGTTCACTGAAGACTCGTAGCCCCCCCGGACTAGATCAGATACCACCTGAGGCGGTGAAGTGTCTAGGACGGGTGGAATCTGCGTGGCTTCTGGAACACATGAATACACTGCTGGAAGCACAAACCTTTCCTGAGCCTTGGAGGACATCGAGGTTAATACTGCTTCCCAAAGCTAGGGAAAAGTATCGCCCCATCTGTCTTCTTCCATGCATCAGTAAACTGTATGAAAGGATGCTGCGAGTACGCATAGACGACATGATTGAGAGGTCAGGTATCTCGGAGGCACTTTGGTTTTTGTAAAGGGAAAAGCACGATTGATGCAATCATGAGTGTACTCGAAGCATTGTGCAACAGGGGAGATGAACATCGCTAGGTGGCTCTGCTGTTGTTTGATGTTAAGAATGCATTCAATACGTTGCAGTGGAACGAGGTAATGCAGGCAATGGAGGAGAGAGAATGTCCTGGTTACCTGATGAATGTGGTGGCAGAGTATCTGTCCGAGAGAAGGATTATGGTGGAAAAGGACACGATCGTGGACGTGACGGCCGGGGTACCCCAGGGATCTGTCTTGGGCCCGGCGCTATGGAATCTGACATATGAAGGGGTTATGTACTGTGAATACGAAGAGGGTACAACCCTCTTCGCATTCGCGGATGACCTCGGTGTACTGGTAGTGGCCCGGGATGAGCCAGATCTCAAACACCAGGTTCGAAACGCAGGCAGCGTCGTAAAGAAATGGATGACGCAGCACGGACTGAAACTTCCGACAGAGAAAAGGCAAAATATTGAACTAAAATGTGCGGGAGCATTAACACCCTAGAAACAAGTAAAGTTTCTAGGAGTGACATTGCAGCAGTATGGAAAATGGGGGGAGCACGTGCGGGAGGTGGTACGGAAGGCTGCAAATAGTGCGGCTGCATTGGGGAGGGTGATGCCGAACATTGGAGGACCCAAATCCGAAAGGAGGAAGGTTTTACACGGTGTTGTACAGTCGATCGTCCTCTACGCGGCACCAGTCTGGAGCGAGGCGGAAGAGATAACGGCCTATAGGAGTCTCATGACACAAGTGGACAGAACAAGTCTGTTGCGAGTGGCATGCGCCTACAGGACTGTGTCTGCGGCAGCCATATGGACCATCACTGGATGTGTTCCGTTGCATGTTTTGGCGGTGAAAAGAAAAGAGCTTTATGAGAGAAGAGGCCCAAACCTTACTGTGGCCAAGAGAAGACAGGAAAGGGAAAGGTCAGTTGAAAGATGGCAAGGAGAATGGAACAACACGGAAGATGTGCCACAGTGGACGAAAATGCTGATCCCGAACATAAGAGATTGGGTGGACTGTGGCCACAGGCGACTGGATTATTTCCTGACGCAGGTACTCACAGGACACGGGTGTTTTAGGGCCTACCTCTATAGGATCGGAAAGGCTGATACAGATGAATGACTATACTGTGGATACTCGGATACTGTGACACATACGATGTTAGATTGCAGCAGATGGATAGTGGAAAGGAACAGAATGGAGAGAGAGACAGGTGTGAATTTTGTTACAGTGAGAGAAATGATTGAGAGAATGACTGATAATAAATTAGGTTGGACTAACATACACAGCTATATCCGTGCAGTGATCAAGGTAGGATCAGTGATCCTACCAAAAGAGGAAGAAAGACAGCTGGACCAACGCTAAAGGTAAGAGTGAATGATGCTGAAAGGTGAAGCTAGAAAAGTGGGTCAAACTGTATGAGTTAGAATGCGTGAATCAGACTGTGGGGAAGGAGGAAATGCCCATCTGGAAATGATGCCGAACTAGGAGCGATGAGTGTCTTCTACGCGCTACCTGGAACGAGACAGGGAGCCTCCTTGCTGATGAATAGAGTGTGGATGTGTATGAATGAAGAATGAATGAATAAAGGTAGTGCTTCGGAAGTGATGCCGGCCCTCTCGACTCAGCGACGAGAGGGCATTTTAAAGTACCTCGGGAACTATCGCCGGGAGTACGAAGAACGAATCCTGCACTAAAGTTAGTCAGGTGGCCTGGACTGAGATGTCTTTTGAAGATTCCTGACTCCCCCCTCTATAAAGACGAAAAAAAAGCTGTATCGTCTCTAGAAACTTGGAAACAAAGAAAAGATCTTATTTATGTAAAATGTGGAAATACCAAGGTTATGTGATATCATAATAGCATTGATCTTGTGTTTGACAAGTCACAGAATTTGATTGCTCGAAAGGGATGGCGTGTTATGTAGGATGTAATGTGTCTGATTGGTGAAAAGGAAGAGGGATTGAAGTGAAGAAAGCCAGGTTTTGCCCGGGAAAAGGAAGATTACTGTGATTTTAACCTCGGAGGAAGCAAGTTGTTTTTGTTTCATATCTGGCAGTGAAAGTTAGCAGAGTTCTTGTCAAATAATAATTGTGAAAGGTGTTTTGTGTCTGTAGAACGAGCCCCAAGGATTGGTAGCAGTGAACAACGAAGGTACATCCTGTAGTAAACAAACAGGTGTATAGTATATTTGGTACTAGTCGACTAAGTGAAAATTCTTTCGACTAGAAAGAAATTGGGTTCCTCTGAGATAGGAGTTAGGTCCAGGAGCTTTGATTGGAGAGATTGTTGCGGCGATAGTGTGTGCGAGAGACGTCGTAAGAAGAAAAGGAGCCAGTAGGGAATTCTTGTAAATACAAAATTAATTTTCCACATAATAAACAAAGACTTTCAACCACGATCATAACTAGATCTTAATTAAGTTGGTTTTTTAATATTTTATTCAGTGATTTCATTTCACAATAAATATAATCTTGTAATTAATCAAGATATAAAAATTAA
Organism: Diabrotica undecimpunctata; assembly: GCF_040954645.1. Classification (NCBI taxonomy): domain Eukaryota; kingdom Metazoa; phylum Arthropoda; class Insecta; order Coleoptera; family Chrysomelidae; genus Diabrotica; species Diabrotica undecimpunctata. The sequence goes on from NC_092810.1 coordinate 69,012,986, forward strand.
AAGAAAAAATTATTGATAATTTGTATAGAAATTTTAATGAATTTGTAATTTTAATTATGCGGATTAGTACATAATGATATATGATTTTAGTTAATTGTAAAATTGACTTTAATATTTTTCTTTGATACTGTTTTAATAAATTATTTAATAGTTTAGTATCACAAAATTATTTGGTTTAATTTATTTTCCTATTGTCCATCCTTTCCTTAAAGGCAACTGCTTAAAGAATACTTTGAAGCCACTTATTATAATTAACGATAAAAGGAGCCCTGAGATTAAATTTTAAGTAAAATTAATTTACTTGTTTTTGCAAAATTAAGCCTAAGGCATATTAAATACATTAAATATATAAAAGATTAAAATTTGCTAATATATATATATATATATATATATATATATATATATATATATATATATATATATATATATATATATCTTCTTCTTTAGGTACCGTCTCCTCTAAGGAGGTTGGTAATCATCACAGCTATTTTCTGCAACTGCAATTATACCACTTTCTCAGATTGTTGAGCCAGGAGATGCGTCTTCTTCCAATACTTCGTTTTCCCTGTAGTTTTCCCTGCATTATGGTTTGTAGCAACACATATTTATCCCCTCTCATAACGTGTTCGAGATATTGTAACTTTCTTATCCTAATCGTATTCATGATTTCCATTTCCTTTGTCATCTTTCTGAGGACTAACATTTGTTATTCGGTCTACCCAACTTATTTTTAATATTCTTCGGTAGGTCCACATCTCGAATGCTTCAAGTCGATCGGTCACCTCTTTCTTTAACGTCTAGGCCTCCACCCCATACAGCAGCACCGAAAACACATATGAACGTAATATTCTTATTTTGAGTTGTAAACTAAGGTCTCTACTGCGTAATACTTTTCTCATCTCTCATTAAATGTTGCTCTAGCTTGTCCAATTCTCATTTTTATTTCTTCTGTATACTTGTTATTTTCATTAATAATTGTACCAAGATATCTGTATTTTTGTTACTTTTTCTATTGGAACCCCTCTTATGTTTAAAAAGTCTTGTTGTTGTGTTTTGGAAATTGTCATAAATTTTGTTTTATTAGCATTAAGCGTTAGTCCGCTTTCCTCACTAGCATTTACTACATTATCTAAAAGTGTCTGTAGATCTTGTATATTTTCTGCAATTAGTATAGTATCATCGGCATATCTGATATTGTTGATGAGCCTGCCGTTGACACTTTTATTACAATTGTTATATTTTCGAGTTATTTTTTAATTATTAGTTCCGAATATAGATTGAACAATAAGGGGGAGAGTATGCAACCTTGCCTTACGCCTCTTTTTATCTCTACTTCCTCCGAAAGTTCTTTGCCTACCCTGACTTTTGCTGTTTGGTTAAAGTAGAGATGAGTTATTATTCTTAAGTCTTTCTTGTCAATGTGTTTATCTTTAAGTAACTGTATAAGATGATTTTGTGTAAGACGGTTATATACACTCGCGATCATAAAATCCAGGTCACCTTGAAAATCACCGGTATTTCATTTTTAACGAGCTTTATCGTAAATAATAAAAACACAAATACAAACTAATGCATGTTTCTGAGAAGTGTTGCGGTTTCCTTTGTAACAAAGAATTCCAATAGTGCCGATTTCGCGGTAAAGTGCACACTTCCCAAAATGAACGCTACCTGTAACTCAGCTTGTTTTAAATGTCTCGTTTGTACTTCGACTTTCTGTTCAAATGCAACGGACAAACGTTTATTATTGCATCATTAGTGTTTATTAGTGCCATTATTAGTGTTTATTTTTTGACAAAAATGCCTTTGACTGTTGTTGAAACGGCACAAATTGTTGCACTTGTGGAAGACGGTCACACTCAACGGCAAGTCGCAAGAACTGTTGACGTAAGCCTTTCTACGGTTCAACGAGTGCTTCAACGTTTTCAGGAGGCAAGTTTGCTAACCAGGCGACCTGGCTCTGGACGAAGAAGAACGACTAAGGCACTAGATGACCGTTTCCTTGTGTTTCAGGCTTTACTAAACCGGACCTCAACTGCGGTTATGCATCAAAATCGTCTAGAGGAAGTACAAAATCGCAATTTTAGTGTTGCAACAGTTAGAAGAAGACTTCGTTCCTCTTGACTATCTTCTCGGGTAATGACCCTTCTGGAGGACCGCCACTTCGCGGGGTGCCTCGAGTTGCACGACTAGCTTTTGCTCGATAATACGCGCATTGGGGAATTAAAGATTGTAGCAAAGTGTTATTCTCAGATGAATCCCGTTTCTGCCTAACTGGATCCGATGGACGTGTAAGAGTTTGGAGGAGAACCGGTGAACGATTTTCACAAGCTTGCATTGCTCCAAGAATGCCATTTGGTGGAGGCTCAGTCATGGCTTGGGGAGGTATATCTTCCGACTTCCACACAGAATTACCCTTCATCGAAAATGGGTCCCTAACTGCACGAAGGTATATTACGGAGATTCCGGAAGAACATGTTATGCCCAACATGGCAGGGCTTGGAGAAAACGCCGTTTTTATGCAGGACAACGTGCGACTGCACGTTGCCAGGATCAGTATGTAATACTTGGACGAAGTTGGAATTACGAGGGTACCCTGGCCAGCTAGGTCTCCGGACCTGAATACCATCGAACATCTCTGGGACGATTTGAAAAAACGTATTCAAACCCATACACCTCCTCCTAACAACGCACAGGAGCTTAAGGATCTGTTAGTGAGAGAGTGGAATAACATACCACAACATGTAATCCGGAGAAAAATTGAGAGTATGCCCTGTCGTCTGCAAGAGGTTATTAGAGCAAGGGGACACAATACACGATATTGGTCATTGAAATTTCACTGATTTTTTACCACGTTCTGTATTTTCCATTTTTTTTTCGTATGTCTGTTTTATCAACAATTTGATTTGTTTTCTGTTTTTTTTTTTTTAATAAAAACAATAAAAAACCATTTTTTTTTCTTTCAAAACAAACATTGATGACAAATAAAAAATACATTAGCCAAAAAAAAGGTTATTACTGCACCAGAGGCAAAAATATTTAAGAAACTTGAAATTTTCAAGATGACCCGGATTTTATGATCGCGAGTGTATATATATATATATATATATATATATATATATATATATATATATATATATACAGGGTGTCCAGAAACTCTCCTGACAAACGAAGACCGAAGATTCCTCACATAATTTTAAGACAATTTAATCCAATTCTTAACTCCAAACTCAATTTAATTTAACAAGTACTAAAATAGCTGATAATTTAATAATCTAATATCAAAAATGCAAAAAAGTTAAAGACAAAAAAGTTAAGCGTTAAAGTAACCGTTGACCCACGCAGAACGGATGCCTATGAACGGTACTAAAAATTCGCAATTGACTGAATCGATTTAACTCTGGAGGATAAATAATTTTACCAGTTTTCATTTTTCTAAATAGAAATGTTCTGAAGGTATTTTTACAAGGCGCCATCTTCAAAAAGCTCTACCTTCCTTAGGAACCATTTTCGGACTAGGGGAATTGGGTTAAATTATCTGAGGAATTCTCCAGTCTCCCTTTGTCAGGAGAGTTTCTATTATAGTTATATATATATATATATATATATATATATATATATATATATATATATATATATATATATATATATATATATAAATGTAATGTAAGCTGTATTGATGGAAGGCAACCGTATACACGTATTTCTGACTATTGGTCGTCTTCAGTACGGTGCAGCCAAGTTAGAAAAGGAACATGTTAACTTGGGAAAGGATCTCTACATGAGCAATGCGACCAATTTGTTACTTTAGAGTTAGAAGACCCTGATGGTTTCCAGGACAACAAGTAACACTAACCACGGAGGAAGCTACAGCTACTTTGGGAAAGGAATGCCAAAAGTTGAAACGTTTAAAACCAATGGAAAAGGATAATGCGAGTGAATAATAAAAGTAAAATGTAATGGCATGTCTCGCAAAACAGAAAATAGTTTTTTAATCGTTAATGAAGCGTTTATGATAGAACGGACGATCGGATTGCAGTGTGTATAAGAGAGAGAAACAAGATCTACGGCAAAAATTTTGGTTGGTTTAACTTCTCATTGTACAAATAAATTTAAAAATTTCATCCACCGCCGCTTCATTAATATTAAAAAACAATGTTTTAAAATTAAATAAGCCCAAAATACTTATCGGGATGTATTAGAACAAGATATTTTTTTATAACAAAAAAATCAAAAAAAAGTTGTACTGACCGAAAAAATTGATTGTTGCAATTTGTTAAAAAAATTGTTTAAAAAAATTTGAACAACTTTTCGTCTCGTCGATCTCATAATCCTTATTTTAGGGTATCTATTAGTGAAAGTGATTATGCAAAAAAAATCTCATGGGAATATTTTTCCGAACGAACCCGAGCTTTTGGCGTTGTCTAATTGTGGTTTCATCTCATCTAAAAATATCAGTGTAAAACATGCCACATAAAATAGTTTTAGAACCATCATTATATTATTTCAGATGTTATATATACGTCATTGTTCTCTTCTACATCTCCATTTTTTTATTACAAGCAGGTATCTAGGCGTTCTGTCCAGATTTTTAACGTTCTTCTGCAGGAAATGTATGTACTCTATTATTGGACGTTTGTTTTTGTACACGATAGTTAATCCTTACTGAACTTTTGTTGTTGGCTCACAGTATCACTAACTATTATTAAATTGCAGTCACTGCATTCTCGTATTCCAAATAATCTTACATAATATGCGACTCTTATTTGGTTGCCTTTAGACATTTTAATTCTTTCAAACAGTTTACCGAGAGGAACATTCTAAGATATATTTTATGAGGTGTTTACCACTTTTGTTGGGAATCGACCACAATTTCAGTTAAAATACGTTCATTTTAAACTAAATATTTACGTATTTTGAACTGAAATTGTGGTTAATTGCCAACAAAATTAGTAAATAATATTAAAATGCCACAAGAAAATAGCTTGGGAATAATATTTGATGATTATTTTAAGATTTGTGAATATAAGATATTAAATTTTTTGCAGTTTTATTATAAATTACCATAACGATTCAAACTAATTCATAAGAAAATGACGCCCAAGATAGATATAAGACTACAAAAAGAAAATGACACCCAGAAAAAAGTAAAAACAGAGATTAATAACAATTTTGTGAAAATAGTTGAAGGCACTACTAGAGGCATAGAAGAACACTGGAACGAAATAAAGACATCTATTACCACAATTGCGCATGAATATATAAAATCAAAAAGAGAAAAGAAGCAAGAATGGATAACAGATAAAATATTACAGATGGTGGAAGGGCGAAGAAAATTCAAAGGTAGAAATGACAACGAATACAAAAAGTTGCGTAAGACTATACTACAGGAGATAAAAGGAGCAAAAGAAGCACGGCTGACGGAGAAATGTACGAAAAGTTAAAACACTACAACGCAAACATGACGATTTCCATATGCACAAAAAAATTAAAGATTTTGACTACCATTAAAGATAAATTACGAAGATGGAAAGAATATATCCAAGACTCATTCGAAGATGCAGCACGAAGTCTGACTGAAATAAACAATCCCTACGGCCCAGAAATAACAAACGAAGAAGTAACTATGGCCATTAAGCGGATTAAAGATGAGAAAACACCAGGACCTGATGAGGTGCATAGTGAAATTTTAAAGCTATTAGAGGCACACCAAATCACAGCTCTTACGAAACTATTCAAAAACATCTACGAGACTGGCTACTTACCACAAGACTGGCTACTATCAATATTCATTCCACTTCCTAAAAAACCAAACGCTAGAAAATGTGAAGACCATAGATTAATTAATTTGATGAGGCATGTACTTAAAGTACTCCTTACTATCATTCACTCGCGCATATACACAAATTAGAAGAACACCTGAGTGAAATTCAATTTGGATTCAGAGCAGGACTCGGAACGAGGGAAGCACTTTTTAGTTTGCAAGTTCTAATACAGAGAGCCACGGATGTCAACTGCGATATGTGTGCATGTTTCATTGATTTCGAGAAGGTATTTGATTAAGTCCCACATGGGAAACTAATCGATATCATAAAAACATCAGGACAAAAAGTACGAATTAGTAACTAAGTAGTAATTAAGTAAAACAGTACGATTAGAAAATGAACTGTCCGAGATCTTCACAGTCGAAAAAGGAGTAGACAGGGTTGCATATTGTCACCGACATTATTTAACATATACTCTGAAAACATCTTTAGAGAGGCCTTGGACGAATCAGAAGATGGGATTGCTGTAAAAGGCCAACTTATAAACAATATTAGATATGCAGATGATACAGTGTTACTGGCAGATAGTGCGCAGGGGTTTCAAAGGATGGTTGATAACGTTGTAGAAGCATGTAACAAATAAGGACTAAAACTAAATTGCAAGAAGACAAAAATAATGATCATTAGTAAGAACACAACATAACCGCCTAAATTACAATAGGCGATACACCGATAGAAAGAGTGGAAAAATATGCTATTTGGGCTGCAATATTAAGGATACTTGGGATCACAGCTACGAAATAAAAACTCGTATTGAAAAAGCCAGAAGCTCTTTTGACTGCCTTAGGAAAATTCTCTGCAACTTATCTTTAAGTATAAATAAACGCATAAGAATTCTTAGATGTTACGCCTTTAGTGTCCTCCTCTATGGAGTAGAAAGCTGGAGCCTTACATAAGATGTCATAAAACGATTAGAGGCATTTGAAAGGTGGTGCTACCGACATATGTTGAGAGTCCCATATATATACCACACAAGTAACATAACTATTCTCCAGAGGCTAAGAAAAGACAAAGAAATGATTAACACCATAAAAAACAGAAAATTGGCTTACTTCGGTCACATTATGCGTAATGATAAATACCGACTTCTACAGTTGATTCTACAAAGCAAGATTGAGGGTAAGAGAGGCCCTGGACGTAGACGTATATCCTGGCTGGCCAATCTTAGGAAGTGGACTGGTCAACTGGTCTAACGTAAACTGATCTATTTCGAGCTGCTATGAATAGAATAAAATGGATCAATGTGGTCGCAAACATATCTAGAAGATAGGCATATTTATAGAAGACCATAACGTTAATAAATTGTCAAGATACATCAGTACGAAATCTGTTTTGCCCTTATGTCTGTAGCTAATCTTATATAAGTCAGTTTTAGACGTCGAAGATAAAATTCATCCTCAAAAATTTATTACACCGATTTATCTACTATTTTTACAATCCCCTTTATTACGTTATAAATAACATATTGCTAACAATATTTCTCAACAATATAAATTTTAATCTTGCCATTCAAAGAAGACCTACCTAGTATTTTATAAAGCAGGCTTCGTCACCATTTTGAACATGATTAGAAAAGGTATTAACCTTTTATAAATACATTTCGCTCACGATCAAATAGAAACCTTGAATAGAACTTTTCGTAGTTGCGTTATAGAAAAAAAAATATTCGAAATGTACGTAAGCTAAATCTCAACAAAATCAACAGGTGTTGATTCAAAGGAAGTATCTCGTTTCTATGACAACGCCATCGGTGCAAACAATTAGGCAATGTCAACAGATGTAACGGTATATCTAAATTTAACAGTGTTGGTGCATTAAGCTTAATTTTACGATGTGTTAATTTTACGAGGAGAATATTTATTACAAAAATATATTGAGAATGAAATGAAAAAAACTGTTTTATGTGTAGCGTATAATTTTAACAAAATATAGAGCCATCGAAAAAAACACGTAATTTGACGAGATCGTGGAACCTTATTTCCACGGCTTATTTCTACGTGAACGCAGCACAGTAACGTAAACAAGAGAAAACATTTCTACAAGCAGTATTAGCATAATAGTCACCATGCTGAATCAACAGCATTTATTAATTACAAATTGCAAGATGGAAAATGTTACAAAAAGTATTGTTTTATTGTTGTAGAGAATAGTTATTGTGTGTTTAGACTTAAATGGACAAAGTTTTCAACAATTTTTGTAGTGTAGATATTATAATATAAAGTTTGAATATTATTTAATTTTTAAAACTGTTAAGTATTTGTTTCCTTTTTTTGGTGATCAACTTTGGGTTATAATAAGTGTAATAATATATCAAGTATTAAATAAAATGGCCTTTATTGTGTACAAACTAAAAATAGAAAAAATAATATCTACTGCAAGATAAAGAAATATTTTCCAAACTGGGATTGAAAAAACATTTTACTCCACCAAACCGCTTGATTTTTGCCTTTGTCCCATTCTAAAATTACCAATTTATATATTCTACAAAATATGATAAAAAATGTGTTACTTTTTTTGAAAAATAAATCTCTGTAAGTTTTCTAATTTCTAATTAGGTGATTCAGAAAGTATGGAAAATGTCCTACAAAAAACGTATAATACATTTTTTTCCATAATCACACTTAACCCTGTAAAATAACGTCGAAAAATGTTAAAAAGTGTAATCGAGCTCTCGATTTTTTAATGTTTCAAAATTTTTCCGATTTTTCAGCTTTTCCCGAAGTCGTAGGTCAATTTTTCTACCACCATCGTGTTCAGCGGAAAGTTTTACATAGGAAATGATATGTATTATATATTTTTTTATCCACTGTAGCTTAATATATCAAAAATAATCATTTGAATGAACAAATATTTAGCTTGATATTAATAAACTTTTTTTGTTACGCGAGATACAAGACTACTTTCTTGGTATCAAGTTAATATAGATTTGTATACGCTTCTCTGTGCTTTATCTTTTGCTACTGCTACTTTCGCGTCCATTTTGGCGACCATATAGTTTTGAAGATCTGTGTCATGACCTATTTTGTTGCCACTGTTTATATAATTTTTTCTTCTTTATTTTTTCTTGAACTTCGTTTGACCACCACCAGGTCTCTTTATTCTTAAACTTCTTTTCTGAGGTTTTTCCAAGAGGATACCGCTCTAGTGCTGTCTAGAGTGTGAAAAACCGCGTGTGAGGTTACTGGGTGGCACCCAGAAGCCGTGCTGGCAACAGGCCAGACGGTCGACAAAAAAGCTTTCTTCCAAAAAGATAGGATGTTCGCCCCAATAAAATGGATCGCTCACGATCCCCGCCTGTTCGTAAGGCATCCCCCAGCCCCTATGGTTGCAGTGGAAGAAAACTCCACGATAACATCTACGACGCGTTGCCCCCAGTAGACGATGATAACACAAACGATGAGATTTTCAACGAACTGCCAATGGACGACAGCATCACCGACGGGGACTTCAAACGTCCCAAAAACAAAAAGAAGAGGACAAAAGACCGCGCGGAGGGAAACCGTGAAACCGAAACCATCACTACCGACGACGACACCCCGAAAGAAAAACGGCCAGCGAATAAGAGACTCAGACAGAGGAGTAAAAGTCTGAACTACAGGCTTTAAGAACCCTCCTAAAAGAACTGCAGGACACAATGGTTGCTTCGCAAAGGTAAATCATTGACCACATGGATAACAAGTTCAAACAGTTGAACGAGGAAAAAACTAAACAAAAAGAAGATAGCTTGGAAATCCAGGTCACAAAGAAAAATGAGAAAAACCTAAAAACTCAGGCCATAAAGAATTCAATATCCACGGGAGCAATCCCAACGAAACAAACAGCCGAAAAGCCAAAAGCCGAAAAGCCGAAAGAGCATAAAAAAGGCAAAATAGAAGATTTCCCTCCGCTTACGCCTCCTAAGCAAAAGCAACAGGTAGTAGAAATTGCGCAGGAAGGTGATGCGCAAACCGATCGGCGACCTCTGTCTCCATCCCAAATGGAAACAGAAGAGACACCAAAAAATGACACAAAACCAACGTGGACACCGAAACCGGGTGTAATAAAATTACAGAGCGTAAGCTACGCTGGCGCAACTTTAAATATTGCCCAGAAATAAAATATTATCACAGCAAATAAGCTATCAAGAAGTGGGAGAGAAACGCTAATCCAAGCGAAAGGCCCCGAGGATTACAGAAAGATGGTAAAAATCATAGAAAATTTCCATCATACAACTCCAATACAGTGCATAGCCATCCCACTAGAGGCAAGATATAAAACCAAGAATGGTTTTAAGAGGGCTACCTCCCACGTCGAATACGACTGAGATGTTCAAATCACTCAGAGACGGCCACAACATTGAATGAATATCGATAAAGAATATGATATCAAGAAGAAGTGATAAAAGATACCTTCCTATGTTTGTCATTAGGTAGGGTGTCAGTAGGGTGGAGAGGGAGGACGTCGAGAAAGTAAAGCGCATCACTAACCTGATGAATATGAAGGTACATATAGAAGGCCTCAGAAAGGCAACAGGGCCCACGCAGTGCTTAAACTGCCAGAGATATCACCATGCACAAAGAGCGTGCTTCAAAACACCTCGATGTGTAAGGTGCGGCGGAAACCACTAAAGCAGAAGCTGCCAAATGCCAAAATAGCAGAAGGCAAAATGCGCTAACTGTCAGGGACAGTACCCCGCAAACTTCAGAGGATGCCCAAGATGTCCAACTTGGAGTCGCCAACAACAACCTCAAATAAGACAAAAACAACCAACACAAAGAAGGCCGCAAACCATACCCAGCGGACCTTCTTACGCGCAGGCAACAAAATTTCAAGAAAACGAGAATACAATTCTTATCTCCAAGCAGCAACAAGATGGCCTAGTAAGCTCTGTGAAAGAGCTACTTACTGGTAAACCACGAGGCGATAGCGGACATAAAGCTAGCACTGAACTAGTGCAAGCAAATAGGAAATACTTGAGGATAGGCTCCTGGAATCCAGGAGGCATAAGGATCAACCAGAATATACGGGACGAACACGTCAATAGATACGAAATGGACGTCGTGGCCATACAAGAAACAAAGCTCACGAACAACATCAAGTTTCCAGGCTACGATATTTACAGCAACGACAATATAGTAAGATCAGGTGGTACAGCAATACTAGCAAGGTAGTGAAAAAAGGCATAGGTCACATCAGAATCCTAACACCACAATTAAATACTATGCAATCAACAACAATAAGAGTACAAATGAGACAAGAAGAAGTCAGAATTACCTCCGCCTACGTGAGACCACAAGATCTACTGATAGAAGACGACTTAAACACGTTCCAAAACGACGAACCCTCAATAATAATAGGAGACCTAAATGCAAGATCCCCAAACTGGAACGACAGAGCTACGAACAGAAATGGAAGACTACTAAACACATACATCGAAAATAATGACGACGTTCTGGCAATGGGCTCCACAGACCCAACGCATTATCCAGGAAACGGACTTCCTACATACATAGACATTGTAGTAGCAAGAAATCTAGGCTACAAACAGAAATACAAACATTAAACGAAGGCACAACGGACCACAACCCCATCCTATTAATAGAACTAGGAACGTGGGAAGAAGAAAGCACAATTAAAAGAGTCAAAAAGAAAACAAAGTGAACAAACATTAAAAGACCTTTGAGCACTGGAATTAACATAGTTTCAGTGATCGACAACCCACGAGAAATAGAAGACAGAGTCCTAGAGTTGGAAAACATCATCCAACAAGCATTAAGAAATAGCACTAAGGAAGAGGAAGTAGAAAAGCACACCGGAAGATTTAAGGACATACCACAAGTATTAAAAGACTTGATAAGGGAAAAGAATAGAGCAAAGCAGACAGCAAGAAGGACAAGGAACCAGGTAGACACAATTAGAGCAAATAGGCTAAATAGAGAGGTCAAAACAGCTCTACAACAACACCGTAGTGAAAGCTGGGAAAACCACATAAGAGACGTGGAGGAGCAAGGACCAAATATGCAAAATATTTGAAGGCTTCAAAGAATGCTGAGAAACGACAGAAAGCCAATCCCTCCATTACATGGAGAAAACTGAATAGTCTACACCACAGAGGAAAAAGCAGAGGTAATGAGGAGTACTCTCTAGAGAGAGTGTACATTAAATTACCACCCAGATGAGGACATCGACTTCATAGAAGAAGTCGAAAGACAAAGAGAAAGACCCGAAAACCCAAACGAAATCATCCCTCCTACATCACCGGAGGAGATAAATGAGCTAATCAAAAACAGCTCGCCGAAAAAAGCACCAGACAGATGGAAAGAGACCTATGTCATAATGTTCATTCAGCACATTCCCGCAAAACTACAGGCCAATCAGTTTACTACCTGCAATCAGCAAGATTGTAGAGATAATAATACTCAGCAGACTCCAAGCCGAAACAGACAGATTAGACATAATACCCGAAGCCCAATTCGGCTTTAGATCAGAACACTCCGGCGAGCTACAAGTACTCAGATTAACAGAGTACATAGCAGCTGGATTTAATGATAAACAATTTAAAGGAGCTGCCTTCCTAGATGTAAGCAAGGCTTTCGACAGAGTCTGGCATAAAGGACTGATCTACAAAATGAGAAGATACGGGTATAGCGGAGTAATGACAAGGCTAATTTCTTCGTACTTAATCAATCGTAGTTTCAGAGTCCGGATAGGACAAGTCCTGTGCGAACTCGGGAACCCGGAGGCTGGAGTGCCACAGGGAGCAATACTGTCACCTCTACTGTACACGATATACACAGCACATATACCTAGAACACCAGATACACTATTAAGCCTCTATGCCGACGACACAGCGATAGCGGCTAAACATAGATATGTAGACATAGCGGTAAACAACCTACAAACAGCGCTAGACGACATAGAAGAATGGAGTCTAAAATGGAAAATCGCCATAAACTCAGATAAGACACAGGTTGTACTTTTCAAAAAGAGGCACCGACAACCAGAAGAACAGATAACTGTGCAAGACAATCCCATCGAGTGGAAAAGCGAAGCAAAATACCTCGGAGTAATCATGGACAAAGGCTTAACATTTAGCAAACACGTAGAAGCCACAGTACAAAAAGCCAACATGGCAACAGCATCAATAAGAGGCCTAGCAGGAAGGAAAAGCAAACTCAGACTGAAAACAAAAATAAGATTATTAAATAGTATAATCCTTCCTATATTAACATATGCATCTCTAGCATGGGGACACATATGCAACACATCAAAAATGAAAATACAAGCGGCACACAACAACAGATTAAGAGAAACAGTCAACGTACCGAGATACGTAGCAGAAAGATTCCTCTTTACAGATTTACAACAAATCAAAGTGACTGACACAATGAAAGAAAAAGTTAGGACAAAGTTCGCGGAGTTAGAGAACTACCCGTCACATACTGCGAGAGATAATGAGGTACGAAGCTTTCCACAGATGGAAGCACAAAAAAGACCTAAACAACAAATAGTAAATAGACTAAAATAATAATACCAGAGAGAAAATAAAAATTACACCAGAGAGAAAACAAAACACCAGAGAGAAATCACTTCAAAAAACAACAACAATGCATAATGAAGACAGTTCGTAGCTCAAAAACACTCGTGGACAATCGCCAATTACAGCGTGGGCCCGGTTGCCTTAAAGAGGACAAGCTCTATATTATTATATTGCTTCATATTTTTATATATTTTCAATGTCATAGTATAGATATTGCACTAATTTTGTTTTTTTTTTCAGGGCTACCTACAAAAAAAACCAAAAAAATACACAAAAAACCGGCCTCGGCCACCAAAAAAATTAAAAATACTAACAAAAACCGGCGCAAGCCAACAAAAAAAATTAACAAAACCACGGCACGTAGGGCCCAACCCCTTGAGCATCAAGTCGCCGAACTAAGACTGGCTCACAGCGGAGACTTGAGGCCCAAGTAAGCAATTTTAGTTCGCGGATAAGCCACATTAAGATATGTAACAGGAATATAGCGACAATGCGCTGTCCTGAGTTTTGCATTCGGTTAGGAAACCATGTTGGGGTTCTATTACCCAGGACCTCCACATGAAGAGCAGTTGGTTGATTGTTGTGCCCCTATCGCGCATCAGAGTGCTATAGGGGAGAAAGGGATGGTCTGGAGCATTGGAGCGCGGTGGAGTGACTCCCGTTTTTTACTAGAGTTAATACACCTCGCTCTAATGAATTGTTACACCCGAACGTAATTCTTAGGGGTGAACATTTCTCACAGGCTGGGTTTAATTAAATTGCTTGCTTGCTTGATTGCTCCACCTTCGATGAGCAGTGGTCAGCAACAAAATCATCATTATCATGATCGCTGAAAGCGAGGTGCCTATACAGTCTGCGACAAGATACTGTTTTTGCTTTTACCTGTGTTGGAAGAGCTGCTATTGTGATTATTTGAGTTTTTAAATTATTAACATGGATTTTTCAATCAAAATTAGACGTCGTGTGAATAAACGAGGGAGGACATAGCAAATGTAATTGTTATTATGCAGCTAGAAGCGGAACAAAATCAGCCTGTTCAAGATTTTAAAAATGTACAGGAGCATGCTTTGGTAGTAAGTTTAAGCACTATAAAACGGATCGCTCGTGAAATGAAAAATATAGAAGAAGGTACTACTACGCCTAATGACAAAAGAATGAAATCTACTCCAAAATCCAACTTGAACGATTTAGACAGAGCTGTACTTCGTCGTATAATAATAATTTTTTATGTCCAGGAAAAAGAGTTCCTACCTTGCTACATATAACAAAAAAAAAATAGTGAAGACAATATTTATACAGGGTCACATGAAACTTTGAGAAGAGTCATTAAGGATATGGGATGTCGATGAAAGAAAGCGAAGAATAACAGAAACATTCTAATGGAAAATCTGATATAGTTTGAAGTGCTTCGGAGTTTCTTGGGAATATTAAACATTATAGCGAAGACAATCGTCCCATAATTTACATGAATGAAATTTAACATTTCGATTATCTGGCATTCGTATAATGTGACTAAGTCATATAGCAATTTCGGCTCGTATTTTTGCCGTAATTGCTGGTTTTCCATACATCCTCATTATTTCTTTATTTGTTCGTCTTCTTCAAATATTCTCTGCTGTCTTTATTCCCCGAAGATTTTTCTGAGCAACTTTCTTTCCCAGACCTCTACTTTCTTTTCTTTCTGCTGGTTCATAATCCACGTTTTACTGGCATACATCACTGTGGGTCTGATTACTGTCTCGTAGACTCGCAGTTTAGCTGTTCTTGACACATTTGTTGCTTTCAGTAATAAATTTAGTGACCCTATCGCTCTGCTTCCCTTCATTAATCTTTTGTCTATCTCTTTTTTTTCTTCTCTCGTGTTCGTTATGGTTACTCCTAAGTATTTAAATTCTGACACTTTTTCAAAACTATAAACAGTCTCTGCTCCTTTCATTTTGATATATTTGTTATGTCTCCCCTCATTTCCATATATTGCGTTTTTGTTCTCTTTTGTTCTTTTTGCTTCTTCTTTAAATTTCTGGAAAACTTTTTCTTTTGTTCTTGATAGTATCACATCACCTGCGTACGCTATGCACTGTTTCATGCTATATATTATTATATACAGTGATGAGTGCCTTAAGAACCGGCAAAATAACGCAAAAGATAGAAAACATAATACGTTGTGAAATAAAAAGAGATGCAAGTAGTAGAGGTGAGAAATTATCGATATAAACCTATAATTTACTTTACATTACATTAGATCTATCGAAAATTTCCCACCTTTAGACGTTAGCTTATGAGCTAGTTGACTTCAGTCATTATATTACAAGTATGACGTCGAACATTAACATTTTTTAAATTTCGCATAAAGTAAAAACTGATTGAAGGCAATAAAGCAAATGTAAGTAAACAGTTTAATTAGTAGTAATTTGATAAATACAGAATAACAAGCTATGATAATTCTGTATTGAGAAGAGTGTATGCGACGTCTCAAATCACAGTTTATTATTGATCAATACTTTAATTTTGGATAAAAAGATACTCGTACTTCTGTTTTTACTTACATTACGTATTACTATGACTGAAGTCAACCACCTCATAAGCTAACGTCTAAAGGTGGGCAATGTTCGATATATCTAATGTAATGTAAAGTAAATTATAGGTTTATATCGATAATTTCTCACCTCTACTACTTGCATCTCTTTTTATTTCACAACGTATTATGTTTTCTATCTTTTGCGTTATTTTGCCGGTTCTTAATGCACTCATCCCTGTATATGAAAAGATATTTATGAATAGATGACCAAGATATTCGTGCAATTAAAAATCTGTATTGAAACCAAACAGCTATCATACAAATTAGAGACAATTACACCGACGAAATCTCCATACAACGAGGAGTAAGAAAAGGTTGCATTTAATCTCCAACATTGTTCAATGTTTACTCGGACCAGCTATTTAAAAAAGCACCTAAGAGACAGCCATATGGAATCAAAATCAACGGGGAACTACGTACCTAATGTAATTAAATTCGCAGACGATACAGTAATTCTGTCAGAAAATATTGAAGGTCTCCAAATGAAGTCCAAATTGAAAAAGTTCACAAAATTACATATTTGGTAACTGTCATATAAGAAAAATAGAAATTACGTTTATGAAAATGAAGACATTTCTTTGCAATAATCATTTCAGTTTAGAACTAAGGCAAAGAATGGTTAAGTGTTATACTTTTGTATGGAGCCGAAGTGTTGACACTAAAAGTATTAAGTATGAACAGAATTGAAGCATTGGAAATGTAGATTCATAGATGGATGCTGAAGATACATTGGATAGCAAGAAAACTAACGAGGAAGTACTAAGGAGGGTCAACAAAGATGAGAATTGCTAAAGGCTGTTAAAGACCGGAAAATATCTTATCTGGGACATATAGTGAGAAAATCGATATAGAATATTATAACTGATCCTTAAAGGCAAAATAGAAGGCCGTAGAGGTGTAGGAAAAAAACAGGTTTCTTGGTTGAAACACATTCGTGAATGGACTCAGATATGAAATGCAGGACAATTATTCCCTGAACAGTTAGGTCCAGAAATATATCTTCTTCTTCTTCTTCTACGGCACTACAGCCCAAATTGAGCCTTGGCCTCCTTTATTTTTTGCCTCCACCATTGCTTGTCTGTGGCTGATCTTCTCCATATATGGACTCCTAAAAGGGCTTGTGCGTCGCTGTTTACTGTGCCTTCCCAGCACTTTCTTGGCTTTCCAACCGGTCTCTTTCACTGCATTCTACCATTTAGTGCTCTTTTTGGTAGCCTGTCCTCTCCCATTCTTATCACATATCCGGCCCATTGCAATATTTGTATTCAAATGAAATCTGACAGTGGTGCTTCCTTATAAAGTTGATAAAGCTCGTTGTTGTATCGACTTCTGAAGATTCCGTTTTACCTCACAGGTCCAAGTATTCTCCTCAGTACTTTCCTTTCGAATGTATCGAGTTTGCTTTTGGATGTTTCTTTCAGGAATATACCTACTTAGGCCAAATTCTGAAAATTGATAAAAATAACCAAAGTGTGGAAATCACTAGGAGAGCAAGAATGGTATGGGCAGGATTTGGAATACTCATTAGGATACCTAAGAACAGCAAAATATCTCAATACTTGAGGAGCAAAGTGTTCAATCAGTGCATCCTTCCTATCATAACATAGGGATGTCAACCTGGGCCCTAAACAAGGCAAATATGAATAAACTATCCACAACAGAAGCAAAAATGGAAAGAGAAATGTTAGGTATAGGTATAGGTTAGTACTGGGTTGGATGAAAAACAAAAGTCGAGAATATCACAACAAAAATTGCCAAATTCAAATGGAGTTTTACAGATTATACTGCTAGAAAAAGAGACCAAAGTTGGAACGCCACAATACAACATTGGAGATCTTACAAACGTAGACGACCAAGAGGAAGACCACAGATGAGATGGGTAGATTACATAAAAAGAATAGCCGGAACAAATTGGAAATATGTTGCTCAGGATAGAGATCGATGGAAACAGTTGGAAGAGGCCTATGTCCAAAAATGGACGATAAAAAGTTAAGAAGAAGAAGAAGAGATCAAGTATAATTATGTAAAAGTGCAAATTTTGAGAATTTAGAACCGATTATTTTCAGAGATAAGTCTAATGTTGGGTATACGTGAAATACCCTGTATAAAACTTCCTCTAAAGTAATACAAACTTAAATAATGTTCATCATTAACCAATCAGTAACCGTTCATATGTTAAAATACTTAACATAAGATGCGTTGAATTGCAACGATAATCATCAGTTGATATTAATTTTTGTGAAAAAAGCTTATTCTGGTTAAGTATTTGTTAAATACATAAATTAGATTGTTTTAGTGTTAAATAACTAGAAAGATATGAATGATTTTGTTGCGTCTGACTGAACAAAGAAACGTGTTTAAAACCATTTTAACTTTTAATACTTATAAAATTGCATGTGATAAATACAATTAGTGTATATTTATCGCTATCACTTAATATATTTCAAAAAATTTGTAATTTGTGTGCGGAATATTTTAAAATTAAATGTACTTTCTCGAATAAGTGGTTATTAATGTCCATGCTAAATTGCCTAATCAAACAACTGCCAATTAACAATAGCTTTTTACATTCCTTCATGTATATTTCTAATGTATACAGAGTGGCTCATGGCATGCATACGGAAAGGATTTTCTACTCGGAAAAGTCCCTGTCGAAAAATAGCTGGAATATATTATTTATTTGTAAGGACGACATCTTTATACGCAAAAGATATAAGCCAAAGTAGAGTCGCTTAATCGGGGTGCCACCTCCAGTTACTGGTTTTAAAAAATAGATTGAGAGTTGGCGATTTTGTCTCTCTACGTAAAAAACTGTGGTCTGGACAAACGTTAGTACTGTGGTCTGGACATGAAACTCGACATGAAAGAGGATGTGGCTTTGTACATACATGAAAGAATACAATTAGAGTTATTAGACTTTAAACCAATAAACGAACGAATCTGCATCATAAGATTAAGAGGTAAATGGTCCAATTTAACTATATTTTCAGTGTATGCACCAACCGAAGACGCATTAGAGGATGATAAAAATGAATTGTACGACTCTCTAAATCAACTCTACACAGAAGCTCTTAACCACGATATTAAAATAATACTAGGTGATCTAAACGCAAAGGTAGGCACAGAAGACTACGTAATACCGGTGACAGGAAGATATAGTCTACATGAAGTTACAAACGATAATGGATCACGTTTGGTCGATTTTGCGACAGGCTGCAACTTAGTAATCAAAAGCACCCAATTCGCTAGAAAAAAGATCCACAAGGCAACATGGAGGCGATGGAAGAACAAATGATCAAATAGATCACGTATTGATTGATGGGAGACATTCTAGCAGCATAATAAGTGTAAGAACTATGAGAGGGCCGGACAGCGACACAGACCATTTTCTCGTAAAGGCCAAGCTCAGAACAAGAATTTCAACACAAACAATAGATAAACACACAAAGATCGAACGATGGAATGTGGCGAAGCTGAAAGAAGAAAATAATCAAAGACAGTACCAAGTAGAATTAAGAAGTAGGTTTCAGGTTTTGGAAATAAATGAAAATGAAAGTGAAGATATAGATCAGATCAGCGATGGAACTCCATAAAAACAACTATTACAGAAGCAGCAGAGAAAGCTATCGGAAGAAAGAAAAAAAACAAAAAAGAAAAAATGGTTCGACGACGAATGTGAAAGAACTCTAAAAGAAGCAAACAAAAGAAGAATTGATTATATGTCGAATCCATCAGAAGAAAAACGTATATGATTTCATAGAGAGAGAGAGAGCCGCAGTTAGAAGAACACTTCTAACAAGAAGACAAAAATGAGACAATATCTGCAGCAACAAATTGAAAAGGTAGAAGGAGAACACAGACGAAATCAAAATAAAAATTTCTACAGAGAATTAAGACAACATAAGAGAGGCTTATACATAAGCACAC
Organism: Diabrotica undecimpunctata; assembly: GCF_040954645.1. Taxonomy (NCBI): domain Eukaryota; kingdom Metazoa; phylum Arthropoda; class Insecta; order Coleoptera; family Chrysomelidae; genus Diabrotica; species Diabrotica undecimpunctata. Next base: position 69,032,832 of record NC_092810.1, read on the forward strand.
CCAACTTCGTAAGAGATAAAAATGGAGAAATTCTGGCTGGCAAAAACCAAATAATAGAAAGATGGGCTGAATATTTTGAAGAGCTGCTGAATATCCAAAATTTCACTGAGGAAAACAATGAAAATGGTGAAAACAACGGAGAACATGAGTATCAAACGGCCGAATTAGAAATACCCCCACCCAGCATGGAAGAAATTACGCATGCCATAAAAACGCTTAAAAACGATAAATCCCCAGGTCTGGACAAAATTGATGCCGAGCTAATTAAAACAGGCGGTCATGAACTCATAAGTAAAATCCATCAATTAATAGAAATGGCCTGGCAACAAGAAATAATTCCGAAAGAATGGTGTGGTAGTATTATTGTACCAATACACACGAAAGGAAAAAAGGAATCATGCATGAATTACAGAGGAATCTCACTAACCAACACTACATATAAAATATTGGCTTCGATATTATTAAAAAGATTAGTACCATACGCCGAAGAAATAGTTGGTGACTACCAGTGTGGTTTCAGGCCTGGCAGATCGACTATTGATAAAATATTTACAATAAGACAAATGCTTGAAAAGTATTGGGAATATAATCACGACGTGCATCAGATTTTTATAGACTTCAAACAGGATTATGATTCAATTAATCGTGCAACATTATGGAAGGCAATGATCGAGCTCGGCGTACCCAAGAAACTAGCTGCGGTAACACAAATGTGTGTAAGTAACTCTTTTGCACAAGTTAGAATAGGGATAGAAATATCAAATGCTTTCTGCGTAAATTCTGGACTGAGACAAGGAGATTCGTTGTCCCCGTTGTTGTTTAACCTGGCCTTAGAATATGTCATGCGAAAAATATATCCAAAAATCAAACCAGACATAACTGCTCGGGGAGCAAAAATCATACTCGCCTTTGCCGATGACGTATACGCAGTTGCACAATCAACATTAGAAATTAAGGATATTTTCTCGAGCTTTGAAGAAGCTGCATTAAATAAATAAATTAAGACAAAACAAAATACATGGTCGTCTCAAAACAAGAACGACAGCGAATAAGGCAAAACATTACTATAAATGATCACAACTTCGAAGTGGTTAAAGAATTTAAATATCTAGGAGCAACAATCACAAATGACAACAAATTAGAGCGAGAAGTTGAAACGAGAATAATGGCAGGAAACAGATCTTTCTTTGCAATGCAACATGTAATGAAGTCAAAACTTCTTTCACGAGGTACAAAAATCAGGATATATAAGACCATAATACGACCATCAGTCGCGTATGGAAGCGAAACATGGACGCTAACAAAAAGAGAAATAAATAAATTGCTCGTGTGGGAACGTAAAATTTTTCGAATGATATATGGCCCTTGCAGAGACAGCGTGACAAACGAATGGAGGGGCAGATACAATAACGAGCTAGAGTCTCTATTTGGAAAAGAAAATCTAGTCAGATATATAAAGGCCAATAGATCAGATGGGCAGGGAATGTGATACGCAGTAACGACAATCGCCTTATAAACAATGTGTTCTGGAAAAGGCCAGAGGGAAGAAGGTCTGTAGGGCGGCCTAGAAAAAGGTGAAAAGATGCAGGCAAAGAAGATCTAGAGAAAATGGGAGTGCGACAATGGGAATTAATGGCACAGGACCGACATACATGGAAGGCACTAGTAAACCCGATAAAGATTCACGAAAAGTTGTAGCGCCATTGATGATGATGATGATGATGATGATGATGATGATGATGATGATGATAACGTAAAAAACTATGTAAAAACGTATTTGGAAGAAAAGAGATGCATAATGCTATCTCTTCCCTGTACCACGAGTTTCCAGAGAGTGAGCTTAATTTGCGAATGAGCTTCTTAAATGGAAACAATTTTCCAAATTACGTATTTGTTGTAGGAAAAAATAAGTAAGTGTTTGTAGAATGTGTTGTGACGAATACATTTCGGTAATTATTGTTTAACAATAAAGTTATCGTTTAAATATGAAGTGATATACATTTTTCTAAATGTTAAAACGTGGTCTTATTATTTTTCTTTTAAATAGAAATTACTTTGGATAAAATACAACTTGACTACATAAACTTGAGATAATTTAATTTTTAACTTACCACAAAAGACGAGATTAAAATTAAAGTTTAAAAGATGCATCTTCTGTCTCCGAAAATTTTCCAGAGAATGCCTTTTCGGAAAATATGGAGAAAAATTCATTACAATATTTATCAACATTTCGAAATTTCAACTCCACATATTTATCTGCCACATATGGTTTTAAAGCAGCCCACACTAATTCAATTGGATTTCAGTCTGGGTGGTAGTCTTAAGACAGAGAGATCTGTATCATTCATAATGTGATCTATCTCATACGTTTTATATCTTATATATGCTAGATAATCCTGCCTTTATCATTTCTTCTGAAAATGTTCTGTTGTTTCAGACATTTCTTCATTTCGTCTTTTCTACACAATGTAGTGGGACATTTTTGAACTTGGGAATTGTGATATTGTGACATTGTCTAAAATCAATACACTACTTGCTGGTTTGTTAAGTTTTCATGAATCCATTTTTTATAATTATCTATTTATTAAGTTTCAATTCAACTCAATTATATAGTTAATTTTGGGATGATAATCCCCCGACATAGTACCAGGTTTAAATTTTAAACATGCGTTTTTTATTGAACCCATTTCATCACCTGCATGAGCAATACTCAGCTTCTGCCCTTTGGACACTGGCTTGTGCAAACCTTCGGTGGTATTTAAATTTTTATTTTCTTTATAATATATAAGTTGTTTTTTAATTTACCTTATAAGTGCAATATATTATAGTCCATTATAAATAAGTCTGTAAAATTGTATATTTTTTATTACATTTGTATCTGTCACTACTCACTTTAATTGGAGTCATTTAAATTATTTATTTGTTCGTGAACTGATTCTTGTGAATAAAGGTATTTCTATTCTATTATATTCTATTCTATTGTCTCTAAATTTAAACTAAAACAAGAACTACCAAACTTCCAAAACCTGTTAGAGATAGATTAAATTACCAATTAGAGCGCCTTCAAAAAAAGCAGGTTGTAAACAGACTAGAGGAAGAAATAAATAAAAAGCTAGAGAATCAAGTCAAACGGGATATAGAAGAAGAGTGGCAGACCATACAGACAGCCATGTCGTAAGCAGTGTAAAAGTGTATAGGAAGAGAGCATATAAAAAGACGGAGAAACTGGTTCGATGAAGAATGTAGGAATGATTTGGCAAGAAGAAACAGGGCAAAACTGCAAAGAGATAAAGAAAATACTCAAAATGCAATCGAAAACTATGTGGTAAGAAGAAGAGAAGTAAAAAGAATTTCCAGAAAAAAGAGAAGATAACAGCTAGAAAAGCAATTGAAAAACATAGAGAAAACATAAAGACATACATAAAAGTTATAAGGTCCAAAAGAAAATTTGTTCCAAAATTGTTAGTTATTTTGTTTATAACTTTTTTATTTTCCATTTTACGCTTAAAAGTAATAAGCATAAAGTCGTAGACAATTAAATTTGCTACAAAAAATGTTTAATAAAATTTATTGTAGGGTTATTAGTTTACCAGATACAGCGCGAAAACCCTCTCCCCTTATTTTTCCAAGATGGCGGCCGAGAGACCAGGATGGCGACACCATAAACTTGAACTTAAGCTTGTACTTACTTTCCCGCTAAGCATAAAACAATGTAACATTTCAATGGACTATAAATACAAATTACTAGATAAACTAAAAATTAAATACTAAATAAAAATAATTTAATCAGTTTTATTTATTAATATTTCGTTTAAATAACATTTTACATAAGATGCCGATTGACCATTTACACACTATGTAATTCCCAAACAAAAATGTAATACATGATGACAAGTATGAATTTGATGGTAATACGATCTGCACAGATATCGCCGATAGAGTACATATTTCTTTGTCGATAACAGTTTTTAGATAACATGAATAATTTTTTAATGATATTTATGTGGATGGAGCTTTATTTGTTTAATAATAATATGTTCTTGTTATGGCATAACTTTGATTATTTGGTAAACCTACCTTATACATCACAAAAAATTAAACAAAAATCATTAAAACTTGTTTGTTAACAAATTCACTGTATAAGTACGATAAAATTATATTCCGTACCATTTCAAAAACTTATTGAACAGCGCTGATTGACTCAACAGAAAAATGTTATACATAAAGATGTAATAGATATCTTTGCTTACTAGGTCCACTAGTAAATAAAGTTATCAGAATTAAATGGGAAACCGATCTTCATACATGGCCTTTACTATAGTAAATGCATTCGAAGGACTTTTAAAAAGTCACATGTAAAGAATTGCCGAGGGGGATGCATAATGTTTTTGTCGGATCATTTGTAAACACCCTCCGTTTAAAAATCGGATTCCGATGTGAATCCTAAGAACCATTACGTTCTCTTTATTCGTACAGGTTTTTAATAGATTGTGTTTGTAAATAGTCGAGCTATCAATCATAAAAATCTTCAAAGTCTGTCTGTCAAAATGTTGGAAAAACTGAAATTACTCAAAAAATTAAAATTTAAAACACTTTTATAAAATAATCAAATCTAAACATAAAGTACGGCGAGTTCATATTCTCCATTAACTATCTACACATATGTCCAAAAGTTTGGAATATTGAAATATTTCATTTTTTTATTGATTTTTATATATAAACTGTTTTCAATAATTAAACATCATTTTGTTTCAATTCTCAACAATACTAAATAAATCTCAAAACCAGATAAACGATATGCAAAAAAATTATTTATTCTCTTGAAGTGAAAAACTTACAATGTACAACTTACATTTAAAAGTAAATTAGTATAGAAAAAAATCATTTTTAATAAAACTGCCGAAACATGCTGCCGATTAAATGGTCGAGCTGGGCTTGCGGAATTCTCTCCTATTCTTCACGGACAGCATCTTTTAGTTCTCGAAGTGTAATAGGGGGATTGTTTCGCTTCTTGATGCGTGTTTTGAGAATGTCCCAAGCATGTTTAATAACGTTCATGCCGGGGGAATTCGAGGGCCACTGTAATGTAGATATTTCTTCTTCTTCCAGAAAATTTTGTACTGCTGCTATTCGATGAGGAGGTGCGTTGTCATGCATAAACACAAATTCATCACCTACTGCCCCTCGAAATAGAAGTACGATAGGATTTAAAATTTCCTCGATGTACACAGCACCAGTGACTCTTCTCTATAGAACCAGCCGTGGCGTCCGTGTACCACACATAATACCACCCCAAACCATAATACTGCCACCTTCAAATGGGACACGCGGTTGGGCTGTTTCTAGTCGGGTTTGTCGTCATGGGGCCCTCCAAACCAGTGTTGTTCGCGAATCAGATACCAAGCCAATTTTTGACTCATCAGAGAACATCACGTTATTCCAGTTAGGACCCTGATGCACCATTTCTCTAGCCCATTGCAACCTTACTATTTTGTGTTGGTAGGTTAGTTTAGGAACACGTAGCAGTCTTCTACGATATAAATTTACTGCATTTAATCTGCGTGTTATTGTTTGCCATGAAATATTCAGTCCTTGAAGCCTAGAAATTTCTCTGGATATACCACATGTAGATTCCAGACGATTTCTACGAGCTACAGTGGTATTTGCCGGTCTTGTGCTGCTATTGTACATCGACTTCTACCACTTCTGGGACGATCCTTAACATCATTTGTATCTTTGAATTTTTTTTAAATTTTCAATACAGCACTCTGAGTAGCACCAACAATATTCGCGTTATAACTTTGACTAAAGCCCTGTTGTAACAAATAAATTACTCTAGGTATGTCAAAATAAGATATCACGTTTCTGGGCATTTTCAAATGGCTCAATTCAAATTTAAACAAAAACTAAAAAAATGTGTAAATACGCCAATCAGCGTATGTGTATCAGAATGTGATCAAAATCATACAAAAACGATTCAAATGTTTTATCATTTTCATTTAAAAACGCTCTAGAATGAATATTAATAACAATTTTAAAACCACCATAGGCGTAGATATATTATTTGTACATATTCCAAACTTTTGGACATGTGTGTACTACTTTTCCACCAAACATTTTGAGAGGTATGTGGTAGCTTTCTTTCCCATGCAATTTGTTCTGTATGGTTTTGTTCATAGTCCATGTCTCGACAGCGTATAGCATTGTGGGTCTAACTAACAGTTTCGTATACTCTTGTTTTTGTATTAAGAGATATATCTTTGGCCTTAATTATGTTGTTCCCCAGCACGTCAGTTGATCTTGGTCAGTCTTAGGTTGATTTCAGTTTATTGCTTACATGTCTGGTCAATAAAGGTACCTAAGTACAAATATGCATCCACCTTCCCGCATTCTACAGCTGATCCATCTTCCGCTTCTGATTTAAAGGAGCCCCTCATGTTTATTCATTTTTTGCTCGAGATTTCCATGTAGACACTTGGATTTATTAATATTAACTTTCAGTTCCATTTTACCATTCCCGAATCAGCCTTTTTGCTATACTTGCTAGTTCTTTTCCATTTCTTGCCATGAGAACCACATCTTCAGTATACGCTAAGCATTGGTGCTGTGTGTAGAAAAGAGTACCGGACTTATTTATCCCACTAACCCTTACAATTTTTTTTAAAACTATATTGCATAACAAGGTAGACAACGGGTCTCTTTGGCTAACACCTTTTTTCACATCGAATTCTGGCGAGGCTGTACCATTGCATTTTACAGCACCAATAGTTTTTCTAATTGTCATTTTTACCTATCTTACCATTTTTTCTGGTACTTGAAAGTCTTTTAGCGTTTCTATTATATAATTTGTTTCTGTCTATTGTATCGTAGGCGGCTTTGTAATCAATGAAAAGTACTTGTGCTGAAATGTTGTATTTATAGCAATTGATCAGGATTTATTTTAACATAAAAATTTGATCGGTTTTTGATATTCCGTTGCGAAATTTTCCCGGGTATTCTCTTAGATTCTTCTTCACTTATATTTCTAATCGTTTTTTGATTAGTATGGCGAGAACTTTGTATATTACCTCTAACAAGGATATTCCTCTATAGTTTGCGTATTCAGATCACCCATTTGTGTATAGGCATGAACTTGTTCCAGGCATTTCAACGGCTTCTCACACTTCTGCTATTAATTTACGAAGTTGGTTTCGTACAGCCTCTCCTCTATAGTTTAAGTTTTCCACCACAATGCCTCTCTCACCGGGACTTTTTTGATTTTACAAATATTTTATTATTTCTTAAATTTCTTCTCTTGCGAGATTTGGTATTTCTTCTATTACTAGTTGAGGTTTAGGAACACTATAATTTTCTTCAGTTGTTACTCCGCCATATAGAAACTCTTCGAAATACTCTTTCCATCTTTTACATATTTGATCTTCGTCCACTACCAGGTTTTCTTGTATCTTTTACACTCATTGTTCTTCCCTAGTACCTAGTGTTACGTAAAAATATGAGTCATAGTTTTAACCTGTAAACATGTTTTTATTCACATGCTTATGTTTTAGATTTTACGAGAGGCGTCTATTTACCTGAATGGAATTTCCAGAACAAGGTCGAACCGATGCGGGAAATCCAGTTTGCCTTTACCGTTTCGCCGTCGTCTACTCAAGACTTTTCGAGATAACGGCACTGGCATATATTAACAGGACATTTTATTTGGAGGGAACAGTTAATTCTCAAGACGCGCTCGCGAATTTAAATGTTACGTTCGCTTTTTAATAAATTATGTATGTTTAGTGGTAAATAAATAAATATCAGTTATTGTGCTTTTTAATGAATTAAGATAAGAACAAGACATTATAAATTAAATAGACATTATAAATTAAAGACATAACAATAATTAAATTCACAACAAATGGTGTCAGAAGTGGGATCGAACATAAATTAGACTTATAATAATAATACAAGTGAATATAAAATAAATTGTGAAAATGACGACGATTTATGAGCTCACAGTGACGAATTTAAGAAGACATCTCGAAGACAGAGAATTAGCTTCTACCGGAAAAAAGGCTGAGTTAGTCCAACGACTAAAGAACGCTTTGCTAGAAGAAGGACTAGATCCAGAGACTTATATATTTGAAGATGCTGTCATCTCGTCGATTTCGAAATTAGAGAACAAAGTTTCTGGTGACATCGCATCATTAGAGAACAAAGTTTCCGGCGACATCGCTTCTTTGGAAGACAAAGTTTCTAACGAGATTTCTTCGCTGGAAAGCAAAGTCTCTGCTAATATCTCTTTGGAAATCTCTAAAGTAACTTCTGAGATGTCTGCCCTCGACAATAGAATGTCTTCGCTAAAAAACCAAGTTGCTGCCGATATGTCGGCCTTCGAAGAAAAGATTAAAGAGATAGAAAGGAAGATGGAGGAAACCGGGACAGCAGAGAGAGGAAACAATCCAATTACAGTGGAGACAAAAGAAGATGAGACGAAATGTAAGTTGGAAACACGACCGAAATTTGAAGGAAGTGGAGGTACTGTCCATGTGAAAGTCCCAACTTTCGACGGAAAATCATCATGGAACAACTACATGAAACAGTTCGAATCAGCCGCAAGAGCAAATGGATGGTCTGAAAAAGAAAAGGCTGTAAACCTGACTATCGCTCTTCGAGGAGATGCCTTAGATGTGCTTCAGACCATAGCCGTAGAGGAGACCGATGATTTCGAACAACTGAAGAAGAGGTTAAATATGCGATATGGCCACGAACATTTGGAGCATGTATATCAGTCACAGCTTAAAAATCGTAGACAGAAGAAAGATGAAGCTCTTCAAGAATATGAGGTAGATATTGCCAGATTAGTACGATATGCTTATCCAACAGCTCCCGAAGACATGATGGAAAAATTGGCCGTTCAAACGTTTATTGATGGTCTTCGTGATCATGAAATGCAGAGAACACTGCGATTAGCTCGTCACAAGACGCTGGTTGATGTCCTATCCGCCGCCCTCGAATACGAGTCAGCTACGCAGGCCTCTGGCGGGTACAGTAAAGTTAGGACTGTAAAAGAGGAAGGAGACGAAGATAAACTTGACCAGCTCTTTAATTTGATGAAAAGCATGACATGCAAGAAAAAGAAGACCATAAAATCAAGAAACTCACCATCAGGAAAACCAGAACGAGTCAACCTTAGGGGGGCAGCTTCGACCCGGAACTCTTCCAAAGACCCTCTTATACTAATAGCTTCTTTGAAATGTCGTGAAGATAGTGTATATGTAGATGGAGACATAAATGGTAAAAAGCATACGTTGTTGGTGGATACCGGAGCGACCAGAACCATTATACGCCCGACAGTTATAAACAGCCGAAAGAAACTGTTACCAACGAGGTTGCGACTTCGGACCGCTACAGGTGAAAATGCTAACATTCATGGAGAAATCCAGGTACAATTGGGAATTGGAGCAGAAAAGTTCGTCCATACTGTTATAGTTGCTGACATCGAAGAGGATGTTATATTAGGAATGGACGTAATGAATATGCATGGATTCCAATTGGATTTTAAGAATAAGGTAATCAAAGTTGGCAACGAGGAGGTATTTCTCCATCCACATAATGACAACACTGTGCAAGCAGCCATTACAGAAGATACAGTCGTGCCTGTGAGAAGCGAAACGATCATAGTAGCGCGACTACAGGGAATTGTAGACGAAGGGACACCTGTTATGATGGAGCCTTGGAACCACGACGATGAGGTTGGCCGTGGAATCATAATTGGAAAGGAATTGGTGACTTCGGCTAAAGAAATTCCTGTGAGACTTATCAATGTTAACGACTACCCAGTGACCATCAAGAGAGAGACAAAAGTAGGAACTTGTGTACCTGTGACATCCATAATCACAACATCTGATAATTCCAACGACAAATTCGACCAAATGGTTGCAGTTGCAGGACAGTCTCTAAATCAGATGGAAAAAAGGAATTTAAGGGAATTTCTTCGGCAGTATCGTGATATTTTCGTACCGAATGGAGGAAAGACGGGAAGAACTACCGTTGTTAAGCATAAAATTGATACTGGTAATGCTAAGCCAATTCGTCAAACAGCTCGACGATTACCACAGGCGAAAAGAGAGGAAGCTGAAACGATTGTTCAGGAAATGAAGAAAGACGGGGTGATAGAACCTTCTACGAGCCCATGGGTCTCTCCGGTAGTCCTGGTTAAGAAGAAAGACGGAACGACGAGGTTCTGTGTGGATTACCGTTTGCTGAACAACGTTACCAAGAAAGATAGTTATCCTCTGCCTCGGATCGATGACACATTGGACACATTGGCTGGAAGTAAATTGTTTTCCACTTTGGATTTGAAGTCTGGATACTGGCAGGTAGAAATGGACCCAGTAGATAAAGAAAAGACAGCCTTCACCACAGGATCTGGATTGTGGCAATTCAACGTTATGCCATTTGGACTCTGTAATGCTCCTGCGACATTTGAGAGGCTTATGGAAAATGTGTTGAGAGGGTTATCTTGGAAAACATGCCTGGTTTATTTGGATGACATAATCGTCTTGGGGGAGACATTCGAAGATCATTTGAGGAATTTAGAAAACGTTTTTAATCGACTTAAAGCTGCCCAATTGATGCTAAACCCCAAGAAGTGCCAGCTATTTCAAGGTAAAGTCAATTATCTGGGTCATATAGTCAGTAAAGAAGGAGTGGCCGTGGATAAGGGAAAAATCGATTCCATTAAGGAATGGCCAAAACCAACTGACAAACATCAAGTGAGAAGTTTTCTTGGACTATGTACTTACTACCGGAGGTTTATTAAGAAGTTTGAAGATATCGCTAAGCCATTAACGCGACTTACGGAGGAAGCAAGAGATTACCGCTGGGATATAGACTGCCAAAATGCCTTTGAAACGTTGAAAAAGCATTTAATAACAGCACCAATTTTAGGGTATCCAATGCCAGAAGGAGAGTTCATCTTAGATACGGATGCAAGTAATGTGGGAATTGGAGGAGTGCTGTCTCAGATTCAAGGAGGACAGGAACGAGTCCTCGGATATTTTAGTAAAGTTCTTTCAAAACCTGAACGGAATTATTGCGTCACGAGAAGAGAACTTCTGGCAGTAGTGAAATCAGTAGAGCACTTCTATCAATACCTCTATGGCAGAAAGTTTCTAATCCGAACCGACCATGCCGCCCTTAAGTGGTTGATGCAGTTTAAGAATCCAGAGGGTCAGATAGCCAGGTGGATCGAACGACTCCAAGAATACGATTTTAAGATTGAGCACCGGGCCGGAGTTAGCCATAGAAACGCTGATTCTCTTTCCAGAAGGCCATGCCCAGCAGAGTGTTCCCACTGCAACAAAACGGAATCCAAGGAAGCAGCAGTGCTAAGAACGACGATTGTCAACGACGACTGGACGCCTACTAAGATCGGAGAAGAACAAGATCGAGATCCAGTTATACAGAAAATTCGAAAATGGAAAGAGGAAAACCGTCGACCACCTTGGCAAGAAATATCAAACCTATGCTCAGTAGTTAAGACGTATTGGGCCCAGTGGGACTCATTTATCATGGAAGATGGCTTGCTTAAACGAGTCCTGGAAAATGATGACGGTTCAGAGAAGAGAAGACAGTTGGTGATCCCAAAGAGCAGAATAGCCGAAGTACTTCGTCAGTTACACGACAGTCCATCGGGAGGGCATTTTGGTGTAAAGAAAACCCTTCAGCGAATTCGGGAACGGTTTTATTGGATGAACAGTTCCGACGACGTAAAAGACTGGTGTAAGAAATGTACTATTTGTGCTACGAGTAACGGGCCTTACCGAAAAAGGAGAGCTCCTATGAGACAATATAATGTCGGAAGCCCGTTTGAAAGAATAGCTTTGGATATCGCTGGGCCATTTCCAGAAAGTGAAAATGGAGGCAAGTACATGTTGGTAGTAATGGATTACTTTACTAAGTGGGTCGAGATTTACGCACTTCCAGACCAGAAGGCCGCCACCGTTGCAGATAAGTTGATCCAAGAATATATCAGCCGATTTGGAGTGCCTTTGGAGATACATAGTGACCAAGGCAGGAACTTCGAAAGCGATCTATTCCAAGGAATATGTGATAGACTAGGCATGAAGAAAACAAGAACTACAGCATATCATCCGCAATCTGATGGTATGGTAGAACGGATGAATAGGACAGTTGGCAAATATTTGACAAAGATGGTGTCCGATCATCAGCGAGACTGGGACCAATACCTTCCGTTCTTCACAATGGCCTACATATCTGCTGTTAACGAATCAACAGGCCAGACACCAGCCAAAGTCCTATTCGGACGCGAAATGCGACTACCTTGTGATCTAGAGTTTGGGTGTCGACCTGGAGAAGATGTAGCAGGTGAAGATTATGTGATCGAATTACGAAGAAGAATGGACGATGTACATGAGTTGGTCCGTTCCCACCTTCAGATGGGAATTTTCGTTTCTTCCGAATGAAGAAACGGTACGATACACAAGCCGAAAAGGGTTGCTTTAAGAAGAACGACAAAGTATGGCTGTATAATCCCAAGAAGCGAAAAGGTTGTTCTCCCAAATTGCAGCAGTTTTGGGAAGGTCCATACCTCATTATGGAGAAGATTAACGATGTCATCTACCGAATAAGCAAGATTCCGAGGGGAAAGCCGATGATAGTACACCATAACCGGCTGGCGTCTTTCGAAGGTGACCACGACGTAGATGAAGAAGTGGAAGTAAACCAAGTCCAAGATGTGTCTGACCTCACGTTTGAGGAATTCATGGGTGCCTATGGAGGTACCGGTAAAGCAAGACATGGTGTTACCACTGAAGAAAAGCAAGATCTACTCGCGCTCCCCGATGACCACTCGCTGGCCCTTACCATCCCGGCCAGTATCAAAGACGCACCAGGGTTAGCATCCGTCTTTCGAAGGAAGTTTGGTCGAGTTGCAGAACTTCAATGCCAAGTGCCAGCTCCCGGTAAAACCTTGAAACTCCAAGATGCATCACGTTACCTTTTCTACCTGGTAACAAAAGACACTGCCCGTGACCAACCTACCTACCGAGATGTATGGGAAGCCTTACTTCAATTGAGAGAGCACGTACTAGAGTCCGACGTACAAAAGTTAGCCATGCCAAAGTTGGAGTGCCGCCAATTAGATTGGAGGGTTATCCGAAATATGGTGGAGGAGATCTTTAAAGACACCGAAGTCCAGGTGTTAGTCTGTTGCAACCCGCATAGTTACTGGTGCGGAGAGAAAACCGTCCCTTGTCATTTTTATACAACTGGAAGTTGTAAAAGAGGGTCCAGTTGCCGATACCAGCATGCCGCTCCAGTTCTAGTCCCGACAAGGTTCCAGGAGGAACCATCTTTTGAGAGGGGGGCAATGTTACGTAAAAATATGAGTCATAGTTTTAACCTGTAAACATGTTTTTATTCACATGCTTATGTTTTAGATTTTACGGGAGGCGTCTATTTACCTGAATGGAATTTCCAGAACAAGGTCGAACCGATGAGGGAAATCCAGTTTGCCTTTACCGTTTCGCCGTCGTCTACTCAAGACTTTTCGAGATAACGGCACTGGCATATATTAACAGGACATTTTATTTGGAGGGAACAGTTAATTCTCAAGACGCGCTCGCGAATTTAAATGTTACGTTCGCTTTTTAATAAATTATGTATGTTTAGTGATAAATAAATAAATATCAGTTATTGTGCTTTTTAATGAATTAAAATAAGAACAAGACATTATAAATTAAATAGACATTATAAATTAAAGACATAACAATTAATAAATTCACAACACTAGTTTGAATGTATTTTACCGCTTTGTAGAAATTTCTTTATTTTGTTTTTCTTGTAATTTTCTTCAATACGCTTTTCTTTATCATCCATATACGTTCTTTTCCACGCCCTTAAGATTTTCTTTACGTTTTTTCGTTGTTCGGCATACCTTTCTAGATCGTCTTGTTTTTGCGATCGCCAATCTCCAATGTGATCTTATTTTAACTCTGCTCTACATTTGTCATCGACAGTTGTTTTTTCTATATCTTCTTGTATCTTGTTCTTGGTATGTTCTTCGACGTTGCTTCCTTTATAGTGTTTGTCAACTTCAAGAACTTTTGTTGTATGTCACACATAGTAACACTATTTTATTTGGCGTAGCTTTCTTTAATATCCTTTTGGTAACCTTGTACTACCTCACATTTTCGCGGCTATTCAAAATTAAATTCAGTTTGCGCTTTTTTTTTCCGTTTATGCTTTTTAATTATTTCTCCAATTCTAGGATAATGAATGTTTTATGTTAAATAATGTTTTAAAACAAAGAGTACAAATAATTTTGCTAAATTAAATAACTTTATAGATTGATTCAAAGTTTACAGAGGGAGAACAAACACACTTTTGTCACAAGCAAACAAAAGTCCATTGAAAAATAGAAACTCATTTAAATTTTTTAAATAAAATATGTAAATTATTTTAAAGTATTTTAAGTGTTTTTCTAGTAACTATTTTACTAACTGTTGTTGCCATTTGTTTTGGCTTGGTATTATCGTTATTTTATAATAAAGGTATAACTAGATATTCATTTATATCTACATTATTATTGTATTGAGCTAACTAGTAGTAACAATAAAGTAAACAGTGAATAATAATGTGAACATCTTTAGTGAAAGATGAAATCTTCTATACTAATAGAATCACAGGATATCTCAAATTAACTAATAATTTATACAATTGCAATGATTGTTCAAACTGTGACAACACGTAAGCAAACTTTTTAGAGTACAGTACTAATGCATATTTTTTAAATCACTTATTTTTATAATAGTATATTGTAGGTACCGGGTGTTTAATTTCAAATATTTAGCTAAATTTACATCGGATCGAAAACCATCAAAAAACGTTTTCAACAATTTTTAAAAAGCTATCGAATGACACCAAACTCGACCCTCAATCACTCCCCTGGTAACTTTAAAATCTGAAATGAGAACCCCCATATTTTATTGCAGATTAGGATTTCTCATGAAAAAATAAGTAACTTTTATTCGAAACGTTTTTGTCGAATTGCTGATAGATGGCGCTATAATCAGGAAAACGATTTATCCTTATACCATAGAATTGTGGAAACGGTCTAATATATCGAGAAATACACCGGTATTTCCAATAGCTCCAATTTACTATTACGATAACATACAATCTCAATAATGATGCTTTCTAAAGTTGATGAAACAAGAAGTGCAGATATCATTGTCTTATTTCAAGTAAAAAAAGTGTGATCATTTTTCGTCTTTCTACAATTAAAAAGTCTTAAATCACATAATCGTTTTACTTTTTCAAATGTAGCACCTCGCGAATCTAACTCTTAGCTACAACTTTAAATCTCTTGTGCGGAGCACTCTTCTCATTTTCTCATCCATTTTGCCTTCTTTACGTTTATTGTTAGACCATGTTATTTTCCATACTCCGCTATTCTGGTCACCAGTCTCTGAAGATCTTTAATATTTTCAGCGAAGATTACAGTGTCATCTGCGTATCTAATGTTGTTAATAGGAACTCCAATTTACCTTTATTCCTGCTGTTTCGCCCTCAAGAGTCTTCTTAGGATTTCTTCACAGTACTCGTAGGCATTAAAAAGAACTAGCGATAATTTCCTCTGACAGCTGTTCGTTAACACGTAAGTTTGTTCTCTGCTTATAGTATAAATTTGATATATCCGGAGGTCAATGTAGTCTATCTTGTTTGATTTCAGGACATTCATTAATTTTGTTCTATCCAAAGATATATATCCAAAATACAAAAAATTTTATTTAAAAAATTTCCTTTATAAAAGGTATAGTAATAAAAACGCTATCAGGTTACATCACAGAACGTTTTCGGAATAACTATTTCATCATCAGTGCTATCTGGATGTATATGTTTGAAGCCACTAAATATATGGGTAAAAACCCTTTAAATGTAATTTGATTAACGTTGAGTTACATCTTTGATATTGAAAAACTATAATGTTTAAGGTACAATAGGAATTGATCACGTGGCAACTTAACACTCCACTGGGGTTGCTAGTCCTTAGACGAAGTGTCCGTGAGTAAATGTTGATAGCAACGTTGCTATTTCATTCATCCATTCTTTTTTCTCCTTGTGGGCGTCTTTAGTATTTCTTGACACAGTTACTGTAGACAATGTTTTAGTCGATCCTAGTATTCGTCAATATTATTGATGTTAAAGTACATATATTCAGTTTGCTAAAGTTCATACGCAGTTTGTGTTGAAGACATTATTTTACGTTGGGCTCTTTAAGTTTGCTTGTCTGCAATCATACCGACTACATCAATATTCATTCTGTTCATTTCTTAAATGGATTTATAAATGTTAACTTCTAATGGACACTAGGCATATAAAAAAATAAACAAAATAAGAAACTACTTGATTTTAAAAATAATCTCTGTAAATATACCTAGTTAATTATTATTATAATTATTATTATTATATATTATATTTATTATATTATATATTATTATTTTATATAATTACTATTATTATTATAATAGCTTAAAATTAATTAAGAAACTTTGATTACCTTGTTTAAAATTACACAAATTTAATTAATAATAATAGTTTACATGTTTACAAACACTCTTACACAATCACTGAAGTAAGACACATAAAATATTAAGATTTATTACCACCACTAATTTTGGATAAAATAAACAAAAGATAAATTATATTAGTTTTTATTAAAAGTGGCAAAACAGAGTGGTTACATTTATGTTGCATATTTTATTCCATAAATGAGAATTACTTATGGCAAGAAGATATATTATATTCTAAATAAGTCAGAAAGTTAATAGTTAGGTATAGTACAGTAAATTTAAAAATTAAGCTATGTTTGCATAATATTGAAGTGAAAGTCGACTAAAAACCGTAGGAAGCATAAAAAATTGAACAGATTGGATTTGACAAAAGCAGCATAAATACGAATTTAACGCAAATTTCCACTTAAGTGCGTCCAAAAACTTAAGACAGGCTAAAATTGAATAATGTCGTATGATGTCGCCGTGTTGGTTTGAGATAGAGTTTGAGTTAGCTAGTACTAAACGCAGAGTAGACTGGGTAGGGAAGTTTCCGAGATATCGCGATCCAATAGAAAACGTCGTATGTTCTAGAAAGCTGGCGAACTTTTGGAGATTATAGTATTGGAACGATATGGTCATACTGTCGTACCTTCTAGAGATGTTGGCGACCACATTGACCCATCTTATTCTATTCACAGCAGCTCGAAATAGATCAGTTGACGTTAGACCAGTCCACTTTCTAAGATTGGCCAGCCAGGATATACGTTTACGTCCAGGACCTCTCGTACCCTCAATCTTGCCTTGTAGAATCAACTGTAGAAGTCGGTATTTATTATGCATGATGAGGCCGAAGTAAGCCAATTTTCTGTTCTTTACGGTGTTACTAATTTCTTTGTCTTTTCTTAGCCTCTGGAGAATAGCTATGTTATTTGTGTGGTGTATGTATGAGACCCTCAACATACGTCGGTAGCACCACATTTCACATGCCTCTAATCGTTTTATGGCATCTTCTGTAAGGCCCGAGCTTTCTGCTCCATAGAGGAGAACACTAAAGACGTAATATCTAAGAATTATTATGCAAATATTAATACTTAAAGATAAGTTGCAGAGAATCTTCTTAAGGCTGCTAAAAGAGCTTCTAGCTTTTTCAATACGAGTTTTTATTTCATAGCTGTGATCCCAAGTATCCTTAATATTGCAGCCCGAATAGCATATTTTTTCCACTCTTTCTAACGGTGTATCGCCTATTGTAATGTGGGCGTTTATGTTGGTGTTCTTACTAATGATCATTATTTTTATCTTCTTGCAATTTAGTTTTAGGCAGTATTTGTTACATGTTCCTACAACGTTATACATCATCCTTTGGAGCCCCTGCGCACTATCTGCCAGCAACACTGTATCGTCTGCATATCTAATATTGTTTATAAGTTGGTCATTTACAGCAATCCCATATTCTGATTCGTCCAAGGCCTCTGTAAAGATGTTTTCAGAGTATATGTTAAATAATGCCGGTGACAATATGCAACCCTGTCTAACTCCTTTTTTGATTGTAAGGATCTCGAGCAGTTCATTTTCTAATCGCACTGTTACTTTTTGTTGGAGATATTGGTTTGAGATTAGTCTTATATCCTTACCATCGAGCTGATGTTTTAAGGATATCGATTAGTTTCCCATGTGTCCTGCTCTGAATTCAAATTGAACATCACTCAGGTATTCTTCTAATTTGGTGTATATGCGCGAATGAATGATAGTAAGGACTACTTATCATCATCAAACTAATTAATATATGTTCTTCACATTTTCTAGCGATGGATTTATTAGGAAGTGGAATGAATATTGATAAGCCAGTCTTTTGGTAAGGAACCACTCTCGTAGATGTTGTTAAATAGCTTTGTAAGAGCTATGATTTGGTGTGCCTCTAATAGCTTTAAAATTTCACCATGCACCTCATCAGGTCCTGGTGATTTCCCATCTTTAATCCGCTTAATGGCCATAGTTACTTCTTCGTTTGTTATTTCTGGGCTGTAGGGATTGTTTATTTCAGTCGGCCTTCGTGCTGAATGGTAGTCAGTAAAATGGACACGAGCCAAAAATAAGGTCCAGAGGACGCGTCAGAAATGAGTGACTCTTCTGAATTAATAAATAAAAATGTATAGGGAATGAGCAGCTAGGCAACCATGGTCGCGGACTCTGTATCTGTTCCAAATAGGTTTCAACGACGCTGAAAAACCTTCAGCACAGTCACAGTACAGTTTTGCTATGGAAGGTTATGATATATATAGCAAGTCTACAGAAATCTCGAGGATTTGTACTATAATTACTTAATAAAAGACAATTGTACATTAAGCCAATTAGCGTACAACTGAGAGCGTCCTCCAGAGAGAAAAAAAGGTATGTTGGCGGCGGTATTTACAATTTACAAGATTTCCAACAAAAAGCATTGCAAAAATGGAGTCTGGCACAAATTATTGTAAATACTGTTTCAAACCTGATAGCAGGAACGTAAATGTAGGGGTGAAAATAATTGGGAATGTATATATCACGTGGTGTAATACTCAATAAATTAATTTTAGAAAGATTTAAACATGATCTAAAGAAAAATCGTAACAAGGAAGTAAGCAATAAATTGTTAAAACAAAAAGAGAAATCAAACGATTTCTAACTGGCGAAACCGAATTCTAATTTTTACCACTGTGCCTTCTAAAACTTGCAAAGCAAACAGTTTGATAAATTACTCGGCGAAGGAATCTAAAATTGCATTCCACATGCCGTTCATCATGGTCAAAATTCGTAGTGAATTCAATTTCTGGTACTCCAAATGGAGTAAAGTAATAAAACATAAAGACGGTATTAGATTTTTGTTTCAATACAGGGCAGCGACAAGCCGCTTATATGTATTTCGACCTATTTAGGAGGAGACCTAAAGTCGAGCAGATGATTGATGGTGACTGTCAAACTTTCAAAACGTTAAAAAAATAGAAAATGAAAAAAAGCAGATGATTGATGGTGAGTGTCAAACGTTCAAAACGTTAAAAAAATAGAAAATGGTAAGGCGAGTAATTAATAAAGATAACATGTACACCTTCATCTTCATAAAACAAATGTTTTTTATTTTATTCCTAATTGCGAGACATGCCATTACATTTTAACTTTATTATTTACTCGTATTAGTACTTTCTTTATATATATATATATATATATATATATATATATATATATATATATATATATATATATATATATATATATATATATATATATATATATATATATATATATATATATATATATATATATATATAATAAGTAAGTTCCAAAAAAATAAATCTTTTGGTCACGAGGATATCGGTCAAAGGAGAAATAATAAAAGGAAATTACAGTTCCATTCCTATATTTGAAGACGTTTCGCTTATTTAATTTACAAGCTTCATCAGTTCAATCTAAAAGAATACAAAGGTGGTAGGTAAGAATATAAAAAAACATGGAAAAATAACTTACAAATGGTGAGTGAAGAAAGTTAAGGTGTAAAACAAACACACCATTCTCTTAGTATCCGTGGTCAAAATATTAAAGTTGTAATATTAGCTTAAATGTTCATATGCAGTCGAATTCATGTATAACCATAAGAAAAAGATTACTTTAAAAGTGAAAAAAATGGATAAATGGAGAGATTGGTGTGTTTGTTTTACACCTTAACTTTCTTCACTCACCATTTGTAGTTATTTTTCCATGTTTTTTTATATTCTTACCTACCACCTTTGTATTCTTTTAGATTGAACTGATGAAGCTTGTAAATTAAATAAACGAAACGTCTTCAAATATAGGAATGGAACTGTGATTTCCTTTTATTATTTCTCCTTTGACCGATATCCTCGTGACCAAAAGATTTAGTTTTTTGGAACTTACTTATTGAATATTGTTTGACGGTCTTACTCCTATATATATATATATATATATATATATATATATATATATATATATATATATATATATATATATATATATATATATATATATATATATATATATATTATATAGATTATATGTAAGTTCTTTAAAGATAGAAAAAGTAAACAGTTTCTTTAATTACCAAAATAGACAGACATATAAATAATAGTTGCGTGTATACTGTAGATTACTAAATTATGAAAAACATAGAAGTGGTTTGTGAAATAATACGACCAAAATTACTTCTTAAAAAGAAAATGCATTGAAAGTAATTGCGTCTTATAATATGACCGGCAAGTGATTTAATTTCGTCTTTTAGATAAGATTCGTCGTTCAAATTATTGCAACACACTCTTTTTAACTCTGAGTATCGACTGCCTGTATTGAATGCCCCATCTTCTTTCTATTATCTGTACTTAATTTCGTCTCCCTATAAGTACTTACGAGGGATTGTTTTATGTCTTCTTCTTCTTCTTTTTATGTAGATATGACTGTCTGTTTGATTGTCATTGGGCTTATTTGATAGTTCCATTCTACTCTTCTATTTCTTACCCAGTTCTTGATGTTCTCTATCTTGCATCTACGTCGTATATCTGTACTTCTAGCTCTGCCCCATAGTGTCTTGCCATCAATTTTTCTAAGTGTTTTCATCTCTGCTGTTTCTAAAATCCTTTTTGTGTTCTCTGTGACAGGTCATGTTTCTGCCGCGTATGTCATTATTGGTCTAGTTTTGTAAATAATGTGTTTCATTTCTTTCCCGATATTTTTATTTCTCCATATTGTTTCATCAGGCAGCCTGTGGCTATGTTTGCTCTGTTCAGTTGATCTTCCACTTTAGTTTCGAGCTTTCCGTAACTAGATAATGTGATTTAAATATTTAACCATTCATCATCGTTTTGAAAACGTCCTATGAACTGCAATCGTGAAAACTATAGTTTATTTTTATGAACGAGAGAGTAATTAGCATAATTTTAACTGGTAGCTCCGACCACTCCATGGGCGTGCTCAAGATTAATTGAAAAATTACTTTGAATAATTGTAAAAAATAAATGAATTATTTCAGTGTTATAAAGTGCTATGTGTATGTAAACAAAAGTGACCTCTTTTATCACACACTATATTAGAACTGACTGGCCTACATTAAAAAGGGTTTTAAAAAATTCACATTTTTTTTTAATTTTTAAAAATTACAAAAGAGAAAAAGAGTTTTTAAAACCGTCTAAGGTATGTTAAATAGATGAATAAAAATATTAATATAAAACTTACAGCTACTTGTTACAAATCCAAATCAGATTCAGAAGATGAACTTTCAGAACCAAGATTTATAATAACTGGCTCGATCATTTTATCAGTAATATTGTCCAGCTTCCACATTTTTTCCTCTTCTTTAATAGTGTGATTTACTGCCTTTTCCCAGTTTTCAGGTTTTACATTATTTACGGCCTCCAAAAACAACTGTTTAACATCATGAATTTTAAAAGTGGTATTTTTCTTGAAACTTCACTCTTTATCTGTGCCCATACCAGTTCAATCGGGTTTAATTCACAATGATATGGTGGGGATCTAAGTACTGTCATTCCACGATTTTTGGCAATTTCATCAATTTCGTATTTTTTAAATTTTTCTTTATGAAGGGCACACAACGAATAAAGTTCCTTTCTTATAGATCCGGGATGGTACGTAATATTTTTTGAACTCAGCCAATTCTGCAAGTCTTTTTTTAACCACTTGGTTGTGGGCAGTCCTTCTATAAGTCTGGAGTGATAACTTGCATTATCCATTACTATTACACAGTTCTTAGGAAGAAGATCTATCATTTGTTCGAACCATTCTTGAAAGACATCAGCGTTCATGTCTTCATGGTAGTCACCGGTACGAGTTGATTCAAAAGTTAATAAACCACCTTCAACAAAACCGTCTGAACTGCCAATGTGTACTATTATCAGCCTGCGTCCCTTTCCTGATGGTGGGTTTAAACCAGTAGATAAGTTATTTACAAAAGCGTGCCTTTGACTTGTAACAGTTTCATCCTGCCAAAATTTATTTGGTGTATGACCCTCGTTGATCCATGTTTCATCAAGATGAAATATTTTTCTTTTTTGGTTTCTCATTTCCTTTATGGTTCTTAGAAAATGTCTTCTCCATATGACAATATCGCTTCTTTCTAATAAAATAGACTTTCTGGGATTCTTTTTCCAGCGGAAGCCTATTTCTTTTAAAAGTTTCCATAACGTACTTCGACTCATTTCTGGGTAATCCTTATCATCTCGAACTGAGACAAGAACTTTATCCAATGTTGGAAATTCTTGTCTAAAGAAGAATTCATGCACTTTCCGTCGAAGTCCTTCTTTAAAATGATATTCTATTTGAAATTTTGGTTTCCCTGGAGCATTATGTGGCATTTGAAAACTACCACATTTCTCTTCTTTAATAACTCTGTAAATCGTAGATTTCCCAACACCAAGTGTACTGCTAACTAACTCAACGGTCTCATCAACACTTTCACATAAACGTTTGTCTGTAAATGATTTAAAACAATTAAATATTAATGTTTTTTCATTAACTGTTAGAGGACCAATTTTTCGGCGTTTACACGGCACTTCCAAACTTTCCATAACACTAGTATACACAATAAACTGCACCTTGCAACTGAAGTACCTACTTTTAGTGAACTGTTAAGAATTTTGAATACGCCACTTGGACCTTCCTATATACAAAATGGAAAAACCCACTATCACATTTTCTGTGGAATAAGTTTAGAAGGTAATTATCTAGTCAATTACTGTCGTACATTCCTGGAATTAAAGAATTCAATGTTTGATTGTTGAAACCCTTACTTCGTGGAATGCACTCATTTCAGATAAAATAAAACGTTTTATTTTATCTAAAGAATTAAACTTTATTTTGCAAATAGGCAAAGAATTAAACTTTATTTTGCAAATAAATAAAATAAAACGTTTTATTTTATCTAAAGAATTAAACTTTATTTTGCAAATTGGTAGGTACTTATTAAACTTTTATTGGTTATATATAACCAATAAAATAAACATCTTACATTTCTTGCAAATTCATTAGTACCTGTTAACCTCCATCACTCCGACACTGGCAACCTTATTTAGGGATTAGTAACCCTCACAACTATTGTATTCTATTCTGCTCCAACCTTTATACCTGGTGGTCATACTCAATTTAAAATTGTTTTCCTATATACTTCTGTAAACTTGTTGACAAATATCTGTTTTTCATTGAGTCACCCGTATCAACAGTTTAGGGATTTGCATACATAATTTATTGTTTTATTACTCTCTCATACATAAAAATACACTTATAACGAAGAATAAAGAAATGCTGCATAGACTGATTTCATAATATATGGGTTGGAGAAGAATTAACAAATGAGTGGAAGGAAGGATTGATAAACACGAAGATCTTAGTTACTGCAAAAATTGGCATGCAATAACACTTCTTAGTACCGCATTAAAAAAACATTAAAAACATATGTAATCCTAGGAACAGCTAAAGAAAGGCAAAAATATATAAGTGAAATTTACCTAATTTGAAACCGGTTCAAACGCATCAATGGAGAGCAAAAGTGAAAAATCGTAGACTATACGGGCTATCACAACAATATATTTACTTGATTAAGCTATTCTATATACAGAGCTAGACTGAAAAATACAGAAGAAATCAACGAAAAATAGTCATATAAAGAGAAACAGTGTAAAGTAATGACAAAATCATACTAGAAAAACTGAAATTAAAATTAAATCAGAAAGTGAGGAGTAACACAGCAGGCACTGTTAAGCACTTCTATTGACCACATAAATATTATGTATTAAGGAGTAGCTAACAATGTCCTGATATAACTGTGACTTTTATCAACTTTGAAAAAGCCTTGGATCATATCAATAGAGAACGTAATGTGGAAGATCTTAAGACTCTATGAGCTACCAGCAAAGTATATTATCTTGATTAACTATTATAATGAAGGATATAAGATCAGACTGGAATATGCAGAAGAGATCAACAAAGAAATAGTCATAGAAAGTGGAGTGAAATAAGGTTTTGTGTTTTCTTCTCTACTGTTTCCAATCATGGTAAACTGGATAATTAAAAAAGTAACTGATTGAACATGCGTTACATGGAAACTGTACAATAAATTGGAAGACCTCAATTTTATAGACATCAGCTTGATAACCGAAAGAAGAATCCACGTGAGAACAAAAATTGATATATTGACACTTTGACAAAGATAAAACCAAAATCTAAAAAGAAATAAACATCAAAATAACAAAAAAAAAGATATCTAATTGGAAAAAAAATAGAAGTGGACAAATTTACATATTTGTTTGGGATAAATTATGGTAATCAAAGAGGATACAAGAAGGATATATTATACAGACAAGAACAACATTTTTAATAGCTGTATTAAAATAAAATACTTCACGGAGCAGAAGTTTGTTAACATGATGAAATTGCATAAAACTAAAAAAACAAATTATTAATATATATGCTCAATTAATAAGAGAAAAAAATTGAAATAGCCCACTCATTGTGGAAAGACCAAACTGACAGCGAGAAAAATACTTGAAGATCAGCACGGAGGAAAACGAAAGAAAAGGAAGATCAGACAATAGTTGAAAGAGAACCATAGCTAGAGAAAACGAAAAAATGGATTAAGATGGAGCAACTATAAGCGGTGGAAGAATCGAAAATAATTGTACCTATATAGCAAAGAGAACACACCGGGGGGAAAGCTAAGCTGAACTGGCTAGTGAGCGTCTCATTCTCATATTAGTGACCTAGAAATGCAGAAGAGCCAAACTCCAGCAAGGAGAGTTAATACTAGAGAGGATCATCTTGAAATAATTCACTTCAAAATTTTAAAAAAGTGAGACAACGCAAAAACAACTATCGTGATTTTATTGTAAAATCGTGTATAGCAACATGATTTTATCATCGTGATTTTTGTGAAACTTTGAAAGGTTGCAGTTTCAGTGTTTTATTTATAAAATAATGAGTTAATAATTTTGTGTTTTTTTTTCTCTAAGTATTAAAAAATGCACATTTTCTTATAAAATTAATTGTATTTTTTTAAAAATATTAAATTGTTATTAAATGTATTTGCTATTTGAATGTATGTGCACATACATATTTGATAAATGAATATGATCAATACGAAACAAACTAGTTGGTACTAGGTCACTTTAATTTAACACCCATAATTTTATTGTTATAGGAAGGTCATTTGTTGTTCTGCCGATAATCAGCCTACACGTTATTTTTTTTATAAGCTCGAATCAATTAAATTTAAAAATGTAAATGTAGAACTATTCTACTCCCTCACAGTAATTTTTATATTTACCTCAGATGGTGACATTTCAAAACACTCTCCAATTTTCCCGTAGAGCTCTCGAACATTAGAAAATCCTGATACGAAAGCTGTGGGACTACCATGAGCAAGTTGACAATAGAATTGAAGCGTATTTTTGGAAACCGGTGACACAGGAACACTGTTCTCCATGTGGGAATGTTGCGATTCGCCGTTTTGAACAGTCGGAGAACCACTATTTTTCGATCTCTGTCTTTTAAACATTTTCTGATTTCAAACAAACTACTTCACTTCACGAACACACGATAATCTTCTTTACGGTAAAACATAGCGCAGTTATCAATTGATTAATGAAAACTACAGGTCGGAGGATACTTTATTATAACGCCGAAGAGCGTGTAGTGGCGGATAGTAATTAATGGATAGCTTTATCTCCGACTACGACGTGACTGTGACTGACATCGACTATCATACGGGTACCGGTTGAGGTTGAGTGAACCACTAACCAAAGGTGGAATTTACTTCACAGCCATGAGAAAGCAGTTTTGATTATATGCTTGAGTAATGTGCGGAAAATAATATATATATTTCGGAATTCCACAACAAAAACAACAAATTGAAAGATTTAAACTATAAATTTTTATGCAATGCGCAAAAATGTTAACTATAGTGATAGTTCAATACATTAAAATATTCAATAAATGTTCAATACATTTTCAGAGGAATAAAATTATTATTTTCTATTAATTTATTTCGCGTATATCAGAAATTAATTAGACGAGTTAGAGGATTACAAATAATACGATATCGATTTAATTCAACCACTTCCAGTTGTACCGGAAGCAGATATAGAAATTTTATGTTTCACATATTAAAATATGTGAAAAGAGTGGGGTTTTCTGGGGAAATTTGCATGAAAATTGAATGTTTTTTTGTAAAGAAAATATTTTATAAAAATGTTTTCTCCCTTATGCCATTTTAAGAATCGATAAGGAAGTATTGATTCTATTTTTAAAAATTTTGTTATACGGGCTCCTGGTGCCCTAAGGGTGTTAATTATGACCTAAACATGTAATGTTAATAGATCAATACACGTGAAAAAAGGCATAACGGCAGATCCTGAAAACGAAAAATTTTCCTTACATTTGCTTAATTCAAAACGCTTTTCTCCCTCCAGAAATAGCCCACATTTAAATTCCGAAATCAAAGACAAATATAGATCAAATCAAATGATCAGTAGATCAAATAATTAAAGACCGTGAAATGTGAAACCCATCAAACCAGTCAAATATAAGGAAATGTTTGTGTTATTAGAAATAACACTAAAAAGGACCACAAAACGATATAAATTTTATGTTACAAATATTTTGCGAAGGAATTGTAGATAAAAGGTCGTTAGACCTCATAGACCTATCCATACCGCATCCGTATTTGTGAGTTTCAGATAGGCTCAAGCGCCTACTGTAGAGCCTCTTTTATATCGACGCCTTCAATGGCTATTTAAACCTTTTCCTCGCAGCTAATGATCAAGCTGGTTGTTTTTCGGCAAAGGCTGAATTTTTCAATTATTTGCTTTTTTTATGTGTTCCTGGTATATTCTTGTTCCACGAGAAGCTATGTGGTCACTCCCGGCAGAGCCTCATTTTTCATTCAGGTTGCAAAAGCATAGTCCTGGTAGACATCACTTATATTTTCTTATATATTGGAAATGTTATAGGTATCCAATCGGTTGGCTATATTTTACGATCTTCCAAATAATATAAATTTTATAAAATTTTAAATCAGTTTCGATTAATCAATGAAACGTGATAACAGAAAGTTTAGAAATTATTATTTGAAAGAATATGATATAATGCTCTTAAAACGTTATCTAGTATTGTAACTATATTTCACGACTTTTATTGCCAATTGCCATAAACACTAATCAACCAATAAAATAATAAACCACGTCTAAGCCTGCCCAAAATTTAAAGAATTAGAAACCAGTCTCGTAATTTTGTAATAATATTTTGGGAATTATTAATAAATCAGGCATAAAGTTCAAAAAGTAATGCTTTCACAATGGACATTACACAAGAAAACTTTTAGATCTATTGCTAATTATGTCTCTCTCTCTTCCACCCTCACCCCCGGAGAGATTGTAGTGGTTATCGTAATGTTTATTGTCCGTTTCCAAAGATCTCTGTCTCTGGTCATTTCTTTTGACTCATGCATAGGTCTTTTCCATAAGCCTGTAATTTGATCGATTCATCTTGTTGCAGATCTTCCTCGTGATCTTCAGCCTTCTATCTTTCCTTGGATAATAAGTCTTTCCATGTTTTTTATGTCTGCTCTCATAACACGTCCAAAGTATTTTAATTGTTGGAGATGGACATTGCTGGATAGCCGCTTGCTTATTTTCACCTCATTTAAAATTGAAATATTTGTCCTGTGATAGGTCCACGGAATTCGTAACATTCTTTTCCAACAAAAGATTTTAGTGACGTGTATCTTTATTCTTTCCACTTGTAGTAGGGTCCAAGATTCGCATTCGTATGTCAGTATTAAGCAGTTGATCAACCTCATTTTTAGAGTTCGCGAAATTTGAAAGTCCTTCCATATGTGGCCATCTTTTCTACGGCCACTTTTGTTAGATCACATCTGCATTTTATTTTCCTGTAGTGACCATGTGCTTGTGATCAATGATCCCAGATATAAAGATAGGGAATTTAAACCTGGACATTCACAAA
This sequence comes from Diabrotica undecimpunctata, assembly GCF_040954645.1. Classification (NCBI taxonomy): domain Eukaryota; kingdom Metazoa; phylum Arthropoda; class Insecta; order Coleoptera; family Chrysomelidae; genus Diabrotica; species Diabrotica undecimpunctata. Next base: position 69,061,403 of record NC_092810.1, read on the forward strand.
AATGAACATAGACAAGATTCGAAAAACTCAGCGAGCCATGGAACAACAGATGCTTGGTATCTCACTCATAGATCGACAAACAAACGAAGCAATCCGGAACAAAACAAAAGTAAGGGACGCCGCGGAGAGAGCAGCTAAATTAAAGTGGAAATGGGCTGGACACAACGAACGTCTCGAAGATGAAAGATTGAACAAAGAAGTTGGAAACTGGCGACCGTACGAAGCGAAGAGACCAAGAGAAAGACCTCAAATGCGCTGGAGGGACGATATCAAAAGAGTCGCAGTACCAATGGGAAAACGCCTCACCCACAACAAGGATGAGAAAGGGGATAGGCCTTTACTCGACAATTCGAATAGAAAAAAGGTTTGAAAAAAATAGACAAATCCCAATATACAATATATTGGCTTATAGGGTAGTCTTTACAGTAGATATCCTAACCTATACAGAAAAAAATCGGGTGTTGGATAATACTGAACTTTGACTGTATTGGTGGAGTTTTGGCTAAATCGTGCAGGACACGATTGCTGATAGAAAAGGCATTTAGGCATAATACGTCCGAAAATTGTACAATTGACTATTGTGCGGAGTCGAGGCGTGGACTCTCACAGACGCTACCTGTAAGAAAATTAAGGCTTTTGAAATGTGGCTTTATCGTAGAATCCTGAAGATATACCGACCGTGTTACTAACCAGGACGTTTTATTAAGAATGCAAAAAGAAAAAGAGTTGTTAATCACAATAAAAACACCCAGAATTGGATGCCTCGGTCACATCATGAGGAAAAGCGAGAGATATGGGTTTCTGCAATTAATTCTTCAGGGAAACGATATTCTATTTAAGTCAAAAATAGTAGAAAAAATGTATTAGAAGATGGAAGAAAGTTCTTACAGAATTTGAAGGAAGAAAGCCAGTATCATTAGAGATACTGTTATTGAAATATTTAGAAAAACGCCAGAAAAGAAGTTTGCGAATTAAGAGACTTGGTGGTGGTTAAACAGAGTTCAAGAAAAACTAAAGAAGAGAAAATTATATAAACATTGGCAAGAAAAAGGTCAGACAGAGATCTTCAAAACTATACGGTCACCAAAAACAAAGCAAAAGCAGCAATAACAAAAGATAAAGCAGTAACGTAAGTTAAAGCAATAATGTAAGTTAACGTAAGTTATAGCAATCTATACAATGAACTTGATACCGTAGAAAATTAAGTGTATTCGCGATGAGAATAATAAAATACTAGTTTATGAAAAGTATGCAAAGACAAAATTTGGCCAGCTTGTTAATCTGATGCAAGGAACTGCATACAAGAAAACGAAGACCATGTGGTGAAATGGGGCACGTAAGAAGTTAGTATAAGCACCTTAGGTACAACACAAATCAAGAATAGGATTTCCGGGCCTCAGGAATACTAATTCTCTCTCTAGGAGGCTGAGTCCAGCAGAGTGTTCGCGCTTGGTAACGAGGAGTAGACGCCTACTAGAAGACCAATAGAAAGATCCAGTTTTACAGAAAATTCTAAAATAGAAACAAAAAAAACCGTCGAAAGTTTTGACGAGAAATATCAAACCTATGCTCAGTAGTTAAACCGTATTGGGTCCAGTGGGACTACTTTAGCATGGAAGACCGCTTGCTCTAACGAGTATGGGAAATTGATGACGGTTCCGAGTAAATAACACAATTGTTGATTCCAAACAGCAGAATAGCACAAGTTCATCGTCAGTTACACGACAGTCCATCAGAAGGACATTTTGATGTAAAGAAAACCTTTCAAGAACTTTGGAATCGGTTTTATTGGATGAAGAGTTTGGAGAATGTAAAGGACTGGTGTAAGAAATGTACTATCTGTACCATGAGTAATGGACCTTACTAAATATATCTTATTCTAGATCAGAAGGCCGCCACTGTTGCAGATGTGTTGATCAAAGAGTACATCAGCCGATTAGGGATGTCTTTGGAAATCTATAGTGAAAAAGATAGATTTCCAAATAGATAGATAGAAAGAACAATCGGATGGAATGATAGAGCGAATGAATGAGACAGTTGGCAAGTATTTGGCAAAAATAGTGTCCAATTACCAGCAAGAATGGGACCAGTACCTTCCGTTCTTCGCAATAACCTTTAAATTCGCTCTTATTGAATCAACGAGTCAAAGATCAGCAAAAGTCCTATTTGTGTGCGACATGTGACTACCTTGTGATCTAGAGTTTGGATGTCTACCTACAGAAGATGTAGCTGATGAAGATTATGTGAACGAATTACGAAGAAGATTGGAGGATATACACAATTTGGTCCGTTCCCATCTTTGGATCGCTGGCGACCGAATGAAGAAACGGAACGATATTCAAGCCGATAACGGGTGTTTTAAGAAGAATGATAAAGTATGGCTCTATATTCCAAAGACACGAAATGGTTGTTCTCTCAAATTGTAGCAGATGTGCCTGATCTCACGTTTGAGGAATTCATGGGTGCATATGAAGGTAGCAGTAAAGCAAGACATGGTGTTACCAATGAAGAAAAGCAAGATCTACTAGCACTTCCAGATGACTATTTACTGGCCCATACAATTCCGACCATTATTACAGACGTAAAGGGTTGACATCTATCTTTCGAACGAAGCATGGTCGAGTTGCAGAACTTCAATGCCAACTACCAGCTCCCGGCATATTTACACATAATTCTGTACAGCGGCACCATGGTGCTGAAATCTGTAAGCCTTTGATACACACTATTACGCTACAAACGCTCATTGATTTAGGCACCCATGCATACATGAAGGTGATTGTAAGCAAATTTGGCGGTATTTGCATCGTACTTGCGTTTTTGTCTGTTATATTAGTATAGTTATTGTCAGTGTGAATTACACGTGTTTGTTGTCACTTGAATATGATGAAACTATAAAGTCCGTTTTAAAGCGTATTGATCCAGTATGTAAGATTGTGTTAGGTAACGTAATAAATGAAGATAAATACACTATGTAAGTAAAAACAAAATTTCCTGATAAGTATGAGAGTCAATGCAGGAATTGGACAAAGAAATACTCGATAGAAACAAGTACTCACTCACTCACATAGTATTAAATACATATCCAAATTTAAAAAAATAACTTCATTTTCGCAAAGATTTTGTATGTCCACATTCTAGTAGAAACAAATACCGAAATAGTAATCGACTTCGAAATATAAACTTTAACTGTCAAGCTACACTGATCTTAAAGATACGTAAAATCACAAAGGATACAATAAAAAAGGATTTGTTGATAAGAGAAAATTTTAACACATCAATTAAGGTAAGCAATGTACAATTAATTGTCTATACAACATAATTTTTAATGTCCAATATCATAAGCTTCTTTACACATTTTATATCTTTGACTGCTACATATCTTTTTGAGGTAACCAACTTATAATAACTTTTCCATGGATGTTTGGTTTTTCATATTGTTCTTTTTAGATGAACTGATGATGCTTCTTGATTAAGAAGTGAAACGTCTTCAATAAATAGATGAAGTAGCCACCTTCTTTGTCTTTTATTTCTCCACTTTGACCGAAAAACCCACCACTCTTCGAGTGTTCCTTAGTTTATATTGGATTGACGGTCGTACTCCTTTTCTCGATATATATATATATATATATATATATATATATATATATATATATATATATATATATATATATATATATATATATATATATATATATATATATATATATATAATATAAATAATATACTAGGAATTTAGATTTTAGAGTCAGTCTAGTACGGAACCAGATTTTTAACCTTGTTTAAGCTTTTCGCTTCTTCGAGGAAGGGGTCTACTTCTTCTTCAAGTGCCCTCTCCGCTATGGAGTTTGGCAATCATCATTGCTATTCATATCTTTGAAGCTGTTGCTCTAAATAATTGGTTAGATGTGCACTGGAACCAGTCTCTTAAATTGTGCAGCCAAGATATACGTCGTCTCCCCACGCTTCGTTTGCCCTGAATCTTTCCTTGGATAATTAACTGGAGTAATCGGTACTTTTTCCCTCGCATCACATGACCAAGATATTCCAACTTTCTTCTCTTGATGGTGATCAACAGCTCCCGTTCTTTGTTCATTCTTCGAAGAACTACACTATTTATTACTTTGTCTGTTCAAGGTATTTTTAAAATTCTTCTGTATATCCACATTTTGAAGGCCTCTAGTTTATCGGTATTGCTCTTATTTAAAGTCCAAGTCTACTCCGTACAGCAGTATCGAGAAGATGTAGCATCTAACCAATTTCATTTTCAGGTTTAAGTTAATGTTATGACTTCCCAGAATGTCCTTTATATTAACAAAAGCAGCTCGAGCCTTTCCAATTCTAGTTTTTATTTCTTGTGTGATGTCATTGTTGTTATTAACGCTTGTTCCCAAATATTTATATTTGTGCACCCGTTCGATTTCGTTATTGTGAATGTACAGGTTTGCATTCAATCTTTGTTTTTTTGAAATAATCATGAATTTCGTCTTCTTGACGTTCATTGTTAACCCTTTCTCTTCACTAGCTGTGACTACCTTGTTTAAAATGGCTTGCTGGTCTTCTACTGTCTCCGCCATTAAAACCGTATCATCTGCGTATCTAATATTATTAATTGGTTGGCCGTTAACTTTTATCCCAATCTCTTCTTTCTCCAATGCTTTCTTCATAATTTCTTCCGAATAGAGATTAAATAGCATTGGTGACAGCACACATCCTTGTCTAACTCCTTTTTTAATTTGAATTTCATTTGTTGTGCTATTTTCGATGCGTCGACTGCCTTCTGATTATAATACAGAGTAGATATTATTCTTATATCGCGAGTGTTTAACTGTTTAGCTTCCAAGATCTCTAAAAGTTGGCCATGATTGACGTTATCAAACGCCTTGTAATCAATGAAACAAGCAAATACATCTTGATTCACATTCAAACACCTCTGTGTCAAGATGTTAAAGGCAAATAATGCTTCGCGAGTTCCATATCCCTCCCGGAATCCAAACTGAGTTTCTCCGATATCTTCCTCCAATTTTCTGTAAATTCTATTGTGAATTATTTTGAGGAATATTTTTAAGATGTGGCTCATCAGACTGATCGTGCGATGATCACTGCACTGCTTAGCATGTGCCTTCTTGGAAAGAGGGACAAACGTTGATCTTAGCCATTCTTCAAAAATTATACTGTTTTCATAAATCTTCGTCTATCAACTTTAGTATATCCGCTGGTAACAATATCAAGAGTTGGGAAGAGATAGACGAGCAGATCATTATGATGGATCTTGAGAAACATGGGGAGACGATAGTTATAATAGGAGTATATGCTCCTAGTGACGATTCTGATACAAAAGTTAAGGATGAATTCTATGACAAATTGCTTGACGTGTTGACCCATGTAAACCGATCCAAAGAAATATGCCTATTAGGAGATTTCAATGCTCGGGTAGGCAAAAAATTACAAGACAATGTGATAGGAAGATATGGTGAAGACAAAATAAACAACAACGGAGAGCGACTCATTGATCTTTGTGAAACATTACAGCTTAAAATAATGAATGGATTTTATCAGCACAAAGATATACATAAATTTACCTGGGAACAACCAAAGAAAAAGATAAAATCTATAATCGACTATCTCATCCAACCAGAAAACAAAAGGCTCCAAACAAATGACGTAAGGGTGTATCGTGGTGCCGAATGCGGATCTGACCACTATATGGTGGTCGCAAAAATAACCATACACTACAGGAAAGTAAACAAGAACAAAATTGAACAGGAGAAGGTAGCAGCTTCCACAAAGATAAGATATAATATTGATAGCCTCAAACAAGAATCAGTACAATTCCTCTACAAACTTAGACTAGCCTCAAAACTAACTCACTTAACTCGAAGAGAAACAGCCGAAAAAGAATATCAAGATATAAAAAATTGCATTCATCAGGCGGCCAAAGAGGCATTGGGGTACGAAGAAGCTGACAAAAGAAAAAATCCTGAGTGGTGGAACGAAGAAGTAGGAAAATTAATTAAAGACAAAAAAAAAGCTTATCAAACATGGCTATCCACGAAAGACTCAGAAGACCGCAGAATTTACAGCAGACTCAACAGGGAAGCAAAGAAGGAAGTCACTAAAAGAAAAAACGAAATGTGGGAAGAGAAATGCGAAGAGATGGACCGATGCTTAGGAGGAACCAAAGTGACACAAGCTTGGAAATTCATAAAAAATATTAGAAAAGAAAGAAAAGATGAGGGAAATATAAACCTGATTCAAAATAAAAAGTGGGAAAAATATTACGAAACGCTATTAACAGAAAGTAGGCACGAATTTATGGAAAGACCTGACCATATCTCAATGACAGAAAACTCAGAGGTGCATAAGATAAACAAAGAAGAACTGAAAAAAGAATTGAAACAAATGAAAAATGGAAAAGCACCCGGGCCTGGAGACATTCCCATCGAGTTGGTGAAACATGGACCGGATGCTCTTTTGAAATGCATAGTGAATATTTTTAATAAATGCTTAATTGAAGGCCAAACGATTCCAGACGATTGGAATTTGGCCCACATTAGCCCCATTTATAAAAAGGGAGACAGAAAAGAATGCGGAAATTATAGAGGCATTAGCGTAACTAGCTCGCTGGGAAGGTTATATGGTCGTATATTGAAAAGAAGAAGAAGAGGAGTATAAAGAAATTGAAGAACAAAGCGGCTTCAGAGCAGGAAGATCGTGCGTGGACAAGACATTTACCCTTCAACAAGTAATTGAAAAACGAACAGCTCGAAACCTCCCTACGCATCTGGTATTTATAGATCTGGAGAAGGCTTATGATACAGTTCCTTTAAAACTCTTATTTAGTGTCTTGACGAAAACGGACCTTAGTAAAACATATCTAAAAGCAATACTGAACATCTATAAATGTCCTCAAAGCACTGTAAAAACAGGAAATATTTTCTCAAGGGTATTTACAGTAACGAAAGGCTTGAGACAAGGATGTTGTCTTTCCCCCACCCTATTCAAAATATATATCCAAGAAGCACTGCACCAGTGGAGACAAAAATGTGCGGGAATGGGGTTGAAGCTTAACAACCATTATTTGACAACGCTGTTGGAGCTTTGCTATTCTTTGATGACTTCACCGCTTGCATTACTTCTTCTTTGCTTATTTCTGGACCTGTCTCCTCTGGAAAATTATCACAAGGAGGCTGCCTTTGATCATCAAACAGTTCTTTTATGTATGTCTGCCAATGTTTTAGTTTCTCCTCTGTTTCCATTATCATGTTCCCTTGTTGGTCTATAAGTACTGTCTGCTTCCTGTTTCTATTGTTGATCATTTCTTTAACTTTCTCGTGAAGATAGAACGAATCATATTTGGCTTCCAAGTTTTCAATCTCCTTACATTTGTCTTGTAACCATTGTTTTTTAGTGTCGCGGATTTTTCTTTTGATCTCTGTGTTAATTTGCTTATACTGTTCTTCATTTTTGCCTTTCGATTGTATTCGAGAATTCATCAATAAAAAAATTTCGTCACTCATCCATTCTTTCTGTTTCTTTGGTTTTTCTATCTTCAGAACATTTTTAGAGGGCTCCAGCACGTTCTTTTTAATAATGGCCCAGTGTTTATTAATGTCTAGTTCTGGTATCTTCTCTGTCTTTTCAAGTTTTTCAAGATTTGCCGGAATGCTTGTTTCTGAGGAAGGGGTACTCCTTTTTTTTTTCGGAGTAATGGAGGTATGATAAATCGTGATGAATGATGTTATGTGTGGAGAAGTAGTGGACTACTAAGGAGCTGGGCTGGGGTTCAAAAGGTGACGTATATGTGGACGATGTGAATATATTAAGAAGCGCACAAGAAGAATTTCGGTGAGCTATGCCAAACATGTCGAAGGAGGTACTTCAGGGGTTACCAGCCATACAATAGGAAGGGCTCTTAATCAGCATTTTTGGCGTGCAGTTGTTAGCTGCGATATTTAATGGGGAATGTTTGTAAGGTTTCAAAATACTCATCAGGAAGTTCGTGTCCAGTATTGTGAAGACGTTTAGCTGGAGGGAACGGAACTTTTCTTTGAGGAAACCTGGTGAGTATTTGCCCTCGGCGATTGCAAGGTGTCTTTAATATTTGCTTTGCTCTGTTATTCGAGCCTGTTATAGTTCGAAGGACATACCTTCTACTGAGGGATAGGATTCTGTCCTTAATAGGTATTATATTTACCAGTAGGTATATATGTGCTGATGAATAGTGACTGCTCTTCCTCATGCAGGATCTGAGGATTTTTCTTTCAGTAGCCATGATGGCATTGTTTTCGTGGGGTTTAAGGGAGGCGTAGATGCATGCCTTGTATTTGATAATAGGTCTAATGAATGTTTTATAGGTGTGCAATAGTGTGTTAGATGACGTCCTGCCCAATTTAGAGGCTAACACTGCCAGGAGTCTAAACCTCTTTCTCACCCTGTACGTACAGTCTAGTACGGTTAAATAAATAAAAGTTATAAATTAATCGTGTTTTAGCGTTAATGTTAGAAGTCTTTAAATAAATTAAAATAAACATTACACCATATTAATTTATAAATCTGATTTTCTCCAAAAAATGCCTAATTTATATTTTTAGTAAAGTATTATAGCTACATACTCATTACGTATCATTATCGATAATTGCCAAAAGTAATGATTTTTGTTTTTAGTAACCACTGATAAATATTAATTAAGCACAGCAACGTTATCAGCTGATTTGGAAAAAGCTTTGTTAATACATACCAAAGTAAACAAATTAGTTTAAACGAATATTAGTATTTTATCTTTAACACAGTTTGCGAAACAAAAAGATAAAAACGGATAAATTATATTAAAAAAATAAAAGTTTTCTCCTTTTTATGGTACCTTTTGGTATACTCTGTTCACTGAAACCAGTCCCACCTGTTTAGTAAATTTGGTAATTAATTTTTTGCTACGTTGGAAAAACTTGGCTTCGATTGGAAGCGGCTGGAAGTTAATATAAATCAAGCACAAGTGCTTATAGCCCATATCAATTGTAACTTCAAGAATAAAATTATTCACGTGCAATTTATTAACAAAATAAAACTGCATCAATTATAACAAAGGTTTAAATGTTTATTTTTGAAATTTTCTTATTCGTTTTTAAATTAGTATTTACAAATATAAAGTTTTTAATCAAAATTAATGAATATACACTTCCAGTATTCATGATTATTCATTTTTTTTATTTAAAGAAGTCTGCAAGAATAACTTTATTTCGGCTATTAATAAGGTGTGGTACGAATTTTTGTGTAGTTATTTCTGACAATGACTCTGTCAAAATATTCCCAAACTAAGTAAACCAACTAATATACGAAATATATTTAATGTCGTTCATTTTTTTTATTTAAAGAAGTCTGCAAGAATAACTTTATTTCGGCTATTAATAAGGTGTGGTACGAATTTTTGTGTAGTTATTTCTGACAATGACTCTGTAAAAATATTCTCAAACTAAGTAAACCAACTAATATACGAAATATATTTAATGTCGTTCGATTATAAAGAGTTACAGTCATAATCAAATAATGATATCTCACTTTAAAGTTTAGTTCACTTTAGACGATATTATTTCTTTTTATTAGTTTAAAAATATATTCCCACCTCAATAGATTTAACATTGACATAGTTGGGCGTTCTAATAACTCTTGGAGAACCAAAGTAAAACTAATTTCGTATTGATTTTTAAATTCTAAATTTATCATTATCTAGAAATTGTCTTCAGTTATTTCTGTTTTTCCCCGTAATTATTTTTTTTTAATTTTTGTGATTTTTCGGGTACGCTAAATGCTGTTACTGGGTGGGTTGTCTCTTCTCTTCCAGTTTGAAATAACCTTGTTTTAAATCGAGGGTTGAAATACAATTTGCCTCTTTGAGTCTCTCCCGAATTTATGATATTCTGGGTAAAGGATATGCGTCCTTATCTGATAGCTGGTTAACTTTTCGAAAGTCGATACAAAATCTGTACGAGTTGTCTTTTTTTTCTAACTAATACAATCGGTAAACTCCAACCACTTGTGGAGGATTTGATATTTTCTTTTACAATATTGTTCTAACATCTTGTCCACTTCTTGATTGATGATTTGTAACATTGCGTGGTTGTGCCGTCTATACGGTTGCTTGACGATGTCGCATCTCTTCATCAACTTTATTTAGTGTTTTATTAAGTTGGTGGGTTCTCTCACTTTCTCGAACCCCCTTGGTTCTTTTCTTAGGAATCTGTTTAACTCCGTACTTTGGGTAGTGTCCTTCAAAGCGTTACAGGTTTCTTCTCGAAGCTGCGCATGTTGTGTAGTCATATCTCGATCGAACTTAAGTTCGATAGAATTTTTGCTAAGAAATTCGATTCGAGTATAGGGTCTTCTGTTAATCCGGGCACTATTAGCTAATTTCTTATTAAGTTTCATCGATGAAGCATTCGCTAATTTTGTTCTTCCGTTATAGCTTTCTAGAGAGTTCTCGTATATCTGTGCAATTTTGTCACCGGCATAATTTTTATGTTTTTTAATCCCTGTGTAAATTAGCGCATTGTACGTTTTATGCCCGATGTTTAATGATGCAATCCTGTAGGTACCAACGAAAATAAGCCTCCATCGTGCTATGGGCCTCCATCTCTCATCGTACTGCTAATCTATCGGCCGACTTCATACACCCGTAACTGCTAATTCAAACTAGCAGATACTAATAACTTTGACTTTTGTTCCGTATGCTATGACTAGGCTTAAAATTAAAATTCCTGACTGAACTGTGGGCGAACCATGAACTTCATAATCCAAACACATCGAAGTGCACATGCCATCCAACCTAACCGTGAAGTGAAGCTGACCGTGTTCACGGCCGGACTGACCCGCCGGCCAACCGGCCCGCGGGCCGATACGTCTTTTGCCTTCGTTGGCATCTATCCATAAAAAAATTTAACGCTGAAAAAATTTTTGAAACCAAAAGATAATGTAGCTACCGATTTCACCTTTTAATTGATTTATTTTTTCAATTGGCGCACATAGCTCTAAAATGGCACCCAGGGATTTTTGTTAATAGCTTAGATGGGGCGTGCGGCCCCCTCGAAGAACATTTTTACGATTCGGGCGCCTTTAGTAGTTACCTATATCAGCTGTTTCTGTTATAATACAAGAGTGGTACATCCACAATTGACCTAAAATATACAGGTACAGTTTTCTGGGCTCCTTAACTAGAATATACATATAGTATTGTTGTGCCCCACAATAGTACATAACGACGCCAGTGAGTACAAGTTACAACTCGTATCAGATATCAGATAATCAAAGATCAGCGCACAAGGCTCAAAAATAGCACCCAAAGTTTTGTGTTAATAGCTTAGATTCAGCGCCCTTGAAGATAATTTTTACGATTCGGGCGCCTTTAGTAAGTATCAATATCCGCTGTTTCTGTTATAATGTAAGAGTGATGCATTCCACAATTGGCCTAAAATATACAGGTGCAGTTTTCTACGCACCTAAACTACATAATACGTATATGATTGTTGCGCCCCAGAATCCTACATATCGAAGCCAGTGGGTACAAAAAACAACACCCTTACACTTTAGGTTTTGGGGGAAAATAGTAAGCACCAATTACTATATAACCAAAACTTTGTATCCAACAAACGGCGTCCAAATCCTAACAATGTTTTTCTGGTACGCTGCTTGGTGTGCTCAATACCCAATAGCTGGGAATTTTAGAGTTTAACACACGGGTTTTATTTAGCAGTCGCAGTTTTGAACCTCTAAATTCGCAGCCCTTATGTATGTGTGTATGGTTTTAATAACCACATACCAAAGAAGCATATCGAACTTTAGTTTGGCCATTAACGATTTTTAGATTCTAAAAAAATGAAAAGGCAATAAATTTTTTTTCATTGATTCCGTGCCGACTTTTAGCCGCCACATTTGTTGCCTTCTAGACGCAATGCGTATTTTGCGTCAAGGATAATCTAGTCTTTGAATAGAAAACTATTTTATGCAAAACGTTTTCCTATTAATATCTTCGCTTTAATGTTTTTTTTTCTTTCTTCGAATTAGCGTGTTAAAAAAACATATTTTCAAATTGAACTTAATTTTTATAACTATTAAGGAAAATCCGATGCATTAGCAAATAAAATTATAACCATAAAACCTAAAAAAATGATTTTTACATATGCTAATCCGTTGCAAAGAGAACTTAGGTTAATTAAGACCGTTTTCATATTATTTTATGTGTATATAGTTTAAGATTTTGATATGTTAAATATATTTTTGATATAGGGAAATTTATCATTTTTTTATGCTATTTGTGCTTTGCTAATATTTTCATTGCATTTTGGTATCCATAACAGTATTTTGAAGTTTTTCTTTTTGTTTTACGAATAATCCATTTCTGTTTCTAATTCTAATTATTCAAATATTTAAAAAAGTGGGTCCCTTTTTTGGATCCCTCTTCCCTGTTCTTTTTATTATTTTGTGTTCATCTTTTTTGTGATTCTCACCTCTATGAACGCCCTCATCTATAATCCTATAATATACCAGGACTAAGCAACAGTGTCTTCGACTCACATGGTGGTGACTCACATCAGCGCTCTAAGTTTACTTCTTAGTAATTTAGTTCACTATGTATGGTACAAAATTAAATAAATCTCCCGTCAAGACTTTTTCAAGTTGTATTCTATTGTCTTAGCTGATATGGAATTATTAATTTTAAATTATCTTCGTTTTCCAATCCCACGAATCACCTGCCGTTAGGGATATTTAACTTATAATTTTTTACCCAAGTTTGGTTTAAGAACCTTTAATTTTGCCCTTAAATTGATTTGATTTGAATGATATCTACATTAAGTTCTAGTATTTGAGACCATCTATAGTTATTACGCTTATTAAGTATATTTGCATTGGGATGGTTTTTACTTCTAAATTTTCGAATTTGGGTATTTCCAACGCGCACATTAAAGTTTTTAGTCTATTTTAAACTATTTTCAGATAATGTACAATACTTACTAAAATATTCTCATTTTCGAAAGTATTTTATATGGAGTTTTAGAGCACACTAAAAAATTGAAAACATTCAGAAAGTGAATTGACTATTGACAACTAATCACCATGAGTTTTCTTAAATTTTTTTGAATGAGTAGACTCTTCTGTAAAAGCAGTTGGAAAATTACTCACAGTTTGTAAAAAATTATAGGGAGTATCCAGGGAGTACAAAAGAGTATAACACAGTAAAAGCGATAGTGAGAAACTGAAGCTATTTTTTAGTGGCATCTTAATATAATTTACTATTTTTATTGACAATAAGCCACAATTTTACTTTAAAATAAGTTTATTTTCGTATAAGTTTATAAGTTCAATTCCGGAGAGGGAGCCTGAGTAACGGCTACCACATCCAAGGAAGGCAGCAGGCGCGCAAATTACCCACTCCCGGCACAGGGAGGTAGTGACGAAAAGTAACGATACGGGACTCATCCGAGGCCTCGTAATCGGAATGAGTACCTACACTTTAAACACTTTAACGAGGATCAATTGGAAGTCAAGTCTGATGCCAAGATCTGCGGTAATTCCAGCTCCAATGTATATTAAAGTTGTTGTGGTTAAAAAGCACGAAGTCGAATCTGTATCCCACGCCATCGGTTCAAACTTACTTTAATGTAAAATTGTGGCTTATTCCCAATATAAATAGTAAATTATTTTATGGATTTAAATTAAAATTAAACTTAAATAATTCACAAATAATATTGATTTACTTTACATGTATTAGGATTTCAAAAAAGTTTAGGAGGGGGGGTCTAGGGTTTAGGTTGGCACCATTTTTATGAGCCAGTCCGGCCTTGTGCCTAACAATTCATTTGGTACAAGAGTACAGTTCATTTGGTTATACTTTTCTCCGTCCATATTTTATAAATGATTAGTGCGGCTTTAATCTGAAGAATTGCACATACTTTCCCATTTTAGAAAATTTATAGCTCTTCTTATTTCCTGTGTTTCGAATATATCTTTTCTTTTCTAAGTATAAGCATAAAATATATTCCAATTGAGCGATCGTAATCTCATTATTGTTATTAATTTCAACTGATATATTTTTTTCTTTACAATTAACTATCTCTCTAGAATTTCTTCCCCTGCCTTGTGTAATTGGAAATTCGGCCCATTATTCTACCTAATTATGTGGACTTTTCTCGTTTTAGAGTTTAACTACTCATTCCATCATATTTTACCCAAGGAGAGGCTTTCTCTTAATTATCAAAACATAAAACATGAGACGATACAATTTTAAACAAATTTAATTGTTTTATAAAGAGAACTAATAAAATATTTAAATGGTAGATGTTGATATATGAGAAGGTAATAACAAAAGCTCTATTGTTCGTTAAACAATTAGAAAAGCATTTTAGAATAAATAACCCGCATTATTTTTTATATCGAATGACAAACTAAAGTAACCTTGAAAATTCATTAAATGGACACTGTATATCATAAAGTATGTGAAGGTCTACATAACGAAATATGTAACACGAAACAATGCAGTATTGTCAAAACATGGACAAAAATATGTTTTTTTCTGTATGCAAAATACATGTTTCACAGATAATTTATTTAAAGAAAAATAAATATCATTATGGAGACAAAAAAAATTACCGGATTTAGAAATCTACTAAAAGGTACTTTTAAATACTCTGAAAAAATAAAAAGATAAAAATTTTGTAAACTAGAATTCAAACTTCCAGAATAAGCTGCTCATAAAAATCAAATCCAAAATATAATGTAAATGGGAAGATTTAGAAGACAATGTATTATTGATTAAATATGGTATTCAAGCTGAGTTATTAAGGATATATTATTAAGGAAGCTTTTATACGAGCGCTAATGTCGTCGCTTTAACAACGCGGAAAACAAGGTGCATAGTTTCCAAGTTATACTTGACTATAGTTGCGTAGTGTTGAGATCAGTTGGTTCGCGTTGTCAACGCTACGTAGAACTTGATGTGCGCTATGTGCAACACGTAAACTACGCGCTGTTTACGTGACCGGCGCGCGGCGTAGTTCACGCGTTGGTGAATTGTTACGACACTTCCGTGAGATTTATTCCATATAGAAAAAGTTCCTTGATGAAAAAGAAGGAGTATTAAAGAAATCTAGAATATTCGGGATATCATCAAAAAATCCGGAACTGTCTTAACCCTCTAACTGGTAAGAGGTCCCTGAGGGCCCCTTCGCTTATTATTTATTTAAACCGCAGGTAAAAGTCAGGTAGCCGCAAACTGTTTTGAATCTCCCCCACTAGTTCGTCTAGAGACGTTTCAAATGCATTCTAAATTCATTAAACCTTATCTTATCGTTACATTTCTGTCCCAGTTTTGTGTGACAGGAGGAGGTGAACGCAGAACAATTCAATTATCTCTCATTTAAAAATTTTTTTCGAAGTAAAATTATGATACTGCAAATAATCTGAATTTAGGGAAAACATTTTTTTATGAATGCTTTAGAGCTTCAAGTTTCACAATATATATGGAATTATTACAAAACAAGGGTTCCTGAGGGACCCCTTGCCGGTTTATGTGAGTTTCGTCTCACTTTGTTGTGATTGTTGTGTTGTGATGTTGTGCTATTGTTTTCCAACGTTTCATCACTTACTTGTATATTTTGCTTCTGGAAATGACAGGCAATAATAACTGGAGAAAGAAAAAGTTTAATTTGTCGGTAATGACCGAAGATGAAATCCAAGAACTTATGGACTTTGTTGGAACGGATTCGTCAGAAGGTGATTATAGCAATGATGATCCAGACATTGACCCAGATTACGAGCCGGATGAGATCGCTCCAGGTGACATAATTACAGAGTGTATCCGTGAAATGCAAGCAGGTGAAACAAGCGACTACTTTATTCAAAACGTGAACATGTCGCTAAATATCAGTGACATAGAAGCACCTGCTGCATCATCAACAATGACAACAGCGGTGAAAATCGAAGCTGAAGAATATGTCGAATCTGTAGAAAAGGAGGAGGCCATTACTTATAATGGAAGATTCTGGTCACGCCTTCTATTGGTGGTTTCACTAGGAGAGGTAATAATTATAAATTCATACTTTAGCAATAGCGTACTATTTTTATTCTCATTTCAGCTATTCAGGATATCAAAAAGATTCGGAACAATTTACCAAGGTAACGTCGCGTAAGCGATCAATGCGCTTGCATGTAAACGAAGTAGCTTTCCAAGGAGATGCACTGTTGCCATCGTCAATAAAAGAACTGAAAACACCAATAGAACTCTTCAATTATTTCTTCACAAAAGAGATTATTGATTTGGTGGCCAATGAACGAACGCTGCAGCTCGTCAAGAAAATATAAATACAAAATTCGCCACGAGTGGTTAGGAGATTCGGAAATTTATCGGAGTATTGGTGTACATGTCGATTTATCGATACCCTAATCTCGAGAGCTACTGGATCAAAAAGGTGTTCTCCCCCTTCCAGAAGACAATGCCTGTAAAAAGTTTATGAAAATAAAGAAACACTTATCGTCTCAAGATAATAGGCAGCGCATTAGAAAAGGTCAGCCAGGCTATGATCCACTGTTTCGTATCCGAAATTGGCTAATTGGTCAACAATCGTTTCGAATCGATTCCAAAGACGGCTATATTGTGTGTTGATGAGCTGCGGCTAGCATCGACTTACGTTGGCATTGAGCCGTTTTTTAGAGCAAATCCAAATCAACATATTGCAAAAGTACCACGATATGATCGAAAGAAAAAGAAATACATCGAAGTCAACTGTCCGCAGATCCTTCGCAAATACAACAGACATATGAGAGCAGTCGATCTGATGGATAGATTGATGGGTCGCTACCATATTAGAGCGAAGACACTGTGTAACCTCTTTGATCTTGTTTTTTGTTGTGTATGATAAGTGGAGCTAGTTTTTTAAATCTAAAAATTCCCTAAATTCTAATTCTCTACTCTTATAGGAATAACTAAAACGTTTTCTACCAACTTTCGCCATTTTAAAAATATTTTCATAGTCACGTAGGCTGAAAATATCAACATTTCGTTTTGCTCTTTCAATAGAGCTATGCATGGAATCGACCTCCATAAATGAATACCCACTTTCCATAAATTTTTGTTCTATGACCCAAAGTGAAGGGTGGGTTTTCACAGTACACAGTAGTAAAGCTGGAATCTGCACGTTTCTATTCTACCCACCGCAAGTATCAGAAAAAATCGTACTGTAATGTCGTACCTCATAAGAAAGTGATTTTATGTATAATGACAAACAACTACCAATCTCACAACTACCACGTTTTCCGTTAATTTCCGTCCAAAAATAACAGAAGACATCGTTTGGTGGAGCAGCTTCGTAAATAGTAAAGTTGTATAAATTTAATTTACGCAGGTAGTATAATAAACTAACTTGAGCAGAAGGAATTTGAAGCACGCTTTGCATGTCACATGTTATAGATTTAAAATTGGCATCAGTAACAGACTTTTGTTTATTTGTTTCTTTCTCTTTCATAGACATTGATTTTCTGTTAAGATGTTCTTTGTACTTTACCCCCAGTGTTATCTTTTCTTCCATAGATGCATTCTGGTATTCACTACAACACATTGATCCTTCTTTGGTTTAAAAAATGGCATATTGTATTATGTGCAAAATATTCTACGGTAGATTATTAGGCTTACAGTTGGCCACTGATTTTCTCTACATTTTCTTAATGTTTAAATTCGTGTTTAAGTCCAATCTTTTACTTGATTTCCTTGTATAATGACTTTCAGTAATGGGAAAACTTTCTATGTGTTCTTTCACTCTAGTTTTAATTTTTTTTTTCTGGAGTTTTATTGAAGAGAGCTTCGTTGCCCCGTTTATCCCCACCAGCATACTATCCACTGTCATTTTTATGTTGAAGTGCATTAAGTATAGGGAAGTTTGATATACACAAAGTTTTTCAAAAGAATTTCTGACACACCTGTCGATTAGAATCTGTTTTGCACATACATGCATAAGTATGAAGTCTTTTCGTCTCTGATCTGTTAAATTCCAATATGTTTGGCATAATAATTTGCGATCTTCCTCAGAAAATATTAAGGTACACTTGTAACGACACTTTGAACAATCTGCTGGCTGACACATCTTGGACGCCTGTATTTTCCCATTTTCACTTTTGTACGGTTGCCCTGTATTTCTCTTTTTCTTTTCAATATTTCTTTTCCACGTTGACGGTCTTGCTGTATTCCATCTACGACTTTTTTTGTGTCCCATTCCTCATTATCTCGATCATCTTTTTCACTACCTACAGAACCCTCGGTTTCATGTTTTAATATGTAATCGCAGTCTTTGACTGAATCATCCGAATCATAGTCCATAGTACCTTCTTCTAAGCAGTGGACACTGTAAAAAATTAAAAAGTAATATATTCAATATAAAAAAGTTACATGTGATGAGAGCATACCCTGTGAAAATTCGTCAACCATAACTGCTGTTACTGAATGATGTTCATCTCTCATAACTGCTCATACTGAAGGGTGTTCGTCTACCATAACAGCTGTAAATGAAGAATGTATCTAGAAAACCTTAACAGTTTGTAGTACAAGGGTTGCCAAGTTTTTACAATCGAACAATAGAAATAACAAATTGCCCGTATTCACCCGATTTATCGCCCAATGACTTTTTCTTGTTCAGCTCATTAAAAGTTGCGCGGACAGCTATTTCCATCCCCCCAAGAAGCTGTTGAAGACTTTCAAAATCATGTTTTTGAAATATCAGATTCACAGAGAAAAAAATGTTTCCAGAATTGGAACATGTATAGACCTTAAAGGCGAATATGTATTTTTAAAAGCAATAAAACACTTTGTTTTGAACTGGTTCGTTTCTGTTTCAGTCTTTTTAAAAATTTAAAAGGCAGTCCTCGTATATAGTGTGAGCTAGAAATATTATAAATAATTTCTACTATTTTTCCTTAAAAACATTTTCTTAATCTAACAAATACTTTGTACAACACAAACAGAATTCAACCGACATTCAATTGGTAATTTTGTTCTCTGGAAAATTATCCTTCATATCATAATTTTTATTTTTCATGTCAGATGAAGATGTTAATGAAGAAGGTAATTATAACAAAATCAGATTATAGGTCTTACCTCGCGGAGTATAATCTGGAATTACAGGTGTTAACGTGCAATAACTTTTACTCCTATTGTAAACTTCTAAGCAGATGTGCATAGTGGTTTCTGAAAGAAAAAAAACTTTGGTTGCATTAAAGTAGAATCGATCACTATTATATATAATTTTTACAGTGTAAAGATCCTAACTTAACTTTTGCTTATTAACTTTTATTTATTAACGACTTTAACTTAAAGTATCATGGATCATTATTACTTATAATTTTTACAGTGTAACGATTCTATCTTTTTAATATAGCTATATTTACTATCCGTTTAATTATAACCAGAACAGAGAGGCTACTGATAGAAGAATGTGATTTTTTTATATCAATCATAATACACAAAATTGTGTTACTTCGAACAATTTAGCTTTTGACATCTTCGAAATATATTCAGAATTGTTTTTAACCTATTAAATTTGAAACAATTTTACTTACCTATGTAACGATGCTTTGATCGTTTAACAGTTCGAACCGTGGGAGTGTCAATATTTGCGCATCCACTTCTACAACGTGACGGCGTAGTGGGATTCAAACGGCTATTTAAGGCGTGTGAATAGCGGAATTAGACAGTCTTGTAGCTAGCGCTCTAGGCTCCCTGACTCGCCGGTGTAGTGAACCTGCGAGCCATTCTGGACAGAGAGAGTTCCGTATTGAGGATCATACTCTGTCCCTAACCAAGCGGAACCCATCGGTATTGCGTATTGAGCATTACCGTGGATCTGCACAGAACCAACCGGGACAGAGATTTCCGTATTGAGGATCATACTCTGTCCTTAGCCGAGCGGAACCCGTCGGCATTGTGTATTGAACATTGCCATGGGTCTGCACAGCTAAATATTTTGTTTGCGAGCATATTCGGAGCTTTCGCTGAATTGAAGCGAAAGCGAGTATAAATCTGCGCGCGATCGATTTCCCCCATTTCGTTTCTTATTAGTAGTACTAATTAATTTCTTTTCTTTTATAGACGTTCGCCGAGGACTTCGTTCATCACGGGATCCAGTAGAATTCGTTTTAGTTTTATTCATTGTAGAAGTATACAACGTAGAATCCCTTTTTATTTTTATTTATTGTAGATATACTAAATTAATAGATATATTTTTATTTCAAACCTGTGTTTTACTGAGTCTGTCGCCCCGAAAGAGCTACCCATCACAAACTGGCGCCCGAGCAAAAATTAATAACATGCCGACAGATAAAGACACAGACTCAGTAACAGGTACGTCGTGGATAAATCGACTTTGCAAAGAGGAATTGCAGAGCGAGGCTGAAAAATGCGGCTTAGATCCCAAGGGAACCGTCGACGAATTGAGAGCACGACTCAGAACCTATTTTAAAAATCGCGAGGAAGCTACAGGAACAATCCCAAAAGAGAAAACGTCCAAGGGAACAGAATCCGACACACTGACCCAGGAAATTTCGGGCATCCGAAGACAATTACAGGAATTAACAATAACGAAACAAATGGGGCAACCAGAATTGCTAAATCAAGTACGAAAGTGGAACACACACTTCGACAAGAAACATTCGGATGCAATGGAATTCTTAGAGAGGATAGACGAATTAAGCTTGGCCTACGAGATCGATAAACAAGATCTACTAAGAGCATTACCAGAATTATTAGGAGATCACGCTTTGTTATGGTACAGAAACAATAACAAAAATTGGAAGTCATGGACAGATTTCAGCGAAGATTTTAAAAAAGCTTTCTATCCCAGGGGATATTTGCTACAACTAGAAGAGGAAATCCGAAACAGAAAACAGAGACAGAACGAACCAGTAGATAGATATATCACGGAGATTCAAACATTAATCAGACGAGAAGGATCTTTTTCTAAAAACCCAAAAACTCGAAAGGATATACAAAAATTTGTTACCAGAATATAAGCTTTATGCTCGCCGCCGGGATTTCGGAAACTTAGCCGAATTACAGGATTTAGCCCAAGAATACGAAGCTCTAGAAGACGAAAAGACCCGAGCAAATCAGATTTGCCGTGGAAACTGGAGACGCACGGACCAAGCAGAGTACGATGCGAAAACGGCATGCTTTAGATGCAAGATGCCAGGTCACAGCCGTAAAAACTGCAAAAACCCATGAAAAAATTTTGTTCGCGTTGCGGCAGAGAAGGAGTTTACAGCAGCGACTGCTGTTTCAGGCGTCAGGGAAACGAATTACAGACTGGAGAAACAAGGAGTCGTCCCAGTCTGTAAAACAAGATTCGACTCCATTCGTTTTCGCCGTTACACAGCCAGCAAGCAATGACATTCGACTGTTCGCATCACTAAAAATAGGGCAAAGAACATACAGAGCGCTCATCGACACAGGAACTACTAAAAATTACGTCGGGGATAGAATAGCTCAGATATTCAAGGACTCTCTAGATAGTTACAGCGGAGAACAAGACTAGCAAATGGAGCGTCAATTGAGCTTAACCAGAAGTTGACAATTGAATGCGAGATCGATAAGTTACAAACCCGACAAACATTCATAGTAATGCCAGGGTTGACGGAAGATGCATTAATAGGAGTTGAATTCCTCAGGAACCATTCTATCGAACTTAAATTCGATAAACATACGACCAAACAATACATACAACATCAAGAAGAGACTTGTAACACTTTAAAAGACTCCACTCAAAATACGGAGTTAGAAAGGTTCCTAAGAAAAGAACTAAGGGAGTTTGGGAACATAACAGGACCCACCAACTTAATAAGACACGAAATAAAATTGAAGAAAAAGTGCGATCTAGTCAAGCAGCCTTATAGGCGGCACAATCCCGCAATGCTACAGATCATCAACCAAGAAGTGGACAAGATGTTAAAAGAAGGAACCATCGAACCCTCCACAAGTGGTTGGAGTTCACCGATTGTACTAGTTAGGAAAAAGGATAACTCGTACAGATTTTGCATTGACTTTAGAAAAATCAACGAACTATCAGATAAGGACGCATATCCGTTACCCAGAATATCGGAAATTCTGGATAGACTTAAGGAAGCAAATTTTATATCGACCCTCGATTTGAAACAGGGATATTTTCAAATACCCCTAGAAGAAACAAGCCGCCCAGTGACAGCATTCAGCGTACCCGGAAAAGGCCATTTTCAGTTCAAAACCACCCCATTCGGACTGCATTCCGCAGGAGCCACTTTCCAACGACTACTGGATAAGGTAATACCTCCCGATATGGAATTCGCGTTTGCCTACTTGGATGATATCGTAGTAATATCTAAAACGCTCCAAGAGCATTTAAATCACCTACATGAAGTCTTCCGAAGACTGAAAGAAGCCAGATTACAGCTGAACTTCGAGAAATGCACGTTTTGCCAGTCAGAACTCAGATACTTAGGACATGTGGTTGGAGCAGAAGGAATAAAAACTGACCCGGAGAAAACCAACGCTATAACCGGACTTACAGCACCGAGAAATGTGCGTCAACTCCGCCGGTTCCTAGGAATAACATCATGGTACCGCCGATTCATAGAGAACTATTCGACAATAGCAGGACCGCTAAACATGCTTCTGAAGAAGAAGATAAGATGAAAATGGACCGATAAGCAGGAAAACGCGTTTGAAGAGCTAAAATCAAAACTTACATCGGCCCCAGTATTAGCATGCCCCGATTTTTCGAAAACATTTTACCTGCAAACAGATGCGTCGAACTGTGGACTTGGAGTTGCACTAACACAGAAATACGACGGCCAGGATAAAGTAATTGCATATGCTAGTCGAACCCTCACACCAGCCGAGACAAAATATTCCACAACGGAAAAAGAATGTCTATCCATCGTGTACGGGATAAAGCAAATGAGGCCATATATAGAAAAATACAATTTTAAGGTCATATCAGACCATCAGTCCCTCAAATGGCTGAAGAACCTTAAAAACCCGTCAGGTCGGTTAGCCAGGTGGAGTTTAGAACTGCAACAGTACGATTTCGAGGTAATATATAGAAAGGGAGTCCTCAACAAGGTAGCGGATGCTTTGTCACGACAACCACAAGAAAACCAGAGCGAAGAACCAGAGTCGGAATTATTAGCATCAGAACTGGAATCATGCAGTTGGTACGATAATTTATATAGGAATGTACTCCAGAACCCAGACGATTTTCCGGATTTACAAATATCAAACGGGAAATTATATAAACACGTTTGGAGCAGCCGTAATTTAGCCGACCCAGAGTTTAATAACCCATGGAAATTATGCGTACCAAGATATAAAAGGAAAGATATTTTGGAAGAAAATCATGACTCGACCACAGCAGGCCACTTAGGAATTGCAAAAACAATTTGCCGAATAGCGCAAAAGTACTATTGGCCTAAGATGTTTAAACAAATTGCAGACTACGTTAGAGCCTGTACGAAGTGCCTCCAATATAAACCGTCTAAAATGCAACCAGCCGGGAAAATGCAACCGTCCACTGTAGAAAAGCCTTGGCATACTGTCTCAGTTGATTTAATGGGACCATTCCCAAGATCTGCAAAAGGAAACATTTTCTTAATAGTCGTGCAAGACCGGTTTACCAAATGGGTCGTCGCTCAGCCAATAAGAGCAGCATCTACGAACTCAATCATCGACACTCTACGATCAAAGGTAGTCATGCAATTCGGTATTCCGAAGAAAATCATCTCGGACAACGGCGCGCAGTTCACAAGCGGAAGTTTTAAGGCGTTCCTAAAATCCTATAACATAAATCACATTCTAACACCGCCGTACTCACCTCAATGCAATCCAGTAGAACGAATGAACAAAGTACTGAAAACAATGATAGCTACTTACGTGGAGGATAACCATAAAGACTGGGACAAATTCATACCAGAATTCTGCTACGCCATAAATTTGTCAAGACACGATTCAACAGGATTTTCACCAGCGCTTCTTAATTTCGGAAGGGAATTAGACACAACAGAGGCGACAAATGGACAAGATATACAGGGGTATGCAGAAAACTTAAACAAGTTAGAAGCGTTAAGAGAACTAGCGAAAGTGCACATGGAACACGCTTTCGAGGACCAGAAGAAACATTACGATCTAAGACGAAGAGACTGGCAGCCACATCCAGGAGATCGAGTCATGAAAAAGAAACACCATCTATCATCGGCTAGTGCAGCTTTCACCAGCAAACTAGCGCCGAAGTACTCAGGACCATACATAGTAACGTCAGTGATATCACCAGTAATAGTAAAACTGAAATTGGCCGATAGTAGTAGCCGCAAGCAGATGACGGCGCATGTAAAAGATTTAAAACCGTGGGGAGGAAGATTGTGATAAAGATACCGAGAGGGATAGATGACATCACAAGGCTGTAGACACCATATACACAAAAAAAAAGGTATGTTACTTTTTTTTTTTCAAAGAGAAGGGGGTGTAACGATGCTCTGATCGTTTAACAGTTCGAACCGTGGGAGTGTCAATATTTGCGCATCCACTTCTACAACGTGACGGCGTAGTGGGATTCAAACGGCTATTTAAGGCGTGTGAATAGCGGAATTAGACAGTCTTGTAGCTAGCGCTCTAGGCTCCCTGACTCGCCGGTGTAGTGAACCTGCGAGCCATTCTGGACAGAGAGAGTTCCGTATTGAGGATCATACTCTGTCCTTAGCCGAGCGGAACCCGTCGGCATTGTGTATTGAACATTGCCATGGGTCTGCACAGCTAAATATTTTGTTTGCGAGCATATTCGGAGCTTTCGCTGGATTGAAGCGAAAGCGAGTATAAATCTGCGCGCGATCGATTTCCCCCATTTCGTTTCTTATTAGTAGTACTAATTAATTTCTTTTCTTTTATAGACGTTCGCCGAGGACTTCGTTCATCACGGGATCCAGTAGAATTCGTTTTAGTTTTATTCATTGTAGAAGTATACAACGTAGAATCCCTTTTTATTTTTATTTATTGTAGATATACTAAATTAATAGATATATTTTTATTTCAAACCTGTGTTTTACTGAGTCTGTCGCCCCGAAAGAGCTACCCATCACACCTATACAACTTTGCTGTTCCTTCATTATAATATTTTATCCACACGCTTCAGTTTGCGACTTGCTCTAACACTGTACACTTTACAATACTGAAAAGATGTGAAATCATAATTTTATATATATAATTGTTTCTGCAGGCTCAGATGTATCACAGTCAAGCAAAATCCACTAAGTCGCAAATCGGGCTCCGTTGTTTTAATTTTCGTTCAAGCAAAATCCACTAAGTTACTTTTAATGTATTTTTCCTGAACAGGAAAACTTATTTTTGACTTAGTGAAAATGTTCATAATCATAACAACTCAGTAAACAGCTATCTGTTGACTTAGTAGGTTTAACTACATGATCTGGTATGCTAGTTAATGCTTTTGGTATAAATAAGTCATTTTTACAAAAAAATAACTTGGTGTGTTTTGCTTGTAAACCGACGATATATAAACAAAGGCAGTTGACAGTTGGAATAATAGTAGTAATTGAGTCTTTGAAGTTTATAGTTGTCATTGTGTTTAAGTATTTTCAACAAGTTGGTGTTTGAATAAATTGATTTCAAAGAAGTGTGACTATGTGACAATATTATGATAGTTATTTTTATCACATTTCAATTGCATAATCAATAAAATGGAGTGACGGTCGGGCGCTATTTTGTAAAATTATATTAAAATGGGATTCTGTGGCAAGTAGGTAATGCATCATTTAAATGCTGGTTTCAAGTTGTTTTCAACATGTGTTAAAGTATCGCCCAAAAATTTTTGTACGTATCTTGACGTAGCGAGTAGTACTGCTCTTTGATGTTGTCTACAAGGATCTTCGAAATGACACCAGTAGTAGAGATGGTAATAGTTATCGTCTGGATTTCCTTTCTTTATTATCTCCTTATTTGTACGTCAAAATCTCTGTACTTGGCCATTTTCTCATTATATTTAACACGAAAAGTATTGTTTTTAGATATCGCCACATCGATGTGTTGTTTGTCTATTCTGTTTCCTACTTAGTACGAGATCTTATCTATTATATGTCTCTGGTTAGTCTGTGAGCACAGTAGCATTCCAGTAAAGCTTTTAATTGTCATTCTTAAGCATACTAATTATCTCACCGAGATGGTGAGTTTGGAGAAGTTCCAGATTTTAGATTGCGTAAAAATAGATACTGCGCAAATTTCATGATACAAAATAGATGTCTAAGCATGATTCTGGTAATAATTCATTAAGTTAGCAATCTGTTTTTCTAATTGCTCACCTATATTTATCCTCCTAATTACAGCGGTAACGTTGTTCTTTTTACTGCACTATGAAGATGGTGGTTTTGTCCACTTAACAATACCAAATGAACAGTTAATTGTGAAACATGCAAAAAATATTATTAGGTATATAATTTCTTATATTTAATATTTTATTATGATTTTCCAAACAATAATAAGTAAGTTAATTGTTTTTTTAAACCAATGTACCTGTCCATATTTTTTGATGGGATTCAGTAATTACTAAACATTGCGGACGGGTGCCAGTTTGTACGATAATATTGTAAATGGGGCCAGAAATTTTTAATCTTGTAAGTGTCGCTAAAAATACTTTAAAACGAGATTTTAAATAATAATGCTACAATATCACATTTCAAATTATTTTACCAAATCGTACCCGTCCGCTATTTCTAATGATTACGAAATTCAATTCAAACAAAAATTAACAGGTATTTACCATATTCAGTTACTAAAAAAAATAATTATTTAAGTTGTATTTCTCGGAAAATAAAATCAGTTAATTGTTTAAAACTAATGATAATAATTGAAACGAGATTTTTGGGATTAAAAAACTTGTTGAAAATAATGTGGAATGAGGTATTGCGTACTATATGATCCCATTTAAAATAGTTTTACAAAATGGCATCAGTCTGCCATAATTAATGATTATATAATTGAAGCATCATAAAAACTATAAACATATTTTATACTGTTACGATAAATATCCTGGCCTAAAATAACTGTAAATATTATGACTAATTCTGTTATGTTGTAGATTGTGCGAGACCTGAACGGAAGCTTCCAAAAAAACAACATTTCGAAAGTTCGAGGCGAGTCGATGGGAAATCCAGTTTGCCCTTACCGTTTCGCCGTCCAGTCTACTCAAGAAGGTTTTAGACTTTTCGAGATAACGGCGATTTATGTATATAAATAAAACATTTTTATATGGAGGAACAGTTAATTCTGAAGACCCTCGGCCGCGATTTTAATTGTTACGCTCGCCTATATAAATTATGTGTATTATTCGTTAAATAAATTGATATAAATTATTGTGCCTTTTAATGAATTAAGATAAGAACAAGACATTATAAATTAAAGAATTCACACCAAATATAAATAATTATAAATAAATAAAAGACTTAACAGTGGTGTCAGAAGAAAAGTGGAATAAGTGGAAATTGTGGAAATGGCTACGATTTATGAGCTCACAGTGACTAATTTAAGAAGACATCTCGAAGACAGAGAATTAGCTTCTACCGGAAAAAAGGCTGAGTTAGTCCAACAACTAAAGAACGCTTTGCTAGAAGAAGGACTAGATCCAGAGACTTATATATTTGAAGATGCTGTCCTCTCGTCTATTTCGAAAGTTTCTGGTGACATCGCATCATTAGAGAACAAAGTTTCTGACGATATTTCGAAAGTTTCTTCTGATGTAGCCAAAGTTTCTGGTGACATCGCGTCATTAGAAAACAAAGTTTCTAACGAGATTTCGTCCCTGGAAAGCAAAGTTTCTGCTAATATCTCTTCGGAAATCTCTAAAGTCACTTCTGAGATGTCTGCCCTGGACGATAGAATATCTTCGTTAAAAAATCAAGTTGCTGCCGATAAGTTGGCCTTCGAAGAAAAGATGAAAGAGATCGAAAGGATGATGGAGAAAACAGGGACGGCAGAGAGAGGAAACAATCCAATTACACTAGAGACAAAAGAAGACGAGACGAAATGTAAGTTGGAGACACGGCCGAAATTTGAAGGAAGTGGAGGTTCTATTCATGTTAAAGTCCCAACTTTCGACGGAAAATCATCATGGAACAACTACATGAAACAGTTCGAATCAGCCGCAAGAGCGAATGGATGGTCTGAAAAGAAAAGGCTTTAAACCTGACTATCGCTCTTCGAGGAGATGCCTTAGATGTGCTTCAGACCATAGCCGTAGAGGAGACCGATGATTTCGAACAACTGAAGAAGAGGTTAAATATGCGATATGGCCACGAACATTTGGAGCATGTATATCAGTCGCAGCTTAAAAATCGTAGACAGAAGAAAGATGAGGCTCTTCAAGCATATGAGGTAGATATTGCCAGATTAGTACGATATGCTTATCCAACAGCTCCCGAAGACATGATGGAAAAATTGGCCGTTCAAACGTTTATTGATGGTCTTCGTGATCATGAAATGCAGAGAACACTGCGATTAGCTCGTCACAAGACGCTGGTTGATGTCCTATCCGCCGCCCTCGAATACGAGTCAGCTACGCAGGCCTCTGGCGGGTACAGTAAAGTTAGGACTGTAAAAGAGGAAGGAGATGAAGATAAACTTGACCAGCTCGTTAATATGATGTAAAGCATGACATGCAAGAAAACGAAGACCATAAAATCAAGAAACTCACCATCAGGAAAACCAGAACGAGTCGGCTTTAGGGGAGCAGCTTCGACCCGGAACTTTTCCATGACCCTCTTATACTAATAGCCTCTTTGAAATGTCGTGAAGATAGTGTATATGTGGATGGAGAAATAAATGGTAAAAGACAGACGTTGTTGGTGGATACCGGAGCGACCAGAACCATTATACGTCCAACAGTTATAAACAGCCGTAAGAAACTGTTACCAACGGGGTTGCGACTTCGGACCGCTACAGGTGAAAATGCCAACATTCATGGAGAAATCCAGGTACAATTGGGAATTGGAGCAGAAAAGTTCGTCCATACTGTTATAGTTGCTGACATCGAAGAGGATATTATATTAGGAATGGACGTAATGAATATGCATGGATTCCAATTGGATTTTAAGAATAAGGTAATCAAAGTTGGCAACGAGGAGGTATTTCTTCATCCACATAATGACAACACTGTGCAAGCAGCCATTACAGAAGATACAGTCGTGCCTGCGAGAAGCGAAACGATCATAGTAGCGCGACTACAGGGAATTGTAGACGAAGGGACACCTGTTATGATGGAGCCTTGGAACCACGACGATGAGGTTGGCCGTGGAATCATAATTGGAAAGGAATTGGTGACTTCGGCTAAAGAAATTCCTGTGAGACTTATCAATGTCAACGACTACCCAGTGACCATAAAGAAAGAGACAAAAGTAGGAACTTGTATACCTGTGACATCCATAATCCGTCAGGCGACAACATCTGATAATTCCAACGACAAATTCGACCAAATGGTTGCAGTTGCAGGACAGTCTCTGAATCAGATTGAGAAAAGGAAATTAAGGGAATTTCTTCGGCAGTATCGTGATATTTTCGTACCGAAAGGGGAAAAGACGGGAAGAACTACCGTTGTTAAGCATAAAATTGATACTGGTAATGCTAAGCCAATTCGTCAAACAGCTCGACGATTACCGCAGGCGAAAAGAGAGGAAGCTGAAAAGATTGTTCAGGAAATGAAGAAAGACGGGGTGATAGAACCTTCTACGAGCCCATGGGTCTCTCCGGTGGTCCTGGTTAAGAAGAAAGACGGAACGACGAGGTTCTGTGTGGATTACCGTTTGCTGAACAACGTTACCAAGAAAGATAGTTATCCTCTGCCTCGGATCGATGACACATTGGACACATTGGCTGGAAGTAAATTGTTTTCTACTTTGGATTTGAAGTCTGGATACTGGCAGGTAGAAATGGACCCAGTAGATAAAGAAAAGACAGCCTTCACCACAGGATCTGGATTGTGGCAATTCAACGTTATGCCATTTGGACTCTGTAATGCTCCTGCGACATTTGAGAGGCTTATGGAAAATGTGTTGAGAGGGTTATCTTGGAAAACATGCCTGGTTTATTTAGATGACATAATCGTCTTGGGGAAGACATTCGAAGAACATTTGAAGAATTTAGAAAACGTTTTTAATCGACTTAAAGCCGCCCAATTGATGTTAAACCCCAAGAAGTGCCAGCTATTTCAAGGTAAAGTCAATTATCTGGGTCATATAGTCAGTAAAGAAGGAGTGGCTGTGGATAAGGGAAAAATCGATTCCATTAAGGAATGGCCGAAACCAACTGACAAACATCAAGTGAAAAGTTTTCTTGGACTATGTACTTACTACCGGAGGTTTATTAAGAAGTTTGCAGATATCGCTAAGCCATTAACGCGACTTACAGAGGAAGCAAGATAATACTGCTGGGATACAGACTGCCAAAATGCCTTTGAGACCTTAAAAAAGCATCTAATAACAGCACCAATTTTAGGATATCCACTGCCAGAAGGAGAGTTCATCTTAGATACGGATGCAAGTAATGTGGGAATTGGAGGAGTGCTGTCTCAGATTCAAGGAGGACAGAAACGAGTCCTCGGATATTTTAGTAAAGTTCTTTCAAAACCTGAGCGGAATTATTACGTCACGAGAAGAGAACTTCTAGCAGTAGTTAAATCAGTAGAGCACTTCTATCAATACCTCTATGGCAGAAAGTTTCTAATCCGAACCGACCATGCCGCCCTTAAGTGGTTGATGCAGTTTAAGAATCCAGAGGGTCAGATAGCCAGGTGGATCGAACGACTCCAAGAATACGATTTTAAGATTGAGCACCGGGCCGGAGTTAGCCACAGAAACGCTGATTCTCTTTCCAGAAGGCCATGCCCAGCAGAGTGTTCCCACTGCAACAAAACGGAATCCAAGGAAGCAGCAGTGCTAAGAACGACGATTGTCAACGATTACTGGACGCCTACTAAGATAAGGGAAGAACAGGAGAGAGATCCAGTTATACAGAAAATCCGAAAATGGAAAGAGGAAAACCGTCGACCACATTGGCAGGAAATATCAAACCTATGCTCAGTAGTTAAGACGTATTGGGCCCAGTGGGACTCATTTATCATCGAAGATGGCTTGCTCAAACGAGTCCTGGAAAATGATGACGGTTCAGAGAAGAGAAGACAGTTGGTGATCCCAAAGAGCAGAATAGCCGAAGTACTTCTTCAGTTACACGACAGTCCATCAGGAGGGCATTTTGGTGTAAAGAAAACCCTTCAGCGAATTCGGGAACGGTTTTATTGGATGAACAGTTCCGACGACGTAAAAGACTGGTGTAAGAAATGTACTATTTGTGCTACGAGTAACGGGCCTTACCGAAAAAGGAGAGCTCCTATGAGACAATATAATGTTGGAAGCCCGTTTGAAAGAATAGCTTTGGATATCGCTGGGCCATTTCCAGAAAGTGAAAATGGAGGCAAGTACATGTTGGTAGTAATGGATTACTTCACTAAGTGGGTCGAGATTTACGCACTTCCAGACCAGAAGGCCGCCACCGTTGCAGATAAGTTGATCCAAGAATATATCAGCCGATTTGGAGTGCCTTTGGAGATCCATAGTGACCAAGGCAGGAACTTCGAAAGTGATCTATTCCAAGGAATATGTAATAGACTAGGCATGAAGAAAACAAGAACTACCGCGTATCATCCGCAATCAGATGGTATGGTGGAACGAATGAATAGGACAGTTGGCCAGTATTTGACAAAGATGGTGTCCGATCATCAGCGAGACTGGGACCAATACCTTACGTTCTTCACAATGGCCTACAGATCTGCTGTTAACGAATCAACGGGCCAGACACCAGCCAGAGTCCTATTCGGACGCGAAATGCGACTACCTTGTGATCTAGAGTTTGGGTGTCGACCTGGAGAAGATGTAGCAGGTGAAGATTATGTGATCGAATTACGAAGAAGAATGGACGATGTACATGAGTTGGTCCGTTCCCACCTTCAGATCGCTAGCGACAGAATGAAGAAACGGTACGATACACAGGCCGAAAAGGGTTGCTTTGAGAAGAACGACAAAGTATGGCTGTATAATCACAAGAAACGAAAAGGTTGTTCTCCCAAATTGCAGCAGTTTTGGGAAGGTCCATACCTCATCATGGAGAAGATCAACGATGTCATCTACCGAATAAGCAAGATTCCGAGGGGAAAGCCGATGATAGTACACCATAACCGGCTGGCGTCTTTCGAAGGTGACCACGACGTAGATGAAGAAGTGGAAGTAAACCAAGTCCAAGATGTGTCTGACCTCACGTTTGAGGAATTCATGGGTGCCTATGGAGGTACCGGTAAAGCAAGATATGGTGTTACCACTGAAGAAAAGCAAGCTCTACTCGCGCTCCCCGATGACTACTCGCTGGCCCTTACCATCCCGGCCAGTATCAAAGACGCACCAGGGTTGGCATCCGTCTTTCGAAGGAAGTTTGGTCGAGTTGCAGAACTTCAATGCCAGGTGCCAGCTCCCGGTAAAACCTTGAAACTCCAAGATGCATCACGTTACCTTTTCTACCTGGTAACAAAAGACACTGCCCGTGACCAACCTACCTACCGAGATGTATGGGAAGCCTTACTTCAATTGAGAGAGCACGTACTAGAGTCCGACGTGCAAAAGTTAGCCATGCCAAAGTTGGAGTGCCGCCAATTAGATTGGAGGGTTATCCGAAATATGGTGGAGGAGATCTTTAAAGACACCGAAGTCCAGGTGTTAGTCTGTTGCAATCCGCATAGTTACTGGTGCGGAGAGAAAACCGTCCCTTGTCATTTTTATACAACTGGAAGTTGTAAAAGAGGGTCCAGTTGCCGATACCAGCATACAGTTCCGGTCCCAGTCCCGACAAGGTTCCAGGAAGAACCATCTTTTAAGAGGGGGGCAATGTTACGATAAATATCCTGGCCTAAAATAACTGTAAATATTATGACTAATTCTGTTATGTTGTAGATTGTGCGAGACCTGAACGGAAGCTTCCAAAAAAACAACATTTCGAAAGTTCGAGGCGAGTCGATGGGAAATCCAGTTTGCCTTTACCGTTTCGCCGTCCAGTCTACTCAAGAAGGTTTTAGACTTTTCGAGATAACGGCGATTTATGTATATAAATAAAACATTTTTATATGGAGGAACAGTTAATTCTGACCCGCGGCCGCGATTTTAATTGTTACGCTCGCCTATATAAATTATGTGTATTATTCGTTAAATAAATTGATATAAATTATTGTGCCTTTTAATGAATTAAGATAAGAACAAGACATTATAAATTAAAGAATTCACACCAAATATAAATAATTATAAATAAATAAAAGACTTAACAATACCTTAAATCAGTTACCCAAAAATGGATTAAATCAGATTTATGCTTCAGAGAATATTTTAATGGGTGCGACCACTTTAAACACACACTTTAGTGAAGTAAGTGTAGTAAATATAATAAATATTGGTTTAAACGCTATTTTTTAAATGAATATAAAATTTTATCTAATTTCATACATCGCATTATATTAGTGATTTCACACAATTTCACAATTTATTAAAAAATTCGATGGCTGTCTGCTCATATTACCTCTATTAATTATATTACTTCGTCGAATTTTTGTGTCCATTACAATAAATAACGAAATTTAAAATATTGATTATTTTTCAAGTGACCTCTGTTGCTTTGTCACGAAGTTTTCACGGAAGCTACGTATACAATTAATTAAAAAAACCTGTTACACAATAGAGTACTGCAAGAACAATACAATTAAATTGTTCCAGTGTGTTTTATTTACTGTCTGGTTAATTTGTACATTAAGCCGGTCTAGAGATGTATATAAACGAAAACAGTTACTGGTGAAAAACGCGTCAAATGCCATCGTTACTCTTGTAATTCCATCTATTTTGCTTAGTATATTCCTACTACCTGAAAATAATTAATAGTACAATTACATCCAAGCATACGAATAAGTTTTAGTAAAGTCAAACGAAAATAAAGAAACTTAAGATCAACTGGGGACCATCTATTATTTCTCCCTTAAGTACGAAATCGAGAAGAAAATATGATAATTTGACCTGCAACTATGTTACCATCGGTAACACTGTCAATCATAACATAAAACTATATTACTACCATTATCCTTCTTGTTATGCTGCCATTATTAGACGATTAGGGATTCTTCTTCTTTAGGTACCGTGTCCTCTAAGGAGGTTGGTAATCATCACAGCTATTTTCACTTTTAAGATTGCAGCTCTGAACAAGTCGACGGAACTGCAATTATACCACTTTCTCAGATTGTTGTGCGAGGAGATGCATCTTCTTCCAATACTTCGTTTTCCCTTTATTTTTCCCTGCATTATGGTTTATATCAACACATATTTATCATCTCTCATAACGTGGCTGAGATATTGTAACTTTCTTATCTCAATCATATTTATGATTTCCATTTCCTTTGTCATCTTTCTGAGGACTTCAACATGGGTTATTCGGTCTACCCAACTTATTTTTAATATTCTTCGGTAGGTCCACATCTCGAATGCTTCAAGTCGATTGCACACCTCTTTCTTTAACATCCAGGCCTCCACCCCATACAGCAGCACCGAAAACACATATGAACGTAATATTCTTATTTTAAGTTGTAAACTAAGGTCTCTACTGCATAATACTTTTCTCATCTTATTAAATGTTACTCTAGCTTATCCAATTCTCATTTTTATTTCTTCTGTATACTCTATTTCTATTTTCATTAATAACTGTACCAAGATATCTGCATTTTTTTTACTTTTTCTATTGGAACCCCTCTTATGTTTAAAATGTCTTGTTGTTGTGTTTTGGAAATTGTCATAAATTTTGTTTTATTAGCATTAAGCGTTAGTCCGCTTTCCTCACTAGCATTTACTACATTATCTAAAAGTGTCTGTAGATCTTGTATATTTTCTGCAATTAGTATAGTATCATCGGCATATCTGATATTGTTGATGGATTTGCCGTTGACTTTTATTCCAATTGTTACATTTTCGAGTGATTTTTTAATTATTTCTTCCGAATATAGATTGAACAATAAGGGGGAGAGTATGCAACCTTGCCTTACGCCTCTTTTTATCTCTACTTTCTTCAAAAGTTCTTTGCCTACCCTGACTTTTGCTGTTTGGTTAAAGTAGATATGAGTTATTATTCTTAAGTCTTTTATGTCAATATGTTTATCTTTAAGTCACTGTATAAGACGGTTGTGTCGCACCTTATCGAACGCCTTATTGTAATCAATAAACCAAACATACAGTGGTTTATTTACATCCATACATCTTTGCATGAGGACGTTAAATCCAAATAATGCCCCTCGTATACCCATGGCATTCTAAAATCCAAATTGGGTTTCAGTGATATCTTGTTCCACTTTTCTGAAAATCCTTAAATGGATAATTTTTAAGAATATTTTTAGTGTGTGACTCATTAGACTAATTATAGGGTGGTCATTACATTCCTTTGCATTAGGTTTTTTTGGTAATGTAATAAATGTTGATTTGGCCCAATCTCTCGGAATAATACCCGTATTATATATAGTATTATAAAGTGTACTAATACATTGATCTGCTCTTCTGATATTAATTTAATTATTTCAGTTGGAATTGTGTCAGGCTCCGCAGTCTTATTAGATTTTGCCAGATTTATTGCATGTATTATTTCATCCTTAGTTATATTTGGACCTATATCATGTTCCTTGCAATCGTTCATGCTATCTTGTTGTGTCCTGTCATCCTCCAACAATTCTTGTACCTATTCTCTCCATCTGTTTAGTTTGCCTTTGATATCAGATATTATTTTACCATTCATATCAACCAGGGTGTTACTATTGTTGGACCGTTTTATACCTGTTAATTCTTTAATTTTTTTGTGCAATTCAAAACTGTCATGATTTCTCTGGAGTTCTTCTCTCTCTAAACATTTGTCGTTGTACCACTTCTCTTTAGCTGTCCGTATTTTTATCCCGATCTCCTTGTGTGTGGCTTTGTATTCGTTTACATTTTTGTTTTTGTATGATCTTCTTTTGTCCATTGGTTGCCGGATCTCATCTGTCATCCATGGAGTCTTAGCTTCATCGATTTTGTGACTACTCAGCGTATCTTTAACTAGCCTAATTAATGTGCTCTTAAATGTTTCCCATTTTTCGTTGGAATCTGCATTATCATTGATTATTGTTTTACTTAACTCTTCGTTAATTTTCAACGTTAGTTCTGCTTTTATATTCGGGTGTTTTAGCAGAGTGCTTATTTGTTGTGTCTTTTGTTGATTTTTTATTTTCTTTAAGTGGATTTCAAATTTTACGATTACATTACTGGATTGTGGTCTGATGACACATCTGTTCCTGGATATGTCTTTGCCGATTTGATGGAGTTACGGTATCTCTTATTGATAAGGATAAAATCTATCTGGTTTCTGATAATTTTTTTCTTTGCTATCCATAGGTGATTTCCATGTATATAATATACGTGGTGGTAACTGAAAGAATGTATTTGTCGCTATCATTTCAAATTCCTGACAGAATTCCGTCAATCTTTCCCCTCTTTCGTTTCTTATTCCTAGTCCGAATTCACCAATAATGTCTTGGAATTTATCTTTTCCTAATTTGGCATTAAAATCCTTCATTGTTATTGTTATATCTCTATTATTGGTGCTGTCTAGTGCTTTTTTAATGGCATTGTAAAATTCTTCTATTTCATTTTCATATTTATCTGCAGTGGGGGCGTACACCTGTAAGATATTAAGAGTTCTATGCGCTGTTTGTGCTGTGATCATGTGATCAACACTCTATCCGATATAGGAACAAAACAAGTTACAGCCTGGCAAAAACTGCGACCAACCACTATCGCGACGCCATTATAGTGGTGAATTTCTTCATTTCCTGAGTGGTATATGTTGGCACCGTCGACTTCGATTTCGCCAGATCTGGGCCATCTGGTCTCGCTTAGTCGCATTATATTGACTTTAAGTCGCCTCATCTCATGTATTACATTGTGGATCTTCCCTGCTTCATATATAGACTTCACATTCCAGGTACCTATCTGCAGTTCGTTTATATTTTTGTGCCTGACGCGGGGTTTTCGCATATTGGCGACCTGGGAGGCACCGCGGTATCGGATCTAGGTATCCGATGTCCATGATCAGTAGTTGTGAAATTGTCATTTATAATAGCCATGATAATTGACAAGCGATATATATTTAAAGTTCTTTAATGTAGTGGTTTCTCGTTGCCTTCTACATCCTTCTGCCGTTGACCACTTCTTTGGTTCATCCGCCTTTGGAGTCGATTCCTCAACTTCAGGACAAAAGAGTGCCCTATCACTTACCAACTCATCCCGTTGCCGTTGCCAACGCATCCCATGCCCGTAGCCGTTGGTCAGTAAGTGAGAGATTGCTTATACCGGCAATCACTCGGTCCCTATCTGCATTGGCCATCTATAGATAGATGTTGCCCATCTTCTACCATGTGGAGGTTGCAGATTTGGATTGGGGATTACTGTGGCTAATATATTTCTATCAACTGCTATTTTAAAAACTGTTTGTATGACCAAACGAGTCAATTGTCCAATATTTTTAAAACATGTTATTTTCTACGCCCTTGTCGTGTTGGTCACAAGGACTGGCAAGGATCGCCATGTGGTGTTGGGCTTCCACCTCTCTGGCCCAACTCGAGTTCAGATCAAAATTTTCATCAAAAAAGACAGATATTACTTTTCACTTTTAATACAAAACTTCTAACGTATTTACAATTGGGATAGGTCGCGACCTTCGACCTCACATAACATAATTATGTCAGCAATTTGTTCTGAATTAGGTAGTTGTTGATTAAAAATAGAACTCTTTTAAATATAGGTCTCTAAGGTCTGTTTGCCTTTTCGTTTCTGATAGAGATTTTTTGTAATCCTGGGCTATTTTTATATGAGCCTGTATTGTTCAATGTTTGCATTAAAGTTTTACAAGGAACTCATCTAATGCCTTTCCGAAATTCATAAAAAATAAACATATCTTTTATGTTGGTCCAAAGAATGCTGGTCTATTCTTTGAGACAGAACGTAGCTTTTCTAATGTGGCTGATGAAGCTTACATATTTAGTATTTCTATATTTTGTTATTGGAAGAAAGTTCATTTTAACCAGACTTCCGATAAGAATAATAAGTTAATATTTTTTTTATCAATGAGGTGACAACATTTCATTGTGAATTAAATCTAAATAGATGAAGTGTAATTCGAATTTAAAATGTAAGTTAAGTATTTTTGTCATTGTTGCAATATATTTATAAGACACATTGTTTTGATGAAAGATCACTTTTTCCTTTTTCATTTATGACAGTATTTTTGCTGTTTCCCGGAGTTTTCAGGACTATATAATATTCGCTGTGGATGATTTTTCACTTATTGTCAATTTTACTTTCGAGTAAAGTGAAGTGAAGATATATTTACGTTCCATTCATTATATTGGAAGAAGACCGGCATATTTCAAAATGTGACAATTTTCAGAAATGGCCATTTCAAAAAAGATAACTTTTAAAAATATCCTAAAACTTCACCCATAACTGCGAACGGGCTAATATTTTGACTTTGGTGTGTAGATACACTATACTATACTAGTCAATCCCATACTCCCTTATTCCTATTTTAAGCCATTAAATTTTTGAATTCCGACATTTTTCTTTAAAAAAATGTGTTCTAGGAATAATTATTAGATGTTTAGAGATAATTCATTTCTTTAATATAATTTACTGTTTTTCGTGTTTTTTTTTTAATTTATATTTGTCACAATAATAAGAACTAAGACGCCACATTACAAAAACTAAAATATTACTGCCATTCAGCAGTAAATTACCGTTAAAAAAATACTTTTCTTCATTTAACACTTACTTACCATAATACACTCTTTTCATTGTTTTTG
Organism: Diabrotica undecimpunctata; assembly: GCF_040954645.1. NCBI lineage: Eukaryota > Metazoa > Arthropoda > Insecta > Coleoptera > Chrysomelidae > Diabrotica > Diabrotica undecimpunctata. The sequence goes on from NC_092810.1 coordinate 69,100,402, forward strand.
ATAGAAGTCAACTTTAGCCTGAGTCTACGCCTAAATCCTTGAGACATTTGACATTTTTATAATCTGAAATAAGTCCACTGGATTTATCTTTTAAAAACGTCAGAAGTCGAAATAATTTTTAGATAGTTTGCTTCAAAAATGCACACAGTTCTAAACATTTTTAAAATGCTGACATAATTAAAAAGAATAGTACAACTAATGTTATACATACCCTCAACTTCTTTAGAAGACTGACACAACTCAAAATAATGCAATATTCTACACAGAAAGTATTGAATTTTGTTTTTGAGAAAGGATGGCATATCTCAAAATAGTACATTTTTGTTTGAATAAAATATGATAATATTTAATTTTTTTAAATAATCAAAATAATTCAAAACGATGCAGTGTTCCACAAAATAAGTACCACAGTCCACTTAGGCATGATACCTGAGAGGCAACTAAAATATGACAGTATTTTGCAAAATGTCAAATCAGCTTTTCGAATAACAATTAACCAATTTCTTACCAGCGGCAGATCTAGACGTTTGCCTTAGAATTGGGAGGGGGGCTTCCAATGAAACACCAACTAAAAGACATAAAAAAGATAAACCCAAACGACATAAAATACATAAATAATACATTTTCTTTTATTTTGGAGAGGGGGATTTTCCCATTCACTCCCCCTGTGTATCCGCCCCTGTCTCCTACATGTATTTCATGGTTTTTTATTCATCCAGAAGAACTTCTGAGAAACTCAAATTGAAAAGAAATGATCGCTGTCCATCTGGCAATTATTAGAACACAATATACCAGTGTGCGCTTGTAGCGACCTCTATATGAAAAAACATGAGGTCAAAAGACTTCCAACAATACATCAGCAGTTTACCCATGCAATACACCACCATTTGCACTATTTTCTGAACATCTGCAATTTATCAGTCGCTTCATCCTAGTTTCTAGTTTCTACCGCTACTAACTCGGGAAAGTCGCACATATATAGTGTCCGTAGGAATGGACGTAACAAATTTGTAGAGAAGACAAATTCTAAGAGCAGATTTTCTTATTTTCCAAAAATTTCTCTATTATATTGACTAGTCTATGAACTTGTAATGTATAATGCTTATTATTTCTAGACACAAAATGATGATTTATCATCATCATTTTGGCTTTACAACCCTGTGTGGGTCCTAGCCTCCCCAAGAATTTTTCTCCAGTCGTCCCTATCCATCGCCTTCCTCCGCCAAGCACGTATTTCCATATTTCTCATGTCTTCATCGATGTTATCTAGGAATCTTGTTCTGGGTCTTCCTCTTCTTCTTTGACCAATAGGTCTATCAAGGAGCGTTTTTCTAGCTGGGTCGGTTTGCTCCATCCGCATAACATGGCCTACCCACCTTAGACGTCCTATCTTTATGTGTTTTACGATATCTGGTTCCTGGTATATCCTATAGAGTTCGAAGTTGTATCGTCTTCTCCAGACACCATTTTCATTTACCGCTCCATAGATGCGCCTTAGTATTTTTCTTTCGAAACATCCTAACATGTTTTCATTACTTTTTGTTAAAGTCCAGGTTTCTGAACCATATGTTAGGACTGGGCGTATTATTGTTTTGTAGAGTTTTACTTTTGTATTTCTTGATATAACTGTAGATTTAAAAAGGAGATTAAGCCCAAAATAGCATCTATTAGCCGTGCAAATTCTGCGGTTTATCTCTGCGGTAGTGTCATTTTCAGTATTGACGAGCGTTCCCAGGTATACAAATTCGTTAACTGCTTCGATGACGTCATTTTCTATAACAAGTGGCCGTAGTGTTTGTGGTTGCGTACCTATTTTCATGTATTTTGTTTTGTTGGTGTTTATTATTAAACCCATTTTTGTAGCCGCTTCCTTTAATGCTACGTACGCCTCTCGTGCTGCGTTTTCCGTTCTCCCAACAATATTGATATCATCAGCATGTCGTACGGCCGTAGCGTCCTCCTGGTTTTCAGGAGTTTCTGGACGATCTACGACCGCCGCTCTTGAAGAGGATCTCAAGTTTCGAGAGTCCATCTTCGTATTTAAGGAGTTATTTAGGATATCGGCCGTTACGGGCAAGAAGATCCGCCGAACCTCTGTGGTAGGTGAGGGGACACCGGCAATCAGAATTCTCTAACCGTTCGAGCTTTCTTACAGATAAAATGTTCTTACATGAATTATATATTTGTTAGAATTCTGATGCGTGGTGTATACCTCAAATTCCACAGAGATGTCGGCCTTCTCACGTCGTGGAGCCGTGTTCCCTCTCCTCGAGAGAGGTATGAGAATGCCGGTCGTGTCGACCCTTCCTGCTGCCAGTCGCTTCGTATAGCTACCTTTTCGCTAACAGTATTTGATATAGTTACTATTTGCGTAAGGTTTCGGAGACGAAACGTTATTGCAGCTCAACCTGATCGGAAAAGCAATTATAAGTCCCCGTCGGGGCTTTTATTCGCTCTTTACCGTGACAGGCCCAAATAACGCTGTGGTCAGTTCGACACGATGTGAGGTAGTTCTAAGACCAATGTCTTTTCTATCTCAGTAAGTCGTGTTCTACTGTCAGGAAGCGTTTTGCAGTCGACACGCCGGTTCTCGTATTCTCGATGATTTAACTTCTAAATTGAATAACCATTATTAAGTATTTCTTTACTTCAGGACGTCTTCGACGATAACAGGATAGCGGTAGTAAATAAAACTCAAAGGTAGCTTGGTAGCGCACCGAACCAACAAGGTCTAACGGGGCTAGTAGAGTATGTGCGACTGGACCCCGATCGGAAGATGTGCTGTTCTTTTATACACATCGTGTTTGAGAAACTTCAGCACACTTCCGCCGAGAGGCCAATGACAGCGAAGTTAATAACGAGCGCTGTGATTGGCCGGCCAAAGTAACAATCTTTGTCGTGATTGGTTACCTTGGCGACACTCCCTCCCCTCCGAAGACCTGTTGGTAGGGTGTTTTTTATTGAAAAAAATTAAGAAAATTTTACAAAAATACAAAAAAATTTTTCAGTAAACATATGAAATTCACAATTAATAACCATATGTAAAAGAAACGAAAACATTGGTACAATATAGTTTCAATATATAATTGTAGCAAAGGAAAATTCTTATAGCTAGGCCATTTATTAAAAGTAAAAATAGTCATAATTAAGACATTAAATGTTCAAGTTATAAGTCAAAAAGGTATATATAAAACAAAGAAATTGTGATAAGGTTACAATTAATACACAGTGTGAAAATTGTTAAGTGGAATATCGACTCGGTATCTCCCCAAGTGCATAAATTCGTGAAACATATTTAATTGGTTACCGCAGAGTGTCTATCCAAGTTGAAATGCGCCTTGTACAATATTTTAAGGCATGAAATATTTATAAACTTGAAATGATTGTGACACTTATAGAGCTGTAACGATAATATAAAATATATAATTTCACTCGAAAATACATGTTATGCGAGATATTCCTGCAAGGAAAATGTTTTAAGATAATTTATTAAAAAAAAAAAAAAAAATTAAACGTCAAAGTACAATAATTCTCAGCTAAATCTAAATCAGCTTCGAAATTATTCTAAGTTTTTACACTTCTATTTGGGAAGTTGCCAGACAGACTAAAACTTTTGAACTGAAAATATATTACTTGTAAATCAAATTAGGTAAAATTGATTTCTGCAATCTTCCAATATAGTTGTAAAAATTTAAAAAAATACTTAGAGTATGAAATAAAAGAGAAAATTTTCAATATTAAATTGTCTTTTGAGGGTATGAAAATGTAGAAAAATCTAAAATGTCAATGTGTGGTGTTTAAACACTTGTAAAATTCGCGGTTAAAATATCAAATTCACTTGGCAAAGTTTGTAAATATGACGAAAAGTTTTAAAGATTTACACTTAGAAAAGTTTGTAAAAAATGTTTTTATATGGGAAAAAAGAGAATTATTAGTCTGTTTAAACACTTACGTGGGGCTTATACGGGGGCATCCCGTGGTGGTGGAGCTGGCCTGATGTCGTCTACGTGGATGACTCTGTCGACATCTTGATCTCTACGTACTTCGTACGTATGGTCTCCTGCCACTCTGAGGATGGTGTGGGGGCCCGTCCAGGTGGGGCCGAAGTTCCCTCTGGTATGGTTCCTTACCAAGACTTGTTCGCCTTGTAAGTAGGTTCTGGGTTGGCGGACATCCTCGTTCTCTGAGAAGAGATTCCTGGCATATAGGGTGGCTCGTTGAACGGCTCGTTCGACCCTCTGCTGGCGTGTCTCTTCTCGTCTCACCTGGTGCTCAGTTTCCTGAGATCTTCTCGGTCTGTAGCCCAGTAAAAGTTCCGCCGGAGTCTGGCCTGTGGCTTCATTTTGGCGGGTACGAAGGCTGAAAATAACATCAGCTAGGTAGGATTCCCATCTGGGGTCCTCAGGGGATGAAACTCGTGCACGAAGACCTTTCTTCAATTCCTGGACTCGTCTCTCTACCGGGTTGGCCCGCTGGTGGTAGATTGGACTTCGTTCGCCTTGGATATTATGTTTTCGGAGAAAACGTTCCCAAGCATCTGTCCTGAATTGAATACCATTATCCGTAATGATAGTGGATGGCCTGCCCCATCTGTTACATATTTCTTCTTGTAGGAAACGGATGATGTCCCGGCTTTTTGCGGCTGTCGAACATCTGTACTCGATCCAATTACTGAGGCAGTCAGTGGCTAGAAGAACATATCTATTTTTGGTGCCTCTTGCGGCTGGATACGGCCCAAGAATGTCGAAAGATATCCTTTCCCAAGGATTTACAGGCTCTCTAGGAATAATGGGTGCTTTTGGCTGTCTGGCTGCGGCCTTCGTCGTGGCACATATCAGGCATGACCTGACATATTTTGTCACATCTTTTGCGATTGTTGGCCAGTAATATACTTCTTTAATGGCCCTTGTGGTCTCCTCCTGGCCGGGGTGATTTGCTTCCTCGCTGTCATGATAACATTCCAGGACTTCGGGTCTGAAAGCATCGGGTACGAGGATTTTTCTGAGGTTTTGGCCGGCTGTGTAGTAGGCTGTGTTGTTTTCTACTACAAATTCTTCTAGCAGGCTCTGCTCGACTTCGTTCCTCGGGCCTCTGGCGGTGATTTTATGCCATCTTCGAACGAACCTCTGCATGCCTGTTTGCACCTGGTGACTTCGTGCGATTCTGGTTTGTAGAGGCATTTCTCTCAAATCGTCGAGGATGGGGTGTTCTGCACCTTCTTCTTCGTCGTCTAAAAGGCAGAGTAATGGGAAGTCCTCTGGTTCGGCTTCAGGCGGAGACTGTATTGGCCAGGAGATTCGGTCAATTTGACTGTCTATGTCTTCTTCTGTGGTTTGGTCATTGTCTGCTGGATTTCGTGAGAGGTGATCAGGAAGTTGGTTTTCTTTCCCTGGTATATGAACCACCTCGAAATTAAATTCCTGTAATAGCAGTGACCATCTTGACAGTTTGGCTTTGTCGGCTTGGTATTTGTCTAACCATAGCAACGCTGTACTGTCGGTGAGAAGAGTGAATTTTTGTCCTGGAGGAAGTGACGAAATTTCTTAAGTGCCCATATAACTGCTAAGCACTCTTTTTCATTTATATGATATTTTCTTTCGGCTGGTCGAAGTTTAGTGGAAGCGTAGGCAATTATCTTCCGTTCTTCGGTCGAGCCTTGAAATAGGACAGCCCCCATACCATATTCGGAGGCATCAGTCTGCAGGCTAAATGGCTGGTTCATGTCAGGTCGCTCTAGGTGAAGATCTCCAGATAGGGCTGTTTTTAATGTGTTGAAAGCTGTCTCGGCTTCTGGCGTCCATTTGAAATATTTCTTTTTCGATGTTAAGTCAGTCAAAGGAGTGATAATGACTGCGAAGTTTGGAACAAAATCTCGGAGCCAGTTTGCTGTCCCAATAAAACTTCTCAGTTGTTTGACAGATTTGGGTCGCTGAAAACCTTGGATTTTCTCACAATGTTTTTCCAAGGGTTGAGTATCTGTGTCGGTTACTTTGTGGCCCAAATACTCTAACGTGTTGGTAGCAAACCGACATTTTTTCAACGAAACCCAGAGTCCATGTGTTCTGAGTCGCTCTAGGACGAGGTGGAGATGCTTCTGATGATCTTCCCAGGAGTTGGAATAAATGATTATATCATCCATATAGACTTTTACAAATTCGTCTATGAAACCAGCGAAAACTGATGTAACCAATTTTTGGAAGGCTGCAGGTCCATTTTTGAGTCCGAAAGGCATAACTACGAACTCATAAGACGATCCGTCGGGTAGACTGAATGCTGTCAGCGGAATCGAATCTTTGTGTAGTGGTATTTGCCAAAAACCACTCTTCAAATCTAATGTCGAAAATATTCTCGCCGTTCCTAGCTCTTTAATTGCATCGTGGATTGGCGGTAGGGCGGAGACCTCGTCGATTGTTATCTTGTTGATTTTACGATAATCAACACAAAATCGAGGCGTGCCATCCTTCTTCTTGACGATCACCACTGGGCTGTTATAGGGTGATCGACTTGGTCGGATGACACCTGCTGCAAGCATCTCCTGGACTTCATCGAAAATTATTTTCTTCTTAGCTGGAGAACATTTAAATGGCTTCGTATTGATCGGCCGTGTGTCTGTCAGCTTGATTTCCATCACCGTGTCTCGGGTAGTGGGTTGTTTAAGTTTATCGTCGAAGACGTCTTCGTACTCCTGCAGGAGTTCCCTTACGGTTGGGACTGCAAATTGTGGAGCTTGGTCGTCTTGGAGTTGAGTCTTTGAGTTGCATTGTTTGGCTGAATGCGACTTCCAGTAGAGGACTTTTCGTGATTCTTTTCCCACGTGTAGACATTTTCGGTTAATGTCTATTAGTACCTCTTCTTTTTGGAGCCATGGCATACCCAGAATTAGATCTTGGTTCAGATCTTTTACAATGGCACATCTCGTTGTGGACTGGAAACTTCCAAAATCGATCGTGACTTCGACTGTACCCTGACTATGTGTAGTGGTGTGTTTGCAAGCCAACTGGACCATTCTCCGCCTTTTATGAATATCTGCCGCTTGAACCAAGTCAGGATTGATATAATTCATCGATGCACCGGTATCGATGAGGACCTGGGCTTTCTTTGAATTGATGTTCACATCGATTCGTGGCAGATTTGAAACTTTCATGGCGTTGATTGGATTAAGTTGGGGCACCGCATCTGGAGAGAGGCTTAATGGGTGCCCCTCTCGTCGTTTCCCTGGTTGTTATGTTGTTGTCGGGGTTTCGGCGTTGGTTTCTGAGTTGGATTTCTATTTCTCCAATCATCTATAGTCTCAGAAGTTCTCGGTTGCCTCTGTGAAAATTGTCCCCTGGCTTGATTCTGGTTTGATTGTTTTGCGGCTTTTGGCGGGTCGGGTTGTCGATTTGCACGTCGTGAAATGTTCTCGTCTGCTTCCAATTCTTCGCAGATTCGCCTCAGGTCTTCTTCAGTTCTCGGCATGTTGTTGCGAAGACTTTTTCTGATTTCTGGGCGAATTAGGTTGGCAATGGCCCTGCACCGTTCTTCTTCGTCGATATGTGGTAATAATCGTCGAAAAAGAGCCATCTTGGTTGAAATAAATTCGGCTATTGGCTGATATTTTTGGTAATGTCCGTATAACTTGGACATTAGTGATGATCTCTTCGTTGTGTTGTCGAAGTGATCGATCAGCCTGTTTAAAAATGATTCGTAGTTCAGACCAGTCGTGAATTGGCTCTGTGCCCATTGAGCTGCCTCTCCTATTAGTGATTTTTCTAGGATGTAGGCTATCCAGTGTTTGGTATCGATGTTCATATTGCTCATGTGGTCTATTATGTCATCTACGAATTGTTGTGGATTTTCGGTATCATCGCCGGAGTATTGAGGTGGTGCAGGGGTCCATTTTGGTTGTGGGATCTCGATCTTTTTCTCCTGGGCTTCAGATTTGGGTTGTACCAGTGTTAAAGGGCGCCATGTCGTACGGCCGTAGCGTCCTCCTGGTTTTCAGGAGTTTCTGGACGATCTACGACCGCCGCTCTTGAAGAGGATCTCAAGTTTCGAGAGTCCATCTTCGTATTTAAGGAGTTATTTAGGATATCGGCCGTTACGGGCAAGAAGATCCGCCGAACCTCTGTGGTAGGTGAGGGGACACCGGCAATCAGAATTCTCTAACCGTTCGAGCTTTCTTACAGATAAAATGTTCTTACATGAATTATATATTTGTTAGAATTCTGATGCGTGGTGTATACCTCAAATTCCACAGAGATGTCGGCCTTCTCACGTCGTGGAGCCGTGTTCCCTCTCCTCGAGAGAGGTATGAGAATGCCGGTCGTGTCGACCCTTCCTGCTGCCAGTCGCTTCGTATAGCTACCTTTTCGCTAACAGTATTTGATATAGTTACTATTTGCGTAAGGTTTCGGAGACGAAACGTTATTGCAGCTCAACCTGATCGGAAAAGCAATTATAAGTCCCCGTCGGGGCTTTTATTCGCTCTTTACCGTGACAGGCCCAAATAACGCTGTGGTCAGTTCGACACGATGTGAGGTAGTTCTAAGACCAATGTCTTTTCTATCTCAGTAAGTCGTGTTCTACTGTCAGGAAGCGTTTTGCAGTCGACACGCCGGTTCTCGTATTCTCGATGATTTAACTTCTAAATTGAATAACCATTATTAAGTATTTCTTTACTTCAGGACGTCTTCGACGATAACAGGATAGCGGTAGTAAATAAAACTCAAAGGTAGCTTGGTAGCGCACCGAACCAACAAGGTCTAACGGGGCTAGTAGAGTATGTGCGACTGGACCCCGATCGGAAGATGTGCTGTTCTTTTATACACATCGTGTTTGAGAAACTTCAGCACACTTCCGCCGAGAGGCCAATGACAGCGAAGTTAATAACGAGCGCTGTGATTGGCCGGCCAAAGTAACAATCTTTGTCGTGATTGGTTACCTTGGCGACAAGCATATGCTAAGATTTGCACAGATTTGTTATATATTGAACCGGTAGTTGTGATTTGTGACGTACGTATTACTTTTTCCAAAGCTAGATTGAATAGTATACAGGAGAGTGGGTCTCCCTGACGTAGCCCGTTATTTGTTTTAAAAGGTTCAGAGAGTTCCCCCTGGATTCGTACTTTGCATTCAACTTTTTCAAGGGTTAGTTTGGTTAAACTTACCAACTGATTTGGTACTCCTAGGTCTATCATTGCTCTAAACAATTCTCTTCTATTTACAGAGTCGTAGGCTGCCTTGTAGTCTATAAATATGTGGTGCGTGTCTACACCGTATTCCAGTGTTTTCTCTAGAATTTGTCTTAGGGTTGAAATCTGATGAATTGTTGATTTACCACCTCTGAAACCAGCCTGGTATTGTCCTATTATTCGCTCTGCATATGGTGCCATACGATGGCATAGTATATTGGAGAATATTTTATACGCTGCATTTAGGAGCGTAATTCCTCGATAGTTAGAGCATTCAAAGATATCACCCTTTTTGTGTATGGTGCAAAGTATTCCAATATTCCAATCATTGGGAAGGGACTTCTGTATCCATATTTCTTTTATAAGCTGCTGTAGGGCTATTATGATATCGTGGCCACCTTCTTTATATAATTCCGCTGGGAGATTATCTATTCCGGGTGATTTGTTTCTGGCTAGTTTGTTTACAGCGTCTTTAACTTCCAGGATCGTTGGTGGATCCTCCTCCCTCTCGTCTGCTTCGCTTACCTCGCAGCTTTCGTCTTCCGGGTTTTCTTCTTCCTCTATATTAAGTATCTGGTTAAAATATTCCGTCCATCGGTTTAGTACGTCTGTTCTTGTTGTTAAGAGATCGCCATTTAAACTTCTACATTGATTTGTGTTTGCCTTAAATTCTTTTCTGTTGATGTTAACTTTCTTATAGAATGTTCTGAATTCTTTCTCTCTGTTGAGGTTTTCTATATATTGAAGTTCCTTTTTTAAGTGGTTTCGTTTCTTCATTCTGTGTATTTTCTTTTCTTCTCTTCTCTTTGTCTGGTAATTCTCTATACTTGTTCTAGTTCGGCGGGTAAGCATTTTTGCATAGGCTTCATTTTTTTTCTGTGTTACGTCTTTGCATTCATCGTCAAACCAGTGATTTTTTCGGGTACAAGTTTCTGTTCCTATTTCATCTTGTGCTGCTGACTCAATATCTTCCCTTATCCTGTTCCAGAATGAGTCTATATCTCTCTGGTCTTCTTCGCCTAGACTTTGATAAATGATGATTTATTATTAGGTTTTTTTCTATTGTCGGTTTAAGCATTTTCAAATTTTTCAAGAAATTTGGACAGCGCTTATAGTAAGATGCGTTTGCACGCATCAAGTTTAGTTGATCAACAAAAGTTAAGTGAAAACTGGACTGAAAACCTTTCTTTCTGAAAAATGGTCCTTAAGTGGTCTTATCATTGAACTTATCATAATCACGATTGCCTCTGAAACCACCGAATGGATAAATATAAAAAATGAAGATACACGAGAAAATACTTTGAGTTTTATTATCAAGGATATGGAAATTTCTGGTCTTACTATTGCTAATCCGAAGAACAAAATCAAGACAGAACAATGTATAAAAAAGAATATTCACTGGTTTTATTCATCAAACAAAATTGGTTGATATAAAAGACCAGTTGCATTTCTAAATGGTGTTACAAAAATGGTGGGACAACTCATTCAATTTAGTAAGTATACTTATGATTTTTTAGTTTTTTTCCTCTTTTGTCACGCACATTGGATGCTAATATTGTGTAGTTGCGACTTTCTAAATTAACTCACAAATTAAATAAACCGTTGGCTTTACTTTCTTCTCCAAAAACTTCGTATAATCTGTCTTGTTTTCTGATATTTTACACCCAAACTCATTTTTAACCAATTATGAAGTACTAAAGCTGCTTTATGCATTCCATACATCTTGGTCATATACCCTATATGTGGTTCAAAGACTGTAGAAACCAAAATTTCAAATAAATTTTCAACAATGCGACCAGCTATTGATAAAGCGATACTTACAGATTTTTGTTTTCTAGATAGGTGAATACGAATACTGCCGGTTTGCGCTCGACCGTTTTGCGCCCTTACCTGAAATCGACCGGTTTGCGCTTTGCAATTTTCATAATAGAAATATCTGTCTTGCAATATAATTTTAATTTCATTCTTCAATAATAGTCTGGTGAACCTGCAATAAACAAACTAACATGTCAAATAAACAGAAACATCTTTTTCCTTTAGATTTGAAAAAAAAATGTCAAACCAAAACTAATAAAATTATTAAATTTTTCTAATACTGTCTAACAACAGAGTGTTCTTTAATCTTTAATACCTCTGTTTATAATCCTTCTACCTGGAAGTTAATTGTTTAGATATAATTAGTAACTAGAATTCCCAAAATGAGAGATCGCTGGAACTAACTTTCCTTTCTACCTGATAATGCGAACTGGTAACTACTTAAGTCATTAACAAAGGGTATGGTAACAAAAAAAATACCTGAAAATTCTACGTGATAATGAACATATTGATGGTCAATCATTTCTGTTGCGTTCTTTGAGACAGTAGGATCAAGAATTATTGTAAATCAGTGTGAGTTAGTGTGAGTTAGTGTTTTAAAAATGGATGTGCAAGTTATTAAAACCTCGAAGTGAAAACCATGTGCATTAATAAAGGGTACAGTTTTCGTATGAAAAATACAAATAAAGATGGTTCGGTTTTTTGGAGTTGTTTGAAAGAGAAAACTGAAAAATGTCGAGGCCACATAATTATGGATAATAACACAATAATTAAGGAAGCCGAACATCTGTGTAAGCCGAGTATTGCAGCGACAGAAGTGGCAGCATCCGAAATAGTATTTCCAGAAGAAATTATTACTATGAGCGACAAAACGAAATTTCACTCCCTCGGGATACAGAATCTTGGTGTTTGCCAGCAACAAAGCTAGGGAGATTTTGGTTAACAGTAAGGACACTGTATTTATGGATGGAACATTCAAAAGCTGCAGTAAGCAATTTAGTCAAATATATACCCTTCATATCGATATTGGTAGTACGTCAGAGGAGACAAATACAATTCCATTGATATTTGCGTTACTTCCTAACAAAACCAAAGAGACATACGATATGTTATTTTCATCAATGAAAGAGAAACTACCAAATTGGAAACCATCTCTTATAAAACTGGATTTTGAACAGGCAGTGATTGGTGCCTTAGAAAATTATTTTCCCGAAGCCAAAATTTCTGGTTGTAATTTTCATTTCAATCAATGTATATGGAAAAATGTATTGGACTTGTTTCTGAATACACTGACAACGAAGAGATACGTTTGCACATAAGAATGTGTGCTGCGTTAGCGTATCTACCCATAGAAGATATCGATGATGGCTGGTTATGGATTCAAGAAACCTCTCCTATTTCTGAAAAAATAGAACAGTTTTATGACTACTTTGTCAAACAACGGATAGAAAATACTCACATTACCAAGGAAATGTGGAATTGCCATGATCAAAGACATCGCAGTAATAACGTTTTAGAAGGTTGGAATCATCGCCTGAATACGTTAATAAGACCACATCCCAATGTATTCCAATTAGTGAAGTGCCTGGTTAAAGAAGCAGAATATTGTGATCACCTTTATGATCGATTTACTTTTAATCTAGAAGAAAAGCGGCGCAAGAAAACATATATTAATCTTGATGAAAGAATATCCAAAACTTTACAGAAATATAAAGATACAAGGGACTTAAGGTTGTGTTTAAGGACATTGGCATATATCCAGAAGCTGCAATAAATAGACAATTTTTTATTCCCAAGAATTTTTTGTATTTTACTGTATAAATAGTTTGAAAAAAAACGAAAAAAAAACAAAAAAAATTAAAAAAAACAAAAAAAAATTAACAAATTAAAAAAACGAAAAAAAAATGAAAAAATAAAAAAAAACATCTTCTAAACACGCCAATGTTTATATTATGTATAAACTATGACAGTACTAAGCCTGAATGAAAGTGTGAAGTGAAGATGGTTTATTTTTATTTTTTTATAGTTTTATGATTTTTGAAAAGTAATTTTACTAGCCTAACCGTTACCTGGTCGTTATGGTAGAATAAAATAAAACGTCGATTACAAGAGAGCGCAAAACGGGCGATATAAGAAAATAATTAGCTATACACCTCCATTGAGAAAGTGTTAGAGGGCAAACCTGCCGATTTCAGGTAAGGGCGCAAAACGGTCGAGCGTATATCGGCCGACACCGATGAATACTTCTTCCAAATGGTTTTTAAATGGGGGTTCTTAAGGGGAAATTACCATTGGCTACAAGTACTCCACCTTTTGGAAAATCTATTTTCTTTTAATGTTAGATTCAAAGATTATTTTAGAAAAACGGTAGCATTCTTTGCTCGTCGATTTGTACCTATGTCGAAAGATCGAAAGCCATAGTTTGCATAAATGCACGCAAACAAAATTAAGTTTTATGTGCCTTTGTAATTAAAATACTCTGATCCATTGTGAGGGGCATTTGGTATTACAATATATTTTCTATCTAATACACCACAATTTTGTGAGGAAAATTGCATCGAAAATAGTATTCCTTTTGAATTGTCTTCCATTCTTTTTCACTTTGTTTCACCTATATCCAAAAAAATATTTTTTATATTTTGCTACATATTTAATACATTTTTTGAATAATATGAAGTATATTAATAAAGTTCCATTTATCTCTTATAATTTACAAAAACAATTGCAGCTCTTAATTAGGCAGTCCCAGTATCATACATCTCCATGATCGGGGTTTGCACCTCATATCAGAACACTCTCTCACCACCCTTCTCGCCTCCACAGTAACATTCGTATTTATCGCCAGCGCCTTTAAACAATATAGAATGAGAATATTGGTTGTCGTCGGTTTCAAATAAATCATGTAATAGACAACAACACGACGAATATTCGCAGGAGAGACATCTAATATACTTATTGTAGGTCTACAAGGTATCATGGAGTAAAGTTTGTACTACTTTTGTCAATAAGTGTTTATACTTGCTAATACTTGTTTACTCTTGCAAAGCATTGTATACCGACTACCGCACAAATTTCTCCCAAAAATTTTGAAATGGATTTTTACGTAATCGGTATACGGATGAAAGTGTTGAAAATTAATCTCCCATAGCTAAATATCTTAGAGTTTAAAGTTCAGACATTCTTGAATAATTTCTACTCCTTCTTTATCCTTTAATGGTAGCTCTTTCAGCAAGGTTTGTGATGCTTTCAATTTACATCTTCTTAAAATCCACTATTTAAACCAAAAACGACGATTTTTAAGCCTCTTACTCAAAGTTTTTCCCATTTATTCTATTAACAAAACTGCAAACGTTTGTACACATTGTCGCTCAACTGCACTTGACGCCATTTTAAAACTGAAACGGTCGATTAGTGTCTATTGAAATGTGTGAAGTAAAACTTTTTCAACTCCTAAGGCGCGTTCTTACTATTCAAGTTTTGTTGGTCAACTTTAGTTTTCAACTTTTAGTCAAAATTTTTGGAGTTCAGAAGTATGATTGTCTGAAGGACCACCGAACTGATAAATACAGAAATTGAGATGCACGAAAACATGCTTTGGGTTGCATTGTTAAGGAAATGGAAATTCCTGGTATTACTATTGCTGATCTAAAAAACAAAATTAAGATTATTAGAACAACTTATAAAAAAGAACATTCATTAGTATGCAAATCAATACATAGTGGCATGGCAAGAGATAAATTGTACGTGCCAAAGTTGTGTTGGTATAAAAGAGTGGATATAATATTTTTACATGGTGTTACCAATACAAGGAATACCTCATCAAATTTGGTAAGTATACTTTTTATTTAAATTTTTTTACATTAACTTTTATTATTCACATCGTCGTGTATCATATTCAGTTGCCAGGGTACAGCTCCATGTCCGGAAAAATATTCGGCATATTCATTACGCACAGTAGATGCTAATGTGAAATAGTTACGACTTCCTAAATTAGCGTGTAAATTAACTAAATCATTCGCTTCAGTACTTCGTGTTCTCCAAGAACCCGGTATAATGCGATTGGTATTTAGATCTTCAGTATCAAAAGAGCCTGTTCGTATATATTTTTCACCCGAACTCATTTTTAACCAATTATGTAATACTAAAGTTGCTTTAACAATTTTGTCCACCTTATTAATTGAAACCGCTATAGGTCGTTCAAATACTCTGAATCTAGAACCAAAATTCCAAATGCATTTTCAACAAGGCGACGAGCTCTTGATAAGCGATAGTTGAAGATTTTCTGTTTCCTAGATGAATGAGTACTTCTTCCAAAGGGTTTTAAAATATAGGGTCTTCAGGGGAAAGCATCGTCAGCTACAAATACTCCTTCTTTTGGAAAATGTAACGTATTCCTAACATCTTTTAATGCCGTATTCAACGAAGATTTTGCAAAAACAGCAGCATCTGTTAATAAAAAATTTAAAAAAATAAAGCTAAAAAATATATAAATAACGAATAAAAAACTTTTTTTAATTATTTTAGAATTATTTTTGTTACTTGCAATATTAAAACAGGTAGTGTGTTTTTAAATGACTGGCCTAAAGTATGCCTGTATTATTTAGTTGAACAAAAAGATTATGATGCGGTTGTTGCAACAGCATCATCATCATCGATAAAAACATCATGGAAACCGAACTGATGCCGGTCGGAGGATGGTGACGGTGCGCCACTTTAATTGAGGATAGTAGTTTTGTGTCAGCGAGTTATTCATCGGTGCTGGTTGGAATACTGAAAACCGGATTTCGAGTAGATAGAGAAGCTGCTGATAAACATCATTGATTTAGGTTGTTAGTGGAATTAAAACTCTTCATTAAACGTAAACCTTTATTATTATTTATAATATTATTTAGGACATTTCCCAATTCCCATATTAAATTGAACATTTTTATTATTTTAAAAACTCAATCCAGTACTTTATAGAACATTTAATATTAATTTATTGGGAAGATATCATAAACTTCCTACTACATTCCTCTATACGAGTAGACAATGGTCAAGCAATAATTTGTATACAATTAACATAAACAAGTAAGTATGGTTAATATGAATATAGGTACCAATAAAGAGGTACTATAAGGAATCGTAGTAAATTAATTTAAAAGTAGCAGTGATATAACTCATTTCTCCATAAGTTACTAACTTGGGTCATTATTTTTCTTGTTTATAGCTACACAGTTCTTAATAAAGCTTGACTTCCCTTAGAAGATCCTTACAGCGTTTCCTAGTCAAGGCCAGTCTTCTCCATTTCCTCATAAGTTAATATCTTGGGTCATTATTTTTCTTGTTTATAGCTCTATAGCTCTTAATAAAGCTTGGCTTCCCTCAGAATTTCCTTACAGCATTCCTCTTCTTTACTGTCTTCCCCATATTCTTATTTCCAGTATATCTGTAGATCTGTTTCCACATCGTCCAGGAAGTAGTTAATTTCTTAAGCATTGGCTCTATTCCACAGGTTTTTAAACATCGATTTTTGTTCAATCGATTCATCGATTGTTTAACAGATTGTTAAACAATCTGTTAATTTTCTGTTACTCGAAAAAACAGACAACATGACTTAAGTTTTTTGACTATAAATAGCGGATTTTTTAAATAAGAATTACATCCTAATAAAATATAGACCTTTAACTATTGAATGGTGCCAATTTTAATTCTTAATTATTATAAACAAATCAGCTGTAATTTTTTAAACGCATTAAGCTAACTCCACTTTTATTGGTCCTACAAAACTTTTTTTTTAATCTTATGAATAAGCTTTAATGAATAAGCTAAAGAGATGTATAACGAGCTCTGTAGCTTAATTAATTTATAATGCAAAAGTTGTCCATACTTCAAAGCAAAAAATAAGAGGTTGAAACATTTTTTAAGCAAATATTTTTATTTCTACTTAAAAATATGTTTGATCAAGAAAAGAATCCGTTTAAAATTAGATCTTTATCTTAAAAAAAGTTCCGGTCCCGCAAAATGTATAATCTTTTAAGAATTTTTATAAACAATTAAACGTATCTCGAAAACGAATTAACCGATCGGATCTTGTGTAGTGTGATTCGATTGATAATTTGGCATAAAAAAAAATTTTTACAAAAGTTATTTCAAAAACTAAAAATAACGAAAAATTGACATCTCAATACCTTCAGTCATTAATTTGGCATAAACTAGTGGGTAAAATTTAATTTAGAGTGGCTTAAATTAAAGCTTCTTTATATACTTCATTATATTGTACTCATCATCATCATCATTCTGGCAACTCTACAACCCTGCGTGGGTCCTAGCCTCCTCAAGAATTTATCTCCAGTCGTCCCTATCCATCGCCTTTCTCCGCCAAGCACGTATTCCCATATTTCTGATGTCTTCATCTATGTTATTGACGAACTTTGTTCTGAGTTTTCCTCTTCTTCTCTGACCAATAGGTCTATCAAGGAGCGTTTTTCTAGCTGGGTCATTTTGTTCCATCCGTATTACATGCCCTATTCATTTCGGACATCCTATCTTAATATGTTTAACGATATCAGGTTCCTAGCATATTCTATAAAGTTCGAAGTTGTATCGTCTTCTCCACACTCCATTGTCGTTCACTGCTCCATAGAATCGCCTTAGTACTTTGCTTTTGAAACATCCTAACATGTTTTCATTATTTTTTTAACATATGCTTCAGAGTCCAGGTCTCTGAAGCATATGTTAGGACTGGGCGTAATATTGTTTTATAGAATTTTATTTTTGTATTTCTCGATATAATTGTGGATTTAAGGAGGAGATTGAGCCCAAAATAGCATCTGTTGGCCGTGCAAGTTCTGCGTGGTAGTATTATTTTCAGTGTTAAGGAACGAGTCGTTTTCTATAGTAAGTGGTTGTAGGATTTGTGGTTGCGTGCTTATTTTCGTATATTTCGTTTTGTTAGTGTTTATTATTAAACCTATTTTTGTAGCTGATTCTTTTAATGCTACATATGCCTCTCGAACAGCGTTTTCCGTTCTCCCAACAATATTGATACCATCAGCATAGGCCAGGATTTGCACTTATTTAATATATATTGAACCAGTGGTGCTGATTTGTGACATACGCATTACTTTTTCTAGCCAGATTAAACAGTATACAGGAGAGAGGGTCTCCTTGGCGTAGCCCGTTATTTGTTTTAAAGGGTTCAGACAGTTCCCCCTGAATTCGTACTATACATTAAATTTTTTAAGAGTTAGTTTTGTTAAATTTACCAACTGATTTAGTATTCCTAGCTCTTTCATTGCTTTGAACATTTCTCTTCTATTCACATTCTTTCATTGTCGATTTACCACCTCTGAAACTAGCCTGGTATTTTCCTACTATTCGTTCTGCATATGGTGCCATACGATGACATATAGTATTGTGGAAAATATTTTATACGCTGCATTTAGAAGCGTAATTCCTCTGTGGTAAGAGCATTCAAAGATATCTCTTTTTTGTGTATGGTACAAAGTATTCCAATATCCCAATCAATGAGGAGGGATTTCTGTGTCCATCTTTCTTATAAGTTGCTGTATATTATAAGCTGCTTTATATAGTTCAGCAGGAAGATTATCTATTCCGGGTGATTTGTTTCTGGCTAGTTTTTTAACTGCATCTTTAACTTTAAGAATCGTTGGTGGTTCCCCTTCCCTCTCGTCTGTTCCCCTTACGTTATCTCTTTCGTCTTCCTGGTTTTCTTCTTCTTTCTCTATATTAAGTGCCTGGTTAAAGTATTCCTCCCATCTATTCAATACATCTTTCCTTGTTTTTAATAGGTAGCTATTCTCCATTGTCTTCTGGTTGCCTTGAATTCTTTTCTGTTGATGTTAACTTTCTTATAGAATGCTCTAAATTCTTTTTCTCTGTTGAGATTTTCTATATATTTAAGTTACTTATTTAAGTGCTTTCGTGTTTGTTCTTTTGTGTGTCCTCTTTTCTTCTCTTCTCTTTGTCTGGTAATTATCTACAGTTGTTCTACTTCGTCGGGTAAGTATCTTTCTGTAGGCTTCATTTTTTTCTTTTGTTGCACTCTTGCATTCATCGTTAAACCAATGATTTTTACGGGCACAAATTTCTGTGCCTATTTCCTTTTTCGCTGCTGCGAAACGCTGCTTTCAACGTATTCTTTTATTCTGGTAAAGTAGGAGTCTACATCTGTCTGGTCTTCTTCATTTACATTTTGATTCCATTGAGAGTTGGTAATGTTTTCCAAGGTCGCATCTCTTAGCTTTTGCACATTCGATTTTTGGGTATCCATTGTATGTTCTTTACTGGTATTAGAAATTCTAGCCCTCAATGTTGAGATCACTAGGCAATGATCTGAGTCTATGTTATATCGACGGTTAAACTGCAAAACCTCGTAAGTCAGTTTTATGTAACTTTACAGGAGATACGAAATACGTTTTGGCTTCTTGATTTAACATTCAGTTTTCTCGTTTTTTGTGTGTAGGGTTCTTTTTAGGTAACGATTACATTACTCTTAAGTAAAATTCAGTAACATTTTTTTTTTGTCAAAAAGCCACTTCGAGGTTTTTGCAACTTAAAATCTTAAACTGTCAGTAAACTTACGAGGTTTTGTCTCATAAAAAAACCACTTCCGAGGTTAAAAAAAAAGCAATAAATTAAATTATTGTTAATCAAATTATTACATTACATCACCTTCGATATAAAATTTATAAAATATTCTTAAAAACGAGTAGTGACAACCAATCTTTATACTTAAAAAGTAAAAAAATCAAAACCAAAATTGCCGTAGTTTATAAAACTTGCTAATATTCACTATTAAATTAAATTCTGTCCATAAGAAAGAATAAAAAATTAAAAAAAAATAAAAATTGTGATACTTTATAACTGGCTAATATCCTCTATTTACTCATGAGGAAGAGACTCATAAAAATGCCAAAAATCTTTAGGAATAAAGTTTTTAAGATCCTGCAAATCATTAAATTTAGAAAGTGTTATTTTTGGTGCAGTAGAATATGATAATGGCGGAGCATTATTTGGTTTTTCTTTGTTGGGTCGTTGTGGTAGTAGTTTTCAGTCATCTTCGTAATACAATTTGTTGTACTCTATAAGACCATTCGGACGATATGCTGGACACCTTAAATTTGTGACTGTAGGATCACCTTTCTTCTTACTTGGACGAATTGAGGGGTATGCTTTAATCTGGGAATAAACTTTAAAGAAAAGATGATCTAGGTAATGAACATCATAAGGATACTGTAATTTTGCATTTTTACAAATTTGAACATAACAGTCAGGTACATAAATGTCCCTATTTTTCAGCTGACGCTCGATGCAGGCGTGCATCGAGTCGCACTCCATTTGAGTTTGTCCTTTTTCCAAATAGTTTTGGTAAATTTGAATATTCTTTGCTGCTGCAAAATTCGATAAAGCACTACTCAAAGTTGAATCACTGTTTTGGTAATTGCAGCCATCTGAAAAAGAAAACTTCTTTTGTTTCTTCTGTTACATACTTTTCAATCTGGTGAATGACAATTGATGTGAAGTCAGAAGCTTTTATATTTCCGGCTCCCTCGTGCTAGATGTAACAGTTACCCTTATTTGATGCTAGATTAAAAAAGCACAAGTTATGAACATTAAGTTTCTTTTTATAATACGAAACAGATACTTGCAATTTTGGCGCACTTAAAACCGATTGAAAATCCATAGTGAACAACAATTTAGTTTATCGTTTTTAGTGGACTGTTTTAATTTTTACTTTTCTTGGCGAGCAGCATTTTTTCTAATAATATGTAACTGATAATCTTCATTACTTACAGTCCCAACAGTGTTACTAGTGCAGATGTCACACTGGTCCTTCCTAAAAAAAATTGATTTATTAGAGGCAAAAAAATAACAATAAGTAAACTCTTACTTTGGCCTAAACAGAGACAAATTTTGGTCCTCAAATTGTCTTCTAAAATACGTGTGACTTACTGGGGCATGTTCGTTGGTTGATCGACATTCATTAGTGTAACATCTATATAATTCATTTATATTTTGCCACATTGTTTCTAAATACAATTTAGATGTTTCTTTACGGCAATAGTGGCTTTCAAGTTTAGGCAACTTTTGGAAAAAGTTAATTAGGAACTTTTTCTTTTCAGTTGGCTCGGATTTACAATTAGTATTCAATTGCTCAATATTTTGGGTTTGGGTTACGTTTACCCAACTTGCTACACTCCACTTTCCTACACATAGTGTCTCTAAAAACATTTTTTTACATACCCGAAGTCGTATACTATTCTTTTTTAAATGAAAACATAGGGTGCCTTTCCGCTGTTTCTCAATGGGTTCTAAAATCAAATTTATTTTAGTAAACCTATTATAGAGTTTAAAAATATTATTAGTTACCTGCTTTGCGTAGTTAATTGGTGCTGTATCAACAAGGCCTTTTACAAACATTTTTTTCTCGTTCCAACTCAACTGCCAAAAGTTATTGAATAACTGTAACCTATCTTCTTGACTAAATGTTCTGCAAAAGAGTTGTGATGATTTTAAAGACAATTTGCATTCACAAGCTGGACCCATTTGTCTTTGATTTCTTTCAACGGTTACGTACTTTTTAGTAGTTTTTTCATACATTTTGGAATCATATTTCTCACCTCGCATTCTTTTTATTCTGTTAGAGCGACCCCATTTTTCTTTGTGTACGTTCCATTTTTTGCCCTTTTCTTTTTGGTTTAATTTTTATTGTCAGTTTCAGCTTCATTGGTAAATTGGTCACTTTCATCAATGTCATCGGTAGACACTACAGATTCAGATCCTCTGTCTTCAAATGGTTCCGTTTCTTCAGAATTTAAATTTATAGCATCATCATTACTGTTATTTAAACTCTGAGACAAAGATTTTAAATTATGGCTTTTATCTGCGTAATTAAAGATAACCTCGCCTAATTGATTACGAACAAATTACCTTAATATTATATTAAAAATAATTATACAACAGTAAACTTACCCCTCTTGGCAATCTGCACTGTTTGTTTTTATTAAGCTTAAGATATATTTTCCTCTTGAATTCAGTATCCAAATTATGTAATACCAATAGTTATTCATCATCATCAGTGGTGCTACAGCTCTAGTTGAGCCTTGACCTTCCCCAGTCTATTTCGCCAGTCGTTTCTGTTCATCGCCAACCGTTGCCAATTTGCCGCGCCGATTTTCCTTGCGTCCTCGTCCACACCGTCCCTCCATCTCAGTCGTGGTCTGCCTCTACTCCTATTTCCCACTGGGACCGATAATAGAGTTCGTCTGGGTGGGTAATTTTCATTTGCTCTTGACACATGTCCAGCCCATCTAAGCCTTTTTTTTATACTTCTCGTACAATTCGAAATTATATCGCCTTCTCCAAATACCATTCTCACAGAATGCGCCCATTATTCTTCTTAGTACCTTCCTTTCGAAGACGAGCAGAAGATTTGCGTCTGTTTTGGAGATGGTCTATGTTTCTGACCCATATGTCAGCACTGGTAGGATGAGTGTTCTATATATTATTAGTTTGGTTTTCTGGCTTATAGTTATATACACGCTTATACCAATAGTTATTATCTTCTCAAAATCTCATTAACACAACAACAAAATTGACAACCACCACTCAAGTAATGAAATAGTTTTTGGAAGTCCCACAAAATTAAACTCCAAAACCACGCAAGTCGAACTTAAGAGTTTTCTGTTAACGGTTAGTTTTACGAGGTTTTTGTAGATGTCACTAGTACCATTAAATTTAAATATAGACTTATATACAAGATTTCGTAGTGTAAAAGATATGGAAAAATATAAACCAAAAAAGTATAGAAGTCATAATTGACCAAAAATCGGCTTACGAGGTTTTGCAGTTTAACCGTCGATATAACTTCTACAGTTTATTACGTCTGTTCCATGCCTTGAATCTATTAAGATGTGATCAGTTTGACTCGTTGTTCTTCCATCAGGAGAGGTCCAGGTTACCTTATGTATGTTTTGAGTTCAAAATAGGTGCTGGCGACTGTCATATTGAGTCCTGCTGCTAAGTTTATCAGTCGTAATCCAATATAGCTACTGATGTTGTGTAGGCTGTGCTTTCCTATCCTGGGCATGAAAACTCGCTCTCGTCCTCTTCTTGCGTTCATGTCACCTAATACAATCTTAATGTCATTTCTGGGACATCTTTTGTAGGCTTACTCTAGGTCTTCGAAGAACTGTTCGTTTATTTCCTCTGGTTTTTCATCAGTTGGGGCATTTGCATTGATCAAACTGTAATTAAAGAATTTCCCTTTTAAGCGCAAATAGCACATTTTTTGACTGTAAGCTTTAAAGTCAATAATACGGCCTTTTGTTCTTCGGTTTACAATAAATCCTACCCCATCTATGTGTTTAATTTTATTACAGCTGTAATATATGAAATGGGTTTTCTTGTCAAGAGTGCCAGTTCCCGTCCACCGCATTTTCTGCAGTGCTAAAACATCTAATTTGTACGTGTTCACTATGTCTAGTAAAGATGTGAGTGCTCCAGTTTGGTACGTTCCGTAACATACATTTTCTTACAGGAAGAGGTTGTCAGCCTCTAGTCCAACCTCCAACCTGGAGGGCCAGAGACTCTTCTGTTAGGGTTGTCATACCCTAGTCTGTTTTGGTTCGCGGTTGGTATTTTTATTTCCAAACTACCCACCGGTCCTATGACCGGTTAGGGCGTTCCCCTATCCACCACCTGGGGACGCGTCCGATGGGAGACAGACAACTCCCCACGGATTATATTGTACTTTTACCCTAAAATGTTGATCTGATACAATAAAAATAAAGGTAATCAAAAAACATCGTTTTGTTCACTTTAAAAGTGACATAAAAAATTATAACCAACAGTTTGGAGTTGCACGCACTTGGAGGTTACTTCAGGCATTGTCCTTAATGCAGTACTGATTTCAAAAATTCACCAAATTAATTTTTGTCTCCACACCTTGGACTATGCTGGTAGATACTTCCAAATTAAAAAAAAAACCAAACTTCGATACATTATATTAAGTTTAATAATTGTTATTTAAAAATAAGAATGATAATAACAAATTTAATGTTTAAATTTGTAACAAAGATTAAATTAAAGTTCCTCGTTAAATTTAACACATACCTCGTAAAAGCTGGAGCTTTTATTTATAATTATATTATATATATATATATATATATATATATATATATATATATATATATATATATATATATATATTGTTATGGATCAGTTTATCGATCAGAAATAGAATAAAGAGTTTTTTTATTATTTTAATATACCGCGGGCATACGTGTATAAGTTAAAATACAACCCTGTACTTATTTGTAATAGTTAGAATAAAAGAAAACATTGTTCCGTGACGGGACCCTGACGAGTTTTTTCGTGAAAGACTGAGTGAATAGTGAAAGGACAATGGAACCCGTATAATTATAGATTTATGAATAAACTTGTAATTGTATTTTGCGGTGGGCACTTTTCGAAAGTAAATAAGAATTAGATTTAGATTGAGATAACAAGAATTTGGAAACTTATTTCTGTTGAAAAGGGCAAAATTGTTAATGGTTTCTGAAAAGTAATTTGAGTGAAAGTAGTTTATTTGTTTTAAATATCATGTTGGAAATTTTCTAAATCGAAAATAAGTGGGAAAGATGAATGCTTATGATTGGTTAAAAAGGAATGGTGGGAATGAGAGAGTGGAGAAGGTTGTCTGGGAAAGATTGAAAGGATTATTATGTTACCAGCAGACCAGAAGAGAAGACGTGTTTTCGGGTAGTCAATCTGAGTACCAGTGTTTTCGTTTGTTAGTGAAAAAGGTGGAAGCTGAGAGCAGATCAAAATCGAGAAGATTAATACCTCTTTTGAGTCTGCATAGTCCACGAGATATAATTGAGAAAGAAAGGAGAATTTGTGAATAAAGAGTACCGGTCAAAAGAGGCTTGGGCTTGTGTTTTTCGGAGGAGTAGTTTGCTGGCATGTGGTTTGGATCGATGCTGAGAACGGGAAAGATTTGATGGTAGCCGGACATAATCAATCAAGGAAAGAACTGTGGTTTGATCGAGAGGAGACATCATTGGTGTAAAAAATAAAGGTCAGTCAAATAATTTGAATGAAAGAAAATTTTAAGATATTCTAAAGATAAAATCAAATATAAGCATACGAACTAAGATTCCAAGTTTCAAAGAGTTATTTTTTTTGTGAATAAATTATATTTTTATATGGTCATTTTTTTTAGTAGATATTATTATAAAACAGATCAATAGATAGTTTGTAATTAAAATTAAATTTAGAGTATAGGAGTTTGTTGGAAAAGATAATTGCCCACAAAAGTTATTTATAAATATTCATCGTATTGCTTATTGAAAATAAATAATAATTTGTGTGCATATTTATGTTGTTTTAATGTTAGTTCCGTTTCCTGTTCTATCTCGATTATGAGCAACTAGGAGATACTGAACCCACTAGAAGAGATATATAAAGTAAACTGATTAAAGTAAAATTAAAAAGGCACCCTGAGAAATTTTAATAGTAATTGATTTGTATGACTCTGCATAAATTAGTGAATTAATTAATTAAATAATTGGATTAATTAAATTAGTGTTAATTAATAATAAAACATCATAAAGCAGATCACAACAATATATATATATATATATATATATATATATATATATATATATATATATATATATATGTATATATATATATATATATATATATATATATATATATATATATATATATTATATATATATATATATATATATATATATATATATATATATATAATATATATATATATATATATAATATATATATATATATATATAATATATATATATATATATATATATATATATATATATATATATATACCTACATAAATATGCGCAAAAGTTTGGACGAGGATGATGTTTTAGTCGAATAATCTTGATCATACTGACTTTATTAAACAATGGAAGGGAGACCATTAAAAAAATTAGGGGAGCTTTAATAGTCTGATTAACATAGTTAATATTTAATACTGTTAAACAATGTACGTACTCATAAAAAAGAACATCTGTCTGGATTGCAATAATATAGACACAAAAACAAATAGAAAATAAAATATGGAAGAAATTTTACCAAATGTAAAGAACGACGCTCCTGAAAGTTCATCATCTAGTGAATCCAAAGACTCTTTTTATGTAAAGTTTGGTGCTGGTGTGGACATAAATACATTAGAATTAGTTTCTACTAATCGCAAGGACCGTAGACATTCAATAACTGAGGGTAATTCTCAAAGAAGAGAAAAAGTGAAATATTCGCAAGAGTGAGTAATATTCTTTTATTATTTCTATTTATATTGTTAAAATCTTCCTAATAGATGTTTCATTCAATTATTTATTTATTTAAGTTATATCACTGAATTAATTATGTTTCCGATCAATGTTTTATTTTCACTGGTAAGAAATGCTTTCTTTTTCTTCTTCTCTTTGTTTAGAATTACTAGGCTTAATAGCCTGCTAACTGAACACCGGAATAACACGCAAACAAAAATTGATAAGTTGACACAGTTCTCCAACATGATCGGACTTCGAATAAACACAGAAAAAAAAATATTAAAAAACAACCAAAAAAAATAACCATCCAAATAATAAAATGATGATAAATGGGTAAGAAAGTAGAAGATGGGAGTAGAAAGGATATACAGACGAAAATAATAAAGACTCAACAAGCACTCAATGATTTAAACAACATTTGGCAAACAAGTGAAATATCGGAAGCAAAAACATGGAAACAGGATGAAACTATGACTAAAAATATTGTTCGGAAGCTATTTTCTTTCGGTATGTTAATACAATTATCACTATTTTTACTGGGAAAAAGCCACAATTATATTTTAAAATAAGTTTATTTTGACGTTTCGATTTCCACTTCAGAAATCGAAAATTTCCGAATAGGAATCCAAAGTCAAAATAAATTTATTTTAAAGTAAAACTGTGGTTTATTCCCAGTAAAAGTAGTAAATTAAAACTAAAAAGCTACAAACTTTTGTAAACAAATTTTTAAGAAAGGTCCTGAAAATATACTGGCCCAACAGAATAACTAATACAGAACTAGGGGAAAGAACAAAGCAAACTAGTATTAGAACACGATACCAGAGACACAATTCTAAAACTAATCTAGTAGCCTTTACTAATAAGAGGAAGCTTATATTTCGGCGGTAATCTTTATGAGCATTCTGAGACTTAAAGCAAACAATAATTGAAGGTCTAATTATATTGAATAGTCATACAAATTCTACTGGAACTATATTTGTTGAATCCATCTTTCAGATGCACTGAGATATGATGACACCAGAACTAATCTTCGCTGAGAAGATTAACACAATAATTACACTATGTAAAGAACAAAAAGTTCCAAACATTAATGGGGACATAATGATGGATCTAAAACAGTCTATGTTACTGGATCAGGAGTATTTGGGCAATCATTTATATATATATATATATATATATATATATATATATATATATATATATATATATATATATATATATATATATATATATTTATATATATATATATATATATATATATATATATAGATATATATATATATATATATATATATATATATTTATATATATATATATATAGATATATATATATATATATATATATATATATATAGATATATATATATATATATATATATATATATATATATATATATATATATATATATATATATCTATATATATGTATATATATCTATATATATATAAATATATATATATATATATATATATATATATATATCTATATAGATATATATATATATATATATATATATATATATATATATATATATATAAATATATATATATATATATATATAAATATATATATATATATATATTTATATATATATATATATATATATATATATATATATATATATAGATATATATATATATAGATATATAAATATATATATATAGATATATAAATATATATATATATATATATATATATATATATATATATATATATATATATATATATATAGATATATATATATATATATATATATATATATACAGTAGACTCCCTCTATAACGAGAACTGAAATGACAGACTAATTACCTCGTTATAAGCCGATCTCGTTATATCAGACAATAATAATACTGTGCATACATATGAATCTGTAGTTTTCTAAACCATTAACTTCCTATAGTGAAGCCATTCGGAGCAATATAAGATGCTAATAAATATTGTTTGAATGGCGTTTTTGAAAAAAAGTTATTTGCGTTTATTGTCAATGAAATATATTAAAACATAAAAGAGTTGTTTACTTTTATTATCAATGATATACGTTAAAACAAAAAATCTGTACTTATATTTTTTTCCCAACTACATAATGTATAAAGCGTATTTTCAAGGATAACATAAGCTATTGCTTCTGCAATTTTAAGAACTCTGTCATTTTTAACTGCTTTAAATGGTCCAGTGTCATTCTATCATATATTTTCTAAAGATGTGAAACAGTTGTATTTATTCATTGTAAAGAAGTTTATTGTGGGCTGCAGTTAAGTTTATTGAGGGGCTGTTTGAAAAGGTATTTATTTATAGCCACGACCGAACCAAAAACGTAAAAAACACGTTTTTGGATCTTATTTTCTCTCGTTATAACCAAATTTGCCTCGCTATAGATGGTTATAGTTCAATAGAAATTTCACGGGACATCTAATGTATCTCGTTATAAGCGAAACCTCGTAATAACCGTGTTCGTTATAGAGGGAGTATACTGTATATATATATATATATATATATATATATATATATATATATATATATATCGAGAAAAGGAGTACGACCGTCAATCCAAAATAAACTAAGGTACACTCGAAGAGTGGTGGGTTTTTCGGTAAAAGTGGAGAAATAAAAGACAAAGAAGGTGGCTACTTCATCTATTTATTGAAGACGTTTCGCTTTCTGCTCAGAGAGCATCATCAGTTCATCTAAAAAGAACAAGATGAAACCAAACATCCATAGAGAAGTTACAACAAAAGTGTGTTACCTTACAAAGACATGTAGCAGTCAATGATGTTAAAAATATGAAAAAACTTACGAAACTGGACATTCAGAGTTAACGTTGTATAAAATAATTAATTGAAACTGGGCAAATTTTCAGCCATATTATCGATCGTTAATTTTTCCGAAAAAAATGACAACTTCATCCCTGTATAGCCACCCCCTGTACCACGAGGGGCGTCCGCCTGTAAGACAAAGTCTTAACCCAGTTACAATGAATATATTCCAATAGAGAAATGTCATATTACTGATCAGTTCAAAATTTCGGCTCTATCTCTTGGACTATAAGAAAGCGATAAGTGGTTTGACAGCATAATAACTGCTTGTGTAGTCTAGTTTTTTCAGTGATTCTAGGCAACCTATTTGGGTGGAGTTTTGACTTGTTCTTGAAAGAATTCAGAATCCAGCAGCCCGCTGAAGTATTGGATTTTTATAATATAATTATTTGACAACCTTTTGTTGGCCAACCACCTAGAGCGGAGTTGAGCCAAAATACATTGATTTCGTATGTTCCGTTTTAAATTCGTTCAATCTGTATATATATATATATATATATATATATATATATACTTGTATATATATACATATATACTATTAACTTTGCCAGTGCATGCGACGGGGGATCCAATCAATTGTCATCTACCTACAGTCAGTCATTAAATATTTAAAATAATAAACTTTTTGCATATACTCCACATAAATGTAAAGTATGACCTGGTGTACTTCTGATCTGGCATCATGTTTTTTTACTATACCCTGTATATATATATATTGATGGCACGCTATATACATTATATGTACTATAATGTCTCACGTCGTTTGATTTGATGTGTCATATGCTAGTATTAGGCTGGTTGTTTATTTTGTCATCAATCAGAGGCCTTCCTCAGGTCAATAAAGACGATTTGTAGTGCCCTTTTGGTAGTTTCTTGGTTTGTTTTTATATCTAAATATATTTGTTATATGCTCCCCTTTTATTTGCTATGTCGCATGTTGGGATTCGATCAGTTGTTTATTTTGTACTCAGCCTGAGGCCTCGTGTAAGTCAATAAATCAAAATGTGTCTTATAGTAAATCTATTTTTATGTATAGTGCTCTAATATCTTGTATATCGCTATACGTTCGTTAATTATGAAAATACTGTGTAGTGCCCTCCGTGTAGTCGCCTTGTTTGTTTTTTTCTATCTGAATGTATACGGTATATACTCCCCTTTCATTTGCTATGTCGCATGTTAGGGCTCGATCAGTTGTTTATTTTGTATACTGTTAGAGGCCTTCTTTAAGTCAATAAATAAAAATGTGTCTTTTAATTATGTTTAACTTGATTTAATTTAATTTAATTCTATTTACCTTTATTTAATTTTTATTTATTTCTATTTAGTTTTAAATTAATTTTATTTTGGCAAAGCGTTGACGTTTGTTAAACGTTATTTTATTTTTATAGTAAGTGTATGTTTATCTTACCCAATGACATAAATACAGTCCATCTAATTTAAATACCGTTGCACGTCATTATCATTGACAGAGATCGAAGTTGACATAGTTGTCAAAGTATAAAAAAATCCTGAATCCATTTTAAATCAAATAGATCACAATTATTGCAAAAGTGAATTATACAACAAAACAAATTAATATTTAATGTAAATAAATAGAAACAAAACAAAAGTTAAAAAATAATCTTGTTAAAAACAATTTGAGCAGCTTGTATGAGTCGTATAAAGATGTAAAATGGAATACTTAACGAAAACAACACTTTTTTCATTACTTATTAATTTCTAGTCAACACCGCAACTGTCAAATAAGTGTTACCAATTTATGCCAAAATGTCACCTTCGTTCGATTACAGTTACAGTATGTTCTGAACAAATGTTCCTCATAAAAACGCTTTATAATACATTTATACAAATTAAATGAAACATATTATTGTGTATTTCTTTAAGTTAACATTAATAGAAATCTTTAAATATTATTTCTACGCGTATATAATAAAATATGTATAGTGGCTGTAATGCCAGTGTGCTCGGCAAAGTGATTCTAAAAAAGAACACACCTACCGCCTAAATATTTCGTGTTGATATCATATGACCTCACGGTCTATGACGCGGATGACGTGCAACGGTTCGTAAATTAGATGAAGTATATATTAAAATATACGTCATTGATCTTACCTTACAATTACAGTAACCTATATTTTTAGCAAGGTTTTTAGTTTTAACAAGGATTCTGGAGCTGGGGCTCGAACGTTGTAACAAGAGTTAACCCATTTTTGTTTATCCCCATTGTTCTGCATTTTGTTCATTCTCGTACCACTGCTGAACCTATTGACTTATTACCTGGAGCCCTTAGTTCCCTATTGTTCAAAAAAATCATGAATGAAATAATAAAAAAAGTAAGAACTAAAAAAGGATACCAAATGGGAAAAAAACAACTTAAAATAATCTGCTATGCTGGCGAAGCAATACTATTCTCTCAAAACGAAGATGATTTACAATGTGGGCTGCACTAGTTTAATATACGAGTAACCGCCAGAAAATTCAATATGTTAATTTCCCCAAAAAATACAAAATTTATGGAAGATCAGATACTAGAACGAGTGCAGTTTTAATATCTTGGCATCACACTATCTAGCTACGAAAACCTCCAAACAGAAGTGAAAGATCAAGTGAATAGAACAAAGAGAGCCGCAGGCTGCCTAAATGAAGCAATGTGGAGAAATAAAAATATCAGTAATGAAATGAAAACAGAATTTACAAACAGTCATGAGACCAATAATGACATACGCGCCAGAAACATGACTTACATAGAAAAGTCAAAAATAATGCTAGAAACAGCACAGATGAAAACTTGGTGGTAAGATACTATGGTACAGAGCTAGAAGTATAGATATACGACGTAGATGCAATGTGGAGAACATCAAGGACTGGGTAAGAAATAAAAGAGTAGAATGGAACGATCATATAAGCCGAATGACAAAAAAAAGTCGGCGAGATACGGTTCCCCAATAGGAAGACGATCAGTAGAAAGACCACGAAAACGATGGAACGACAACTTACTGAAGGCACATTAAAAAACAGACAGTCATGTCTACATAAAAAGAAGAAGAAGAAGAACTTGAGGGAATGGTTTAAATGCAGTAATGCAGAAATATTTAGACCAACAGGGTCCGCATAGCCGTGATGATTTCCCACCTTTGAAAGAAAACGGGACTTAAAGAAGCAGATATGGAGAGGTATGTACATAGTAGAGATAGAGCGGGATAGATGAAATTGATATATGCGGTTGATATGTTGTATAAGAGAAAGATTGTAATAAAACTAAAAGAAGAATACAACACTGAATGTTGGGTAGCTAAAAAGCAAGAAATAACATGTGGCTCAGATGGTCTAGTGGAATGACAAGAAAGGATAAATTTAAAAATATCAGTTGTAGGTATTACCAATAGGAGGGCAAGTTATGATGGTTAGGGTATCCGAAATGATAATTACCTAATATGAACAAAACTCACAATAATTTAAGAACACACTTTGCAAACTTTGAAATCTTTCGATCTGGTTAATATACTCAAATTATTAGAAATTATATACAAAATGTAATGCCTAAAACCCATCCATTTTCAGATTGTTTTGTCACGTGCACGCCGCACGGCTCAATGCCATTTTATTTTTTTCACATCTTTTATATGTGGTTTTGTTTTAGTTTCTCATCTCTTCGATTTTTATTTTGTCTCACAATGAAATCTCCAGAATTACGGAGTATTTAGTAAACAGTCTCCAATCCATACTAAATCTGCAAATTTACGATCTTGTAACTGTTTGAATCATTACATTTGATACGGTTTGATCATCAGTTACTTTTCTCATTATCCAATATATCATAATAAGAAATAGAATAGAGGACAGTACCGACCCCTAACTCCACTTTTTATGGCTATTTCCTATGTTATTTCTCCTGAGTGTTCCAGTTTGGATTTGTATCCTTCATGGAAAAGTTTGATTAATTTAGTCTTAAGATTTCCCCAATCTATACACTGTTTACACGTCCGAAAGCCTTTTCAAAACCGATAAAACTTACATATACATATATCTTTATTCCAGTCATTTGATTGTTCCAAGATAATTTTAAGTCTACAAATGTGGTCAATGGTGGGGCGTTTGGCCTGCTTGATTGCTCCTCAGTTTTTATCTAGTTCCGGCTTTAATCTTTCCAATAGATTTTGGTTAACACCTTGGATGTAGCGCTTGATAGTGTTATTGTTCCCCAATTATTGCATCTACTTAGATCTCCTTTTTTGGGTATTTTTTATTATCAATCCTCTTTTCCACTCCTCTAGTAATTCTTCGTCAGTCCATTCAAAAGTTGATGTAGCTCTTTTATTAGGGTAATGGATATATTGTTAATTCCTGTGGTTTGCCATTTTTTAGAAGGTATAGTATGTTTCCAATTTCTTCCCTTCTATTTTTTCCAATATTCACTTCTTTGGGTGGTTCTGTTTCGTCTTCTATGACTTTCCTGTTAGGTATGATTGTGTATTACGGTTTTGGTTTAATACCAGTTTTTCAGTAAATTTATTTCTTATAATTTATTGTTTTAAGGCATCGACGTTGTATTTGTTCCTTCTGTTAGTTTTTTGGTTTTTATCTCTGGCTAATTTCATTTTTACTAGCATTTGGTCTGATTTCACATCAACTCCTCTTATGCTCCTGAGATGTTGCAACCAGGTTCTCCATTTAGGTTCAATTGTGGTCTATTTGGTTATTGTACATTTCTCCCGGTGATTTCCATATTTCCTTATGTATCCGCTTATATTTAAACATAATTCCACCTATTGCAAGTTCATTTTATTCGCAGAATTCGATTTATCGATTTCCATTGTCATTCCTCTCACCTGTTTCCTTCTTTTTTATCACTTGTTCATGCCCTGTATTAACGTTGCCTGTTTCAGCATTAAAGTCTCCCATCATTATTTACTAGATGCAATAAATAGTGAATGCATTCAAATGGGACTGGACATCAACACAGATAAGACCAAATTTATGATAGTATCAAGGAGTCCAATAAATAATGATCAACTATTCTATATACAAATAGAGAGAGTGACAAAATATAAATATCTGGGAGCTTACATCAACACAGAATTAGATCCAGACCAAGAGATCCGGGTACGAATAGAAATGACAATGGCAGCGTTCTTAAAATTCAAACAATTGTTCTGTGATAAAAATCTATAGTCTTCTGCAGGTCATCATGCAGGGTAGAGTCGATGGCAAAAAGGGAATAGGTAGAAAGAGGAAGTCATGGCTGCGAAATATTCGAGACTGGACAAACATGACTGTAGACGAATTATTCCACGTTGCAAAAGAAAGAGAAGATTTTAATAATGTGGTCGCCAACCTCCGTTAATGGGGACGGCATAGGAAGAAGAAGATCATTATTTTCATATCTCTTCTATATTTAATATTAATCTTATTATACGTTGCTTCTAGTTGTTAGTAAAATTGTTCCTTTTCATATTCGTCGTTTTTATTTTTAGGAGCATATACATTTACTACTCGTCTCTTGCCTTAATCTCGGTCAAATAATCCTTACTGGTACTGGCTCCCACTCTAATAGAGCCTTTCTTCCCTTTTGGGCTAGCAGTACATAATGCCACTACCTTCTCGTGTTTATCACCTACTATTGTATTCTCAGAATATATCGTTAATTATTGGTCTCCTACTCGGGTTGATCCACTGCCATTCCATTGTATTTTGTTTACTCTAGTAATATCTAACTTACTATTAGCTTACTTGCTCCAATTTGTCAGTTTCATAAAGCGTTCTTACATTCCACGCTCCTATTAATTTGTCCTCTCTTTTGTCTATTTCGAGTTTATCTTGCATTCTCGCTCTCCTCCTGTTTTTAACCTTACTCAACTCCTTTTCATTTTCTATGTCCGTCATCATTTGTCCTTTGATTTGTGTATTTTCATCTTTTGTTAATTTTTTTGGTTCCTCTGGGTTTCTTCTTTGCTTACTGTATTTATGCCATTTCTTTGTTTTCTCATTTATTATTAATTTATTATATTTTATTTTAACACTTTTGCCCTTATTTATTATTTTTTTTGGACCTGTTATTTTTCCTGTATTTGTAATTCTTCTTTTGTTATATTATTATTTTATATGTTTTAATTTAGCTTTATTAACACAAAAATTATAGTAAAATATTAACATGGTAGCAATTAGCAATAACATTAAAAAATGCTCAACCCTATTTGTAATGTTGAAAAAATATTAATTGTTAAATACTTATTACCATTTACTAGGTATTTTAAATATATTATTGTTTTAGAATTGTTTCAACCGCTCTTGTCGATTACCGACACAATTGTTATTACCAACAACCACAACCTTTTGCTAGAAGACTTTCAAGAGCTGAAAAACAAGAAGAATGGAAGCACATGGGATTGTAAGAATTTTAAATGTGATATTAAACAATAACTTTCTCTAGTTTAAGTATTGCACGAAAAACCCATAACTGCTTATTAAATGCCAATTTAGATTTAGAATGTCTATAAATAGTATGATGCTTGCGTTGCGATGCAACACAATCATCGAAGATTAATGCAAAGATTCCGGATACAATAATGGCTAGTCGGTTAATCGGATAAATATGTAGTTTTGAGTCAATTTTAAACATGGTTTAAATTAAAAAAAAAAATGGCATGTATAAATAGCTATTTAAAAAAATTGTACTCATTAAGTTTTTAAGTATTTTTAGTAACATTATTATTAATATTAAAAAATGTAATCATGAGAGTCAACAAAATTAGTTCTTTATTCATTAATGATTTAAATACTTACCAAGGAATCATTTCACAACCATAAAAGGGAAAAAAGAAACAATAATATGACAATTCGAAATATTCTTGAAGGTAATATTTCTCTATTTCTGAAGCATGCGTAATAGATAACCAAGCTGTGTTAAGTTTCATCTATAGGAATTTTTGTAAAGAGTGAAACGATATCAAAACTTGTAGAATGTCTGAGGGTGAGATAGGGTATTATTGTTTAAGAAGTTGGATGAAATAAAAAGAATTTTTGGCGAAGGATGAAGCATTTTCGGCGAGAGGTTGAAGAGTTTTTGGCCAAGTACTCGAATGGTTGTGTAGGGAATGTTGTATGCACTGACAATGGGATGTAGAGGAATATCGAGTTTGTGAATTTTGGGTAGGCCATATATTCGAGGTATTCTGGAAGATTTTTCACGAGGAATTAGAGATTGTTTTATGTCAACTGGAAAGAGAGATTTTATTAATAATGGCTTTTGTTGTTTTCTCCAGATAGGTTCTTTGATTATTAGGAATTGGTCTGTAGTCTGGAGTATTAACGAGATTTGAGAGTTTATTAATATAAGAAGTGTTTAGGATGACGGTGGCATTGCCTTTACCGGCGGGAAGAATGACTGGATTTGGATTTGACTGAAGTTCTTTCAGGGCTTTTTTCTCGGATTGGCTAATGTTCGGAGTAGGAGGCTTTGAGTTTCTAAGAACTCTAGCGATATCTTGTCTAGTTATTTCGGCATCTTCGGAAGATAAACTGGAGATAGCTTCTTCAGTTTGATAGATGATTGTCTAAATTGGAATGTGACTTGGAGTAACAGAGTAATTGAAACCTTTTGTTAAAGCTTGAGTGACAATGGTCGAAATAAGAGTATCAGAAAAGTTATGAACCACTGTAGTGGGTTTCAGCGTTGTTGTTTTTGGAATTTGTTTGGCAATTAGATGCGCTAATTTGCGCTTCTGAGTTTCAGTCTTAGATTTGAAAGTGTTTAGGGCTGTATGTGTGTTGATATGGTCAAAACTGTCCCATAATATAGGATGAACATTGAAAGAATAAATAGATGACTAGATATTAAAAATACTGATATTTGTGACATCTAGTTTTCGTCTAGTGGAACGAATCGCTTTACGGAAAAGCGCAAAATATTCACACTCTAAACATTCTGAAAACTAAATACAGTATCCAGCAAAACCACTTACTTCATCTTCCAAAATCAATTCTACAGACAAATAAATGGTGCCCTTCTGGGCTTCCCACTATCTCCAGTAATTGCCAATATCTTTATGGGAGACTTCGAGACCCGAGCACTATCCACATCAATGCTCAAACCCACATGTTGGCTACGATATGTTGACGATACATTCATCATTTGGCCCCATGGCAGGGATGCTTTGGTGTCTTTTCAAACCCATCTAAATGGTATACATCTTAGTATCCAGTTCACGAAGGAGGTGGAAACTGATTCAACCCCACCGTTTCTCGACGTTACCATAAAGAAAAACCAATCCAAAGGTTTTCATCACTCTGTTTATCTAAAACCCACCCATACCAATCGTTAATTGCATGCCATCATCATCCCCCTTCACAAATTAATTCAGTCATTAATACGCTTGTCTCCAGATCAATACGCCTTTGCAATTATGCAAGTAGACCCGCTGATCCCTCTAGTTTAAAACGAGCCCTCATAAGCTGTCACTGACAAAATCGACGAAACTCTAAAATCAAAAGTAATAAAGACAATATTTACTCCCAACTAAAACTTTCACACAACACCATCTTCATACAGGTCACAAAATTGATTTTGAAAACTCTAGAATTCTTTGAATTCAAAGAATATACCGCCCTATTATATAGAGGTTGGTAGTTTGCCTTGCTGTTTGTGTCATTTTGACCTCAAGGCCACTTCTATTCATGTTGTGTGCGTGGGTGTTAAACCTGTAAATTCATTTACCGGCGAGATTCAGTAAGCTAAAAACTGGTAACTTCATTTTATCTTTATTACTATTAATCTTAAATAACTTATAATGTTACCTAAAGTTAAAATTAAAATCTAATTTATTAAATAAATTTGTTGGAAGTGCATTCTTATGATCTTTCTAGTTCTTTACACTTTAAAATATACCTTAATGTTTTTTACTTAAGTTTTTATAATAACTTTTTTATATACATGTATGTTTATCACATGTTCTTTTGCTGTGCTAATTTTGTTAAATTGCAAACTATACCTAGTTTCAATTAATTGTTTTATACAACGTTAACTCTGAATGTCCAGTTTCGTAAGCTTTTTCATATTTTTAACATCATTGACTGCTACATGTCTTTGTAAGGTAACACACTTTTGTTGTAACTTCTCTATGGATGTTTGGTTTCATATTGTTCTTTTTAAATGAACTGATGATGCTTTCTGAGCAGAAAGCGAAACGTCTTCAATAAATAGATGAAGTAGCCACCTTCTTTGTCTTTTATTTCTCCACTTTGACCGAAAAACCCACCACTCTTCGAGTGTACCTTAGTTTATATATATATATATATATATATATATATATATATATATATATATATATATATATATATATATATATATATATATATATCCTGTTGTCTACGTATTACCAAACTTGAGAAAATTGATCAAATTGTTTACCTTTGATATTAGTTATTAAATAATTACTCTGAAATTAGATCCAGAATTGTGCAGGCCAGGGTCACTTTTAGAAGGACGACCAAAGTATTATGTAAGAGAGACCTAAAATTGACATTGCAGATTCGCCTATTTCGCTGCTGCGTATTCTTGTTCTTCCTTTATGGTGTCGAGTCAAGGACTGTGAATAAAATTAATTGAAATCGCCTTGAAGCTTTCGAAATGTGGTGCTATAGAAGAATTTTGAAAGCGTCGTGAGTGGAGAAGATTCAAAACTTCACAATACTAGAACGTCTCAGCTAGACTGCTGAGATTATGAAAAGCATCAAAAAGAGAAAGCTGGAATTCTTCGGACATGTAATGAGAGGTCCTAAATATAGGTTGCTACAAAATGTTATGCAAGAGAAAATAGCTGGCAAACGCAGTCCAGGACGAAGAAAGACTTCATGGTTGAAGAACTTGCGAGATTGGTTTGGTATTGACACAAGCATACTAGTAAGGGTGGCATTAAATAATAGTAAGATAGCCATGATGGTAACCAACGTCTTAAAGATAATTACTACTATCAATAAACAAGTTAATTCTATCCTAATTTAATACTACAAGAGACTTATCTAGATCATATTCAGCAACAATCCTTAGGTTCTACTGCATAATAACACTACTAACTAACGTGTACACTTTAGCCGCACCTTGCTCTGCTTCGTTGTCTAGATGTTTGATTGTTTGATTGAAAACAATTAGAAACTAACTAAAATCTGACATCACAAAATGGAATGAGATCTTAATAGAGCCAGTCATAGAAAACATCATCATCATCATAAGTGGCTCGACAATCCGTTGTGGATCTTCGCCTGCTCACAAAGAAGTCGCTACTCCTGTCGATTCCTGACAAGTTCCCTTCATCTTCTAACCCTTAGAATCTGTAGATCTTCTTCCACATCATCAATCCATCTCATCCGTGGTCGTCCTCTACTTATTGTGCCCTTTGGTTTTGAAAATGTTAATCGCTTCGTGTATTCGTAATCTGACATCCTAGTAATGTGTCCAGCCCATCTAAGTCTCTGCATTTTAACGAATTTAACAATATCTGGATGGGTGTATAACTGATATAGTTCAAAGTTGTATCTTCGACGCCATAGCCCATTTTAATTTACGGCCCCAAAAGTCTTTCTAAGAATTTTTCTCTCAAAAATACCAAGAAGTCTTTCATCATTTTGAGATAAGGTCCACGTTTCAGCCCCATATATTAAAACCGGTCTTATTAAGGTCTTGTATATATTAAGATTTACTGCACGTTTTATATTTTTATTTTTTAAATGTTTCTGGAGACCATGAACAGTTCTGTTTGCTATTGCTATGCGTCTTTTTATTTCGTCGCTTGTCGTGTTTGTTGCGTTTACTAGCGATCCAAGATATGTAAATTCTCTGACTTGCTCAAAGGTATGGTTGTTAATTTGAATTCTCTGCTGGATATTTCGAGGGTTTTTAGAAACCAACTTATATTTGGTTTTTTCCTCATTTACCACAATTCACAGTCCTAATTCACTTGCTGCGTCGGAAAGCCTTATAAAACACTGCACCATGTCTCTCATACTTCTGCCTACTATAACTATATCGTCACCGAATGCGAGAATTTGCGTCGATCTATTAAAAATAGTTCCATTCATTCTAATATTTAATTGTCTGATTGCCTTCTCCAAAGCAATATTAAAGAGGAGACACGCCAACGCGTCCCCCTATCTTAGTCCATTATTAATGTCAAAGAACGTAGAGTTTTCTCCTTCAATTCTAACGCATGAGCTTACGTTTTGCATTGTTAGTTGGGTCGACTTAACTAACTTAGGTGGGGTAACAACAGAGGCTTAAAATGTCCAAGACACTGGGTTTTCAGAAAATGATCAAAATTAAGAAACCAATAACAAGGAAGAGAAGGACAAATATAAAATAACAAATATAGTTGAAGATTTCTACACAATCTTGTGCAGCCTGCAAAACTGAACCAATAAAAGAGAACGTCGAAAGAAAAATGAAAATGTGGGATCAGAGGTACTACGATATATAGAGGGATTCGAAATATAAAGAACTTTAAAAGAATTAAAATATAATAAAGCTCCAGAACACAACGGTATATTCTATGTGTGCCATAGAACAAGCTATTATAATTGTAGAATAGATTCGAGATATAGGCAACTAATACATTGATCAACATGTAGCATCAGCGTTAATCGCAATAAGTTATAGAGCACCTCAGATTCGCTAACGTCATCGTGATTATAGTAAACACATTCGAGGAACTACAAACTATAGTACTCGCAGAGAGCTCCCAATCGTAGGCCTAAAAATGAATATGACAAAAGCAAAAACAATGATGAACTCAGACGACTCCAAACGTATAAATGGCAATGACATAGAACAAGTCCAAGAATATATTTAACTGGGCCAAATTCTGAATAATTTAGGAGTAAAGTGTTCAATCAGTGCATCCTTCCTACCATGACATATGGATGTCAAACCTGAAACTTAACTAAAGCAA
This sequence comes from Diabrotica undecimpunctata, assembly GCF_040954645.1. Lineage (NCBI taxonomy): Eukaryota > Metazoa > Arthropoda > Insecta > Coleoptera > Chrysomelidae > Diabrotica > Diabrotica undecimpunctata. The sequence goes on from NC_092810.1 coordinate 69,141,460, forward strand.
ATTCGAACAAACCAGCCACAACAGAAAGGGCAATGTAAAAGGCAAAACAAGATATAGTAGTATCAAATAGAAAGAGGAACAACTGGGTAAGATCAAAAGAAAAAACCGAGGATATCACAACAAAAATTACCACACTCAAATGGAGCTTCGCAGGCCACACTGCTAGACAAAAAGACCAACATTGGAACGCCACAATACAACACTGGAGACCTTACAAAGGTATATGAGCAAGAGGAAGACCACAGATGAGATAAGTAGATGATATAAAAAAGTAGCCGGGACAAATTGGAAGTGTGTTGCTCAGGATAGAGATCGATGCAATAAGTTGGGAGAGGCATACGTCCAAAAATGTATATAGGCAACAAGATCTTATTTGTATTTCTACTAATAACAACTCTGGACTTAAAGAACTGAAGTAGACTAAAATACCTTCTGTTAGCTTCTAAAATTCTTGTTACTGCACCTATGCCACTCTCTCGTACCTGTGTCGATTTATAGTAACTTTTCTTTATCTTGTGCCTCTCCTTAGTTCCTTGACATGAGCATGAACTTGGCTTTTTTCTCTAGAAACTCTCAGTCCTTATTACATAAACTATGTTTGGGGCATTTTGTTAAACACAGTTACACCTGGGTTACTTGCTTACTTTCTTATGATTCTCTTAAGAGTCAAGTTGAATAACATAGTAGCCACAGTATTTGTAGGGATGCTGCGTTCTTCTATTTTAAAGCTACTACTTGATGATTCAAGAACTTTACCAGATTTACACATTTCTCTAACTCAGGTTTCTATATTGTTCGTCAAGTTTCGCTCATAGTGTAGATTTTATGTCTTCCTACGCTTCTTCTGCCTTTGATTTTGACCTGCATTATAGTTCTTAATAATCCTTATTTTTCACCTCTTATGATGTGTCCTAAGTATTACAACTTCCCGATTTTTATGGATTTTAAAACTTTGCATTGTTTTCCTAGTTGTCCGAGAACTTGTGCGTTTTTTGCGATCAATCCATAATATTTTTCGAAGACGCCGGCAACACTACATTTCGAATGCTTCCAGGTTTTCAATGTTGGATTGTTTTAGAGTTAAAAGTTAACCTAGCAATTTTAATGCAGCATCTTAATTCTTTTATTTGATCTGTATCTTCTGTGATCCATGCTCCAAGGTATTTGTACGAAGATTTTGTTTAATTTCCGTATTATCTAGTACTATCTTAACTTTGATGTTTTGTGCTTTTGTAAATACCATGAAATTGGTTTTCTTCAAATTTATTGTTAGTCCATTATCGTTGCCATGCATATTGAGTTGTTGAGCAAGTTGTTGCAACTGTTCCCGCCAGAAGGACGGTATCGTCAGCATATCGTAGCTCACCGTTTATTAGTAGGCCCTCTTGACTTTGGCCAACGCTATTTCTGAGATGGCTTCACTGTATAAATTGTGATAAAAATGGTGATAAAATATACCCTTGGCGCACCCCACGGCGAATCTTGATATCCTCAGTCAGTTTATTTGCAACTTTCACTTTCGCTGTTTGATTCCCATAGAGGATACATAAATATATTTCTATATAGGTATCACCTATTTACACAATATTATGTTTTTTGAAGTCTATGTAGAGCTGGTACTTCTTGCTTAAGCGCCGTCTCTCAATCGGAAGTTGGACATTATTATTACTATTGTCACTCTATCCACCACTGCTCGAAAAAGGTGTAATGTTCTTCTTGATGGTCCTATCCGTGACGAATGTTGGTGATCATGATGGCAATCTTTATCTTCTCTGCAGCAACGTGGAAAAGCTGCACAGATGTGAAACTGATGCTTTTCATTTCGCAAAATGTGACCGAAATAATTATATAAAGTGGCCACAAGAAAATAGCTTCAGAACAATATGATAGTTAAAAATACATTGATAGACATTGTTTTTAATAAACGCTTTATTAGATGAAATATTAATTTATTTATTTCTTAACATTTTAGAGAAGCTTTAGCAACAACTTTATCAGCTTTATATGGAAAGTTGTTAGTAATTATGGGTACTGCATTTCCGATGGCAGAAGTCATTTCTACATATATTCCTCCATCGTTCTACGAAGCTTATTATTTATATCTTTATATAGGAAGCATGTTTTTTCTTCTGTATATGTATATAATTCTCGCGAATGATAAGAGGAGGATTAAAAACCAATTAAAATTAGAGGCAGGTAGGTAAAAATGTGTAACAAACTTTAAATGCTATTGGTATAAATATTATTAACTACACTTAACTGATATAAATAAAACCTAATATTGTATGAGGTAATAAATCGATTGAAATAAAAAATATGGTAAACAAATCTACCCTTTAGTGCGCTTTGTAGTGTTTCGTCTGTCCGGAAGATTTTAATTAAGTTCAGAGAAAACTAGAAAAAATACATTTACTCGTATACGTTAGGATTTCTGTTTCTGTAACTAGTACTAAATTCTGCAATATAAAAATTTTTGAAGAACATTTGTATAAAAGTTATTATTGCCGTCCCTTATTTATTCCATTTTAAACGCTTAATGACCCTGAAGCTACTTTCTTGTAATATTTTCTGATTTTTATCACCTTTATTGGGAATAAATATCAATCATAATAAGAAAAACTCATACGATAATATAATGAATGGGATTTAGAAGTGAATATGGAGAAAACTAAATGCATGTGTATTGGAAGAGAACGCGGACCTACAACTAGAAGACGGACAGTGAATTAAACAATGTGAGAAATTTAATTATCTATTTTTATTGCAAATTACAAACAACAACACTTTAGACAAAGCGATAAGAAACAGGAATTTTCAAGATAGGAGAGCTATCTCACAACTAAATAGTATCCTATGGGACTAAACTATATCCAAGGACAACAAAAGAAGAATTTTCAACACCATAATTAAAAGCGTAGTTACGTATGGATCGGAAGTGTCTCATAATAATGATCATGATAATGAATAATGAATACAACAGAGAAAAAATGCTTAACATAACTAAAATGGATTTCTGGCTAATGAAGTAAAGTTATTAACCCGTTACCACATGAATTTTTGTTTTTTGTCAAAAATAAAATCTCAGATAAGAATTTTAATTCTATTTTTACGTAAAAATATTGAAAAAAATCTAGCTACGAGGAAAACTTTATTGACAAAAAAAATTTTTGGTGCCAAATATGGAACATCATGCAACAATGTAATATTAAAGTCAAACTATTTTGAAGCTACAGTTTACACTATACAGTATGAAACTGCAAATAACAGTTTCTTTCTTTACTTAAACTAAATCCTAAAAAATAACATGACCAGGAAATAACTTAACAATAACTGTAACATATAACACACAATATATTAACTTAAATACCAACATGCTACATTTTGAATTTAAACAAACTGGCAAGTTTGGACCTGTAAAATGAGAATCCGTCTTTCTTAAGGCAATAAATTATATTTAATAGCCTCTTGACAAATCGGAGGGCGAATATCAACAAGTGCGTATGTTTACAGCTGGGAATTTGCTGAACGAATGTACTTTAGTACCAAAATAGAATTGAATAATGGCCTCCGCAAGGATCATCAAAGAAGTTTGGATGTGCAGACAACTGGGCGCTTGCTACGAGCCATAAGGAATTGGAGACTACTGAGCAAATATTAATAAACGAACTAACTACCCTCGTAAGCTATTTTCGCCACTCGAGATTACAACCCAATACCGAGAGGACAGAAGTATCGTGCTTTCATTTAAACAGCAGACTAGGCAACTACCAATTAAAACTACACTTTTAAGACAAACTCCTCAACCACACTAAACACCCAAAATATCTAGGTGTGACACTTGATACAACGTTAAACTTTAAATGACATCTTACAAAGATGACTGTAAAACTTAGAACACGAAATAACATTCTTCAAAAGTTATGCGGTACCACATGGGGTTCCTCAGCGTCTACACTTAGATCGACAGCACTGGGGCTCGTGTATCCCGTTGAGGAGTACTGTTCACCGGTGTAGCTCAACAGCCCGCACACCAAACGTGTTAACGTCCAACTAAAGCAGACTTTACGTATTATATCAGGCACAATAAAGGTCACACCAATATACTGGTTACCAGTGCTAGGCCACATAGCTTCCTCACATGCCTGCCGAGAACAAGCTCTTGTCAGGGAGCATAGAAAAATTAACGCTAATCATGTAGTCCTCTCACACGTTGGTATCACCTGCAGAGACATAAATACACTTCGTTCAAGAAACAACCCTCTAGATTCTGCAAGAATTCAAATTGAAAAGAACTTCAAGATAACTGACCGTTGGCATATAGATTGGGAGAAAACTGCATCACCTGACACCCAGAATGACAACAGAATCAGAACAAACTGTGGCAGGTGCTCCGACTCACTTTTTAAGTGGGGCAAAATACCCTCTCCAAACTGCGATTGTGGTGCTGAAAGACAAACCGTTAAATATCTAGTAGAGGAATGCCCGATCAAATCCTATAGTGACAATCCGTCCGATTTCTTAGTTGCAACCAAAGAGTCAATTCAAGTTATTCGTTAACTAAATGTTTGTTTGTAAAAATTAATTATTATTTCCTCTTTGTAATCTATTATGTATATAAAAGTTAACTGTGATATAGCCATAATCTAAATAAATAAATTAGAAGAATTTTGAAAATACCACGGACCGATCATAGTACGAACGAAATGGTATTGCACAGAATGGGAAGAGACAGAAAATTTTTGACCACCATTAAACTCTTAAATATCTCTCCTAAAAAGGAGAGATATTTGAGGCACTTACTTAGAAATGAGAAGTACGAGTTGTTGCAGCTGATTATGAAGGGTAAAACCGAAGGAAAAAGGGATCCTGGTAGACGAGACGACAAATATCCTGGCTGAAAAATATTCGCGACTAGATCGGGTTAAATACATAGACTCTTTTAAAAAAAAAGCATAAGATAGAGACGAGTTTGCAATAGTTATAGCCAACCTGGAGTCGGCACTAGAAGAATAGACTTTTTGGTGATGCAAATATCGTGAAAACCATAAATATACACCGCCTAAGGTGGGTGAGCCACGTTATGCGGATGGATGCGACCCTGATAAAATAGCCAAGCTAAATAGGCCGGTAGAAATAAGAAGAAGTGAACGACCTAAACTCAGAGATCTGGATTATGTGCAGGACGATTTAAGGGAGATTGGGGTAAGGGGATGGAGTAGACAGACACTCGACAGCGAATTATGGAAGAATGTTTTGAGGCAGGCCACAGCTGACGAAGGGCTATAGTGCCAACAGATGACGATGATCTGTATGTTTCCCTACGTTTAAAGCAGAGAGTCTATCCGAGGTCCGCTTGTCCTGTCTAAATGCTCTGATCGACCCCTGAGTGTCTATTTGTTTCCCAGTCCCAATGTTAGAAAAAGAGATCACATACAAGTAAAAAAAAATAAATAAATAAACAGGAACGAAAACAAAGAGAACTACTTAAGAGCTTCTGCATAAAAAATACAAAATAATTCCATAAAGGTAGGATGCCGATTGTGGCAAATGGACATTAACTCCAAAGCCAATAATCCCCAAACACACTTAACTGTTTACTTGAAACACCAGCAAGATCGTTTATATCTGCCTTGACAATGACAAGTGCGTATATATATATATATATATATATATATATATATATATATATATATATATATATATATATATCCTTCCTAATGCAATTTTGATATATCGATTGTACCAAGAAAAATTTGTATGAATTATCCAATTCTCTCCACAGCTCCGTGTCCCCTCTCAGAACAAAGATCTCCTTCGACTATCGACAACTTATTCACACGTTACTAATATGATATAATATTATTTGACCCAAAATTCTCAAATTGAATATATTATGAATGTTTCTCCCGTTGAAACGCTTCCTCTGCCTTGAGTGGTCCAATTCCTCGTTCTATGCAAAATTAACTATCAGTTCTCAGCAGCCTCCTATGTAATTTGCAATATTAAACAAGATATTGCAATTTAGTGTCTTCAATGCTCTCCTTCGAATGCACGTACCTTTCCAATGATGCCAGCCTCTTTTCCTCTCGCCAAACTTAATCTCTCGTTCCGAAATAAACAGCGATACGTAGATCAACTATCGTCGGACACACTTACTTCACCAACTCACGACTTATTCTTTATCACTTACTACCCTTGGAGACCAACTCGAAAACCAACCATTCACTTTAAGAAACTGGAACTAACTAACTCTCTCATCTCATCTATCCATCCATCCAACCTCTCATTATACACACCCATATCACCACTTTCCAAATTCTCGGCCAATCAGAAATTTGCATACCAATCCCCACATAAAATCAGAAATACCTACAAACTTTCCTAATTCATATTATTTCTACAAGGACACTTAATTTCTACTGGGTATTTACAGATTCCGAAAAATCATTTACTTATTAACTATTTTTATTGTCCTGTTCATGGCGCAAACCCGGATTACGGAACACTTACTTTCTATAATCTATGAAATATTGATTTCATCGTACTTCAATTTTGAATACCACAACAATATATATATATATATATATATATATATATATATATATATATATATATATATATATATATATATATATATATATATATATATATATATATATATATATATATATTTATATATATATATATATATATATATATATATATATATATATATATATACATATATATAGTATAGGTAAAAGTTTGTGGTCGGTATAGAAAGAATGCATTATTACCGAGGGCCGAAAGTCCCTGAAAACTTCTATAATGTTTATTTTAATAAGTTACAGAGTGAAAAAAAAAGAGAAAATTTAGTGTGATTTTTATTTTTAAATATCTCGTTCAAAAAAACTTTTTGTTTCTTCTAAGGGATTTTTGGCCCTCGGTAATAATGTAATCTTTCATCCTGCGTTTAAAATTTTCAAAAATATTTGTTAGTTTTCTCAGGATTCCAAAAAAAATGAATGCATTTAAAAAGCATTGGCCCGAAATTTTCCGCCTACGCTCTTAACGCAACTAAACCGATTTTCGTCTATGTGACTATGATTGTTTAATAGTATGTAGTTTCAAGTAAGAGAGTACCTACATAAACAAACATAATGGCTATTATCGTTTATGTGTGTATTTATTGAAGTGAAAGAAACTAATGATATATTTATTATAACTTGAAAAATAAACTAAACAATAAAAATAGTAAATCGTACTTACATTTACATTAAACGTTATTATTAAACCGCGAATCGTCTAAATTGACGTTTAAAAACATAAATTTTTCTACTTTACTTCTTGTTAACCGTGTTCTTTTTTTATTTAAAATTAAACCAGATTGAACATGTGTTCAAATTTACAATACTTTATGAATATAGTGGTTAAGTTAGGATATACATGGCGATGGTTTTTCCACCATTGTAATGGACTCTCGATACAGGTGTACGTTTAGATGAGTCATCTCCAATTAATTGATCAAAAATACACCATGGACTTAAGTCATCTTTATCGGTTTCTTTTTTTTTGTACTGGTTGATTTTCAATAGTACAATCTTCTTGTTCTTTAATTATAAAAGTAACCAGCTTCTTAACTCTTTCTTTTGTTTTTTTAGCTTCATTTTTATCAGAAAATCTCTGTACTTTAAATCGTGAATCCATAAATGTATATAATGACAATGTGCCACTCTGTTCTATCCCTCTAAATCTTTTTGCTAAACCTGATATTAGTAATTGTACTACGTCGGATACAATGGATGTAAGGTTACCGTTTGCTAAAATTTTATTGCAAGATTCTTGCAGGCAGCGTACCATAACAATCACTGAACTTTCAAGTATTTTTAGCCACTCATTATACTTGTAATTTCTTTAAAAAATATTTTTATTAGTGGAAGTATCCATCACCTTTGGACGCTTGGGTGGCGGTGGCAGTATGCGCAAATGCGCGTTTTTTGAAAATAAAATTATTATTCTTATAATAGGTCAATAATTTTGACTAAGAAAAAAAAATCTTAATTGAATATTTACAATAAATAAATCCTTTGACGAACTATTGACAAAGATTTGAAATCGAAAATGCAGATCAATCGTAAATCGAAACTCATTCATTAATCAGAATACCTAGTTATAAAAAACATAAAAAGAGTTAAGAAGCTGGTTACTTCTATAAAAAAAAGAAAAAGAAGATTGTACTATTGAAAATCAACCAGTACAAGAAAAAGAAAATGATAAAGATGACTTAAGTCCTTGGTGTATTTTTGATGAATTAATTGGACATGACTCATCTAAACATACACCTGTATCGAGAGATATAAAAGAAGTCGACGTGTATTTGTCTGATGATATATTACCCACAAAAAATGGAGATTGGAACTGTCCATTATCGTGATGGAAAAACAATCGCCATGTATATCCTAACTTAACCACTATATTCATAAAATATTGTAGTATTGTAACAAAATCTGTTCTTTGTGAACACATGTTCAAAATCTGGTCTAATTTTAAATAAAAGAAGAATACGGTTAACAAGAAAAGTGGAAAAACTTATGTTTTTAAATGTCAATTTAGACGATTTGCGATTTAATAATGTGTAATGTAAATGTAAGTACTATTTGTATTGTTTAATTTATTTTTCAAGTTATAATAAATATATCCTTCGTTAGTTTCTTTCACTTCAATACTTATACGCATAAACGATAATAGCCAATATGTTTGTTTGTGTACTCGCTTATTTGAAACTGCTGGTAAACAATCAACTAATTACAGTTTACGAAAAACGGTTCCGATAAAAATATCAACGACCCACTTCTAGTTTCTTAGCTATATTAGGATCGGAACCAGAGATATGTAAAATATCTCTGATCGGAACTAATCGTCTCACTAATGGGCAATGGGCGTCAATGAGAAATAGGGAGGGGAGACCAAGGGGAAATGTGATTGTTATCTTTGTCTATTCGCTGAAAATATGATTTTATATCTGTGTTAGATATCCTGTTAAATTTTACCATACCGACCATAAACTTTTTTACCTAGACTGTATATATATATATATATATATATATATATATATATATATATATATATATATATATATATATTATATATATATATATATATATCATATATATATATATATATATATATATATATATATATATATATATCTACGGCATTAAGTGAACTCCGCCCATGTTAAAATTCAGGTTCAATTGAGCTCCGTGGTCAAGTGGATACCGATATACGGAACTCACTTGACAATTCCGTAATATTGGTTCAGTCGATTCATCAACATGTAGAGTTTAATAATTTATAAAAATTTTTTGGAGCCCGTAAATACCCCTGTATCATAAATGTATATCGTTTAGTTCACGTGTATATATTATAGGGGTCGTTCAGATCTTTTTCATTGTATATTTGAACCATACGTTTATCGGTTTAAGTAAGCTCTGAGAGTTTGGCAACTGTGCGATTATACCGTATATTTTCAACATATACCCTGAACGGTTTATATGGGCTCCTTATTTTTATCTACTATTTGTAGACAGTGTAATGTCATATTCATTACACTGTGTAACAGAGGATATCTTATTACCTGGTATAACTACGTACTAAAAGGTAACTGGTTCTTTAAAAAACGGGTATATAGATACAAAAGGATTTCGGCTTATTATTTAATGGAATGTTCGCTTGCATAGAAAATTTTATTTTTTCTGCATTTTTAGAAATGTTATTTTTTTATTTAATATAATTTTATTAGTTCAATGCCGAATTCGATGTTTTTTTTATTACAGAAATTTCGTAATGTATTTTGTTTACGTGAGTATGTCTTTGTACGTTTTATGTAAGCACCCGATTAATAAAAACTACTTTTATTTCATCTACTCTTTTGCGATATCTTGTATAAAGCTTTTTTATTATTTTAGTTCTGGTCTTATTTGTATACTCATATGATATCTCGATAGAAGGTTATCTCAAAATAAATATGGTTAAGTGCTGCAATAGATATTTTTGTGTTTAAATGGGTAGTAGTGTGCACAAAAAAAAAGAATGGTTAATTTGTCTATCAAGGTATATTCGGCAGCAGAAGCATATAGTGCAAGCGTCTATGTTTTAAAGGCGGAAGGACGTACGCCTCATTTTTAGCTGACAAGCTTGCGAAGAATATTATTTCTGGTCCTCAATTTACCTTTTAGTTTTAAACAATGATCTGTGACTGATCCCGTGGGATACAAACTATTTTCAAGAAATTTATAGGAAGTCTACAGTTCAACAATTTCATGACATTGAGGGAAATTGAGGAGCGCACATGAGTTTTTCAGGGGTTTTGGCTGAAAATTGATTCATAGTTTATTTTTATTGTGCAATAATAGGTGTATCGTCTTTATAATATTAGTCCTATTATCTACCGGTATGAGTTGATCGTTTGGGTAAATGTTATACAGTGTAGGTGCTTGTATGCTACCCCAAGCGAGACCGTTTTTCATCTGCTATTCTTAACATTGAGTGATACAAAAAATATTCTCTTGTGTAGGCATACGCAAATAATATAAGTGAGTTTGTTATCTAAGGGGATATCATATAGTTTTTCAAGAAATATTTGGTAATTTAAGGTGTTGTAAGAGGCATTTAGATTGAAAAATACCACCCCTGATACCCGATATTTTTCGTACCCGTCTTTGATGTGTTGGGTAAGATTTAGCATTTGTAATCTACATGATCTTCCCTATCTATAGCCACTTTTGTTTACAGATTTCGTAATAGTACTCAGATCCTCAATGTCGGTAGTTGTATTATTTTTCATTAAATATGTAGATGGTGGATCCAAGCTGAACATCGTTGAAAGGTTCTCTGAAAGCTGACTGGTGTTGTCCTTTCTTACTTTGAGTTATTCTTTGCTTTTTTTCCGACAGAGATAGCATGTCTATATCTATAATGTGGTTTTCAGCGATAAGCTTTATACCAAATACCCTACGTTAGGCCCTATATGTGTTTCCTGCACTAGAAATGAGTCAGATTCGTATTTAGCGCATATGTCTGATAAGTTTAAGTAAAGTAAAGTTTCTTGATCTCTAGATATACCCTTAACAGTTATATACATATGTTATTAAAATAGTTGGTCCTAAAAAGGACCAATTTGACAAAATCATATTAAAGGGGTGACTGACGAATTAGCCGATTAATTATTTAATCATTACCCTGGGTATGCCCGATTGTTCTGATCTTCTTAGTACTTAAATTTTCGTAAAGGCTCGTTCTTTGAACCCCGTAAGTAATGCCTAATATTTTACTTTTTATTGAAAATTTAAATTTTACATGCCGTGTATTACTTTTTGACGATATTTCGAATCAGATTTGTATAGTAATAATTTAAGGTATTAAAGAGCCTGTTTGTGGAAAATAAATAAGTTTGTGATATCGTTCGTAACTCATATATAGATAATAAAAAAATAAACAGTTAAAATAGGTGTAAAAAATTTCAACTTCATACATGGCGCCATTGTTCAGGTGATGATGGGTTTATCACAGATATCAAAGGTTATGCTTTTATTTATTTTTTAAATCTATTCTATTTTCTTTCTAGAGTTCCGTCTTCTTTGAACGACCTGTGGTCTTTTTTCAATTGGGCACTTGTCTAAGGCTATGACAAATACTCTGTCCTCTGCTATTCTACATTAATATGACTGATTCATTTTCTCTTTCTTGCAGCTATTTTATTGTTTATCCTGTCAATCCTGTGTATCTTTTTCTTCTTCTTCTTCTTCTTTTTATATAGATATTACTCTGTCTGTTTTTCAATGTGTCTCCAGTAAGTTGCCGTTCCATGGTTTTCGTGGTCTTCTTGCTGATCGTCTTCCTATTGGGTAACCGTCTCTTGCCATGTCTACTACTCCATTTGCTGTCATTCGGCTTATATGATCGTTCCATTCTACTCTTCTATTTCTTAACCAGTTCTTAATGTTCTTCACCTTGTATCTACATCGTATATCTGTACTTCTAGCTCTGTCCCATAGTGTCTTACCATCAATTTTTCTAAGTGTTTTTATCTCTGTTGTTTCTAACATCCTTTTTGTCCTCTCTGTGTCAGGTCTTGTTGCTGCTGCGTATGTCATTATTGGTCTGATAACTGTTTTGTAAATTCTGCCTTTGGTTTCTTTCCCGATATTTTTATTTCTTCATATTGTTTCATTTAAGCAGCCTGCGGCTCTGTTTGCTCTATTCAGTGGATCTTCCACTTAAGTTTCGAGATTTCCGTAGCTAGATAATGTGATACCTAGATATTTAAACTCCATCACTTGTTCTATTATCTGACCGTAAGTAAGTAAGAGCATTCTACTGTTAGTAATTTCAGTGTAAATTATGACGAAACCAGAAATAACCCATAATATTATCCCACACCTCAAAGGTCTGCCTCGCGGTATCTGGGAGACGCAATAATTCGCTTTTGATAGATAAAAACAAAAACCCACTAAGACGAACACAACATAAATCAAAAAAATCCGTCAACCTGTCAATAGGGACATACAATATTAGATCAATGTCTACGGATGAAAAAGTACATGAATTGGAAGAAGAATTAACAAACATAAAATGAGATATCATAGGCCTATCAGAAACTCGACGAAAAGAAGAAACCCGAATACAGCCTATGTCATACTTAAAATAAGAAGAACATCAATTAAAATTATCCAGGTATATGCCCCCATGACAGCTTATGATGACGAAGATATCGAACTATTTTATGAAGATATATCAAAGGCTATGGAAGAACATAAAAATCGTCTTTTACTACTAATTCGAGATTTCAATGCCAAACTGGGTAGAAAACTAAACAAGGAAGAAACTAAAACAGGAGATTTCGGGTATGGTCAGAGAAATGATAGAGGTGCTACTTTGATGAACTACCTAGAAGAAAAGCATCTATACGCAATGAACTCCTTTTACAAAAAGAAGCCCCAACGAAAGTGGACATGGATCAGCCCTAATGGATCCACAAAAAATGAGATCGACTACATACTGTCCACGGAACGATATATCATTAAAGTTGTAACAGTTCTTAACAGATTCACAACAGGTAGCGATCACTGGATGGTCAGAGCAAAAATTAGTGTTGACGGTAACTACGAAATGAAAAGAAAAATAATTAAAACCTGGGATCTAGTAGATAGAAACAAACTAGGGCAATATAAAGAGATATACAAAGACCTATTAAAAGAACAACTTACTTAAAAATTAGACAGTGATGACAAAGATATAGATGAAATAGACAACATACTTACAGCAACGATGATTACATCAGGAAAAGAAATAGCAAAAAAGGATCTAAAAAAGAACAACTATATATCAACAGAAACAAAGAAGCTTATAGATAACAGAAGGAAGCTATAGAATATGTAGAAATCAATAAAACAATAAGCAGAATGATAAGAGAAAATAAGAGAAAAGAACAAGAAATAAAAATAGAAAAAGTAATACAAAACAACAAAAATATAATATGCTTAAGACCGAAATTAGGTAAGTGTGAAATAAACAAAATAAAAGATGAAAACGGACTAGAAACAAACATTAAAGATGACATTATAAATATTATCCACTATTTCTACTCAGAACTATATAAAACAAAAAAGGAACCACCAGAAACAATTAAAAACCAACTTAAAGCTAAAGTAAAAAATGTCAACTCAGAGCTACAGCCAGAAATAAGCAAATCAGAAATAAAGAAGGCATTGAAAGAAATGAAAAACAACAAATCGCCTGGAAAAGATGGAATAACTGCAGATATGCTGAAATATGGTGGAAAAGTGGTAATTAACACTCTACATTCCCTTTTTAACAAGATATTAAAAGAAAAAAGAATCCCAAACAACTGGAAGGAATCCGTAACCATTATCCTACACAAGAAAGGGGATAAAGCAGATATAAAAAACTACCGTCCCATAACACTCCTCAATGTAATGTATAAACTCCCAACAAAAATTTTAACCAATAGATTGACGACAAAATTCGATGGAAACCCAACAAGCTGGTTTTAGAAAGGGATTCAGCAAAAGTGACCATTTACTAAGTATGAAAATACTTATAGAACGAGCAAATGAATACCATATTCCTCTATATATAGCGTTCATACATTTCGAAAAGGCTTTCGACAGTGTCGAACATTGGGTAGTGAAAAGTTCTTTGATTAACAGCAGAATTTACCACAGATATACGGAACTAATAGCCAATATATATATAAGGAAGCCAAAACAACAATTAAAGTATATGAATAAACAAAATCAATACAAATAAATAGAGGCGTGAGACAGGGTGACACAATATCACCGAAACTTTTCAATCAGGCTGTGGAAGATATTTTTAAAAGATTAGAATGGGAAGAAAAAGGTATAAAAATTTGTGGACAACACTTGAACCATCTAATATACGCTGATGACATCGCATTGATAACAGATAAATGAGAAGAATTATTTGAAATGATGAAAGAACTGGACGTAGAAGCTGGAAAGATAGGCCTTATTATGAATTACAGCAAGACCAAAATTATAACAAATACAGATGAAAACATCACAATGAGGTTCGGACAAGATGAAGTAGAACAAGTTCAGGATTATATATATCTGGGTCAAACTATAAAACGTAACAAAGAAAACCAAACAGCAGAGATAAAAAGACGAGTTAGACTGGCATGGGCGGCATTTGGCAAACTAAGCTACATTCTTAAAAACAAAATATATCCACAGCATCTTAAGACTAAAGTATACAATCAATGCGTACTCCCTGTTCTAAATTATGGTTCTCGAATGTGGACATTTACAAAAGCAAACATGGACATAACCATAAAAACCCAAAGAGCAATGGAAAGACAAATGTTGCACATAAGACTAATGGATAAAAAGAGAAACAAGTGGATAAGAGAGAAAACAAAAGTGAGGGATGTTAGACAAGAAGTTGCAAAATTGAAATGGAGATTTGTCGGGCACAATATAAGACAAAAAGAAGACCAATGGAACAAAATTCTTATAAGTTGGAGACCGTGGGAATATAAACGAAGCAGAGGAAGGTCCCAAATGAGATGGGCAGATAATATCAAGAAGCACGTGGGCTCTAGGTGGATAACCATACCGACAGACAGAGAAGAATGGAAAAGGATTGGGAAGGCCTATGTCCAAAGATGGACCGAAAAAGGCTAATTAGATAGAGACAGATTCTCCCCGCGTGATCTTAGTATTTCCGTTGATTGAATAGTATAGGGTATCCAATATTTTAATTAATGGTATGTCAGAGTTTTATAAATTTTATATATATTTGCAAAATGAAGAAGAAAGTTAAGCACAGGCAGTTAAACAGCTGATCTGTCAATTTAGAAGTAAGAGCAAGTACCAACTTGCTGAAAAGCATACCATACACAAAAGGGATAATAAAATGTACTACACAAACTATAGCGATATAAGCTATATATAAGCTATATATCTATTAATTATTAGGATATACAATATTTTTTCTAATACACCTGGAACGATTGAGTGAATAATCAATTATTGACTATTAGGCAGTTAATTAGAAATGTTGGGAATACAAAAAAAACATTAAACTAGTTATTTATAGATTTTAAACAAACACTGATATAATCATAAGAATAAAACTATGAAATACCATGGCAGAACTAGGCTTACCTAATAAACTAATTAATAAAGTATCTTACTGTCGACTGATTTTCAAATGTAGTGCAAAGAGCTTTAAAAAATGTGAACGAATTATTAACAGCTGTTTTGAAAACTAAATATTATGAGACGAATTGGGGATATTATATTACACAAACTAAACCGCTTGCCTACAAAAAATATTAGGAAAATATGATACGACGCGAAAGACTAATGACTTTACAGCTAATTGCCACATAAGTATCAATGTAACTATAGCTCGCAAAATGGGTTCAATTACATTGCAATTTTTAAATTTTTCGTGATAAAATGAAGTGATTGATTGTTGTTTTGAAAAGGTAAGTTGTTTTTTATTTTTGTATTCCTATCATCTGAT
The DNA here is from genome assembly GCF_040954645.1 of Diabrotica undecimpunctata. Taxonomy (NCBI): domain Eukaryota; kingdom Metazoa; phylum Arthropoda; class Insecta; order Coleoptera; family Chrysomelidae; genus Diabrotica; species Diabrotica undecimpunctata. The sequence goes on from NC_092810.1 coordinate 69,157,516, forward strand.
ATTGTAATATCAACAACATTTTTCATAATATATTCTGAAATGCGCTTTCTCTTACTGATAACGAACAAAAGTTTTATTAACTTCTCGTTAATATAATTATGTAGGAATTAAGAATTTTATCTTGTTCTTACTATAGTGCTAAAGCACAAATGTAGTCATAGTCTACCGTATTTTTTTCATAGTGGTCATAGTTTTTAATTGTAGTATAGCTTATGTGTTTATAATCACTAGTGCAGAGAAAATATTAAAAATTTTTACCCTGTGCTTTATGTTTATTATCCTTTATTGTATTGGAACATCTAGAAGTATAGCAATACATTTTAATTGTTGAACAAAAGAGAAAATAAAAACACTTTTTGTGGTGTGCCACTTAACCATACACAAAATTGTACACCAATAGTCAAATGGTAGTAAAAGTTTCCGATATAGGCCGCCAGACGGTAGAGGCACCGCCGCGCTCTATGTCTATACTATGAGATGTTTTTCATACAGTTTTCGGATCAGATTTTTTCAAAACATCAAATTACATTTTCTTTTTGCCTTTCTTTATTTAGGCTAACCGCTACTGTTTTTTTCTTCAGCGTTTCTTCTTAATCTACATTAATGTTATTATATTTACAATTCTTTCTGGAACGAGCTATAATTTTTCTCAAATAACCATTTTGTGTGGTTTAGTCGCCTTAAGGTTTAGCATGCTTTGTCAGATGCTCTTTAAAGTCCCTTTTAATATTAATATCGTTTGAGAAATTTTTCCCAGATACTTATATTTCGTTTTGATTTTCAATCTTCTTTTAATGTTAGTTTAAATGGTCCAGTAGTGTGTTCGTACAGTTCAGTTATAAGCAAAATTAGGTGTTGTTGTACACCTAATTCTTTTAGTATCAGTCATAAGTGTATCCATTTGACTCTGTCGAACGCTTTACGATAATCTATAAAACAAATCCATAGTGGGATATTGAATTCCCTAGACTTTTATACTTTTTTTTGGACTATTATAATAATAGCTTTAAAATTAAATGTTTAGTGAAAATCTTTACGCGACTTTAATGCATTAAATATTTTAATTAAAAATCGACATATCTATTGAAATTAGGCAGTAAAAAAGTATGTTATTAAAGATTGATTTATAAATTATTGTAGTTTAAATTCAACTACGCTATAAAACAAACATTGCATGTCATAAACTGCAGTAATCCAAAAATTACAAAGATCTCCCTGTTGTTTGAGTTTTCTTTAATTATATTAATAGGGTAACAAGCATTATAATCCTGTTCTACTTTCATAAACTGTTACACGATTACTCTATTCGATGTACGTACATTTATGAACTAAATGTTTTAGTGACAATGCCTTTAAATAAAAAATACTAATTAATAAAAATGGAAACTTAACTTTTCCACGTTTATAATAGACACTTTCTTATGTTTAAAAATATATAAAACAAGTAATATAAATTACCGCCTTGTTTATTAAAACTAAAAAGTAAAATAAAGTTATGTGTCGGTTAACAATTTATATTTAACTACATTAGCCAAATAGTCCTGAAATTCCTCCATGACTAAATTGATGGATATTTAAATAAATTTCAAGTTCCAAAATGTACCAGCTGTAAAATTTGAAAATCTACTACTAATACAATTATTGGCAACATCTCAGGAGATTAGAAGTGTACGCAAAATGGTAAATACGGATCCCACAAATGATTTATCCTGTTGTGGAGTCCACTTAATCCTACATGTTGGTCGGAGTCTAAATAAAGCGCTACTTAGATAATACTATACACGGTGTATATTCTACTGGAGTTAGTATGATACCGTTTTAGAACGGAGCTCAGATTAACCGCTAGATGTATATATATAAATATATTATATATATATATATATATATTATATATATATATATATATATATATATATATATATATCATATATATATATATATATATATATATATATATATATATATATATATATATATGCTTTTCGGTGGTTTGACGGGTTTGACTCCGCGTTGAATAATTATGGTTTTGACAACGTTTCGGCAATGTAGCACCTGCCATTGTCAAGTCAGGTAGTCACGCTTCTTGCTAGGGCTTGAAATAAACTGACACTCAAGCAAGCAAGCAATTTAATAAAACCCAGCCTGAGAGACATGTTCACCCCTAAGAATTACGTTCGGGTGTAACAATTCATTAGAGCGAGGTGTATTAACTCGCGTAAAAACAGGAGTTACTCCAACGCGCTCCAATGCTCCAGACCATCCCTTTCTCCCCTATAGCACTCTGATGCGTGATAGGTTCACAACTATCAGCCAAATGCTTTTCATGTGGGAGTCCTGGGTAATAGAACCCCAACATGGTTTCCTAACCGAATTCAAAACTCAGGATAGCGCATTGTCGCTATAATCCTGTTATCTTACTGTGGCTTATCCACGAACTAAAATTGCTTACTTGGGCCTCAAGTCTCCGCTCTGAGCTAGGCTCAGTTCGGCGACTTGATGATCAAGGGGTTGGGTCCAGGATTTTGGGGTTTTTGGGGTTTTTTGTTAGTTTTTTTTGTTGGCTTGTGCCGGTTTTTGTTAGTATTTTTTAATTTTTTTGGTGGCCGAGGCCGTTTTTTGTTTGTTTTTTAATTTTTTTTTTAGGTAGCCCTGAAACAAAAAGTCATAATTAGTACAATTAGTATATAGTATTAGTATTAGTATATATATATATATATATATATATATATATATATATATATATATATATATATATATATATCATAACATTGAATATATATACAAATATGTGACAATATAACAATAAGAGTTTGTCCACTTAAGGCAACTGGGCCCACGTTGTATTTTGCGATTGTCCACGAGACAGAGCTACGAACTACTTCATTGTGCATTGTTGTTTTTTGAAGTGTTTTCTCTCTGGTGTTTTGTTTTCTCTCTGGTGTGAAACTGACTCTCACGGTCGAGGCGGTTACTTATATAGTCGATCATAGCGCGTTTCTCTCGAACAGTTCTTGGCAACGCTTCTTGTGATTACTCCTGTGCGAGTAAAGGTAGGAGGGGTCGTACTCGTCGGTCTTGTTGCCTGATTTATTTTTGTCTTTTTCACCAATACCGTTTTCCATATTTTGAGCATAATCTCTTTGGTTTAGACTTGAGATTTTTTTATTTCTATTGATTCTCTGATCTTACGTTTTCTTTTCGTATTTGAGACATGTTGTGCAAGGAACGACGTTTTTCCTCTCCTTTCGATGGCATTTCGATATTCTTTTGGTCTAATATGGATTATTCGATTGGTCTATCCGATGTACGATTTGTCACTGTTCCCACATGGAATCCCGTATACTTCTTAGTTTTTAACGATATTTTTGTTTTTGGGGATGGTTAAATAGTTAAGATTTTTCTGTCGATATTAAATATCGCTTCTATTTTGAGTTTTCTTAGTACTCTCCCTATTTTCTCTGTTGTACCTTTTACGTAATTATGGTAGAATGGTTTTTGCAATCGGTTTTTTGTCATATGTTGGGTCATTAATTCTTCCTCGAGCATTCTGAGCTTTTTCCATGATATATAATGAGAAGTCGTGTTTTCTTATCTCTATTTTCACAATATGCATTTCTTCACTTTGATGTTCTTCGTCTGTCAGTCTTTCGGATCTTTTAATCAGGGTTTTAATGACAGAATGTAATTGTGTAGGATGGTGATGTGAATCTGAATAGGATAAGACTTTGAAGAAATTTTTTTTATTACCCGCAATTTGATAGTATGAATTTATATTCTTAGTAGAAAATGGTGGTAGTCAGGATGATACACGTTCAGATGACGACGATGAGGATGATTCCAACGATACAACCTGTACTAACATTCACAATCAGTATAGGCCAAGAAAAGCATCTATGTCATCAATTAGTAATAAACAAAACCATTATGGAAGCTTTTATTTAAGAATGGGTGCTGTAGGTAAATCCTTCACAATACTAAAAATCAGTTTTTTCTGCATATTTAATATTTTTAGCCTTCGGCATAGGAAGTATGATATATTCAGGATTGGAATTCGGCCAGTATTTTGAACTTGAAAGAGATACGAAGTGTCACAATGTTTTATTGGCCCTCACTCCAGCGACGAGAATGGCTTTTATATTCATCCAAATGTATTTTATATTTCTTAATAATGAGGTAGGTACTGATATTTTTATATGATGAATATTTTTTATTCTTATTTATTCGCAGTTAATATATATTTTTGATGATCTAAAAGTACCAAAATTAAGTTGTATTGGTCACTGGTGGGTAAAGGAAGCATATCTACTTCAGAAATAGTTTTCTTGTGTCATGTTTAAGTTAAATATTGTATTTATATGGGATTAAATAATAGTTGATCGTAATGAAAATTACATTTTACATTTGGTTTTAACATTTTGATTTCCAATTCGGAAATCTTTTTCACAAAAATTTTATGAATTAAGAAATTATGTTAATCAGTAAAGTTAATTAATTCGCGCTTTTTTGCAGCCAATTTAACAGTTGACTTGTTTGGCCTCAATCTTGTAGACAAATAGCCATGTTTTATGTTGAAATTCTGAGGGTGATGTATCCGCGAATTGATATGACCTTATATTAAACCATCATCAGTCTCGTTCCAACCTTTGCTGGAGACGGTCGCATAAATTTGTTTTTCTAGTACAAAAATATCTATTATTATAGTAACCAGTTCTTATTGGAAACTATATCGTTAATTACTAATATTAATTATCAGTGTTGTAAAAACGCAAACAAAATAAAACAAGTGCTATTTCCAAACGCCAAATACCGGCAAATAAAAGTCATAGGCGTATCATAAATAATTGTTCGTGATGTATAAAATATTTAATCGTGATACAGGATGGACATAGACAATCCGTTCTTAAATTCAAACAAAGTGAGCAGATCTCCGCCGAGAAGTTCAACTTCAGAAAAACACATTGCTAATCTGCAAATAACTACCATACAACAACCATCGAGCAACAGAACCTTGTCTAGCGAACAACAAAGGAATGAAAATTGCTCAACCAATATAGTACTCCAAGAGACAGAGTCAACTGAGAATCAACATGAACAACCAGGTAACTCTTTGCTTTCTAATCATGCTTCTTCTTCTTCTTATCTACCGTCACAAATATACATCGCTAATCCACAAGATAGCCAAGAAAACAGAGATCAAGAATGGAAAACTGTTCAAGCCCACAAACGAGCAAGAAATGACAGCCCTGGAGGTGATAAACAACTAAAACAAACAATAATGAGCGATTACTGGCTCAAAGCACCCACACCAACGTCTAATAGATTTGCTAGCTTAGATGAAGTACCTGATGAGACCAACCAAACCAGAACTGATGCAGTTAAAGAAAGTATTCAACCCCCACCCATATTCGTTTCAGATGTAGGTGATATACAACCTCTTCGACAATTGTTAGAAACAATATCCCCTCTGGGATATTCCATCAAATGTCTCTATAACAACCAAGTAAAGATCCAGCCCTCAACTTCTGAATATTACCGAAACATAACCAAAGCACTCAATGAGAAAAATACACATTATTACACCTACCAAACAAAGGAAGAAAGAACATTCCGAATTGTGCTTCGTAATATGCATCAGACAGCAGATAAAGACGCTTTAGTACATGAGCTAGGATTAATGGGACACGAAGTAACCAACATAGCTAATATATATAAGAATGGATCCAAAATAGCGCTTCCGCTCTTTTATATAGAATTAAAAACTAAGCCAAATAATAAAGACATATATGATGTGAGAGCACTCCAGAACATGATTGTGTCCTTCGAACCACCATATCCCAAACGTCAGGTTCCCCAATGTACCAAATGTCAACGCTACGATCACACACAAAAATTCTGCCATATGCCTCCAAGATGCGTAAAGTGTGCAAGTAATCATCTTACTTTACACTGTCCACGAAAAGAACGCAGCAATAACGTAAAATGTGTACTTTGTATGGGAAACCATCCGGCCAACTATAAGGGCTGCAGCGTATACAAACAAATACAAAAAGAAAAATTCCCCCAACTCAAAAAGAATCAAGAGACCCACAGAACAGACACCCATGAAACCAATAGTCAAAGAGTAACCCCTGGTGTTTCTTACGCTCAAAAAACTTCAGAAAATAGTCAAGCGGATGAAATCACAAATCAACAAACTAATGTCGGCTCAAACCATTCAACGAAAATCGCCAACCTTGAAAACCTGATGACAAAACTAGTAGAGAGAATGGACACTATGCTTAATCTTCTTATGTCTATGATTTCCAAAATGCACTAATGCAACACAGACTTAAAATAGCCGCCTGGAACTCAAATGGCCTAACGAACCACATCCAAGAAATAAAAATTTTCCTCGACGAGAAGAAAATTGATATTATGCTTGTATCAGAAGCTCATCTAACAGACAAAAACTATATCAAAATTCCAAAATACATTGTCCACTACACAAAACATCCAAATGACAAGGCACACGGTGGCACAGCTATTATTATCAAATCTAATATAAAACACCATGAGTTAAATAAGCTCAGCGAAAAGTACCTGCAATCAACTAGCATTGTCATCGAAGACTGGCTAGGCAACCTTACCTTATCTGCGGTCTACTGTCCTCCTGGTCAACCAATCAACGAAAACAACTTTAGCACCTATTTCAGTTCTCTTGGACACAAATTCATAGCAGGAGGAGACTTTAACTGTAAACATCATCACTGGGGCTCTAGGGTAATTACAACAAGGGGTAGACAACTGCTGAAGTCAATAACAGGAAACAACCTACAACACATATCTACAGGAGAACCAACTTATTGGCCTACAGATCCAAATAAAACACCAGATCTCTTAGACTTCTGTGTGATTAAAGGTATCTCTCTTAACTATTTAGCAATAGAATCATGCTGGGACCTCTCTTCAGATCATTCTCCCATTCTAATTGACCTAGACTCCAAAATCATACTCAGAAATAATAATAATCAAACAAATTGGAAAATATTCCGAAGCGCACTAGCAGAACAAATACCAACGAACTTGCCACTTAAAACAGAATTACAAATTGAAAATGCGGTACAACAACTTACTACCTCCATACAAAAGGCAGGTTGGATTTCTACTCCTGAACAAACAACATGGAAGGAAAGCATAAACTGTTCGCAAAGTGCAAAAAACCTGATCGATGAGAAAAGAAAACTTAGGAAAAAGTGGCAAAACACACACGCTCCTATTGACAAACAAAATTTAAACAGAATTACCAGAAGACTTAAAAATCTATTAAAAGAAGAGAAAAACAGGGGGATCCAAACTTACTTAGAAAATTTGACTCCGTCCAAAGACACCAATTATTCTCTATGGAAGGCGACGAGAAAGGTAAAAGGTCCACAAGACGCCATACCTCCTCTAAAAAATGTCAAAGGGTCAAATGGGCAAGAACAGACACAGAAAAATCTGAGACATTCGCTGAACATCTTTCTACAGTATTTAGTCCATTTAACAGAGTAGTGCCATTAGAACAAGAAGAACCATTTAATTCTTTTCTTGAGGCTCCATATCAAATGGATCTACCAATCACCAAGTTTAATATTAAAGAAGTAAAACAGATAATAAAGAATGAGATACAACCCAATAAGGCTCCGGGATTCGACCTCATAACGGGTAAGATCCTCCAGGAACTAACCAATGACTGTTACAGAATAATCACTATGATCTTCAATGCTATGCTTAGTCTGCATTACTTCCCTCTGCAATGGAAAGTGGCACAGATTATACTCATTCAAAAACCTGGTAAAGATCCAAAAGATGTCAACTCGTACCGACCGATTAGTCTACTCCCAGTCATCTCTAAGGTCTTCGAAAAACTTCTACTACGAAAAATCAAACCAATATTGGACGAAAAGTGTCTCATACCTGACCATCAATTCGGTTTTCGTAACCAACATGGTACAATAGAACAAGTTCACAGACTATACACAACAATAAGAAGTAGTCTCGAGAACAAGCAATATTGTACTGCAGCCTTTTTAGACGCCTCTCAAGCTTTTGACAAGGTGTGGCATACAGGACTTCTGTACAAATTAAAGAAAAATTTACCTTAACCTTACTTTAAACTGCTTCAATCATACCTTACAGAAAGGAGATATCTGGTAAAATATAGTGAAGCCTATACAAAACTCTGCCCCATCCTATCTGGTGTACCTCAGGGTAGTGTGCTCGGACCGATTCTGTACCTGATATATACGGCTGACTTGCCAATAAGCAATAACCTAACGCTTGCAACATTCGCAGATGATACTGCTTTCTTGGCCTCTCATAGCAACCCAATAATAGCATCAGAGAGACTGCAACTACATCTGAACAAAACAAATGAATGGCTTAAACTCTGGAGAATTAGAGTAAACCCCTCAAAATCTACACAAATTACATTCACTCTAAGAAGAGGTACATGTCCACAAGTTAACCTCAATGGACATCCTTTGCCCCAAAAGCATGACGTAAAATACTTAGGTATTCACCTTGACAAACGTCTAACTTGGACCAAACATATATGGACGAAAAGGCTTCAATTGGGAATTTTATACAGAAAACTTTACTGGATGTTGGGAAAAAACTCTCACCTATCGATTGACAACAAGCTGCTGATATACAATACAATAATAAAACCCATTTGGACATATGGCTCACAGCTCTGGGGTTCAGCTAGCAAATCTAATATTATGATAATACAAAGATTCCAATCCAAAACTCTGAGAACAATCGCTAATGCACCTTGGTATATCCAGAAT